>NW_027362772.1:75071451-76542047 GCF_046119375.1 Phyllobates terribilis
TAATCAGGCACATCTTTGCAGCAGAGCTGACAGCACTGTAAGAGGTCAACTGCAGATGTGCTTCTAATGAAACAAAGTTCGCTTTTGTTGTACTGTGTTTGCTCCGCTGTACTGTGTTCGATCTGATCTCACTGCAGAGCTGTGTGTGATTATGGGAGCAAAGTGTCATGTCACACTGGTAATGCCCCATTTCATGTAAAATAAGCTCTGGAGTCAGATTTTCAGGCAGATCTATGTCCGGCCCATAGGTCTTAACAGATCATTTGCATATAAGAAAAATGTGGATTACTCTAAAATAAGACATTAGATGCAGATGTCAAGGTAACATTTTATTCAAGTTTCTATGATCTGCATGCCCATATAGACGGCTTAGGAAGCTTGATTCAACTGACAGATTCCCCTTAAAGAGATGTTTCCATCTGGACAACCTGTACTCAGCTGATATGTGCAGTCCGATCCATGGGCAGCATGTATCAGTCACTGGTTGCATGAACTGCACCAGGTATGTTTGACTCTGAAATGCATTTTCAGAGAAAAACATACTTTAAGAGCTGCGTAGGAGACTAGTCGGACAGGCGGGTCCACGGAGGTGTCTTTCTCCCACTCCTCTGAAGTGACAGGTTTCCTCCTTTACATGCATGCAGGGAGAGACCTGTCACTCAAGGGACCGAAACTGATCTGTAGACTAGTAAGACAGGTGGGTCCCCAGCGGCTACTCCCAGTCTTTTACCAGTGACTGCCAGATCTCTCCCCATACACACATGCAGTGGGAGATCCATCACTCAATGGGAGCAGGTGGCAAAAAGCCATTGGGGCCTAACCTGTCCAACTGGTCACCCATGTGGCTTTTAAATTGTGCTTTTCTTTAAAACGCCGCAACACTTTAGAATCAAATATACATGACTGAAATCATTCAGCCAGTGCGTGATACATACGGCCTGTGGTTTCGGGCAGCATGTATCAGCTATCAGCTTCCTTTTAAGGCTTTTGAACCCAACACTCATATTGGTGGAAAAAATTGCAAGTAGTATAAATGGATGAGCGGTCATGTATTACCAGGTCATCCATAATGGAAGGCATCTGAGGAGGAGACCCCTCTAAAATGTCCAAATTTCTATGGTAGAGTTTAACAAAATAATTTACAGGACCTCAGTCCAACGGCCACGTTGATAATCGGTGGAGGAGCTCTACAAACTTCTTCTACCTGCTACTACTACTGGGCACCTCTTTTGATTACTAAGCCCCAGCAATGTCATGACTATGTTGTCAGGGGTGTGGTCCAGCTGCCATGGAGAACTGATGTGACCTCCAGATGTTTTGCTCAACTCTACTGTATTGCACTCACATATTAGTTGCAATAATGTCATAAGACTATGAGCAAATGTAATCACAATCTGGTGGCGAGACAACTGACTGCAGCCCCCTTTGTGCTGTCTGCAAAACAGGACCAAAAATGGTCATCTCCACCCATCTATAAGCCTATAGTCATAGAATCATAGAATGTTAGAGTTGGAAGGGACCTCCGGGGTCCTCGTGTCCAACCCCCTGCTCAATGCAGGATTCACTAAACCATCTCCGACAGATATCTGTCCAGCCTCTGACAGAAGACTTCCATTGAAGGAGAACTCACCACCTCTCGTGGTAGCCTGTTCCTCTCATTGATCACCCTCACTCTCAAAAGTTTTTTCTAATATCTAATCTGTATCTTCTCCCTTTCAGTTTCATCCCATTGCTTCATGTATTTCGATGTGCAAATGAGGATAAGGATGATCCCTCTACACAATGACATCCCTTGAGATATTTATAGACAGCTATTAAGTCTCCTCTTAACCTTCTTTTTTTCAAACTAAACATTCCCTGATCCTCTAACCTTTCCTCGTAGGACATAGTTTGCAGTCTGCTCACCATCCTGGTCGCTCTTCTCTGAACTTGTTCCTAAGTTCTAAGTATTTATACCTAGAACTCCTAAATTGTAGGCATTTCCAAGACAATTTGTAATGGAAAAAGCGTGATATTTAATATGAATAACTTTCTAAAGCTAAACTAATAAAAGTCAAGTGTTGATTGGTTTCTGTTAGTGTTGAGCGAACATGCTCGACACTGCTTGGTACTCGCCCGAGCATCACGCTACTCGGGATGTTCGGCGAGCACCAAGCATTTCCGGGTTACTCGGGCGGGAGCTCGGGTCTCCGCCCTGCATGTTTGGCGCTCTTTACAGAGCCAATGAACATGCAGGGATTGCCAGCCAGTCACTGGAATACCGCAGCCATGTTGGTTGTGGGCATTACAGTGATTAGCTGGCCGCACAGCGTCACCTCGAGTATTTAAAACCGGGCGCCGCCATCTTGGACACAGTCGCTCCGGATCAAACAGTGTAGGGACAGCGCTGCTGATTTAGGGAGAGATATAAACTGTGAAATAGTTAGTGTAGGGACTGTAAAGGCTGCCAGATCAAACAAACAGTCCTTCTCAGGACTAATATCCATCCCAGATATCAGGCAGGCAGGCTGTATAGGATACGCAGTGGTTATACCAGCAAACGCTGCATTACAGTCCTGTGTGCTGTTCCTGTTGCTGAAATTGCTGGACTTAGCTCCAGGTCTCAGAGGACAGGAAAAATCCTTTTTTTTTCATCTAAATCCTCTTTTTTTTTTCCTCCTTCACACTATACAAATACCCGTCTTATTAACCTTTTGGTGTGTCCCCCCCCCCAAAAAAAAGCGTGTCTCTGATTTTTCAGACACAAATATATCTGTTGAAAATAGTCAGGTGTAGGCTAGAGAAACAGAAGTGTTGTTTTGCACTTCCACGGTTCAAACCTCTGTATTATCCACTTTTGGGCCATTTGTATCTAAAAAAAAACAGTTTGAGTGTGTCGCTCACTGTTCAGCCGCAATTATATCTATTTAAAAAAGTCTGGTATACCCCAGTAAACAATAACTGTGGTTTTGCCATCCCACGGTAAAAAATCTCTATTATTCAGGTTTTGGTATATTTTCCGTAAAGAAAAACAGTAGTGTCTCCTGACTGTTGTGACACAAAAGTATATCTGTTGAAAATAGTCTGGTGTAGGCCCGACAAATCCCAGTGTGGTTTTGCAGTTCCACGGGTCAAATCTCTGTACTATCCAGTTTTAGGACTTTGGTATCTAAAAAACACAGTTTGAGTGTGTCGCTCACTGTTCAGCCGCAATTATATCTATTTAAAAAAGTCTGGAATACCCGAGTAAACAATAACTGTGGTTTTTACCAACCCACGGTAAAAAATCTCTATTATTCAGGTTTTGGTATATTTTCCGTAAAGAAAAACAGTAGTGACTCCTGACTGTTGTGACACAAAAATATATCTGTTGAAAATAGTCTGGTGTAGGCTCGACAAATCCCAGTGTGGTTTTGCAGTTCCATGGGTCAAATCTCTGTACAATCCAGTTTTGGGCCTTTGGTATCTTAAAAAAACACAGTTTGAGTGTGTCGCTCACTGTTCAGCCACAATTCTCTCTATTTAAAAAAGTCTGGTATACCCCAGTAAACATTAACTGTGGCTTTGCCATCCCACGGTAAAAAAATCTCTATTATTCAGGTTTTGGTATATTTTCCGTAAAGAAAAACAGTAGTGTCTCTTGACTGTTGTGACAAAAAAATATATCTGTTGAAAATAGTCTGGTGTAGGCCCGACAAATCCCAGTGTGGTTTTGCAGTTCCACGGGTTAAATCTCTGTACTATCCAGTTTTGGGCCTTTGGTATCTAAAAAAACACAGTTTGAGTGTGTCGCTCACTGTTCAGCCGCAATTATATCTATTTAAAAAAGTCTGGTATATCCCAGTAAACAATAACTGTGGTTTTTGCCATCCCACGGTAAAAAATCTCTATTATTCAGGTTTTGGTATATTTTCCGCAAAGAAAAACAGTAGTGTCTCCTGACTGTTGTGACACAAAAATATATCTGTTGAAAATAGTCAGGTGCAGGACCGACAAATCCCAGTGTGGTTTTGCAGTTCCACGGGTCAAATCTCTGTACTATCCAGTTTTGGGCCTTTGGTATCTAAAGAAACACAATTTGAGTGTGTCGCTCACTGTTCAGCCGCAATTATATCTATTTAAAAAAGTCTGGTATACCCCAGTAAACAATAACTGTGGTTTTGCCATCCCACGGTAAAAAATCTCTATTATTCAGGTTTTGGTATATTTTCCGTAAAGAAAAACAGTAGTGTCTCCTGACTGTTGTGACACAAAAATATATCTGTTGAAAATAGTCTGGTGTAGGCCCGACAAATCCCAGTGTGGTTTTGCAGTTCCACGGGTCAAATCTCTGTACTATCCAGTTTTGGGCCTTTGGTATCTTAAAAAACACAGTTTGAGTGTGTCGCTCACTGTTCAGCCGCAATTATATCTATTTAAAAAAGTCTGGTATACCCGAGTAAACAATAACTGTGGTTTTTGCCAACCCACGGTAAAAAATCTCTATTATTCAGGTTTTGGTATATTTTCCGTAAAGAAAAACAGTAGTGTCTCCTGACTGTTGTGACACAAAAATATATCTGTTGAAAATAGTCTGGTGTAGGCCCGACAAATCCCAGTGTGGTTTTGCAGTTCCACGGGTCAAATCTCTGTACTATCCAGTTTTGGGCCTTTGGTATCTAAAAAAACAAAGTTTGAGTGTGTCGCTCACTGTTCAGCCGCAATTATATCTATTTAAAAAAGTCTGGCATACCCCAGTAAACAATAACTGTGGTTTTTGCCATCCCACGGCAAAAAATCTCTATTATTCAGGTTTTGGTATATTTTCCGTAAAGAAAAACAGTAGTGTCTCCTGACTGTTGTGACTCAAAAATATATCTGTTGAAAATAGTCTGGTGTAGGCCCGACAAATCCCAGTGTGGTTTTGCAGCTCCGCGGGTCAAATCTCTGTACTATCCAGCTTTGGGCCTTTGGTATCTAAAAAAACACAGTTTGAGTGTGTCGCTCACTGTTCAGCCGCAATTATATCTATTTAAAAAAGTCTGGTATACCCCAGTAAACAATAACTGTGGTTTTGCCATCCCACGGTAAAAAATCTCTATTATTCAGGTATTGGTATATTTTCCGTAAATAAAAACAGTAGTGTCTTTTGACTGTTGTGACACAAAAATATATCTGTTGAAAATAGTCTGGTGTAGGCCCAACAAATCCCAGTGTGGTTTTGCAGTTACATGGGTCAAATCTCTGTACTATCCAGTTTTGGGCCTTTGGTATCTAAAAAAACACAGTTTGAGTGTGTCGCTCACTGTTCAGCCGCAATTATATCTATTTAAAAAAGTCTGGCATACCCCAGTAAACAATAACTGTGGTTTTTGCAATCCCACGGCAAAAAATCTCTATTATTCAGGTTTTGGTATATTTTCCGTAAAGAAAAACAATAGTGTCTCCTGACTGTTGTGACACAAAAATATATCTGTTGAAAATAGTCTGGTGTAGGCCCGACAAATCCCAGTTTGGTTTTGCAGTTCCACGGGTCAAATCTCTGTACTATCCAGTTTTGGGCCTTTGGTATCTAAAAAAACACAGTTTGAGTGTGTCGCTTACTGTTCAGCCGCAATTATATCTTTTTAAAAAAGTCTGGTATACCCCAGTAAACAATAACTGTGGTTTTGCCATCCCACGGTAAAAAATCTCTATTATTCAGGTATTGGTATATTTTCCGTAAATAAAAACAGTAGTGTCTTTTGACTGTTGTGACACAAAAATATATCTGTTGAAAATAGTCTGGTGTAGGCCCGACAAATCCCAGTGTGGTTTTGCAGTTCCATGGGTCAAATCTCTGTACTATCCAGTTCTGGGCCTTTGGTATCTAAAAAAACACAGTTTGAGTGTGTCGCTCACTGTTCAGCCGCAATTATATCTATTTAAAAAGTCTGGCATACCCCAGTAAACAATAACTGTGGTTTTTGCCATCCCACGGCAAAAAATCTCAATTATTCAGGTTTTGATATATTTTCCGTAAAGAAAAACAGTAGTGTCTCCTGACTGTTGTGACACAAAAATATATCTGTTGAAAATAGTCTGATGTAGGCCCGACAAATCCCAGTGTAGTTTTGCAGTTCCACGGGTCAAATCTCTGTACTATGCAGGTTTGGGCCCTTGGTTTCTAAAAACACAGTTTGAGTGTGTCGCTCCCTGCTCAGCCGCAATTATATCTATTTAAAAAAGTCTGGTATACCCCAGTAAACAATAACTGTGGTTTTGCCATGCCACGGTAAAAAAATCTCTATTATTCAGGTTTTGGTATATTTTCTGTAAAGAAAAACAGTAGTGTCTCCTGACTGTTATGACACAAAAATATATCTGTTGAAAATAGTCTGGTGAAGGCCCTACAAATCCCAGTGTGGTTTTGCAGTTCCATGGGTCAAATCTCTGTACTATCCAGGTTTGGGCCTTTGGTATCTAAAAAACACAGTTTGTGTGTGTCGCTCACTGTTCAGCCGCAATTATATCTATTTAAAAAAGTATGGTATACCCCAGTAAACAATAACTGAGGTTTTGCTATCCCACGGTAAAAAATCTCTATTATTCAGGTTTTGGTATATTTTCCGTAAAGAAAAACAGTAGTGTCTCCTGACTGTTGTGACACAAAAATATATCTGTTGAAAATAGTCTGGTGTAGGCCCGACAAATCCCAGTGTCGTTTTGCAGTTCCACGGGTCAAATCTCTGTACTATACAGTTTTGGGCCTATGGTATCTAAAAAACACAGTTTGAGTGTGTCGCTCACTGTTCAGCCGCAATTATATCTATTTAAAAAAGTCTGGTATACCCCAGTAAACAATATCTGTGGTTTTGCCATCCCACGGTAAAAAATCTCTATTATTCAGGTTTTGGTATATTTTCCGTAAAGAAAAACAGTAGTGTCTCCTGACTGTTGTGACACAAAATATATCTGTTGAAAATAGTCTGGTGTAGGCCCGACAAATCCCAGTGTGGTTTTGCAGTTCCACGGGTCAAATCTCTGTACTATCCAGTTTTGGGCCTTTGGTATCTAAAAAACACAGTTTGAGTGTGTCGCTCACTGTTCAGCCGCAATTATATCTATTTAAAAAAGTCTGGTATACCCCAGTAAACAATAACTGTAGTTTTTGCCATCCCACGGAAAAAAAATCTCTATTATTCAGGTTTTGGTATATTTTCCGTAAAGAAAAACAGTAGTGTCTCCTGACTGTTTTGACACAAAAATATATCTGTTGAAAATAGTCTGGTGTAGACCCGACAAATCCCTGTGTGGTTTTGCAGTTCCATGGGTCAAATCTCTGTACTATCCAGTTTTGGGCCTTTGGTATCTAAAAAACACAGTTTGAGTGTGTCGCTCACTGTTCAGACGCAATTATATCAATTTAAAAAAGTCTGGTATACCCCAGTAAACAATAATTGTGGTTTTGCCATACCACGGTAAAAAATCTCTATTATTCAGATTTTGGTATATTTTCCGTAAAGAAAAACAGTAGTGTCTCCTGACTGTTGTGACACAAAAATATATCTGTTGAAAATAGTGTGATGTAGGCCCGACAAATCCCAGTGTAGTTTTGCAGTTCCACGGGTCAAATCTCTGTACTATGCAGGTTTGGACCTTTGGTATCTAAAAACACAGTTTGAGTGTGTCGCTCCCTGCTCAGCCGCAATTATATCTATTTAAAAAAGGCTGGTATACCCCAGTAAACAATAACTGTGGTTTTGCCATGCCACGGTAAAAAAATCTCTATTATTCAGGTTTTGGTATATTTTCCGCAAAGAAAAACAGTAGTGTCTCCTGACTGTTATGACACAAAAATATATCTGTTGAAAATAGTCTGGTGAAGGCCCTACAAATCCCAGTGTGGTTTTGCAGTTCCATGGGTTAAATCTCTGTACTATCCAGGTTTGGGCCTTTGGTATCTAAAAAACACAGTTTGTGTGTGTCGCTCACTGTTCAGCCGCAATTATATCTATTTAAAAAAGTATGGTATACCCCAGTAAACAATAACTGAGGTTTTGCTATCCCACGGTAGAAAATCTCTATTATTCAGGTTTTGGTATATTTTCCGTAAAGAAAAACAGTAGTGTCTCCTGACTGTTGTGACACAAAAATATATCTGTTGAAAATAGTCTGGTGTAGGCCCGACAAATCCCAGTGTGGTTTTGCAGTTCCACGGGTCAAATCTCTGTACTATCCAGTTTTTGGCCTTTGGTATCTAAAAAACACAGTTTGAGTGTGTCGCTCACTGTTCAGCCGCAATTATATCTATTTAAAAAAGTCTGGTATACCCCAGTAAACAATATCTGTGGTTTTGCCATCCCACGGTAAAAAATCTCTATTATTCAGGTTTTGGTATATTTTCCGTAAAGAAAAACAGTAGTGTCTCCTGACTGTTGTGACACAAAATATATCTGTTGAAAATAGTCTGGTGTAGGCCCGACAAATCCCAGTGTGGTTTTGCAGTTCCACGGTTCAAATCTCTGTACTATCCAGTTTTGGGCCTTTGGTATCTAAAAAACACAGTTTGAGTGTGTCGCTCACTGTTCAGCCGCAATTATATCTATTTAAAAAAGTCTGGTATACCCCAGTAAACAATAACTGTGGTTTTTGCCATCCCACGGAAAAAAAATCTCTTATTCAGGTTTTGGTATATTTTCCGTAAAGAAAAACAGTAGTGTCTCCTGACTGTTTTGACACAAAAATATATCTGTTGAAAATAGTCTGGTGTAGACCCGACAAATCCCTGTGTGGTTTTGCAGTTCCATGGGTCAAATCTCTGTACTATCCAGTTTTGGGCCTTTGGTATCTAAAAAACACAGTTTGAGTGTGTCGCTCACTGTTCAGACGCAATTATATCTATTTAAAAAAGTCTGGTATACCCCAGTAAACAATAATTGTGGTTTTGCCATACCACGGTAAAAAATCTCTATTATTCAGGTTTTGGTATATTTTCTGTAAAGAAAAACAGTAGTGTCTCCTGACTGTTGTGACACAAAAATATATCTGTTGAAAATAGTCTGGTGTAGGCCCGACAAATCCCAGTGTGGTTTTGCAGTTCCACGGGTCAAATCTCTGTACTATCCAGTTTTGGGCCTTTGGTATCTTAAAAAACACAGTTTGAGTGTGTCGCTCACTGTTCAGCCGCAATTATATCTATTTAAAAAGTCTGGTGTATCCGAGTAAACAATAACTGTGGTTTTTGCCAACCCACGGTAAAAAATCTCTATTATTCAGGTTTTGGTATATTTTCTGTAAAGAAAAACAGTAGTGTCTCCTGACTGTTGTGACACAAAAATATATCTGTTGAAAATAGTCTGGTGTAGGCCCGATAAATCCCAGTGTGGTTTTGCAGTTCCACGGGTCAAATCTCTGTACTATCCAGTTCTGGGCTTTTGGCATCTAAAAAAACACAGTTTGAGTGTGTCGCTTACTGTTCAGCCGCAATTATATCTATTTAAAAAAGTCTGGTATACCCCAGTAAACAATAACTGTGGTTTTGCAATCCCACGGTAAAAAATCTCTATTATTCAGGTTATGGTATATTTTCCGTAAAGAAAAACTGTAGTGTCTCCTGACTGTTGTGACACAAAAATATATCTGTTGAAAATAGTCTGGTGTAGGCCCGACAAATCCCAGTGTGGTTTTGCAGTTCCACGGGTCAAATCTCTGTACTATCCAGTTTTGGGCCTTTGGTATCTTAAAAAACGCAGTTTGAGTGTGTCGCTCACTGTTCAGCCGCAATTATATCTATTTAAAAAAGTCTGGTATACCCGAGTAAACAATAACTGTGGTTTTTGCCAACCCACGGTAAAAAATCTCTATTATTCAGGTTTTGGTATATTTTCCGTAAAGAAAAACAGTAGTGTCTCCTGACTGTTGTGACACAAAAATATATCTGTTGAAAATAGTCTGGTGTAGGCCCGACAAATCCCAGTGTGGTTTTGCAGTTCCACGGTTCAAATCTCTGTACTATCCAGTTCTGGGCCTTTGGTATCTAAAAAAACACAGTTTGAGTGTGTCGCTCACTGTTCAGCCGCAATTATATCTATTTAAAAAAGTCTGGTATACCCCAGTAAACAATAACTGTGGTTTTGCCATCCCACAGTAAAAAATCTCTATTATTCAGGTTTTGGTATATTTTCCGTAAAGAAAAACAGTAGTGTCTCCTGACTGTTGTGACACAAAAATATATCTGTTGAAAATAGTCTGGTGTAGGCCCGACAAATCCCAGTGTGGTTTTGCAGTTCCACGGGTCAAATCTGTGTACTATCCAGTATTGGGACTTTGGTATCTTAAAAAACACAGTTTGAGTGTGTCGCTCACTGTTCAGCCGCAATTATATCTATTTAAAAAGTCTGGTATACCCGAGTAAACAATAACTGTGGTTTTTGCCAACCCACGGTAAAAAATCTCTATTATTCAGGTTTTGGTATATTTTCCGTAAAGAAAAACAGTAGTGTCTCCTGACTGTTGTGACACAAAAATATATCTGTTGAAAATAGTCTGGTGTAGGCCCGACAAATCCCAGTGTGGTTTTGCAGTTCCACGGGTCAAATCTCTGTACTATCCAGTTTTTGGCCTTTGGTATCTAAAAAACACAGTTTGAGTGTGTCGCTCACTGTTCAGCCGCAATTATATCTATTTAAAAAAGTCTGGTATACCCCAGTAAACAATATCTGTGGTTTTGCCATCCCACGGTAAAAAATCTCTATTATTCAGGTTTTGGTATATTTTCCGTAAAGAAAAACAGTAGTGTCTCCTGACTGTTGTGACACAAAATATATCTGTTGAAAATAGTCTGGTGTAGGCCCGACAAATCCCAGTGTGGTTTTGCAGTTCCACGGTTCAAATCTCTGTACTATCCAGTTTTGGGCCTTTGGTATCTAAAAAACACAGTTTGAGTGTGTCGCTCACTGTTCAGCCGCAATTATATCTATTTAAAAAAGTCTGGTATACCCCAGTAAACAATAACTGTGGTTTTTGCCATCCCACGGAAAAAAAATCTCTTATTCAGGTTTTGGTATATTTTCCGTAAAGAAAAACAGTAGTGTCTCCTGACTGTTTTGACACAAAAATATATCTGTTGAAAATAGTCTGGTGTAGACCCGACAAATCCCTGTGTGGTTTTGCAGTTCCATGGGTCAAATCTCTGTACTATCCAGTTTTGGGCCTTTGGTATCTAAAAAACACAGTTTGAGTGTGTCGCTCACTGTTCAGACGCAATTATATCTATTTAAAAAAGTCTGGTATACCCCAGTAAACAATAATTGTGGTTTTGCCATACCACGGTAAAAAATCTCTATTATTCAGGTTTTGGTATATTTTCTGTAAAGAAAAACAGTAGTGTCTCCTGACTGTTGTGACACAAAAATATATCTGTTGAAAATAGTCTGGTGTAGGCCCGACAAATCCCAGTGTGGTTTTGCAGTTCCACGGGTCAAATCTCTGTACTATCCAGTTTTGGGCCTTTGGTATCTTAAAAAACACAGTTTGAGTGTGTCGCTCACTGTTCAGCCGCAATTATATCTATTTAAAAAGTCTGGTGTATCCGAGTAAACAATAACTGTGGTTTTTGCCAACCCACGGTAAAAAATCTCTATTATTCAGGTTTTGGTATATTTTCTGTAAAGAAAAACAGTAGTGTCTCCTGACTGTTGTGACACAAAAATATATCTGTTGAAAATAGTCTGGTGTAGGCCCGATAAATCCCAGTGTGGTTTTGCAGTTCCACGGGTCAAATCTCTGTACTATCCAGTTCTGGGCTTTTGGCATCTAAAAAAACACAGTTTGAGTGTGTCGCTTACTGTTCAGCCGCAATTATATCTATTTAAAAAAGTCTGGTATACCCCAGTAAACAATAACTGTGGTTTTGCAATCCCACGGTAAAAAATCTCTATTATTCAGGTTATGGTATATTTTCCGTAAAGAAAAACTGTAGTGTCTCCTGACTGTTGTGACACAAAAATATATCTGTTGAAAATAGTCTGGTGTAGGCCCGACAAATCCCAGTGTGGTTTTGCAGTTCCACGGGTCAAATCTCTGTACTATCCAGTTTTGGGCCTTTGGTATCTTAAAAAACGCAGTTTGAGTGTGTCGCTCACTGTTCAGCCGCAATTATATCTATTTAAAAAAGTCTGGTATACCCGAGTAAACAATAACTGTGGTTTTTGCCAACCCACGGTAAAAAATCTCTATTATTCAGGTTTTGGTATATTTTCCGTAAAGAAAAACAGTAGTGTCTCCTGACTGTTGTGACACAAAAATATATCTGTTGAAAATAGTCTGGTGTAGGCCCGACAAATCCCAGTGTGGTTTTGCAGTTCCACGGTTCAAATCTCTGTACTATCCAGTTCTGGGCCTTTGGTATCTAAAAAAACACAGTTTGAGTGTGTCGCTCACTGTTCAGCCGCAATTATATCTATTTAAAAAAGTCTGGTATACCCCAGTAAACAATAACTGTGGTTTTGCCATCCCACAGTAAAAAATCTCTATTATTCAGGTTTTGGTATATTTTCCGTAAAGAAAAACAGTAGTGTCTCCTGACTGTTGTGACACAAAAATATATCTGTTGAAAATAGTCTGGTGTAGGCCCGACAAATCCCAGTGTGGTTTTGCAGTTCCACGGGTCAAATCTGTGTACTATCCAGTATTGGGACTTTGGTATCTTAAAAAACACAGTTTGAGTGTGTCGCTCACTGTTCAGCCGCAATTATATCTATTTAAAAAGTCTGGTATACCCGAGTAAACAATAACTGTGGTTTTTGCCAACCCACGGTAAAAAATCTCTATTATTCAGGTTTTGGTATATTTTCCGTAAAGAAAAACAGTAGTGTCTCCTGACTGTTGTGACACAAAAATATATCTGTTGAAAATAGTCTGGTGTAGGCCCGACAAATCCCAGTGTGGTTTTGCAGTTCCATGGGTCAAATCTCTGTACTATCCAGTTCTGGGCCTTTGGTATCTAAAAAAACACAGTTTGAGTGTGTCGCTCACTGTTCAGCCGCAATTATATCTATTTAAAAAGTCTGGCATACCCCAGTAAACAATAACTGTGGTTTTTGCCATCCCACGGCAAAAAATCTCAATTATTCAGGTTTTGGTATATTTTCCGTAAAGAAAAACAGTAGTGTCTCCTGACTGTTGTGACACAAAAATATATCTGTTGAAAATAGTCTGATGTAGGCCCGACAAATCCCAGTGTAGTTTTGCAGTTCCACGGGTCAAATCTCTGTACTATGCAGGTTTGGGCCTTTGGTATCTAAAAACACAGTTTGAGTGTGTCGCTCCCTGCTCAGCCGCAATTATATCTATTTAAAAAAGTCTGGTATACCCCAGTAAACAATAACTGTGGTTTTGCCATGCCACGGTAAAAAAATCTCTATTATTCAGGTTTTGGTATATTTTCCGTAAAGAAAAACAGTAGTGTCTCCTGACTGTTATGACACAAAAATATATCTGTTGAAAATAGTCTGGTGAAGGCCCTACAAATCCCAGTGTGGTTTTGCAGTTCCATTGGTCAAATCTCTGTACTATCCAGGTTTGGGCCTTTGGTATCTAAAAAACACAGTTTGTGTGTGTCGCTCACTGTTCAGCCGCAATTATATCTATTTAAAAAAGTATGGTATACCCCAGTAAACAATAACTGAGGTTTTGCTATCCCACGGTAAAAAATCTCTATTATTCAGGTTTTGGTATATTTTCCGTAAAGAAAAACAGTAGTGTCTCCTGACTGTTGTGACACAAAAATATATCTGTTGAAAATAGTCTGGTGTAGGCCCGACAAATCCCAGTGTGGTTTTGCAGTTCCACGGGTCAAATCTCTGTACTATCCAGTTTTGGGCCTATGGTATCTAAAAAACACAGTTTGAGTGTGTCGCTCACTGTTCAGCCGCAATTATATCTATTTAAAAAAGTCTGGTATACCCCAGTAAACAATATCTGTGGTTTTGCCATCCCACGGTAAAAAATCTCTATTATTCAGGTTTTCGTATATTTTCCGTAAAGAAAAACAGTAGTGTCTCCTGACTGTTGTGACACAAAATATATCTGTTGAAAATAGTCTGGTGTAGGCCCGACAAATCCCAGTGTGGTTTTGCAGTTCCACGGGTCAAATCTCTGTACTATCCAGTTTTGGGCCTTTGGTATCTAAAAAACACAGTTTGAGTGTGTCGCTCACTGTTCAGCCGCAATTATATCTATTTAAAAAAGTCTGGTATACCCCAGTAAACAATAACTGTGGTTTTTGCCATCCTACGGAAAAAAAATCTCTATTATTCATGTTTTGGTATATTTTCCGTAAAGAAAAACAGTAGTGTCTCCTGACTGTTTTGACACAAAAATATATCTGTTGAAAATAGTCTGGTGTAGACCCGACAAATCCCTGTGTGGTTTTGCAGTTCCATGGGTCAAATCTCTGTACTATCCAGTTTTGGGCCTTTGGTATCTAAAAAACACAGTTTGAGTGTGTTGCTCACTGTTCAGACGCAATTATATCTATTTAAAAAAGTCTGGTATACCCCAGTAAACAATAATTGTGGTTTTGCCATACCACGGTAAAAAATCTCTATTATTCAGATTTTGGTATATTTTCCGTAAAGAAAAACAGTAGTGTCTCCTGACTGTTGTGACACAAAAATATATCTGTTGAAAATAGTGTGATGTAGGCCCGACAAATCCCAGTGTAGTTTTGCAGTTCCACGGGTCAAATCTCTGTACTATGTAGGTTTGGGCCTTTGGTATCTAAAAACACAGTTTGAGTGTGTCGCTCCCTGCTCAGCCGCAATTATATCTATTTAAAAAAGTCTGGTATACCCCAGTAAACAATAACTGTGGTTTTGCCATGCCACGGTAAAAAAATCTCTATTATTCAGGTTTTGGTATATTTTCCGCAAAGAAAAACAGTAGTGTCTCCTGACTGTTATGACACAAAAATATATCTGTTGAAAATAGTCTGGTGAAGGCCCTACAAATCCCTTGTGGTTTTGCAGTTCCATGGGTCAAATCTCTGTACTATTCAGGTTTGGGCCTTTGGTATCTAAAAAACACAGTTTGTGTGTGTCGCTCACTGTTCAGCCGCAATTATATCTATTTAAAAAAGTATGGTATACCCCAGTAAACAATAACTGAGATTTTGCTATCCCACGGTAAAAAATCTCTATTATTCAGGTTTTGGTATATTTTCCGTAAAGAAAAATAGTAGTGTCTCCTGACTGTTGTGACACAAAAATATATCTGTTGAAAATAGTCTGGTGTAGGCCCGACAAATCCCAGTGTGGTTTTGCAGTTCCACGGGTCAAATCTCTGTACTATCCAGTTTTGGGCCTTTGGTATCTAAAAAACACAGTTTGAGTGTGTCGCTCACTATTCAGCCGCAAATATATCTATTTAAAAAGTCTGGCATACCCCAGTAAACAATAACTGTGGTTTTTGCCATCCCACGGCAAAAAATCTCAATTATTCAGGTTTTGGTATATTTTCCGTAAAGAAAAACAGTAGTGTCTCCTGACTGTTGTGACACAAAAATATATCTGTTGAAAATAGTCTGATGTAGGCCCGACAAATCCCAGTGTAGTTTTGCAGTTCCACGGGTCAAATCTCTGTACTATGCAGGTTTGGGCCTTTGGTATCTAAAAACACAGTTTGAGTGTGTCGCTCCCTGCTCAGCCGCAATTATATCTATTTAAAAAAGTCTGGTATACCCCAGTAAACAATAACTGTGGTTTTGCCATGCCACGGTAAAAAAATCTCTATTATTCAGGTTTTGGTATATTTTCCGTAAAGAAAAACAGTAGTGTCTCCTGACTGTTATGACACAAAAATATATCTGTTGAAAATAGTCTGGTGAAGGCCCTACAAATCCCAGTGTGGTTTTGCAGTTCCATTGGTCAAATCTCTGTACTATCCAGGTTTGGGCCTTTGGTATCTAAAAAACACAGTTTGTGTGTGTCGCTCACTGTTCAGCCGCAATTATATCTATTTAAAAAAGTATGGTATACCCCAGTAAACAATAACTGAGGTTTTGCTATCCCACGGTAAAAAATCTCTATTATTCAGGTTTTGGTATATTTTCCGTAAAGAAAAACAGTAGTGTCTCCTGACTGTTGTGACACAAAAATATATCTGTTGAAAATAGTCTGGTGTAGGCCCGACAAATCCCAGTGTGGTTTTGCAGTTCCACGGGTCAAATCTCTGTACTATCCAGTTTTGGGCCTATGGTATCTAAAAAACACAGTTTGAGTGTGTCGCTCACTGTTCAGCCGCAATTATATCTATTTAAAAAAGTCTGGTATACCCCAGTAAACAATATCTGTGGTTTTGCCATCCCACGGTAAAAAATCTCTATTATTCAGGTTTTCGTATATTTTCCGTAAAGAAAAACAGTAGTGTCTCCTGACTGTTGTGACACAAAATATATCTGTTGAAAATAGTCTGGTGTAGGCCCGACAAATCCCAGTGTGGTTTTGCAGTTCCACGGGTCAAATCTCTGTACTATCCAGTTTTGGGCCTTTGGTATCTAAAAAACACAGTTTGAGTGTGTCGCTCACTGTTCAGCCGCAATTATATCTATTTAAAAAAGTCTGGTATACCCCAGTAAACAATAACTGTGGTTTTTGCCATCCTACGGAAAAAAAATCTCTATTATTCAGGTTTTGGTATATTTTCCGTAAAGAAAAACAGTAGTGTCTCCTGACTGTTTTGACACAAAAATATATCTGTTGAAAATAGTCTGGTGTAGACCCGACAAATCCCTGTGTGGTTTTGCAGTTCCATGGGTCAAATCTCTGTACTATCCAGTTTTGGGCCTTTGGTATCTAAAAAACACAGTTTGAGTGTGTTGCTCACTGTTCAGACGCAATTATATCTATTTAAAAAAGTCTGGTATACCCCAGTAAACAATAATTGTGGTTTTGCCATACCACGGTAAAAAATCTCTATTATTCAGATTTTGGTATATTTTCCGTAAAGAAAAACAGTAGTGTCTCCTGACTGTTGTGACACAAAAATATATCTGTTGAAAATAGTGTGATGTAGGCCCGACAAATCCCAGTGTAGTTTTGCAGTTCCACGGGTCAAATCTCTGTACTATGCAGGTTTGGGCCTTTGGTATCTAAAAACACAGTTTGAGTGTGTCGCTCCCTGCTCAGCCGCAATTATATCTATTTAAAAAAGTCTGGTATACCCCAGTAAACAATAACTGTGGTTTTGCCATGCCACGGTAAAAAAATCTCTATTATTCAGGTTTTGGTATATTTTCCGCAAAGAAAAACAGTAGTGTCTCCTGACTGTTATGACACAAAAATATATCTGTTGAAAATAGTCTGGTGAAGGCCCTACAAATCCCAGTGTGGTTTTGCAGTTCCATGGGTCAAATCTCTGTACTATCCAGTTTTGGGCCTTTGGTATCTAAAAAACACAGTTTGAGTGTGTTGCTCACTGTTCAGACGCAATTATATCTATTTAAAAAAGTCTGGTATACCCCAGTAAACAATAATTGTGGTTTTGCCATACCACGGTAAAAAATCTCTATTATTCAGATTTTGGTATATTTTCCGTAAAGAAAAACAGTAGTGTCTCCTGACTGTTGTGACACAAAAATATATCTGTTGAAAATAGTGTGATGTAGGCCCGACAAATCCCAGTGTAGTTTTGCAGTTCCACGGGTCAAATCTCTGTACTATGCAGGTTTGGGCCTTTGGTATCTAAAAACACAGTTTGAGTGTGTCGCTCCCTGCTCAGCCGCAATTATATCTATTTAAAAAAGTCTGGTATACCCCAGTAAACAATAACTGTGGTTTTGCCATGCCACGGTAAAAAAATCTCTATTATTCAGGTTTTGGTATATTTTCCGCAAAGAAAAACAGTAGTGTCTCCTGACTGTTATGACACAAAAATATATCTGTTGAAAATAGTCTGGTGAAGGCCCTACAAATCCCTTGTGGTTTTGCAGTTCCATGGGTCAAATCTCTGTACTATTCAGGTTTGGGCCTTTGGTATCTAAAAAACACAGTTTGTGTGTGTCGCTCACTGTTCAGCCGCAATTATATCTATTTAAAAAAGTATGGTATACCCCAGTAAACAATAACTGAGGTTTTGCTATCCCACGGTAAAAAATCTCTATTATTCAGGTTTTGGTATATTTTCCGTAAAGAAAAATAGTAGTGTCTCCTGACTGTTGTGACACAAAAATATATCTGTTGAAAATAGTCTGGTGTAGGCCCGACAAATCCCAGTGTGGTTTTGCAGTTCCACGGGTCAAATCTCTGTACTATCCAGTTTTGGGCCTTTGGTATCTAAAAAACACAGTTTGAGTGTGTCGCTCACTATTCAGCCGCAATTATATCTATTTAAAAAGTCTGGCATACCCCAGTAAACAATAACTGTGGTTTTTGCCATCCCACGGCAAAAAATCTAAATTATTCAGGTTTTGGTATATTTTCCGTAAAGAAAAACAGTAGTGTCTCCTGACTGTTGTGACACAAAAATATATCTGTTGAAAATAGTCTGATGTAGGCCCGACAAATCCCAGTGTAGTTTTGCAGTTCCACGGGTCAAATCTCTGTACTATGCAGGTTTGGGCCTTTGGTATCTAAAAACACAGTTTGAGTGTGTCGCTCCCTGCTCAGCCGCAATTATATCTATTTAAAAAAGTCTGGTATACCCCAGTAAACAATAACTGTGGTTTTGCCATGCCACGGTAAAAAAATCTCTATTATTCAGGTTTTGGTATATTTTCCGTAAAGAAAAACAGTAGTGTCTCCTGACTGTTATGACACAAAAATATATCTGTTGAAAATAGTCTGGTGAAGGCCCTACAAATCCCAGTGTGGTTTTGCAGTTCCATTGGTCAAATCTCTGTACTATCCAGGTTTGGGCCTTTGGTATCTAAAAAACACAGTTTGTGTGTGTCGCTCACTGTTCAGCCGCAATTATATCTATTTAAAAAAGTATGGTATACCCCAGTAAACAATAACTGAGGTTTTGCTATCCCACGGTAAAAAATCTCTATTATTCAGGTTTTGGTATATTTTCCGTAAAGAAAAACAGTAGTGTCTCCTGACTGTTGTGACACAAAAATATATCTGTTGAAAATAGTCTGGTGTAGGCCCGACAAATCCCAGTGTGGTTTTGCAGTTCCACGGGTCAAATCTCTGTACTATCCAGTTTTGGGCCTATGGTATCTAAAAAACACAGTTTGAGTGTGTCGCTCACTGTTCAGCCGCAATTATATCTATTTAAAAAAGTCTGGTATACCCCAGTAAACAATATCTGTGGTTTTGCCATCCCACGGTAAAAAATCTCTATTATTCAGGTTTTCGTATATTTTCCGTAAAGAAAAACAGTAGTGTCTCCTGACTGTTGTGACACAAAATATATCTGTTGAAAATAGTCTGGTGTAGGCCCGACAAATCCCAGTGTGGTTTTGCAGTTCCACGGGTCAAATCTCTGTACTATCCAGTTTTGGGCCTTTGGTATCTAAAAAACACAGTTTGAGTGTGTCGCTCACTGTTCAGCCGCAATTATATCTATTTAAAAAAGTCTGGTATACCCCAGTAAACAATAACTGTGGTTTTTGCCATCCTACGGAAAAAAAATCTCTATTATTCAGGTTTTGGTATATTTTCCGTAAAGAAAAACAGTAGTGTCTCCTGACTGTTTTGACACAAAAATATATCTGTTGAAAATAGTCTGGTGTAGACCCGACAAATCCCTGTGTGGTTTTGCAGTTCCATGGGTCAAATCTCTGTACTATCCAGTTTTGGGCCTTTGGTATCTAAAAAACACAGTTTGAGTGTGTTGCTCACTGTTCAGACGCAATTATATCTATTTAAAAAAGTCTGGTATACCCCAGTAAACAATAATTGTGGTTTTGCCATACCACGGTAAAAAATCTCTATTATTCAGATTTTGGTATATTTTCCGTAAAGAAAAACAGTAGTGTCTCCTGACTGTTGTGACACAAAAATATATCTGTTGAAAATAGTGTGATGTAGGCCCGACAAATCCCAGTGTAGTTTTGCAGTTCCACAGGTCAAATCTCTGTACTATGCAGGTTTGGGCCTTTGGTATCTAAAAACACAGTTTGAGTGTGTCGCTCCCTGCTCAGCCGCAATTATATCTATTTAAAAAAGTCTGGTATACCCCAGTAAACAATAACTGTGGTTTTGCCATGCCACGGTAAAAAAATCTCTATTATTCAGGTTTTGGTATATTTTCCGCAAAGAAAAACAGTAGTGTCTCCTGACTGTTATGACACAAAAATATATCTGTTGAAAATAGTCTGGTGAAGGCCCTACAAATCCCAGTGTGGTTTTGCAGTTCCATGGGTCAAATCTCTGTACTATCCAGGTTTGGGCCTTTGGTATCTAAAAAACACAGTTTGTGTGTGTCGCTCACTGTTCAGCCGCAATTATATCTATTTAAAAAAGTATGGTATACCCCAGTAAACAATAACTGAGGTTTTGCTATCCCACGGTAAAAAATCTCTATTATTCAGGTTTTGGTATATTTTCCGTAAAGAAAAATAGTAGTGTCTCCTGACTGTTGTGACACAAAAATATATCTGTTGAAAATAGTCTGGTGTAGGCCCGACAAATCCCAGTGTCGTTTTGCAGTTCCACGGGTCAAATCTCTGTACTATCCAGTTTTGGGCCTTTGGTATCTAAAAAACACAGTTTGAGTGTGTCGTTCACTGTTCAGCCGCAATTATATCTATTTAAAAAAGTCTGGTATACCCCAGTAAACAATAACTGTGGTTTTTGCCATCCCATGGAAAAAAAATCTCTATTATTCAGGTTTTGGTATATTTTCCGTAAAGAAAAACAGTAGTGTCTCCTGACTGTTTTGACACAAAAATATATCTGTTGAAAATAGTCTGGTGTAGACCCGACAAATCCCTGTGTGGTTTTGCAGTTCCATGGGTCAAATCTCTGTACTATCCAGTTTTGGGCCTTTGGTATCTAAAAAACACAGTTTGAGTGTGTCGCTCACTGTTCAGACGCAATTATATCTATTTAAAAAAGTCTGGTATACCCCAGTAAACAATAATTGTGGTTTTGCCATACCACGGTAAAAAATCTCTATTATTCAGATTTTGGTATATTTTCCGTAAAGAAAAACAGTAGTGTCTCCTGACTGTTGTGACACAAAAATATATCTGTTGAAAATAGTGTGATGTAGGCCCGACAAATCCCAGTGTAGTTTTGCAGTTCCACGGGTCAAATCTCTGTACTATGCAGGTTTGGGCCTTTGGTATCTAAAAACACAGTTTGAGTGTGTCGCTCCCTGCTCAGCCGCAATTATATCTATTTAAAAAAGTCTGGTATACCCCAGTAAACAATAACTGTGGTTTTGCCATGCCACGGTAAGAAAATCTCTATTATTCAGGTTTTGGTATATTTTCCGCAAAGAAAAACAGTAGTGTCTCCTGACTGTTATGACACAAAAATATATCTGTTGAAAATAGTCTGGTGAAGGCCCTACAAATCCCAGTGTGGTTTTGCAGTTCCATGGGTCAAATCTCTGTACTATCCAGTTTTGGGCCTTTGGTATCTAAAAAAACACAGTTTGAGTGTGTCGCTCACTGTTCAGCCACAATTATATCTATTTTAAAAAGTCTGGTATACCCCAGTAAACAATAACTGTGGTTTTTGCCATCCCACGGAAAAAAAATCTCTATTATTCAGGTTTTGGTATATTTTCCGTAAAGAAAAACAGTAGTGTCTCCTGACTGTTTTGACACAAAAATATATCTGTTGAAAATAGTCTGGTGTAGGCCCGACAAATCCCAGTGTGGTTTTGCAGTTCCATGGGTCAAATCTCTGTACTATCCAGTTTTGGGCCTTTGGTATCTAAAAAAACACAGTTTGAGTGTGTCGCTCACTGTTCAGCCGCAATTATATCTATTTAAAAAAGTCTGGTATACCCCAGTAAACAATAACTGTGGTTTTTGCCATCCCACGGAAAAAAAATCTCTATTATTCAGGTTTTGGTATATTTTCCGTAAAGAAAAACAGTAGTGTCTCCTGACTGTTTTGACACAAAAATATATCTGTTGAAAATAGTCTGGTGTAGACCCGACAAATCCCTGTGTGGTTTTGCAGTTCCATGGGTCAAATCTCTGTACTATCCAGTTTTGGGCCTTTGGTATTTAAAAAACACAGTTTGAGTGTGTCGCTCACTGTTCAGCCGCAATTATATCTATTTAAAAAAGTCTGGTATACCCCAGTAAACAATAATTGTGGTTTTGCCATACCACGGTAAAAAATCTCTATTATTCAGGTTTTGGTATATTTTCCGTAAAGAAAAACAGTAGTGTCTCCTGACTGTTGTGACACAAAAACATATCTGTTGAAAATAGTCTGGTGTAGGCCCGACAAATCCCAGTGTGGTTTTGCAGTTCCATGGGTCAAATCTCTGTACTATCCAGTTTTGGGCCTTTGGTATCTAAAAAAACACACTTTGAGTGTGTCGCTCACTGTTCAGCCACAATTATATCTATTTAAAAAAGTCTGGCATACCCCAGTAAACAATAACCGTGGTTTTGCCATCCCACGGTAAAAAATCTCTATTATTCACGCTTTGGTATTTTTTACGTAAAGAAAAATAGTAATAGTTTCTCCCTGACTGTTCAGATTGTTTAAAAGATTCGGGTGTAGGCCAGAGAAATAGAACTGTGGTTTTCCTCTTCCACGTTTCTAATCTACTTTTTTTACCTTTTTTCCATTGACTGTGCAAGTGTAAGCTATTTTACTTCCTTTACAATGGGCAAGGCGCGTGGCAAGGGACGTGGAACTGGACGTTCTGGTGATGGTTCGTGCAGAGGACGGGGCCGTGGCCAAGGTGAAAATGTGCCACAACCAACAGCCACATCTTCTCGCTCCCACTTCTTGACCGAATTTCTAGGGAAGCACAGAACAACACCAGTATTGAGAACTGATCTGTGTGAACAGGTTATTAATTGGATAGCAGATAATACTTCCAGTTACCTGGGCACCACCACCTCCGGTCTGTCTTCCACACGGTCAACTCTTAGTAGCCATGAGTCTCGACCACATACTCCTCCTCACCCTGATGCTCCTTCCTCCCACCATGCTGAGTATCGTCAGACAGCAATTGATCCCACACTTGGACACTCTGAAGAGCTGTTCACTGGTCCATTTCCATATTTGTGCCCCTCGACTGATACGCTTGAAGTGGTGGAAGAGGAGATCCCATGTAGCGATGCCCAAATATTTGAACAGCCACGGCCACAGGAAGTCGACGCTGGTAATTTGTCACAAGAGGTGGACGATGACGAGATACAATTGCCAGGAAGTGAGGAGGAGCATCGTGGTGCGCAAGTGGAAGAGGAGGAGGTGGTGGATGATCTAGTAACTGACCCAACGTGGCAGGAGGACATGCAGAGTGAGGCCAGCAGCACACAGGGGGAGGGAGGCAGAGTACCCCAACAGGCAGGAAGAAGCAGTGTGGTGGCCGCAGACAGAAGGCAGGCAACCGTTCCCCGTAACACCAAGACGAGGGACGTTGCCAGTACAAGCGGTAGGTCTTCCAGAGTCTGGAATTTTTTTAAAGACTCTGCTGATAACCCCAAAAAGGCCATATGTTCCACCTGCCATGCCAGCATCAGCAGGGGTGATAAAACTACCAGACTGACCACCACCAGCATGATCAGGCACATGGCAGCAAAGCACCCGACTTTGTGGGGCGAAACCCAGGGTCCACGACCAGTGTCAGCGGGTGTCACCACTGCTTCTTCCACTGTTGTGCTCGCAATAGAACCCCCTGTTGTGTGTGCAAGGCAATCCCCTGTCCATACTGCATGTAAAGATGCCCCCTCCTCTCAGTCTTCACTTGTTATGGCAGTTTCTCAAGAAACAGCATCAACGTCCACGTCCACGTCCCACCGCAGCTTTCAATGGTCCATATCCCAGACCTTTGAACGAAAGCGGAAATTCGCAGCTAATGCCCTACAGCCAACAGTCCTAAATTCGCACATTACATGACTGCTTGCATTGGAAATGCTACCTTTTAGGCTGGTGGAGACGGAATCCTTCCGCAATCTTATGGCGGTGGCCGTCCCTCGGTAGTCGGTCCCCAGCCGACACTATTTTTCCCGGTGTGCCATCCCCGCACTACACAAGCACGTGTCCCAAAGCATCTGCCGTGCCCTCAACAATGCAGTTACTGGGAGAGTCCACCGGACAACGGACACGTGGACAAGTGCTTGTGGCCAGGGAATGCACATCTCTCTGACGGCACACTGGGTAAACATAGTGGAAGCCGGGACCCAATCGGACCTTGGGACGGAATACGTCCTCCCCACAACAAGGATTGCGGGCCCTATGTCAGTCTTAGTTGCCCCCACAGTGTATAGCTCCTGCGCATCATCCTCCTCCTCCTCCTCCTCATGTTCAGCCTCCATATCAGATATCACCACATCAGTTACAAGCTGGAAGCACTGCAGTACTGCCTCCGCCAAGCGGCAACAGGCTGTGCTGAAACTCATAAGCTTAGGTGATAAACCTCACACTGCTTGTGAGTTGTGGACAATTGTGAAAGAGCAGGCAGGTCTGTGGCTGAGTCTGCTGAACCTATATCCCGGCATGGTCGTGTGTGACAATGGCCGTAACCTGGTGGCGGCTCTGAGGCGAGGTGAGATCACACACGGTTTCTTAAATCGTACCCCGAGTTGCCAGATCTGCTCGTGAAAGTACGCCGCCTGTCAGCTCATTTTCGGAAGTCGGCTACAGCTTCCGCTGCCCTTGCTGTGTTGCAGCAGCGTTTGCAGCTTCCGGCACACCGACTGGTGTGTGATGTCCCCACACGTTGGAACTCTACCCTCCACATGATGCAAAGGATTTGTGAGCAGAAGAGAGCAGTTGTGGAGTACCAGATGCAACAAGGCCGTCGATATTCAGGTCAGACTCCACACATAAGACCTCAGGAGTGGACCTGGATGTCTGACATATGTACCATCCTGACAAACTTTGAGGAGGCCACCAAGATGGTGAGTGGCGATGATGCCATCATTAATGTCAGCATCCCACTTATCTGTCTTTTGCAACGCTCTCTGCAGAGAATTAAAGAGGAGGCATTGCAGCCAGAGTATGATGAGATGGATCAAGAAGCCGTAGTGGGCGATTACACACAGCCCAGCCTCATCTCATCCCAACGTGCATTGGGGGACAATGAGGGAGAGGAGGAAGAGGAGGAGGAGGAGGAAGAACAGGAGCTGCTATCATACGCTGTAGACGGTAGTACCTGTACAAATGTCATACCGTCGGTTCAGCGTGGGTGGCCTGAGGACAGGGGGGAGGAGGAGGAGGAGGAGGAGGAGAGCATGGTCAGTCATCATCTTGGTGAGGACACGGAAATCTTGCCCGTTACCAGTCTGGCACGCATGGCTGACTTTATGTTACGCTGCCTTAACCGTGACCCTCGCGTTGTCAAAATGTTGGGTGACAGTCATTACTGGTTGGTGACACTTTTAGACCCCCACTACAAGGAGAACTTTCACTCTCTTATTCCTGAGGTGGAGAGGTCTAGAAAAAAGGGCAGTACCAGAAGGCCCTTGCTGCAGAACTCTTAAAAAAATTCCCATCTGAACACGCTAGCGGCAGAGGTCACAGTTCGTTGCCCAACCAAGGCATACAGGCGAGAGAGATGCAACTCCCATCCAGTAGAGGCAGGGGAACACTGTCAACGTTCTGGGACAGATTTCTGACACCCGCCCAGCTTACAGGCCCTGAGGCGCGGGGTACTCTCACAAGGAGTGGAAAGTTTCAAAAGATGGTGAGGGAGTACCTTGCCGACCGTATCAGCATCCTCCGTGATTCCTCTGTGCCTTTTAATTATTGGGTATCCAAGCTGGACACTTGGAATGAACTCGCTCTGTACGCCTTGGAGTTCCTGACCTGCCCTGCCGCTAGCGTGTTATCGGAGCGTGTTTTTAGTGCCGCTGGGGGAATTATAACTGATAAGCGCACTCGCCTGTCAACTGACAATGCTGACAAGCTGACCCTTATCAAAATGAACAAGGGCTGGATTGGGCCAGACTTCTCATCACCACCAAATGACAGCAGAGTAACATAAAGTCAAATCCATTGTGTTATTTCGGGAGGTGTATTCACATGCACCACTTCACACCCACACATGGGTATATGCTTCCTCATTTCGGTTGTTTTATGCTCTTCTCCTTATCCTCAGCCTCCAGCACTACTATACCACCAGTGTGCCAGCATTGCGAGTTCCTCCGTCCTTATTTTTGTCAGCTTTTGCTTGGAAGGCATAAGCAAATCCTATGGGAGACCCACTCCCCAATAATGGGACTTATGTTTGTAATATGCTGTACTGCATGGCTATTGTAAGGGGCATTGCAAGTTGCTCCGTCCTAATTTTTGGAAGCTTTTGCTTGGAAGGCATAAGCAAATCCTATGGGAAACCCATTCCCCAATAATGGGACTTATGTTTGTAATATGCTGTACAGCATGGCTCTTGTAAGGGGCATTGCAAGTTGCTCCGTCCTAATTTTTGGAAGCTTTTGCTTGGACGGCATAAGCAAATCCTATGGGAGACCCACTCCCCAATAATGGGACTTATGCTTGTAATATGCTGTACTGCATGGCTCTTGTAAGGGGCATTGCAAGTTGCTCTGTCCTAATTTTTGGAAGCTTTTGCTTGGAAGGCATAAGCAAATCCTATGGGAGACCCACTCCCCAATAATGGGACTTATGTTTGTAATATGCTGTACTGCATGGCTCTTGTAAGGGGCATTGCAAGTTGCTCCGTCCTAATTTTTGGAAGCTTTTGCTTGGAAGGGATAAGTAAATCCTATGGGAGACCCACTCCCCAATAATGGGACTTATGTTTGTAATATGCTGTACTGCATGATTCTTGTAAGGGGCATTGCAAGTTGCTCCGTCCTAATTTTTGGAAGCTTTTGCTTGGAAGGCATAGGCAAAAACTATAGGAGACCCACTCCCCAATAATGGGACTTATGTTTGTAATATGCTGTACTGCATGGCTCTTGTAAGGGGCATTGCAGGTTGCTCCGTCCTAATTTTTGGAAGCTTTTGCTTGGAAGGCATAAGCAAATCCTATGGGAGACCCACTCCCCAATAATGGGACTTATGTTTGTAATATGCTGTACTGCATGGTTCTTGTAAGGGGCATTGCAAGTTGCTTCGTCCTAATTTTTGGAAGCTTTTGGTTGGAAGGCATAAGAAAATCCTATGGGAGACCCACTCCCCAATAATGGGACTTATGTTTGTACTATGCTGTACTGCATGGCTCTTGTAAGGGGCATTGCAAGTTGCTCCGTCCTAATTTTTGGAAGCTTTTGCTTGGACGGCATAAGCAAATCCTATGGGAGACCCACTCCCCAATAATGGGACTTATGTTTGTAATATGCTGTACTGCATGGCTCTTGTAAGGGGCATTACAAGTTGCTCCGTCCTAATTTTTGGAAGCTTTTGCTTGGAAGGCATAAGAAAATACTATGGGAGACCCACTCCCCAATAATGGGACTTATGTTTGTAATATGCTGTACTGCATGGTTCTTGTAAGGGGCATTGCAAGTTGCTCCGTCCTAATTTTTGGAAGCTTTTGCTTGGAAGGCATAAGCAAATACTATGGGAGACCCACTCCCCAATAATGAGACTTATGTTTGTAATATGCTGTACTGCATGGCTCTTGTAAGGGGCATTGCAAGTTGCTCCGTCCTAATTTTTGGAAGCTTTTGCTTGGAAGGCATAAGCAAATCCTATGGGAGACCCACTCCCCAATAATGGGAATAATGTTTGTAATATGCTGTACTGCATGGCTCTTGTAAGGGGCATGGCAAGTTGCTCCATCCTAATTTTTGGAAGGTTTTGCTTGGAAGGCATAAGCAAATCCTATGGCAGACCCACTCCCCAATAATGGGACTTATGTTTGTAATATGCTGTACTGCATGGTTCTTGTAAGGGGCATTGCAAGTTGCTCCATCCTAATTTTTGGAAGCTTTTGCTTGGAAGGCATAAGCAAATCCTATGGGAGACCCACTCCCCAATAATGGGACTTATGTTTGTAATATGCTGTACTGCATGGCTCTTGTAAGGGGCATTGCAGTTCCTCATAATTTTTGGAAAGCCTTCCATTCACTGCTTAGGCCAACAGTGCACAGGAGACCAAGTTGCTATAAATGGAAAAAAAGGTTTAGTTAAGGCCCTCTGACCTCCATGTCATTTCCAAGGGGCATTGGAGTGCCTCGAAATTTTTGGAAGGCATTGCACTCACTGTATGCCTTATAACTGTGTAGCTGAACCGCTCCTTTTGTTACAGAAACATATCCTATAAGACATATCTGGTTGACTGGCCTGATATTGATGTGAATATTCCCTGTTCCTCCTGCTCTTTCTCCTTTGCCACTACCTCATCCATCATTTATCACCTGAAGCTTTGTTTTAACGGGAGTCATAGAACTGGGATAGTAGCAGGAAAACATCCAGCAATCCTCGGAGGAGGTAGGATATGCGCCAAAACGCTGACCACCTCAGGCCTAGCCGCTACTACATACATGCGCTTGCATTCCAACAAAACAAAGCAGATGCTAACTTCTATCATCCCCATCATGCTCCTCACCTTGGCACTCTCAACTCCCCTGATGGAGAAGCCAGGGCCCACCGGAGGAGTCTGGTTGTCAGGTGGGCTCGGCCAATGCTGCCCTAAAGCAGGCCAGGCTAAGAAAAGTGTGGGAAAGGTTACCGGGACAAATAGGGGTGGCTGGGGACCGAGTATGGACACCCGGCCGCAAGGCGGCTGGGGACTGAGTATGGATTCCAGGCCCCCAACGCAGCCATGATGTGGTGGCCAGATTCCGCCTCCACATGCCTAAAAGGCCCAATTTCAAGTGCAAGCAAGCAAGCAGTATAGTATTGCAGCCAGGGGGTGGGTGGGTGGCAGGTTGCATACTTGCGCTTGTGTTGCAAGGAATGGGGGAGGTACAATTGAACACTGCCCTGGGACTCGAACTTGCACGGGGATAGTTGCAAGTCTGCATCTTATGATGCGGCAAGGATCACTTAACATGGGCACACTTTTAAACAGTGACCTGGGTGTCAGAGATGCATCCAGGGGTCTTCCCCATGCTGTTCCCATGTCTTTTCAGCACTTTATGCATGTGTCACACAGCACATGGCCAGATAAGGTTGTAAAATGTTAAAATGACATTTCCCGGTGAATGCATTTGTCACAGTTGAAAGCAATACAAAATTGCAAAAACGCATAAAAAATGCTACTTGTGAACATAGCCCAAGGTGTGGAGGAGTATTTTGTTTTTGGTTATTTATTTTACCTTATACACAAGTTTTTACCCTGGAAAAGAAATTCCTTAACATATTTCACAGGAAAAAAGTTTCAGTTTCGTTTTTGAACGTTTTATTGTGAGCCCATAAAAGTGGCTTAATACCTCTGACCACGTTGTTGACAGCAGTGACCTGGGGGTCAGAAATGCTTCCTGGGGCGATCCCCATGCTGTCCCCATGTCATTTGAGCACTGTCACTATCGTTTTGAGCACTTGTTAGGCTTTTAAAAGACTGCCGGGGTGCCACCGCAAAAATGCTCGGGTCTACCATAGACTAACATTGGGCTCGTTGCTCGGGTCGAGCACCCGAGTATCACGGCGAGCTCAGCCCGAGCTTCAAGCACCCGAGCATTTTAGTGCTCGATCAACACTAGTTTCTGTTTGTTCTACAATCGGGTCCAGTTTATTATGAAAATCGGTATCAGACACGAGAAGGAAATGGAAGCTCAGCGTCGGCTTTGAGATAGGGATTATTATTTTGGGTAATTCCAGCAGCATGTCATTATCGTAGCATTTCACATTAAAACACCTGTCAAAATATCTCTTCTGTAACTTTCACAGTATCTGTGTTATGTTACTCAATCTACCGGTAACAACTATTTCTAGCGATACAGCTACCAACACACAATTAAAGGGACCTACCACGAAATAACCAGACGTGGTCGCAATGTAATATAGAGAGAACTGTCATAGCCCATGTGGTATTCTCAGGGCTATCCACAAGGCTACATGACGGATCCAAAGTTAAAGGGAATGCTTGGTCAGAAATGTGTTAAATATATTTTTGAACAATTTTTGGTAATATTTTTTTTCCATATCACAACAATGTGTATTAAGAAAACATAGCAGTCTTGCAATATGCATCCTGGCCACTGGAGCTACTTTGGACTCTTATGTTCATTACAAAAGACTTTTCAGAAGTCTCATTATCATCACAGACTGGATTATAATGATAGATAACACTTACTATACACAGCTGGTAGCACAGAATCAGCCAATCACAGTAGGTGTTGTCACAGATGAAACTACTCCCCTTCCCTGCACAATTACCTATGCATTACGTTAATTATATGCTTCAGTACAAAAGATAAGGTCTGAGTCAGTCTATTGCTACTAATGTACATGGAAGTATGAAATGTCACGATTTTTTGGAGCAAAAATGATGCAATTTTCAAAAATTTAGCTGGGAGGATGTAGCTGAGCACATCTGACAAATTCATCATATTTTATGTAGCAGAAATTAAGATAGAATTATTTTGCAGTCCCCGAGTAAAATTCTTGTGATTCACCAAATTAACCTCTTTATGACATATGATGTAAAATTATGTCATATGTAGTGTCCCTGCCTTTGATGTAAGCTTGCAAGTCCATATCTTTCCCGGAACATGATGGCTAGTTTAAACAGCCATCATGTGCCTTTAACAGCTGCTGGTGTAGTGGACCTCCTCCTACCACTGTTCACCTGTTAAGTCCCGCTGTCTATCTCTGACAGTGGAATTTAACATGCATCATCAGGTGGACGCATCTTTGCACGCTACTATAGGTGCACCTGTGACAAGATCGCTGGGCGCCGATGGAGTGTCATGACATCTGGGGGTCTGCTGAAGACCCCCGTGCCTGTCATTACGATCCTCCTGTGAAAGCCATCCTGTAGCTGGCGCTCATAAGAGATCATGATTTTAACTATATACTGTACAGCACAACCGATCAGGCGACCGCAGCTTCAGGTCCCCTAAGGGGACTATTAAATCCATTACAAAGTGAAAAAAAAAAAGTTTCGAAAAATATGGAAAAAAAAAAAAGTCAAATCACTCCCCTTTTGCTGGATTGAACATAGAGCAGTAGTATCACTGCATTTGTAAAATCTATCAAAATATAGTGTGAATTACTTAATCCGATCGGCAAATGGCATAACGAGAATAAAATCAAAATGCCAGAATTACGGTTTTTGGGCCACTGCCAAAAAATGCAATAAGAGTCGAAAGTGCCCCAAAATGGTATCAGTAAAAATGTCAACTCAGGGTGTAAAAAATATACCCTTATTAGCCCCATATCCTGAAAAAAAATTAAAAAAAATTCTTACAAAGTTCAGAATTTTTTTTCACCACTTAAATAAAAAAATCCTAAACATGTTTGGTATCTGCATATTTGTACTGAACCTGGAGACTCATAATGCCAGGTCAGTTACCATATAGAGAACATGGTAAATTAAAAAGAAAAAAACAACTGTGAAATTGAACTTTTTTTTCCAATTTCACTGCACTTGGAATTTTTTCCCCCATTTTCCAGTACACTATATGGTAAAATGAATAGTGTAATTCAAAAGTACAACTTGTCTCACAAGAAACAACCCCTCATGTGGCCATATTGACAGAAAAATAAAAAAGTTATGGCTCTTGCAAGAAGGTGAGCAAAAAACAAAAATAAAAAATGGCCACGGCGTGAAGGGGTTAATTAATTTAGCGCATCTTACTCATCATGACTGGCATGTAAAATGTTAGTCTTGATGAACCGGGACCTATAAGTCTATAACAGTCCCAGGCATTATTTTTTTCAATATATATCGTGATCTAAAAAATAATAAAAAAAAAGGTTTAGAAAAAATATCTTGATTTATAAAGTAGGTCATTCCCTTTAAATAGATTAAAATCGAAGCAAAAATAATGTAATAATTTCAAAATAATTTTAGCAATAGGGTTATATTAAAAATGTTGAACTTTTTGTCTTCTACTGCCTCTGTGTATCAAAGTACATGCTGTAGCTGACTGTAGAATGGGTTAACAGTAATCTCCTTCTGACAGTCCAGTCTGTAACTGTTTTTCTTCTGATCTTCTAAGTGGATTTTGATAGATTGAAAGTTCAACGTTCACTTAGCTATAAATCAGCTTAAAAGTTAGTAGATCACAGTCAACTCATTCAACTGCCTAATATGTACAACAATACATAGAGGCTGCAGAAACCAAATAATTCTCAATATTTCATAAACCCTATTACAAAATTTCTTTCTAGAAAAATATTAAAAAAATAAAAGCATTTCAGTTATACATTTTTGGCGGGCGAGTGGTGAAGCTCACTACACTTCCGGATATAATAGTGTAGTGAGTAGCATCTAAAAAGGAGGAGCCAGGGAAGAAAACATGCCTGTACACTCTGTGTGTGCATTGGTATTGACACTGAACAATCTGGTTTAGGTAGTGTCAGTGTGCATTCGAATATATGTGGGCTGAGTTCAGACAGTGCACAATCTAGGAAGCAAGCACAGTAAATTAGAAGTAGGGGGAAGCTTCCAAATCCAAAACCAGGGGACACAATGGTGCACAAATATCATGGCCACACCAATGGTGCACCGAAGCCCCCTCATTTGCATATTTTTTTCCGGCACTGTACCACAGACAGGTACCGAGTCCATATGATTTTTATAGATTCTAACTCTCTTATTGATTTTGGGGGTGATAGACTCCCTTTAAGTTTTTGTGAGGGTGGATAATTATTTTGTTTTTAATTTTTATAGCTGTTTTTCTTTATCGTAATTCATGCTATGTTATGGCTGAAGCAACACAGACAATCTTTCTGTCGACACCTTGAGCCTGTGCTTTATGGTCGGCTTCTCTGTCCGCCGAGCCACAGCAGATACACCTTTTCTCTGCGTGTTTACTTTCTGTTACCCTAAGCAAGGATAACATGTGTTTTCATTTACTCATTTGTCTGCCCTATCACCTTTCGGGTGCAGCTTTATATATTTTCCTCCTGCTGGTATTTCCTGCTAGTGATAATTTCATTTAGATGTCCAGCCTTACTGATGTAGTTTAAGCCAGTCAGTGAAAGACCAGCTAGGGTTTATCTCTCTTCTGTTTATGTTCTTTACCCTGCACCTATCGTCTGTGTCTTTTTAGGCAGTTTGCGGCATATTCTCTAACAGTATGTACTCAATACTTTATTTTATATTTCGTGGTTTGTTTTACTCACTCTGGGATCTCTTTCTATTTCAGCACACTTTCTCTTCTGTAGGTAATTTGCACTCTGCTCTGCCCTCCAGTTCTTTTGCAGGAACGTGAAGCGCTCGACACAATTTCAGGCAGTATAGATCCGAGTTGCCATTATTTAAGCTGTGGTTCGATCTATCTCACACATGAATAACTAGGGACTGTGGGGTCAGTATCTCTAGTCTGTACGGGAACTGGCAGGGTCAGTTGCAGTTTTAGTGTGTTACCTATTTTCCTAAATGAGTTGCTACTCTATCATAACACTTTCTTTTTAGACTCACAAGATATATTTAGTTGAAATTCATGGAGCTAAGTTGAGGGTCATTTCTCTTTTTATTTTTGTCTGCTTTGGACAATCTCATTTTCTTAGAATGGTCAAGTGATGAGAAGCTGATCACAAGATCCAGGTAATCACTGTAATCTATGGAAGAATCCAAAGTGTTTAATTTGCCTGCAGCACAACCGCAGGGGACATTAAGTATTACACTATTCTTGGAGAAATCAATGGACTGTCTATGTAACGCTGTTAAGTGCCCAGTCCTCCAGAACAAGATATGTTCTTTGCAGAGAGTAGTGAAGAAAAGATCTCCTTCTTTTAAAGAGGGTTTCTCATCTCATCATATTATATATAAAACAACCCAAACCCCATATTGTTTTTTTTTCATATCTAAATAAAAACTCACAACATTCTCAAGTGAGAGGATCTCTATTTTCCCTGTGTGCCCTTGATTTTGCTGTTCCTTGACACATCAGTATGTTAATATGTATGATATTATTGCGCCTCCACACAATACAAGGCCCCCATGGCTGGTTATGGGATATTGCTTAAATTAGTAGGATTCATTAGTGTGTCCAAAATCGTATTTTTGGTCAAGGCTCTTCTCAAGTTCCCCTTCTCATCCTCCATGATAACATCATCATGGCGGTGCAGAGGAAATAGTTCACTGTTAATCACGAGCCCAGAATGCAGCAATAGATCCCGAATGTAGAAATTTGAAGCAGTTATCAGCCACCTGCAAAAAAAATATGGTTGGTAAATTCTAGCGTTAATATGAAATATGTCTATGTTTGGCTAGAAAATATGATGACATTCCTGACAATTTTGGAAAATGTTGTGCCCCACATCCCATTTTATGGGCCATAGCTATTTCCATGTCCTCAACCTTGTCCAATGAGTGGGAGTCTGATGATGCACGTTCCTGATGCCACACACTAAAAAATATTCAGGGAGCTATACTTTCCAGGAGGCATCTGCAGTGAGATTTTCCAAATTTCGGGGAATCTGGCAGGTCTCCACATTTTTCCGTAAACATGATAGACGTAGTGCTGAGCTGTCCCATCTTTGAACCCCAAGCTACAATATAGGGAGTAGATCAATGATATCATCACATTGTAGACCCTTTGACTGCTTATGATATTGAAAAGCTAGAAAGAGCTAGGGTCAAGAAGTCTAAAATTACTTTGATCCTGGAAAATGGAAGCAAAACAATCACCAGTGGGCATTCCCCCTATATGAGAAGAAGACAACTGGATGACTATATTAGCTCTACAGAGGTAGGATCAGACAAAACTTGATATTTCAGCATTCTAGACAACGTTGAGTTGGGGAGGCAAGATTTTGAGGTCATTGGTCTTTCTTTTAACGGCTATACTCACAAAATAGTGACAGTATCATATGACAAATATAGTCTTATGAATACAAGATCCTAACATGTTGGAAAATGAGCAAAGTTTCCTTCTTAGTACTGTAAAAGTCTGTGTCATATGACTGCCAAGTTTAAGTATAAAAACCACCAGGGAAAAGACAATTATATTGCCACACAGACAGAGAAGCCTTTCCCAAACTTCATCTATTCCGCACAAAGATCACCAATTACAGTTTGAAGGGTCAGCCTTGTTCTGAGCCGAACGTCTCCAGACATCACAATTTCATTATTTCTTTCCCTTTTCTGCAGTTTTCTGTACAGGGCGGACAAGCGAAATAAAATTCCCATTACTAACCTCTTTAAAATCTCTCAATCCATGGCGCAGCAACGGAGTGAGGTAATATCAAATTATTGTTTGGTCTCAAGCCACAACATTTTAATTACCAGACCCATAAAAGGATGCAGTTGAGTCTCTCCTGGTAATACCTTTAATGCATTTCACCTCTCACTAAATTGCTTTTTTTTTAGTTTTATACCTAGTAAACACTTATTTAGTATAATTTTTGCAGTGACCTGTTTTTGAGCCCGGCTGTTCCAAAGATGACGTTCATGTTCTCGAACTGGATCTTGTTCACTTGTTTCTTCTCAAAGGCTTTTGGAACAATGTGTTCTATGGTTTTTAAAATATCACGGTGTCTGAAATTATTTTCTGGCTGGTAGGAGGAAAGAGCAGTACAGAAACACTTAATAGAGTTGAGAAGAGAATTTGCACCGATGGGGAATTTTTTTCTATTGAAATGGACACTATCAGTTGCAGAAATTGTATCAAAAGGCAGGTTAAATTAAAGTAATGTCACAGGGGGACATAATAATTAAAGTAATAATAGTTATAATATTTTGAAGGATTTAGGTGAGAAAAAAAAAAGAAAAAGAGAAATATACAACTAAAAGGATAAAAAGTTATTTATTCTAACAACTGTCAAGGCCCCCTGGAGCAAGAACCTGCAGCTAGATTGGATACATAATAAAATTAAGTACTAAAGGACTGTATAAGTGCCATTCCAGTAGCTGGAATTGTGAGTTGAGAAGTTTTGACAGTCTATAGAATTACCCACGGGCATCAGTGAGTACATCAGGAGTGAGTGTGTCCAAAGTCTATATATTTTGTGTCTTTTTCTTGGCTCTTCTTTTTCTTATTATTACTCTAAATTCTACAATTCAATGTTATCACTCTTACCCCTTTCATTGACTTCTTACTTTTTTGAGGCTCCTTTAAAGGGAATTTGTCAGTAGGATCAACCCTCCTAAGCTGTCTATATGGACATGCAGGTTATAGAAAGTTGAATAAAATGACATCTTGATATCTGCGATCCTACGTCTAATCCCAGAAAAGTCCACTTTTTTAATATGTAAATGAGCTGTTAAGATCTATGGGCCGGACATAGATCTCCCCGAGAATCTGCCTCCAGAGCTTATTATAAACGAAAGAGGGAGTTACCAGTGTGAGTCATGTAGATCAGGAGAGCAGACTGTCAGTCATTACATGTCTCACACTGGTAACTCCCCCTTTCATTTAAAATAATCTCGGATACAAATTTTTGACCACTTTTGTTCCACGGAAAAGATGGAAATTAGGCACGCACCATATTTGCTCTCTAAGTTGTCCCTTTTCTCACCTCTCAACATTTTTAAAAAGTAATAAAAAAGTGGATGGGGTTACAAGGAACGTAGACGTCATGAATTTGGGAAGTTTATAAATATTTCTATTATACAGAACATAATTAAGTTTTCAGCCACAAAATAACCCCAAATATGACAAATTGAGTAAAATACGTTCACCTCTTTATAAATTAAGGGCTTTTTAGCCCAATGCAAGTCAGTTTATTTTTAATTTATGAAACATTAGAACCAGAGGGTCAGGAACAGACACAGATGTTACAAAATGAATAGGAAGAGTCTTTCGAGTGGCTTAGTGATTTTTTAGGCAGTTGTTTTGGAGCAGACCTGACTTAAAAGACTCTTAAAAAAAACTGATATGTGCACACTAAGCTTTTTTTGCTCAGTTTCCGGAGCAGAAATCAAGCAGAAACTCCAAGGTTTGAGGAGTTTTGAGTTTTTGAGTAGAATTTTGGAAGTTTTCTGCTTCAAAAACTCAGCACAAACACTCACTAAGGACTTAGTATTTTTCATCAGCATTTGTATGCCAAAACCAGGACTCGAACACATAGAGAAAAAATATAATTGAAAGATCGACACTTGTTCTTGGTTTTGGAGACACTCCTAGTTTTGGCATACAAATACTGATAACATATTACTGATCAAAAATACTGATGTGTGAATAAAGCCTAAAACTATTTGCATTATGAGTCTATTTGCTGAGTTTTCAGATTAGAAACTGATGAGAAACCTAACGTTTTTGAGTTTTGAGATTTAGAAGACAATTTGGAGAGTTTCCGCTAAGATTTTTCCCCGAAAACTCCTCAGAAAAACTCAGTGTGCACTTAGCCTAATACATGGAGTATTTCAAGGAGTTTTTGGAGCTGAAACCAAGTGGAATTTTTTACACTATGTTCCCATGATGAGCTTTTGGTAAGCTTTTGATGTTGTATATTTTCCGCACCATTTCTGCACACGTTAACTAATATAGGTTATTTGCATTTTTTCTAAAATAAGCAACGTAAAATACTCATTAAAAGCTCATCATGGGAACGTAGCTTCAAAATCCTTTTCCAAATCTCAAAACTCCTTAGAAACCTTGAGTTTCAGTTGAATATCAGCAAATAACCTAAGGAATGATGTTTGACAGAACTAAGCACTGGAGGACAACTAAAATCCACTAGGATGGGAAAAAAAAGTCTAAAAAAATTTTTGGACAAAATGTTAATAAAAATATGAAATTATTTTTATTTCTTAAAAAAAAAAAGTCAATATTGTTTTCCTGTTTGGGGAGGTGGACATCATATTATGTGATGGCGGGAGTTTTCCTTTAATTCCATGACAATCGTTAAATAGAGTGTTTAATAGATGTGATCATTCGACAAATGTGAGAAACTGGGATGACTGGCTGAGCTTCATGGGAAGTGTAGTACAATCGCAGCAGGAGAGCGACATACTACTTCTCCCTGTGCCGGATAATGTGTTAATGAGATTTCATATGAAATGAGAAGTGACAAGTAATGATCTCCAACAGCTCTGACTGCCAGCGCACATCACCCAGGCACCAGGGTAAAATGGCAGGAACACAGTTTAAGAATACAAAATAAAATGAAAAAAATAAAATAGAAAACATAAAAGTGTTTTTGAAGCAATCTACTTAATTCCGGTACTGCAACATCATCTAATGATTCCAACTTCAAAAAGCCGTGTGAAGCGAATGCTGTAAATTCAAATCAACCTTCTGACCTTCTACAGATTATCCCCGTACGCCAGGAAAAAAAAAAAAAACTCATTAAAATAATTCCGCCAAGTTGAATACGTCTCCGACGGTAATTTAACGCTATTAATACATTTGATCTGTATGCATTCAGACTCCGCTTTGGTTCTCTCTTTTTTTTTTTACAAATCTTTTAAACTGTAAGTAACGGAGACACAGATATAGAATGCGACGCGCTCCACTTATAATAGACATTCCATGGTTTCCATGGTAACAAGGTCCTCTTGACTGACAGACTCAGACCATTTAGTTTAGTTTTCCTTTGGGCGCCACTTTCTTTGCGATGTGTTAGTGCGCTGATACCGAGGCAGGAGAAAAATAAAAGAGAGCAGATAGTTGCATTGTTGGGATGCGGGAGGCGCTTGGAGACTGTGAGATGGGGCAATTGTGTTATACAGAAGGGTTACCCTATCTATATGTGTACAGTATGAGAATTCATCTGTGTGTGTATGTATATATGTATGTAGTGTAGCAAAGCCTGGTAGCACAGGGTTAAATCTTAGCTCTGCAGGTCTTGAGTAGATGCACCTGACTTGCCTTGACTAAAAACCAGGGCTTGTGTTCACTAGGGGTGTGTCAGTCTGCTGGATGTTGAGCTGAGTTGAGTGTGAAGTTGGTAAGTGTCCAGCCAAAATGTGAGCTGTAGGTGCAAGAGAGACCAGCCAGAGTTTCTCTGAATGGAGACTGCACGGGTCAGCTAGGAAAGCTGAGCAGACTGTGTGTTGGAGCTGCAGAATAATGTATGGAAGCTGCAGCCTGTTCAGTGTGAATTGTGTCTGGAGTTGAACACTTTTGTTTGGTACTGGAAGCTGCTGGAGCTCAAGCTGAAGAAGACACCAAAACATGGTAGGACCGTACCTCTTCTATGTTTAAAGGAGAAAGGACTGTAATCTGTGTGGGTGAGCCTGCACTGACATATGTGCCTGTTTATTTGCTGTTAAACTTTTGTGCCCAGAAGAGGCTATTTTTAGTTTTGAATCCCTTGGCGTTTTATGAAAGCAATAAAAATGCACCCGTTTGGACCAAACCGTATTGCCTGTGTGAATGCTACCTAATGCCTACCTGAGAGTGTTAATCCCTGCAGTAGGTAACTATGTATGCATATATGTATAATGTTATGTATTTATATATCTTGGTGTATGTATGTAATGCCATCTATAAAGTTGAGCAAATCTCAAAAAATTTGATTTGGACACATTCGCTCACTTTGAGATGGTCTGCGGGAAGTCACAAATCTGGAAGGAAGGGTTAAAAAAATTCACCTCTCCTTGTCCTTTCCCATACCTGTCTCGCCCCCCACTCAGTCTTCCGATCACCTTCTCTTCGGCCTTCTCATCCTTCTGAACCCTTCTAGATCTTCTCTGTTTTGGAACTGCCATTGAATTGGCCCACATGGCTGACATTCATGATGTGCTTTGTGCCCCAGATGTATGCTCGGGGGCCTAGTTATGGGGAGGGCCAAGGAAAGGTGAGTGCAAAACTACTTTCCCACAATGAGTTTTTGGTGATTTTTTTACGCTGTGTATTTTCCCAAAAAAATTCAAGTAACCTATTTTACTTAAAGGGGTTGCCCAGTCCAAATCGATAAGTCTGCAGTCATGCTGTGTGACTGCAGACTTATGAATCCCCACTGAGGGGATTCGCCAGTTTCTGAGCTTGGACCCGTATGTATGCATTATTCATACTCCCAACCAGAGTCCGTCTAGTGGGCGCGGCCTTGCTTCATACACTTGTGCACAACCGGTGAACCTCAGGAGGAACCAAGTCAATTTTTAAACTACACCCCTTCACGCCCATTTCCTAGTTTTTCATGCTCCATTTCCAGCTTCTCCATGTGGCGTCTCCACATTATGTTTCCCACCTCCCTGAATGAAGACACCTACCAGAGGTTTCAGGGCAGGTTGGTCTTGACCTCCTCTGTGAGTCTTGAAGCATTCCCCTTCTTTCGAGAACCTCCTGGATGTTCCGGAAGAGTTAGCAAGTATATCTAACAGAGTTCCACTCCACTGAGGCTTCATTGAGACAAAAAAACATTTCCATCTTCTTTAAAGGCCTACCTAATACATAAATGCCCTTGCCTAATATTTGTGCCCACGAAATGCAAACAATGGGTTACAATGTGGAGGGTGGGACCATGAATGAGCTCAAGGGGCCATGTCTTTTTGACTCTATCGAGCTTATTATAAAAAGCAGGTGACACAGATTAAGGCTGTGTGCCCACGATGCGCTTTTTAAGCGTTTCTGCAGCGGCAAAAACGCTGCAACAAACGCTTAAAAACCGCATGGTAGAAGGCCTGCCATGTCCCCCAATGATAATCCGCATGTGCTGTGCACATGCTGCGGAAATTTCCACTGCAGATTATCATTGCGGAAAAAAACGCAGCACTACCAATTGTTTTGCGGAAGTGCTGCATTTTCGCCACCATTGACTTGCATTAGACCACATGGATTACGCATCACTGTATATGTAGTAGCGCATTCCATGCGTTCTAAAGTGCGGATGGTACCCAGGTCTAGAGAAGAGGAGACTCTCCTCCGGACCTGGGTACCATAGAACCTGTAAAAAAAAAAGAATAAAATAAAAAATAAATATATACTTACCTTCTGGCGGCCCACGGTGCACTCCTTCTCGCATGCCGGCAGTTCGCGATGGACTGAAGGACCTGCGCTGACGTCATAGTCATGTGACGTGTCATGCGACGCTGACGTCGGCAGGCCCTTCAGTGTACCGCTGCCGGCAAGGGGGAACAGAGAGAAGCAAAACTCCAGGGGCCATAGGAAGGTAAGTATATATTTATTTTTTTATTTTTTTACCATTCTTTCAGTCACAGTATATAAATCCAAGCCGTTTGCATGGATTTATATAGTGTGACCAGGTTGTCAAGCACTTTCCAAGTGATGCTAAAATCGCTTGGAAAGCGCTTGTCAACCCGCATGCGGAAATGCATGTGAAGAACGCTTCACATCCGCATGTCCCTGGCAGGAAAAACGCATGTACAATCCGCATGTACAATCCACATGTACAATCCACATGTACAATCCGCATGTACAATCCGCATGTACAATCCACATGTACAATCCGCATGCGTTTTCTTCTGCCAGGGAGATGCAGAAACGCTCAGGAAAAATCCGGAGCATTTCTGCATCGTGGGCACATAGCCTTAAAGCGGATTTTAGAAATGTTAAAAAAAGGACAGAAACAGTGCCAGTCTTGTTCACTGGTTGTGTCTGGTATTGCAGTCCAGACCCATCTAAGTGAATGAGAATACCAGGTATTGGACAAAAATGGTGCTGTTACTGGAAAAAGCATCAGACCTTTTTTTCTAAACTCAGACAACGCATTTGCGAGAGCAAACAATGGAGACGGTGATTTGCTTTTCACATGGTATGATAAATTTAACACTTAGTATTTACTGTCTGCTCTGCTGCGAGTGTCAGCTGAAGGGATTGAAACCTTGTATATGTCAGGTTTTATGTGACGTTCCGTTTTCAATTCATATTGGTACATTGCAAATGAGGCTGCCTAACATCCAAGCCGCGGCTGCTTACTCTGAAATAAAGTGGCTTAAGTGACAACCATTTACAGTCGTCTCTTCAAGATGCCAATATAATGTCCACTGTACACTGTTACCATGTAAAGCAAGTGCCAGAAATTCTGACATTTGCTGCAGCCTCTTTTATTTATTTTAACGTAGCACAAGGCAAATCTGAATAGGACACCAATGAGCCTAGAGACTGGCGATCTGGGTATTGGCCATTTTTGGAGTCATTCTGCATCCATGACCATCTTCTGCTTCTACGTCCATCTTTACAAGCATAATAATAGCCTTCATGCATATAAAATAAAAATTGTGGCAATTTTTAAAAAAGTCTATACTAAAAATGTGATGGTTTGTAGACTGTAACTAATCCCCAGACTGGCACACCGGAGAACAGGTAAATTACCCGGTGGACCCTCATGCATGATTAGTTGAATAGTGGGCCTCCATAGTCGATGATACTGGTGGTCCCTTGGCACACTGTCTTTAACTATGCAAATAGTTTGACATAGATGCTTTATACACAAAACAAATATCTATATTCAAGATTATTTCTAAAAAGTAGCTCAATGGTTTACATACTACATTTTTACATACCCATTACATTTAGATGCATTTAGTGTCCTTTAACCAGTTCAAGACTGGGTTATTTGACCCGTTCACAATCCGGCACATTTTATGCTTTTCTCGTACGTGTGGTTTAAAGAACATTAAAACTTTTTTTCTTTTGGCTTTTCAACAATTTTTTTACATTTTTATTTGTGATACATTGGATCTAATTTTTATTGGAATTTTATATTCATATAAATTATCTGAAAGAAGGTGGAACATTTTCTGGTTTTAGGCATGTAAAACTCTGCTTACCGACCAGTGGGTTGTCCTTGTCTACCATGTATAACACATGGAAGTTGTAATCAAGTATTTCTTGTTTTATAACTTTTGTTTTCGATTTGGATCTGGACATTCACTGTAAATATGCTGTTCCTCAACTGTTTTCTATGGCGATAGCTTTTCATTCCAATGCTTCTACACACATGCACGTATGGTTTGGCAGAAGTTAACCTCAGCCTGACATCCTCTCCTTCTAATACATGGCAACTGTGGTCTACAAATGAAAAAAAAATCTACTATACCCTCCCACAATTTCTCTATATGACTATCTGGATCCCTCACTGATCTCTTTGCTTCGTCTTCTGGTCAGCTTGAGTATGGGATCAATACAACCAATCAGTGGAACCATGGTTGACTAAAGCCTGTCTATGTACATCCTTTTCTAGAAGTACGGCTATGTAACCAACCATTGGCAGCTGAAAAACGTGTTGGTCACCACTTTGGCCAACAACTAGTTGTAGTGGTCACATGGCCATCCCCTGAGAAAGCAAAAATACTGTTGAACAGCAAAATGTATATTTATTTTCAGACCACATTGGTCCCTGCATTAGAAGAAAAGGGTTAGACAAATTCTTTAAGGACAAAAGGAAAGGTATGTTGACATTGAGCATGCTTAACCTTTTTTTTTCCCTAGAATCTAATGTTGAAGGACAGTCGGGACACCACTTTACAGATTGGATGGTTGACTGGTCAAAAAAAGTACATCAGGTTTGGCCCACTTCATCTAATGTGCATGGCCACCTTAAGAAGGTTTACAAATGATACAGCTTAGCATCTTCATTTAGATAACGGTCCTCCAGAGTAATCTTCAATCGATACCTAAAAACGCAGCATTTTGTTGGGTCATGGTCTTGGTGACCTCTAACTTGAACTGGAGAATTTATTCGTCACCTTCCAGTAACATCGATCTATTCTTATTCCACTGCATTCTCCCATTGGATAATTACCACACATACAGCTTCATGCCTGTAGTAGTCATTGTTTTCTATAATGATCACAGCTGTTGCTCAGTATTCGGGTTACTGGGACAGACTGCTTCTGTGATTAGCCGAATCCTTTCATCTCGGCTACAAGCTTTTTACATTAAAAGACTCAAGGAAAAAGAAAGAAAAAAAAAAATACACTTAATTGTATGTTATTCCAGCTGTAATTTGGTAAAGCTTTTATCTTCTTTCTTGTTTACTATCAACAAAGGCGTTCTTCACTTAGATGTATCAACTCTTATTAAGGGAGAACACGACACATAAAGACTTCCAATTGGACCATAATAGTAGTTAGAATTTTTGCCCAAACAGTTTCCAGGTGTATCAACCTCATCTTGGAATAATTTTCCCATAACTACATCTTGTTTGATCATTGTGACTTTTATCAGGAACATCCAGAGTGTTTATGACTTTCCATCATCCTTGTTGTTTTGTCATAGAAACTCCGGGGTATTGTCTCTCTTGAGTAGGCCCAACTTGGGGGGAACCCACGTCATTTTATTTAGGGTCCCCCCATTTTTAATAACCAGAAAAGGCAAAGCAAACAGCTGGGGGCTGATATTAATAGGCTGGGAAGTTCCATGCATATTGACCATTTTCCAGCAGTTATTAAATATAGGGGGGACCCCACATCGTTTTTTCATTTATTTATTCATTTATTTATTAACAAGTACAGTAAGCTACACACGCCAGGCACGGTTCCACTCCTCCACATGAACCACCACCTCCTGGTTCAAGATTATTATTTTTTATGTTTTTTTATTCTATGTTATTTTAAGCAATTTTCCTATCCACATTTGTTTGCAAGGCGAATGTCCTACTCTTACCCCCATTTTGCTTCCTTTGGCAGCCCCCTAGCCCTTACTATGGACCTTTTTACAGCCCCAAAGTTTGGGTCCCCATAGGTTTCTATGAGGTTCAAGTTTGGGGTCAAGTTCGGGTCAAATTCTTGCATCCAAACTGAATTTTGGTCTAAAGTTTGGTCCGCTCATCCCTACTCTTCTCGTTTCTTAAAGGAAAATGAAGAAAAAATTGCTTATGATGAACTGTTCACCATTATTGGCACTACTTCATTTTTTTCAAAGACTGGAAAAAATCTTCAGAAATAAATGAAAATGTACCAAAGTTATATCCTCAGGATTTTTTAATTAGTGGTCCAAAGTAATACTACAATAAAACATTGCTTTTCAACTTCCATGTTGCAATTTCAATGAAGAAATAGAATAAACAGCAAGTGCAGCAATAAAGGCTCCCCTAGTTAATACTTGGTTGCACACCCTTTGGCATTGCTGACAGCCTCCAAACGTTTCTTGTAGTCATCTATAAGCTTCTTGCACTTCTCAGCTGGAATATTCTGCCACTCTTCCTTTGCAGTTTGTTCAAGCTCTTGAATGCTTTTAGGGTTCTTTTTTCCAATGGCAGATTTCAGCTCACCCCAAAGATTTTCAATGGGATTGAGGAGAGAACTCATTGCTGGCCATTTTAAAACAGTCATTTTTTCATTTTCAACCATTCCTGTGTACTTTTGGATGTGTGCTTTGGGTCATTGTCCTGCTGGAGGACCCATCATCTTCTACTCAAACCAAGTTTTCTTACACTGGATAGGACATTTCGCTCTAAAATCTCTTGATAACTCTCTGATTTTATGATTCCTGTGATATGATCAAGGCCTCCAATACCAGATGCAGCAAAGCAACCCCACAGTATTATGGATCCTCCACCATGCTTAACTGTTGGTAAGGTGTTCTTTTCCTTATAAGCTTCATTGTGGCGCCTGTAAACAAACTGTTGCTTTGGATTGCCAAAAAGCTCTATTTTTGTTTCATCTGGCCAAAGAACATTTTCCCAGAAGGATTGTGGTTTGTCAAGGTACTCTTTGGCAAAGATCAGGCATTCCTTTTTATGTCTTTTCTTCAGCAATAGTTTCTTCCTTAGCCCATAAAGCTCTCCTTGACTTAGTGTGCGGTGTATGGTACTTGTTGAAACCATGACCCCAGACTGTTCCAGGTTGACCTTCAGGTCTTTGGATGATTGACATGATGTTATTTCCATCATTCGCATCAACCTTCGAAGACATCTCTTGTCAATTTTCCTCTTCCCCCCCACATCCAGGGAGGTTCTTGATGATTCTAATCCTTTGCAAACTCCTTAATAACATTGTGCAATGTTGAAACTGGGACACCAAGGTCTTTGGAGATGGCCTTATACTCTTTGGAAGTCTTGTGTTGGCTAATAATGGCAGTTTTGATGTCCTCAGACAGCTCCTTTGTCCTCACCATTGTGAAAAAGGAGCAGGGTCTACCATGTGGCTTTTTAAAACACTGAAGTCATCATTCATTGGCTAATTTATGTCACATGGGCACCGACAATTAATCACAGGTGAATCTCTTTTGTGATTTACCACAGGTGAGTCAAAATGTGTTTCCATACTAAATTAATGTAAAGGTGCCAATACCAGCGACACAGCAAGCTTTAGGTTTTTCTATTTTTCCCTCCCATTGTTCTATGTTTTAAATTATTGTTTATCATTTGCTCTTTTGTATTTAACACTAGTGCTCTATACAAAAAACTGTTTCACTTGATTCATTTTTTTCAGGAGATATTCCACATTATGTACTTAAACTTCATGGGTGCCAATAACAATGAGCAGGACAGTATCTACTGTGGAGAATGGTATTTTTTAGCTTCACATCATCCCGAAGAAGAAGATAAGATCCACCAAAGCTTTCCATTCTTTTAACTCCATATCACTTGCCTTAGTTCTCTAAGTCCTACAGTGGGTATGGAAAGTATTCAGACCCCTTTACATTTTTCACTCTTTGTTCCATTGCAGCCATTTGGTAAATTCTAAAAAGTTCATTTTTTTCTCATTAAAGTACACGCTGCACCCCATCTTGACTGAAAAAAAAACAAAAATGTAGAAATTTTTGCAAATTTATTAAAAAAGAAAAACTGAAATATCACATGGTCATAAGTGTAACATACCTGGCGGCGTCCTTGCATAGTGGTCTATCTCCCACTGTGCAAGAGCGCGCACTTGATCTCCAGTTCAGTCTGCTAGCCTGGCTTCCCTCCATGCTGTCTGCTTGCCTCTGTTTCTGCTGCTTAAGGGCGGCACCCGATCACTTCCTGTTTCTTGTACCTGCTGCAGACACACCCCTTGTGCGTCCTCAGCCTATTGCTGTCTGTCACCTGGTATTTAACCCAGCTCCTCCCAAGAAACCCTGCCTGACCATTGTGTTTCATTCAGTGTGCTCTCTCACTCTGAATGTGCCAGGTCCCTTTCTGTGTTTGCTTGCCTGCCTTTCCTGGAGGCTGTATTTCCAGGCCTGTCTGAATTCGCTCCTAGCCTGTTCCTTCCGCCTTCTAGGGGCTGCATACCTAGACCCGCTCCTGTATCTCGTCTGTCCTGTCTGAACACGCTCCTAGCCTGTTCCTTCCGCCTTCTAGGGGCTGCATACCTAGACCGCTCCTGTATCTTGCTACTGTGTCTGTTCTTGTCTGTATACTCTTCTAGCCTGTTTCCTGTTTTTTTCTATGTCCGTACCTTTCCTTTTTCTGCAGAGTCTGAACTCGTACCTAACTCCTGTTTGTTGTGACTGTACTTCCGTTTGTGAGTTTGTGGTCCACTCGCTACTTCACTGCAAGTACCCTGTGGGTATCGGGTTCTGCCTTTCCCTTCCTGTCTGTTCCGTGTGAACAGAGCCCTGTCCCCTCTGCCTTTCCTCGCTCTCCGCTCCTGCGGTTCTCGCCCCGCTCTGACCCTTTGCTCGCTGCTCCGGCAGTCTCGCTTTGCTGTGACCATTTGCTCACTGCTCCGGCAGTCTCGCTCTGCTCTGACCCTTTGCTCGTTGCTCCGGCAGTCTCGCTCTGCTCTGACCCTTTGCTCGCTGCTCCGTCAGTCTCGCTCTGCTCTGACCCTTTGCTCGCTGCTCCGGCAGTCTCGCTCTGCTCTGACCCTTTGCTCGCTGCTCTGGCAGTCTCGCTCTGCTCTGACCCTTTGCTCGCTGCTCTGGCAGTCTCGCTCTGCTCTGACCCTTTGCTCGCTGCTCCGGCAGTCTCGCTCTGCTCTGACCCTTTGCTCACTGCTCCAGCAGTATCGCTCTGCTCTGACCCTTTGCTTGCTGCTCCAGCAGTCTCGCTCTGCTCTGACCCTTTGCTCGCAGCTCCGGCAGTCTCGCTCTGCTCTGACCATTTGCTCACCGCTCCAGGCGGCCTCGTCCTGCTCTACTCTCGCTCACCGCTCCAGACGGCCTCGTCCTGCTCTACTCTCGCTCACCGCTCCAGGTGGCCTCGTCCTGCTCTTCTCTCGCACACCGCTCTAGGCGGTCTCGTCTTGCCCTGCTCTCGCTCACCACTCTGGGCGGCCTCACTCTGCTGTGTTTGTCCGCCACATCTGTGGTTCTGTTCCTGAGTCCCAGTGTGTACTGGGTCCTATCCCGCCTGTGTTCCAACCTGCTAGTGCCTCCCTGTCTGCACTCTAGCCGTGCTTGCCTGTACTCCCCTGCCTGCATACCCGCCTGCCTGCATACCAGTCGTGCCTGCCTATACCCACCAGTCTGTGTGCCAGCCTAGCCTGTCTGTTCCTGTGTTCCCTGGTGTGGGTCAACAGCCGTGTCCGGGGTCTGTCCTGGAGTAGCACCTGGTCCCTCTGCTCAGTTCCTCCTTGGTGCACTGGCGTCGTATGCCGTCGTGCGACCCTGGTCGGATCGGGTGAATACTTAGTTATGCCCCTCCAGGCATTCACTCTCCGGCACGGTCCAGTGGAATCACTACATATACACGCACACGCCGCTCAGCCCGGGCGTGTGCATTACAATAAGTATTCAGACCCTTTGCTCAGACACTCATATTTAAGTCATATGCTGTCCATTTCCTTGTGATCCTCCTTGAGATGGTTCTTCTCCTTCATTGGAGTCCAGCTGTGTTTAATTAAACTGATAGGACTTGATTTGGAAAATCACACACCTGTCTATATAAGATCTCACAGCTCACAGTGCATGTCAGACCAAATGAGAATCATGAGCTCAAAGGAACTGCCCAAGGAGCTCAGAGACAGAATTGTGGCAAGGCACAGATCTGGCCAAGGTTACAAAAGAATTTCTGCAATACTCAAGATTCTTAAGAGCACAGTGGCCTCCATAATCCTTAAATGGAAGAGGTTTGGGACCACCAGAAGTCTTCCTAGACCTGGCCATCCAGCCAAACTAAGCAATCGTAGGAGAAGAGCCTTGGTGAGAGAGGTAAAGAAGAACCTCAAGATCACTGTGGATGAGCTCCAGAAAAGCAGTAGGGAGATGGGAGAAAGTTCCACAAAGTCAACTATCACTGCAGCCCTCCACCAGTCGGGCCTTTATGGCAGAGTGGCCCAACGGAAGCCTCTCCGCAGTGCAAGTCATATGAAAGCACGCATAGAATTTGCTCAAAAACACATGAAGAACTCCCAGACTATGATGAGACGAAGATAGAACTTTTTGATGATAATTCTAAGTGGTATGTGTGGAGAAAACCAGGCACTGCTCATCACCTGCCCAATACAATCCCAACAGTGAAACATGGTGGTGGCAGCATCATGCTATGGGAGTGTTTTTCAGCTGCAGGGACAGGATGACTGGTTGCGATTGAAGGAAACATGAATGCCGCCAAGTACAGAGATATCCTGGATGAAAACCTCTTCCAGAATGCTCTGGACCTCAGAGTTGGCCGAAGGTTCACCTTCCAACAAGACAATGACCCTAAGCACACAGCTAAAATAACAAAGGAGTGGCTTCAGAACAACTCTGTGATCATTCTTGACTGGCCCAGCCAGAGCCCTGACCTCTGAGCATCTCTGGAGAGACCTGAAAATGACTGTCCATCAACTTTCACCATCCAACCTGATGGAACTGGAGAGGATCTGCAAGGAAGAATGGCAGAGGATCCCCAAATCCAGGTTTGAAAAACTTGTTGCATCATTCCCAAGAAGACTCATGGCTGTACTAGCTCAAAAGGGTGCTTCTACTCAATACTGAGCAAAGGGTCGGAATACTTATGACTATACGATATTTCAGTTTTTCTTTTTTAATAAATTTGCAAAAATTTCTACATTCCTGTTTTTTTTTCAGTCAAGGTGGGGTGCAGAGTGTACTTTAATGAGAAAAAAAATGAACTTTTTAGAATTCACCAAATAGCTGCAATGAAACAAAGAGTGAAAAATGTAAAGGGGTCTGAATACATTCCGTACCCACTGTAGGTTCTCAACTTCTGTTATATGAATCTCAGGGGATGACAATACTATAGGGGGACCTCATAAGTAATACATTGTGTCGTCATACCCTAGGGGAGACTTTCAAAATCTCAGTTTGAGTAGGGTGTTCTTGACTGGCTGACATGAGGGACTGAAAATTTGAGTTTCAAATATGAGCACATACAATTCTCATACTCTTCTTTATCTTCACTGGGATCTTTGAAGCTGCTCAAAGAAGTTATACTGATGTCTCCTTTCTTACATTTCCTGTTGCTTTAACATATCCTGAAATGAGTGTTGAAAACAAAACAGGATTTTGCAATACTCTGTCAGGAGATGTTTATGATACATGTGTCTGTAAGTGGCCACTCAGGGGATGTAATGTAGACTGCATCCTATCAAGCATTTTCAAGCATGTCCTGATCATTTTTTCAACTGGAGTCCTCAACAAAATCCGGAGACGTAAGGGTGGACACATCTGAATGTGCATGTAAAGTAAATTCTTGTAGATCTTAAAAAACACTCTGCAACATCTCTTGAAGCAAACCTATGCAGTTTCTCTACTTATCAGTAACCCCTAGGTTGTTGTCTCCCATAGTACCCATCTACTAACCGGACTCTCCATACAAAGGGCCAGAGGCTGAGGTGGAGGAGGGTTTTGGAATTTTCTTATAACTGGCTTTTCAGGGTTCAGTTCCTCGTACTTGTGAATAATCTGTTTCAGGTGACGTTCTCTAGCAAAGAAATGGAAAAGGAAGATAACATAAGTGCCCTGGAGTTCACTCTTCCAACTGGAGCATGTCTAATCCATTCCATGTGGTATCCCCTACTACGATACTGCAGAAATTTACATAATATATCTAAAAGCTATTAACCTTCTCACTACTGGATCCAGCAGACTTGCTTCAGCTTGGATGATTTGATCATACAAATGCACAGAAAACAATTTTTGCTGCTATACAATGCATACAGCAACTTATCTCTTATTTAAAGAGTAACCGTAATTTACATTTTTATTTCATAAATCGATAACACACATGAAAACAGGACATTTTGTAATATATCTTATCAGAGAAATCTTCTTCTTTCTCCTCCAGGACTGATCATTCATTCTCAGATTTTACCCAGTGAAAAATCAAATTGAGAAGAAAGAAGCAGATTTTTAAGATGAGATATATTACAAAGTTGCTTATTTTTATGTGTACTATTGATTTATGAAATAAAAATTAAAATGAACGTTACTCTTTAATTAATATGTATTTTAGTCTTACTTGGTTTTCAAAATTTTGGAAAGACCTATGTTCTGGTGGCTGATGGCCTCTGTCAGAAGAGCAATTTCTGATTGTAGCTTCAGATTGTTTCTGCCTGAGACATTGTGATCTAGGAAGGATATAGACATAACAGATCATACTTGAAATAAATTTCAATATTTTGAGCACATACAGTGGTGGCCAATAGTATTGGCACCCCTGCAATTCTGTCAGATAATACTCAGTTTCTTCCTGAAAATGATTGCAATCACAAATTCTTTGGTATTATTATCTTCATTTAATTTGTCTTCAATGAAAAAACACAAAAAGAATTGTCCTAAAGCCAAATTGGATACAATTCCACACCAAACCTAAAAAAGGGGGTGGACAAAAGTATTGGCACTGTTTGAAAAATCATGTGATGCTTCTCTAATTTGTGCAAATAACAGCACCTGTAACTTACCTGTGGCACCTAACAGGTGTTGGCAATAACTAAATCACACTTGCAGCCAGTTAACATGGATTAAAGTTGACTCAACCTCTGTCCTGTGTCCTTGTGTGTACCACATTGAGCATGGAGAAAAGAAAGAAGACCAAAGAACTGTCTGAGGACTTGAGAAACCAAATTGTGAGGAAGCATGAGCCATCTCAAGGCTGCAAGTCCATCTCCAAAGACCTGAATGTTCCTGTGTCTTCCGTGCGCAGTGTCATCAAGAAGTTTAAAGCCCATGGCACTGTGGCTAACCTCCCTAGATGTGGACGGAAAAGAAAAATTGACGAGAGATTTCAACGCAAGATTGTGCGGATGGTGGATAAAGAACCTCGACTAACATCCAAACAAGTTCAAGCTGCCCTGCAGTCCGAGGGTACAACAGTGTCAACCCGTACTATCCGTCGGCGTCTGAATGAAAAGGGACTGTATGGTAGGATACCCAGGAAGACCCCACTTCTTACCCCGAGACATAAAAAAGCCAGGCTGGAGTTTGCCAAAACTTACCCGAGAAAGCCTAAAACGTTTTGGAAGAATGTTCTCTGGTCAGATGAGACAAAAGTAGAGCTTTTTGGGAAAAAGCATCAACATAGAGTGTACAGGGAAAAAAAAGAGGCATTCAAAGAAAAGAACACGGTCCCTACAGTCAAACATGGCGGAGGTTCCCTGATGTTTTGGGGTTGCTTTGCTGCCTCTGGCACTGGACTGCTTGACCGTGTGCATGGCATTATGAAGTCTGAAGACTACCAACAAATTTTGCAGCATAATGTAGGGCCCAGTGTGAGAAAGCTGGGTCTCCCTCAGAGGTCATGGGTCTTCCAGCAGGACAATGACCCAAAACTCACTTCCAAAGCACTATAAAATGATTTGAGAGAAAGCACTGGAGACTTCTAAGGTGGCCAGCAATGAGTCCAGACCTGAATCCCATAGAACACCTGTGGAGAGATCTCAAAATGGCAGTTTGGACAATGCACCCTTCAAATATCAGGGACCTGGAGCAGTTTGCCAAAGAAGAATGGTCTACAATTCCAGCAGAGCATTGTAAGAAACTCATTGATGGTTACTGGAAGCGGTTGTTCGCAGTTATTTTGGCTAAAGGTTGTGCAACCAAGTATTAGGCTGAGGGTGCCAATACTTTTGTCTGGCCCATTTTTGGAGTTTTGTGTGAAATGATCAATGATTTGATTTTTGCTTCATTCTCTTTTGTGTTTTTTCCTTGCAAGCAAATTAAATGAAGATAATAATACCAAAGAATTTGTGATTGCAATCATTTTCAGGAAGAAACTGAGTATTATCTGACAGAATTAGAGGGGTGCCAATACTTTTGGGCACCACTGTAGACTTTGTAATGTAAAGTCCTTCTCAATGTAGTTCACAGCTTAAGTTCTCAATAACTTGATGGAGTGGGCCTAACAACATTTTGAACATTTTAGAGAAAAGTTCCAAACATCAACACTGGCAAGAATTGAGGTGTCCTTCCTCACCTCTTGGATAGGCCTGTAGAAGCGCAACTTAACATGAAATGACTAACATCCTCCCACTATCCCATACCCAGTGTAATCAGACCGGAATTGAATGACATTTTGAAGGTCTACGGCTAGGAAGTGCTGCTTTATTCATTGTTTGAAAGAATCATCCTACCTCTTGGCTTGTCTTTTCCTGAGATATGTTGTACAAAATAACAAGCTTTAAAAAGTATGATTTCCTGATACTCTGCCGAGAGATGATTTTGTTATTTGTGTCTACAGTATACAGTGCATTATTAAAGTATTTGGCCCCCTTGAACTTTTCTAACTTTTGCCACATTTCTGGCTTCAAACATAAAGATATAAAATTCTAATTTTTGGGGGAAGAATCAACAAGTGGGATACAGTCGTGAAGTGGAACGAAATTTATTGGATATTTTAAACTTTTTTAACAAATTAAAAACTGAAAAGTGGGGCATGCAATATTATTCGGCCCCATTGAGTTAATACTTTGTAGCGCCACCTTTTGCTGCGATTACAGCTGCAAGTCACTTGGGGTATGTCTCTATCAGTTATGCACATCGAGGGGCAGAAATTCTTGCCCATTCTTCCTTGCAAAACAGCTCGAGCTCATTGAGGTTGGATGGAGGGCATTTGTGAACAGCAGTTTTCAGCTCTTTCCACAGATTCTCGATTGGATTCAGTTCTGGACTTTGACTTGGCCATTCTAACACCTGGATATGTTTATTTTTGAACCATTCCATGGTAGATTTTGCTTTATGTCTGGGATCATTGTTTTGTTGGAAGATAAATCTCGGTCCTAGTCTCAGGTCTTTTGCAGACTCCAACAGGTTTTCTTCCAGAATGGTCCTGTATTTGGCTCAGTCCATCTTCCCATCAATTTTAACCATCTTCCCTGTCCCTGCTGAAGAAAAGCAGGCCTAAACCATGATGTTGCCACCACCATGTTTGACAGTGGGGATGGTGTTTTGAGGGTGATGAGCTGTGTTGCTTTTACGCCAAACATATCATTTTGCATTGTGGCCAAAAAGTTCGATTTTGGTTTCATCTGACCAGAGCACCTTATTCCACATGTTTGGTGTGTCTCCCAGGTGGCTTGTGGCAAACTTCAAACGAGACTTTTTATGGATATCTTTGAGAAATGGCTTTCTTCTTGCCACTCTTCCATAAAGGCCAGATTTGTGCAGTGTACGACTGATTGTTGTCCTATGGACAGACTCTCCCACCTCAGCTGTAGATCTCTGCAGTTCATCCTGAGTGATCATGGGCCTTTTGGCTGCATCTCTGATCAGTCTTCTCCTTGTTCGAGATGAAAGTTTAGAGGGACGGCCAGGTCTTGGTAGATTTGTAGTGGTCTGATACTCCTTCCATTTCAATATGATCGCTTGCATCTCCTTGAGATGTGTAAAACTTGGGAAATCTTTTTGTATCCAAATCCGGCTTTAAACTTCGCCACAACAGTATCTCGGACCTGCCTGGTGTGTTCCTTGGTCTTCATGATGCTCTGTGCACTTGAAACAGAACCCTGAGACTATCACAGAGCAGGTGCATTTATACAGAGACTGGATTACACACAGGTGGATTCTATTTATCATTGCCAGTCATTTAGGACAACATTGGATCATTCAGAGATCCTCACTGAACTTCTGGAGTGAGTTTGCTGCACTGAAAGCACCGAATAATATTGCACTCCGCTCTTTTCAGTTTTTAATTTGTTAAAAAAGTTTAAAATATCCAATAAATTTCGTTCCACTTAACGATTGTGTCCCACTTGTTGCTGATTCTTCCCCCCAAAAATTAGAATTTTATATCTTTATGTTTGAAGCCAGAAATGTGGCAAAAGGTAGAAAAGTTCAAGGGGGCCAAATACTTTCACAATGCACTGTATGTGGCCACCCAGTTGTTATGATGCGCGTTGCTGCCTGTTGTGTTTTATGCTCATGTCAGTGGCGTACCGCCAATGGCGGCAGACCACACGACTGTTATGGGGCCCGTGAGCCGGGGGGGCCCTATAGCAGTCCAGGGGTGGACATACCGCCGCCGGTGAAGCTGCGCCAGGTCCCCACCATGCAGCTGCACCAAGGGGCCCGCAAGGTGCAGCTGCTCCCTGCACGCGGCGGTCAGGGAGTGATCCCTGCAGCTCCGCTGCTGCCAGGAGTAGAATAGCAGCAGATCTGGAGGGTTCTTCCTCTGCTTCCTCCCTGACCCAGGCGCACGCAGCTTGATGACGTCATCATGCAGGGCGCGCCTGGGTCAGGAAGAAAGCTGCCGGCAACTAGGAGGATGCTGCTGCAGGGGAGCGAGCTGAGGTAAGTTGTTTTTTTTGCTTTTTTTTTTACTGAAATGATGGGGAGGGGAGGTGGGGGGAGAGCAATGGTGAGATGGTGGGGCTGGGGAGAGGAATGATGGGGTTGGGAAGAGCAATAATGGGGCTGATGGGACTGGGGAGAGCAATGATGGGGCTTGGGAGAGAAATATTGGTGCTGGGGAGAGGGCTGATGGGGCTGGGGAGAGGAATAATGGGGTTGATGGGGCCGGGGCGAGCAATAATGGGGCTGATGGGGCTGGGGAGAGGAATGATGGGGCTTGGGATAGGAATAATGGGACTAATGGGGCTGGGAAGAGCAATAATAGGGCTGGGGAGAGGAATGATGGGACTGGGGAGAGGAATAATGGGGTTGATGGGGCTGGGGAGAGGAATAATGGGATGGTGGGGCTAGGGAGAGCAATGATGGGGCTGGGGAGAGGAATGATGGGGCTGGGGAGAGCAATGATAGGGATGGTGAGGCTGGGGATAGCAATGATGGGATGGTGGGGCTGGGGTGAGCAATAATGGGGCTGATGGGGCTGGGGAGAGGAATAATGGAGTTGATGGAGAGCAATGATGGGATGGTGGGGCTGGGGTGAGCAATAATGGGGCTGATGGGGCTGGGGAAAGGAATCATGGGATGATGGGGCTGGGGAGAGCAATAATGGGGCTGATGGGGCTGGGGAGAGGAATGATGGGGCTGGGAAGAGCAATAATGGGGCTGATGGGGCTGGGGAGAGGAATGATGGGGCTGGGAAGAGCAATAATGGGGCTGATAGGGCTGGGGAGAGCAATGATGGGGATGGTGGGGAAGGGGAGAGCAATGACGTGTTGCTGATAGAGAGCAATGATCGGGGTGCTGGGAGAGAGCAATGATGGGGGTGCTGGGACAGAGCAATGGTGGGGGGCTGGGAGAGAGCAATGATGTGGGGCTGGGAGAGAGCAATGATGGAGGTGCTGGGACAGAGTAATGATGGGGTGCTGAGAGGAAATGATGGGGGTGCTGGGAGAGCGCAATGATGGGGGTGCTGGAAGAGCACAATGATGGGGGTGCTGGGAGAGAGCAATGATGGGAGTGCTTGGAGAAGCAATGATGGAGGTGCTGGGACAGAGCAATGATTGGGGGCTGGGAGAGAGCAATGATGGAGGTGCTGGGACAGAGCAATAAAGGGGGTGCTGGGACAGAGCAATGATGGGGGCTGGGAGAGAGCAATGATGGGGGTGGTGGGACAGAGCAATGATGCGGGTGCTGAGAGAGAGCAATGATGGGGGTGCTGGGAGAGAGCAATGATGGGGGTGCTGGGAGAGAGCAACGATGAGGATGCTGGGACAGAGCAATGGCGGGGGTGCTGGGAGAGAGTAATGATGGGGGTGCTGAGAGAGTGCAATGATGGAGGTGGTGGGAGAGAGCAATGACGGGGGTGCTGGGAGAGAGCAATGACGAGGGTGCTGGGAGAGAGCAATGATGGGGGTGCTGGGAGAGAGCAATTATGGGGGTTTCACTTTGCTTGTACTGTGAAGCATTGTATGTTTTCCGTGTGCACATAGCCTTACAGTTAATTGGGGAGAGTCACAGAGACTGAATAATTTATATTATTGGCCGGTGCAGATTATAGTTAATGGGGGGCACAGTGCTGCTTATCACTTTATATTTTGATTACTAAGTGGCTAATAGTATATTAATGGGGGGGGGGGGTTACATATCTGTATTCGAGGACGCAGAGCGGGGGAGATACATGTATGCATACAATATGTGACCTTGTTATTTTCTAGGCTGGAGATCATCGTGACAAGACAAGACGTGGCTGGGAGATGTCGACATGAAGGTCTGACCAGATGGAGAAGAATCAGCAGAAACCGGCTCTGATCAGATGAGACGTCAGCGGTAAGTGCCTGGATGTAAATATTATTCTATATCTGCACTGTGTGACTTGGAGTGATAATGTTATCTGTAAAATCCCTTAGGCCACATTCTCACATTTGTGTGAAATGTCCGTGTGCTGCCAGATTTTTTTATCGGATGGCCCACGGACTCGTACAGTTTTATAGATCCATTCACACATCCATGAAAATCACGGATCTGAGAATGAGATCTAAGAGGGTCAGAGAATGTTCTGTTCTGATCCAATTTTGAGGATTAGAATAGGACATGCTCAATGCGTCAGTAAAACAGGGCAGCACACCGACACTGCACACAGATGCAGGAATGTAGCCTTATTATGTACAGCACAGTCCCTTAGTATATAATGTACTCACTTATTATGTATAGCGCCATCTTTGGTTATATAGTTTCCTCTTTTATTATGTATAACACTCTCTCTTATTATGTACCATCCTCTCTAGCGGCTCACAGTTGGGGGATCATACTGTGTTGGGGTCAGCATACTTTACCCTGGGAGTTGAGGTGGAGTACAGTAGGGTCATTATACTGTGCATGTGGAAGAATTCACCATGGGGGTTTCATACTGTGTTTGGGGGGCCCTTTTAATGGCATCACACTTTATGGGGCAATGAAAGAGAGATCTAGGACGTCAGCAGGAGGAAAATTACTATGTAAAGGATGGAAAGTTGTGACTCGAGATCTGATCTTTGGTGACCCTGACAATTATTTAATTTTTTTTGGGGTGGGGGGGGGGCAATTAGAGCTTCTGCTATGGGGCCCCATGATGCCTATGTACGCCCCTGGTTCATGTTACAATAATGTAAAGAATTCGTATCAAGATAAATTTGAATCACTAATGAAAGTTAAAGCTGGATACATTTATATATGCACATTGCTTAAATCACTGGAGCCAGTAGTAGAGTACTCCATGTTTGGTGAGTCTCTTACCTACAATTATCCAGTTATTCTTAGTTTTTGTATTTTCATTGCCCTCTTTTGATGGATCCTTGGTCCTACAGATAGTTAAAATAGGCACACATGTTCATCAACAGTCTAATCATCATAGTAATAGTTGGATGTGCAATATTAGAGTAATGCAAGGATAAATAAACCATCAGAGTTCGAAAGGCCTGAGAAATCATATGACATTTCTCACTACCCGACCAGAAGGGAAGTGTATCATCACAAAATAGAATACCTTTGAACATGTTTCATGATGCAAAAGTCCATGTAATCAGATCATCATAAAAGTAGAATGTAGGGAAAAAAAAATAATACTCACCTTATCGCTCACTTCTCCTACTGCTCATTTGTCCTGCCACTCACGCAGCCCGCCATCCGGTCCTCTGTGCCACTTCTTTTTACTTTCCCCCATCATATGAATAAAAAATTAATACTCACCTTACCGCTCACCTGTCCCACTGCTCACTTGTACTACCTCTGCTGCAGCCCGCCATCCGGTCCTCTGTGCCCCTTCTTTTTACCTTCACCCTTTGTACGCAAAAAAAAAAAGAATAGTCACCTTACTGTTCACCTGTCCCACTCCTCACTTGTACTACCTCTCCTGCAGCACGTCATCCTGTCCTCTGTGCCTCTTCTTTTTACCTTTTCCTTTCGTACGCAAAAAAAATTAATACTCACTTTACCGCTCACCTGTCCCACTGCTCATTTGTACTACCTCTCCTGCAGCCCGCCATACGTTCCTCTGTCTCTTCTTTTTACCTTCTCCATTTGTATGCAGAAAGAAATTAATACTCACCTTACCATTCAACTGTCCCACTGCTCACTTGTACCACCTTTCCTGCAGCCCGCCATCCAGTCCGCCATGCCTCTTCTCTTTACCTTCCCCCATTGCACGAAAAAAATGAATACTCACCTGTCCTACTGCTCACTTGTCCCACCATACAGGCAGCCTGACGCTTGGTCCTGTATCTCTTTTTTTTGCCTTCTCCCATCTTCCACGTTATGCTTGATGTTCTGCAGCGCCAAGGTCTCTGACATCATTGTGCACTATGCTGTAGTGGAGTATGTCGTGATGTCACAACGTTACGATGTGCATCGCCTAGTCATGATTAGTGTTGAGCCACCCCCGTAGTGTTCGAGTTCGGTTCGGTTCGTCGAACACCCGTGTGTTCGCCGAACTGTTCGTCGAACTGTTCGTCGAACACCTTCGAACACCGTTAAAACCAATGGCAGGCAAACAAAAACACATAGAAACACATAGAAAACACCTTCAAAGGTGTCCAAAAGCTGACAAACTGCTCAGAAGACACAACTAACACATGGAAAAGTGACAAGTACATATAGTCATGCGAAAAGAAAAGAGGTGGAGGAGTAAAAGGAGGGGTAGACACAGATATAGGCATGTCATGCCCTTCTAAAATCCAAAAAGTGAGAAGCCGAGACGGCCAGTCCGCTCCTGCCCGTGCCACCTCCGTGTCGCCGGGTTTGTGCCAGAGCCGCGGTGAACCCTGACGGCCAGCCCCCCTCTCCCAATACTGGTGCCTGTCCGCTGGTGGGTCGAGAGAGCCCCCCTGTGGTGGAGGCAGCTCTAAGCTTTTTAATTTAAATTGTCCCTCTAATTTGAATGAATACACTTTAAATCCATTTACAAGGATCTATTGGAGGGCAAGTCTCATGCCAGCAGCCGCGTAATTCCAGCTCCAGTAGCGTCCACTAAAGCTGCTGCAGTTAAAAAGCTTTTATAAGGATCGAGCTCGGCTGTCCACCGCAAGGCATCCTAGTGCCAGTCCCAGCCCCTATGCCTTGGGGTGCCTCCTGATGCTCTTCACTAAGTATCCCGTGGTCCCGAAGCATTTCCTTTGAAAAAATTAAGTGTCCAAACTACAGGTGGTGTAGCTTGCTTAACAGCCGGGATAATCCGCTGACTAGCAGACACTGCTACTAGGCACAAAGTATTTCCTGGGCTAGATGCAGTTAAAAATTTGTAAGTAGATACTCTCGTTGGATGCTGAGAAAGCATTCCATAGAGTCTCCTGGCACGCCATATATGATTCTCTTAAAAAGCTTGGGGTAGGGGTCTAGGGGACCCTTTTATAGCCAAAATCACGGCCCTGTATCACAATACGTCACCTAGGCTGAAGATAAATGGAACTGTAGCACCGAGGGCTCGGTTGCTACAGACGTATTGCACCTCACCCAGAGGTGTGATATCTCACTCTCAGATAAGGATGGAGTGTGGATCAGGACCCGACACCTGCTGCATTACACCACATTGCCGTGGGGCAGGGCGACCAATATGCCCCTGAGATGGGCACGACAGTCCCTGTCCCTGGCTGGAGTGGGGGGAGGGAACACTGAGGAAGGGGAACCCTGCAGTGCAGGAGCAGGGAGGAAGCAGTTCCTGGGTGCATTGAGAAGGGAGTATAAAAGGTGGGCACCATCTTAGTTCAGTGCAGAGAAGTCTGAGCAGAAGTGGCAGGGAGCAGGGGCTCTGCATGAGCTCTGCTCCGGAGGCGGGCCTAGTAACAGAGGCCCAGGCCTGCAAGAGGGAGAAGGAAGGAAGAGGAGCGGAGAAGGCTCCAGGAACGAGGAATGAAGGGATCCCAGGGGTGCGGACGGGCGAGTCGCCACCGCACGCCCGAATCCACCTGCGTGGAGGGGTCAGGCCAAAGGGGGAGACCGGTCCCCGAACTAGTGGAGGCAGGAAACGACCCTCAGCTAGAAACCGGAGGCTCTGACATTTTATGTGGCGCAGCCCCTTGCTCCACCCGCTAGGAAGGCACCACATAGGGTCAGGGAAACTGGCGCCAAGTTTACCAAGAGGAGGCCCGAGGCAGCCGGACAGAAGTGTTGGTAAGAAAGGCCAGACAAAGGACACACAAAGGGGGTCCTGTGAAGCGCTCCAAAGTTATCTGGGAGTTGTCTGAGCCCCTCACCTGGTGAGCACAGTACGACGTGGGCAGCCGTTACCTGCAGACGTGGTCTGGATAATAAGAACTGTGAGTAAAGGCCCTGAACTGCATCACTGACTCCGTGTCGTTACTGCTGCTGCCCTGCACCATCACCCCCATCCTCCGCATACACTGCCCTGAGGCTATACTCCTCCCGTGGGGAGTTATGCTACACTCTGCTGCACCCACAACACCAGCCTTAGCGGTCTGCCCTGTAGCGGCGGTTCACTCTGACCGCAATCCACGGGTGGCGTAGTCGGACATTTAAACATCAAAACCACATAAATAGTTCCGCCACTGGTTTGACCGCCCTGAGCCACGGAACCGGATCGCCGCCACGAAGACTACAACCACCAGCATCCACCAAAAAGGGTCCGGCTCCGGGTGTCCCAAGGCCCAGGGGGTGCGTCAGAACATTTTCATCACCTTTCACAATCACCAATGGGACAAGGCAGGGATGTCCTCTGTCCCCTCTCTTATACATCCTAGTGACGGAGCACCTGCTCTCATCAATTCGCCATAACCCCAATATTAGGTGGATTGAGGTGGGAGGCACCGAGTACAAGTGCTCTCTATTTGCTGATGATGTCCTAGTATATATCACTCAATCACATATATCCATCCCTGCTGTTATGGCTGAAATAGATCACTTTGTTACATGGTAAAATTTTAAAATCAATGCAGCGAAGTCTGAGGCCCTCGATGTCTCCCTCCCTAAATCCATATAGGATTCCATCCAGTCCAACTTTCCCTTTGCCTGGCCCTCACAGGGTATCAAATACTTAGGAATTCCTATTCATAGAGACCTCTCCCATCTATGTTATCTTAATTTTGGGCCCTTTATTGAACAATTCCATACAGACCACGGTTGGCAAGTTAGAACTGTAAGATTCACTACGTGAACCACTGGTGTTTTGTGGAAAAGCACATGTACACCGCGTTCCAAATTATTATGCAAAAAGTGTTTAGGAGTGATAAGGGAAGAATTTGTTTGTTTGTCAGTTAAACTCATTGATGGTGATGTGTGTCAGGGCTCTTTATATCACTGTAAGCAATTGCAGACACCTGGGCTAATTAGTTTGGCAGGTGTGTCCAATGAAAGGCAAGACTACTTAAGAAGGCTCTCTCACATTATTAAGCAGCCTACATTTTCTGCCAAAATGGGAAAGAAAAAGGATGTGTCGGCTGCTGAGAAGCAACAAATTGTGGAGTGTTTAGGTCAAGGCATGACTACAATCAACATTGTGCGATGATCAGGATGAAGTGTCTTGGCAATCAAGAAGTATGTAGCTGATTCACAGTACACACGTGTGCGTGCTGATAAGGGCAAATTGAGGACTCTTTCCTACAGGCAATTACGTCAGGTTGAAACAGCAGCGGCAAAAAAGCCTTGTCATAGCAGCAGACAAGTTTTTGAAGCTGCTTGTGCCTCCAACGTCCCCCGAACAACAAGATGCAGGGTCCTTCAGAGGTTTGCAGCTGTGCATATGCCATCCTGTCGACCTCCTCTATCCACTTCACACAAGCAGAAACGGCTCCAGTGGGCCAAACATTACATGAAGACTGATTTCAAAACTGTTTTGTTCACGGATGAGTGCCGTGCAGCGCTCGATGGTCCAGATGAATGGAGTGGAGGATGGCTGGTTGATGGACACCCCACGCAAACACGGCTACAGCGCCAACAAGGAGGAGGTGGAGTAATGTTTTGGGCTGGAATCATGGGGAGAGAGATTGTCGGCCCCTTTAGGATCCCTGAAGGCGCTAAAGATGAACTCCATAATGTATGTGGATTTTCTCAAACAGCACTTCCTGCATGGTTCGAGAAGAAGAACCGTGTATTTCACAGCAAGATCATTTTTCTGCATGATAATGCACCATCTCATGCTGCACATAAAACATCTGCATCTCTGGCTGATATGGGCATAAAAGGGGACAAACTTATGGTGTGACCCCCATGCTCCCCTGACCTCTACCCCATTCAGAACCTTTGGAGCATCATTAAAAGGAGTGTCTATGATGGCGGGAGGCAGTTCACATCTAAGCAACAGCTCTGGGAGGGTATTCTGTCCTCATGCAAAACAATTGAAGCAGAAACCATCCAAAACCTGACAAATTCAATGGACGAGAGAGTTCAGAAGCTCCTTTCGAACAAGGGGTCCTATGTGAAAATGTAACATCACCTAGAATAAAGTTTTGAGTTGAAAACTGTTTGATTTCAGTTTCTAACAACCTGCTAATGCTTATAATTTCAAAAATGACCATTTTTTTGGTCTTTATTAAAATGAAAAGGTTGATCGAAAAGTTTGGGGGATCTAAGAGTGTGGCAACCCAGTAGTCATGATTACTTCGAATTCTGACAATATGAGGGTCATGCTGCAGGTAGTGCAGCAAGAAGGCACTTATGTGTCTTGCGCATCTCGGAGCCCCAAAATTATTTTCCGGGCTAGATGCAGCTAAAAATTATTTTTAATTTTAAATCTGGTGAAGCTTATTATAGATGGCCTAATAGGATCAGTGCTGCACACTGCTACAAAGCCCAAATTATTTTCCAGTCAAGATACAGATAAACATGATTAGTAATTTGAAAGCTTAAAACGGTTGGTAGGGTGATTTTAACCAATCATCAAGCTTTTACTCTCCCCAGGATGACACAGGGGTAGAAAAGTCGTTTCGGATCCATGATTTGTTCATCTTTATGAACGTGAGTCTGTCTACATTATCAGTGGAGAGCCGCGTGCGCTTATCTGTCAGCACACCACCAGCAGCGCTGAACACACGTTCAGACAGAACGCTGGCTGCGGGGCATGACAAGATCTCCAAGGCGTAAGTGGCTAGCTCCGGCCATTTATCCAGATTGGAAGCCCAAAAAGAGCAAGGGTCCAGTGACACAGTCGTGGCTTCAATGTTTACTTGGAGATACTCCTGTACCATCGTCTCTAGGCGTTGACTATGTGTCAGACTTCTTGTCTCCTGTGGCCTTGCAAAGGATGGGCTAAAAAAGTGGTGAAATGATTCCGCAAAATTGATGTTACCAGCAGATACTGTGGTTCTGTTACGGTTTGAGTGCTGAACACTTGACGGTCCCACGGTTGGCAAGTTGGAACTGTGAGATTCACTACGTGCACCACTGGTATTTTGTGGAAAAGCACATGTAAGATTCTGCAACAGTCTCTGCTGATACTCCTGCATGCGTGCATCCCTTTCTATGGCAGGAATAATTTCTGCAAATTTACTTTTGTACCGGGGATCTAACAGTGTGGCAACCCAGTAGTCAGGATTATTTCTAATTCTCACAATTCGAGGGTCATGTTGCAGGTAGTGCAGCAAGAAGGCACTCATGTGTGTTGCGCATCCAGGAGCACCAAGTCCCTGTTGTGTTGGTGGCGAGGTAGCAATCATGCTTCCTTCCTCTGTCCTCTCCCCCCAACCTCGCACAACAGAAATGTGATCAAGGTCTCCCTCATCTGATGAGTCTTCCATCAGTTCGTCCTCCACTTCTTCCTGGGCTCCTGCACCTTCCTCACTAGTTTGGCTGCTACCATGCGCCCTGGTAAAATCATCTCCCCCACCCTCACATGCCTGCCGCCTTGGTGCTGCCGACCGTCTGGACCTTGCAGATGTTAGCCCTTCCGCATACAACTCCTCCTCCTCTACTTCCTCCACCTCCTCTTGTGCCACCACCTGACTCCGAATTCTGTTTAACATGTGCTCCAGCATGTAAATCACCGGAATAGTCATGCTGATAATGGCATCGTCAGCACTAAACATCTTCGTCGCCATTTCAAAACTGTGCAGAAGGGTGCATAGGTCCCTGATCTGAGACCACTCCTCCAGCGTGATTTGCCCCACCTCTGAATCTCGTTGGCCCAGGCTATACGTCAGAACGTATTGCACCAGGGCTTGTCGGTGCTGCCACAGTCGCTGCAACATGTGCAGAGTTGAATTCCACCGGGTAGGCACATCGCATTTTAGCCGGTGAAGTGGCAGGCCCAACGACTTCTGTAGAGATGTAAGTCGCTGAGCTGCGGGATGCGAACGGCGGAAGTGAGCACACAGCGACCGTGCACTCTGCAGAAGGCCATCTAGTCTGGGATAGTGGGCTAAAAATTGCTGGACAACCAGGTTCAACACGTGAGCCATACAAGGCACGTGTGTGACATTGCCCCGGCGAAGGGCTGCACCCAGGTTTGCAGCATTGTCGCACACGGCCTTCCCTGGTTTCAGGTCCAGTGGAGACAACCATTCATGAAATTGGTTCTCCAGAGCTGACCACAACTCCTCAGCTGTGTGACTCACATTTCCCAGACATTTCAATGTAAAAACCGCCTGATGACGTTGAGCCCTACTGCCAGCATAGTAAGGAGGTGTGCAGGATCCCTTCTGCGCAGTTAGAAAGCTTGTGGCATGACCAGACAGGCTTTGGGTGCAGGTGGAAGACCGAGAGGAGGTTGAGGAGGCAGAAGCAGTGGAGGAAAAATGACATAAAGAGGATTGACGCACAACTCGTGGGGACGGCAAGACTTGGACAGCAGCCCCTTGTCCTGCTGTCACCATAGTTACCCAGTGCCCAGTCAGCGACATGTAACGCCCCTGTCCATGCCTACTCGTCCAAGTGTCTGTGGTGAAATGCACCCTGTCACACACAGAGTTTCTCAAAGAAGCGGTGATGTTGTGTGCGACATGCTGGTGGAGCGCAGGCACACCTTTCTTTGAGAAGTAGTGCCGACTGGGCATCTGGTACTGGGGCACTGCGACGGACATAAGGTCTCGAAAATCCTCTGTGTCCACCAGGCGGAAAGGCAGCATTTCTGTAGCCAAGAGCTTGCAGATGGTGAAATTCAACCTCTTAGCTTTCTCATGGCTAGGAGGAAATGGTCTTTTACTTGTCCACATCTGAGGGACCGAGGGCTGGCTATTGTGCTTAGACGGGGTTGATAAGGGTGTCCCCGGCAAACTGCCGGTCTGTGAGGAAGATGCAGGCGGACATGTTAGGTTGCCTTGATCCAAAGGTGGTGCTATCGATGTCGGACAGCGCTCAAGACCAGCTGGTGTTACCACCTCCAAAGAAAATGATGACCTGCCAATCACGCTGGCTGTTGCGGGTAAAGAGGTGGCAGGTCTGCGCCCCAAAACAGGTGTGACTGCTGTCCCCCCAGTCACAGAGGATGAAGAGGCCGCGGATGCACAAGATATGGCAGACGGTGGTTGGCCCGGCCGGCTAGACCGCATTGTAGCACACTGAGCTTCCCACTGCAACTTATGCTTCATGTCCATGTGCCGGTTCATGCATGAAGTACTCAAACTATGTATTTTTTGGCCTCTACTTAGCTGCTGCTGACAAATGTTACAGATAACACGAGTTGGGTCATCTTTATCGATCTGAAAAAATGCCCAGGCTATGCAAGGCTTAGCACCCATGCGACCTGAAGAGCCACCACGACTTGTGGTGAGAGGCAGAGTTGTGTTTGAGGATGCAGTTGTTGACGTGCTTCCAGTACTACGTCTCTGTCCAGGAAGGCGCAACCTGACCTCGTCGTCACTAGCATCTTCCTCCACCTCCTCTGCTGACCTCATCTCTTGGCTGACTGTGGGTTGACAGTAAGTGGGATCTCCGACCTCATCATCATCACCCTGTGCGTTATCACACCCGTCGTCCTCAGAGCCAACCTGTTCCTGCCCTGACAAAAAACTAAAGTTGTCGCTCCAATCAGGTATTTGAGTCTTATCATCGTCTTCCTCATTGTCTCCACCAACAGGAGTTACAGTTTGGGAATGAGGGTCTACATTATGGTCAGAACCTTCTGCGTCTGGTCCTGGATCCGACTCATAAAGATTCTGGGCATCAGTGCAGATCATTTCCTCGTTTGGATTCACAGAAGCACTGGAGTCGACCTCTGATTCCCAGGCTATAGTATGAGTAAACAGCTCTGCAGACTCAACCATCTGTTCTACCTCAGACTCAGACGGGCAGCTGGAGATTTGGGAGCTGTGAGGAAGCAAGGGCGATTTGGGTGACATCTTTGAGGACTGGAGTATTTGTGATGTTGAAGTTGATGTGGAGGAGAGCCCACTTAAAGGAGCACTTGATATCCGTTGAAGCACCTGCTGTTTTTGTGCCTCATCTGGAATTTGTAGCGATTGGCGTGGCCGTAAGAAAGGGATCTTATCACATTGTCCGCTAAAAGAAGTAGACATTTTAGTTTGGCTGGAAGATGGTCTTTCTTCTGCACCTACCCCACGGACACAACCTTTTTTCCCCTTCCCAACACGCCTATTCCCCTTTCCACCAGCAGCAGGCCTTTTTCCACTCATTTTGGTGGTTAACTAATTCACAACTCTGGAGTTGTTTGCACAAAAAAACAATGGATGGTAACCGAGCAGAGCTGAGTGGCCAAACTGTGGTATTAGGCCAAAACTATTGGCTGGGTTAGATGCAGAAAAAAATTATTTTTAATTTGCAACCTGATGGAGGTCAGTATAGATGGACTAATAGACCAAGTCCCACACACCGCTAGAAGCCCAAATATTTTTTCAGAGCTAGATGCAGAAAAAAATTATATTCAATTTGCAACCTGCTGGAGGTCAGTATAGAAGGACTAATAGAACAAGTCCCACACACTGCTAGAAGCCCAAATATTTTTTCAGAGCTAAATGAAGAAAAAAATTATTTTTAATTTGCAACCTGATGGAGGTCAGTATAGATGGACTAATAGACCAAGTCCAACACACTGCTAGAAGCCCAAATATTTTTTCAGAGCTAGATGCAGAAAAAAAATATTTTTAATTTGCAACCTGATGGAGGTCAGTATAGATGGACTAATAGACCAAGTCCCACACACCGCTAGAAGCCCAAATATTTTTTCAGAGCTAGATGCAGAAAATTTTTTTATTCAATTTGCAACCTGATGGAGGTCAGTATAGATGGACTAATAGACCAAGTCCCACACACTGCTAGAAGACCAAATATTTTTTCTGAGCTTGATGCAGAAAAAAATTATTTTTAATTTGCAACCTGATGGAGGTCAGTATAGATGGACTAATAGACCAAGTCCCACACACTGCTAGAAGCCCAAATATTTTTTCAGAGGTAGATGCAGAAAAAAATTATTTTTAATTTGCAACCTGATGGAGGTCAGTATAGATGGACTAATAGAACAAGTCCCACACGCTGCTAGAAGCCCAAATATTTTTTCAGAGATAAATGAAGAAAAAAATTATTTTTAATTTGCAACCTGATGGAGGTCAGTATAGATGGACTAATAGACCAAGTCCCACACACTGCTAGAAGCCCAAATATTTTTTCAGAGCTAGATGCAGAAAAAAATTATTTTTAATTTGCAACCTGATGGAGGTCAGTATAGATGGACTAATAGACCAAGTCCCACACACCGCTAGAAGCCCAAATATTTTTTCAGAGCTAGATGCAGAAATTTTTTTTATTCAATTTGCAACCTGATGGAGGTCAGTATAGATGGACTAATAGACCAAGTCCCACACACTGCTAGAAGCCCAAATATTTTTTCAGAGCTAGATGCAGAAAAAAATTATTTTTAATTTGCAACCTGATGGAGGTCAGTATAGATGGACTAATAGAACAAGTCCCACACGCTGCTAGAAGCCCAAATATTTTTTCAGAGATAAATGAAGAAAAAAATTATTTTTAATTTGCAACCTGATGGAGGTCAGTATAGATGGACTAATAGACCAAGTCCCACACACTGCTAGAAGCCCAAATATTTTTTCAGAGCTAGATGCAGAAAAAAATTATTTTTAATTTGCAACCTGATGGAGGTCAGTATAGATGGACTAATAGACCAAGTCCCACACACCGCTAGAAGCCAAAATATTTTTTCAGAGCTAGATGCAGAAAAACATTATATTCAATTTGCAACCTGCTGGAGGTCAGTATAGAAGGACTAATAGAACAAGTCCCACACACTGCTAGAAGCCCAAATATTTTTTCAGAGCTAAATGAAGAAAAAAATTATTTTTAATTTGCAACCTGATGGAGGTCAGTATAGATGGACTAATAGACCAAGTCCCACACACTGCTAGAAGCCCAAATATTTTTTCAGAGCTAGATGCAGAAAAAAATTATATTCAGTTTGCAACCTGATGGAGGTCAGTATAGATGGACTAATAGAATGATGCTATGCCCAAAAGATTTTACTTCACTAGGTGCAGTAAAAAAATTGGTATTCTATACACAGGTGGTATATCTTGCAACACAGATAGGCTACTCCACTGACTAACACACTCTGCAATAGGCCAAAAAGGATTAGCTTTGCTAGATTCAGCCAAATGCTGTGAAAAAAACTTGCACAGCACTGGCACAGACCTGCCTGGCAAAAACTGATAGGAACTGATGTAACCTAGTCCTGAAAAGGACTCCAATTACAATTAGTCTTTACTCCCACAATCTATCTATTTAAGAGCACAGACCTGCCTGATAAAAGTCGTAGGAAATGCTGTAACCTAGTCCTTAAAAGGACTGCAATCACAACTATTCCCTACTCCCAAGCTATCTGTATATTTGTGCGAAAATTGGCTTGAAATTAACAAGGTATAGCGCACACAGCAACAGCGGTGCCGTCTAACACGCAGCTGCAGCAGTGAGAAAATGGTGGCGACGGGGAAAATGGCTTGGTCTTATAGGGCAAGGACATGTGACATACACTGCCAATCACACATGCCCTTGCTTGTGTGAAAAAAAGCACTTCGCTCCGTGTGTGCGCTGCTGATAGGCTGACAGATTGCACCTCCCCACTGCAAATGCGGGAAAGAGAAAAAAAAATGGAGATCTTCATTGTTCCTGCAGAGATCCATCCCCTGCCCCTCCCCCCGCCCCGCTGTACACTCAAACTGCGTATTAACATTAATTTTCATCATTACTGAAAAAAAATCCAGTTATGATTTTGGTGCACGAACAGTTATCGAACATAACCTCGAACAGCCGAATTTTTCTCAAATTGTTCGTGTTCGCCGACCGGCTCGAACACCGCCCAAAACAGCTCGAATTTGAGATTGGCGAACAGTTCGAGTAGAACAACGCTCATCTCTAGTCATGATTTTCCACGACCGCACAGTGACATCAGAGGTTTAGTCTGAGGCAGAAGACCTGGCAAATAATAAAGCAGGCCTGAAGAGGATGCATGTTATGGGGGAAAGTGCAGAGAAGGGCATGTAGGACCCAACAATAGGCTGCGGGGATGGCAGGAAAGATGAGTGTTGAGATGAGTATTATTATTATTTATTTTTTTTATACTTTTGCCAGCACTGTTTCAGTAAAATATTGGCTGCCATATTGCTGAATTTGCATATAGCAAAGTGCCAGCAAGCTGTATTCTGGAGAACGAAAATGTTTGTAAAATTCAATTTGACTTGTGTAAATTTGCTCATCTCTGATGCTTTTATAGTATCTACTTTTATTACTTTTGTGTTATTGCAATTTGCAATCTGGCTACATTAACTATAAAGAACCCTTTCCTACTTAGATATATTATTTTTGTAAGACCCATCCCAAAGATATCAGAAAACCTGTAAAAATTCAAATTTGCAGATTTGCTTGAATTTGCCCAGAAAATTTGATTCAAATCAAATGCATTCGATCTGGATCAAATGTGTGATTCAAAATTTTTTTTAGGAAAATTAGAGAGAAAATTGTTTCGTTCACCTCTACCATTCAATTCAGTTGCATCCATAAAAGCAATTAGGCAGCAGAAGCTACATTTCACATTAAAAAGTTTAAAGGTTTATTTGATCATTTTTAATAAATAGCGCCACTATCGTTGAATGGTGGAATCTGGTATTGCAACATTGCAGTATTTAAATGCATAGGACTAAGCTACATTACCAGAAAGAACAAGAATGATTCTGTTTCTGGAAAATTAACACAATTTTATTAGTCTTTTATAATTAGAATAACAAATAAATTAATTGATCCCATTACAGATGGACAATTAGGTTTAGCCATTTATATATGCACTGGATGAGCCCAAAATGGCCAATTCTGCATTTTAATCGCTGGCAACATTTACTAAGACATCTATTTTCTTTTTATCCATTTTTTATTCATAAAGTCTGGTAGGTTATGTTCCATATCAGTATCTTCTAGAATTCAGATAAATTATGACTTGAAGTCAATACTAAGTATGAGATTGAGCATGTGTATATTTATTGTGTTATCTAAGGAAAAAATGAGTTTTACGAAGAGCAGACATTTCTATGATAATAAGATCACCCCAAACATAAAAGACAAAGAAAAAAAATCAGTAAGAATAGGATTTGCAGAACATTGCGATCCTGAGATCTTTCGCTCTGTGATAAAAGATGAGAGACGGCTCTAATGTTCTTCAAGACTTGACTAACTCAATGAAAGGACATCCAGAGGACACGTACATGGAAACATGCTAGAGATAGTCCTGGATCATAATCGAGAACTGAAGGTATCTGTGATGTCAAAGAGATGGCATGCATATCCAGGTTAAACTTCATTGTTCCTCACCCCAAAGCCTACTAAGTCAAGGTCACAATCCAAGAGAACCAAAGGTCCACCAGCCTTCAATGAGAAGGTACATAGACATGCCACAAGCCTTTCTGATTTGGCTTTTCTCCATCAGGACCTGCTCCAACATGCACTACCCTCGACAATGGATCCTCCAGTCCCAAGCCCTCATTGAGCTTCATTGGCTAACCCTCCCTTACTCACCATCAGCTCTCTCAGAAATATGCGAGGCCCAACTTATTGCGATGCCTACCAGAGATGAAATTCTCAATTGCACAAAGAAAGACTAGAAGCAATGGGATGAAACTAAATGGGAGAAGATGTAGATTAGATATTAGAAAAACGCTTTTGGCAGTGAGGGTAATTAACGAGTGGAACAGGTTGCCACGAGAGGTGGAGAGTTCTCCTTCAATGGAAGTCTTCAAACAGAGGCTGTACACGATGACCCTGGAGGTGCCTTCCAACATTCTATGATTGTATGTTTCTAGAGAGGTAGGTTTCTAGTTTGAGAACAACATATAAAGAAAAGTTCACCTCTCTTCAAAATAGTCTTCAACAATTGACTTCTTTGGTTACTGACCACAAGAACTATGTGATGAATCGATCCACCCAGGGCAGTAGACAAGGACAATCCACAGAAAACCATGTATGCCAAATTAGGCATCTGTATGAAATGTCTGATGATGCCAAAAAACAATGGAAGGTGAAATAGTTGGAGAGTTCAAGACAAGGGCATAGCTACAGTGGCTGCAGGATTCGCCGTTGCACCCTGGTCCTGGAGCCTAAAAGAGCACAATAGGTCCATTTTACCCATTTGAGAAGAGCTGGATAGAGTGCATGCTGTAGATCTTTGGGCCTTCATCCTCTGAGTCCAACAAAAACAGACCATTATGCAGCAAATTTGCTTCAGAAGAGATGGGCTCTGAGACCTCTATTGGATGTACTATTCATTTTTTTCATCATTTGGACTTACAGGCTCTTTGTTTTACATACAACGTTGATGTGGTCTGTCCTCAATCAGTTGACAGGAGCTAGAAAAAGAGGGATAATAGAGTTATATACTCTCTTTCAGTCAGGATGTGCTCACTGGTGGATTTTCAATTAACCCATTCAGCAGCCAGCAATAGAGAGTATATGGCTGGCATATACATAGTTAAAGTCCTCTGATCTTCTCAAAGTTTTGCTCCTCAAGTTTGAGATCTTTTCCTATCAATGGCCCCACCCACGAGGAAACTATCAACTCCACACTAGTTCCTTCTTTTTGAAAGAAAAGAAATTGGAAGAGCCAATAGCTGCATGTGACAGGTCCAAGACCTTTTTTCTTGCTCAGAAAATGCCTACAGCCTGTGCTGCCCATAAATAAAAACTAGAAAAACCCGAGTAAATGGTACAGGTCCCTTCCTATCTCCATTCATTTTCTTCTCAGTCTTGGCCTTGTGTTGGAGAGAGTTTGCAGAGATTGGCATTGTGAATCACATCTGGTGAAGATGTTCTAGACTTAAACCTTTTTAGAATAAGATGTGTCATCTCTGAATTGTGGAATCTACTTAACAAAAATCCCCCCATATTGACCTTTTGTCCATAATTCCTGGACCAATATCTTTGCCAAAAAATATCTCCGAGGACTATTCTACTGCAGCTTATTCTGTGATACCTCACCATTAGCAAATGGCAGAACCACCTTTCATCCTTGAGTGGCTCAAGGAAATGGACCACATTATTAGATTGGAATAATTATTTGTGAAAGACTCAGGAAAGTCTAAACAAGTTACTGATACCTTTGCCAGCTGGCAGTTCATCCAACCTACTCCTCAATTTCAAAGGCTACTGAAGCAATCTTAAAGACTGGATGGTTTTCAGGTGCTCCTGACTCTCCTCATCCTCCTTCCCACTGTTTCCCTCTCTTCCCTTTCTCCTACCTTTTCTTTTTCTTTATCTTCATTCTCCTCTCTACTTTATATTTTGTTTTTGTCCTTTTTAATGTTAGATGATCCACTCGAATACTTAGATCCCTAGTGGGCAGCAGTGGATAGTCTTGTGTTGAAAATTATGGTTGTCCATCTGTAAACAAGAAACTCTGTTGGTATGGAAAGATCTAACTTGCTTTCCATATATTTCATTAGGCGTCCTTATTATTTTTATACTTGTCAAAATATACGAGTTCTGACTATCCATGTTATTTCTATTCCTCATTTTCCTAAAACCTTCCCATTTTTTAGTGTTAATTTTGTTTTTATATGATTTCATTAAAGAAGGTTTGACCTTCAAAAAAATTATGACAATAGAATTTTTTGGGGCATTCACCGGGTAGGATGAAAGGGTGCTAAAACAACTTCCCTTGAGAAAGCAATGCACTGTCAACGCGAAACGCGCGTTGGGAAGTTGTTTTAGCACCCTTTCATCCCACTGGGGGGTCTCCTATCCTTGGGTAAGTGTCCACTACTGGTTTCATTTTTGTTCCAGTTCAGCACAATTTTCCAGGAGGGCTATCATTCAGTGTTCCCTCTGTTTGGCTTTTGATTAGCTATGGGGTGTTTTAGCAGCATTTTCTGCTCCCCTTCATCTAATGTTACCTCCTAATAGTCTTTCTGCTAGGTGGTTAATGTGCTGATGGGTGGCTTTTGTATACTTGTTAACTTCATTACCTTCCACTTTACTCCTTGGAGTGGTTATCTGTTTGGGGTGTCTGCTTCTGTCCTGTACACATTGTAGATGTTTTATTGACTCTATGTGAAATTTTTACAATTTATATATTTATTTAATAAAGAATTTTCGTATTTGCATTTAAAAGCTCTTGTTGTCTCCTGTTATTATCTGTTGTATGTCTGCAGCACTAATGTCAGATTTACAGTGCTGCAGCCAATCATTGAGCTCATTGACAAAAAGAACTGAGCTTATTGATTGGCTGCAGAGCTGTAAACATGACATCAGCACTGCAAATAGACAACTGAGACCACGGCAAAGGAGGCTTTCTCCGGTGTTGGACCATCGGAAAGTAAGAAATACTGTACATGCCCCACTGTTTGAACCCCCAACAATCAGATTGGATCTGCATGGAAACCTGGCATTAAGTCTTCAATTTCCCTGCAGTTTCACCACTGGAGAAACTATGTACCAGACAGGTCAGGGGAAGTCCTCCAAAGCGGGAAACGCTCAGTGTCGCCTAAAGAAAGTGATCCTTAACAATGAACTCCCCACCTCACCCACCCAAATTGACTATGAATCCTATTGGGTTCTATGTTCTCCAATGTTCTTTGTTAACTAGACAAGCTCTTTAATAATATTCATTCTGGAATATGGTGCAGTACCTGGACGTCGCCCCCCCCTGCCCTTCCAATCAAGCAGTTGTCACCTACGAATGGATAGGTGATAAATTGTTTTTATCAGATTACCCCTTTAGAGGGTATCTGTGACAAGGTTTTGCCACCAAACCTGACCTGAGAGCTGTTTAATGTAGGGGCCTGATTCCCGCAGTGTGTCACTTACTGGGCTGCTTGCTATAGTTTTGATAAAATCACTTTTATCAGCAGGAGATTATCAGTAGAAGACTAGTAAACCTCCTGCCATGTTGTCACGGGTGTGTCAGAAGTGACAGACAGTCTCCTTGCAGTTGGCTGCAGGAGATCTCTTCATTTGGCATTACAGACATCTTCTTAGAAGCTGTCTCTCTAGGACCCAGCGGCTACCTTCCTCTTGCTAATTTACACCCTGACCTGAGTGTATAAATACCTGCTGTTTGCTAGAGGGAGGTGCCGGCGATACTCACATGACCCCTTGTGAAGGCTTGAGCAAGTGCATTACTTCTTCCTGTCTGGGGCTAAGAGGACATGTTTTCATCTCTGTGAAGTTGACTAAAGCTAAGCTATCTTCCCTTGTTTGTTTCCCCTTGTTGTCTTTAGCTGTCACTGGGGATCGAATAGCGCTCATCCCCTCCCTTCCCTAACCAGGGCCAAACACCAAGGAAAGACAGGGTGAGGTTCCTGTGCGGCGATTGGTGAATAACCAATATAGGGACGTTAGGGGAGACAGGGTGATATAAGGTCAGCCTAGGAAGTTTCCACTGACCCCTTTCCCTAGAGTCTGGTCCCTCTTTTCCCCTTTCCCTTTGTGTTGAACTTAGTCCTTCCTACACCTTGCGTGACACATAAAACCTACAAAAGACAAAAATATATCTCATACCCTACCATCATTATATATAAATGTAAAGCAAAGTTGCATAATAAATATAGGGTACTTAGTGAACTATTTTTGATCGAAAAAAGTATACAAGCCGTCCCACCAGCGGCAAGGTGACCCTAAATTGGGACGGTACCTATACTGTCTATATTAAAAACCTTACTGTATATCAAAGTTGAAGTAATGCATATAAAAGGGTAGACAAATAGGACCGGGTCCCAACTCCAGACCACCTAGGCCCGTGGTAAGCTACATATATACTAATCAGCTCAACAAAGGGGATGCCACACCCTTAAATTGCACAGAATGCAAACAAGACAAAAAACCAAGCAATGTGAACTGAGGTCTAAGATGGTAGACATGCAAGAAATAGGAGCATGTTCACACTAGCAAAAAGAAGCAAAACCTACAAAAGACAAAAATATATCTCATACCCTACCATCATGACACAGGTAGTCCAACCCTGCCCCCACCACTGATTGGTAGCTTTCTGCCATACACACAGTGTACACAGAAAGCAGCCAATCAGGGGTGTAGGTAGGGCTATACAGAGCTCAGCATTCAGGAACTGGTAGATCTGCAGCAGAGAAAACAGAGATGTTATCAAAAGTGCAGCAAGCAGCCCAGTAAGTGATACATCACTGGAATCAGGGTCTCTGTCTCTATATCATACTGCTCTCAGATCTGGAGACAGATTCCCTTAAATGATGGGATAGTGCCAGACCTCTTAGCTAGGTCTTCTTTCCCATTTAACATCTGAATTTTGCTCCTCAGTACAAACTGTGTATCTGTCACTTTAAGAAACTAGAATAAAAAAAGTTTTGTTTTATCCAAGTTTAGTTCTGAGAGCAATGCAAATTACCTATACCGGGAAGACATGACAGTCTTTATCTGATATTAGTGAATTTCTTCTAATTTATTCCTTATCTCATCTGCAGCTCAACCCGAACTTGTCTCCGATTAACCCAGAGGCTTTTTCGGTTGGCAAACACATTACCTTGTGATTTTGTCTTTGAACAGAAAGGATTTGAATGACATGTAAAATGATAAAATAATAGTGGATTACTCTTCATTCTGGAGTCTGTCATTCTGACAATGCCAGTGATTGTAAAATGCAAAGCCAAGGGTGGCATTAATTAAGGCATCTCATTACAGCATTCTTACCAGCTTTATAGAAGCTTTAATGAGGTAAGATGCCAGGGAGTCCTAGCAGCTGCCTTCCATCCATAGCCCCTATTTGTAGAAGATTAATTCTAGGCAGAGCCGAGATAACTCAATCAACATACACCATGGATCCTGAAGTCCTCCTTAGCAGAGTGGTTAATTGGGGGGGTTACTTGACTGGTTGCATTTATTTTTTTACTCATTTTGGCCTTTTTATATATTTTCTGCGACAGTGGACTATCTGAAGACCTATTGGGCAACCATCCAATTAAATAAGTGCTTATGATTAGTCTTAAAGGGGGCCTTACACTGGATTTTTAAAATTTAAACCAAGTACCTCATGCAAATAGTGTTTCTCCACTGATTCTGGAACAGATTTTCTTTTACTTCTGTGCCCCTCCGTTCCAAAGTTATGCCCCTTAATAAAAATGTGCGAGTTTTCCCTTCAACAAACTGGGCATATACCACAGGTGTTTGTGTTTTCTCCTCTGATGCTGGCCAATCAAAACATGGCCACACCCCCAGAGAGTTCTATGCTATACGCCCAGTTTCTTGAAGGGAAAATTTGCATCTTTATTTCCATGGGGAATAACTTTGGGACAGAGGGGCATAAAAAAAAAAGAATAACTGTTCCAGAATCAGTGGAGCAGCATGAATTGTAGGGGGTAGTTAACCCACTGGTCATATACCATAGGTATTTGTGTTTTCTCCTCTGATACTGGCCAATCAAAACCTGGCCATACCATCAGAGAAGTTCTGTGCTATACACCTAGTTTGTTGAAGGTAAAATTTGCATCTTTATTTCTAGGGGAAATAACTTGGGAACAGAGGGGCATAAAAGAAAAAAGAAAACTGTTCCAGGATTAATAAAGCAGCAGGAATTGTAGAGGTTACTTAGTTTAAATAAAAAAATCAGGGAAAAGTCTTCTTTTAAAGGGGGATTCTCATCTAGGATAGAATATATTATAAATGTCTAACTATTTGGACCCACATCGACAATATCTGTAGAATGGGACCTTTGTACTCTTGTTCAGCAATTTTCAGAGTTCCTATAGAAATTAAAATAGCAAGTAGCAAATGTATGGTCACCTCTACATTCCAGGGAGAGCATGTAGGGGCCCGGTTTTCTAGATATATGTGTTATGCATGTGGTTGTAGAACCACTGTGCCGCGGTCTGTAGAGAGCCTGGAGGGACGTAACTAAGCAAACACCTGAACCTACACTAGAGCCTTTGATGGTGAGGTAAGGCTTGGCCCAGATGGATGCCAGGTGCTATTCCAGGACGGACTCCGGAGCTACGGAAGCTGACCCCCAAATGGGTAAGGAAGCAGGACCGGCCAGGAACTGGTTAGCAGGAGGATCACGGCTGATAGACAGATGTGGAAGAAGGAACATGGGATGGCCACAGGTTTGGGATCACAGGTGCGGGTACTGGCAGATCAGGACTAGGCACGGGTAGGATGGATATGGGTATGCACCTAGCAGGACGGGCTGGACAGGTACAGACAGGCAAAGAGGACACAGAGCACAGGTATGGGGACCTTACAACTAACTAGCAGGAAATACTCTGATTAACTAAAGTTGCTAAGGCACCTCCCAATAGGGGAGGGTGCCTTATATACAAGACGTCTCCCAGCTATTGGCTTGGGACGTTCTAGCAGCATGCGTTGGCCCTTTAAGTGTCAGGGAGTGTGCGCGTGCATGCCCTAAGCACACTCCTAGGAGACCTGCATGCCACACGCAGGTCCTGGGAGCAGACAAACTAGGAGGGAGTGGGGACCGGTAAGTACATACACCGGCATCCCTGCAGAGGTGACAGAGAAGACACGTGCAGGGGTGCCAACGGTGTCCTACTAATATGCAGGTGCCACATTTATGTGACATTTATCAGTATGTCCTAAAATTTCCAGATGGGATAACATCTTTAAAGGACGTAGAAAACAGGTCTCTTTTCTTTCCGAAACAGCTCTAATCTTGTCCATGGCCAACGGCTGGTATTGCAACTTAGCCCTGTTTATTCATACAACCCGTTTCCCGGTACACATCCTAAACCTAGATTACATCTTAAGGTGAACTGACCACAAATCTGTCAAGACAGCAGTCCTAGGTGGCTCAACTCCCATCGTAGCTGACATACCTATCAATGTAGCGATAGCATGCTGGAGAATAGCACTGTGTGACATCACTATAGAAACAAGAAGTTCCATTGTGTGACACCTTTTGGAAGTGCATTGAGGTGAAGGGTGCATTGCTGGAAAAGGGAAAAAAAAAAAAAATAAAAAAAATCTTTAAATCTCTTAGTTTGCGAGTGTGAACGAGCTGCGTGTGTCCGGAGTGTAAGTGCGAACGAAAGTAAGTGTGTGACTTGTTTTTCAGTGACTTTGTATTCAGGGAGTTTGGAAGGGAGGACTTTGGACTGAATTGCTGACTGTATTTCATTAATTTCTTTACTTTACTTTTTACTTAACATTCTGTATATTGCAATCCCCATTAGGAAATGAGCTCCATTATTGACAATGCTATCCAGTGTACATCTTGCCACATGTATGTATTCCTTGAACAGCCGGTTGGGGTTGCTTACTGCTGCGCGAGATGTTTGCACGTTGTGCGTTTGTAAGCCCAGATACTGGATCTAAATGAGCAGCTGGCAACACTGAGATCCATTGACAACATGGAAAGGAGTCTGCTGCTCACTGAGCAGCAGCTCACTGGGGTAGATGTGGGGGAGGGTGGTAGTCGGGAGCTGCAGGACAGTGAGGTCGCTAGTTGGGTGACAGTTAGAAGGGGTGGTAAAGGGAAGAGTGCCAGGGAGGCGAGTCCTGATCTGGCACACCCCAATAAGTTTGCAAAGTTGGCAGATGAGGGGAGTGATGGTACAGGGGTAGCACTACTGCAGCAAGGCATGTCCCCTGAAAGCCGGAGGAGTGTCAGCTCCAGTAAAGAGGGAAATAGGAGAGTTGGGCAGGCCAGGCAGGTGCTGGTAGTCGGGGACTCAATTATTAGAGGAACAGATAGGGCAATCTGTCACAAAGACAGGGATCGTCGAACAGTGTGCTGCCTACCTGGCGCTCGAGTCCGGCACATCGCTGATCGGGTTGACAGATTACTGGGGGGGGCTGGTGAGGACCCAGCTGTCATGGTGCACATTGGCACAAATGACAAAGTTAGAGGTAGGTGGAAGGTCCTTACAGATGATTTCAGGGAATTAGGCTGCAAGTTGAAAGCAAGGACCTCCAAGGTGGTATTCTCTGAAATACTACCGGTACCACGTGCCACGCCAGAGAGGCAATGGGAGATTAGGGAGATAAATAAGTGGCTCAAGAACTGGTGTAGGAAGGAGGGATTTGGGTTCCTGAAGAACTGGGCCGACTTCTCAGTTGGCTACAGACTCTATGCTAGGGACCGGCTGCACCTTAATGGGGAGGGTGCAGCTGTGCTGGGGGAGAAAATGGCTAGAAGGTTGGAGGAATGTTTAAACTAGGGATTGGGGGGGAGGGTATTCATTTTATAGGTGGGGAAGATAGTGCAGATATTGACCTGGGCACAAATAAAGAAATTGGGGGTGGGGTTAGAGCAGTCAATAAAGTAAGAAGGAATAGAGGTACAGAGAGATACATAAAATGCATGTACACTAATGCCAGAAGCCTCACCAACAAAATGGAGGAATTAGAATTAATTTTGTTGGAAAATAATTATGACATGGTAGGGATATCTGAGACGTGGCTGGGCGAGAGCCATGACTGGGCAGTTAATTTACAGGGCTATAGTCTGTTCAGAAATGACCGTACAAACAAGCAAGGGGGGGGTGTGTGTTTATATGTAAAATCATCCTTAAAACCTGTCTTGTGGGAGGATATATGTGAATCTAATGAAAATGTAGAGTCCCTGTGGGTGGAGATAAGGGGAAGGGGAAAAATAATAAATTACTGATAGGAGTTTGTTATAAGTCTCCAAAAATAATGGAAGTAGCGGAGAATATCCTCATAAAGCAAATAGATGAAGCAGCGACTCAAGGAGAAGTCATTATTATGGGAGACTTCAACTACCCTGAAATACATTGGGGGACAGAAACATGTAATTCAAGCAAAGGAAATAGGTTTTTGACTACTATGAGAGACAATTACCTTTCACAACTGGTTCAGGACCCAACAAGAAGGGGGGCACTGCTAGACCTAATATTAACCAATAGGCCAGACCGCATATCAAATATACGAGTTGGGGGTCACTTGGGTAATAGTGATCACAAAATAATACGTTTTCATGTAACCTTTAATAAGATGTGTAGTAGAGGGGTTACAAGGACACTAAACTTCAGGAAGGCAAATTTCCAACGGTTAAGAGATGATCTTAGTGCAATAAACTGGGACGATATCCTGAGACATAAAACTACACAAAGCAAATGGGAGACATTTATTAACATCCTGAATAGGACCTGTGTACAATATATACCCTATGGGAATAAACATGCTAGAAATAGGAGGAAACCACTATGGCTAAATAGAGCTGTAAGGGGCGCAATAAGTGACAAAAAGAAAGCATTTAGAGAACTAAAGCAAGTAGGTAGTGATGAGGCATTAAATAAATATAGAAAATTAAATAAATTATGTAAAAACCAAATCAAGGCAGCAAAGATTGAGGCAGAGAGAATCATTGCCAGAGAAAGTAAAAATAACCCTAAAATATTCTTTAACTGCATAAATAGTAAAAAACTAAAAAATGATAGTGTTGGCCCCCTTAAAAATAGTCTGGGTGAAATGGTGGATGAGGATGAGGAAAAAGCCAATATGCTAAATGATTTTTTTTCAACCGTATTTACACAAGAAAATCGCATGACAGAAAACATGATTAGTGATAACAAAAATTCTCCAGTAAATGTCACTTGCTTAACCCAGCAGGAAGTACGGCGGCGTCTAAAAATCACTAAAGTTGACAAATCCCCGGGCCCGGATGGGATACACCCGCGAGTACTGCAGGAATTAAGTAACGTCATAGATAGACCATTATTTTTAATCTTTAAAGATTCCATAATAACAGGGTCTGTACCACAGGACTGGCGTATAGCAAATGTGGTGCCAATATTCAAAAAGGGGACAAAAACTGAACTTGGAAATTATAGGCCGGTAAGCTTAACCTCTACTGTGGGTAAAATCCTGGAGGGTTTCCTAAGAGATGCTATACTAGAGTATCTGAAGAAGAATAACCTCATGACCCAATATCAACATGGGTTTACGAGGGACCGTTCCTGTCAAACTAATCTGATCAGTTTTTATGAGGAGGCAAGTTCTGGACTGGACCAAGGAAATGTAGTGGATGTTGTGTATATGGACTTTTCAAAAGCTTTTGATACGGTTCCACACAAAGGTTGATACATAAAATGAGAACAATGGGGATAGGGGAAAATATATGTATGTGGGTTAAGAATTGGCTCAGTGATAGGAAACAAAGGGTGGTTATTAATGGAAAACACTCAGACTGGGTCTCAGTTAACAGTGGGGTACCACAGGGGTCAGTATTGGGCCAGCTTCTATTTAACATATTTATTAATGACCTTGTAGGGGGCATACAGAGTAGTATTTCAATATTTGCAGATGACACTAAACTCTGCAGGGTAATCAATACAGAGGAGGACAATTTTATATTACAGGAGGATCTATGTAAACTAGAAGCTTGGGCTGATAAATGGCAAATGAGCTTTAATGGGGATAAATGTAAGGTAATGCACTTGGGCAGAGGAAATAAAATGTATAATTATATGCTTAATTGTAAAACACTGGGCAAAACTGTCACTGAAAAAGACCTGGGTGTATTGGTGGACGACAACCTCACGTTTAGTGGCCAGTGTCAGGCTGCTGCTGCAAAGGCAAATAAAATAATGGGATGCATTAAAAGAGGCATAGATGCTCATGAGGAGAACATAATTTTACCTCTATACAAGTCATTAGTGCGACCACACTTAGAATACTGTGTACAGTTCTGGTCTCCGGTGTATAAGAAAGACATAGCTGAACTAGAGCGGGTGCAGAGAAGAGCGACCAAGGTTATTAGAGGACTGGGGGGTTTGCAATACCAAGACAGGTTATTACACTTGGGGTTATTTACTGTGGAAAAAAGAAGGCTTAGGGGTGATCTTATTACTATGTACAAGTATATGAGGGGACAGTACAAAGACCTGTCTACTGATCTGTTTACTCTGAGTCCTGAGATGGGGACAAGGGGGCATCTTCTACGTCTGGAGGAAAGAAGGTTTAATCATAATCACAGATGGGGATTCTTTACTGTAAGAGCAGTGAGACTATGGAACTCTCTGCCGCATGATGTTGTAATGAGTGATTCACTACTAACATTTAAGAAGGGCATGGATGCCTTTCTTGAAAAGTATAATATTACAGGTTATAAATACTAGATTCCTTGATAGGGCGTTGATCCAGGAAACTAGTCTGATTGTCGTATGGAGTCAGGAAGGAATTTTTTTCCCCAATGTGGAGCTTAGTGTTTGCCACATGGTTTTTTTTTGCCTTCCTCTGGATCAACAAGTTAGGCTATGGGTTGAACTAGATGGACTTAGTCTTCCTTCAACCTTAAAAACTATGTTACTATGTTACCATCATCATTCAGCAATAACATTAATGTCATCTTGCAGTCTTTTGGCTAAATTTATAAAATCAGTCCTCCGCTACAGTAGGCGAAAGATACAGAAATCTTTGAGTTACACTCTATGGACAATTTATTTTAGTGATTCTTGGACGTCTCATATTATAGACTCTCTAATACCATGATTTTCAAAAAAAGGTTTCAATGACAAGGTAAAATTCTCATAAATGTTGGTCAAAAAGGAGTTTTAATCATTATGCTATTGTAGCTCATTAGATCAAGGAGGAGCTGCAATAACAGACTACCCATGAACATGGACTATGCTGTTTTTAGAAGACTAGTCATACCTTTTTTTCCAATCTCATATAACACCTTTAAGCCATGGAAGAGGAAATCCAACGCAATGGAGATTCCCATAAAATGCAGCAATTATTAATCTTTTCTCAAGAAATTGGGCAAAATGATAGCACAAATCTAAGACCGCTCATCATAAAGATATGAAAAATTCATTACTTGCTTGCTTATTTTTCTCCAACCCCAAACAGTTGAAGACTTCCGCATGAAATACTAGTTAAAGGGGTATTCTGTCCTAAGCAAATTATCATCTGTCCACTGAGCAGATGATGTCTGTTAAATCTATGTGGGTCTGCTGGGATCTCTACTGATGGCCGGAATTGGAAACGTTTGTCCTCTGTTCTCTGCTTGTTCTCCACTGGCTCCAAAACTGTGGCCAAGAAGATTTAAATGGACAGCAGAGGACATTCTAAGTCTACAGGCTCAGCTATCTTTATCAATACTAAAGACTTGAATGGAGTGCCAAGGTGTATGTCCTCCTTTCAGGTAATTGGTGGGGGTCATAGCGGTGGGACCCACACCAATCTTCCATAGTTATCACCAGAAGCTTAGATAGGGGTTCAGCACAGGTGGGAGAAGGACCTTGGGAGACAGATGTCTACAACTGCAGAGGTGCATCCTAATTATAATGGTTTATTCTGTGGTCAGGATGATTATGGCCCTGCCCAAATTATACAGTTTTTTTACGTTTTACTAATTTAAAAAATAAATGAATAAAAAGACCTCCATCTGATAAAAAGCCCAAGAATTCAGATTCAGGTTAGGGCTACACAATTGATAAATGGCTATGACTATGATAGAAGATCGCAGAATGGCAATGCTATGTCACATTATAAAGAGGTATGTTGCAACTCACAAATTGGCATGACAGTGGCACTTAAATTGCAAGTCAACCCATTTTTCTTGCCACTTTTGTATCACGGTCTTAGCAGCATGAGAGTCGCAACGTGACCACCTTTACTTTTGTAATGTCATGGTGTAGCTTTTCCATACTGAGATCCTGGACCAGGCAATAATGGTAGGTTGTAGTGATGAGCGAGCATGGTCGTGTAACCCTTTCGCCGAGCACTCTTGGGTGCTTTCCGAGTATCTTCGGCATGCTCGTATATTAAGTTCAAGTCCCTGCGTCTGCATGATTTATGGCTGTTAGTCATCCTCAACACATGCAGAGAATGCCTGTTTGTTAGCCAATCCCCACATGTGTTGAGGCTGACTAACAGTCATAAATCATGCAGAAGCAGGGACTCGAACTTAATGTACAAGCTCGCCGAAGATACTCAGAAAGCACCCGAACGTACTTGGCGAAAGGGTTAAAGGAGCACACTCGCTCATCATGTGTCAACCTGGCCTGGATGCCACAAAATGTAATAAAGCTGTGTCTGAGAGCAAGGGGGGGGTTCTCTAGTCAGGGGAACATTAGCATGCAGTACCTCCTGTCTCAGGCCAGTAGGGGGAGCAGGCTGCCCCTATAAAAGCTGGTGCTGGGGGCAGGGTTAGAGAGAACTTGAAGGCCTGTCTCAGTACTGAGACTTGTCCCAGAGCAGAGCAGGGACAGACAGTTTTGTATTGCACCTAAGAGGAAGTGTGGCAGGAGGAGAGCCACAAGCCAGAGACAAGAGGCGAAGAGAGCCTGTCTTGGCAGATAAAAGACTTACTTTACCAGACTTTGGTGTCTGAGGCTGGGAGGATTCCACATCCTCCAGCAGATAACCAGTCCGCAAGGGACTGTATATTCCTTGGCCTAAGAAGCCTGGAGGCCCTGCCACAACAGAAGGGACCAGTAAAGCCGTACAAGGCTGGGAGCAGAAAGGAACCCACGTCGCAGGTCATACAGGCGAGAATACACGGAAAGCTCGGAAACGTGGGCTGTTACCCTATAACGAGGAGATAGCCAGAAGGAACACAGAAAGCACAGTAGGCCTACACCCTCACCCTGACCAGGGCCAATTTCCCCGTTGCTCTCAGACATTCAGGTCCCCTCCTAGCCGGGACTGTTTGTGGGTCAATTTACCTGTTCTAGTAAAGACCCTGGACTGCAACCTGTTGTCTGTGTGCTCCTTGCTCCTCCAGCACTATCAGCACTGGGACTCTCACTACCATCACTCCCAACATCCACTACACTGCCCTGGGGCCGCACTCTTCCCGTGGGGAGTCACACCATCCGAGCTGCACACATCATCAGCCCCAGCGGTCTGCCTTGCAGCGGCGGTACCTAATGACCGCAAATCCACGGGTGGCGTAGTCGGACATTATCAGCAGAACGTAGCAGAATACCATTGGCCTGACCACCCTAAGCCGCGGAACCGGGTCGCCACTACTACCCCCATCGTCTCCCTATTGCCCGGATCAGAGTGCCCCACGGCCCAAGGGGGCGAGTCAGCTTTGGCGTAGTCGGCAGGATTGCAACCAACCCGCCACAAACGGGTATTGCGTGCCTAGAAAAGACTTTGCACTTACCTGAAAAGAGGTTTCCTGCCATCCGGAGCCGTTTCCCGCCATCTTCAGTCGGTTCCCGCCATCTTCAGCTGTTTTCCCGCCATCCGAAGTCGTTTTCCCGCCGTCGGACGCCATCTTCAGGACGCCGCGCGGGAAGAAGAGGGGCGTGAACGTCCAAACCGCGTGAGATCCGAAGCTCCGCCCCACGCGCCGACGTGGCGCAAGGTCCTGGAAGAGAGATAGAGCGACGCTGTCGTCATCAGGACGCGACGCAAGGTCCTCGTCCAGAGCAGCAGCAGCGGAGCCGCGGCCTACAGAAGAGGATCGTCGGAAGGTAGGCCACGCTTAACTAGGGGGGAGGAAGATGTCGGACACAGAGGCGCCCACTACCACCAACGCAGCTGCAGCAGCGGTGATGCCCTTTTCCCTGCCCTACATCCCTGGAGCGGCTTGGCTGCCCAAATACTCAGGGGAGCCCCATGCCCTAACTGACTTTAAAGAAAGGCTGTACAGTTTGTTCCCGGTTTACCCCCTGACAGAGGAGCAGAAGGTCAGCATATTGACAGGGCAGTTAACTGGCGCAGCCCAAAGGGAGGTAAAATCATGGCCCACTGAGGAGAAAAGGACTGTGAAGGGTATTCTGGCCTGGCTGCGGGGTACTTTTGATACCCGTACCTCCGCTGAGATTAAAATGAGGTTCTATGGATGTAAGCAGCGGGCACAGGACAGCATCAGAGACTATGCCCTAAATCTGCAGGAAGCCTTGAGGGCTATTCAACAAACTGACCCTGGCAGTGTGCAGGAAACGGATAAGCTGCTAACAGAACAATTCATAGAAGGTCTGCTGTCTAGCGCCCACAGGGCCCAACTGCGCCTCATGTTCTTTCAGAACCCTGACCTGACCTTTGCCCAATTTAAGGACAGGGCCATAAGGGTGCTCCGTGAATCTGCAACCAGTGGCGCTATAAACCCCCGGCGCCCTGCTCTCACCTACCACCAGGAGGCGGCGCCCTCCTATATGGACCCCGTGGGGGCTGATGCACAGGCCCTGAACCAAGCCCCGTCGAAAGACCTGCACCACCAAGTCCAGGAGCTGACCAGGAGCATCGCGGCGTTGACCAGGACCGTCCAGGCGTTGCAAGTGGACCCGTCAAGACCCATCGAGTTGGCTTCAAGTCCGGAGGATGTCCCGTGGCGTCGACAGAGGAGGATCCCGTCGTTCCGAGGGAGGCCCACAGACCGCTACGCAGAGGATGGACAGTCCATTTGCCGTCGATGCAACCAGCCCGGACACATTTCCAGGTACTGTAATTTAAACGGGTCCAACCTGGAGCAGAGGGCCAACCCCCAGGCATAAGATCACCAGGCCCTTATAACTGGCGTGATAAGTACGTTGGGGGGCGCCCGGTTTTACCCGTGGTGCTGGACGGAATCCCCATGAGCGCCTTGCTGGATACTGGGTCACATGTAACCACTATCCCTTATGTACTTTTTAAGCAGTATTGGACTGATGCTGATATCACACGGTATCCAGACAGTAACTTGAGCATCATCGCCAGTAATGGCTTACCCGTGCCGCAGATGGGGTTCAAGGAGATGACCATTAAAATTGGTAAAGTTGAACTACCGGCACAGGAAGTGATTATTGTGGACATTGACCGACGTGAAAGTCACCCTAAAATAACTGTGGGTACTAACGTAATTGAAAATTGTCTTTCAGAGGTATTTGTAATTCTACAACAGGTGGCGGTGAATGCTAGTTCCAGCCAACAGAGAGTCCTCAACAAGGAGATAAAAGCCCTGATGAGACGGCAGCAGGTAGAACTGTCTGGTGGTGAGATCGGTAGCGTAAGTCTGGGTGACCCATTCCCCATTTCCATGCCTCCCAAAAGTGAAATGATGATCTGGTGTCGGACTGCAATCGGGTTGAGAGGTAGAGACTACCAAGCCATGGTAGAACCCGTGTACTCAGACAGCAGGCCCACCATTTTGACAGCCCGGGGGGTGGTTGATGTCCGTCATGGGAGGGTGCCCGTCCGCATCCTCAACATTGGGGAGAGGGAGGTACACTTACCCAGGTACGCTACACTCGCCAAGCTGTTTGTGGTCGAACACAAAGCTATCAGGGCCGTGGAACCCTTGCCTCCATCTCCTCAGGCGGAGGGTAATGGCTCCCAGAAACAAAAGGAGGACTGGTGCCAGAAACTCCATGTGGGTGCTGACTCCACTCCCCTGCACCAAAAACAAGGAGTCTACCGGGTGGTACAGGAGTATGAGAGAGTCTTTAGTAAGCACCCGCTAGACTTCGGCAGAGTAAAAGGGATAGAACACCACATCCCCACAGGGAGCCACCCACCGATAAAAGAAAGACACCGACCTGTACCCCCTACACATTACCAGAATGCAAAGGGCATGCTAAGAGAAATTAAAGAGGCTGGGGTCATTAGAGACAGCTGTAGCCCCTGGGCAGCCCCCTTGGTTCTGGTGAAAAAGAAAGACGGCACCATGAGAATGTGCGTGGACAATAGACAAACAACCATATCACCCACAAAGACGCATATCCGCTGCCTAGAATAGAGGAGTCTTTAGCCGCACTAAAATCAGCTAACTTCTTTTCTACTTTGGACCTTACTAGCGGGTACTGGCAGGTTCCTGTGGCAGAGGCTGACAAGGAGAAGACCACCTTCACCACCCCGATGGGACTGAGTGAGTTCAACTGTATGCCTTTCGGGCTCTGCAACGCGCCAGGGACCTTCCAGCGGCTGATGGAATGCTGTCTAGGGCACCGAAACTTCGAGACTGTCCTCCTTTACCTGGACGACGTGATCGTCTATTCGAAGACCTACGAGGACCTTCTGAAGCACTTGGCTGAGGTGTTCGAAGCCCTGGCAGGCTATGGCCTGAAGGTGAAACCATCGAAGTGTCACCTGCTGAAACCAAAGGTCCAGTACCTAGGGCACGTGGTAAGCGCGGAAGGAGTGGCCCCCGACCCTGACAAGGTCATGGCAATCAAGAGCTGGCCAAGCCCCTCGAACATCAAAGAGGTGAGACAGTTTCTCGGGTTGGTAGGCTACTACCGAAGGTTCATCCCCGGGTTCACTAAGATGGCAGCTCCTATGCAGGACCTCCTGATCGGACAGTCTAAGTCCCAAAGTCAAAAGCCACCCTTCAAGTGGGATAAACCGGAAGAGGAGTCCTTCCGCCAGCTAAAGATGGCCTTCACGGGGGATGAGATCCTGGCCTACCCTGATTACGGCCAGCCTTTCATTCTCCACACAGACGCCAGTAATGTGGGACTGGGAGCCGTACTGTCCCAAAACCAACAGGGCAGAGAACAGGTGATCGCATACGCCAGTCGGAAGCTGAGGCCCACCGAGAGGAACCCGGAGAATTACAGCTCCTTCAAGCTAGAATTCTTGGCGGTGGTGTGGGCCGTGACGGAACGCTTCAAGCATTACCTGGCCTCCGCAAAGTTCACCGTGTACACGGAAAACAACCCGTTGACACACCTGGACAATGCAAGACTGGGTGCCCTGGAACAGCGGTGGATGGTCCGTCCCTCCAACTATGACTTCGTGATCAAGTACCGGGCAGGCAAAACCAATGCCAACGCGGACGCCCTATCAAGAATGCCTCACTTACCTGAGGGTGACGAAGACCCAGAAGAGCTGGAGGAGGTAGAACTCCCCGCGTTTCACCGGTATGGAGCCGCTCAACACTCTCACCGCGTGAAGGAGGAGGATCTAACAACTGTGATGATCAATCCCCTACCTCACGACAGCTGGGCCGAGACCCAAGATAGTGACCCTGCAGTCCGCCTGGTGAAAGATCTGCTGACCCGGGAAGACGCCTGCCTAGATCCAGATGCGCCAGAGGAAGCCAAGCAGCTATGGAAGGAGAAGAGCAAGCTGTTCCTCTACGAAGGCAAGTTGTGCAGAAGGATTGTTAACCACCGGACGCACGAGCTGACCTGGCAAGTCGTGGTCCCAAGGCGGGATGCAGCTATGGTCCTGGTGGCTTACCATGACAGAGCGGGACACTTCGGTTGGAAAAAACTGGAGTTCCTGCTAAGAGGAAGGTTCTTTTGGATCGGCATGAGAGGAGCTGTAGAAAAGTGGTGCAGAGACTGTGGCCCTTGTCACCTAAGGAGGAAGGACCTCACCAGCCAGAAGACAACCTTGAGGCCCATCGTCACCACGCAGCCTCTTGAGCTGGTAGCTCTAGACCACGTCAAGTTGGCTCCAAGCCGGTCAGGGTACATCTACGCCCTGACAATCGTAGACCACTCTTCCCGTTTTCTCGTGGTGGTCCTGGTAAAAGACTTGACAGCCCAAACAGTTGCCAGAGCCTTCCAGCAATACTTCTGTCATCCACACGGGTATCCGGAACAGGTCCTGACGGACCAGGGTCCAGCGTTCGAGGCTGAAATCTTCCAGGAGTTCTGCAACCTCTATGGCTGTAAGAAGATTCGGACAACGCCTTACCACCCACAAACCAACGGGATGTGTGAGAAGATGAACAATATAGTTATTGATCTCCTGAAGACGTTGCCCCTGGAGGAATGCAGCCTGTGGCCAGAAAAACTGCCGGACCTGATAGACTTATACAATCATATCCCGGTGAATGCTACCAACTGCACCCCGGCTTACCTGATGCGAGCCAGACCGGGTAAGCTGCCCGTAGACCTGGAGATGGGAGTCCTAATACCTGAGGACACCTCCCCAGATGCGGACTGGGATACGGAAAGGCAACTGCAGTACAAGAAGGTACAGGAGAGTGTGGAGAAGAGCCTGGCCCAGGTGAGAGAGAGGCAAGAAAAACTCTTCAACCAACACGCCCCTGCTGGTCCACTAGAACCTGGTGAGCAAGTCCTAAAGCGAAAAAGAAGGCTACATAAGTTGGACGACCAGTGGGAAAGGGAACCCTACACCGTACTGCAGTCTGACCACGACAACCCAAAGGTGTGCGTAATCACCAAGGACGGAGGAGAAACCACTAGCACCGTCTCCAGAGACCACCTCAAAAGATGCCCCGAGCAACTCTGTAGTGCAGAAGAGGATCAGAGTGACCTTGAACCCGCAGAGGAAAAGGAAGAAATGATCAGCACCTTTCTCGGAGAGTTCCCTGAGTCCTGGACTCGCATAAATGATGCCATAGTGGTACCCGTCCTGCATTTCCTGCAACCGGCACAGCAACAACCAACAACAGAGCCGGAAGGTGAAGAGGAGCAAGCGGTTCCAGAGGCAGAAGAGCCTGTACCAGCAGCCCAGGAGAGTCAACCCTCTGCTGACAGTGAGCCTGTCATGCCTGCGGTAAGCCAAAGGGCCCGCAGACAGCTGCCTGCCCTACCTGTACACCCAGCTGGTTGCTGTACCCCTAACGCTAGTGGGGAAAGCCAGGTTGGTCCACCACCAGACAGTGGGCTACGTAGGTCAACCAGGAGCACAAAGGGGCAGATACCCACTCGCTGGAGAATATAGAGCGCGCTAAGATTGTAAATGACCCTGTTGCCAAATGTTGAATTGTTTGCCAAGTTACATGCATGTTTGGTAATTCTGTGTTTCAGTTTCTTGCAGCTACCGTAAGGACTCAAATGTTATGGACTTTTTATAACCGGGACCTTGTATGGACTGCGTTCGGAGCCTAACCCAGGAATGAACTAAGACTGTAAAGGACTTGGGGTAGGACAGACTCCCACCTGGTTAAGGCTCCCCGTTGTACTGGTGATATGGACACCCGGTCACAGGCCACACTGTGACCTTAAGAACTCAATCTGTGCGTCGTTTGTCTATTAATGTTTTATAGTCATGTATATTATCCTTGTTTATTGTTTAGTCCCGGAGTACTAAATTTCACTAGGGGGGAATGTGTCACCCTGGCCTGGATGCCACAAAATGTAATAAAGCTGTGTCTGAGAGCAAGGGGGAGGTTCTTTAGTCAGGGGAACATTAGCATGCAGTACCTCCTGTCTCAGGCCAGTAGGGGGAGCAGGCTGCCCCTATAAAAGCTGGTGCTGGGGGCAGGGTTAGAGAGAACTCGACGGCCTGTCTCAGTACTGAGACTTGTCCCAGAGCAGAGCAGGGACAGACAGTTTTGTATTGCACCTAAGAGGAAGTGTGGCAGGAGGAGAGCCGCAAGCCAGAGACAAGAGGCGAAGAGAGCCTGTCTTGGCAGATAAAAGACTTACTTTACCAGACTTTGGTGTCTGAGGCTGGGAGGATTCCACATCCTCCAGCAGATAACCAGCCCGCAAGGGACTGTATATTCCTTGGCCTAAGAAGCCTGGAGGCCCTGCCACAACAGAAGGGACCAGTAAAGCCGTACAAGGCTGGGAGCAGAAAGGAACCCACGTCGCAGGCCATACAGGCGAGAATACACGGAAAGCTCGGAAACGTGGGCTGTTACCCTATAACGAGGAGATAGCCAGAAGGAGCACAGAATGCACGGTAGGCCTACACCCTCACCCTGACCAGGGCCAATTTCCCCGTTGCTCTCAGACATTCAGGTCCCCTCCTAGCCGGTACTGTTTGTGGGTCAATTTACCTGTTCTAGTAAAGACCCTGGACTGCAACCTGTTGTCTGTGTGCTCCTTGCTCCTCCAGCACTATCAGCACTGGGACTCTCACTACCATCACTCCCAACATCCACTACACTGCCCTGGGGCCGCACTCTTCCCGTGGGGAGTCACACCATCCCAGCAACACACATCATCAGCCCCAGCGGTCTGCCTTCCAGCGGCGGTACCTAATGACCGCAAATCCACGGGTGGCGTAGTCGGACATTATCAGCAGAACGTAGCAGACTACCATTGGCCTGACCACCCTGAGCCACGGAACCGGGTCGCCACTACTACCCCCATCGTCTCCCTATTGCCCGGATCGGAGTGCCCCATGGCCCAAGGGGGCGAGTCAATCACGTTTAGGTTGCTCAAAGCCATTACCTTGAGAAGGTGGAGCCCCCTCTAAGACATCGACCCCCGCACATAGAAGCTGGAGAAGTCTTAGCAAGTCCTTCCCCCAATGAGCAGAATTCTCAACACTACTCTATACTGATTTTTGTTGTCTCAGTCATTGAATATACATAGTAATGCAGTGACAGAGATGACAGTGATGAAAAAGTATTGAGTGCTCTTCTCACTGGGGAAAGTACCGCAAGAAAAAAGCAAAGCATAGAGAAATCACCAGCTCGCCAAGTTCATAATAAACCCCACCCCTTCTAGACCCTTGCTAACCATGCCAATGTGTTAGAATCTATGTTGTTTTACTATCGGCCATCTTGTTGTGGTTTGCTGGCTTCTAGTCTTTTCCTCTGGTGCTGGGTTTCTTGGTCACATGATCTCTGCACTCTTTATTACTCAGCACCTGGCTCCCATTCTCCGCTGGACATCAGTGTTGTAACGCTCATGCTCTGACTAAGTAGCCTTGTTTAGTTCTTCTTGCTTTGGACTATTGTTATCCTGGGACTTCTTGTTCCACAAGTTTTGGTTCCTTTAATTTTCATTTCTGCAACTAACTTTTCTGTTAGGAGGTCTCCTGCTTTTGCTCGCAGTCCTTAGATCTTTTAGGGACCCCTTGCCCTTTCCTACAGGTCTTCATTTGAGTTCAGTGCAGGAGTTTCGGTGGGGCTATTCATAAGGAATAGGGCACCCACCCCAGCGTAGGGTAAAGCTGAGTCTCAGTGCAGGGACAGCTTTTCCCTCCTATTCCTTAGTTCTAAGTTGCAGAGCATAACACAATGGTTATCACCACTTTCATCATGGAAGGTTTCAACATCACCATTTTAGTGCAGGAGGTCGAAATGTACTATCTACTATTGTCACGGGTGTGTCAGAGGTGATAGAGAGTCACCCTGCAGTTGGTTGCAGGAGATCTCTATGTTTGGCATTACCGACATCATCTTAAAGGCTGGCTGTCTCTATGACCCAGCGGCTACCTCCCTCTGGCTAATTAGCTCCCTCTCCTTGGTGTATAAATACCTGGTGTGTCTGAGAGGGAGGTGCCGGTGATATTCATTACTACTTGTGAGGCTTTAGCAAGAGGAGTACTTTGTCCTCTCTGGAGCTTGAGGCCGTGTGCGCATTTGTTTGGAGTTGTCTAAAGCTAAGCAATTCCCCCCTGTTTGTCCTTCCTTGTTGTCTATAGAGTTTAGTGGAGATCAACTAGTGCTCATCGCTTTCCTTTCCTAGCCTTAGACATACACCAGGGAGAGTAGGGCAAGGCACGTGTGCGGCAATTGGTGGGGAGCCAATACAGGGACGGTAGTTGAGACTGGGTGAAACTAGACCAGACTAGGAGGTCCCCACTCTCCTCTTTCCCGAGTGTCTGAGCTCCCTTTCCCTCTTGCATCTGTGTTGCACTAAGTCTTTCCTACACCCTGCGTGACAAATATAGCCTTCCAACCATTTTTAGTCATTTGTTTCAATCCTTCCATTAGGTCTTCTATGATTTTTCACTTTTTTTACACATCTTGAAAAAATAGTATTGACTCTAAAACTAACAGGCCACAATGTAGCAGTGAAAATGTGTAAAATGGTTACTGAACCTTTCTCAGGGGAAAGGTTGATGTGACTATATTGTATGTCTTGTTCTCTACCCTGGATGAAAGCCTTTGTGCCAAGACTGTCAGGATGATCTATGATTGTTTGAGATTTCCAAGGGCTGCAGATGTGACAGGCGAATGAGGGGTAGCATAAATTGGGCAACAGTTGGATAATACCCTCATCTTGATGGCCTAAGGGGGATAAATTCCTACATATTAGTTAGCCGCGGTTTTGCGAACGAAAAAGAAAAAAAAATATGACAGTGAACATGACTCATTGTGGATGGCAGGAAAATCTATTCTGATTCACTGAATTTACCTTAGGTGAAAAAAAAAAATCTTACGCCAGCATAAATCAAGGTTATTTTTAAATCCCCAATCAAGTTTCTCATCTGAAACATTGAGCAGTCCGGATCAGAAAGGAAAGTGCTGTGTAAGGCCGCCATCATGACAGTATTATTCATATCGCACATTTATCTGGCTTGATTAGAGACTAAAAAAAAGTGCTGAAGCTTTGGTTGAAGTTCAAGAAGCTAAATTTACAAAATGGTTATAGGAAAGACTAGTAAAACCTCATAAAAAAATTGTTTGCCCATTCACAGGTAACTGGAAGCATCATGATAAGTGATAAGTTTCCGATCGATGACAGTCATGTATTACCGGGACCCCCATCGATTCCAAGAATATGGCTCTGAAACGCTCCATTATTGCATAGCTTTTTTTCCAGTAAAGGAATAAATGGAGAGGTGGCATGCATGCTGGTGCTATTTTATTGGGGCCCTTTAGAACTCCGCTCTTGATATTTATGGGGATTCCACCATATAGACCTCCACTATCAAAAATGTTAAGGATGAATTTTTATTACAACTAGTGTTGAGTGAGCACTAAAATGCTCGGGTGCTCGAAGCTCGGGCCGAGCTCACCGTGATACTCGGGTGCTCGACCCGAGCAACGAGCCCAATGTTAGTCTATGGGAGACCTGAGCATTTTTATGGCGGCACCCCCGGCAGTCTGTAGAAAGCCTTAAAATTGCCCAAAACGATAGTGACAGTGCTCAAATGACATGGGAACAGCATGGGGATCGCCCCAGGAAGAATTTCTGACCCCCAGGTCACTGCTGTCAACAACGTGGTCAGAGGTATTAAGCCACTTTTACGGGCTCACAATAAAACGTTCAAAAACAAAACTGAAACGGTTTTCCTGTGAAATATGTTAAGGAACATCCTTTCCAGGGTAAAGACTTGTGTATAAGGTAAAATAAATAACCAAAAACAAAAATACTCCTCCACACCTTGGGCTATGTTCACAAGTAGCATTTTTTATGCATTTTTGCACTTTTGTATTGCTTTTAACCGTGACAAATGCATTCACCGGGAAATGTCGTTTTAACATTTTACAACCTTATCTCGCCATGTGCTGTGTGACACATGCATACAGTGCTGAAAAGACATGGGAACAGCATGGGGAAGACCCCTGGAAGCATCTCTGACACCCAGGTCACTGCCTAAAAGTGTGCCCATCAGAAGTGTTCCTTTCCGCATCAGAAGATGCAGACTTGCAACTATCCCCGTGCAAGTCCTTGTCCCAGGGCAGTGTTCAATTGTACCTCCCACATTCCTTGCAATGCAAGTGCAAGTATGCAGCCTGCCACCCACCCACCCCCAGGCTGCAATACCATACTGCTTGCTTGCTTGCACTTGAAATTGGGCCTTTTAGGCATATGGAGGCGGAATCTGGCCACCACGTCATGGCTGCGTCGGCGGCCTGGTATCCATACACAGTCCCCAGTCGCCCAGCGGCCGGGTGTCCACGTTCGGTCCACAGCCGCCAGGGGGCGGTCGGGTGTCCATAAACGTTCCCCAGCCGCCCCTATTTGAAGGACAGCCTAACTACAAACACGTGGACAAGTGAATGTGGCCACGGATGGTCCATCTGACTGACGTTGTCACACTGGGTTAATATTCTGGAAGCCGGGACACAGTTGGACACTGGGATGCAACACGTCCTCCAGACATAGAGGATTGCGGGTCCTGGGTCAATCAGGCTTCAAAACAAAGTTCAGAAGGTAGACAGCAGCAGTGGCTGGCCTCCTACACAACGAGTAAATTATTCATGATCATGAGGCCATCCATCTCCTTAGCTATCCCAGTTCTATGACTCCTGTTAAAACAAAGCTTCAGGTGATGAATGATGGATGAGGTGGTGGCAAAGGAGAAAGAGCAGGAGGAACAGGTACCATTCACATCAATATCAGGCCTGTCAACCACATATGTCTTGTAGGATATGTTTCTGTACCAAAAGGAGCGCTTCGGCTACACAGTTATAGGGCATACAGTGAGTGCAATGCCTACCAAAAATTTCGAGGCACTCCAATGCCCCTTGAAAGTGACATGGAGGTTAGAGGGCCTTAACTAAACCGTTTTTTACTTTTATAGCAACTGGGTCTCCTGTACACTGTTGGCCTAAGCAGTGAATGGAAGGCTATCCAAAAATTATGAGGAACTGCAATGCCCCTTGAAACAGACGTGGATTACAGCGTACTAAAAACCTTCTACTCATTATTGGGGAGTGGGTCTCCCTTAGTGTTCGCCTATGCATTGAAAAGCAAAAGCTGACTAAAATTAGGAGGAAATGCAATGCCCGTTGGAAGAGTCGTGGAGGTTAGAGTTAATTAAAAACAACATTTCAATGCCCCTTGGAAGAGCTGTGGAGTTCAGAGTGGTTTAACAAGATGGTTTTAATGCCCCTTGGAAGAGTGATGGAGGTCACAGTAGCTTAACAAGACAGTTTTAATGCCCATTGGAAGAGCTGTGGAGTTCAGAGTGGTTTAACAAGACGGTTTTAATGCCCCTAGGAAGAGTGGTGGAGGTCGCAGTGGAATAAAAAGACAATATCAATGCTCCTTGGAAGAGTGGTGGAGGTCACAGTAGCTTAACAAGACAGTTTTATTGCCCCTTGGAAGAGTGGTGGAGGTCGCAGTGGAATAAAAAGACAATATCAATGCCCCTTGGAAGAGTGGTGGAGGTCACAGTAGCTTAACAAGATGATTTTAATGCCCCTTAGAAGAGTGGTGGAGGTCACAGTAGCTTAATAAGACGGTTTTAAAGCCCCTTGGAAGAGCTGTGGAGTTCAGAGTGGTTTAACAAGACGGTTTTAATGCCCCTAGGAAGGGCTGTGGAGTACAGAGTGGTTTAACAAGATGGTTCTAATGCCCCTTGGAAGAGACGTGGAGGTCACAGTAGATTAACAAGATGGTTTTAATGCCCCTTGGAAGAGTGGTGGAGGTCGCAGTGGAACAAAAAGACAATATCAATGCCCTTTGGAGGAGTGGTGGAGGTCACAGTAGCTTAACAAGATGGCTTTAATGCCCCTTGGAAGAGCAGTGGAGTTCAGACTGGTTTAACAAGACGGGTTTAATGCCCCTTGGAAGAGTGGTGGAGGTCACAGTAGCTTAACAAGACAGTTTTAATGCTCCTTGGAAGAGTGGTGGAGGTCGAAGTGGAATAAAAAGACAATATCAATACCCTTTGGAAGAGTGGTAGAGGTCACAGTAGCTTAACAAGACGGTTATAATGCCCCTTGGAAGAGCTGTGGAGTTCAGAGTGGTTTAACAAGACGGCTTTAATGCCCCTTGGAAGAGCTGTGGAGTTCAGAGTGGTTTAACAAGATGGTTTTAATGCCCATTGGAAGAGACGTAGAGGTCACAGTAGCTTAACAAGACGGCTTTAATGCCCCTTGGAAGAGTGGTGGAGGTCACAGTAGCTTAACAAGACAATTTTAATGCCCCTTGGAAGAGTGGTGGAGGTCACAGTGGAATAAAAAGACAATATCAATGCCCCTTGGAAGAGTGGTGGAGGTTACAGTAGCTTAACAAGACGGTTTTAATGCCCCTTGGAAGAGCTGTGCAGTTCAGTGTGGTTTAACAAGACGGTTTTAATGCCCCTTGGAAGAGCTGTGGAGGTCACAGTAGCTTAACAAGACCGTTTTAATGCCCCTTGGAAGAGTGGTGGATGTCGCAGTGGAATAAAAAGACAATATCAATGCCCCTTGGAAGAGTGGTGCAGGTCACAGTAACTTAACAAGACAGTTTTAATGCCCCTTGGAAGAGTGGTGGAGGTTGCAGTGGAATAAAAAGACAATATTAATGCCCCTTGGAAGAGCTGTGGAGTTCAGAGTGGTTTAATAAGACAGTTTTCATGCCCCTTACAAGAGCCATGCAGTACAGCATATTAAAAACATTATTCCCATTATTGGGGAGTGGGTCTCCCATAGTCTTTGCCTATGCCTTCCAAGCAAAAGCTGCCACAAATTAGGACGGAGGAACTTGCAATGCTGGCAAACAAGAGCCATGCAGTACAGCATATTAAAAACATTATTCCCATTATTGGGAAGTGGGTCTCCCATAGTCTTTGCCTATGCCTTCCAAGCAAAAGCTGCCAAAAATTAGGACGGAGGAACTTGCAATGCTGGCAAACAAGAGCCATGCAGTACAGCATATTAAAAACATTATTCCCATTATTGGGGAGTGGGTCTCCCATAGTCTTTGCCTATGCCTTCCAAGCAAAAGCTGCCAAAAATTAGGATGGAGGAACTTGCAATGCTGGCAACACGGACCACGGTCACCCTGGTGGTATAGTGGTGGTGGAGGCTGAGGATAAGGAGAAGAGCAAAATACAGCCGAAATGAGGAAGCGTTTACCCATCTGTGGGTGTGAAGCGGTGCATGGGAATGCACCTCCCGAAATAACACAGTGGATTTGACTTTATGTTACTCTGCTGTCATTTGGTGGTGATGAGAAGTCTGGCCCAATCCAGCCTTTGTTGATTTTGATAAGGGTCAGCTTGTCAGCATTGTCAGTTGACAGGCGAGTGCGCTTATCAGTTATAATTCCCCCAGCAGCACTAAAAACACGCTAGCGGCAGGGCAGGCCAGGACCTCCAAGGCGTACAGAGCGAGTTCATTCCAAGTGTACAGCTTGGATACCCAATAATTAAAAGGCACAGAGGAATCATGGAGGATGCTGGTACGGTCGGCAAGGTACTCCCTCACCATCTTTTGAAACTTTCCACTCCTTGTGAGAGTACCCCGCGCCTCAGGTCCTGTAAGCTGGGAGGGTCTCAGAAAACTGTCCCAGAATGTTGACAGCGTTCCACTGCCTCTGCTGGATTGGAGTTGCGTATCTCACGCCTGTACGCCTTGGTTGGTCAACGAACTGTGACCTCTGCCGCTAGCGTGTTCAGATGGGAATTTTTTTAACAGTTCTGCAGCAAGGGCCATGTGGTACTGCCACATTTTTGTAGACCTCTCCACCTCAGGAATAAGAGAGTGAAAGTTCTCCTTGTAGCGGGCGTCTAAAAGTGTCACCAACCAGTAATGACTGTCACCCAAGATTTTGACAACGCGAGGGTCACGGTTGAGGCAGCGTAGCATAAAGTCAGCCATGCGTGCCAGACTGGTAACGGTCAAGACTTCCGTGTCTTCACCAAGATGACGACTGACCATGCTCTCCTTGTCCTCCTCTTCCCCTCTGTCCTCAGGCCACCCACGCTGAACCGACGGTATGACAGTTGTACAGGTACTACCGTCTACAGCGCATGATACCAGCTCCTGTTCTTCCTCCTCCTCCTCCTCTCCCTCATTGTCCCCCAAGGCACATTGGGATGAGATGAGGCTGAGCTGTGTGTAATCGCCCATTACGGCATCTTGATGCATCTCATCATACTCTGGCTGCAATGCCTCCTCTTTAATTCTCTGCAGAGAGCGTTGCAAAAGACAGACAAGTGGGATGATGACGCTAATGATGGCGTCATCGCCACTCACCATCTTGGTGGACTCCTCAAAGTTTGTCAGGATGGTACATATGTCAGACATCCATGTCCACTCCTGAGGTCTTATGTGTGGAGTCTGACCTGAATATCGACAGCCTTGTTGCAGCTGGTACTCCACAACTGCTCTCTTCTGCTCACAAATCCTTTGCAACATGTGGAGGGTAGAGTTCCAACATGTGTGGACATCACACACCAGTCGGTGTGCCAGAAGCTGCAAATGCTGCTGCAACACAGCAAGGGTGGCGGAAGCTGTAGCCGACTTGTGAAAATGAGCTGACAGGCGGCGTACTTTGATGAGCAGATCTGGCAACTCGGGGTACGATTTAAGAAACTGCTGAACCACGAGGTTAATCACATGAGCCAGGCATGGTACGTGTGTGATCTCTCCTCGCCTCAGAGCCGCCACCAGGTTACGGCCATTGTCACACACGACCATGCCTGGATGTAGGTTCAGCGGTCTCAGCCATAGATCTGCCTGCTCTTTCACAGCTGTCCACAACTCACAAGCAGTGTGAGGTTTATCACCTAAGCTTATGAGTTTCAGCACAGCCTGTTGCCGCTTGGCTGAGGCAGTACTGCAGTGCTTCCAGCTTGTAACTGATGTGGTGATATCTGAGATGGAGGCTGAACATGAGGAGGAGGAGGAGGATGATACGCAGGAGCTGTACACTGTGGGGGCAACTTTGACTGACTTAGGGCCCGCAATCCTCGGTGTGGGGAGGATGTGTTCCATCCCAAGGTCCGACTGGGTCCCAGCTTCCACTATGTTTACCCAGTGTGCCGTCAGGGAGATGTACCGTCCCTGGCCACAAGCACTTGTCCACGTGTCCGTTGTCAGGTGGACTCTCCCAGTAACTGCGCTGTTGAGGGCACGGCAGATGTTTTGGGACACGTGCTTGTGTAGTGCGGGGATGGCACACCTGGCAAAATAGTGTCGGCTGGGGACCGAGTACCGAGGGACGGCCACCGCCATAAGGTTGTGGAAGGATTCCATCTCCACCACCCTAAAAGGCAGCATTTCCAACACAAGCAGTCGTGAAATGTGCGAATTTAGGACTGTGTCCTGTGGGGCGTTGGTTGCGAATTTTCGCTTTCGTTCAAAGCTCTGGGATATGGATGCTGAACGCTGCGGTGGGACGTGGACGTTGATGCTGTTTCTTGAGAAACTGCCATAACAAGTGAAGACTGAGAGGAGGGGGCATCTTTGCATGCAGTATGGACAGGGGATTGCCTTGCACGCACAACAGGGGGTTCTCTTACATGCACAACAGCGGAAGAAGCAGTGGTGACACCCGCTGACACTGGTCGTGGACCCTGGGGTTCACCCCACAAAGTCGAGTGCTTTGCTGACATGTGCCTGATCATGCTGGTGGTGGTGAGGCTGGTAGTTTTGTCACCCCTGCTGATGCTGGCATGGCAGGTGGTACAAATGGCCTTTTTGGGGTTATCAGCAGAGTCTTTAAAAAAATTCCAGACTCTGGAAGACCTACCGGTTGTACTGGCAACGTCCCTCGTGTTCATGTTACGGGGAACTGTTGCCCGCCTTCTGTGTGCGGCCACCACACTGCTTCTTCCTGCCTGTTGGGGTACTCTGCCTCCCTCCCCCTGTGTGCTGCTGGCCTTGCTCTGCGTGTCCTCCTGCCACGTTGGGTCAGTTACTAGATCATCCACCACCTCCTCCTCTTCCACTTGTGCACCACGATCCTCCTCCTCACTACGTGGCAATTGTGTCTCGTCATCGTCCACCTCTTGTGACAAATTGCCAGCGTCGACTTCCTCTGGCCGTGGCTGTTCAAATATTTGGGCATCGCTACATGGGATCTCCTCTTCCACCACTTCAAGCGGAGCAGGCAAGGGGCACAAATATGGAAATGGACCAGTGAACAGCTCTTCAGAGTGTCCAAGTGTGGGATCAGTTGCTGTCTGACGACACTCAGCATGGTGGGAGGAAGGAGCATCAGGGTGAGGAGGAGTATGCGGTTGATACTCACGGCTACTAAAACTTGACCGTGTGGAAGACAGACCAGAGGTGGTGGTGCCCAGGTAACTGGAAGTATTATCTGCTATCCAATTAATAACCTGTTCACACTGATCAGTTCGCAATACTGGTGTTGTAGTGTGCTTCCCTAGTAATTCGGTCAAGATGTGGGAGTGAGAAGATGTGGCTGTTGGTTGTGGCACATTTTCACCTTGGCCACGGCCCCGTCCTCTACACGCACCATCACCAGAACGTCCAGTTCCACGTCCCTTGCCACGCGCCTTGCCCATTGTAAATGAAGTAAAATAGATTATACTCGCACTATCAATGGAAAAAGGGTAATAAAAAGGAGATTAGAACCGTGGAAGAGGAAAACCACAGTTCTATTTCTCTGGCCTACACCAGAATCTTTTAAACAGATATATTTGTGTCTGAACACTGAGCGAGACACTCAATTTTTTTATTTTTTTTTGTAAAAATGGCAAAAAGGTGGAAAATACAGAGATTTGAACCGTGGAACTGCAAAACCACAGTTCTAGTTATCTGGCCTACACCAGACTCTTTTAAACAGATATATTTGTGTCTGAACAGTCAGGGAGACACTATTTCTGTTTTTTTGCGGAAAAAATGCCAAAAGCAGGATAATACAGAGATTTGAACCGTGGAACTGCAAAACCAAAGTTCTAGTTATCTGGCCTACACCAGACTCTTTTAAACAGATATATTGGTGTCTGAACAGTCAGGGAGACACTATTACTGTTTTTTTTACGGAAAAAATGCCAAAAGCAGGATAATACAGAGATTTGAACCGTGGAACTGCAAAACCACAGTTCTAGTTATCTGGCCTACACCAGACTCTTTTAAACAGATATATTGGTGTCTGGACAGTCAAGGAGACACTATTTCTGTTTTTCTTAACGGAAAAAATGCCAAAAGCAGGATAATACAGAGATTTGAACCATGGAACTGCAAAACCAAAGTTCTAGTTATCTGGCCTACACCAGACTCTTTTAAACAGATATATTGGTGTCTGAACAGTCACAGACACACTCAATTTTTTTTGTGGGGGGGGGGGGAATACCAAAAGGTTAATAAGACGGGTATTTGTACAGTCTGACTGAGGAAAAAAAAAAATACAGGATTTAGATGGAAAAAAAAGGATTTTTCCTGGCCCCTGAGACCGGGGAATAAGTCTAGCAATTTGACCAGCAGGAGCACACAGGACTGTTGTTGGTATAACCACTGCGTCTCCAATACAGCCTGCCTGCCTACCTGATATCTGGGATGGATATTAGTCCTGAGAAGGACTGTTTGTTTGATTTGGCAGGCTTTAGAGACCCTACACTACCTATTTTCCACTATATATCTCTCCCTAACTCAGCAGCACTGACCCTACACTGTCTGATCCCGGGCGACTGTATCCAAGATGGCGGCACCCGGCTTTAAATACTCGAGGTGACACTGTGCGGCCAGCAAATCACTGTAATGCACACAAACAACATAGCTGCGGCATTACAGTGACTGGCTGGCAATCCCTGCATCTTCATTGGCTCTGTAAAGAGCGCCAAACGTGCAGGGCGGAGACCCAAGCTCCCACCCGAGTAACCCGGAAATGCTCGGTGCTCGCCGAACATCCCGAGTAGTGAGATGCTCGGGCGAGTACCGAGCAGTGTCGAGCATGCTCGCTCAACACTAATTACAACCATTAATGGGTTGACCTCCTTGCTCAACCTATTTTTGATTCGTCCAAGAAAACCTAAGAAAACTAAAAGAACAGGTTTGGCCTCTACCACCAAAAGATTCACTGATGGTCCCTGATTGCCCAAATGGTCCAACAGAAAATAACCCCATCTGAAGATAACTTTGGAGCCAATCACTTGCGACTAAGGATTTTGTTATGGGTTTATTCTAATATAAACAGCATAGCCAGAACAATAAACTGAATTTTTAAAAAAATTCCAAAGTTAAATTAGAAAACAGCAAAAAGGCAATGGTACTCATCAGCCAAGGTATCAAGAAAAATGCACACCAGGACGCAGCCGGCCCCCTTTTGTAAGAAGGAGGTAACACAGGTGCAGAATGCTGATGAACAATCACTCTCATCCCCTCTCACTGGAGGAGCAACTGCCTAGCATTAAAATTGCACACAGATGAAACTTGCAATAGGGTGCAGTTCACACACTTGCTGCACAGTGCCTGGTCAGCATCCTATTACACGCCCCTCCTATTCGATTAGGCGATTAGGTGAGATTCCTGGCACCCTATCTCTGCATCACAGAGGTGAAAAGCCCCCAATCACAAGGTCGCCATTAATGGGCCTGGCTGCGCCCTGGCAGATAAAAAAGTGCAAAAATATCATATGAGGTATTAGTTAATACTTTGGCCAGAATACATAAGCTCGCAACCCAAACGTCAAGGGTCCTCATGATTTTGAGAGTCCCTACTATATCATTAAAAACAAACAGCATAGCAAGAACAATAAACAGAGTTTTTTTTTAAATTCCAAAGTCAAATTAGAAAATAGCAAAAAGGCAATTATACTCACCAGCCAAGGGTTCAATAAAAATGCACACTAGGACGCAGCTGGCCCATTAATGGTGACCTTGTGATTGGGGGCTTTGCACCTCTGCGATGCATGGATAGGGTGCCGGGCATCAAGCCTAATCGAATAGGAGGGGCGTGTAATAGGATGCTGACCAGGCACGGTGCCGTGAGTGTGTGAACTGCACCCTATTGCAAGTTTCATCTGTGTGCAGTTTTAATGCTAGGCAGTCGCTCCTCCAGTAAGAGGGGATGAGAGTGATTGTTCTTCAGCATTCTGCACCCGTGTTAATCACTCGCCCCTTGGGCCGCGTGTGTGCATGTGTGTGGGTTACCCGGAGCCGGGTCTCTGGGGGTTGCTGTGGGTTGTAGTCACCGTGGCGGCGACCCGGTCCCGTGGCTCAGGGTGGTCAAACCAGTGGCAGTCTATTTGTAGGATTTTAGGTTAATTGTCCGACTACGCCACCCGTGGATTGCGGTCAGGATGAACTGCCGCTGCAAGGCAGACCGCTGAGGCTGGTGTTGTGGGTGCAGCAGAGTGTAGTACAACTCCCCACGGGAGGAGTATAGCCTCAGGGCAGTGTAGAGTGAGATGATGGAAGTGATGGTGCACGGGCGTCCCAATACTAGTAGTGCTGACGCGGTGAGAAAGTACAGAGACAAGGTGTTGCAGTTCAGGTTCTTTACTCACAGTTCTCATCCAGGTCACTTGTGCACAGATAGGACCGCCCAAGCCATGCTGTGTCAACCAGGCAGGGGGCTCGATCAACCCCCAGGCAATTCCGGAGTGTGGCACAGGACTCCCTTCTATCCTTTCGTCAGCCGTGCCCCACCAGTGACACTACTTCTGTCCAGCTGCCTCGGGTCTTCTCCTGGGAGGACTGGGTGTCCACTTCCCTGACCCTATGTGGTGTGCCTTCCTAGTAGGTGTAGTGAGGGGTCGCACCAGTAAATGATCACGACCACCGGTTCTTGGTTAAGGATTAATCACCTCCACCAACTTGGGATCCGGTACCCTGTTCTGCCAACCCATCGCCCACAATCTCCTGGGTCCTTAGGGTTCCTTCTGCCTTCGTGTCTCTTGGCCCTTCTACACTTTGGGTACTTCTCTTTCTTTGCTGTTCCTTTCTGTTTCTGTTCCTTTCTGTTTCTGTTCCTTTCAGCTGGCTCTGGCCTTCCTCCAGGCCTGCCTCGTGGAGCTGGGCCCAGACTGAGCCACAGCTCCCTGTCAGCCCTCTCTGACTGAACTCCTCTTCTCTTCTCCTCCTGACTGAACTTCTCTCACTGAACTGACTGAACTAAGATGGTGCCCACCTTTTATACCTCCCTCTCTGTGTATGAGCCCAGGTGACTTGCAACCAATGGGCTCCTACCTATGCCCAGAAACCGTCCCCTCCTGCTCCTACATCACTGGGTTTTCCTCCCCCCTCCCCACTCCAGCCAGGGACATGTTCGGTCGTGCCTGCATTACTGTACTAAAGGGAGCACTGTTGAGCTGTCCCCCGGAAATGGGGTGTGTGTGATGCATGCAGCTAACTGAGTCCCGGTCCACACACCATCCTTACCTGGGAGTGGGATATCACACCTCTGGCAGAGGTGCAATACCTCTGTAGCGACCGAACCCACAGGGCGCTACATTCCCCCCCTGTAAACCACAGCACGCCCTCGGGCTGGAAATGAGCAAAGACAATTCATAAACATACAAAATTTTTAGAATGCATTCGCATATAAGACGATAACCATTTAACCTCTCCCTTTATGGGAGGCACTTTTCTCCTCTAACGTTACTGGTACTCTTTTCTCTTTTAGCAAATATTACAAGACTTTCTTCACACATATAAAATACCATAAAACTCTTTTAGCAGCATATAAAACTTTTCAGTATAAAACATTCTCAAGTAAAACACATTCTTGGGTACTGGCCGCCGTGCATCTTGCGACCAGGTGTCCTTTCTTCTTAAAGGTGCAACAGTCCAGTAAATTTGTCTTGAGGTAGACGTTGCAGTCTTTTTATAAAACCAGTAGGGGGCGCCTTAGGAAGCGCAACTATTTACAGGGACGGCCGCTCTCAGTCCTCGGCCAGTTAGGGAAGGGGATGGCTGTTCTCAGTCCTCAGCCAGGTTAGGGAAAAGGGATGGCTGTTCTCAGTCCTCTGCCAGGTAACTTAGGGGAGAACTTAAAACGGGCAACAGTCAAATAACAGTTCCACATCAGTCCCAATGGGGACCACACTCTTAGTGGAAACAGTCCCACAACAGTTCTTATACCCTGACGGGTAACTATGTACAGTCACACTCTACCGTTTGCTGGTAACGGTGTCTTCCTGATGCGCCTTGCTCCTCCTGGTCGTCTTCAGGCCCATCCGGGCCCTCTTGGTACTCGGGTTCGGCGAGCTGGCTATACAGGTCAGTCCCAAGGGGTGGTGGCTTCGGGACCGGGGGCGCACGCGGTTGGGAGGCACCTGGGGAGATCAGGCCTTGTGACCGGGCCTGGAGAGGGCCGCTGTTGATGACGCCCGGGATCGGCGGCTCCACCAGGGGGCCCGGGAGCAGGCTGACGCTGGCAGTGTCTGGGACAGGGAGACTCCTCTTACCTGCTCCAGCGACCGCTCCTGCGTCACGCGTCTTCTCCTGGCGCTGGTCGGGATCCGCGACGGCTTCGGCACTGCCGATGCTGGGCAGCTTAGTCTGCTGCCGGTCCGCTATCTTGCTCTCCGTTCCTGATGTCTTCCTCCCCCCCCGGTTAACCGTGGCCTACCTTCCGGTGATCCTCTTCTGTAGGCTGCGGTTCCGCTGGTGCTGCTCCGTGCGAGGACCTTGCGTCGCGTCCTGGTGACGTCAGCGTCGCTCTCTCTCCCTTCCAGGACCTTGCGCAGCGTCGGTGCGTAGGGCGGGGCTTCAAGTCTCGCGCGCTTTGGACATCCACGCCCCTCTTCTTCCCGCGCGGCGTTCTGAAGATGATGTCCGATGGCGGGAAAACGGCTGAAGATGGCGGGAAACGGCTCCGGATGGCGGGAACCGACTGAAGATGGCGGGAAACGACTGAAGATGGCGGGAGACGACTGAAGATGGCGAGAAACGGCTCCGGATGGCGGGAAACTTCACTCAGGTAAGTGCAAAGTCTTTTTCAGGCACGCAATACCCGTTTGTGGCGGGTTGGTCACAATCCTGCCGACTACGCCAAAGTTGACTCGCCCCCTGGGCCGCGTGCGTGCACGTGTGTGGGTTACCCGGAGCCGGGTCTCTGGGGGTTGCTGTGGGTTGTAGTCACCGTGGCGATGACCCGGTCCCGTGGCTCAGGGTGGTCAAACCAGTGGCAGTCTATTTGTAAGATTTTAGGTTAATTGTCCAACTACCCCACCCGTGGATTGCGGTCAGGATGAACCGCCGCAGCAAGGCAGACCGCTGAGGCTGGTGTTGTGGGTGCAGCAGGGTGTAGTACAACTCCCCACGGGAGGAGTATAGCCTCAGGGCAGTGTAGAGTGAGATGATGGAAGTGATGGTGCACGGGCGTCCCAATACTAGTAGTGCTGACGCAGTGAGAAAGTACAGAGACAAGGTGTTGCAGTTCAGGTTCTTTACTCACAGTTCTCATCCAGGTCACTTGTGCACAGATAGGACCACCAGAGCCATGCTGCGTCCACCAGGCAGGGGGCTCGATCAACCCCCAGGCAATTCCGGAGTGTGGCACAGGACTCCCTTCTATCCTTTCGTCAGCCGTGCCCCACCAGTGACACTACTTCTGTCCAGCTGCCTCGGGTCTTCTCCTGGGAGGACTGGGTGTCCACTTCCCTGACCCTATGTGGTGTGCCTTCCTAGTAGGTGTAGTGAGGGGTCGCACCAGTAAATGATCACGACCACCGGTTCTTGGTTAAGGATTAGTCACCTCCACCAACTTGGGATCCGGTAGCCTGTTCTGCCAACCCGTCACCCGCAATCTCCTGGGTCCTTAGGGTTCCTTCTGCCTTCGTGTCTCTGGGCCCTTCTACACTTTGGGTACTTCTCTTTCTTTGCTGTTCCTTTCTGTTTCTGTTCCTTTCTGTTTCTGTTCCTTTCTGCTGGCTCTGGCCTTCCTCCAGGCCTGCCTCGTGGAGCTGGGCCCAGACTGAGCCACAGCTCCCTGTCTGCCCTCTCTGGCTGAACTCCTCTTCTCTTCTCCTCCTGACTGAACTTCTCTCACTGAACTGACTGAACTAAGATGGTGCCCACTTTTCATACCTCCCTCTCTGTGTTTGAGCCCAGGTGACTTGCAACCAATGGGCTCCTACCTATGCCCAGAAACCGTCCCCTCCTGCTCCTACATCACTGGGTTTTCCTCCCCCCTCCCCACTCCAGCCAGGGACATGTTCTGTCGTGCCTGCATTACTGTACTAATGGGAGCACCGTTGAGCTGTCCCCCGGAAATGGGGTGTGTGTGATGCATGCAGCTAACTGAGTCCCGGTCCACACACCATCCTTACCGGGGAGTGGGATATCACACCTCTGGCAGAGGTGCAATACCTCTGTAGCGACCAAACCCACGGGGCGCTACATTAACCCCTTCTTACGAAAGGGGGCCGGCTGCGTCCTGGTGTGCATTTTTTCTTGATATCTTGGCTGGTGAGTACCATTGCCTTTTTGCTGTTTTCTTTATTCTAATATATCTTAGTGGAAATTCTTAAATTGGTTTTCTTAAATTCACAACTTATAACTAGTGATGAGCGAGCATACTCGCAAGTACTCGGTACTCGCCTGAGCATCTCAGTACTCGAGATGCTCGGAGCTCGCCGAGTACTTGTGAGTAGAGATGAGCGTTGTTCTACTCGAACTGTTCGCCAATCTCAAATTCGAGCTGTTTTGGGCGGTGTTCGAGCCGGTCGGCGAACACGAACAATTTGAGAAAAATTCGGCTGTTCGAGGTTATGTTCGATAACTGTTCGTGCACCAAAATCATAACTGGATTTTTTCTCAGTAATGATGAAAATTAATGTTAATACGCAGTTTGAGTGTACAGCGGGGCGGGGGGAGGGGCAGGGGATGGATCTCTGCAGGAACAATGAAGATCTCCATTTTTTTTTCTCTTTCCCGCATTTGCAGTGGGGAGGTGCAATCTGTCAGCCTATCAGCAGCGCACACACGGAGCGAAGTGCTTTTTTTCACACAAGCAAGGGCATGTGTGATTGGCAGTGTATGTCACATGTCCTTGCCCTATAAGACCAAGCCATTTTCCCCGTCGCCACCATTTTCTCACTGCTGCAGCTGCGTGTTAGACGGCACCGCTGTTGCTGTGTGCGATATACCTTGTTAATTTCAAGCCAATTTTCGCACAAATATACAGATAGCTTGGGAGTAGGGAATAGTTGTGATTGCAGTCCTTTTAAGGACTAGGTTACAGCATTTCCTACGACTTTTATCAGGCAGGTCTGTGCTCTTAAATAGATAGATTGTGGGAGTAAAGACTAATTGTAATTGGAGTCCTTTTCAGGACTAGGTTACATCAGTTCCTATCAGTTTTTGCCAGGCAGGTCTGTGCCAGTGCTGTGCAAGTTTTTTTCACAGCATTTGGCTGAATCTAGCAAAGCTAATCCTTTTTGGCCTATTGCAGAGTGTGTTAGTCAGTGGAGTAGCCTATCTGTGTTGCAAGATATACCACCTGTGTATAGAATACCAATTTTTTTACTGCACCTAGTGAAGTAAAATCTTTTGGGCATAGCATCATTCTATTAGTCCATCTATACTGACCTCCATCAGGTTGCAAACTGAATATAATTTTTTTCTGCATCTAGCTCTGAAAAAATATTTGGGCTTCTAGCGGTGTGTGGGACTTGGTCTATTAGTCCATCTATACTGACCTCCATCAGGTTGCAAATTAAAAATAATTTTTTTCTTCATTTATCTCTGAAAAAATATTTGGGCTTCTAGCAGCGTGTGGGACTTGTTCTATTAGTCCATCTATACTGACCTCCATCAGGTTGCAAATTAAAAATAATTTTTTTCTGCATCTAGCTCTGAAAAAATATTTGGGCTTCTAGCAGTGTGTGGGACTTGGTCTATTAGTCCATCTATACTGACCTCCATCAGGTTGCAAATTAAAAATAATTTTTTTCTGCATCTAGCTCTGAAAAAATATTTGGGCTTCTAGCAGTGTGTGGGACTTGTTCTATTAGTCCTTCTATACTGACGTCCAGCAGGTTGCAAATTGAATATAATTTTTTTCTGCATCTAGCTCTGAAAAAATATTTGGGCTTCTAGCGGTGTGTGGGACTTGGTCTATTAGTCCATCTATACTGACCTCCATCAGGTTGCAAATTAAAAATAATTTTTTTCTGCATCTAGCTCTGAAAAAATATTTGGGCTTCTAGCAGTGTGTGGGACTTGGTCTATTAGTCCATCTATACTGACCTCCATCAGGTTGCAAATTAAAAATAATTTTTTTCTGCATCTAGCTCTGAAAAAATATTTGGGCTTCTAGCAGTGTGTGGGACTTGTTCTATTAGTCCTTCTATACTGACGTCCAGCAGGTTGCAAATTGAATATAATTTTTTTCTGCATCTAGCTCTGAAAAAATATTTGGGCTTCTAGCGGTGTGTGGGACTTGGTCTATTAGTCCATCTATACTGACCTCCATCAGGTTGCAAATTAAAAATAATTTTTTTCTGCATCTAGCTCTGAAAAAATATTTGGGCTTCTAGCAGTGTGTGGGACTTGGTCTATTAGTCCATCTATACTGACCTCCATCAGGTTGCAAATTAAAAATAATTTTTTTCTGCATCTAGCTCTGAAAAAATATTTGGGCTTCCAGCAGTGTGTGGGACTTGGTCTATTAGTCCATCTATACTGACCTCCATCAGGTTGCAAATTAAAAATAATTTTTTCTGCATCTAGCTCTGAAAAAATATTTGGGCTTCTAGCAGTGTGTGGGACTTGATCTATTAGTCCATCTATACTGACCTCCATCAGGTTGCAAATTGAATAAAAAAATTTTCTGCATCTAGCTCTGAAAAAATATTTGGGCTTCTAGCGGTGTGTGGGACTTGGTCTATTAGTCCATCTATACTGACCTCCATCAGGTTGCAAATTAAAAATAATTTTTTTCTGCATCTAACCCAGCCAATAGTTTTGGCCTAATACCACAGTTTGGCCACTCAGCTCTGCTCGGTTACCATCCATTGTTATTTTGTGCAAACAACTCCAGAGTTGTGAATTAGTTAACCACCAAAATGAGTGGAAAAAGGCCTGCTGCTGGTGGAAAGGGGAATAGGCGTGTTGGGAAGGGGAAAAAAGGTTGTGTCCGTGGGGTAGGTGCAGAAGAAAGACCATCTTCCAGCCAAACTAAAATGTCTACTTCTTTTAGCGGACAATGTGATAAGATCCCTTTCTTACGGCCACGCCAATCGCTACAAATTCCAGATGAGGCACAAAAACAGCAGGTGCTTCAACGGATATCAAGTGCTCCTTTAAGTGGGCTCTCCTCCACATCAACTTCAATATCACAAATACTCCAGTCCTCAAAGGTGTCACCCAAATCGCACTTGATTCCTCACAGCTCCCAAATCTCCAGCTGCCCGTCTGAGTATGAGGTAGAACAGATGGTTGAGTCTGCAGAGCTGTTTACTCATACTATAGCCTGGGAATCAGAGGTCGACTCCAGCGCTTCTGTGAATCCAGACGAGGAAATGATCTGCACTGATGCCCAGAATCTTTATGAGTCGGATCCAGGACCAGACGCAGAAGGTTCTGACCATAATGTAGACCCTCATTCCCAAACTGTAACTCCTGTTGGTGGAGACAATGAGGAAGACGATGATAAGACTCAAATACCTGATTGGAGCGACAACTTTAGTTTTTTGTCAGGGCAGGAACAGGTTGGCTCTGAGGACGACGGGTGTGATAACGCACAGGGTGATGATGATGAGGTCGGAGATCCCACTTACTGTCAACCCACAGTCAGCCAAGAGATGAGGTCAGCAGAGGAGGTGGAGGAAGATGCTAGTGACGACGAGGTCAGGTTGCGCCTTCCTGGACAGAGACGTAGTACTGGAAGCACGTCAACAACTGCATCCTCAAACACAACTCTGCCTCTCACCACAAGTCGTGGTGGCTCTTCAGGTCGCATGGGTGCTAAGCCTTGCATAGCCTGGGCATTTTTTCAGATCGATAAAGATGACCCAACTATTGTTATCTGTAACATTTGTCAGCAAAAGCTAAGTAGAGGCCAAAAAATACATAGTTTGAGTACTTCATGCATGAACCGGCACATGGACATGAAGCATAAGTTGCAGTGGGAAGCTCAGTGTGCTACAATGCGGTCTAGCCGGCCGGGCCAACCACCGTCTGCCATATCTTGTGCATCTGCGGCCTCTTCATCCTCTGTGACTGGGGGGACAGCAGTCACACCTGTTTTGGGGCGCAGACCTGCCACCTCTTTACCCGCAACAGCCAGCGTGATTGGCAGGTCATCATTTTCTTTGGAGGTGGTAACACCAGCTGGTCTTGAGCGCTGTCCGACATCGATAGCACCACCTTTGGATCAAGGCAACCTAACATGTCCGCCTGCATCTTCCTCACAGACCGGCAGTTTGCCGGGGACACCCTTATCAACCCCGTCTAAGCACAATAGCCAGCCCTCGGTCCCTCAGATGTGGACAAGTAAAAGACCATTTCCTCCTAGCCATGAGAAAGCTAAGAGGTTGAATTTCACCATCTGCAAGCTCTTGGCTACAGAAATGCTGCCTTTCCGCCTGGTGGACACAGAGGATTTTCGAGACCTTATGTCCGTCGCAGTGCCCCAGTACCAGATGCCCAGTCGGCACTACTTCTCAAAGAAAGGTGTGCCTGCGCTCCACCAGCATGTCGCACACAACATCACCGCTTCTTTGAGAAACTCTGTGTGTGACAGGGTGCATTTCACCACAGACACTTGGACGAGTAGGCATGGACAGGGGCGTTACATGTCGCTGACTGGGCACTGGGTAACTATGGTGACAGCAGGACAAGGGGCTGCTGTCCAAGTCTTGCCGTCCCCACGAGTTGTGTGTCAATCCTCTTTATGTCATTTTTCCTCCACTGCTTCTGCCTCCTCAACCTCCTCTCGGTCTTCCACCTGCACCCAAAGCCTGTCTGGTCATGCCACAAGCTTTCTAACTGCGCAGAAGGGATCCTGCACACCTCCTTACTATGCTGGCAGTAGGGCTCAACGTCATCAGGCGGTTTTTACATTGAAATGTCTGGGAAATGTGAGTCACACAGCTGAGGAGTTGTGGTCAGCTCTGGAGAACCAATTTCATGAATGGTTGTCTCCACTGGACCTGAAACCAGGGAAGGCCGTGTGCGACAATGCTGCAAACCTGGGTGCGGCCCTTCGCCGGGGCAATGTCACACACGTGCCTTGTATGGCTCACGTGTTGAACCTGGTTGTCCAGCAATTTTTAGCCCACTATCCCAGACTAGATGGCCTTCTGCAGAGGGCACGGTCGCTGTGTGCTCACTTCCGCCGTTCGCATCCCGCAGCTCAGCGACTTACATCTCTACAGAAGTCGTTGGGCCTGCCACTTCACCGGCTAAAATGCGATGTGCCTACCCGGTGGAATTCAACTCTGCACATGTTGCAGCGACTGTGGCAGCACCGACAAGCCCTGGTGCAATACGTTCTGACGTATAGCCTGGGCCAACGAGATTCAGAGGTGGGGCAAATCACGCTGGAGGAGTGGTCTCAGATCAGGGACCTATGCACCCTTCTGCACAGTTTTGAAATGGCGACGAAGATGTTTAGTGCTGACGATGCCATTATCAGCATGACTATTCCGGTGATTTACATGCTGGAGCACATGTTAAACAGAATTCGGAGTCAGGTGGTGGCACAAGAGGAGGTGGAGGAAGTAGAGGAGGAGGAGTTGTATGCGGAAGGGCTAACATCTGCAAGGTCCAGACGGTCGGCAGCACCAAGGCGGCAGGCATGTGAGGGTGGGGGAGATGGTTTAACCAGGGCGCATGGTAGCAGCCAAACTAGTGAGGAAGGTGCAGGAGCCCAGGAAGAAGTGGAGGACGAACTGATGGAAGACTCATCAGATGAGGGAGACCTTGATCACATTTCTGTTGTGCGAGGTTGGGGGGAGAGGACAGAGGAAGGAAGCATGATTGTTACCTCGCCACCAACACAACAGGGACTTGGTGCTCCTGGATGCGCAACACACATGAGTGCCTTCTTGCTGCACTACCTGCAACATGACCCTCGAATTGTGAGAATTAGAAATAATCCTGACTACTGGGTTGCCACACTGTTAGATCCCCGGTACAAAAGTAAATTTGCAGAAATTATTCCTGCCATAGAAAGGGATGCACGCATGCAGGAGTATCAGCAGAGACTGTTGCAGAATCTTACATGTGCTTTTCCACAAAATACCAGTGGTGCACGTAGTGAATCTCACAGTTCCAACTTGCCAACCGTGGGACCGTCAAGTGTTCAGCACTCAAACCGTAACAGAACCACAGTATCTGCTGGTAACATCAATTTTGCGGAATAATTTCACCACTTTTTTAGCCCATCCTTTGCAAGGCCACAGGAGACAAGAAGTCTGACACATAGTCAACGCCTAGAGACGATGGTACAGGAGTATCTCCAAGTAAACATTGAAGCCACGACTGTGTCACTGGACCCTTGCTCTTTTTGGGCTTCCAATCTGGATAAATGGCCGGAGCTAGCCACTTACGCCTTGGAGATCTTGTCATGCCCCGCAGCCAGCGTTCTGTCTGAACGTGTGTTCAGCGCTGCTGGTGGTGTGCTGACAGATAAGCGCACGCGGCTCTCCACTGATAATGTAGACAGACTCACGTTCATAAAGATGAACAAATCATGGATCCGAAACGACTTTTCTACCCCTGTGTCATCCTGGGGAGAGTAAAAGCTTGATGATTGGTTAAAATCACCCTACCAACCGTTTTAAGCTTTCAAATTACTAATCATGTTTATCTGTATCTTGACTGGAAAATAATTTGGGCTTTGTAGCAGTGTGCAGCACTGATCCTATTAGGCCATCTATAATAAGCTTCACCAGATTTAAAATTAAAAATAATTTTTAGCTGCATCTAGCCCGGAAAATAATTTTGGGGCTCCGAGATGCGCAAGACACATAAGTGCCTTCTTGCTGCACTACCTGCAGCATGACCCTCATATTGTCAGAATTCGAAGTAATCATGACTACTGGGTTGCCACACTCTTAGATCCCCCAAACTTTTCGATCAACCTTTTCATTTTAATAAAGACCAAAAAATTGGTCATTTTTGAAATTATAAGCATTAGCAGGTTGTTAGAAACTGAAATCAAACAGTTTTCAACTCAAAACTTTATTCTAGGTGATGTTACATTTTCACATAGGACCCCTTGTTCGAAAGGAGCTTCTGAACTCTCTCGTCCATTGAATTTGTCAGGTTTTGGATGGTTTCTGCTTCAATTGTTTTGCATGAGGACAGAATACCCTCCCAGAGCTGTTGCTTAGATGTGAACTGCCTCCCGCCATCATAGACACTCCTTTTAATGATGCTCCAAAGGTTCTGAATGGGGTAGAGGTCAGGGGAGCATGGGGGTCACACCATAAGTTTGTCCCCTTTTATGCCCATATCAGCCAGAGATGCAGATGTTTTATGTGCAGCATGAGATGGTGCATTATCATGCAGAAAAATGATCTTGCTGTGAAATACACGGTTCTTCTTCTTGAACCATGGCAGGAAGTGCTGTTTGAGAAAATCAACATACATTATGGAGTTCATCTTTAGCGCCTTCAGGGATCCTAAAGGGGCCGACAATCTCTCTCCCCATGATTCCAGCCCAAAACATTACTCCACCTCCTCCTTGTTGGCGCTGTAGCCGTGTTTGCGTGGGGTGTCCATCAACCAGCCATCCTCCACTCCATTCATCTGGACCATCGAGCGCTGCACGGCACTCATCCGTGAACAAAACAGTTTTGAAATCAGTCTTCATGTAATGTTTGGCCCACTGGAGCCGTTTCTGCTTGTGTGAAGTGGATAGAGGAGGTCGACAGGATGGCGTATGCACAGCTGCAAACCTCTGAAGGACCCTGCATCTTGTTGTTCGGGGGACGTTGGAGGCACAAGCAGCTTCAAAAACTTGTCTGCTGCTATGACAAGGCTTTTTTGCCGCTGCTCTTTCAACCTGACGTAATTGCCTGTAGGAAAGAGTCCTCAATTTGCCCTTATCAGCACGCACACGTGTGTACTGTGAATCAGCTACATACTTCTTGATTGCCAAGACACTTCATCCTGATCATCGCACAATGTTGATTGTAGTCATGCCTTGACCTAAACACTCCACAATTTGTTGCTTCTCAGCAGCCGACACATCCTTTTTCTTTCCCATTTTGGCAGAAAATGTAGGCTGCTTAATAATGTGAGAGAGCCTTCTTAAGTAGTCTTGCCTTTCATTGGACACACCTGCCAAACTAATTAGCACAGGTGTCTGCAATTGCTTACAGTGATATAAAGAGCCCTGACACACATCACCATCAATGAGTTTAACTGACAAACAAACAAATTCTTGCCTTATCACTCCTAAACACTTTTTGCATAATAATTTGGAACACAGTGTACATGTGCTTTTCCACAAAACACCAGTGGTTCACGTAGTGAATCTTACAGTTCTAACTTGCCAACCGTGGTCTGTATGGAATTGTTCAATAAAGGGCCCAAAATTAAGATAACATAGATGGGAGAGGTCTCTATGAATAGGAATTCCTAAGTATTTGATACCCTGTGAGGGCCAGGCAAAGGGAAAGTTGGACTGGATGGAATCCTATATGGATTTAGGGAGGGAGACATCGAGGGCCTCAGACTTCGCTGCATTGATTTTAAAATTTTACCATGTAACAAAGTGATCTATTTCAGCCATAACAGCAGGGATGGATATATGTGATTGAGTGATATATACTAGGACATCATCAGCAAATAAAGAGCACTTGTACTCGGTGCCTCCCACCTCAATCCACCTAATATTGGGGTTATGGCGAATTGATGAGAGCAGGTGCTCCGTCACTAGGATGTATAAGAGAGGGGACAGAGGACATCCCTGCCTTGTCCCATTGGTGATTGTGAAAGGTGATGAAAATGTTCTGACGCACCCCCTGGGCCTTGGGACACCCGGAGCCGGACCCTTTTTGGTGGATGCTGGTGGTTGTAGTCTTCGTGGCGGCGATCCGGTTCCGTGGCTCAGGGCGGTCAAACCAGTGGCGGAACTATTTATGTGGTTTTGATGTTTAAATGTCCGACTACGCCACCCGTGGATTGCGGTCAGAGTGAACCGCCGCTACAGGGCAGACCGCTAAGGCTGGTGTTGTGGGTGCAGCAGAGCGTAGCATAACTCCCCACGGGAGGAGTATAGCCTCAGGGCAGTGTATGCGGAGGATGGGGGTGATGGTGCAGGGCAGCAGCAGTAACGACACGGAGTCAGTGATGCAGTTCAGGGCCTTTACTCACAGTTCTTATTATCCAGACCACGTCTGCAGGTAACGGCTGCCCACGTCGTACTGTGCTCACCAGGTGAGGGGCTCAGACAACTCCCAGATAACTTTGGAGCGCTTCACAGGACCCCCTTTGTGTGTCCTTTGTCTGGCCTTTCTTACCAACACTTCTGTCCGGCTGCCTCGGGCCTCCTCTTGGTAAACTTGGCGCCAGTTTCCCTGACCCTATGTGGTGCCTTCCTAGCGGGTGGAGCAAGGGGCTGCGCCACATAAAATGTCAGAGCCTCCGGTTTCTAGCTGAGGGTCGTTTCCTGCCTCCACTAGTTCGGGGACCGGTCTCCCCCTTTGGCCTGACCCCTCCACGCAGGTGGATTCGGGCGTGCGGTGGCGACTCGCCCGTCCGCACCCCTGGGATCCCTTCATTCCTCGTTCCTGGAGCCTTCTCCGCTCCTCTTCCTTCCTTCTCCCTCTTGCAGGCCTGGGCCTCTGTTACTAGGCCCGCCTCCGGAGCAGAGCTCATGCAGAGCCCCTGCTCCCTGCCACTTCTGCTCAGACTTCTCTGCACTGAACTAAGATGGTGCCCACCTTTTATACTCCCTTCTCAATGCACCCAGGAACTGCTTCCTCCCTGCTCCTGCACTGCAGGGTTCCCCTTCCTCAGTGTTCCCTCCCCCCACTCCAGCCAGGGACAGGGACTGTCGTGCCCATCTCAGGGGCATATTGGTCGCCCTGCCCCACGGCAATGTGGTGTAATGCATGCAGGTGTCGGGTCCTGATCCACACTCCATCCTTATCTGAGAGTGAGATATCACACCTCTGGGTGAGGTGCAATACGTCTGTAGCAACCGAGCCCTCGGTGCTACAGTTCCATTTATCTTCAGCCTAGGTGACGTATTGTGATACAGGGCCGTGATTTTGGCTATAAAAGGGTCCCCTAGACCCCTACCCCAAGCTTTTTAAGAGAATCATATATGGCGTGCCAGGAGACTCTATGGAATGCTTTCTCAGCATCCAACGAGAGTATCTACTTACAAATTTTTAACTGCATCTAGCCCAGGAAATACTTTGTGCCTAGTAGCAGTGTCTGCTAGTCAGCGGATTATCCCGGCTGTTAAGCAAGCTACACCACCTGTAGTTTGGACACTTAATTTTTTCAAAGGAAATGCTTCGGGACCACGGGATACTTAGTGAAGAGCATCAGGAGGCACCCCAAGGCATAGGGGCTGGGACTGGCACTAGGATGCCTTGCGGTGGACAGCCGAGCTCGATCCTTATAAAAGCTTTTTAACTGCAGCAGCTTTAGTGGATGCTACTGGAGCTGGAATTACGCGGCTGCTGGCATGAAACTTGCCCTCCAATAGATCCTTGTAAATGGATTTAAAGTGTATTCATTCAAATTAGAGGGACAATTTAAATTAAAAAGCTTAGAGCTGCCTCCACCACAGGGGGGCTCTCTCGACCCACCAGCGGACAGGCACCAGTATTGGGAGAGGGGGGCTGGCCGTCAGGGTTCACCGCGGCTCTGGCACAAACCCGGCGACACGGAGGTGGCACGGGCAGGAGCGGACTGGCCGTCTCGGCTTCTCACTTTTTGGATTTTAGAAGGGCATGACATGCCTATATCTGTGTCTCCCCCTCCTTTTACTCCTCCACCTCTTTTCTTTTCGCATGCCTATATGTACTTGTCACTTTTCCATGTGTTAGTTGTGTCTTCTGAGCAGTTTGTCAGCTTTTGGACACCTTTGAAGGTGTTTTCTATGTGTTTCTATGTGTTTTTGTTTGCCTGCCATTGGTTTTAACGGTGTTCGAAGGTGTTCGACGAACAGTTCGACGAACAGTTCGGCGAACACACGGGTGTTCGACGAACCGAACCGAACTCGAACACTACGGGGGTGGCTCAACACTACTTGTGAGATGCTTGGGCTGATGCTCGGGTCCCCTTCCTGCATGTTTGGCGCTCTTTAGAGGGATTGCCTGCCACTCACTGTAATGCCGCAGCCATGTTGGTTGTGGCATTACAGTGATTGGCTGGCTGCACAGCGTCATCAGGTCTATATCAGACCTGGCACCCCCATGCTCGTCACAGTCACTCCGGAATCAGGCAGTGTAGGGAGAGGTGCTGTTGAGCTAGGGAGAGATATGGTTGTGTATTAAGTAGTGTAGGGAGAAAACAAGTACATTACACATGTCCATCTCAACAAACAGTCCTTCTGAGGACTAATCCATGTGCAGAGATATCAGGCAGGCAGTGTATATAGGCAGGCAGTGTATATAGCAGACTGCAGTGCATATAGCACAAGAGGCTCCATTCCAGTTCTGCCTTCTGCTGCTGTTAGACATTTCTAGACAAAGGCCCAGGTCTCAGGGGCCAGGAATAATTTTTTTTGGATCTTAATCCTCATTATTTGCTTAAAAAGCAATCCAGAGAACACCGTTTTTCTGTGCCATTTGCTTGTTGGCACTGCAGAATACAGCTAGGTCCTTTCCATATTACAGCGCTAAAACTCCAGCTATTTCAAACTGTATTTAAAAAAGTTTTTGACACCGGTTTGCTGTTCAAAATAGTTACCTACAGGCAAGGTATTTAAAACTGTGGTTTGTCCGTCACACGGATCACATACAATTGCGCTGAAAATATTGCCATTTATGGCCTCCATTCTAATTTTTTTCAGTGTGTCAGCAAAGTTTTTGACACCGGTTTGTTGTTAAAAATAGTTACCTACGGGCCAGGTATTTAAAACTGTGGTTTGTCCATCACATGGATCACATATATGTTTTCTGAAAATTCTGCCATTTCTGACCTCCATTCTAATTTTTTTTCAGTGTGTCAGCAAAGTTTTTGACACCGGTTTGTTGTTCAAAATAGTTACCTACAGGCAAGGTATTTAAAACTGTGGTTTGTCCGTCACACGGATCACATAAAATTGCACTGAAAATACTGCCATTTCTGCCCTCCATTCTAATTTTTTTCAGTGTGTCAGCAAAGTTTTTGACACTGGTTTGCTGTTCAAAATAGTTACCTACAGGCCAGGTATTTAAAACTGTGGTTTCTCCGTCACACGGATTACATATAACTTCGCTCCAAATTCAGCCATTTGTAGTGAGGCAGGAAGATATTGTCCTCCATTTAAAATGGGCAAGGCACGTGGAAAAGGACAGGGAACTGGACGTGATGGTGATGGTGATGGTGCATGCAGAGGCCGAGACCGTGGGCAAGCTGAAATTGTGTCACAACAAACACCCACATCTTCTCGCCTGCCTTCCTGTCCCAATTCCTAGGGGACTGCAGCATACCACTATTGAACCCAGAGCAGTGTCAAAAGGTTGTTGGTTGAATAGCGGATAATGCTTCCAGTCACTTTGCCACCACCACCACCCTGTCTTCCACATGGTCAAGTCTCAGTAGCCGTGAGTCTGGACTGCATATTCCTCACCCTGATCCTCCTTCCTCCCACCATGCCAATTGTCCGGAGACAACTGATCCCACACTTGGACACTCCGAAGAGCTGTTCACTTTTCCATTTATAGATTCAGGCCTCTTGCCCAGTCTACTTGAAGCGGGGCAAGAGGACATTGCATGTAGCGATGCCAAAATATTTGAGCAGCCATGGTCACACGAAGGTGATGGTGGGAAAGTGTCAGAAGAGGTGGATGATGATGAGACACAATTGCCAGAAAGTCAGGAGGAGAACCAGGTTGCAGAAGTGGAAGACGAGGTGGTGGATGATATAGTAACTGACCCAACCTGGCAGGAGGACATGCAGAGCGAGGACAGCAGCACACAGGGTGAGGGAGGCAGAGAACTCCAACAGGCAGGAAGAAGCAATGTGCTGGCCGCAGAAAGAAGGCAGGCAACCGTTCCCCGTAACACCAACATGAAGGAAGTTGCCAGTACAACTGTTAGGTCTTCCTGAGTCTGGTTGTTTTTTAAAGACTCTGCCGATAACCCCAAAAAGGCCATTTGCATCACCTGCCAGGTCAGCTTCAGCAGGGGTGGCAAAACTAGAAGCCTGACCACCACCAGCATGATCAGGCACATGGCAGCAAATTACCCGACTTTGTGGGCCGAACCCCAGGGTCGAGGAACAGTGTCTGTGGGTGGCACCACTGCTTTTTCCGCTGTTGGGCATTCAAGCCAATCCCCTGTCCATACTGCATGCGAAGATGCCTCCTGACCTGCACCTGTTGTTGCATACTCTCAAGTAGCAGCATCAGGAAGCACATCCACATCCTTTTCCCAGCGCAGAGTTCAGTTGTCCATACCCCAGTCCTTGGAACGCAAGCGCAAATACGCAACCAACGCCCCACAGGCCACACTACTAAATTCCCACATTTCACGACTGCTTGCGCTCACAATGTTGTGGAGACGGAAGCATTCCACAACCTTATGGCGGCAGCCATTCCTCGGTACTCGGTCCCCAGCCGCCACTATTTCTCTTGGTGTGCCGTCCCCGCATTACACAAGCACGTGTCTCAAAACATTAGCCGTGTCCTCAACAATGCAGTTACCGGGAAAGTCCACCTAACCACGGACACGTGGACAAGTGCTTGTGGGCAGGGATGGCACATCTCACTGACGGCACAATGGGTTAACATAGTGGAAGCTGGGACCCAGTCGGACCTTGGGACGGAACACGTCCTCCTGGCGCCAAGGATTGCGGGCCCTAGGTCAATGAGGGTTGCCCCCAGAGTCTACAGCTCCTGCACCTCATCCTCCTCAGCTTCCTCCTCCTCTTCAGCCTCCATCTCCGAAATGACCACATCAAACAAAAGTTGGAAGCACTGCAGCACTGCCTCGGCCAAACGGCAACAGGCTGTGCTGAAGCTAATATGCTTAGGTGACAAACTGCACAATGCCGAAGAGTTGTGGACAGCTCTGAAAGAGCAGGCAGATCTGTGACTCACACCGCTGAACCTACAGCCAGGCATGGTCATGTGTGACAATGGCCGGAACCTGGTGGCAGCTCTTCCGGCTCACAGACTGGTGTGTGATGTCCCCACGTGTTGGAACTCTACACTGAAGATGTTGGGAAGCTTTTGTGAGCAGAAGAGGGCAGTTGTTGAGTACCAGCATCAACAAGGCCATCGGTATTCAGTTCAGACTGGATGTCAGACATATGTACCATCCTCCAAAACTTTGAGGACTCCACCAAGATGGTGAGCGGCGATGACGCCATAATTAGCATAACCATCCCGCTTCTCTGTCTTCTGAAACGCTCTCTGCTCACAATCAAAGAGGATGCATTGCAGGCGGAGCACGATGAGATGGAGCAAGGAACCATACAGGGTGATTACACACAGCCCAGCCTCATCTCATCCCTACGTGGATTGGGTGACAATGAGGAAGAGGAGGTGGAGGAGGAAGGACAGGAGCTAGTTTCATGCGCCTGCACAGCTGTCATACCGTCTGTTCAGCGTGGATGGCCAGAGGACAGAGAGGAGGAGGAGGAGAGCATGGCCAGTCATCCTTTTGGTGAGGATACGGAAGTCTTGCCTGTTCGCAGTCTGGCACGCATGGCTGAGTTTATGTTACTCTGCCTTTTCCATGACCCTCACATTCTCAAAATTTTGGGTGACAGTCATTACTGGTTAGTGACCCACGCTACAAGGAGAACTTTAGAACTTTATATCTCTTATTCCTGAGGTGGACAGGTCTACAAAAATGGGGCAGTACCAGAAGGCCCTTGTTGCGGAACTATTAAAAAAATTCCCATCTGAAAACACTCGACAACCAAGGAGTACAGGCGAGAGAGACACAACTTCAATCCAGCAGAGGCAGGGGAACAATGTCAAAGTTCTGGGAGAATTTTCTCAGCCCCTCCCATCGCACAGGCCCTGAGGCACGGGGTACTCTCACAAGCAGTGTAAAGTTTGGGAATATGCTGAGGGAGTACCTAGCCAACCGTACCAACGTATTCCGTGATTCCTCTGTGCCTTATAATTATTGGATATCCAAGCTGGATACGTGGAACTGGCTTTCTATGCCTTGGAGGTCCTGGCCTGCCCTGCCGCTAGCGTTTTATCAGAGCGGGTTTTTAGTGCCGCTGTTGGAATTATAACTGATAAGCGCATCCGCCTGTCAACAGAAAATCCTGACAGGCTGACTGTTATAAAAATGAACAAGGGCTGGATTGGGCCAGACTTCTCAACACCACCGAATGATAGAAGCGTAACATAAACTTAAATCCAGTGTCTTTTTTTGGGAGGTGTATTTCCATGCACCTCTTCTCACCCACACATGGGTATACGCTTCCTGATTTTGGCTATTTGCTCTTGTCCTCCTCCTCCTTTTCCTCTTCCTCATCCTCCACCACCATATCACCAGGGTGACTGTGGTCCGTGATGCAACACCCACATAATTTTTTTAAAGGGTGTTTATGATGCCCATAAAAAAAAATTTTGTATACCCCCCAGGGGTAAATGTTTGTCAGCCCATACACTTAGTGCATGGGCATTACAAGTATAGGAGACGCGCTCCTTTCTAATGGGAACATTTTTTATGAGGCCCTCCTCCACGTCTCTTCCAAGGGTCATTGGAGTGCCTCCCAATTTTTGGCAGCCCTTGCATTCACTGCATAGGCCAACACTATGGAAGACCCATTTCCTAATAATGGGAACATTTTTTTCAGGAGGCCCTCCTCTACGTCTCTTCCAAGGGGCATTGGAGTGCCTCCAAATTTTTGGCAACCCTTGCATTCACTGCATAGGCAAACACAATGGGAGACCTACTTCCTAAAAATGGAAACATTGTTTTCAGGAGGCCCTCCTCTAAGTCTCTTCAAAGGGGTATTGGGGTGCATCCAAATTTTGGGCTGCTGTGACACTCACTGCATATGTAATAACAGTATAGGAGACCCACTCTTTAGTAATGGGAACAACAAAGCATAGCCGGCTGATGGCTCTCTAAGAATAGTAAGGGCTGACTGCTGGCCCTTTAAGAATAGTAAAGGCCGCCTGATGGCCGTATAAAAATAGGCTTTGTGACTTTCAGAGTCCCTCCTTCATAAATGAAACACGATGTGTCTGATAATATCTCACACAGCACATGGTCACATAAGGTTGTAAAATGTTAAACTGACATTTCCTGGTGAATGCATTTGTCACAGTTGAAAGCAATGCAAAAGTGCAAAAACGCATCAAAAACGCTACGTGTGAACATTTTGCCTTATATACAAGTCATTACCCTGGAAAGGATGTTCCTTAGCATATTTCCCAGGAAAATCGATTTTGGTTTAGTTTTTGTATGTTTTATTATGAGTCTGTAAAAGTGTATAATGAAAAAAAAAATGGAAAATTTCAGCCTACCATGCATATGCCATAAGGGTCCACTGGTGCACAGAAATCCTTGGTAGCAAATCCAGGGATGAGAAGCAGTAAGAAGTAGATTAGAAAAACTCCAGCACCTTCTCCATAACCATCACAAGAGATGTAAAGTTAAAAATTCCATTTTTTTAGTTGCTTTAAAAAAGCACCATATATGGCGCCACTTATTACGCCACTTTTACGGACTTCTTACCAGTCCGTAAAAGTGGCGTAATACCTCTGACAACGTTGTTGACAGAAGTGACCTGGGAGTTAGAAATGCTTCCAGGGGTTTTCCCCATGCTGTTCCCATGTAATTTGAGCACTGTTCCCATCGATTTGGGCAATTTTTAGGCCCTCTGCAGACCGCTCGGGGGAGCTGCCTGAAAAATGCTCGAGTTTCCCATAGACTTACATTGGGCTCGTTGCTCGGGTCGAGCACCCGAGAATTCCAATGTGCTCGACCTGAGCATCGAGCAACTGAGCATTTTAGTGCTCGCCCATCACTACTTATAACCAATCCACAAAATAGGTGACAAATGTTTGAGGCCTCAAAGCGTATAGGACTAATAGAGATAATCGAGCACTGTACTAGGCTATATACATAAGTCATATGCACTTTAAATAAAGTAGTGGTGGCATACTCAATGGCTGTTCCATTCAAACAGGGCAATCAAGATTCCAATCTTGTGATTGATGGGGACTCCCAACTATCAGATAATTATTAGTGATGAGCGAGCATGCTCGTTACTCGAGATTTATGAGCATGCTCGGGTGTTTTCCGAGTATCTTCAGCGTGCTCGGGGGTTATGTTTGAGTCACGCCTTGCGCATTAATTTGAAACTGTTTGACAGCTTTAATACATGTGAGGAATGCCTGTTTCTTAAGCATTCCTTAAATGTATTAAAGCTGTCAAACAGTCGCAAACCATGCGCACAAAGTGACTAAAACATAACAGCCGAGCACGCTGAAGATACTCGGCGAGCACCAGAGCATGCTCGCTGAAAGAGTTCACAGAACATTCTCTCTCATCACTAATAATTATCAAACATCCTGTGGATAAGAGTCCTGTACAGATCTTCCCTAGCAATTTAGAAAGGAAAGGGCATTAACTAAGACTAAGAAGAGCTAGCTGAATAGTCTGCTTCTCTGCATCTATTCTATGGAATGGGCAAAAGGTGCGCCAGTCTGATGCTGTAATAAGGGATGATGGGTTCTCACTTCTAAAATCTCCCTACTCTCTCTCTCCTCGAACACTTTACCGGACAACAGGAGAAAGTCCATGTTTGGCATTCAGACCCAAACAGTGATGGTCTGGTTCGAATGCCAAACATTTCAGTTCGGGATCGCCCATCTCTACTGTTGACTATATGGAGCTAATTTTTCCCAAAAATTCAGTTCCCAGCTAATCAATTGTTCGTGAATTGCAAATACTGCAAAGCCTCTAATTGTCATGAAAATACATATGTAACACTTGAAGGTCTCAAAGGACTGTGTTGAACACCTTTACAATTACTATAGAGAGAGCAAACATGGACTTAGTAATGTTAAAGTGACCTAAGTGAGTAAACGGATGTTAGCTGTTTTTCAATTCCTTTGTCCTGTCATATACAATATCTGTAATGTTTATTCAGTATTTGAAGGCTTTCTCTCCCGATATCTATTGCTAAGCTTTGACATTCTCTCACTATCCAGATTCACCAAAAATTGCCTGCTATGATAGCCTCTCCTCATGAACTGAGCTATACCATGTAATAAAATAGCTACAAGGCATTATAGGGAAGCCCGTGCAGCCGCGTTTGAGGTGGCGGTCATTTTTTAATGCAAATCAAACCACAAATTGTTCGAATTTGGCAAGTTCAGTAAATTTCATAGAAATAATTCTATTGGATAAGTGATTTTTAATGATGAAAATAACCCTTTAATTTCACAATGGTGTGATTTGCTGAAAATTCTCTGACTCTTCAATGTAAACACTAATTTCATATTTGTGATCTAATTTTGCTTTATTTTACTTGATGTTTCATCTGAAGCTGAACAGAATGAATATTCAGGAAAAAATGCAAATATTAGGACGATTAGGACGATCCAGAAAAATTAGTCCATGTGTTTCTCAGAATTTGTGGAAAAGTAAAATGAATATAAACCACTCTGATAAATAGCGAACACTTTCCTCTTAAAAGCACAAACAGATGGTTTAGTCAGTGAATAGAATTTTAAGCAGGTTACAGCCAGTGTTTGCTTACGATAGACGCGCCATTTACCCTCTGAAAAGCCAAATACAAACAAACAGAAATCACAGAAAATTGCAAATTTGGCTTGATGCTCGTTAGAATGAATTTTAATCTAGAATTAGGCGTCACACACAAGACCCAAGGCTTCTCTGCCACATAGGACATCAGTATTAAAAATGACTTATCTTAAAAGTTTATTTTCAAGTTAATATGACATGCCTTATCTGTGGTTTTAAAGAGGATCTTTCACTACTTTTTTGTTCATTTGTAACTCCCTATAAAGTGCTGATTAAAATGTTTGTTTCCATTTCCTTCTTATCCTCTCTGTAGTAGAGATACAGGCTTCAGAATTTTACTGTGCATAATATGCACATTTTCCCTTCAACCATGGAAGCATTAGCACGAATTATTCTTTGGGGGTGGTTACTTTTTCCCCTCTCTGATGCTGGCCAATCATAAAAAGCAGAATCACAGGTGGTAAAAAAGCCAACGCCCCCAGAGAAGGTCACAATAGGCATTTTGACCGTGACTTGATGAGTTCTGATGTGTCTTACTTGACCATGTTGAGAACACCTCAATCCCTGACAAATTAATCTCCAGTGAAAGAGGAGAGCTGCAGTGTCGGAGCACCTTTCGTTCTGCCCGTCACAAAAGATTTACAACAGGATTTGTCCGCGTTCAGTTTGGCCTGCAGCAGCAGGTCTTTTCCAGGGGCACCACGAGGAGGAACGGACTCACCCCCATACACTGCTTAGTCATCTTCTGCTTATAATTTAGATATTATCTTTTGCTCTGATTTTTAGTCTTATGCTTAATGTTCTTCCGCTTTTTGTTCTGCAGCTTCTTGTATTTCTGCTTCTTGGTTTTCTGTCTCTTCTTCTTCTGTATCTTGGTGCTTGTCTTCTCTTCTTTGTCCTCTTGGTCAACTTCTTCAGGGTCATCTTCTTGGTCTTCTTCGGGGTGGTCTTCAGGGTCGTCGTCTTCGGGGGTCCTCGTCTTCGGGGTCCTCGTCTTCTTCGGGTTGGTCTTCTGGGTCCTCGTCTTCGGGGTCCTCATCTTCTTCGGGGTGGTCTTCAGGGTCCTCGTCTTCAGGGTCGTAGTCTTCGGGGTCCTCGTCTTCTTAGGGTTGGTCTTCAGGGTCCTCGTCTTCAGGGTCCTCGTTAGGGAGATCCAGAGTGATTACCAAGAACCATTTCAAAAAGCTTGAACTTGGAAATGTAGCAGAAGGTACAAGAAAGCTGAGGAACTACCGAGAACCAGCTGACGGTACTGGAACCCGGATGGGTAGCAGAAGGTACAAGAGCCAATGGAACTGCCGAAGACCAGCTGACGGTACTGGAACTCGGTTACTAAGCAGGAGGTACCTGTGCCAGAAAGCACTACCAAGGACCAGCAGACGTTGGTGGAACTTGGATACCGAGAAGGAGGCACCTAATCCAAAGGCACTGCCGAGAACCAGCTGACGGTACTGGAACCCGGATGGGTAGCAGAAGGTACCCATGTAAAAAAAAGTTCAAGGCCGCGAGCCGGCCGCAGTTACCTAAACCCACAGTCCTACAGGGGGTGCTTGTCCTATAGGCACTATGGAACCAGCCTTCATTGCCAGATCCCGCAGCCCACATAGGAGTCACCTAAACTGCAGGCACCATAGAGTCGGCTAACCTGACCACAACACGACAGGACAACGCATTGGAGGCAAAGTGACGTTGACACTACCCGGAAACAGCTGGCGTGCTGGAACCAGGCTGGGCAGGAGGGAGTACCCATGCCAAAGACACTGCCGAGAACCAGCTGACGGTACTGGAACCCGGATGGGTAGTAGAAGGTACAAGAGCCAATGGAACTGCCGAAGACCAGCTGACGGTACTGGAACTCGGTTACTAAGCAGGAGGTACCTGTGCCAGAAAGCACTACCAAGGACCAGCAGACGTTGGTGGAACTTGGATACCGAGAAGGAGGCACTTTATCCAAAGGCACTGCCGAGAACCAGCTGACGGTACTGGAACCCGGATGGGTAGCTGAAGGTACCCATGTAAAAAAAAGTTCAAGGCTGCGAGCCAGCCGCAGTTACCAAAACCCACAGTCCTACAGGGGGTGCTTGTCCTATTGGCACTATGGAACCAGCCTTCATTGCCTGATCCCGCAGCCCACATAGGAGTCACCTAAACTGCAGGCACCATAGAGTCGGCTAACCCGACCGCAACACGACAGGACAATGCATTGGAGGCAAAGTGACGTTGACACTACCCGGAAACAGCTGGCGTGCTGGAACCAGGCTGGGCAGGAGGGAGTACCCGTGCCAAAGTCACTGCCGAGAACCAGCTGATGGTACTGGAACCCGGATGGGTAGTAGAAGGTACAAGAGCAAATGGAACTACCGAGGACCAGCTGACGGTACTGGAACCCGGATGGGTAGCAGAAGGTACAAGAGCCAATGGAACTGCCGAAGACCAGCTGACGGTACTGGAACTCGGTTACTAAGCAGAAGGTACCTGTGCCAGAAAGCACTACCAAGCACCAGCATGACGTTGGTGGAACTTGGATACCGAGAAGGAGGCACCTAATCCAAAGGCACTGCCGAGAACCAGCTGACGGTATTGGAACCCGGATGGGTAGCAGAAGTTACCCATGTAAAAAAAAGTTCAAGGCCGCGAGCCGGCCGCAGTTACCAAAACCCACAGTCCTACAGGGGGTGCTTGTCCTATTGGCACTATGGAACCAGCCTTCATTGCCTGATCCCGCAGCCCACATAGGAGTCACCTAAACTGCAGGCACCATAGAGTCGGCTAACCCGACCGCAACACGACAGGACAATGCATTGGAGGCAAAGTGACGTTGACACTACCCGGAAACAGCTGGCGTGCTGGAACCAGGCTGGGCAGGAGGGAGTACCCGTGCCAAAGTCACTGCCGAGAACCAGCTGACGGTACTGGAACCCGGATGGGTAGTAGAAGGTACAAGAGCAAATGGAACTACCGAGGACCAGCTGACGGTACTGGAACCCGGATGGGTAGCAGAAGGTACAAGAGCCAATGGAACTGCCGAAGACCAGCTGACGGTACTGGAACTCGGTTACTAAGCAGAAGGTACCTGTGCCAGAAAGCACTACCAAGCACCAGCATGACGTTGGTGGAACTTGGATACCGAGAAGGAGGCACCTAATCCAAAGGCACTGCCGAGAACCAGCTGACGGTATTGGAACCCGGATGGGTAGCAGAAGGTACCCATGTAAAAAAAAGTTCAAGGCCGCGAGCCGGCCGCAGTTACCAAAACCAACAGTCTTACAGGGGATGCTTGTCCTATTGGCACTATGGAACCAGCCTTCATTGCCAGATCCCGCAGCCCACATAGGAGTCACCTAAACTGCAGGCACCATAGAGTCGGCTAACCCGACCGCAACACGACAGGACAAGGCATTGGAGGCAAAGTGAAGTTGACACTACCCGGAAACAGCTGGCGTGCTGGAAACAGGCTGGGCAGGAGGGAGTACCCGTGCCAAAGTCACTGCCGAGAACCAGCTGACGGTACTGGAACCCGGATTGGTAGTAGAAGGTACAAGAGCAAATGGAACTACCGAGGACCAGCTGACGGTACTGGAACCCGGATGGGTAGCAGAAGGTACAAGAGCCAATAGAACTGCCGAAGACCAGCTGACGGTACTGGAACTCGGTTACTAAGCAGGAGATACCTGTGCCAGAAAGCACTACCAAGGACCAGCAGACGTTGGTGGAACTTGGATACCGAGAAGGAGGCACCTAATCCAAAGGCACTGCCGAGAACCAGCTGACGGTACTGGAACCCGGATGGGTAGCAGAAGGTACCCATGTAAAAAAACGTTCAAGGCCGCGAGCCGGCCGCAGTTACCTAAACCCACAGTCCTACAGGGGATGCTTGTCCTATAGGCACTATGGAACCAGCCTTCATTGCCAGATCCCGCAGCCCACATAGGAGTCACCTAAACTGCAGGCACCATAGAGTCGGCTAACCCGACCGCAACACGACAGGACAACGCATTGGAGGCAAAGTGACGTTGACACTACCCGGAAACAGCTGGCGTGCTGGAACCAGGCTGGGCAGGAGGGAGTACCCGTGCCGAAGACACTGCCGAGAACCAGCTGACGGTACTGGAACCCGGATGGGTAGTAGAAGGTACAAGAGCCAATGGAACTGCCGAAGACCAGCTGACGGTACTGGAACTCGGTTACTAAGCAGGAGGTACCTGTGCCAGAAAGCACTACCAAGGACCAACAGACGTTGGTGGAACTTGGATACCGAGAAGGAGGCACTTTGTCCAAAGGCACTGCCGAGAACCAGCTGACGGTACTGGAACCCGGATGGGTAGCAGAAGGTACCCATGTAAAAAAAAGTTCAAGGCCGCGAGCCAGCCGCAGTTACCAAAACCCACAGTCCTACAGGGGGTGCTTGTCCTATTGGCACTATGGAACCAGCCTTCATTGCCTGATCCCGCAGCCCACATAGGAGTCACCTAAACTGCAGGCACCATAGAGTCGGCTAAACCGACCGCAACACGACAGGACAATGCATTGGAAGCAAAGTGACGTTGATACTACCCGGAAACAGCTGGCGTGCTGGAACCAGGCTGGGCAGGAGGGAGTACCCGTGCCAAAGTCACTGCCGAGAACCAGCTGACGGTACTGGAACCCGGATGGGTAGTAGAAGGTACAAGAGCAAATGGAACTACCGAGGACCAGCTGACGGTACTGGAACCCGGATGGGTAGCAGAAGGTACAAGAGCCAATGGAACTGCCGAAGACCAGCTGACGGTACTGGAACTCGGTTACTAAGCAGGAGGTACCTGTGCCAGAAAGCACTACCAAGGACCAGCAGACGTTGGTGGAACTTGGATACCGAGAAGGAGGCACCTAATACAAAGGCAATGCCGAGAACCAGCTGACGGTACTGGAACCCGGATGGGTAGCAGAAGGTACCCATGTAAAAAAAAGTTCAAGGCCGCGAGCCGGACGCAGTTACCAAAACCAACAGTCTTACAGGTGGTGCTTGTCCTATTGGCACTATGGAACCAGCCTTCATTGCCAGATCCCGCAGACGACATAGGAGTCACCAAAACTGCAGGCATCATAGAGTCGGCTAACCCGACCGCAACACGACAGGACAATGCATTGGAGGCAAATTGACGTTGACACTACCCGGAAACAGCTGGCGTGCTGGAACCAGGCTGGGCAGGAGGGAGTACCCGTGCCAAAGACACTGCCGAGAACCAGCTGACGGTACTGGAACCCGGATGGGTAGTAGAAGGTACAAGAGCCAATGGAACTACCGAAGACCAGCTGACAGTACTGGAACTCGGTTACTAAGCAGGAGGTACCTGTGCCAGAAAGCACTACCAAGGACAAGCAGACGTTGGTGGAACTTGGATACCGAGAAGGAGGCACCTAATCCAAAGGCACTGCGAGAACCAGCTGACGGTACTGGAACCCGGATGGGTAGCAGAAGGTACCCATGTAAAAAAAAGTTCAAGGCCGCAAGCCGGCCGCAGTTACCAAAACCCACAGTCCTACAGGGGGTGCTTGTCCTATTGGCACTATGGAACCAGCCTTCATTGCCAGATCCCGCAGCCCACATAGGAGTCACCTAAACTGCAGGCACCATAGAGTCGGCTAACCCGACCACAACACGACAGGACATCGCATTGGAGGCAAAGTGACGTTGACACTACCCGGAAACAGCTGGCGTGCTGGAACCAGGCTGGGCAGGAGGGAGTACCCGTGCCAAAGTCACTGCCGAGAACCAGCTGACGGTACTGGAACCTAGATGGGTAGTAGAAGGTACAAGAGCAAATTGAACTACCGAAGACCAGCTGACGGTACTGGAACTCGGTTACTAGGCAGGAGGTACCTGTGCCAGAAAGCACTACCAAGGACAAGCAGACGTTGGTGGAACTTGGATACCGAGAAGGAGGCACCTAATCCAAAGGCACTGCCGAGAACCAGCTGACGGTACTGGAACCCGGATGGGTAGCAGAAGGTACCCATGTAAAAAAAAGTTCAAGGCCGCGAGCCGGCCGCAGTTACCAAAACCCACAGTCCTAAAGGGGGTGCTTGTCCTATTGGCACTATGGAACCAGCCTTCATTGCCAGATCCCGCAGCCCACATAGACGTCACCTAAACTGCAGGCACCATAGAGTCGGCTAACCCGACCGCAACACGACAGGACAACGCATTGGAGGCAAAGTGACGTTGACACTACCCGGAAACAGCTGGCGTGCTGGAACCAGGCTGGGCAGGAGGGAGTACCCGTGCCAAAGACACTGCCGAGAACCAGCTGACGGTACTGGAACCCGGATGGGTAGTAGAAGGTACAAGAGCCAATGGAACTGCCGAAGACCAGCTGACGGTACTGGAACTCGGTTACTAAGCAGGAGGTACCTGTGCCAGAAAGCACTACCAAGGACAAGCAGACGTTGGTGGAACTTGGATACCGAGAAGGAGGCACCTAATCCAAAGGCACTGCCGAGAACCAGCTGACGGTACTGGAACCCGGATGGGTAGCAGAAGGTACCCATGTAAAAAAAAGTTCAAGGCCGCAAGCCGGCCGCAGTTACCAAAACCCACAGTCCTACCGGGGGTGCTTGTCCTATTGGCACTATGGAACCAGCCTTCATTGCCAGATCCCGCAGCCCACATAGGAGTCACCTAAACTGCAGGCACCATAGAGTCGGCTAACCCGACCGCAACACGACAGGACAACGCATTGGAGGCAAAGTGACGTTGACACTACCCGGAAACAGCTGGCGTGCTGGAACCAGGCTGGGCAGGAGGGAGTACCCGTGCCAAAGTCACTGCCGAGAACCAGCTGACGGTACTGGAACTCGGATGGGTAGTAGAAGGTACAAGAGCAAATTGAACTACCGAGGACCAGCTGACGGTACTGGAACCCGGATGGGTAGCAGAAGGTACAAGAGCCAATGGAACTGCCGAAGACAAGCTGACGGTACTGGAACTCGGTTACTAAGCAGGAGGTACCTGTGCCAGAAAGCACTACCAAGAACCAGCAGACGGTGGAACTTGGATACCGAGAAGGAGGCACCTAATCCAAAGGCACTGCCGAGAACCAGCTGACGGTACTGGAACCCGGATGGGTAGTAGAAGGTACAAGAGCAAATGGAACTACCGAGAACCAGCTGGCGGTGCTGCAACCCAGGGTAAATACTAAAAACAGAGTGGATCCAGAGGTGTAATTGGAGCAAGTTTTAAATCAGTAGTACAGTGGATGTGGACAAAGCAGGAGAATTTGCCGGACACACAGCAGGGGAACAGCTGACGTTACTGAATCCCAATAACACTGGAGCAAGCGTTGACTGTGCAGACGGCACTTCTGAGCAGCAACTAGCGGTATTGGAGCCCAGGGTAAATACTAAAAACAGAGGAGCCAGAGGTGTATTTGGAGGAGGTTTTAAATCAGTAGTACAGTGGATGTGGACAGAGCAGGAGAAATTGCCGTCCGCACAGCAGGGGAACAGCTGACGTTACTGAACCCCAATAACACGGCAGCAAGTGTTGACTGTGCAGACGGCACTTCCGAGCGCCAACTGGCGGTGTTGGAGCTCAGGGATAATACTGAAAACAGAGGAGCCAGAGGTGTAATTGGAGCAACTTTAAAATCAGTAGTAGTGAGAATGTGGACAGAGCAGGAGAAATTGCCGTCCGCACAGCAGGGGAACAGCTGACGTTACTGAACCCCAATGACACGGCAGCAAGTGTTGACTGTGCAGATGGCACTTCCGAGCACCAACTGGCGGTGTTGGAGCTCAGGGATAATACTGAAAACAGAGGAGCCAGAAGTGTATTTGGAGGAGGTTTTAAATCAGTAGTACAGTGGATGTGGACAGAGCAGGAGAAATTGCCGTCTGCACAGCAGGGGAACAGCTGACGTTACTGAACCCCAATAACACGGCAGCAAGTGTTGACTGTGCAGACGGCACTTCCGAGCGCCAACTGGCGGTGTTGGAGCTCAGGGATAATACTGAATACAGAGGAGCCAGAGGTGTAATTGGAGCAACTTTAAAATCTGTAGTAGTGAGAATGCGGACAGAGCAGGAGAAATTGCCGTCCGCACAGCAGGGGAACAGCTGACGTTACTGAACCCCAATGACACGGCAGCAAGTGTTGACTGTGCAGACGGCACTTCCGAGCGCCAACTGGCGGTGTTGGAGCTCAGGGATAATACTGAAAACAGAGGAGCCAGAAGTGTATTTGGAGGAGGTTTTAAATCAGTAGTACAGTGGATGTGGACAGAGCAGGAGAAATTGCCGTCCGCACAGCAGGGGAACAGCTGATGTTACTGAACCCCAATAACACGGCAGCAAGTGTTGACTGTGCAGACGGCACTTCCGAGCGCCAACTGGCGGTGTTGGAGCTCAGGGATAATACTGAAAACAGAGGAGCCAGAGGTGTAATTGGAGCAACTTTAAAATCTGTAGTAGTGAGAATGTGGACAGAGCAGGAGAAATTGCCGTCCGCACAGCAGGGGAACAGCTGACGTTACTGAACCCCAATGACACGGCAGCAAGTGTTGACTGTGCAGACGGCACTTCCGAGCGCCAACTGGCGGTGTTGGAGCTCAGGGATAATACTGAAAACAGAGGAGCCAGAGGTGTAATTAGAGCAACTTTAAAATCTGTAGTAGTGAGAATGTGGACAGAGCAGGAGAAATTGCCGTCCGCACAGCAGGGGAACAGCTGACGTTACTGAACCCCAATAACATGGCAGCAAGTGTTGACTGTGCAAACGGCACTTCCGAGCGCCAACTGGCGGTGTTGGAGTTCAGGGATAATACTGAAAACAGAGGAGCCAGAGGTGAATTTGGAGGAGGTTTTAAATCAGTAGTACAGTGGATGCGGACAGAGCAGGAGAAAGTGCCGTCCGCACAGCAGGGGAACAGCTGACGTTACTGAACCCCAATAACACGGCAGCAAGTGTTGACTGTGCAGATGGCACTTCCGAGCGCCAACTGGCGGTGTTGGAGCTCAGGGATAATACTGAAAACAGAGGAGCCAGAGGTGTAATTGGAGCAACTTTAAAATCAGTAGTAGTGAGAATGTGGACAGAGCAGGAGAAATTGCCGTCCGCACAGCAGGGGAACAGCTGACGTTACTGAACCCCAATAACACGGCAGCAAGTGTTGACTGTGCAGACGGCACTTCCGAGCACCAACTGGCGGTGTTGGAGCTCAGGGATAATACTGAAAACAGAGGAGCCAGAGGTGTAATTGGAGCAACTTTAAAATCTGTATTAGTGAGAATGTGGACAGAGCAGGAGAAATTGCCGTCCGCACAGCAGGGGAACAGCTGACGTTACTGAACCCCAATGACATGGCAGCAAGTGTTGACTGTGCAGACGGCACTTCCGAGCACCAACTGGCGGTGTTGGAGCTCAGGGATAATACTGAAAACAGTGGAGCCAGAGGTGTAATTGGAGCAACTTTAAAATCTGTATTAGTGAGAATGTGGACAGAGCAGGAGAAATTGCCGTCCGCACAGCAGGGGAACAGCTGACGTTACTGAACCCCAATGACATGGCAGCAAGTGTTGACTGTGCAGACGGCACTTCCGAGCGCCAACTGGCGGTGTTGGAGCTCAGGGATAATACTGAAAACAGAGGAGCCAGAGGTGTAATTGGAGCAACTTTAAAATCTGTAGTAGTGAGAATGTGGACAGAGCAGGAGAAATTGCCGTCCGCACAGCCGGGGAACAGCTGACGTTACTGAACCCCAATGACACGGCAGCAAGTGTTGACTGTGCAGACGGCACTTCCGAGCGCCAACTGGCGGTGTTGGAGCTCAGGGATTACAGTTGAGGTGGTAGAAACATGAACAGAACAGGAGACCTGGATACTTTTGCCAACAATTATTTATTCTGGAAGAGGACTGGCAAATTCATGAGAGATCCAGGCCTTGTTCATTATGAGAAAAGTAAGCCGGTCAACGTTATCGGAGGATAGTCGCATGCGACAGTCTGTTAGTACACCACCTGCGGCACTAAAGACGCGTTCCGATAATACACTAGCAGCAGGGCAAGCTAGCACCTCCAATGCATACTGACTTAGCTCTGGCCATGTATCTAGCTTACAGACCCAAAACTTGAAGGGAGAAGAGCCGTCTGGGAGTACACTAAGAGGGCAAGACTTGTAGTCTGTCAGCATCTGACGGAAACGTTGCCTCCTGCTGACTGGAGCCGTCTGTGATGGTGTAGACATTTGTGGCGGCGGGGACACAAAACTTTGCCACATTTCGGCCATACTGGTCTTGCCTTGTGCTGAGGCGCTGCTTCTTCTCCCTCTTTGTGCAGAGCTTCCTCCACTGCCTTGACGCACTGAGCTGCTTTGTAAAGCACTAGCAGCACTGCTCTCGGTTGGAATGGAGAACATGATGGAATGCACCAGTGCGTCTTGGTACTCCCGCATTTTACGCTCCCGGTTCAACGGTGTTATGAGGCTTTGTAAGTTGTCCCGGTAGCGAGGATCTAGGAGGGTGGACACCCAATAATCAGCCGTGTTGAGAATGTGGGCGATGCGGCGGTCGTTTCTCAGGCACTGCAGCATGAAATCAACCATGTGCTGCAGACTGCCAACTGGCCAAGAAACGCTGTCCCCTGCTTGAGGCGTGATCTCTGCCTGCTCTGCATCACCCCACCCTCGCTCTAGATACTGACTACTAGAGCATTGTGTACCTCCCTCCTCTGGACAGATGTCTTCCTCATCCATTGACTCCTCCTCATCCTCCTCACAAAGTGTCCCCTGCCTAGGCCTTTGTGAGGAACCACGTTGCGCAGACTGTAGAGAAGCAGATGGCATTTGTGACTCCTCATCCTCCACCTCTTCCAAAACCTCGTCCCTTAGTGCTTGCAGTGTTTTTTCAAGCAGGCAGATAAGGGGGATAGTCATGCTGACTAGTGCATCATCTGCACTCGCCATCCGCGTGGAATAATCGAAGGCACGCAAAACGTGGCAAATGTCCTTCATAGAGGCCCACTCAGTGGTGGTGAAGTGTGAACGGCGCGCACTGCGACTTGTTTGCGCCTGCTGCAGCTGGTACTCCATTACTGCTGCCTGCTGCTCACACAACCTCTCCAACATATGTAACGTTGAATTCCACCTGGTGGGTAGGTCACATATGATGCGATGTTCCGGAAGACGTAATCGGCGCTGCAGAGCTGCAATGCGTGATCTTGCATTGCTGGAACGCTGCAAGTGAGCGCACTCTATGCGGACCTTGTGAAGCAGTGCATCAAGATCCGGATAGTCCCTCAAAAAACTCTGCACGACCAAGTTGAGCACATGTGCCAGACATGGGATGTGAGTGAGGTTGCCTAGGCCCAGAGCTGCCACCAGATTTCGGCCATTGTCACACACTACCATGCCTGGCTGGAGATTCGCTGGCACAAACCACACGTTGCTCTGCTGCTTGATGGCATTCCAGAGCTCCTGCGCTGTGTGGCTTCAATTCCCCAAAGAAATTAATTTTAATACGGCCTGTTGACGTTTGGCCACGGCTGTGCTCATATTGGTCACCATAACAGGTAACCGTTCACGGGTCGATGTGGAGGTAGACCGTGACGGCTCCTGCAGCGCTGATTCAGAGGAACTGGAGTATGAGGAGGAGTCAATGTGTACAGACTGGATTCCTGCAATCCTTGGAGTTGGCAGAACACGTACAGCGCCACTCTCAAGATCTGTACCCGGCTCCACAACATTTACCCAATGGGCAGTGAGGGAAAGGTATCGTCCCTGTCCATGCTTACTGGTCCACGCATCGGTTGTCAGGTGGACCTTGCTACTGACGGCGTTTTGTAGCGCATGTTTAATTTTTCCCTCCACATGATGTTGCAGGGCAGGGACGGCTTGCCTGCTGAAATAAAATCGGCTGGGCACGTTGTATTGTGGGACTGCCAATGCCATAAAGTTACGGAATGTGTCAGTCTCCACCAGCCTGAATTATAGCATTTCAAGGGCCAGTAGTTTAGCAATGCCAGCATTCAGAGCCTGTGCTCGGGGGTGGTTTGCCGAGTATGGGCGCCTTTTCTCCCATGCCTGTGCTAACGATGGCTGTAGACTGGCCTGGGAGTGTGAGGATGACTGGGAAAGTGGTGCTGTGGGTGGAATTACACTGTGTCTCTGTACAACAGTGCCAGAGATTCTTCCATGGCGATCCTGTGAGGAAGCCGAACCAGCTGTGTGTGAGCTGGAGGAAGAGGCTACAACACAAGCTGAAGAGGTGGTAGGTGGCGCTGTAGGTTGGCCTAGGTCTTCAGTGTGTTTTTGTAACTCCACCACGTGCTTGGTCCGCACATGTTTCCACATATTTGTGGTATTGAGGTTGCTGACACTTTTCCCTCTTTTCACCTTCTGATTACACAGCTTGCATTTGACAAAGCAAATGTCATCTGCAACTGTGTCAAAAAAGGACCAGGCACTGCAAGTCTTGGGAGCGCCCGCTTTGGATTTTGGAAGAGCCATGCTCCTAATGGGTGCCGAAGTGGAGGCTACAGGCAACCAAGTCTGCCCCCTCCCTCTCCCTCCTATTTGGGCTGTTCGGGGAATCTCTTCCTCAGAGCTGCTCCCACAACCTTCCTGTCCCTCACGCCATGATGGGTCAAGGACCTCATCATCTACACCACCCTCTTCAAACAACTGCTTCTCCTGGGTAGTCTCGACAGCACAGTACGCACCAGAAAGTGGCACCTGAGTCTCATCATCAGATGCGTACTGAGGTGTGCTGCTGACCATAGGCACTGGCCCACCCGCCTCTTCAGATTCAGAGAGACAAAACGGTTGCGCATCACTGCATACTACCTCTTCTTCAAATTCTCGAATTCTGCTTGGCTGGCCCCCTCTTTCCAAGCCAAGAGATTCAGAGAACAGAAGTAGAGATGGCTCCTGTCCAGGGCTCTCTGACTGCCTGGGCAATTTGGCAGGTGGTGAAGAGACAGATGGGTGCTCTTCAGTGCTCAGGACTAGTGTTGAGCCACCCCCGTAGTGTTCGAGTTCGGTTCGGTTCGTCGAACACCCGTGTGTTCGCCGAACTGTTCGTCGAACTGTTCGTCGAACACCTTCGAACACCGTTAAAACCAATGGCAGGCAAACAAAAACACATAGAAACACATAGAAAACACCTTCAAAGGTGTCCAAAAGCTGACAAACTGCTCAGAAGACACAACTAACACATGGAAAAGTGACAAGTACATATAGTCATGCGAAAAGAAAAGAGGTGGAGGAGTAAAAGGAGGGGGAGACACAGATATAGGCATGTCATGCCCTTCTAAAATCCAAAAAGTGAGAAGCCGAGACGGCCAGTCCGCTCCTGCCCGTGCCACCTCCGTGTCGCCGGGTTTGTGCCAGAGGCGCGGTGGACCCTGACGGCCAGCCCCCCTCTCCCAATACTGGTGCCTGTCCGCTGGTGGGTCGAGAGAGCCCCCCTGTGGTGGAGGCAGCTCTAAGCTTTTTAATTTAAATTGTCCCTCTAATTTGAATGAATACACTTTAAATCCATTTACAAGGATCTATTGGAGGGCAAGTCTCATGCCAGCAGCCGCGTAATTCCAGCTCCAGTAGCGTCCACTAAAGCTGCTGCAGTTAAAAAGCTTTTATAAGGATCGAGCTCGGCTGTCCACCGCAAGGCATCCTAGTGCCAGTCCCAGCCCCTATGCCTTGGGGTGCCTCCTGATGCTCTTCACTAAGTATCCCGTGGTCCCGAAGCATTTCCTTTGAAAAAATTAAGTGTCCAAACTACAGGTGGTGTAGCTTGCTTAACAGCCGGGATAATCCGCTGACTAGCAGACACTGCTACTAGGCACAAAGTATTTCCTGGGCTAGATGCAGTTAAAAATTTGTAAGTAGATACTCTCGTTGGATGCTGAGAAAGCATTCCATAGAGTCTCCTGGCACGCCATATATGATTCTCTTAAAAAGCTTGGGGTAGGGGTCTAGGGGACCCTTTTATAGCCAAAATCACGGCCCTGTATCACAATACGTCACCTAGGCTGAAGATAAATGGAACTGTAGCACCGAGGGCTCGGTTGCTACAGACGTATTGCACCTCACCCAGAGGTGTGATATCTCACTCTCAGATAAGGATGGAGTGTGGATCAGGACCCGACACCTGCATACATTACACCACATTGCCGTGGGGCAGGGCGACCAATATGCCCCTGAGATGGGCACGACAGTCCCTGTCCCTGGCTGGAGTGGGGGGAGGGAACACTGAGGAAGGGGAACCCTGCAGTGCAGGAGCAGGGAGGAAGCAGTTCCTGGGTGCATTGAGAAGGGAGTATAAAAGGTGGGCACCATCTTAGTTCAGTGCAGAGAAGTCTGAGCAGAAGTGGCAGGGAGCAGGGGCTCTGCATGAGCTCTGCTCCGGAGGCGGGCCTAGTAACAGAGGCCCAGGCCTGCAAGAGGGAGAAGGAAGGAAGAGGAGCGGAGAAGGCTCCAGGAACGAGGAATGAAGGGATCCCAGGGGTGCGGACGGGCGAGTCGCCACCGCACGCCCGAATCCACCTGCGTGGAGGGGTCAGGCCAAAGGGGGAGACCGGTCCCCGAACTAGTGGAGGCAGGAAACGACCCTCAGCTAGAAACCGGAGGCTCTGACATTTTATGTGGCGCAGCCCCTTGCTCCACCCGCTAGGAAGGCACCACATAGGGTCAGGGAAACTGGCGCCAAGTTTACCAAGAGGAGGCCCGAGGCAGCCGGACAGAAGTGTTGGTAAGAAAGGCCAGACAAAGGACACACAAAGGGGGTCCTGTGAAGCGCTCCAAAGTTATCTGGGAGTTGTCTGAGCCCCTCACCTGGTGAGCACAGTACGACGTGGGCAGCCGTTACCTGCAGACGTGGTCTGGATAATAAGAACTGTGAGTAAAGGCCCTGAACTGCATCACTGACTCCGTGTCGTTACTGCTGCTGCCCTGCACCATCACCCCCATCCTCCGCATACACTGCCCTGAGGCTATACTCCTCCCGTGGGGAGTTATGCTACGCTCTGCTGCACCCACAACACCAGCCTTAGCGGTCTGCCCTGTAGCGGCGGTTCACTCTGACCGCAATCCACGGGTGGCGTAGTCGGACATTTAAACATCAAAACCACATAAATAGTTCCGCCACTGGTTTGACCGCCCTGAGCCACGGAACCGGATCGCCGCCACGAAGACTACAACCACCAGCATCCACCAAAAAGTGTCCGGCTCCGGGTGTCCCAAGGCCCAGGGGGTGCGTCAGAACATTTTCATCACCTTTCACAATCACCAATGGGACAAGGCAGGGATGTCCTCTGTCCCCTCTCTTATACATCCTAGTGACGGAGCACCTGCTCTCATCAATTCGCCATAACCCCAATATTAGGTGGATTGAGGTGGGAGGCACCGAGTACAAGTGCTCTCTATTTGCTGATGATGTCCTAGTATATATCACTCAATCACATATATCCATCCCTGCTGTTATGGCTGAAATAGATCACTTTGTTACATGGTAAAATTTTAAAATCAATGCAGCGAAGTCTGAGGCCCTCGATGTCTCCCTCCCTAAATCCATATAGGATTCCATCCAGTCCAACTTTCCCTTTGCCTGGCCCTCACAGGGTATCAAATACTTAGGAATTCCTATTCATAGAGACCTCTCCCATCTATGTTATCTTAATTTTGGGCCCTTTATTGAACAATTCCATACAGACCACGGTTGGCAAGTTAGAACTATAAGATTCACTACGTGAACCACTGGTGTTTTGTGGAAAAGCACATGTACACCGCGTTCCAAATTATTATGCAAAAAGTGTTTAGGAGTGATAAGGGAAGAATTTGTTTGTTTGTCAGTTAAACTCATTGATGGTGATGTGTGTCAGGGCTCTTTATATCACTGTAAGCAATTGCAGACACCTGTGCTAATTAGTTTGGCAGGTGTGTCCAATGAAAGGCAAGACTACTTAAGAAGGCTCTCTCACATTATTAAGCAGCCTACATTTTCTGCCAAAATGGGAAAGAAAAAGGATGTGTCGGCTGCTGAGAAGCAACAAATTGTGGAGTGTTTAGGTCAAGGCATGACTACAATCAACATTGTGCGATGATCAGGATGAAGTGTCTTGGCAATCAAGAAGTATGTAGCTGATTCACAGTACACACGTGTGCGTGCTGATAAGGGCAAATTGAGGACTCTTTCCTACAGGCAATTACGTCAGGTTGAAACAGCAGCGGCAAAAAAGCCTTGTCATAGCAGCAGACAAGTTTTTGAAGCTGCTTGTGCCTCCAACGTCCCCCGAACAACAAGATGCAGGGTCCTTCAGAGGTTTGCAGCTGTGCATATGCCATCCTGTCGACCTCCTCTATCCACTTCACACAAGCAGAAACGGCTCCAGTGGGCCAAACATTACATGAAGACTGATTTCAAAACTGTTTTGTTCACGGATGAGTGCCGTGCAGCGCTCGATGGTCCAGATGAATGGAGTGGAGGATGGCTGGTTGATGGACACCCCACGCAAACACGGCTACAGCACCAACAAGGAGGAGGTGGAGTAATGTTTTGGGCTGGAATCATGGGGAGAGAGATTGTCGGCCCCTTTAGGATCCCTGAAGGCGCTAAAGATGAACTCCATAATGTATGTGGATTTTCTCAAACAGCACTTCCTGCCATGGTTCAAGAAGAAGAACCGTGTATTTCACAGCAAGATCATTTTTCTGCATGATAATGCACCATCTCATGCTGCACATAAAACATCTGCATCTCTGGCTGATATGGGCATAAAAGGGGACAAACTTATGGTGTGACCCCCATGCTCCCCTGACCTCTACCCCATTCAGAACCTTTGGAGCATCATTAAAAGGAGTGTCTATGATGGCGGGAGGCAGTTCACATCTAAGCAACAGCTCTGGGAGGGTATTCTGTCCTCATGCAAAACAATTGAAGCAGAAACCATCCAAAACCTGACAAATTCAATGGACGAGAGAGTTCAGAAGCTCCTTTCGAACAAGGGGTCCTATGTGAAAATGTAACATCACCTAGAATAAAGTTTTGAGTTGAAAACTGTTTGATTTCAGTTTCTAACAACCTGCTAATGCTTATAATTTCAAAAATGACCATTTTTTTGGTCTTTATTAAAATGAAAAGGTTGATCGAAAAGTTTGGGGGATCTAAGAGTGTGGCAACCCAGTAGTCATGATTACTTCGAATTCTGACAATATGAGGGTCATGCTGCAGGTAGTGCAGCAAGAAGGCACTTATGTGTCTTGCGCATCTCGGAGCCCCAAAATTATTTTCCGGGCTAGATGCAGCTAAAAATTATTTTTAATTTTAAATCTGGTGAAGCTTATTATAGATGGCCTAATAGGATCAGTGCTGCACACTGCTACAAAGCCCAAATTATTTTCCAGTCAAGATACAGATAAACATGATTAGTAATTTGAAAGCTTAAAACGGTTGGTAGGGTGATTTTAACCAATCATCAAGCTTTTACTCTCCCCAGGATGACACAGGGGTAGAAAAGTCGTTTCGGATCCATGATTTGTTCATCTTTATGAACGTGAGTCTGTCTACATTATCAGTGGAGAGCCGCGTGCGCTTATCTGTCAGCACACCACCAGCAGCGCTGAACACACGTTCAGACAGAACGCTGGCTGCGGGGCATGACAAGATCTCCAAGGCGTAAGTGGCTAGCTCCGGCCATTTATCCAGATTGGAAGCCCAAAAAGAGCAAGGGTCCAGTGACACAGTCGTGGCTTCAATGTTTACTTGGAGATACTCCTGTACCATCGTCTCTAGGCGTTGACTATGTGTCAGACTTCTTGTCTCCTGTGGCCTTGCAAAGGATGGGCTAAAAAAGTGGTGAAATGATTCCGCAAAATTGATGTTACCAGCAGATACTGTGGTTCTGTTACGGTTTGAGTGCTGAACACTTGACGGTCCCACGGTTGGCAAGTTGGAACTGTGAGATTCACTACGTGCACCACTGGTATTTTGTGGAAAAGCACATGTAAGATTCTGCAACAGTCTCTGCTGATACTCCTGCATGCGTGCATCCCTTTCTATGGCAGGAATAATTTCTGCAAATTTACTTTTGTACCGGGGATCTAACAGTGTGGCAACCCAGTAGTCAGGATTATTTCTAATTCTCACAATTCGAGGGTCATGTTGCAGGTAGTGCAGCAAGAAGGCACTCATGTGTGTTGCGCATCCAGGAGCACCAAGTCCCTGTTGTGTTGGTGGCGAGGTAACAATCATGCTTCCTTCCTCTGTCCTCTCCCCCCAACCTCGCACAACAGAAATGTGATCAAAGTCTCCCTCATCTGATGAGTCTTCCATCAGTTCGTCCTCCACTTCTTCCTGGGCTCCTGCACCTTCCTCACTAGTTTGGCTGCTACCATGCGCCCTGGTAAAACCATCTCCCCCACCCTCACATGCCTGCCGCCTTGGTGCTGCCGACCGTCTGGACCTTGCAGATGTTAGCCCTTCCGCATACAACTCCTCCTCCTCTACTTCCTCCACCTCCTCTTGTGCCACCACCTGACTCCGAATTCTGTTTAACATGTGCTCCAGCATGTAAATCACCGGAATAGTCATGCTGATAATGGCATCGTCAGCACTAAACATCTTCGTCGCCATTTCAAAACTGTGCAGAAGGGTGCATAGGTCCCTGATCTGAGACCACTCCTCCAGCGTGATTTGCCCCACCTCTGAATCTCGTTGGCCCAGGCTATACGTCAGAACGTATTGCACCAGGGCTTGTCGGTGCTGCCACAGTCGCTGCAACATGTGCAGAGTTGAATTCCACCGGGTAGGCACATCGCATTTTAGCCGGTGAAGTGGCAGGCCCAACGACTTCTGTAGAGATGTAAGTCGTTGAGCTGCGGGATGCGAACGGCGGAAGTGAGCACACAGCGACCGTGCCCTCTGCAGAAGGCCATCTAGTCTGGGATAGTGGGCTAAAAATTGCTGGACAACCAGGTTCAACACGTGAGCCATACAAGGCACGTGTGTGACATTGCCCCGGCGAAGGGCCGCACCCAGGTTTGCAGCATTGTCGCACACGGCCTTCCCTGGTTTCAGGTCCAGTGGAGACAACCATTCATGAAATTGGTTCTCCAGAGCTGACCACAACTCCTCAGCTGTGTGACTCACATTTCCCAGACATTTCAATGTAAAAACCGCCTGATGACGTTGAGCCCTACTGCCAGCATAGTAAGGAGGTGTGCAGGATCCCTTCTGTGCAGTTAGAAAGCTTGTGGCATGACCAGACAGGCTTTGGGTGCAGGTGGAAGACCGAGAGGAGGTTGAGGAGGCAGAAGCAGTGGAGGAACTTTGACATAAAGAGGATTGACGCACAACTCGTGGGGACGGCAAGACTTGGACAGCAGCCCCTTGTCCTGCTGTCACCATAGTTACCCAGTGCCCAGTCAGCGACATGTAACGCCCCTGTCCATGCCTACTCGTCCAAGTGTCTGTGGTGAAATGCACCCTGTCACACACAGAGTTTCTCAAAGAAGCGGTGATGTTGTGTGCGACATGCTGGTGGAGCGCAGGCACACCTTTCTTTGAGAAGTAGTGCCGACTGGGCATCTGGTACTGGGGCACTGCGACGGACATAAGGTCTCGAAAATCCTCTGTGTCCACCAGGCGGAAAGGCAGCATTTCTGTAGCCAAGAGCTTGCAGATGGTGAAATTCAACCTCTTAGCTTTCTCATGGCTAGGAGGAAATGGTCTTTTACTTGTCCACATCTGAGGGACCGAGGGCTGGCTATTGTGCTTAGACGGGGTTGATAAGGGTGTCCCCGGCAAACTGACGGTCTGTGAGGAAGATGCAGGCGGACATGTTAGGTTGCCTTGATCCAAAGGTGGTGCTATCGATGTCGGACAGCGCTCAACACCAGCTGGTGTTACCACCTCCAAAGAAAATGATGACCTGCCAATCACGCTGGCTGTTGCGGGTAAAGAGGTGGCAGGTCTGCGCCCCAAAACAGGTGTGACTGCTGTCCCCCCAGTCACAGAGGATGAAGAGGCCGCGGATGCACAAGATATGGCAGACGGCGATTGGCCCAGCCGGCTAGACCGCATTGTAGCACACTGAGCTTCCCACTGCAACTTATGCTTCATGTCCATGTGCCGGTTCATGCATGAAGTACTCAAACTATGTATTTTTTGGCCTCTACTTAGCTTTTGCTGACAAATGTTACAGATAACACGAGTTGGGTCATCTTTATCGATCTGAAAAAATGCCCAGGCTATGCAAGGCTTAGCACCCATGCGACCTGAAGAGCCACCACGACTTGTGGTGAGAGGCAGAGTTGTGTTTGAGGATGCAGTTGTTGACGTGCTTCCAGTACTACGTCTCTGTCCAGGAAGGCGCAACCTGACCTCGTCGTCACTAGCATCTTCCTCCACCTCCTCTGCTGACCTCATCTCTTGGCTGACTGTGGGTTGACAGTAAGTGGGATCTCCGACCTCATCATCATCACCCTGTGCGTTATCACACCCGTCGTCCTCAGAGCCAACCTGTTCCTGCCCTGACAAAAAACTAAAGTTGTCGCTCCAATCAGGTATTTGAGTCTTATCATCGTCTTCCTCATTGTCTCCACCAACAGGAGTTACAGTTTGGGAATGAGGGTCTACATTATGGTCAGAACCTTCTGCGTCTGGTCCTGGATCCGACTCATAAAGATTCTGGGCATCAGTGCAGATCATTTCCTCGTCTGGATTCACAGAAGCGCTGGAGTCGACCTCTGATTCCCAGGCTATAGTATGAGTAAACAGCTCTGCAGACTCAACCATCTGTTCTACCTCATACTCAGACGGGCAGCTGGAGATTTGGGAGCTGTGAGGAAGCAAGTGCGATTTGGGTGACACCTTTGAGGACTGGAGTATTTGTGATGTTGAAGTTGATGTGGAGGAGAGCCCACTTAAAGGAGCACTTGATATCCGTTGAAGCACCTGCTGTTTTTGTGCCTCATCTGGAATTTGTAGCGATTGGCGTGGCCGTAAGAAAGGGATCTTATCACATTGTCCGCTAAAAGAAGTAGACATTTTAGTTTGGCTGGAAGATGGTCTTTCTTCTGCACCTACCCCACGGACACAACCTTTTTTCCCCTTCCCAACACGCCTATTCCCCTTTCCACCAGCAGCAGGCCTTTTTCCACTCATTTTGGTGGTTAACTAATTCACAACTCTGGAGTTGTTTGCACAAAAAAACAATGGATGGTAACCGAGCAGAGCTGAGTGGCCAAACTGTGGTATTAGGCCAAAACTATTGGCTGGGCTAGATGCAGAAAAAAATTATTTTTAATTTGCAACCTGATGGAGGTCAGTATAGATGGACTAATAGAACAAGTCCCACACGCTGCTAGAAGCCCAAATATTTTTTCAGAGATAAATGAAGAAAAAAATTATTTTTAATTTGCAACCTGATGGAGGTCAGTATAGATGGACTAATAGACCAAGTCCCACACACTGCTAGAAGCCCAAATATTTTTTCAGAGCTAGATGCAGAAAAAAATTATTTTTAATTTGCAACCTGATGGAGGTCAGTATAGATGGACTAATAGACCAAGTCCCACACACTGCTAGAAGCCCAAATATTTTTTCAGAGCTAGATGCAAAAAAAAATTATTTTTAATTTGCAACCTGATGGAGGTCAGTATAGATGGACTAATAGACCAAGTCCCACACACCGCTAGAAGCCCAAATATTTTTTCAGAGCTAGATGCAGAAAAAAATTATATTCAGTTTGCAACCTGATGGAGGTCAGTATAGATGGACTAATAGAATGATGCTATGCCCAAAAGATTTTACTTAACTAGGTGCAGTAAAAAAATTGGTATTCTATACACAGGTGGTATATCTTGCAACACAGATAGGCTACTCCACTGACTAACACACTCTGCAATAGGCCAAAAAGGATTAGCTTTGCTAGATTCAGCCAAATGCTGTGAAAAAAACTTGCACAGCACTGGCACAGACCTGCCTGGCAAAAACTGATAGGAACTGATGTAACCTAGTCCTGAAAAGGACTCCAATTACAATTAGTCTTTACTCCCACAATCTATCTATTTAAGAGCACAGACCTGCCTGATAAAAGTCGTAGGAAATGCTGTAACCTAGTCCTTAAAAGGACTGCAATCACAACTATTCCCTACTCCCAAGCTATCTGTATATTTGTGCGAAAATTGGCTTGAAATTAACAAGGTATAGCGCACACAGCAACAGCGGTGCCGTCTAACACGCAGCTGCAGCAGTGAGAAAATGGTGGCGACGGGGAAAATGGCTTGGTCTTATAGGGCAAGGACATGTGACATACACTGCCAATCACACATGCCCTTGCTTGTGTGAAAAAAAGCACTTCGCTCCGTGTGTGCGCTGCTGATAGGCTGACAGATTGCACCTCCCCACTGCAAATGCGGGAAAGAGAAAAAAAAATGGAGATCTTCATTGTTCCTGCAGAGATCCATCCCCTGCCCCTCCCCCCGCCCCGCTGTACACTCAAACTGCGTATTAACATTAATTTTCATCATTACTGAGAAAAAATCCAGTTATGATTTTGGTGCACGAACAGTTATCGAACATAACCTCGAACAGCCGAATTTTTCTCAAATTGTTCGTGTTCGCCGACCGGCTCGAACACCGCCCAAAACAGCTCGAATTTGAGATTGGCGAACAGTTCGAGTAGAACAACGCTCATCTCTACTCAGGACCTGAGAGGATCTGGAACTAATTGAAGTCGATGCGTTAGCTGCCATCCATCCGACAACGGCTTCAATTTGGTCCTCCCGCAGCAGTGGGGTACGGCTAGCTCCTACAAAGCTGCGCATAAAGGACTGTTCCCTGGTAAAACTGGGCGATGCTGAGTCACTGGTGCCCGCAGCAGGCACAGAATCCCCACGTCCTCTCCCTGCAGGCACAGAATCCTCACGTCCTCTCCCTGCAGAAACTCCACGCCCACGTCCACGCCCACGCCCACGACCACATGCCTTATTCCCTGCCTTCTTCATCTTGGTAGACTGATAAAGATAGGCAGAAAAGTACTAAGGGCTTAGTGTGCTTATTCCTGAACAGCTGCTAACAGGTATAAGAAACACTAATTTTATAAAGTGTGGACTAGACTTTAATATGAGCTAATGTGGCCTACACAACTGTAAAGTGGAGTGTTTGGTGAACTTTATTTAGGTTTTTTTGTCACAAAAAGACACTGGATGTGCCTAAAGATGTAATAACGATAGTATCACAAACTTTTTGTAGCTATTACAATGTAGGAAGGTAACCTACAATGCAATAGATGAGGCTGCAAAAAATAGGCTAATACTAATCTGGCTGGGGCTGCAGGGCCCAATGCTGCAGAAAGGCTCCTCTAACTACTCCTGTATAGTGTGTTTGGAACCAATTTAGCTGAATACGGATGGAACCACCACACTAATAGGAGATATCAGGAAAAATTATGAATTGGCAAAAAAGGACAATGTATGAGGCAGTGACACACACTGAGTGCACTATAACCAGACGTGGCTGAAGCACACACTACAGGGTGAGCTGCACTCACACACAGAGACCTTGCAGAAAGCGGTGAACAGCACAGAGAACTGTGCACTAGCACTGCAAGGCACAGCGATTTATAAAGTAGCTTGGGTAAAGCAGAATAGACCAAATAGGTAGCTAAAACTGTCCCTCAGAACAACAGCATCCTATCCCTAACTGAATTCACAGCAGAGTGAGCTCAAAATGGCGGCGGTGGCTTTTATAGTGCATCATGACATCATTTCAGCAGCCAATCACAGCCATGCCATTAGTTAAGATACCTACATACCTAACAGGATGTGCCCACACTTCTTAGGATCCTCATTGGCTGAATAAAATAAAAATGGCTCATTGCATTATGGGAACTTCCGATTCCGGTATACGATATTGCAAAAGTATCGGAATTAAGTATCGGAATTCCGATACCGCGAATTTCGGCCGATACCCGATATTTCAGTATCGGAATGCTCAACACTAGTTGTCAATTAAGACACACCATGTCTTATCAGATCACGCTAAAAATGCCTATTTTTACCTTCTATTGGGATGGTTGCTTTTTTCTCCTGCATGACTCTGCTTTTTTATGATTGGTCAGCATCTCAGGGAGGAAAAAGTAACCGCCCCCAGAGAAGAATCTCTGCAATCCAACGCTGCAACTCTCATCCTGTCTCGGTGCGTTAATATTATGAAGTGATGGGAGTGAGGAGTTCTCAGCGCAGTGAAGTCTTCCCAGATCAAGCTGAAAATGTCTGTTTTGTCTTCCTTTATGGACTTTTGCTTTTTACCATTTTTTGAAGGTTGCCTTCTTATGAATGGGTAATGTCATAGAGGGGAAAAATGAAACGTCCCGAGAGGAGACTCTCTATTACCGCCAGTTGAAGGGTAAATTTGAATATTGTTCACAATAAATTCAAAAGTCCATATCTCAAGAAGACTCCCATTGAGAAAAGTTGACGACCACACCCACTTGGTTAACAACACTAGATTTACATCCAGGGAATAGAAGGCCATATCTCAGGGATGGAGAGGTGCAGGAAGAAAAGAAATGCAACGCCGGATTCGGGAGACTAGTGACATTTACACTAGATAAAGAAAATTAAGGTAAGTGATGTTATGCTTTTCTGAGGCCACAGACTCAAAAAGGCTAACTCGGACAGACTTGGTGCAAGTCACTTAGTCTGGTATGTTCCTGAGGAACCTCAGTCTTTATGTTTTAACCCCTGTACAGGGATCTGATCTTAAAACAGGGTCCACTGGATTGCTTCCATGGAAGAGCTGTTATCTAGAGGAGCGAACCAGAGGCTAGAGAATTGTTGGGTAGTCGGTTCAGAATCAGGATGTAGGGTCAAAAAGAAGTAAAGAAGGATAATAGTCAAAGAGCAAGCCAAGGTCAAAAATCAAGAATGTCCACTGGGAGAATAGCAAGGCACAAGTTACACAGAAGCAAGTCATATTATAACTGGCAGTGCACAGCAGGATTTCAGGAGCTTAAATAGCTTGCAGCCCAAATTAAAATTGTTGCCTCGTGTCACCTGCAACAAGGACGGGTAACGATACAGATGTCACAAATGACAGGTCTTTTTTTATAAAAGGGTCTGGATTCTATTCTAATAACTAATGGTTTCTAGGGATATAATCATTCTAGCAATAAATGATGTATTATTGATCGAGATGGATTAAACTTGATGAACCTGAGATATTTTCTATGGATGTAATAATAAAAGACATATTGCCAGAAGGATAACTGTAGACTAGGGCTGCTGCAATCTTGACATCAACATGGCTTGTATAATCATATTCTTGAGGTTTGTTAGAAAACACATAGTTCAAATACCCTACTAGGAAATAATTAACGGGAATCATTTATTCAGGACCTTCATCTAATAGATGCAAACTTTTAATAACAAGTACATCTAGATATTGACATGGACACAGTAGTTGGAATCCAGAACCATTTCTTTCTCATCATTAAGAACAGTTTTCTTTCAAGCCTCTCAAAGGTGTCCGTTAACTAAAGTGGATCTGTATCCGAGGTGAACGGTCCCCTTTAATGGACAAATATATTTGAAGATACATCAACAGAGAATTTCGGAGAAAAGCTATGAATCTCATCACATTTCAACCTTTACGATACTTCAAGTGCTCTATAGATAATATCACAGACTCGGAGCGAGCACCGGCTCAGATCTACTGTCCATTGAGAGAAATGAATCATTTCTTCATTACAAGATTAAAAAAAAATAATAAATTAAATGCCATTTTACTTCAAATGGCATCTGAAGGATTTCCCGGCTTCTTCAGTTTATGATGCTTTCATAATAGTAACGGGATTAGACCTGATTAGCAGATATATATTCGTCTAGCACCTAGACTTGCAAAATGTAGCAACATCAAACCTAGCCGGCCGTCATAACTTCAAAAATTTTATTTTATTTTTTTTTTTCTTAGAGAAGGAAATGTGTAATGGACGAGATACGAATTTCATCACATTTACGATAGTTCACGTCCCGTAGATAACATCGTAGGCTCGGAAATGCTCCCTCAGGCCTTTGGGAAGATAATGAATAATTTCTTTATAACAGGATTTCAATGCTAAGTGAGATTTTATATCCTTCGCCTTTTCTTGATGTGATGCGGAGGCCACTTGTCATTTGCTGTGCCAATATAATCTGTAATGATCTTATAATGTCTCTTTTACTTAAATTGGAAGCTGGTTGTTCATTATGTGCTTTATGGCTTTTTTCCCAGAATAATGTAAGAGTGAAACAAAGTAAACGGGGGACACAAAATACTGAATCTGTCTAAGTAGCCATTCAGCGGGAACTGTTTCTTTTTTGCCCATCATCCCAAGAGAGGGAATGCGACTGGGTCATTTGTGATACAGTATGTTTGGAATAATATTTGTGCCAACAGCTAGTCCAACGGTGTACTCATTTATTTATAGTCAATAGTTGCCAAAAACAATGAAAAAAATGCTATAAAAACACATCAATGACAAGCAAAACAATTAAAAAAAACTTTACAAGAACTCATAAGGGGCAAACAAAACAATACGAAAAGGTTCTCATAAAAAAAAACCATCAAGGGCAAGCAAAACAATACAAAAAAGTTATTACAAGAACCTATCATGAGCAAACAAAACAATAAAAAAAAGTTCTTACAAGAAACCAGCAGGGGAAAACAAAACAATACAAAAAGGTTCTTACAAGAAACCATCAGGGGCTAACAAAACAATCCAAAAAAGTTATTTTAAAAACTAATCAGGGGGAAACAAAACAATACATAAAAGTTCTTAGAAGAAACCATCAGGAGCAAACAGAACAATACAAAAAAGTTCTAAGAAGAAACCATAAGGAGCAAACAGAACAATACAAAAAAGTTCTTAGAAGAAACCATCAGGGGAAAACAAAATAATATAAAAAAGTTCTTACAAGAAACCATCAGGGGAAAACAAAAAATCCAAAAAAAGTTCTTAGAAGAAACCATCAGGGGCAAACAAAACAATACAAAAAAGTTCTTAGAAGGAACCATCAAAGGAAAACAAAACAATACAAAAAAGTCCTTATAATAAGCCATCAGGGACAAACAAAATAATACAAAAAAGTCCTTTCTAGAACCCATCAGGGGCAAATAAAACAATACAAAAAAGTGCTTATAAGAACCCATCCAGAGCAAACACTTAGCTTGATGTCCTTCCCCCAAAGAGCTATACATGCATATGTCAAATGGCTGAAGTAATCATTCCTCTTCCTTAGAAGTGATATTTGTAAGATAGAATAATGGGTATGTCAACCTTGGAGAAACATTTCACACTTTAATGAGTAGTTACAAAAGCAACTTTAGTGATCTATTCAATGGTGAACTATGAAATGTATGATCACTAAAAGTTCAGCTGCTGAGATCCCGAGATCCCAAGATCAGAAGAGCAGGGGGCCAACATTTCCTTGTGTGAATGGGGTGGTATTAAGTACTTGCAACCACCATGCCTACAGACAGTGAATAGAGCAGTGTTTGCGCATACTTAACACTAAATTCACACAGTGGACTTTGCACCCCATAATTTCATAGTTGCTGGGGGGTCTTAGTGGTCAGATCTCAAATCATACATACTGTAGCTATGGATAGGTGATATATGTTGTTTGTGGAAAATCCTCTTAAAATACGACCTTCCACCAGGTCAAAAGTGACCACTCTGATTTTTCATTCCCGCTGGTCCTCTGAGCAATCCATTTTTAGTTCTTTATAAATTCATCATACAGTTCCAAAGATATGGTCCTTAATATTTGGTGCTAATTTTTTGTGCATGGCTCATTGGATCCTCTGGGGCGTGTCTTTACGCTTCTCTGCATCATTAGACTATAAGCAATGCCCACCTTGTAAAGACCATAAAAAATAGTAATGGCCCATACCTCTGGAGGAAAAAAACTAGGAGTAAAAACTGATCTCTTTTGACATAATGACATGTCCTCTTTAACTAAAGAATAAAGTATAAATCTGCCTAAAAACAACAACATTGTAAAGTTCAGCCTGGGGTTCCTCGGACACACCAAAGGAAATGATTCTGAAGGCTTACCATTGTATACAGAAATTAATACAGTTTAATAATTAATTTGAGAAACATAAGAGTTAGATCCTAATGGCAAGTGCTGCCTCCAAAGAAGTATGTCTTTCTCAAAGATTATTGTGTAAGAGCCTGGGACAGCAAGAGGATATTGTCATTGACGGGCCAATCCAATCCTGTATATAGCAAAGCTTGTTGTATATTATTTCTGAACTGTGACCTTTATTATAGTCCTGAGCTGAACACACAATTCTGCAAACTTCAGACCTGTAGACTAGGTTTTGTCACTCTTCTGCCAGAAGCAAGATGAGAGGGGAGATCTGCCACTAGGGAAAGATTAAAGGAGGGCACCCCTGACACTTGCCCTGTGCCACCCTAGGCTCCCTAACGTCCTTAGATGGGTTCTTTCACCCAGTGCAGCAATCACGTTTCTATCCCTGTCTTACCCTGAGAACAACCCAGACTAGTGCGTAGGGAAGCAGGAACGCTAGTTCTGCTCTAACATAAATACAGACAAGGATAAAAGAAACAGCAATCACTCAATGCGCTCCAAGACTACAGAAAGGGGAAAGGGGAAGGAAAAGGTGAGGCAAACCAAATAAGAGATAAGTTAAAGGATTAAACTCAAACAAACTTCCAAGCAGTTGTCTCCAGAGACAACTCCTAGATGACCTCTCTTCACAGAGCTCACACCTCCAGCTCCAAACCAGGATATAGCAAGCTTTCACTGGCAACTACTCAAGCTAAGAGGTGAGTACCTATACCAGAAGGGAGTGGAGAAATCAGAACAGCTGAAATAACTCAGGACGAAGAGCTCTAGGATACAAACAGAAATGTTTGACCCTTGCAACAACAGAGAAAGGGAAATCTGCACAGCTATCTGGAAGGCAAAGCAGATCCAACAAGTGCAGGTGCACATATAGCCAGACGCTACGATCTTCTGACCCCTCTCTGTCGCGGTATCCCTGAGACAGGTTTACATTGGTACCAAGTATTTGCACTTTGCTGGTACTACTGGAGGATACCACCCATTAGTTACAAAGTAGAGGTACTACATGTAGATACAACTGCCATCTCTGGCTAACAACATGCACAGGGAATAATACACTTGAATGCAGTGGTGCAGACAGCTAACATCCACTATCTTCCATCAGAATCCCATAGTGCCCTTGGCAACAGTATTACTAAATCTATTCTACCAATTGTTACTTCATCTTCTTACATCAATACACAAGAGCCTCAATTGCTCTCCTTTTGATCCAGTTCTGCTGGCTTCTTGTCCGTCCAACCTTTTAGGATTTCTACCAGTAGAACCAAATGCTCAGTCTGACACTTATGGCCAAACAGTGGTGTAATTATCTGGGTCTGGATTGGAGTGTTTTTATTGCAACCACTTGGGATAGCACAGGCAGGTAGCATAGTCAGTGAACCGCCAGAGGTCGGTACATGGGAACAGCACTATAATATGGAGGAGGAGTAGAAAGAAGAACAGGTGAAGGAAGAAGAGGAGGAGGAATAGAAGGAGAAGGAGGAGGAGGAGGTAGAGCAGCAGCAGGACACTAATGGATGGAAGCTCAATAATCTCGCAAGGAATTAAGTGCAAGGCCAGGTTTAAATAAGGTGTCCAATCAAGAAACCACAGGTAGAGCCAATCCAACCACAGGGTAGATACTAGTAGCTGAAAGAGCAATTAGCTATCCGGAGCTCAATAGCTCAGAGCGAAAAGCTGTTGCATGCTGCGCAAGCATCGCTGGGTTCGAGTCCTGACAAGTGCTCAGATTACTCTCTGCAAAGTAACATCCCTTGTTGAAGTAGGTGCAAAAAGTGCCTTTCTTTCCATGGAGTACGGGTCCGGAGGGATTCCCCGTTAGGGCCAGTTTTAGAGTAGTGTGGTATGGAAACATTTGTGCGGCCATATTTCAGGAGCAAGTCCTGGACTGACTGAGGGTGTAAGGACCCAAACTCACAGCTTGATACGCGTCTATGATGCTGTCAGTAAGAGTCCTTAGACCCATGTTTGTATTACGAGTGCACAAATGTGCCTTGACATTTTCATCTGAAACTGGTGTTGGTGTAAAACAAGGCTCAAAGGTGGGTATACCCATTAAAAGGAACCTTTCACTGAATTTTTTTATGTAAACTGTGTACCTCCCTCAATTGCCGCTGCTCCATTGATTCTAGAATAGTTTTTTTTTTTTTTTTGGTGACCCTGAGTTCTACGACCATGTTCCCAGGTAATAGTAATGCAAATTTTTCCTTTAACTAACGGGGCATGCACCACAGAACTTATTTGTGGGCATGGTTGTGTATTAAATGGCAGAAGCAGAGTGAAAACAGCAAATGTCCACAGAGTTTTGTGCTACACGCCCAGTTGGTTCAAGGGGATATTTGCACCATTATTTCCAGGTGGCATATCTTACGATGTGACTGTGGAATAGAAAATGGACTTGTATACTGTTCCTCAGGCTAGGGATCCCTCTCTATCTCTGTCCCCAGGTTTACCCCTGATGGTGGGGATGCCTGGGTCTCGTTCCTCACTAATCTGTTAAGTGTATGTGGAGAACACAAACAAGACAGACAGGGCAAAGCAGAAGCACAGTCATACAGAAGCAATCTCACAAGGAAAAACACTAAGGAACAAAAGTGTAGAGCCAATCAGGCAACAAAGTAACATAAAGACACCAAGGGAAAAGGAAAGATTTCACCAAACACCACTCACACCAACTTTGGAATAACCACCAGTTATTCAAGATGTGTGTACCTCTCCAGACCAGGATAGACTAACTATAGCTGGCATTACCTGCATAGCAAAGCCAGCATATATAGAAGGAGAGCAGACATGACAGATATTATCTGCGCGACAGCGTGGCAAATCAGGGACGTTCGTGGGCGGAGACGATTTTTTGGTGCGAACAAGCCAGAACCACGAACACGAACCCGAAATTGAAATGCCGAACAAATCGCTCAACACTACTTGTGACAGCATAACTTTGAAACGAAGAGGCACAGAAGAAAAAAGAAAACTGTTCCAGAATCAGTGAAGTAGCACCAATTGGTGGAGGTACTCAGTTTTGATGAAAAAAATCCAATGGGAGGACCCCTTTAAGGTGTCAGATCCCGCCTAATGAGCTTAATATTTTCTGACTTAGCTGTGTACCGTACCAGGTATATATGGCCCTGTCATTAGCAATGTTTATTGGCGCATAGCACGATATTGCTGACAAGGGTTAACCACGGGAGCATAAACATTCATATTCGCACCGTGGGTTGAATGTGGGTGTAAACCATTAAATAAATTGCACCGGGTTCATGCTTCCATTAATCTATTGAAAGGGTTTTGTTGGCTCTGTGTGTTTCCCTTTATGTCATATGAGTCAACATCGGTAATATAGGTTGTGATATATGTGAGTCATAAAGTGGCCAGGAGCAAGACGGCTATGCTGAGTCAGCCCGAAGAGACGACCTGGGAAGAGACAGAAAAAGAGCCAATGATTTACATTTTCAGCCAAACGGTGTCTTTGGTAGCGAGTGATTTGTTACGATAACCTATGTGAATAATTTAGTAAGTGTTTTACCTCTTGTAATCTTCGTCAGGTGCCCCAGCTGTGCGTTAGCTCTCCGCGAGCCTTCCTCTTATCTCTAGCAGGCACAAGCCCAGGGAGCTTTGTATTAATTCCCCTTCTATCTTTTCATCATTCCAGTTCTTTAACAATGAGTTTGATTTCAAGTGCACATTTTAATATTCCTGTTTACGCTGTTAATTATGCAGCATTAGCTGGAAACACCTCTTTATCATAGGGAAGTCAAACTGTTTTTTTTATGACATTAGCGGCTATTGATTAAAGCAACGGCAAAGCTTTCAGCAGAGAGACTCTCCGTAAGGCTAATTCCGCATTAAATATGATGAGATTTGTGTTATGTCCATTAAGGCACGAGCTGCAATAATTTAGGCAGGAGTTTTGTTAAAGGATAACCATTAAGCAATTCTTTGGTTAAGCTGGGAAGTCACCCTCTAGCAGAAAAAAATAAATATATACAGTATTGTGCAAAAGGTTTTAGGCAGGTGCAGAAAAAAATGCTGTAAAGCAAGAAGAAGTGCTAATAGTTTATTTGTACAAATTAAGAAAATGCAAAAGTGGACAAAAGAGAAATCTAAAATCCAATATTTTCCTGACCGCCATTTGCCTTCATCAATTATTCTATACGTAGATTTTGAAAAAACTCATCAGGGAGGTTGTTCCAAACATCTTGGACAACTAACCACAGATCTTCAGTGGATGTCGCTTATGCAGATCATTCTATCTCTTCATGTAATCCCAAACAGACTGGATGATGGGAGATCAGGGCTCCGTGGGGGCCGGATCATCATTTTCAGAACTCCTTGTTCTCCTTTTTGCTGAAGATCATTCTTAAAGAGGTTGTCCATGACTTTAACATTGATGACCTACCCTTTTGATAGGTCATCAATGTCTGATCGGTGGGGGTTGTGACACCTTACACCCCCGCCGATCAGCTGTTCCCAGTGCTGGCGATGGTCGGAACTGCTCAACTGCAGAGCAGTGGATGTGTAATACCTGGCCATTGCCACTATATAGTTGACAGAGCTGTGCTGTGCAGCAATGCAACTGAACAGTTCTGGCCGGCGACATCGGGAACAGCTGATCGGTTTGGGTGCCAGGTGTGGCACCTCCACCGATGAGATATTTATGATCTATACTTAGTCCTAAGTCGTGGACAACCCCTTTAATTACATTGGCTGTATTTTTGGCCTCGTTTTCCTGCTTCAGAATAAATTTAAAGCCAATCAGATGCCTCTAATTTCTTGCTTATTTTGGGAATTTAGGAGTCCAGTAGGCGGGCTTATCCAATAATTGATAGCCTTTCCTGTATGAGTATGCATACAGAGAAAGTTGTCAATCACTGAATAGGACCAGGTGTGGTTTTACTCCATGATTGTCAGCTATTTCTATATGCATACTCATACTGGAAAGGCTGTTAATCATTGAGCAGGACCGCCTACTGGACTCCTTAACTCCCGGAATAAGCAGGGATTTACTGTATCTTATGCTTAACATTTTCCCACAATGTTGTATATCAATCTTCTCAGCTCCTCATGCTTTATTATAAGCTGCCTTTAGTTTGAGTGTTTGATGTAACATGTTCCCATTAAGGAGTTGTCTCATCAAGACCGGGCATATGGATGTTATGGAGGGAGCTCTCAATCTAAATTGAAACTGTTCATATATTACATGGTTGGCCATTTATTTAAATGCTGTATTATAGGCTACCATATTTAACAACAGTTAGAGAACCAAAATCAGGAGAATTAAGCCACACTCCAAAGGAAAAACCCTAAATTGCCCAGGAGCCCCACTATTTGGATACTTGCAAAAACTTTGACCCATTTTCTGTCCAGTTCATGGGATTTTCCTGGCAAAATTAGGACTATTGGAAAGTATATAATATATTTCCCCAGTATTAATCACTGCAGGGAAATATACAGCCTATGACAACTGGTTGTGAGATGCCAAAAATGTGGCTTCAATCTATATGGGCAGCAAGGTGGCTCAGTGGTTAGCACTGGTGCGTTGCAATTTTGGAGTCCCGGGTACAATTCCCACAAAGAACAACATCTGCAAAGACTTTGCATGTTCTCCCCATGTTTGCGTGGGTTTCCTCCAGGTTCTCTGGTTCCTTCACATTTTTCAAAGGCATACGGATAGGGAATGTAGATTGTGAGCCCCAATGGGGGCAGTGATGATGTCTGTAAAGTGCTGTAGAATAGTCTTTTTGAGATCACTCCTTTATAGCATATTTACACGTATACAAGTTGCACCAATAATATGTCCTCCTTTGACCCCCATGTAACTAAATTCTCCTATAGGAGTCCAATATAGGTGAATTAAACAATTGAGTGGGGTATATGCAACACAGTGATCCAGGAAACAGCAGATAACACAAGAAAATTGGAGCAAAATGCTTTGACTAGTTGGCCTACATTGTAAATTTTACGAATACCTATTGTGGTAGATCGCTCATTCAGCTGCACACGGAAGTAGACACAGGTATGCTGTCTCTTAAAATCTCTTGTTGGTTTATTAGAATGTGGCATAAACCAACATTGAGTCCATGAAAATAAACACAGCCCCTTGGGTAAAACGAGAAAACAAACAAAACAACATGATTACCACAACACAGTCCTTGTGCTAGCAGGGGTCCGCCTGCTCAGAGTTTAACAACTCCCCATGGTTCAGGTCAACACAGAACACACATCTCCTTTCTGGAGTATGCCTCTCCAGATACACTGAACAACTAATACCTCAGCAGGCCTTGTATTTAAACCCCAGACTACACCCTGAGGTGGAGATATGGAGAACAACCTCCTGCCCGCTCTATGGTTGTTCTCATAAAAACACGCCCTTTTACAAAATGGTGAATTAACCCCTCTCAGCAAATAACATGCTGGAGGAAACCTAACTATTTTAATTCACTGAAGCTAATAGCCTCAGGGAAACATATCTCCCCTCCAGCACTTTACCAGTGACTTTGTCACACTATAAACCCAGGGATTGTGTATTATTTATACTTCTGGTCCAACCTTAGTTTGGCACCAAGTTGTTGAAACTTTAAAAATTTCACTGACTTGTAAAATAGTAAAGTCAACCCACTGAACAACTTGATACTACGTTAAAATACACCTTATAGAGACTGTCAGTCATAGTTAACCACCTTGTCTTGTACCTATAATTTCATGGTGCAATATCTCGGTCACTTCAAAGGGTTTATTCCCATCTTCAAAGATAGATACTATCACATTGTTCTTGTAAAAACAAACACTTTTGCAATTTACGGCTTATTAAAATTTTCAGCCATTCTTGAGATATTAACACTTTTTACAGATTACAGTTCGTTACCTTAGAGCCCGACCACCTCTCCTGTCTAACTTGGGAGGATTGCACCCAAGCTGGCCGGGATCAGGAGGCAACAGCATGGTGTAGCAATCCTGGCTAGCCTAAAACAGTGCTTACAAAGTCAATGGAAAAGACTTTGTAAGCAATGCACATGTTCTGTTTGCATTGCAGCAGTGGTCGGTCTTCAAGGCAACGAGCAGTAAATAAATGAAAAATGTTAATATCTCAAGAATGGCTGAAAATTGTAATAAGCAGTAAATTGCAAAATTGCTTGTATTTACAAGTACTATACGACAACGCTCAATTCTGAAAATGGGAATAACCCTTTAAGTCAATGGTCAATGCCCCTAAAGCTTCTTTCAAAATCTGATATGCTTTATATTGTATTGGGGCAAAATGTTTAAGCACCTATTGTAACCAGGGTTTGATCGATGATCATTGCTCATTTGAGAACTCATTTACATGGACGGATTTCTGGAGAAACGAGCGCCAATCAGAAGTACTGTAAAACAAGTCAATGAGCACAGGTGACTGTATTTGGTGCCCGGGGGTATTAGTTGCAACTATCTTTGGCTATGTGTGAAATTGACTCATCTGTCTGAAGTAAACATAAATTAGAGGACAAATCGAAAATGAAAAACCCTAATGAAATGTCAAAGTAAAGAAAAACAGATATAAATAGAAGGTTAGAACATAAAATGTTCTTGACAAACAAGCATGAAACTGAGAAAATGAGACTTTTCACGAGGTGATAATTCTGTTTAGGATGTCATCTAGGTTTTCATAATGGATAATTATATCTGATTTAAAGATAACATTGTAGATTCACAGTAAATACCCAGCCCAACAGAATATTTCCCAAGAGGAACTTGGATTGATGATAGTCAGGTGAAATATTAGACTGAAGAAGAAGAAGTAGTGTAGATAATAGATAGTTTTTACATCTGCATGAACATAGAGTCTTTGCTGAAGGAGGATCCACATATTTCAGCCCTGAGAATATTTTCAGTTGGAAGCCAGAAGAAGCCATGATGACAGAGCAGGAACAAGGCAGGTCCATGGAGTCAGTATAGGTGCATAAAGCCAGGATTGGAATATGGAGTCGGGACAGGAGAATGGAGCGAGGATTGGTATGTGGAGCCCACATATGTTAGGACAGGAGGATCCAGGGCAGAAAGGTAAAGCCAGGAAAGGAAAGTAGAGCTAAGACTGGTATGTTGAGTTAGAAAAGAAAAGTGGAGCTATGACTGGAATGTAAAGTTAGTAAACAAGGATGGAGCCCAGACTAGGATGAGAAGCCAAGATTTGAACCTAAAGCTAGGACTGGGGTGTGGAGCTAGGAAGGGAGGATGGAGCCAGGACTAGAATGAGAAGTCAAGGTATGAACCTAGAGTGGGGACTGGGGTGTGGAGCTAGGAAGGGAGGATGGAGCCAGAACTAGGATGAGAAATCAAGGTTTGAACCTAGAGTGAGGACTGGGGTGTGGAGCTAGGATGGGAGGATGGAGCCAGGACTAGGATGAGAAGTCAAGGTTTGAACCTAGAGCGAGGACTTGGGTGTGGAGTTAGGATGGGAGGATGGAGCCAGGACTAGGATGAGAAGTCAAGGTTTGAACCTAGAGTGAGGACTGGGGTGTGGAGCTAGGATGGGAGGATGGAGCCAGGACTAGGATGTGGAGATGGGATAAGAGGTTGGATCTAGTACTGGGATGTGAAGCAAGTACAGGAACTCAGAGACCGGACAATGATGTAGAGCCAGGACAGAAAGGTGGTTCCTGAACTGGGATGTGTATACAAGACAGGAACATAGAACGAGGACTATGGTTTGAAGCCAGGGAAGGAAGATTGAGTTAGAAGTCGGATGTGAAGGTATGATTAGCATATGGTACCAGGACTAAAAGGTTGAACCAGGACTGGGATATGGAACAAGAAAAGGTAGGTGGATCCCAGACTGGGATGTGGAGCCAGGACATGAACGAGGAGCCAGGACAGGGACGTGAAGTTAGGACAAGAAGTTGGAGGCAGCACTGGTAATTAGAGCCAGGACAGGACAGTGCAGCCAAAATGAGGCCATGCAGCCAGTACAGAAGCTTGGATTGGGATGTGGAGCCATAACATGAACTTTGAGACATTACAGAAAGTTGGAGGAAGAACTGGGATATAGAGCAAAGACAAGAAGGTGTTACCAGGACTGGGATGTGGAACTAGGACAGAAAGGTTAAGATAGGACATTGGACGTGGAGCCAAGACTGATAGTTGAAGTCAGGAAAGGAAGATGTAGCTAGCACTAGGATTTAGACACAGAAAAGAAAGGGGGAACTAGGACTGCAACATGGAATCATGAGAGAAATGTAAAGTATGTAGAGGGACTGTGATTGCAGGACAAAAGCAGGGTAGAAACTCTAACCAGGAAACAGAAGAAGACCAGGAAGTGGAAATAGAAGATACCAGAAATGCCATTGAGAAGAAGACTTGGGTTAGAACCAATATCAGGAATTGTATCCAGGATAGACATCTTTGTCAGCGATCCTTGCTAGTGACATTAGTCTGCCTACGAATACCATTGACAGTGGTGTTCATAAAATATGGATACAGTATGATATATGATTATGGAAATTTAGCACCTTGACACCTCCCTAATAATTTTTATTATCGCAGCATGAGACAGTAGACTTCTCCTTGACCCCTTTATTCGTTTTATCTCATTAAAAATATTGGTGGGATATTCCTAGGCGGTCCAATCAAAATGTCTCCAACTAATGTTCAATCATACTGTATTTCCAAAACCATAAAGCTGAATGGGATCATCAAGACCCAAAGCTGTGCTGCCCTGTTCTGCTGCTGCTATGCTCTAATGATCAGAGGGGGACAGATCTTTGAACTTCAAAGAATAAATGTTAACAAATCCCATATCCTAACATTCTTCTCACTTGAGGGAGTTGGGTGGCTGGATGGACACCGATCAGTGACGATCCAGGTATTGTATTTGTGGACATGTGAATATGGTGTGCGTTTAAACCCTTCTAGAGAAAATTATGGTTGTTTCCCTGTTTCTATAGATGACGTGTATCAGACAATGTTTCTTCGGAATTTAACATGTTATAGACCTTCAGTCAAAATTCATGATTTCTACCATTGGGTAATGATTTCAGTTTGCTTATTTTTACTTCATGTTGAGGAATACGCTTAAATTGGTCAAGATCTACTTCATTCTTTTCCTTGCCATCCACTGTACCCTCAAAGACATCAATACTTTGCCTTTTGTAGCCAGTTAAGGCAATGACCTTCTTTTATCTCTTGTTACTTTGCCCTTTTTGAATCCAATATGTTTCGTAAATTTCTATCAATGTAAGTCTCTGTGATATGAGACAAAAGTTGAAGCTGTAGGACAAAATCTGTGATGGACATGGTATTCAAGTAGACTTTAGAAAAGCTTGAATATTTTAATGATGATAAGGTAGGACATTGAATCAGACGTTTCAGTCTAGTAGGACTTTCATCAGGGTATACATTGCTTAGAATAAGGTATATACCCAAGGGAAAATGCAGTGTCCAGCGCCAGTATTCAATGGCACAATTGAACTAGCGGTGGACCTCGCGTTCATACTGCCGTTTCTTTCCCTCACTGAACTGCCAACCTGAAAACACTTATGCTGGACACTGCATTTTTCCTTGTGCATATACCTTACTCTAAGCAATGCGTACACTGATGAAGGTCTTACTAGACCGAAATGTCTGTTTAATTGTACTACCTTATCATCATTAAAATATTCAAGATTTTCTAAAGTCTACCTGAGTGCCAAGTTCTCCTTCACATATATCAGGCTTTGGACTCTACTTGAGCACCACCAACTACCAGGAGTGCGGTAATTTGTCTTTCTGCCTTAAAATCTGTGATGAGACCTCTGTCATGTTCCAAATAATACTGTTGTCTTCTTATATGGCATAGGGGCATTTGGCCCATATTAAGCACCGGGACCCAAGTGTGATTGCTGCCATTTTATACCTTATAGTTATGCCAAACAATGAAAGGAGACTTCTGGATGCTCTTTCCATTACTTTACGTTTTAGGTCAATTAGGATTACCATCATTTTTAATTTTTGCCAAATGCCAGAATAATGAGAGATAGAGAATATTTTAAGGCATTTTTATTACTCACTACAAAGTCAAAAGTTTACATACATTTCATTACTATTTGGTACCATTGCCCTTAAACTGAATGACTTGGGTCAAACGTTTGGGATATCCTTCCACAAGCTTCTCACAATAGTTGGTCAGAATTTGGGCCCATTCCTGACAAAACTGGTGTAACTGATCCAGGTTTGAAGGTCGACTTGCTCGCACCAGCCTTTTCATCTTTCCCATAAATTTTCAATAGGATTGAGATCAGGGCTTTGTGATGGCCACTCCAAAACATTGACTTTGATATCCTTAAGCCACTTTGCTACCATTTTGGCAGTATACTTTGGGTCATTGTCCATTTGGAAGACCCATTTCCGCCCAAGCTTTAACTTCCCGGCTCATGTCTTGAGATGTTGTTTCAGTATTGCCACATAATCTTCTTTTTTCAAGATGCCATCTATTTTGTGAAGTGCACCAGTCCCTCCTGCAGCAAAGCAACCCCACAACATGATGCTGCCTCCCCCATGTTTCACAGTTGGGATGGTGTCCTTAGGCTTCCAAACTCCTCCCTTTTTCCTCCAAACGTAACGATGGTCATTATGCCCAAAAAGATCAACTTTAGTTTCCTCAGACCACAGGACATGTCTCCAAAAATTAAGGTCTTTGTTTCTGTGTGCATTTGCAAACATTAATCTTGCTTTTTTATGTTTCCTTTGGAGTAATGACTTTTTCCTGGCAGAGTAGCCTTTCAGCCCATGTTGATACAGTACTCGTATCATTGTGGATAGAGACACAATCTTACCAGCTTCTGCCATCATCTTAACAAGGTCTTTGCTTTTGTCCTTTGGTTGATATGCACATGTCGGACCAAAGCACGTTCATCTCTGGGACACAGAACTCGTCTCCATCCTGAGCGGTATGATGGCTGGACATTCCAATCTTGTTTGTACTTGTGTATAATTGTTTGTACAGATGATATCTTGAAATTGTACCCAAGGATGAGCCAGACTTGTGCAAGTCCACAATTCTCTTCCTGATATCATGGCTGATTTCTTTAGACGTTCCCATGATGCTACACAAAGAAGCAGTGTGTTTCGGGTATGCATTAAAATGCATCCCCAGGTGTGCCTCTAATTAACTCAGATGTTGCCAAAAAACCTATCAGAAGCTTCCAAACACATGACATCATCATATGGGCAGTCTAGAATTGTTTAAGCGCATAGTAATCTTAGTGTATGTAAAGTTATGATTTTGCAGTAAGTAATAAAAATGCCTTCAAACATTCTCTCTCTCTCATTATTCTGGCATTTGACAAATATTAAAAATGATGGTAATCCTAACTGACCTAAAAAGGGAAAAGTTTATTCTGATTTCATGTCAGATATTGAGAAAAACATGCATATGTGTCTTTTTATATAGTGTATCGAAACTTCCGGTTTCAACTGTACATGTACTTGTCTCCAGCACTGATTAATATTAACCAAAAACAAATTGGGTAAATGACCTAAGGTTCTAACCCCTCCAATCAATAATTTACATGAACTATAAGTTTATGAAGTCTATGAATAGTGGCTTGGAAACATGGCACCTGAACATTGTTACATTGGCATTCTTAAGTTATTATGTTACGGGTCTAGGGGGTGGAACCTCTGTGCTACGGTGCAAGGAGGGACCCAGAGGGGCGTAACTAAGTATCAACCCGGACCGACCCTGGTCGTACGGCGGCTAACGACTCCGTGACCAGGGAGGGACCGAGCCGAGGGACCAGATGCTACTCCGGGGGACGACCTTGTAAGGGAGCAAGTGACTCCCACGGTACAGATGGCAGGGACTCATCGGAATAGCAGGTAGGCACAGCAGGCAGGCTGGCGAGCGGAAGCCTCCAGGTAGGCTATCAGGTAGACACAGCAATTGACAGCAGGAGTCTCTAGGAGGGCTGGCTGGTGGTCATGGCAAGTGACGGCAGGAGTCTCTAGGTGGTCACGGCAAGTGCTCCCAGGTGAGCGGGCTGGTAGGCACGGCTGGTAACAGGCAGGTAACAGGCAAGTGCTCCCAGGTGAGTGGACTGGCAGGCACAGCAGGTAACGGGCAGGTAACAGGCAAGTGCTCCCAGGTGAGAGGGCTGGCAGGCACGGCAGGTAACAGGCAGGTAACAGGCAAGTGCTCCCAGGTGAGCGGGCTGGCAGGCACGGCAGGTAACAGGCAGGTAACAGGTTGGCGGGCAAGACTGGTAGTCAGGTTAGCAGCGGGACCTGAGGGCTGAAGCAGAAGTCAGAAACACTGTGCAACAACTTTTGCTCGGGCACCTCCATTTTTTAGGAGGTGCCTTATATATGGGAGGATCCTCGGCTATTGGCCGGGGACTCCTTAGGACGGCGCGCGCGGCCCCTTTAAGAGGGAGGGAGCGCGCGCGCGCCCTAAGCACAGTGCCCGGGGAGCTGCGCGCGCCGGCAGCAGGAAGAGGAGCGCTGGAGAACGCAGAGCGGGGAGCGAGGAGATGAGTGGGACGGCGTCTCTGCCTAGCAGGGGGCTGAGATGCCGATGCTACATATTATATCTGCATTATTAGTGCACGATATGGCATATTTTTTATTTATGCACTTATTTGGGTTTTGTTGTAGAATAGCATATTTGCCATATACTAACAGACTTTTTTTGAAGTTCCTGGAAAAAGTGTAGAACTTTTGGTCTTTCAGAAGATATAACAGTCTTTGGAGAGGCTGCAAAAGCCTTTGAAATCCGCCCTGAAAACGCAATTTTAGAAGTTTTATGTTCAGTTGTTGATTTATGCGATCACACCCTGTGATCCAGGGCATAGGCTAGTTGTAACATCTGTTCCGATTCATATCTCCTCTGTTTCTACTTTAGCCACTAGGCAGCAGTGTGCTTTTATTGCTTGTGATGCGTGACTGCATCAGTCTCAGTCTTATTTTTTCCTGGGACTTTTGATGCTGCTTTATAAGGGAGCTGTGGGGTTAATTTTGGAATATGATTACTCCTTCTTGAGAGCCTTAAGTGAGGCAGTCAACTATTTAAACTCCTGAAGCTCTGACTCCCACTGCGGATCAATAATGTTGCTGTCCAGGTATATACTGCTGTGCTTCTGTTTGTTGTTCTGATTATTCCTATTCTTTGACCTCAGCTTGACTTTTAACTACCTGCTAGCTATACGATTTTTTTCCTGACATGACTTCTTGGCTTTGACGCTGCTTGACAACCCTTCCTGCTTCTAATTCACTCTTCCAGATAGCAGCCCTTATGTGGAAGCAATCCACTCGACCCCTTTGTAAGGCTGGAACCTTGTACTGTGGTTAAAGGGTAGTTGGGTGTTCCTCTGGAATCTGCCAGATGGAGTGGCTTGTGCCAATTCTTTCCGGGGTAGCCATTCTGAACCCATAGCCTCACAGTCATGACAGTAGTCCAATGTTCTTCTACTCCCATTTCCATCTCTTCTTGTCCCTTGTCATTGAAGAGAAGGACAACTTGACCCCCTAGTTGTTCCATAAGATTCCTCCACCTCCAAAAGCCATGGAGAACCAATTTATAAACCGAAAGAATTAGGATAGATTCCTTACCTATCTATATTACAATGTAAACTATTTACATCAGTGGTTTCCAGAATTGTAGCTGTCCAGCTTATCGACATCTATCATAAGATCTAGGGAGTTGACTTTTTTTGTAATGGCTGAAGTGCCCCATGTTGCAGACTGCTGATCTACATCTATGTTAGTAAGATTTGATGAGCGTTAATGCAAGGCACACTCGTTATGTTGTCAAGGTAATTGCTGTAATTTTAGCACCGAGTTGATGCATTCATTACAGCACATGTTATGGATTTGGCAGAAGCAGGAGCATGTGCTAGGATGTCCGCTTTCTGTATGTCACTATCAAAATTACCTTATCTGGAAGACTTTACCTGAACAACTTGATGAAAATTAAAACACAAATAAGAATTAATGGGTAGAAGATTCACTACTATGTTTATTAGAAAAAAAACGTGCAGCAATCCTCGAAAAGTAATATACAAGGACTCAGTTAAAGATCAGCACGCAACTTCCTTCTCATGTACCTGCCATGGGGCTGAAAAGTGGTATCCACTGAGTGAGAAGAAAATCAAAGCTCACCTAACATCTCATAATTTATATTAACTTGAGATGAGTGCATCGATTAGAAGACAATCAAATTTGCTTTGAATTTCTCCAAAAATTTTGATTTGTTAGGATGTAAACATGTTGCATCACTGAAATGGCCTCAAGTAACGTCATGATGTGCCCTCTGAGATGCCATGATGTTATGAGGACTAGTCTATGCAAGAGGTGGTATAGAGCCCAAGATAGTGACCGGACTGAAGGAAGCTGTGCGGTGTGGGAAAAGTGAGGGGCAAGGTGAGTATTGTATGTACTAATTTTTTAACCCTACGTTTATTATGTTCTGGGTCTGGAGAGACCTCATAGCATACTAAATATCTATTGATAAATTCAATGCAAAACAAAATTTCAAGCCAAACTGGAGTGACAAATTTTGGCAAACGCTCATCTGTAATATTAACTTGTAATACGGATTAAATGCTGAAAAAAAGCCACTCACTCATAGCTATACATCTGTATATACCAGCAGGGCCACTATCAGGGCATTACTGCCCTTACTGGTGTATGGGGCCCGGTGAGCAGAAGCAAAGAAGAGGGGGCCCGGCTGCGCAGTCTGTGCAGAGGCAGCATAGCAGAGGCACTCTGAAGCCAAGGCTAGTTACTTTGCTTTATTAAGCCCCAGGGCCCCAGTCACTCACAGCTACAGCTACTTACATTGTATGGACGCAGCAGAGGGGGTCAGCCATCAGTGATGTCAGACGCTGCCAGCCCACCCACTCTTCCAAAGCTACCGGTGTGCTCTGGACCCTTAGCACATTATATGCAGGAGTTGAGGGCCCGTAAGTGATTACATGTATGTATGTGATGTGGTGTTCGATGGGAACTATTACTGTGTGATTTGTAAGGACGTGGTGCAGAAGTAGAGTTTTTCCAAGAGTTGGCGGTGGTACTGGGGAAGATTCACGGGGTGGAGATGAAGCTGGGGCGGAGTCTCAAGGGGGCTTGAAAATTTAGCCAGCATTGGGCCCTGAAATTCCTGGTGGCAGCCCTGTATACCAGTACGTTATGCCTTTAAAGAAGGATACTATTTAGGTATTTAGGCAGAGAAAATCCTTTCATAGCTTCCAGTGCAGCCTGTAGTTTACTATTTGTGCTTCTGCTTACCAAACGGCTGGATGAGTCATGGCCAGAACATGGCAACAGGAGCTGCTGAGAATTAATTGAATATATATAGGGCTCAAAAAATCACTGTCCGTTACTAGTGTAATCTTTGCAATTGATCCGTTAAAAAAAGATGCCATGGTGATGGTGTCAGTATTTGGATCTGTTTTTTGAATACCCATTAAAATCCATGGGTGAGTCAAACCCCAAAAAACGTATCAGGCTAACGGCTGCTGTAATTTTTCTTCTGTGTGGAAAAATGTTAATGTGAGCTACCACACTGATTGAAGTGGTTGTCTTATCTTCTTAAATGGGTAAAAACAAACAACTTCACAATTTATGTCTCTTTAAAAGTTCTCAAGAACAGAGGGATTTCAGATTCTTGGTGGTGGCCAGTTTCCTTGAAGAAGAGCGTCCGCTTGCAAGCTGTTTGCTATACAGAACACCGAATCAAGGGTTTGAATCCAGAAACGTTACACAATCCAATTTTATTTAGTCTACATTAGAAAACAGGAATAAAGGTAGGACATGCAGCACTTGACGCGTTTTGGACAGTAATGATTAAGAACATTTCTGTCTGAAATGCGTAAGGCATGTCCTACCTTGGTTTGTTTTATTCCTGTTTCTTAATGTAGACTAATTAAAATTGGATTGTGTCATGTTTCTGGATTCGAACATAGGTTCTGTGGTCGGCGTCTCTTTCCACTGAGCCACAATACATACACTTTTTCTTTTTTTGTCGGTTTGGGTAACAGGTGTTTTTTAATTAACTCTGTTTGTCTGTCCTATCACCTTTCGGGTGCAGCTTTAAATACTTTCCCTTACTGGTGTTTCCTGCTAGTGATAGACTTTGTTGGATTCATTCATGCACAGTGGTGGCCAAAAGTATTGGCACCCCTGCAATTCTGTCAGATAATACTCAGTTTATTCCTGAAAATGATTGCAATCACAAATTCTTTGGTATTATTATCTTCATTTAAATTTGTCTTCAATGAAAAAACACAAAAAGAATTGTCCTAGTACAATTCCACACCAAACCTAAAAAAGGGGGTGGACAAAAGTATTGGCACTGTTTGAAAAATCATGTGATGCTTCTCTAATTCGTGTAATTAACAGCACCTGTAACTTACCTGTGGCACCTAACAGGTGTTGGCAATAACTAAATCACACTTGCAGCCAGTTAACATGGATTAAAGTTGACTCAACCTCTGTCCTGTGTCCTTGTGTGTACCACATTGAGCATGGAGAAAAGAAAGAAGACCAAAGAACTGTCTGAGGACTTGAGAAACCAAATTGTGAGGAAGCATGAGCAATCTCAAGGCTACAAGTCCATCTCCAAAGACCTGAATGTTCCTGTTTCTTCCGTGCGCAGTGTCATCAAGAAGTTTAAAGCCCATTGCACTGTGGCTAACCTCCCTAGATGTGGACGGAAAAGAAAAATTGACGAGAGATTTCAACGCAAGATTGTGCGGATGGTGGACAAAGAACCTCGACTAACATCCAAACAATTTCAAGCTGTCCTGCAGTCCGAGGGTACAACAGTGTCAACCCGTACTATCCGTTGGCGTCTGAATGAAAAGGGACTGTATGGTAGGATACCCAGGAAGACCCCACTTCTTACCCCGAGACATAAAAAGCCAGGCTGGATTGACAAAACTTACCTGAGAAAGCCTAAAACGTTTTGGAAGAATGTTCTTTGGTCAGATGAGACAAAAGTAGAGCTTTTTGGGAAAAAGCATCAACATAGAGTGTACAGGAAAAAAAAGAGGCATTCAAAGAAAAGAACACGGTTCCTACAGTCAAACATGGCGGAGATTCCCTGATGTTTTGGGGTTGCTTTGCTGCCTCTGGCACTGGACTGCTTGACCGTGTGCATGGCATTATGAAGTCTGAAGACTACCAACAAATTTTGCAGCATAATGTAGGGCCCAGTGTGAGAAAGCTGGGTCTCCCTCAGAGGTCATGGGTCTTCCAGCAGGACAATGACCCAAAACACACTTCCAAAAGCACTATAAAATGGTTTGAGAGAAAGCACTGGAGACTTCTAAGGTGGCCAGCAATGAGTCCAGACCTGAATTCCATAGAACACCTGTGGAGAGATCTCAAAATGGCAGTTTGGAGAAGGCACCCTTCAAATATCAGGGACCTGGAGCAGTTTGCCAAAGAAGAATGGTCTACAATTCCAGCAGAGCATTGTAAGAAACTCATTGATGGTTACCGGAAGCGGTTGTTCGCAGTTATTTTGGCTAAAGGTTGTGCAACCAAGTATTAGGCTGAGGGTGCCAATACTTTTGTCTGGCCCATTTTTGGAGTTTTGTGTGAAATGATCAATGATTTGATTTTTGCTTCATTCTCTTTTGTGTTTTTTCCTTGCAAGCAAATTAAATGAAGATAATAATACCAAAGAATTTGTGATTGCAATCATTTTCAGGAAGAAACTGAGTATTATCTGACAGAATTGCAGGGGTGCCAATACTTTTAGCCACCACTGTAGCTGTAGTTTGTGTTGGTTGCAGTTGTTTTGTGTGTGATTCCTTTACTCCCTAGGAGCTGCTGAGGATATTGAGGGTAAGCCACCATCGAGTGTAGGCACCTTTATGTTTTCTTAGGGTGCCAACTTCCGCGGTCAGGCAGGGACAGATCAGGGTCTGAGAGGGGCTTTTGCTGGTGTGAACAGGGATCTGTCAGGTTAAGGTATTTGTCTCCCTGGTTTGTACTTTAGCCGCATTAATGTGCTTTGGCAGTCATAACAGATTGTTTTAATGGTTCTGGTGCCAGATTACACTACTCCATTTCCCTACTGCATACAGACAATAGAAGAACTGAAAATACGTTCATGCAAACCTAGCCTAACTTACATTCTGTGAAGTTACTTTTAGAGACTCCCACTAGAAAGTTAACCTTGCTGAGTGTCCATTATATCTGACATCACTGTAGAGGGTTCTATTGTTTGCCAAGTATAGTACTATAATTTCTGACTATAGCAAGCAGTGACTTGCCTATTCCTCCTAAAGACCATAATGGTATCTGTAACATTACAATTACTGTTAAAAATAACTTATGTAAAGATTTGACATCAGAAGCCCCCGATTATCCCCCATGTTACATCTGCCAGGGCTTGATAATGCCTCCTTTGTCTAGCCCTTGGACCATTCCCTATACAGCAATGATAGTATAACATTATTGTCCAATTAATACCTGTAACCAGATGTACTGTTATAAATGTCATGGTTCCCCAGTGAGATGTCATCCTGCAGGATACATAGGGATTTTGTGTGCGGAGGTAATATAACAGGATAAGCTGCATTATTACAGAGCTGTGTATCCAAAGCCTGTAGCAAACTTCAGTTCGGGTCAAAGTTTTGTCATTTTCATACATTGTGGACTATTTTGCTGCTGTTTATACCATAGCGATGAGGGTGAGTAATATGGTAATATATGCTGTAATGTCTCCGAGCAGCAAGAAACTGCCGTCAATTTATAACACAAAACACCAATAATAAAAAACAAATAAATAGCACCATTAAAGTAATGTTTTAGTAGCTAAACAAGGTCATAATTTACCCACAGGACGTAATGCACTTAATAAATCACTACTTTACAGGCTGCGGGGAGGCCTGTGCGCTGCTGCTTAGTGAGCACTTCTCTACAGTTGGTGGATAATGCGGGCACTTTACCGTGGTGAAGTAATTATTTGTTACCAATATATTACCAGGAAATCTTTTGAGGTTGCAGATATCCATTTAGTTTTTGTTGAAGTCACCTTACTACATACTTGCTTACATTTCTCACATTAATGGCTTGTTTAGCACTTTTTGAATGCATTCTCTTACGGGCAAAAAAAGCAGTATTACTACATTAACAGAAAAAATTAAATTTCTAAAATATCATTTACATTTTTATTTTTTACCTGTGCTGCTTATTTTTAAAAATCGTAGCATGTCAATTCTTTCAGTATTTTTACAGCACTTTTTTCCAATGGATGTCTAAATGACATAGCCCAAGAAAAGCATCAAAAACACATAAAAATATGGGATCTAAGGGGTAAGGTTTCTCCTTGTGGAGAGTGACATGCCAGGTCTTGCACTCCAGTATGAGGAGACTTAAACGCCTTGCATTGCTCCTCTGGGAAGTTAAATATGCAAATTGTCTCTTCAGAAAGGAAAAAGATTTGAACTCTAGTGCCACCTTTTGGAAGTAGCAATCCTAAAAGTCATTATTGACCCTATTTCCAATAGGTGGCACTAGAGTTCAAATCCTCTTCCTCTCTGAAGAGACAATTTGCATAAAAATGGGGGTAATTTAGGCAATGTTTTTTATCCAGAAAAGGATCTAAGGGGTAACATTTCTCCTTGTGGAGAGTGACATACCAGGCCTGGCATGTCAGAGTGAGGAGACTTATATGTCATGAATGCTCCTCTTGGAAATCAAATATTAAAATTGCCTATTATCCAGAAAAATAGCATAAAAAAGCTACATGTGACTGTACCCCAAGAGGGAAACAAAACCATTTTATAACATCTGTGTGCATCACCTCTATTAAGCTAATCACTGTGCTTGGCGGCTCGTGCTATCTACCTCCCCACAGCCGTTGACCTATTGGCTAATTTATTAATTAATAATTTCATTTATATGGCAGCTACATATTCTGCAGCACTTTACAATTAAGCAGGGACATGTACAGACAATAAAGACATTACAAAATAACACATAGTTCAACACTTACAGGAGGAGTGAGGGCCATGCTTGCAAGCTTACAATCTACAAAGAGATGGGTAGGACAGAATAGTTAGAACGTTCTTGTCATGTATGGTCCAGCATTACCAAGTCTTAATGGGTGCACGGAGGACGTGGAGACAGATGAATAGGAGGGACCAGATTCTGCAGAAAATTTAGAAAGAGGGAACAGGAAAGAATTAGTCAAGTAAGGTGATAGGCTTGTCTAAAGAGATGTGTTTTTAAAGCACGCTTAAAACCATGGGAGCTATGTATTTGTCGGATCTGCCAGGGTAGAGCATTCCATAAAACTTGTGCAGCACTAGAGAAGTCTTCGAGACGGAGGTGCACGGTTTAGATTATGGAGGATGTAAGTCTTACTTCAGTTGCAGAACGGAGAGCACGGGTAGGGTAGACAGAAATGAGGGAGGAGATGTAGGGTGGTGCAGAACTGTGGAGCACTTTGTGGGTGAGAGAAATAAGTTTGTATTGTATTCTGTAGCGGATGGGTAACCGGTACAATGGCTGGCACAGAGTGGAGGCGTCGGTGAAGTGGCTGGATAGAAATGACCCTGGCTGCTGCATTATTTATGGATTGCAGAGGAAAAAGTTTGGTAAGAGGGAGACCGATCAGAAGAAAGTTTGACTAGTCTAGACGAGAATGAATAAGAGCTACAGTAAGAGTTTTTGTTGTTTCAAAGGTTAGAAAAGGTCGGATTCTGGAGATGTTTTTAAGATGCAGGTGACAAAAGTGAGTGAGTGATCGGATATAAGGAATAAAGGAAATTTTTGTGTCAAATATAACCCCAAGACAGTGGGCGTGATGCTGGAGAGTTATGGTTGAACCACCCAAGCCAATTGTTATATTATGTATAAGTAGCTAAATAGAGGGAGGAAACATGAGAAGTTCAGTTTTGGAGAGATTCAGTTGCAGATAGAGGGAGGACATGATGTTAGAGACAGCAGAAAGACAATCTCTGGTATTTTGTATCAAGATGGGTGTGACAAATTGTGAAGTTGGCTATAAAGGCAATGCGTGAAGATGTGACGTCACCGCTGCACCCAAAACACTGAGACCCAAGCAGCGTTGGGGAGGTGGTGTTGTACATGCAGAGGGTGAGTACTTGATATGTTTGGTATTTTAGGTATTTTAGAGCACTTTAGGCTACTTTCTTTAAAGTGGAAAAACCCTTTAAAACATTTTGTCTCTGCAATTGCAAAGGATGCGAAAGAGACAGCAACTCTAAAACATGTTGCTGTATATATTTCATATTCAATATTTTATAAAAAATATACACCATGTCATGCACTGCATCAGGGATACTTCAGATTAGAGATGGTGCAAATTGATTTGCACCGTGATGCACACGATGTGACGACACTTCAGACCTGCTAATCAAAAGAAGAGCCGCGGACGCCGGGAGGTAGGACGTGGTTCGCAGGGCGCCCATCTGATGGCCACTGAATACTGACATGGCTACTGGACTAGTTCCTGCAAATCGATTCTCACCCTCTCTAATGCCGATACATTGGCTTAGATGCCCCCAATATCTATTCTAATGTTAAGTCATGCAAAATGACTCTGCTTGGTACACATTTACTCCAATGGATTAATTTTGCTTTCTGTTTAGAAGTATGTAATAGTCAGCATTGTGCAATTACATCAAACAGGTTTTATTCAAATGTGTGCCCCTTGCTCTCCAATGTGCACCCATCACATCTGGCAGGTCATTTATGTATTAAGCTACATAATCTTGTATAATATACTTTTTTTTTCTTTTACATTTCCAATCTTTGTCAGTTATCAGAGGAGCACTTAGCGGTAATAGCAAACTTTAATGCAGTGACTTTTTTTTGGAGAGGTCTGCACTCATCAAATTAAGTCTCGTATTTTATTTAATATGAAGATATTAAGCTGCTAGACTGTGCCATTGATTATTAGCCTTCCTATCTGCGAGCCAATTACTAGTATTAATCGCAGCACACAGTAAAGCTGTCAGAATTATCAGACCTTATAGAGCTGAGCTCAGAAGCCAGGTAATTGCTGCAAATAATAATGAGTGGATGTGTATACCTGTTTTATCTCAGCAGACTACATTTTTTATATCATAATTTTCTCTTTTTTTTCAGATCACTTTTTCCTTTTGTCCCCTTTTTCATTTTCCCTACATGCCTTCTCTAGAAAATTGCACGTTCAACCTTTACAGGTTGCTCCTTTAAACAATTCCGACAAGTGTTCAACTTCCCTGCAGTGCCTCCACAGGAGAATAGAAGAATTACACATACAACCTTAAATCACTGGCAAAGGATTCTCTTTAAACAATTCCGACAAGTGTTCAACTTCCCTGCAGTGCCTCCGCAGGAGAATAGAAAAATTACACATACAAGCTTAAATCACTGGCAAATGATTCTCTTTCAACAATTCCGACAAGTGTTCAACTTCCCTGCAGTGCCTCCACAGGAGAAAAGAAGAATTACACATCCAAGCTGAAATCAATGGAAAAGGATTCTCTTTAAGCAATTCCGACAAGTGCTCAACTTCCCTGCAGTGCCTCCGCAGGAGAATAGAATAATTACACATCCAAGTTGAGATCACTGGCAAGGGATTCTGTTTACAACCCTACCCTTAGTTGACTGAACAGTTTAGTTAAACATTGTCCTAGCACATTAGACTTCCGACAAGTATTCTACTTCCCTGCAGTGCCTTCATAGGAGAATAGAAGAATTACACATGAAAGCGGAAATCACTGGCAAAGGATTCTCTTTAAACAATTCTGACAAGTGTTCTACTTCCCTGCAGTGCCTCCGCAGGAAAATAGAAGAATTACACATTAAAGCTGAAATCACTGGCAAGGGATTCTCTTTAAACAATTCTGACAAGTGTTCAACTTCCCTGCAGTGCCTCCGCAGGAGAATAGAATAATTACACATCCAAGTTGAGATCACTGGCAAGGGATTCTGTTTACAACCCTACCCTTAGTTGACTGAACAGTTTAGTTAAACATTGTCCTAGCACATTAGACTTCCGACAAGTATTCTACTTCCCTGCAGTGCCTTCATAGGAGAATAGAAGAATTACACATGAAAGCGGAAATCACTGGCAAAGGATTCTCTTTAAACAATTCTGACAAGTGTTCTACTTCCCTGCAGTGCCTCCGCAGGAAAATAGAAGAATTACACATTAAAGCTGAAATCACTGGCAAGGGATTCTCTTTAAACAATTCTGACAAGTGTTCAACTTCCCTGCAGTGCCTCTGCAGGAGAGTAGAAGAATTACACATCCAAGCTGAAATCACTGGAAAAGGATTCTCTTTAAATAATTCCGACAAGTTTTCTACTTCCCTGCAGTGCCTCCGCAGGAGAATAGAATAATTACACATCCAAGCTGAAATCACTGGAAAAGGATTCTCTTTAAACAATTCCGACAAGTGTTCAACTTCCCTGCAGTGCCTCTGCAGGAGAGTAGAAGAATTACACATTCAAGCTGAAATCACTGGAAAAGGATTCTCTTTAAACAATTCCGACACGTTTTCTATATCCCTGCAGTACCTCCACAGGAGAAGAGAATAATTACACATCCAAGTTGAAATCACTGGCAAGGGATTCTCTTTACAACCCTACCCTTAGTTGACTGAACAGTTTAGTTAAACATTGTACTAGCACATTAGACTTCTGACAAGTGTTCTACTTCCCTGCAGTGCCTTCATAGGAGAATAGAAGAATTACACATGAAAGCGGAAATCACTGGCAAAGGATTCTCTTTAAACAATTCTGACAAGTGTTCTACTTCCCTGCAGTGCCTCCGCAGGAAAATAGAAGAATTACACATCCAAGCTGAAATCACTGGCAAGGGATTCTCTTTAAACAATTCTGACAAGTGTTCAACTTCCCTGCAGTGCCTCCGCAGGAGAGTAGAATAATTACACATCCACGCTGAAATCACTGGAAAAGGATTCTCTTTCAACAAGTCTGACAAGTGTTCTACTTCCCTGCAGTGCCTCTGTAGGAGAGTAGATTAATTACACATACAAGCCGAAATCACTGGAAAAGGATTCTCTTTCAACAATTCCGACAAGTGTTTTACTTCTCTGCAATGCCTCCGCAGGAGAATAGAAGAATTACACATCCAAACTGAAATCACTGGCAAAGGATTCCCTTTATAACCATTCCCTTACTTGACTTTACAGAGCACTTTAGTTAACCATTGATGTAGTACATTAGACCATATTGTAAAGATGAGAGATAAGCAACTTAATTAGTGGTGCCGTGGTCAGTTTTCCAGTTTTGTCCTTCGTGGCAACCGACATTCACTTCATAAAATGAAAGCTAACTCCCACCCTCAGACTTTGCATTATTTTCACCTTTTAGCAGGGTCCAGTGGCTCCTTGAATTTCACTCTTTCATCCTTTACAGAAATGTGGCCCTTACTGCCAGGACCCTTGGATTCCATCTTCGGGGTAGGTGCTCCACCTAATGAACCAAGACTGTGTCCAAAAGACTAAAATAAGGAAAAAGTTAGGTCCAAATACAATGGTGTGAAAAAGTGTTTGCCCCCTTCCTGATTTCTTATTCTTTTGCATGTTTGTCACACTTAAATGTTTCAGATCACAAAACAAATTTAAATATAAGACAAAGATAACACAAGTAAACACAAAATGCAGTTTTTAAATGAAGGTCTTTATAAGAAATTCAAACCTACCGGGCTCTGTGTGAAAGAGTGATTGCCCTCCACCTTAAAACATAAATTAACTGTAGTTTATCACATCTTTGGGAAGCTGAGTTCAATTTCTCTAGCCAGACACTGGCCTGATTACTGCCACACCTCTTCTCAATCAGGAAATCACTTAAATAGGACCTGCCTGACAAAGTGAAGTAGACCAAAAGATCCTCATAAACTAGACATCATGCTGCGATCTAAAGAAATTTAGGAACAAATGAAAAACAAAGCAATTGAGATCTATCAGTCTGGAAAAGGTTATAAAGCCATATTTAAAGCTTTGGGACTCCAGTGAACCACAGTGACAGCCATTATCCACAAATGGCGAAAACATGGAACAGTGGTGAACCTTCCCTGGAGTGGTGGGCCGACCAAAATTACCCTAAGAGCGCAGTGACGACTCATCCAAGAGGTCACAAAAGACCCCACAACAACATCCAAACAACTGCAGGCCTCATTTGCCTCAGCTAAGGTCAGTGTTCATGACTCCATCATAAGAAAGAGACTGGGCAAAATGGCATGCATGGCAGAGTTCCAAGACAAAAACCTCTGCTGAGAAAAAAGAACATAAATGCTCCTCTCAGTTTTGCTAGAAAACATCTTGATGATCTCCAAGACTTTTGGGATAATACTCTGTGGACGGACTAGACAATAGTTGAACTTTTTGGAAGGTGTATGTCCCATTACATCTGGCATAGAAGTAACACAGCATTTCAGAAAAGGAACATCATACCAACAGTAAAATATGGTGGTGGTAGTGTGATGGTCGTGGGCTGTTTTGCTGCTTTAAGACCTGGAAGACTTGCTGTGGTAAATAGAACCATGAATTCTGCTGTCTGCCAAAAAATCCTGAAGGAGAATGTCTGGCCATCTGTTTCTGACCTCAAGCTGAAACGCTTTTGGGTTATGCAGCAGGACAATGATCCAAAACACATCAGCAAGTCCACCTCTGAATGGCTTAAAAAAACAAAATTAAGACTTTGGAGTGGTCTAGTCAATGTCCTAACCTTAATCCAATTAGGATGCTGTGGCATGACCTTAAGAAGGAGGTTCATGCTCAGAAACCTCCAATGTGGCTGAATTACAACAATTTTGCAAAGATGAGTGGCCAACATTCCTCCAGAGCGTTGTAAAGACTCATTGTCAGTTATCGCAAACGCTTGATTGCAGTTGTTGCTACTAAGGGCCCAACCAGTTATTAGGTTTAGGGGGCAATCATTTTTCACACAGGACCCTGTAGGTTTGGATTTCTGTTTCCCTTTAATAATAAAAATCTTCTTTTAAAAACTGCATGTTGTGTTTACTTGTGTTATCTTTGTCTAATATTTTAATTTGTTTTATGATCTGAAACATTTAAGTGTGACAAACCTGCAAAATAATAAGGAACCATGAAGGGGGCAAACACTTTTTCACACCACTGTACATAGTCAGGGAAAGTGGGGTCAGAGTTAAAAGGATCAAGCAGAGTAAATAGATAGAAGAGATATCAGTTCAAAAGTCTAACCAGATAGGTCATCCAGAACTTAATCAGAGGAATGATTAGGAATGCAGCCAGATAAAAACACAGAACTACAGTCCAAATATTTAAAAGAGTATGCAATGGGTGGCATGGGTAAAAGAGCATTGGTTCGTTGACCAGTCCTTGCGTGCTGATCAGCCAGACCATCTAATAATGTCCAAAATGAAGTGTCTAAAATAGTGTCAAAAATGAAGACAGGTCATGATCAGGAACATTCGGTATGGGAGCAGGAATGGGTATGTTTGTAACAGAAAACCCTTTATAAATACTTTTATTTGTTGATGGAAACTGAAAGTAATGGTACAGAATCTATTGTCTTGGGTCTACCTTGCTGTGGTTAGTGATGAGTGAATTAAATTCAGCAGTTCTCTTAAATTCCATCATATTTATTCTATACTAATTCAATGCCTCTTATTATTGTCTAGAAGCTCTGTGTGTGGTAGCTTAGCAGGACTTAATATGAATGCCACAAACAGAACTTGCACTATCACTCCATCTAGCAAATCCCAGAGGGTGCCCTGGCCTTCATACTTTAATATCTATAAAGGGATTTCTCTGGCATTACAGAGGGAACCCTGGGTTGGGTGCATGGAGTGGCTGCTGGCAGAGAATGGTCAGAATGCCGAGTCAATATAAAAAGGTCTAAAACAGGAGCAAAATAGTCAAAAACATGGGCCATGGTCAGAAACCAGACTAAAACTAACTGGACAGTAGCAGAAAAACAGGAGTGAACCAGGGTAAGAGAACTTTTAACTGGCAGGTAGAAGTAAGGTTTATATAGTGTGAGCCACCCCCAAGGCTCACAGATGGGAGTAAACTAGATGACCAAGTTAAGGAGTTAACGTTCAACCTCCTTGTTTGGATGGCAACTGTAGTCCAAGAATATCCACCCAAACTGCTCCACTCTCGCCCAAGGTCACCTAAGGACAGAGGCAAATGGAATGAACATAAGCATGGTATCTTTTCCACTTCTCCAATGCGCTCAATGTCTTCTTCCTTCATCTTTATTTTGCGTCTATGCTCCTGGAGCTGAGTAGGCCTCTGAAGCCATGATGTTCATTGCCCAGGACACTGACATGTTATCAAAGACTTATCTGCGTGCAAAGACCCGGTTCAGAGTGAAGATGGCGGAAATATACATAGCGTACAATGGAGGAGTAAAGAAGAATCCAGGAGGAGCTGCACATAGGCTGCGGCAGTAGGACAGGTGAGTGGTCAAGTATAATTTTTTTCACCAACTTCCCGCCCTTAATAAATGACAGAAATGGTGGCCAGCAGGCCACCAATTTGCTGGATTTGCCCAAAAGAAATCCTGAAAAATTCAAATTCTAGATGATCAAAATTTTTGGTGTAATTGAAGGCAAATTCAATTTGCTTCGAATGGATGAATTTATCTCTAATATATGGCAGACATTTTTACAACGTACATCAAACATTATATTGGTCCCCAAAAGTTCAGCAGAAATTTTATGGGATGACTCACTAATAACCTACTACATCCTATTGATGACTTGTACAATGATAACGATAACATTATAAATGATAATGCACATGTTCTGTATAGATGAAGCTCGGACCTCCAGAATAATCAAATAGTAGTCAAGGGACCCCAGCCTGATCTGTCTATGTGTTATATACAGTAGATGACTACTGGTGTAATAAGGATTCAGGATTCTTGATAATTTATTGCTTTATGTAAATATTTCCCGGCAGTCATCATTAATAAAAAGGTAAGTAATGACATTGACAGCGTAGCTAATGAAATGAAGTTTCTTTCGGATACGATGACATCCACTGGGCTGAAAGAAGGTGGAATATATTTTACCTCTCCCAAATCATACTGATACTTATAATACCAAATTTTAATTGTATGCAATATTACATTATTTCTAGGCTTTTTATGCCTTTGTTTTTACCAAAGAGCCAAGCTATGTTTTTATTCCTTGTACATAAATGGACGTAAATAAATCCCCCGATGGATTTTTCTGTCTTACTGTAATTTGTCCATGTCATCCAGAATGATTCATGGATTTTGGTTATTAGTTTGTGTGCCTCACAGTCTCCTGTGTCTTAGGTATTTTTCCACCAGAGGAATTGGTATAATATTGCTAGGGTATTCCTGGGTGATGGAGACTGACTAATGGGACCACCAGCAGGGGTGTATCTATAGGGAGAGCAGAGGTCACGGTGATGACAGAGGGAGTCACTTAAAGAGACTGCAAAAAAAAATATATATATATACTGTATATTTATGCTGGAGGTCTGTTTCCACCCTAGAAAAATCTCTAACAAGCAGCCTAGATTCTTTGCTGATGCATTTTATCTACATTCAGGCTCGGACTGGCCCATCGGAGAACAGGACAATCCTCTGGTAGGCCCCTCTGAATGAGTACTAATGAGCAGTGCTATTACGCTTGATTCACAATTTGCAGAAAAAGGTTTCATCTAATCATTCATTAAATAAGCTATTCAAATTAATATTACATAGAAGCAAAAATAAATTTGTGTACTAGGGTCAGGTTACTTTTGCATGTGGCTGAACAGCGGGGCTCAAGAATCAATGTTACTGGTGGGCCTTTGCCAACCCAGTCTGACGCTGTCTGCATTGATACATTATATCATATACTACAGGTAGATTTTGTCTTCTGGTGGTCACGTAACATTGTTGTGTTATGTGACCACTGCACCCAGTGTCAGACAGGAAAACATTGAGCCCACCATTCATCTATACAAAATCATTGCATTAGCATGAAAAGGTTTTAGTTCAAACCAGGGCAAATTTTCGTCCGGCACTGCATTTTATGTTATTGCCATAAGATATACATTGTTAGGATTCAACTCTGTTTGCCTGTTCATTCAGTCGATAAGTGATCGATCACATGTGATTTGAATACAAGTGCCAATGAACTAATCTTTCTGCTTCTTGGAATATCAATGTTAAAGCATTAAAAGAAGCAGGGAGAGAAATTAGTCGCATACGACCACAAGTATGTAAATCGCCATTGGATTTTTCCTCCACCATTGTATGAAATGGTTTCTTCATCCTTGGGATGCAAATACAATTGAAACCAGGGGTCCAATGCCATTCTGGGGTCTTATAATGGCAGTGAAGATAGGCCAGGGTCCACCAGTGGATTCTCCACTTCTCCAGTGGGCAAGTCAGATGCTGGTTGCAGCCTTTCAACATTCCATTAGTGTGGCCACTGATTAGCATCAGAGCTCAGATGACGTAACATGACACATGACAGCCAAGGGACACAGTGCTGATATTTAAGGAACGGCGCTTGTCCAGACGGCAAGTATACACTTTTTTTTTTATTTTATGATGGGAAATTATGCAAAATAAATCAAGTTATTTACAATAAGATACATGTGGATGGGTTTCTGAGCAAAAATGAACATGGAAAAACAAGCAAGTTTCTGATTTTAAATTCTGCTGGATATTAAATATGTTCAAAGAATATGAATTCCTTCTGGGATATTTTCATTTACCGTACTTAAATCAAAGTATTTTGGGCAAAAAAAGCATTTTTTACATTTGGGTTTCATTAAAAAAATTGCACTTTACAAGCTGCAGAATGAGTCAACTGGGAATCCACCAGTGAGTCTCTCTGTTCTGACAAAGAGTTTGCAACTCTTGTACCTGTCTTTCTCAGAGCTTCTCTAATCTGATTTATGACAAATTTAAAGATCAGTTCAACTTCAATAGGGTAGACACAGAGCAGTTCAGAAAAAGACAAATAAAAGAGTTCTAAACTCCCGTCAGAACAAACTCACTGATGGATTCTCAGTCAACTCATTCTGCAATCATCAATATGCAGGAAAACAGTGCAAACCCAATTACAAAAATGACTTTGAAGAGCAACCATCATTTTAATTTTTATTTCAGAAATTATCTTCTCAGAGGCATCCACTTCTTTCTCCTACTGGACTTATCTTTTATTCTCAATAGCCTTGATGGGCTGTGTAGGTGCAGTTTCCTCTGCCCTACTGTGGGCAGAGTATATGACATCACTGCACAAGCGCCGAGCAGCATCATCCCTCTCATTTCTGGTGGCAGAGAAAAAAAGACAATAAAGGAGAAAGCTTCCGGTACGTTGGAGCCAGAATGACATCGCTCGGTTCCTGATCAGCAAGTCTCTTTACTCGCTCAGCGGTTCAGCATCCTATTTCTTCCACCACTGGAGCCCTGGATCTACAAATCGGTCACCACACTAGTCCCATGAGCTCAGTCCTGTTTTGGCCCATTACCTTCAACATTACAAGCTCCGGGGTTCATGACTCGCCATCCTTTCCACGGATCCTTCTCCAGAAGGCCACCATGTCTCATTTTCACTTCTTAGCCACTTCAGGATCTCGCTATCCCTGACCTTTGGGTCTCCTCTTTCTATGGATCACTCTTTAGGCAGCACTGCTCACTTAGCACTCCAAACTCAAACCCACTAACCACAGGAAGCTGTAATACTAACCCTACCCCCTGTGGGCTAATCCCAAACATTAATTCTATTTTACCCTAATGTCACTACCTATGCTACAGTCAACTATCTTTCCCTATTCTACCTATCTTATACACTATACATTTCATTACTATACACTATAATACCTTACATTATCCAATCCTACATTACACATTACTTACATTTCCCACCCCCTATGGGCTAGTCCCAAAAGTTAATTATATTTTACCCTGTCACTACCCATACTACAGTCAACTATCTTTCCCTATTCTACCTATCTTATACACTATGCATTACACTATAATAACTTACATTATCCCATCCTACATTTTACATTACTAACATTTCCCACCCCCTATGGGCTAGTCCCAAAATGTAATTCTATTTTACCTTAATGTCACTATACATTACTAACATTGCTTATCTCACACTACTACAACACAATTCACACGACGCTATACAAAAAACGCAAGACATAATACACACACAACACAATTTTAGTCTTCAGGGGTAGAAATGCGACAGCAGAGTCCACCATCCTTACACTTATAAAAATAAAAATCCATTTAATATCTAACACAGACGATTATTTACCACAGTAGATGAAAATGAAATCTAGAGTAGGTGCCATTGACCAGAATGGGGTTACACGGGCGCCGTACATTATATTGTCTCCCTTATTACTTGACAGCTCTCATATTGGTTTTATTAACATCACAAGGTCTAGAAGCTGAATATTGATCATGCATAAAAATAGCACCGCGTCTCCTTCTCCACCAAACACCCACAACCCCTTCAGGGCTCATGAAATGACAACTTCAAAAATAAAAAGTCTTCAACTTTGTATCTCTCGCAAATAAAAATGATGGAGCTGGCCGAAAGCAATGCCACCGAAGGCAGCCAAGCAAGCGATGTTTACCACCTCCTGTATTTTTTCCTTCTAACCGTGCCCATTAAAAATAAAAAAAAAAAGCGTAGGATTAAATATCCGCTGTCTTCACAGGGAACACTTATCATATCAGATGTCAGTTGGGAAAAAAATTATATCTGCCTTATAAAAAGATTTGCTGACTTGCAGAACGCCTTTTTTTTTTCACTGTCTGTTCCTCTCATCCGTCGTTGCAGCGTTTCATGGGTTAACGCCGTGCATGGTACAGAAAGGGAGTGACGGAGCAATGCATACCGGGTAAAAAAAAAAAAAAAAAAAATCAATATGTTTTTATCCAGATCAGAATATTAAGTGGCATTGGGGACGAGCTGTAGATTCTTCGCTCTGTCTGAGCCGTCGATCCTTCTGCGCTTCCCTGTTACATTTTCAAAGACCAACATGTGGGTTCTATTGTATCAGAGGATTTATAGCCCACAGCTATGGGGGTAGGGGGAGCTCCGAGTTTGATCTCTGTCTTTTAAATTCCTTTTTATTTTCACGACATAAGGAGAAAAAAAAAAAATCAAGCGCTGAGAGATAATCCCAAGCAGAGCCATCCGTTGTATAACGATCCTTCATAATATAGTATTATCGGAAGTACCTCTGAAATCTTGGGGAAAAAGAAGCGTCATTTATTTTTTTGGTATAAATATAAGAGACTTTGGTTGATTTAAGTGCTCATTCTCTCTCTTCTTTTGGCTGGAATGAGATCCAAAATGTACCTTAGGGTAATAAATATTATTTTCGCTTGGCTACTCAAATATTTCTGGAGAACGTCCAACGGAAAGCTTTGCCAGGATCGGCATTTTGTTACAATATTTTAGATGATGTCAGAGTTAAGTGCGAGAAGTCATTCTTCTTATCAACCATCAATGGTTTATTTATTAATGTAGACGTATTATGGTGACAGATTGCGGAACGTTGAGCATTTTAAGAAATGTTGTCCAAATAATGTGTCATCCATTGATCCCCTCTTGGGATCATCTCTCATCTTCCAAACCTCATGCACCAGTGTTCTCCAAGCAGGGATTCCTTAACAATGGCTAAATGAGGAAACGAGGTCTCTCCGGGTCAGAGCCTTTTCCAGCCAAGAAGAACTTGGATATTTATTGGGAGGTATCTTCTTTAAGACAACACAGAAGACTTCAGCTTTTCCACAGTTGCAAAAGCAGCCAGGCAATATGAGCGCAGTGTTATTGGAGAGAAGCAATGTCCAGCGATAGTGTCACGAAAGATGTAGGAAAGACTAAGTGCAACACGAAGGGAAGAGGGGAAGGGAGCCCAGGCACTAGGGAAAGGGGGAGTGGAGACCTCCTAGGCTGATCTGATATCACCCTGTCTCCCCTATCATCCCTATATTGGTTCCACACCAATCACCACAAAGGAACTTAAACCCTGTATTTCTCTAGAGATTGGCCCTGGAAAGGGAAGGGGGGTGAGCGCTAGTCAGTCCCCACTAACAACTAAAGGCAACAAGGAAGACAAACACAGGGGAAAATAGCTTAGCTTGAGCCGACTTCAGAGAGATTACACAACACATCCTCGTAGCACCAGAGAGGAAGTAAGCAGACTGCAATAGCTCCAAGCCTTCACAAGGGAACACGTGAATATCACTGACACCTCCCTGTAGCAAACAGAAAGTATTTAAACACCCAGGCCTGGGTGTCAATTGGCAGGAGGGAGGTAGCCACTGGGACCTAGAGTGAGAAAGATCTAAGAAAGTGTCTGTAATGCGAAACGAAGAGATCTTCTGCAACCAACTGCAGGGTGACTGTCTGTCACATCTGACACACCCGTGACAAATAGTGGGTAGATATAAGCCGATCGATCCACGAAGGATCAAGTTTGAGTCAAATTTCTAGAAGTTCACAGTGTCACGAGAATTCAAACATTTTGAGATTTGATTCGTGGTTCAAAAGTAAAAATAACTTGCCCCGGTCCGCACTGCTGAAGCATCAAAGAGTGGATTCATGTCTTCTTGCGTGGCCGTGCAACCTCCTCATAATGCCCTGCAGCTATGACATCTAGCGGATTATCACATCTTGTACAGTTATAATGTGGCGTGGGGCAGTAGCCATGGGCGATGCAATTTTCTGTGGCATCCCAGCGTGTTACATGAAAGTGGAGGTCCTGGCTAGGTGTGTTGACTTGTGCTGTGAGGGCCTTACGGTCATGCAGGCCACATGTAACTGTTGCTGTGGGTTTGCCAGGACCAGATGGTTCACAGTTCAGTGAGGGAGACCACCATTCCAAAATAAACTCTTTACTAAACAGTAACTTGGTAAGGGTTATATACTGTATAAGGGATATCGGGTACAAAGTCTTTTGGACGTTTCCGTTACAATTTGAAGCATTTTCCACACAGTTTCCTTCCTTAGGCCACGGCCCCACAAGCAGTATTTTGATAGCCAAAGCCAGGAGTGGGTGACTTGTTTCTATTATACCTTTTCTCTGATTGTTCCTCACCTGGTTTTGGCTCCCACTCCTGAGAAAAAATACGGACCGAATACTGAACAAATACTGATAGTGGGGCCGTGGCCTTAGTAGTATACTCCAGGGATCTCAATGTTTGCTGTTTCTCACTACTTCACCAAAACCCAGCTTTAACACTACAGTCCTGATCAACAAGTGTCATCTACTTGTTCTGCAGTTTCACTTACCATTACTGTGGCCCTTGAACTCCCGCTTGGGACCTTTCACTTGTCCCATGTACTCAGACCTGCTTAGGCCTGTCATCTTCCAGTGTTGCAAGCTCGGGGTCTCGTGGCTAGGCGTCCTTTCCTGGGACACCTCTCTGGAAGGCCACGCTGTCTCTCTGTCATGTATGCAAAGAATCTTGCTATCACTTCTCTTCGGTCTCCTCTTATTTAGGGTCACCCTCGAATGTGGCAGTGTGCACCTTGAACCTTTTGGTCCGCTCTCTAAGCACTCTGGCCCTATTTGACTTTCCATCAGGAAGTTCTCCGCTGTCTCCCACACAGCACCTCCCATTCTGGGATAGTCCCAAACATTAACGCTAACTGTTCCTACAGTCAAACTACACATTACACATACTTCAACAACAATACTTGCTTCTTCACGGGGGAAACGTGGACAGCATGTCCATATTCTTACACAGTGGTGGTCAGTACCGGGGCCATCAAAGATCAGCGGTTCCCAATGCAGCACAGTTCATACAACAAAGTTATTTTCTACCTCCAGAGTCACTGGCTAAGTCTCTCTCCTGTGGAGTGTAAGCTCTTATTGTCAACGGGGTCCACTCTCTCCTGTAGAGTGTAAGTGACTCGCCCCCTGGGCCGTGGAGTACCCAGAACCGGGCCTTCTTGTGTACGGTGCTGATGGGGGTAGTAGTGGCAACCTGGTCCCATGGCTCAGGGCAGTCAGACCAATGTTGTGGCAGTCTATTTATAGATTTGTGAATATCTGACTACGCCACCCGTGGATTGCGGTCAGGGATAACTGCCACTGCGAGGCAGACCGCTGAGGCTGGTGTTGGTGTGCAGCACAGGGGTAGGATAACTCCCCACGGGAAGAGTGTAGCCTCAGGGCAGTGTAGGTGGATGCTGGGGGTGATAGTGCTGGCCGCAATAGTAAAAGTTCAGAGCCCGTTTCAAAACAGTTCTGGGTCTTTATTGTAGATGTTATTAATGACCCAACAGTAGTACCGGTTAGGAATGGGCCTGGGTATCTGAGAGAATTCGGGGAACCCCACTGGTCAGGGTGAGTGTGTAGGCCTACCGTTCTCTCTATGCTCTTTCTGACTATCCCCCTCTTCGTGGTGTAATAGCCCACGTCCCTGAGCTGGCCGTGTACTTCTCGCCCGTATGGCTTGCGACTCGGGCCTTGGGTACCTTTTGCTTTCTCCTCGCTGTACTGGTCCCTCTGTGTGGCGGAGCCTCCAGGCTTCTTAGGCCAAGGGACTTGAAATCCCTCGCGGGTTGGTTCTCTGCTGCTGGGCTTATAACCCTGACAGCCTCGGACCCCAATGTCCGGTTGTGTGATTCTCTCAGCCAGGATCGGCTCTCGTCGCCTCTGTCCCTGGCTCGCAGTCTCTCCTCTGCCTCACGGACTCCTCAGCTGCTGCTGACCTGTCCCTTTTCTCTGAGAACCCTTCTGGTCACTACAGAAGTGGGTTCTGGTCTCTCTAACCCTGCCCCAGTTCCAGCTTTTATAGGGCAGCCCACTCCCCCTACTGGCCTGGGACAGGAGGTGCTGCATGCTAATGGTCCCTAAACCAGGGAACCTCCCTCCTGCTCTCAGACACAGATTATTATTTGTGGCATCCAGGCCTGGGGTGACACATAAGCTCCTATGGTCAGTGTGGTCCTCTCTCTCTTTCTCCTGTAAAGTGTAAGCTCTTATTGTCAATGGGGTCCCCTCTCTCTCTCTTTCTCCTGTAGAGTGTAAGCTCTTATGGTCAGTGGGGTCCTCTCTCTCTCCTGTAGAATGTAAGATCTTATGGTCAGCGGGGTCCTCTCTCTCTCCTGTAGAGTGTAAGCTCTTATGGTCAGCGGGGTCCTCTCCTGTAGGGTGTAAGCTCGTATGGTCAGTGGGTTCCTCTTTCTCTTCTGTAGAGTGTAAGCTGTTATGGTCAGCGAGGTCCTTACTCTCCTGTAGAGTGTAAGCTTTTATGGTCAGCAGGGTCCTCTCTCTTCTGTAGAGTGCAATCTCTTATGGTCAGTGGGGTCCTCTCTCTCTCTCCTGTAGAGTGTAAGCTCTTATGGTCAGCGGGGTCCTCTCTCTCCTGTAGAGTGTAATCTCTTATGGTCAGCGGGGTCCTCTCTCTCTCCTGTAGAGTGTAAGCTCTTATGGTCAGCGGGGTCCTCTCTCTCTCCTGTAGAGTGTAAGCTCTTATGGTCAGCGGGGTCCTCTCTCTCTTTCCTGTAGAGTGTAAGCTCTTATGGTCAGTGGGATTGCGTTTCACTCATTCTGCTCCCCCACATGTATTATTTTCCAAGTAATTACAAGCTTTCCAGCATTGAGATTTGGACAAATTTAATTGGGGAAACATTTGGCAAAGTCGGTGAATTCGTTTTCAAAAGATCCGCTCATCACTAGTCAATGCAACTAAGTAAAAATATAATGTGATGCATGAATTATGTAATGCTTAATTGGCCCAGTAAAGATTTTTGAAGTATAAATAAATGTTGAGTTTTCAAGGAAAAGAAGAATTCCTGGTGGTAATAAGGTTCAGAATAAGGATCATGCAAACACAGGCCAACTAAATAGAAATCTGGACAACCCATGTATGATATAGGAGTAACGGAGGAAACTAGAGAAGAGCAACTTGAACTCCAGAACCTGCTCTTGACCCCAAGTCAATAGTGTTTTTCATGCAATGAAGGAACAGCCCTACAGATAAGTCCTTTCTTCATTCATTACCAATGGTCTTTGTAGCCCTCTGATGGACGTAGTGAATTAAAAGCGAGGTTTCCAAAATCTGTGATCTTGACCACATTGTACCAACTCCTGTTAATAATTAAAAGTAACTAGCTGCAATTAATCAACTCGCACGTTGTGGACAACGATCCTTTAAGATGGAAAGTCTCATCGTGCGGAATAAATTGCTTTGTTCCTTTCTTGGTTCATGAAGTCAATCAATTCCGAACCATGTTATTTGCCTGTCGATAGACTTGTTCAGACAGAGCAGTCCAGCTGGAAATGCCATTCTCATGTATGTAGGAACGTGACAATGAGACAACTCCTTTGTAGCTAATAATAGCTTGACTTTATCCCAAGATTAACCTTTGAATATGTTTCTAATTAGTTTTTGCTTTTAATTATTTTTTGGACAACTCATTTATCTTGAAGTGCGCACATGTATCTGGCAGGACGTTTAATCATTATTTAATCATTCCCATCATAAAGAAGTCATTATATCCTTTTGTTTCCTAATGTAGATATGAGGTTTTATAAAACTTATGGGATTTCCTACACCTACACATAAGTCATTCAAGAAATAAATAAATTACTTAAGGCAGCCTGTGGTTTCAGGATAAGCTGTCATGAGTAGAGTACCAGCTATCTCTGAGCTAGTGAGTGGAGACTGGCTGCTATGATGTTTCCCATACACAGCGCACACAAACAAATGAAGGATTCCTGCTCTCTTGTCTCTATGTAGCACATGTTCTGCATGAACGACATTATGCACCAGTACTAAGCAGAATAGCTGGGAATACAACACAGGGGTGAGATAAAACACTCATTTGAAAGAAGCAGCATGAATCTATCTGTGTCTCTCTGCCTTTTTAGATTTTGCCTCCTCCTCCCGTTCAACTCTCCGCAGACTTCAATAAGTAGCTGTGACGCTCGCAAGCCCTGCCCTGGGAAAAGATAGGGGGATACTCGGAGCCGGGTCAGATGTTGAGAGGGAATGCAGCCGTGGCCTGGACCCGTTCCGTGCCCAGGGCCGTCACATTAAAAATGATGTTAGGGCTTTCCGGGTTGAGTGATAATTTGTCGACTACGCCACCTCTGGTGTCTGGTGAAGGGGCCACCAGCGCCGCTACAGTCCGCTGAGGCCTGGTGTCATGGCGGCTAGCGTTATTACTGCTCCCCACAGACGGAGCAAGGCCTCAGGGCAGGCAAACAGGACAAAGGGGGGTAGCAGTAGCGCGGGGAGTACGGGCACCGTGTCGCGTGGTATGGCGCGTAATGAACAGTCCGGAGGCCATAGAGATGAATTTCCAAGGCTTTACTCACAGTTCTCTCAAGCAGCGCAAGGCTTCTCCTTGCTCCTCACGGAGTCCTGCGGCCACCAGGAACGGGGGTCCGACTACCTCCGAGGAAGTCCAGTGTGAGGCAGCATCCCTACACCAGAGTGTTCCTGCACTACAGACTTTACCCTTTCCCGTCTGTGCGTGTGTAGTAGATAGGCCAGGTCTCCCTCTGAGCTCCTCTCAGGTATAGGGCTCGGGTGGCAATTCCTCTCCATCTGAAGCCCGGCGGGATCCTCAGGGCCTAACCGGGCTTTCCCATCCTGGACATAGAGTACGAAGTCGGGTGTCGGGGGCCGGTAAGCCTCTTGCAGCCGGAATCCCTCTGAATAGATCAGGTAGGCGAGGACAGGTGGCGTGCTCCACTCCGTCTGCATCCTCCCCGGGACCCATTTGCTAGGGAGCCACACTCTAAAGCTCCCGGGCCTTCTTGATCCTGGTCCTTGGCCGGGTTGAGACATTCCTTGTCTGCAACCTACCTCTCGTCCCATAGATCGGGGTACGAGGGCTGTGTCCCATGCCGGTGCAGGCCCACACAGGATCTGCGCTCCCGGAGGGAAGTCACATCACACACAGTTCATGACAGCACAGTACGACCACTAAGAAGGTCAGTCTTCTATTGAGCAACACAGATCTAAGCAGTTTTCAGATCCAATGACAAATTAAGCAGGCATGGAGAGAAGAAGTGGCCCATAAGTGGAGAAAGAAGTTTCTCATATTTACTTTTTCTATTGTTTTAGACACACTTGAATTATTTATCTTTCCCAAGAATTGTTGGGCCTGTAAGGGTTTTCCAACCACAGACATCTACGGCATTTGCTATTAATGTCTGATTCATGGTTGTACCATCTCTGAGATATACATTCATCATAGGTGCATGGAAGCCTGGCAGTCTTTTGCCTGTCTGAAACTAAAGTAGCCTACACACAAAACTGCAGATAATCGTGGATAATTTAGAATTTTGTTTGCATTTAGATGGTAATTTTCTCCTTCCGCTGATCAATTTTGTTTAGCTTTGATCAAGGCCGGTGTCAACAATGTTGAAAAGTGGGCAGGTTTGGGCTAATTGCACCTCTCGCAGCCTACTACTGACCAAATTGCTAGTCGAAAGGACTGTTTAGACTTCAATCACAGTTGGAATGAGCAACTGGCAAACTCCTGTCTTCATGGTGAAATTATTGGTCCAAGGCACAAAGCCAAGCTTGGCATCAACTGTTGAGGCTGGTCATGGGAAAGCAACACTTAGGGGTTAAGATCAGCAATCTTTGGTCATTGAGAGTTGAAACCAAAACTGCAAACATGCCCTCAGTTCCTCGCTATAAGGGAATTCTGGAAATTGTAATTTTGCTGGGGTGTCAAAGTTTTCTGATTCCTGCAATAAAGTGTATTGCGAAAACCCAAAAATTGTGAAAGAAGATGGGTTCAAAGTAGCCTATATGCATTGGAGGAAAGTTTTTTTTGAATGCGCTCATTTTCGATGGGTGATCAAACTATTTAATGTACTGTAGATGGGGGTCTCCCGATTATACTCTGGCAGATGTTTGGGAAACAATGATTATATATGTTGAATAACAGTACCAGATTGTTGAGTTCTCAGTGATGATAAGCTGCCGACAGGGGTATTTGGTATCTTCTTTCTCCGCTCCTCCCACTAAAAACTTACATGCTTGGCTGAACCCAAAGCTTTGAGGAGTAGCTGACAACCAAATCAGAGTTTGATTGACAATTATTAAAGGTGTATATAGTCTGGAAAGGAAAAAAAGGATACGGGTACACATAGAGAATTAGAACGGGTTGTTCCCGTTAAGAAAATCTTCGCATACTGCTTCAGTTTGTTCTAAAATACCATGTAGAAATTCAAAGACAACTGTTATGTTCTGCTACCAGAGCTAAGGAAAGAGAGGAGATCTGTCCCTACGATAGAACTCAGCTTAATCCCTACGATGTAACAGGGAACCTGATCCTGCGATCAGACCTGCTAAAGTCCTAAGCTAGTCTGTACGGAGACCTATAGATGTGGGGAAGGAATCCCTACAAGTACTAAGGACTGGGAGGAATATGGGACACCTCCTAACAGAAATAGTAGCAGACAGACGAACAAACAAAATATATAGAACATAGAGGTCAGTAGACCAAGCAAACTAACAGAGCAAGACACAGAGCACAGGCAAGCTAGAAAGTAGATATACAATGAAGTCCAGCAAAGCCAGAAGGGCGGAGCAGGATTAAATAGGCCAACAAGGTCATGTGACCAGCAAAGGAAAAAAAACCTAAGAGCAAGGTTCTAACAGTACCCCCCCTTCTAAGAGGATCCTCCGGATCCCCTAGGACCAGGCTTATCAGGAAATCTCCTGTGAAACGCTCTGATAAGTCTGGACGCGGAAACATCATCCGACCTCACCCAAGAGTTATCCTCAGGACCGAAACCTTTCCAGGCCACAAGATACTGCAAACTACCTCTATACCGTCTAGAGTTAAGGATGCGAGAAATTTCATATTCCCCGTCCTCCACCACCGGAGGAACAGAGGCAGAGGCGTCACAATCCGATACAACAGCTTTTTTCAACAGAGAGACATGAAATACCGGATTAATTCTCCAGGAGGTAGGAACCTCCAACCTAACAGCAGATTGGTTGACAACCTGAAGCACCTTAAAGGGCCCTACAAACTTGGGACCCAATTTCTTTGAAGGAATCCTCAACCGCAGATTCCTAGAGGACAACCAAACCATGTCACCAACAGCGAACAAAACCTCCTGTCGTTTCCTATCAAAGTAGTCTTTAGATTTTCTGTTGGCCTCCTGAAGATTACCACGCACATCCGTCCAAACTCTCTCCAAATCACCGGAAAAATTCTCCTCCTCAGGCACGGCAGATCCCAACTTGGAGAACGACCCAAACGACGGATGTCTCCCAGAACAACAAAAAAAAGGCGAACAACCAGCAGAAGAAGATGTATGATTGTTCAGAGCAAATTCAGCAAGTGGCAGAAACTCAGACCACCCCTCTTGATTGTCTGCCACAAAACAACGCAAGAACTGCTCAACATCCTGGTTTTTCCTTTCTGTCTGGCCATTAGATTCAGGATGATATCCGGACGAGAACGACAAATGAACTCCCAACCTATCACAAAAGGCACGCCAAAAACGAGCCACGAACTGAGGACCCCTATCAGAAACAATGTCAGTAGGAATGCCATGAAGTCTGACAATTTCCTTGAAAAAGGCCTTAGCGAGAGTTTTAGCGCAGGGCAGTTTGACGAAAGGAACCAAGTGACACATCTTGCTAAAACGGTCCACGACCACCCAGATGACAGTAAAACCCTCAGAGGGGGGAAGGTCAGTTATAAAGTCCATAGCCAAATGTGTCCAAGGAGCACTGGGAACCTCCAAAGGACAAAGCAACCCCGCAGCAGGAGTATGTGAGGACTTAGATCTAGCACATATAGTACATTGACGCACCCACTTAATGACTTCCTTCTGCCATCCAGGCCACCAAAAACTGCGACCCACCAGTCTCTTGGTCTCAGAGATTCCGGGATGACCTGCCAACCGAGATTCGTGACACTCAACAAACAAATCTCTCCTAAAGGTCCCAGGCACAAACAACCTCCCATGAGGAGTGTTAGAAGGGGCATTCTCCTGTGCTTTAAGAATCTCATTTTCCAAAACGGAGTCCAAAGCAGCTATCACAACACCTTCTTGTAAAATGTTCTCCTCTTGCTCAGCACCGACTATGGGAGAAAAACTGCGAGACAAGGCATCTGCCTTAACATTCTTAGTACCAGGGATGTAAGTAACGGAGAAATTAAACCGCGAGAAAAACAGTGCCCACCTAGCCTGACGGGCATTCAGGCGCTTGGCAGCATCAAGATATATCAGATTTTTATGATCCGTAAGAACCTGAACGGGAAATTCCGCACCTTCCAAGAAGTGGCGCCAGTGTTCAAATGCGAGTTTAATAGCCAATAATTCCCGATTACCAATATCGTAATTCAGTTCAGTCTCCGAAAATTTTTTTGAAAAAAAAGGCACAGGGATGTAATCCATCCCCGTTATCGTGAGACAATACTGCGCCAACCCCCACAGAGGAAGCATCAACCTCAACCAAAAACGGCCTAGTAGCATCAGGCTGCATAAGGATGGGAGCAGAGGTGAACCTCTCCTTGAGATACACAAAAGCTTCAATGGCCTCAGAAGACCACTGAACCGCATCAGCACCTTTCCTGGTGAGATCAGTCAGAGGTTTGACAATACTAGAAAATTTTTTTATGAATTTTCTATAGTAATTGGCGAAACCCAAAAACCTCTGTATCGATTTCAAACCAATAGGCCTAGGCCATTCCTGCACAGCCTGAACCTTAACCGGATCCATCTCAAAACCTTTGCTGGAGATAATGTAGCCCAAAAAACTAATTCTCTGTACAGCGAACTCACATTTCTCCAGCTTAGCAAAAAGCGAATTGTCCATTAATAACTGTAATACCTCACGCACGCTCCGCCAATGAGACTCCAGATCCGGCGAATAAATCAAAATGTCATCCAAATACACAACCACATTTTTACCGATCAAAGGTCTAAGGATGTCATTAATCAGATTCTGAAAAAATGCAGGAGCATTAGTAAGACCAAAAGGCATAACCAGATTCTCAAAATGACCCACAGGAGTGTTAAAAGCAGTCTTCCATTCGTCACCCTCCTTCATGCGCAACAGATTGTATGCCCCCTTAAGGTCAATTTTAGAGAACCACTTGGCCCCCATTAACTGGTTAAACAGATCAGGAATCAATGGCAGTGGGTAAGGATTGCGTACAGTAATTTTGTTAATCTCACGAAAATCCAGACAAGGACGTAAACCGCCGTCCTTTTTTTTTGCAAAAAAAAATCCAACCGCCACAGGAGACTTAGAGGGCCTAATGTGACCGGCGGCCAAACTTGTCTGTATGTATTCCTCCAAAGCCTTCCTCTCAGGAATAGTAAGGTTAAATAAACGACTTTTAGGAAGAGTCGCTCCAGGGACAAATTCAATAGAACAATCATAGTCTCTATGGGGAGGCAAAACCTGCGATTCCTTCTCAGAAAAAACTCTCCAAAAATCCTGAATAGGAACAGGCAATTCTCCCCTATCCAAAGCTGCAATACGCCCATTACAACACTTGTCATAACATTTATGGCTCCAGGATTTAATTTCACTGGTAGACCAATCCAGTACAGGATTGTGAAATTTTAACCAGGGCAATCCCAATATTACTGGAGAAGGCAAGTTATTCAACACTACCAAATCCAATTTCTCATGGTGAACACCATTAATAGTGAGAGGAAATTCACAGACCTTGAGAGTAATATTCTTCAAAGGGGAACCATCCACAGAAACCACAGCAATGGGGGATGATAAAGGTTCAGGTTTTAAATTGAGTCTTTCCACGAATCCCCCATCAATAACATTCAGAGTAGACCCACAATCGACAAACACCCGAAATTCCATTAATTTTTCCTGAGCAATCGTGGAAGCAGCTAAAAATACACCCTTGGAATTTAAACAAGCAATACGGGCATGACTGACCATTTTTTTTTCCTTTCTTCATACGAAGCTCACAGCCTTTAATCAAATGACCAGATTTTCCGCAATAGAAACACAAGCCTTCAAAAAATCGACGGTCTTTTTCTTGAGAGCGAGGTGCCACCGATCCAATCTCCATCGGTTCACCACTGTTAGTACACACATTCTCATAACCAGAAACTGACATAGCAGAGGATTTGCTCTCATTAACCCTTGCACGCAGTCTTCTATCCACCCGTATAGCTAATTGCATAGCCTGTTGCAAATCTTCAGGTGTAGGATAAGCAATTAGCAGGTCTTTAACCCTTTCACTGAGCCCAGCAAGAAATAGACTTTTCAGAGCAGAATCGTTCCACCCTGTTTGAGTAGACCAACGACGGAAATGAGTACAATATTTTTCCACATTACCTGATCCTTGTTTTAAACGTCTCAACTCAGTCTCAGCTGATGCGACACGGTCAGGATCATCATATAATAGTCCCAAAGCAGAAAAAAAACTATCTACTGATCTGAAGCATGTATCACTAGGTTGCAAAGAAAAGGCCCACTCCTGAGGCTCTTTGCGCAAAAGTGACATTATGAACCCTGCGCTCTGGGATTCATCCCCAGAGGACTTAGGTCTCAAACGAAAATACAATAAGCAAGCATTTTTGAATGAAAAAAATTCTCGGTGTTCACCAAAAAATAAATCCGGCAAACATACCTTAGGCTCCAAGAAATGTGCTCCAGGACAGTTACTCACGTGCTGACGGAGCTCGGCCACCTCCAGAGAGAGTCCCTGCAGGCGATGAACCAAATCCTGAACCGACACCATGATGGAACAGAAAAATCTTTCCTTAGAGAATTTGCTGGCTGGACTTACTGTTATGTTCTGCTACCAGAGCTAAGGAAAGAGAGGAGATCTGTCCCTACGATAGAACTCAGCTTAATCCCTACGATGTAACAGGGAACCTGATCCTGCGATCAGACCTGCTAAAGTCCTAAGCTAGTCTGTACGGAGACCTATAGATGTGGGGAAGGAATCCCTACAAGTACTAAGGACTGGGAGGAATATGGGACACCTCCTAACAGAAATAGTAGCAGACAGACGAACAAACAAAATATATAGAACATAGAGGTCAGTAGACCAAGCAAACTAACAGAGCAAGACACAGAGCACAGGCTAGCTAGAAAGTAGATATACAATGAAGTCCAGCAAAGCCAGAAGGGCGGAGCAGGATTAAATAGGCCAACAAGGTCATGTGACCAGCAAAGGAAAAAAAACCTAAGAGAAAGGTTCTAACAACAACTGGCACTCTCCTGGTGGTGCACATGGAAAAATAGACAATGTAAATCAAGACTGTCCTGGTACTCACACAAGTTTATTCTTGATTCTTATGTTTGAAAACACTAGACGCATTTTAGTCTCTCTTGATGAAAGTTTTGGATGGGCTGAAACGCGTCAAGTGTTTTCAAATAAAAGAATAAAAAAAAATGTGAGTACCGGGACTTTCTTGATTTTAGATTGTTATAAAACACCAAACCGCTCTTCACTCCCCATCTCCAGATCTAATACTAAGTCTCCGCCACTGCTCCCAGTATTGGCTGCAGCGCCGACATCAAGTAGACAGCACAGGAGTCAATCAGTGAACTAATCAGCTCTGAAGAGGATGTTTCGTCTACACGGGCAGATCCACTTAGCTCACTAATTGATTGCTGCACTTTTCTACGTGAACCAACATAGCGCACTGGGAGCAGTACCACAGACACAATCTGGGGATGGTGAGTAAAAAGTGGTTTGTTATTGTATAACAAACCAGCCAGGGATGAAGATTTTCTGAAAGAAGACAACCCCTTTAGCTGACAACAACGAAAGGGGCTAAAATTAAAGCTAAGATGCCAACCTGATGGAATTGTGCTGGATGCATAGCAACCCAGAATGCATGTCACTCATGTAGTGGGATGGTGCATCCAGAAGTCCAAATAGGATCTCAGAGGAAAATGACCTCTTGGTTTCCCAGACCAAAGATACGCACGTAAAGTGAGGTGCTATGATGAAGAACTTCTTTATTGTAATTGTGATGCATTTCGAAGTTAGACAGACCCCTTCATCAGACATGGAGTATATGCTGGAAAGCAGCGTGGATTCAGGAGGTCTTTTTCAACTGTATGTACAGTGGGGGAAATAAGTATTTGATCCCTTGCTGTTTTTGTAAGTTTGCCCACTGACAAAGACATGAACAGTCTGTAATTTTAAGGGTACGTTAATTTTAACATTGAGAGATAGAATATCCAAAAAAAATCAAAAATCAAGAAAATCACATTGTATAAATTACATATATATATTTTTTTTATTTTGCAGTGAGAAATAAGTATTTGATCCCCTACAAACCATTATAAGTTCTGGCTCCTACAGAATAGTTAGACGCTACTAATCAACTCGTTACCTGCATTAAAGACAGCTGTCTTACATAGCCACCTGTATAAAAAACTCCTGTCCACAGACTCAGTTAATCAGTCAGACTCTAACCTTTACAACATGGGCAAGACCAAAGAGCTTTCTAACGATGTCAGGGACAAGATCATAAACCTGCACAAAGCTGGAATGGGCTACAAAACCATAAGTAAGACGCTGGGTGAGAAGGAGACAACTGTTGGTGCAATAGTAAGAAAAAGGAAGAAATACAAAATGGCATCGATCTGGGGCACCATGCAAAATGTCACCTCATGGGGTATCCTTGATCATGAGGAAGGTGAGAGATCAGCCTAAAACTACAGGGGGGGAACTTGTTAATGAACTCAAGGCAGCTGGGACCACAGTCACCAAGAAAACCATTGGAAACACATTACACCTTAAAGGTTTAAAATCCTGCAGTGCCCGCAAGGGCCCCCTGCTCAAGAAGGCACATGTGCAGGCCCGTTTGAAGCTTGCCAATGAAAACCTGGATGATTCTGTGACTTATTGGGAGAAGGTGCTGTGGTCAGATGAGAAACAAATTGAGCTCTTTGGCATTAACAACTCGCCGTGTTTGGAGGATGAAGAACATCGTCCCAACTGTGAAACATGGTGGGGGAAACATTATACTTTGGGGGTGCTTTTCTGCAAAAGGGACAAGACAACTGCAGCACACTGAAGGGAAGATGGATGGGGTCATGTATCGCGAGATTTTGGCCAACAACCTCCTTCCCTCAGTAAGAGCATTGAAGATGGGTCGTGGCTGGGTCTTCCAGCAAGACAATGACCCAAAGCATACAGCCAAGGGAACAAAAGAGTGGCTCAAAAGAAGCACAGTAAGGTCATGGAGTAGCCTAGCAAGTCTCCAGACCTTAACCCAGAGAAAACTTATGGAGGGAGGTGAAGCTCCAAGTTGCCAAGCAACAGCCTCAAAATCTGAATTATTTAGAGATGATCTACAAATAAGAGTGGACCAAAATTCCTCCTGACGTGCGCAACCCTCATCATCAACTACAAAAAACGTCTGACTGCTGTGCTTGCCAACAAGGGTTTTGCCACCAAGTATTAAGTGTTGTTTGCCAGAGAGATCAAATACTTATTTCTCACTGCAAGATGCAAATAAATTTATCTAATTTATACAATGTGATTTTCTTGATTTTTTTTTATATTCTATCTCTTAATGTTAAAATTAACCTACCCTTAAAATTAGGCTATGTGCCCATGATGCAGAAATGCTGCATATTTTTTCCACTTCTCCCTGGCAGGAAAAACGCATGCGTTTTTTACATGCGTTTTTCCTGCCAGGTAGAAGCGTTTGTCAAGCGTTCTTCACATGCATTTCCGCATGCGGGTTATCAAGCAATTTTCCAAGCGATTTTAGGATCACTTGGAAAGTGCTTGACAACTTGTTCACACTATATAAATCCATGCAGCCGACATGGATTTATAGTAGTGTGACCAAGTTAGTTAAAAAAAGAAGAATAAGAATGGTAAAAAATTTTAAAAAAAGATTATACTCACTTTCTGATGTCCTCCCGGTGTTTTCTCTGCTGTTTCTGGTGTCTTGGGCGGTGTGAAGAACCTGCGGTGACTTCATTGAGTCATGTGACAGGTCACATGACTCAATAACATCATGGCAGGTCCTTTACAACAACGCAACCCATACAGCAGACCTGACGGAGGGGAGAAAACACCGGGAGGACATCGGAAGGTAAGTATAATCTTTATTTTTTATTTCAAATTATTTTTTTTTTTACAGGTTCTATGGTACCCAGGTCCTCCAGACCTGGGTACCATCTGCACATTGAACCGTGTGATATCCGCTTGTGCAGATGCAGTGATGTGGATGTCACCCAGTCCAATGCAAGTCAATGGCGGCGATTACGCTGTGTGTCTGCAAAATTAATGGACATGCTGGGGATTGTTCCGCAATGATAATCCGCAGCGGAAATTTCCGCAGCATGTGCACAGCACATGCGGATTATCATTGGGGACCATGGGGCATGTATTACCAAGCGTTTTTTAGGCGTTTTCGCTGCGGAAAACGCTTGAAAAACGCATAGTGGGCACGCAGCCTTATAGACTGTTCATGTCTTTGTTAGTGGGCAAACTTACAAAAACAGCAAGGGATCAAATACTTACACTGTGTTCCAAATTATTATGCAAATAATATTTTCTCAGATTTTCCCAAATTACCTATATGAATTGCAGTCATTGTAATTTTCCAGTCAAATAACTATTAGAGTACAATTGAAAGGTTTTTATACAAACTGCCTATGATAACAGTATATTTTTAAAAAAATAAAATACTCAAACTGCACTCAAAATGCATATTCCAAATTATTATGCACAGCAGAGTTTTCAACCTTTTCATTTTAATAAAGAACAAAAAATGGTCATTTTTGAAATTATAAGCATTAGCAGGTTATTACAAACTGAAATCAAACAGTTTTCAACTCAAAACTTTATTCTAGGTGATGTTACATTTGCACATAGGACCCCTTGTTCGAAAGGAGCTTCTGAACTCTCTCATCCATTGAATTTGTCAGGTTTTGGATGGTTTCTGCTTTAATTGTTTTGCATGAGGACAGAATACCCTCCCAGAGCTGTTGCTTAGATGTGAACTGCCTCCTGCCATCATAGACACTCCTTTTGATGATGCTCCAGAGGTTCTCAATGGGGTTGAGGTCAGGGGAGCATGGGTGCCACACCATAAGTTTGTCCCCTTTTATGCCCATAGCAGCCAGAGATGCAGATGTGTTATGTGCAGCATGAGACGGGGCATTATCATGCATGAAATGATCTCGATGGTCCAGATGGATGGAGTGGAGGATGGCTGGTTGATGGACACCCCATGCAAACACGGCTATGGCGCTAGCAAGGAGGAGGTGGAGTAATGTTTTGGGCTGGAATCATGGGGAGAGAGATTGTCAGCCCCTTTAGGATCCCTGAAGGGGTAAAGATGAACTCCATAATGTATGTTGAGTTTCTCAAACAGCACTTCCTTCCATGGTTCAAGAAGAAGAACCGTGCATTCCGCAGCAAGATCATTTTCATGCATGATAATGCCCCGTCTCATGCTGCACATAACACATCTGCATCTCTGGCTGCTATGGGCATAAAAGGGGACAAACTTATGGTGTGGCACCCATGCTCCCCTGACCTTAACCCCATGTGTCTATGATGGCGGGAGGCAGTTCACATCTAAGCAACAGCTCTGGGAGGGTATTCTGTTCTCATGCAAAACAATTGGAAGCAGAAACCATCCAAAACCTGACAAATTCAATGGACGAGAGAGTTCAGAAGCTCCTTTCGAACAAGCGGTCCTATGTGCAAATGTAAGATCACCTAGAATAAAGTTTTGAGTTGAAAACTGTTTGATTTCAGTTTGTCATAACCTGCTAATGCTTATAATTTCAAAAATGACCATTTTTTTGTTCTTTATTAAAATGAAAAGGTTGAAAACTCTGCTGTGCATAATAATTTGGAACATGTATTTTGAGTGCAGTTTGAGTTTTTTATTTTTTTAAAAATATACTGTTATCATAGGCAGTTTGTACAAAAACCTTTCAATTGTACTCTAATAGTTATTTGACTGGAAAATTACAATGACTTCAATTCATATAGGTAATTTGGGAAAATCTGAGAAAATATTATTTGCATAATAATTTGGAACACAGTGTATTTCCCCCACTGTATATTGAAGGTTTATAGGTACCAATATACAGTTGGTATAGCCATAATCTGGCCTCTTGATGCTCTTTTTCATCAGTTCATTAATAGATAGTCTAATCTCGTTAGAATTGTTACTTTTTGTTATATTAGAAGATTAGATCTAATTTCAGGTAGTATAGCTCTTCTAGAGTGTTAAAGGGGTTATCCAGGACTATATCATTTTTTTTTACTATTGGAATAACTACTAATAGGCAGGTAGTTGCTAACTACATGCCTGTTCTGCCCAGTGCAAATCTCCACTGGCACAGAGCAGTCACACACAGCTCCTGCCGGTGATTCTGCGACTTTTGCTGACGTCATGTCGAGAGAGCAATGGCTTCTCTTCCACTCTGCTCCGCTGACGGGGCGTGACTGTCCATGTCATGCTGAGAAGCTGGCGGTCAATCAGCATGATGTTGGCAGTCACGCCCTCTCAAAAGATCAGCTGGATAAGAAGAGCTGCTCTGTTGACATGAAGCAGCTGAATCGCCAGCAGGAACGGCCAGTGACCGCTCTGAGACTGCGCCTGGTAGAACAGGCAGGTAGTTGCTAACCAGTTAGCAACTACATATCTTTTATTTTTTTAGCTCATATTAAAAAATGATTTTGTCTTGGAAAACCTCTTTTAGGGCACAACCTTGTGTGTAGACATTTTGGACTGGGTCCAGTACTAAATAGATTTCAGTGTTGAATAGTAATGAGTGACTTTGAGACAAAATAGCTTAGAGGGAGGACTCTCAAGCTGTATAGAACAGCTGCATACTTTAACTATTTAATTTTTTTTTTAGATATGATACAGAAAGCCCACATCTATAAGGACTAATAGGTTATGAGAGAAATAATCCCTCAAATTTGACAAACCTGTGATATACCATCATTATGTCAAATATTGACCAACAGGAGGGTCTTCTAATCTAGTGAAGGGAAATTCTGACTCATATTATTTCCTACTGGATGTAGACCTTGCGTTTCATAATTTTCAAGGTTGAAAGAAGACAAAAGTTCATCAAGTTCAACCTATAACCTAACATCTTGATTCAGGGGAAAGCAAAAATCCCATCAATAGTTTTTCTTATTCCTAGCTTAGTGTTATGATCTGCTACAAGCACTAAGGAAAGACAGGAGATCTGTCCCTACAATAGAACTAAGCTAGATCCCTACGATGTAACGGGGAACCTGATCCTGTGATCAGACCCGCTAAAGTCCTCAGCTAGTCTGTACAAAGACCTATAGATGTGAGGGAGGGATCCCTACAAGAACTAGGGACTGGGAGTAAGATGGACACCTCCTAGCAGAAATTGTAGCAGAAAAGGACAAACAAAACAACATAGAAAATAGAGGTCAAGAGACCTAGCTAAACTGACGGAGTAAGGTAACAAAGCAGCTGGCTAGATTAAGAGTTGAAATTACAATGAAGTCCAGCAAGGCCAGAAGGGCGGAGCAGGATTAAATAGGCAAAAAAGGTCATGTGACCAGCAAACTAGAAAAAAACTAACAAGAGAGTTCTAACAGTACCTCCTCTTCTATGAGGATCCTCCGGATCCCCTAGGCCCAGGCTTATCAGGAAACCTCCTGTGAAACGCTCTGACAAGTCTGGAAGCAGAAACATTATCCGCCCTCACCCATGAGTTATCCTCGGGACCGAAACCCTTCCAAGCGACGAGATACTGCAAACTCCCTCTATACCGTCTAGAATTAAGGATGCGGGAAATTTCATATTCCCCATCCTCCACCACCGGAGGAACAGTGGCAGTGGCGCCTCTATCAGATACATCAGCTTTTTTCAATAGAGAAACATGGAACACCGGATTAATCTTCCAGGAGGTGGGAATCTCCAACCTAACAGCAGATTGGTTAACTACCTGAAGCACCTTAAAGGGCCCTACAAACTTGGGACCCATTTTTTTAGAAGGAATCCTCAACCGCAGATTCTTAGAGGACAACCAAACCATGTCACCAGCCGTAAACAAAACCTCTTGACGTTTCCTGTCAAAGTACCTCTTAGATTTTTTGTTAGCTTCCTGCAGATTACCACGCACATCCGTCCAAACTCTTTCCAAATCACCGGAAAAAATCTCCTCCTCAGGCACAGCCGATACCAATTTGGAGAATGACCCAAAAGACGGATGTCTCCCAGAACAACAAAAAAAAGGCGAACACCCAGCAGAAGAGGATGTATGGTTGTTAAGAGCAAATTCAGCAAGCGGCAGAAACTCAGACCACCCTTCTTGATTGTCAGCCACAAAACAACGTAAGAACTGCTCAACATCCTGGTTCTTCCTTTCTGTCTGGCCATTAGACTAAGGATGATATCCAGATGAAAATGACAAATGAACTCCCAACCTGTCACAAAAGACACGCCAAAAACGAGCCACCCAGATGACCGTGAAACCCTCAGAGGGGGGAAGGTCAGTAATAAAGTCCATAGCCAGATGTGTCCAAGGTGCACTAGGAACCTCCAGAGGGCAAAGCAACCTCGCAGCAGGAGTATGCGAAGACTTAGATCTAGCACACACAGTACATTGACGCACCCAATTAATAACTTTCTTCTGCCATCCAGGCCACCAAAAACTGCGACCCACAAGTCTCTTGGTCTCAGAAATTCCTGGATGACCTGCCAACCGAGACTCATGACACTCAACAAACAAATCTCTCCTAAAGGTCCTAGGCACAAACAACCTCCCATGGGGAGTGTTAGATGGGGCATTCTCCTGTGCTTTAAGAATCTCATCTTCCAAAACGGAGTCCAATGCAGCAATCACAACACCTTCTTGTAAAATGCTCTCCTCCTCCTCAGCACCGACCATGGGAGAAAAGCTGCGAGACAAAGCATCAGCTTTAACATTCTTGGTACCCGGGATGTAAGTAACGGAAAAATTAAACCGCGAAAAAAAAAAAAGTGCCCACCTAGCCTGACGGGCATTCAAGCGCTTGGCAGCATCAAGAAAGATCAGATTTTTATGATCAGTGAAAACCTGAATGGGAAATTCAGCACCTTCCAAGAGATGACGCCAGTGTTCAAATGCGAGTTTAATAGCCAGCAATTCCCGATTACCAATATCGTAATTAAGTTCTGTCTCAGAAAATTTTTTTGAAAAAAAGGCACAGGGATGTACTCCATCCTTGATTTCCTGAGACAACACCGCACCGACCCCCACAGAAGAAGCATCAACCTCAACCAAAAACGGCTTAGTCACATCAGGCTGCATAAGGATGGGGGCAGAGCTGAACCTCTCCTTTAGAAACACAAAAGCTTCAATGGCCTCAGTAGTCCACTGAACCATATTAGCACCTTTCCTGGTGAGATCGGTCAGTAGTTTAAAAATAATAGAAAAATTTTTAATTAATTTTCTGTAGTAATTGGCGAAACCCAAAAACCTCTGTATCGATTTCAAACCAATAGGCCTAGGCCATTCCTGCACAGCTTGAACTTTCACCGGGTCCATCTCAAAACCCTCGCTGGAGATAATGTAGCCCAAAAAACTAATTCTCTGTACAGCGAACTCACATTTCTCCAGCTTAGCAAAAAGCGAATTGTCAATCAATAACTGCAATACCTCACGTACGCTCCGCCAATGAGACTCCAGATCAGGCGAATAAATCAAAATGTCATCCAATACACAACCACATTTTTGCCGATCAAAGGTCTAAGGATGTCATTAATAAGATTCTGAAAAAATGCTGGTGCATTGGTAAGACCAAAAGGCATCACCAGATTCTCAAAATGACCCACAGGAGTGTTAAAAGCAGTCTTTCATTCATCACCCTCCTTCATGCGCAACAAATTGTATGCACCCCGGAGATCAATTTTAGAGAACCATTTGGCCCCCACTAACTGGTTAAACAAATCAGGAATCAATGGCAGTGGGTAGGGATTGCGTACAGTAATTTTATTAATCTCGCGAAAGTCCAGACAAGGACGTAAACCGCGGTCCTTTTTTTTAACAAAAAAAAATCCAACAGCCACAGGTGACTTAGAGGGTCTGATATGACCGGCGGCCAAGCTCGTCTGTATGTATTCCTCCAAAGCCTTTCACTCAGGAATAGTAAGATTAAATAAACGACTTTTAGGGAGAGTCGCTCCAGGGACAAATTCAATGGTACAATCATAGTCTCTATGAGGAGGCAAAATTTGCGACTCCTCCTCAGAAAATACTTTCCAAAAATCCTGAATAGGTACAGGTAATTCCCCTTTATCCACAGCAGCAATGCGCCCGTTACAACACTTGTCATAACACTTAGGGCTTCAGGACTTAATTTCATTGGTAGACCAATCCAGTACAGGATTGTGCAATTTTAACCAGGGCAAACCCAAAACTACTGGAGAAGGCAAATTATTTAATACCACCAAATCCAAATTTTCCTGGTGAATACCATTAATAGTGAGGGGAAATTCATAAATCTTGTGAGTAACACATTTCAATGGAGAACCATCGACAGAAACCACAGCAATAGGGGATGACAAAGGTTTGGGTTTTAATTTAAGTTTTTCCAAGAATCCCCCATCAATCACATTAAGAGTAGAACCACAATCCACAAATACCCGAAATTCAATTAATTCTTACTGAGCAGCGGTAGTAGCAGAAAGAAATACCCCCTTAGTATTTAAACAGGCTATACGGGCGTAACTGACCTTTTTTTTTCTTTGTTCATATGAAGCACACAGTTCTTAATGAAATGGTCAGATTTTCCGCAATAAAAGCACAAACCTTCAGAAAACCTGCGGTCTTTTTCCTGAGAGCGGGGTGACATCGCCCAATCTCCATCGGCTCTCCAATGTCAGTACAGACCCTCTCAGAACTCGGAGCTGACATGGCAGAGGATTTACTCTCATTAACCCTTGCACGCAGTCTCCTGTCCACCCGTATAGCTAATTGCATTGCCTCCTGCAAGTTTCCAGGTGTAGGATAAGCAATCAGCAGATTTTTAACCCTTTCACCTAGCCCTGCAAGAAACAAACTTTTCAGAGCAGAATCGTTCCACTCCACCTGAGCAGACCACCGACGGAAGTGAGTACAAAAATTTTCCACATTACCTGATCCCTGCCTCAAATGTCTCAATTCCATCTCAGCTGATGAGACACGATCAGGATCATCATACAACAACCCCAAAGCAGAAAAAAAACTATCCACTGATCTAAAGCACGAATCACTAGGTTGGAGAGAAAAGGCCCATCTCTGAGGTTCCTTACGCAAAAGTGACATTATGAACCCTATGCGCTGTGATTCATCACCAGAGGATCTGGGTCTTAAACGAAAATAAAATAAACAAGCATTTTTAAAGGAAAAAAAATCTTGTTGTTCACCAAAAAATAAATCAGGCAAACGTACCTTTGGCTCTATAAAATTCGCTCCAGAACAGCTACTCACGTGTTGTTGGAGCTCGGCCACCTCTAGAGAGAGTCCCTGCAAGCATTGAGCCAAATCCTGAACAGACACCATGATGGAAACTGGAGGTCTTTCCTTAGAGAAATTTTTTGGGCTGGACTTACTGTTATGATCTGCTACAAGCACTAAGGAAAGACAGGAGATCTGTCCCTACAATAGAACTAAGCTTAATCCCTACGATGTAACGGGGAACCTGATCCTGTGATCAGACCCGCTAAAGTCCTCAGCTAGTCTGTACAAAGACCTATAGATGTGAGGGAGGGATCCCTACAAGAACTAGGGACTGGGAGTAAGATGGACACCTCCTAGCAGAAATTGTAGCAGAAAAGGACAAACAAAACAACATAGAAAATAGAGGTCAAGAGACCTAGCTAAACTGACGGAGTAAGGTAACAAAGCAGCTGGCTAGATTAAGAGTTGAAATTACAATGAAGTCCAGCAAGGCCAGAAGGGCGGAGCAGGATTAAATAGGCAAAAAAGGTCATGTGACCAGCAAACTATAAAAAAAATAACAGGAGAGTTCTAGGACTTAGAAATTCTGAGCCATATTACTTTCCACTGGAAGTAGACCTTGGGCTTGACCCAAACACAAAACCCAACATCTCGTTTTAAGAAATTCTGAATCTTATTGCTTTCCACTGGAAGTAGACCTTGGGCTTGACCCAAATACAAAACTCAGCATCTCATTTTTTAGAAATTCAGAGCCATATTACTTTTCACTGGAGGTAGACCTTGGGTTTGACCCAAGAACCAAACCAAACATCTTGTTTTTAGAAATTCTGAGCCATATTAATTTCCACTGGAGGTAAACCTTGGGTTTGACCCAAGCACAAAACCCAATATCTCGTTTTTAGAAATTCTGAGCCCTATTAATTTCCACCGGAGTTAAACCTTGGGTTTGACCTAAGCACAAAACCCAACATCTCATTTTTAGAAATTCTGAGCTATAATACTTCCCACCGGAGTTAGACCTTAGATTTTACCCAAGCATAAAACCTAACATCTTGTTTTTAATACAAAAACATCACCAACAGCTGCGCCGGGGTCCATTCATTTTACTGGCGTCATTGTGTAAATGAATTTACTGAACAATAGCCAGTTCCAGGCAGGCGAGAGACTGAATGTGGTAAATATCAATCTCCCTGACCCCATAATAAGGAATAATCTCCTAAAATTCTAAAGCCACCGCTCACAGAGTGCCGGGAATAATCTGTCTAACTATATGGACATACTTGACTGTTTTACAAAACAGGCTTAAGGCGGATAATGCAGTCTCAGGCTGTAAGCTATAATTGTAAGAGGATAAATAGCATTTTTATGTAAGGAGGAGAGACACGGTCAAGGGATTCTCTGCAGAAGGTAAACAATGGGATGATTGTGCTTGCCAAAGAAGCATGCGACCATGAAAATGAATATGCATGAATAGGGATTCCGCAGTCAACCAGAAATGTATCATAAAAAAATAAATAGACAAGTAAGTAAGCAGAAAGGGCCACCTAGGTTGGCAAAGTCCCACCCGTAACATTGATTCCTGGGGCTCACTGTTCAGCCAGATGCAAAAATAACCTGACCCTAGTACACAAATTTACTCATGCTTCTATGTAATATTAATTTGGCTAGTTTGTTCAATTAATGATTAGATGATACCCTTTCATGAAAATTGTGAATCAAGTGTAATATCACTGATCATCAGCACTACTTCACATGGGCGGCCTACCGGAGGATTCTCCTGTTCCCCCGTGGTTCAGTCACTGCCTGGGACCACCATATAGGCTGAAAAACGAGGCGGCAATATTTCTAATGATGTGAAGAGGTATTGATGCAAGAGTTTTTAGAAGTAGTATAAAAAATGTTCCTGGTGGAACTTACAGTTCTGGATTTTATGGCCCACCTTGTGATGACATAATTCTGTGTAAAGTCAATACTTTCAGTCTATTTAGCTATTTTAGAGTTATTTCAGTCTAATGCATTCTGATTTTTTTTGCTGAATTCCTACTCTACTTCATCTTTCCTGTGGATAAGTGATAAATGTATATAGTGGAAAGACCACTTTTATATTCTAAGGAAGATCTGAAACATTTAATCCAAGCTGAACGCCTGAGCCATGACTGTACTTCAGAAGGAACATTACACCCAACACCAGTTTTATTACTTTAGATTTGCAATTCCTTTTCTGTGGAAGAAAACATATCATGCATACAAATAGCTCTGTTGAATGCACTTAATGTACTAAAATTTTTCTTTGAAGGCACCTAAGTATACATCAAGTGATAACAATATGGCAATATGAAAGGTGGAATGTGAATGTTGTCAGATTTACATACATTTGATTTTCTTTTTTGCTTATTATTACATAAAAATTCAACAGATTCTGGTTTTAGAGTTATGATATAATCTGTACATACTGTTCACCGTCTGCTTCTCTAAAGGATGCACAAATCACAATGAGACCTCTGTTGTTGTTTTGGCCCATAGTATCTTACCCCACTTCCAGTACTGGGTGTTTGGATTTGTGCAGGAGGACTGGAATATGTTATTCAATGGAGTGGTGCTGCAAGAAAAATGAAGCATTGCATTATACCAATTTAATCAATCAATCAAAAAAGTTCATTGCTTTCAAAAAAAGCTAGCAGTTCTTGAGAAACAAGAGCATAGTTCAATAAAACTACTGGCTTTATGATTTAATAATTCAGATAAGTCGAATTCCAGATTAGGTCCTCATACCTCCTAGGCTAGATAACAAGTTATGTCCAGATTACTCCTAGGTTAGATAGCAAATGGGGTCCAGATAACTCCTAGACCAGATAAGTGATTGTGTCCAGATAACTCCTAGACCAGATTGATGGTGTCCAGATAACTCATAGACCAGATAATTGATGGTGTCCAGATAACTCCTAGACCAGATAAGTGATTGTGTCCCGATAACTCCTAGACCAGATAACTGATGGTGTCCAAATAACTCATAGACCAGATACAGAAGTGGTCCAGATGATAATTCCTAGACCAGTTAGCAGATGAGGTTCAAGTAAATTATAGACTAGGTGGCAGATGGGGTTCAGTTAATTTATAGACCAGGTAATAGATGGGTTCAGATAATTGTTAGATTATATAATAGTTGCAGTCCAGATAACTCCTAAACCAGATAATTTATGGTATCCAGATAACTTATAGACCAGATACAGATGTGGTCCAGGTGATAACTCCTAGACAAGATAACAGATGGGGTTCAGGTAAATTATAGACTAGATAACAGATGCAGTTCAGGGAATTTATAGACCAGATAATAGATGGGGTTCAGATAACTTCTAGACTAGATGTTAGATGAGGACCAGATAACTTCTAGACCACATAATAGATGGTGTCCAGATAACTTCTAGACCAGATAACACATAGGGTTTTGTTAACTTCTAGATGGGGTCCAGATAACTACTAGATCAGATAACATGCGTGATACATATAACTCTTAAACCGGATAACAGATGGGGTTTAGATAACTCCCAGACTAGATAGCAGATGGTGTCCAGATAACTTATAGACCAGATACCAGATGGTGGCCAGATATCTTCTAGACCAGATAACAAGTAGGGTTTAGTTAACTGCTAGATGAGGTCCAGATTACTACTAGATCAGATAACGAGTGGGATACAGATAAATCTTAAACCAGATAACACATGGTTATCTATATCACTGCCTAGGAAAGTTAATGAACAAATTTATTAATGAATATGTACATTCACTCAGTCTTCCCCATTTATGTTGTCTAGTCTATCGGCTATCATTTATCCTAAGAGTTCCCAATTATTCTATGATTTTGGTCTAGAATTGTGGCTCTGACTCAGCTGCTGTATGATAATAATAAGTAATATTGATATGTTCCTTCTTTTATATATTCTTCTTCTAGTGCATGCAATAAGCAGCTACACATTAGACATTGTGACAACTGCCATCCATATTGTACACCTCTATATCATGCAGCACCTCAATGAAGACTTGAATTGAATGCTGTACAACTGACCAAGTGGTTAATCACATCATTTGCCTGCGTCCGTGGTGCTGAAGCTGGTATTGAAAGCATCACTGAGTAGAGATTTATTTTGGCTGTCATTCGCGTTGAAGTACAAGGAATTTCATTATCGGTTGTACAATTTTGTCGAGGGCTCGATAGTGCATTCAGTGTTAAATCTTCTGGCTTCATTGATCAGATGTGCAGAAAAATGTGAAAGAAATTAAAAATTCTTTAGCTAAGGACAATACGGTAATGAGATAATCAAGCACATCCATAGACACATATAAAACCTCTACGTAGAGAGTTGGGACAGGTTTACCTACAGTTCTTCATCAATTGCCAAACTCATCTCTGTTACATCTGCATTACTTTAGGTGTAGTTATGTTTTTCATCACAGATACGAAAATGGGTAATCCCTCCACATAAATAAACTTGTAGAAGTAAATGATACTATTAGGTTTTGGACACACAAGTATTATTCTATAGACATATGACTTTGGTTTTTTAGAAAGAAAATTGGTGCAAATCAAAAGGTTGTGCATTAAAGAGCTTATTCCATAAATGACATATACAACCCCTGGCAAAAATTATGGAATCACCGGGCTCGGAGGACGTTCATTCAGTTGTTTATTGTTGTTGAAAAAAAGCAGATCACAGACATGGCACAAAACTAAAGTCATTTCAAATGGCAACTTTAGGGCTTTAAGATACACTAAAAGAAATCAAGATAAAAATGTGGTACTCAGTAAGGGTAATTTTTTTCAGACCAAGCAGAGGGAAAAAATTATGGAATCACTCAATTCTGAGGAAAAAATTATGGAATCATGAAAAACAAACACACAAAAGAACACTCCAATACATCACTAGTATTTTGTTGCACCACCTCTGGCTTTAATAACAGCTTGCAGTCTCTGAGGCATGGACTTAATGAGTGACAAACAGTACTCTTCATCAATCTGGCTCCAACTTTCTCTGATTGCTGTTGCCAGATTAGCTGTGCAGGTTGCAGCCTTGTCATGGACCATTTTCTTCAACTTCCACCAAAGATTTTCAATTGGATTGAGATTTGGACTATTTGCAGACCATGACATTGACCTTATGTGTCTTTTTTCAATGAATGTTTTCACACGTTTTTGCTCTATGGCAGGATGCATTATCAACTTGAAAAATGATGTCATCATCCCCAAACATCCTTTCAATTGATGGGATAAGAAAACTGTCCAAAATATCAATTTAAACTTGGGCATTTATTGAAGATGTAATGACAGCCATCTCCCCAGTGCCTTTACCTGACATGCAGCCCCATATCATCAATGACTGTGGAAATTTGCATGTTCTCTTCATGCAGTCATCTTTATAAATCTCATTGGAACGGCACCAAACTAAAGTTCCAGCATCATCACCTTGCCCAATGCAGATTCGTGATTCATCACTGAATATGACTTTCATCCAGTCATCCACAGTCCACGATTGCTTTTCCTTAGCCCATTGTAACCTTGTTTTTTTCTGTTTAGGTGATAATGATGGCTTTTGTTTAGCTTTTCTGCATGTAAATCCTATTTCCTTTAGGCGGTTTCTTACAGTTCGGTCACAGACATTGACTCCAGTTTCCTCCCATTCGCTCCTCATTTGTTTTGTTGTGCATTTCCTGTTTTGGAGACATATTGCGTTAAGTTTCCGGTCTTGACGCTTTGATGTCTTCCTTGGTCTAACAGTATGTTTGCCTTTAACAACCTTCCCATATTGTTTGTATTTGGTCCAGATTTTAGACACAGCTGACTGTGAACAACCAACATCTTTTGCAACATTGCGTGATGATTTACCTTCTTTTAAGAGTTTAATAATCCTCTCCTTTGTTTCAATTGACATCTCTCATGTTGGAGCCATGATTCATGTCAGTCCACTTGGTGCAACAGCTCTCCAAGGTGTGATCACTCCTTTTTAGATGCAGACTAACGAGTATATCTAATTTGATGCAGGTGTTAGTTTTTTTTAAATGAAAATTTACAGGGTGATTCCATAATTTTTTCCTCAGAATTGAGTGATTCCATAATTTTTTCCCTCTGCTTGGTCTGAAAAAAATTACCCTTACTGAGTACCACATTTTTTATTTTGATTTCTTTTAGTGTTTCTTAAAGCCCTAAAGTTGCCATTTGAAATGACTTTAGTTTTGTGCCGTGTCTGTGATCTGCTTTTTTTCAACAACATTAAACAACTGAATGAACATCCTTCGAGCTTGGTGATTCCATAATTTTTGCCAGAGGTTGTATCACCTATGCATGGGATAGCTGATAAATGTATGATTACAGGAGGGAGGGGTTTAACTACTGGGATCCCCATCAATAAGCCGAATGGGGTTCCTAAAGTCCAGCATGTGAATCGAGAGCAACCATTTGTCCATTAGACTTACTTCTATAGACAGTGAATGGAGCAGTCGTCCAACTTCGATTCACATGGTAGACTTTACAAACCCCATTCTGGTGATCGGTGGGGGTCCCAGCAGTTGTAACCCCCCCTCCCTAGTAATCATACATTTATCATCTATCACATTGATAGCAAATTGATTTGATGTGAATTTGTATAGAATTTTAGGAAATTTTCGGAATCCGTCAAATTCAAATAATTTACAAATCAATTTACAGAAATTGGAACAAAAGTTTCCACTGCTATTTTACACATTGAAGAAGATTACATCAGCCAGCGAAGACTCACATGACTCCTTGTGTGACTGGGCATGTGTCTCCGTAATGCCTTACATCTATAACATCACATGGTATAGCACAGCCAATCAGGAAGGACTATTATAGCCTGTATAAAAGCAGAGGCAGGAAATGCAGCAGGCATTTTAGTCTGAATCTGTATTTTTAGAGGATGACACAGCTCATAGCTTATCCATAGAGATAGAAAGAGAAAGCTATAAAACACTGAGCAAACATTACAGATATTGTGTGACACCACGACAGTGAAAAATAGTTACCAAAGCATTAAGGTCACTTTGATATTACTAAGGCTGTGTTTGCGTTAAAGATCTTAAGACAAGCCATTTCATACACTCTTAGGAGATCTCACAGTTTCATACATGTCTTTTCAGGGCAATTGGAATATTTGCAATTTGCTACAAATCAAAAATTTTGCCAAAATGTTATGTACCGTACCTTGCAAATATTAATTTCCAAAGAACTGCTCATTTCTAGTGATCACACGTGCTCATTACTTTTACATTCACAGAATTTTTTAAAAGAGTCTTCTTATGTTGTATCTTTAGGAGTGCACCACTCCAGTGTCTACCGGCTTCCTGCTTTGCTGGATGGCAGTATACTCCTGAAAATTGGTTTTCCAGCAGAGGCAGGAGGGTGACTGAAGCTGGCTGGATTGCAAGCAGAGTTCGCTTCTTACCTAGGTAACCGGACACTCTAAAGGACTGTAGGTTGGCCGCCAACCTAGGCAACGAGCTATGCACCATACAATCAAAATCAAACCGCTCTTGAGAATGGTGAGAAAATTTAACAAAAGGTAAATTACAAAATTACTTATTTTTACAAACACTTTTAACCTTTTTTAGAACTTGAGACAATACCTTTAAGAACTTAGTTTCCTATGAAACAACTTCAAGACGTTATCATGGCATACATCTCAAATACTTGGTGGTCACATCTAGGCAAATATAGTATATATCCAGACAAAGTAACGTTAAATAATTTTTTGGCTTCAACAAAGTAAACAAGTCCAATGGAGACAACCGGAATAGCGGTGCTTGAGTGGCAGGGCATTTGAAAAAAAAAAACTTAGGATGGGACTACTCAGCAACTTTTGCCTCAACACATCACAGATTGAAGTATGGTGATGCTACATTGCACCGCAATGAAAGTGAATGTGAATGTTTTGCGTCCAACAAGTTGCATATGATTTTTGACAACTTTTATGTTGCGATTACAACAATTTATGGGTCACAATGTGATAACATTTGGCTTCATGATGGTGCAACGTGCCTTTGCCATTCTGTGATCCTTGGCCATGCAACATGTGTCCTGAACAGCCCCTTAGAAAAACACCCTATTTGGATATTACCGATAGATGTGTACTTCTCTAGACCCACTATATTAGCCAAAGTTAGGATAGGAAATAACACAAAAATTGAGCTTGGTGTAAGTAGGTATACATGCAGCACATAAATGCATGTTCACAATGGCCATAAATCAGACAAAACCAAAAGAAACAAAATGAACATAAACCCTGCAGTAACAAAATAGGTAAAAAGCAAAAGATCATTTAAATAACATAGGGTTCTTAGTAACACTGTATTTGATCAAAAATAGCATAAAAACCATTCCACCACGGCACGGTGACCCTATTCGGGATGGTCCTACACTGTCTAATAATAAAAACCTTACCATGTGTCAAAGTTGACCTCAGTATATGAATAAGGGTAGACAAAGGACCGGGTTCCAAACTATGGACACCAGCCTTAGGAAGCTATTTAATTGTGATTTCCAGCTCAAGAAAAGGAGACCACTCCCTGTGCTGGTGTCCACAGTTCGGGACCCGGTCCTTTGTCTGCCCTTATTCACACACTGAGGTGAACTTTGACACATGGCAAGGTTTTTAATATTAGACAATGTAGGACCATCCAGAATAGGGTCACCTTGCCATGGTGGAATGGCTTTTATGCTATTTTTGATCAAAAACAGTGTTACTAAGAACCCTATGTTTAAATGCACTTTTGCTTTTTACTTATTTAGCTACAGCAGAGTTTATATTCATTTCGTTTCTTGTAGGTTTTCCAAAGTTGGGATAGGGTCACAGAACCTTATTCTTGTAATGCACACGCCCGGGCTAAGCGGCGTGTGCGTGTGATTGGTAGTGATTCCACTGGACCGTGCCGGAGAGTGAATGCCTGGAGGGGCGTGACTAAGTATTCACCCGATCCGACCAGGGTCGCACGACGGCATACGACGCCAGTGCACCAAGGAGGAACCGAGCAGAGGGACCAGGTGCTACTCCAGGACAGACCCCGGACACGGCTGTTGACTCACACAGGGGAATACAGGAACAGGCTGGTAGGCTGGCACACAGACTGGTGGGTATAGGCAGGCACGACTGGTATGCAGGCAGGCGGGTATGCAGGCAGGGGGGTAAAGACAAGCACAGCTAGAGTGCAGACAGGGAGGCACTAGCAGGTAGGAACACAGGCGGGATAGGACCCAGTACACACCGGGACTCAGGAACAATACAGGCAGAGGGTTACAGGCAAGCACAGCTAGAGTGCAGACAAGGCTGAGCAGGGAGGACAGGGCTCTGTTCACACGGAACAGACAGGAAGGGAAAGACAGAGCCAGATACTCACACAGTACTTGCAGAGACAACAAGCAGGAGTTAGGTACGAGTTCAGACTCTGCAGAAAAAGGAAGGGAACGGACATAGAGGCAAAACAGGTAAAGGACAGGAGAGAGTTCAGACTGGAACTGAGTGTACGGAGGAGACCGACACTGCAGAGGGATACAGGAGCGGGTCTGGGAATACGGCCCCCAGAGAGGCGGGACGAACAGGCAAGGAGCGTGTTCAGACAGGACAGACCAGACACAGGAGCGGGTCTAGGAAAACGGCCACTAAAAGGCGGAACGAACAGGCAAGGAGCGTGTTCAGACAGGACAGACCAGACACAGGAGCGGGTCTAGGAAATCGGCCACTAGAAGGCGAGAGGAACAGGCTAGGAGCGAGTACAGACAGGTCAGACAAGATACAGGAACGGGTCTAGGTAATCGGCCCCTAGAAGGCAGGAGGAACAGGCTAGGAGCGTGTTCAGACAGGACAGACAAGAGAACACAGAAAGGACTCAGTTCAGACACGGGAGCTGATACCGCAAAGCAGGAGACATACAGGACTCAGTTCAGACACGGGAACTGATACAAAAAGCAGGAGACAAGAGACGGGACCTGGCACCTTCAGAGTGCAAGCACACACTGAAGGAAAACACTATGCTCAGGCAGGGATAGAAGGGAGCTGCTGAGCTATATACCAAGTGACAGACAGCAATAGGCTGAGGACGCACAAGGGGTGTGACCCACAGCAGGTACAAAAGGCAGGAAGTGATCGGGCGCCGCCCTTAAGCAGCAGAAACAGACACAAACAGACAGCATGGAGGGAAGCCAGAGAGACATTCTGGACAGGAGATCAAGTGCGCCCTCTTGCACAGTGGGAGATGGACCACCATGCAAGGACGCCGCCAGGTATGTTACAGTACCTCCCCCCTTACGCCCCCTCTTCTTCAGGCCTGCCAGAATCTTCCGCAGGGAATTCGAGGGCCAGTCGTTCACTGGGTTGGAGGGGGACAGAGACTTAAGGGTAATCTCTGCTTCGAGGTACATCTTGTCAAGCTCACAGGAAGAAATAGACGGGTTATCACGTACATAATGAGGAAAAGTCACTGTCTCTTTGTTATCTGGTGGTATCCCGGAGGATTCAGGAAACAACTGGAGGTCCTCCGCCGGGTCAGAAGAGTGCAGAGGCTCAGAGAAAACAACTGCTTCAGAGTACACTAGGTCGGACTCACTGGAGGAAGCAGGCGAGGTATCGGGTACTGAGTATAGGAAAGTCTCTGTCCATTCACCACCAGGTGGCACCCCGAAGGGTTCTGGAGATAGCTGGCGGTCCTCCGCCTGGTCAGAGGGGTGTAGAGACTCACGGGTAACCTCTGCTTCAGAGTACACTAGGTCGGACTCACTGGAGGAAGCAGGCGAGGTATCGGGTACCGAGTATAGGAAAGTCTCTGTCCATTCACCACCAGGTGGCACCCCGAAGGGTTCTGGAGACAGCTGGCGGTCCTCCGCCTGGTCAGAGGGGTGTAGAGACTCACAGGTAACCTCTGCTTCAGAGTACACTAGGTCGGACTCACTGGACGAAGCAAGCGAGGTATCAGATCCAGGATATAGGAAAGTCTCTGTCCATTCACCACCAGGTGGCACCCCGAAGGATTCTGAACACAACTGGAGGTCCTCCGCCTGGTCGGAGGGGTGTAGAGACTCAGGAGTAACCTCTGCTTCGGAGTACACTAAGTTGGACTCACTAGACGAAGCGAGCGAGGTATCAGGTACAGAGTATAGGAGAGTCTCTGTCCTTTCGCTACCAGGTAGCACCCCGAAGGGTTCAGGAGACAACTGGAGATCCTCCGCCTGGTCGGAGGGGTGTAGAGACTCGGAGGTAACTACCACTTTGGGGTACCCATTGTCAGGCTCACAGGACGAAGCGGACAAAGTATTGAGTACCGGGTGTAGAGAAGTCTCTCTCCATTTGTCATCGAGTGGTATCCCGGAGGGTTCAGGAGGCAACAGGGGATCCTCCGCCAGGTAGCAGAGGTGCACAGACTCTGAGGTAACCACAGCTTTGGAGCATCCTTGGACATGCACACCGGTTAAAGAGAAAGAAGCATCTGATGCCGGGTGCAGGAAGTTCTCCTGTGTGGAGTCTGGATGGGCAGAAGTCTCTTCGGCCAGGAGAACTGGTGCACTACCCACGCACATTACCCATTGGGGTTTCTCCGGGATACAGGGAGATGAAGCTTCAGTAGGGACTTCAAGGTTGGGGTCAGGAGGTCTCAGGGAGGACAGACCCTGGCGTGACGGCTTGCCTCTAAGTCTAGCACGTCTGGACTGCCTCTTGAGGTTGAGAGAAGTATTCCGGAAAGCGTAGTCACCCTGTGAGGATTCTGGGTGGGCAGTAGTCTCATTGGGCTGGAGGACTATTGCGCTACCCACACACACATTACCTGTCGGGGCTGCTCCGGGATATTGGGAAGTGAAGCTTCAGCAGGGGCTTCAGAGTTAGGGTCCTCGAAGACCATACGAAAGGCCACCAGGAAGGCCTGCAGGTCAAGGATGACAGGATCCCATGCTTCCCATAGGGGGGTGACCCATTTCAAGGCATCACCCGCTAGGTAGTCAATCATAAAGGCCACTTTAGCCCAATCGGAAGGAAAATAGAGAGGGTAGGCCTTAAAGTGTAGCATGCATTGCTCCACAAATGCACGACACTGTCTTGGATCCCCATAGTAACGTGGCGGATCCGCAGGAACGAGGGCTGATAGATCCATCTGGACGGGTGCGTAACTCGCCTGGAACTCAGCTAAAGGGGGAAAAAAAATTTATTTATTTTATTTTAATGCATGTATTCGCTGGAAAAACTTCTCAAAGAGCGAAGGCCGTGGGGCTCAACGGGAACCATGGCCTGAGCATGCTGTTATGCACACGCCCGGGCTAAGCGGCGTGTGCGTGTGATTGGTAGTGATTCCACTGGACCGTGCCGGAGAGTGAATGCCTGGAGGGGCGTGACTAAGTATTCACCCGATCCGACCAGGGTCGCACGACGGCATACGACGCCAGTGCACCAAGGAGGAACCGAGCAGAGGGACCAGGTGCTACTCCAGGACAGACCCCGGACACGGCTGTTGACCCACACAGGGGAATACAGGAACAGGCTGGTAGGCTGGCACACAGACTGGTGGGTATAGGCAGGCACGACTGGTATGCAGGCAGGCGGGTATGCAGGCAGGGGGGTAAAGACAAGCACAGCTAGAGTGCAGACAGGGAGGCACTAGCAGGTAGGAACACAGGCGGGATAGGACCCAGTACACACCGGGACTCAGGAACAATACAGGCAGAGGGTTACAGGCAAGCACAGCTAGAGTGCAGACAAGGCTGAGCAGGGAGGACAGGGCTCTGTTCACACGGAACAGACAGGAAGGGAAAGACAGAGCCAGATACTCACACAGTACTTGCAGAGACAACAAGCAGGAGTTAGGTACGAGTTCAGACTCTGCAGAAAAAGGAAGGGAACGGACATAGAGGCAAAACAGGTAAAGGACAGGAGAGAGTTCAGACTGGAACTGAGTGTACGGAGGAGACTGACACTGCAGAGGGATACAGGAGCGGGTCTGGGAATACGGCCCCCAGAGAGGCGGGACGAACAGGCAAGGAGCGTGTTCAGACAGGACAGACCAGACACAGGAGCGGGTCTAGGAAAACGGCCACTAAAAGGCGGAACGAACAGGCAAGGAGCGTGTTCAGACAGGACAGACCAGACACAGGAGCGGGTCTAGGAAATCGGCCACTAGAAGGCGAGAGGAACAGGCTAGGAGCGAGTACAGACAGGTCAGACAAGATACAGGAACGGGTCTAGGTAATCGGCCCCTAGAAGGCAGGAGGAACAGGCTAGGAGCGTGTTCAGACAGAACAGACAAGAGAACACAGAAAGGACTCAGTTCAGACACGGGAGCTGATACCGCAAAGCAGGAGACATACAGGACTCAGTTCAGACACGGGAACTGATACAAAAAGCAGGAGACAAGAGACGGGACCTGGCACCTTCAGAGTGCAAGCACACACTGAAGGAAAACACTATGCTCAGGCAGGGATAGAAGGGAGCTGCTGAGCTATATACCAAGTGACAGACAGCAATAGGCTGAGGACGCACAAGGGGTGTGACCCACAGCAGGTACAAAAGGCAGGAAGTGATCGGGCGCCGCCCTTAAGCAGCAGAAACAGACACAAACAGACAGCATGGAGGGAAGCCAGAGAGACATTCTGGACAGGAGATCAAGTGCGCCCTCTTGCACAGTGGGAGATGGACCACCATGCAAGGACGCCGCCAGGTATGTTACAATTCTCATGTATCTGAGAAAATCGGTCCTGTTATGAATGATTGAGGTCCTATGGATATATGACTTCACACATCTCCTTTACATTGTATCATATCATAAGCATGTATTGTTTTTATCTAATACCATATATCCTACCGTTAAAAAAAGAGATATCTTTCTACAGAGTTGGTCAGACCCCACACAGATATTATTTCACTTACTTAGTAGACAGTGCAGAGGATTTCTGTAGATAGTCAATTCAGCCATCAAATCAGCTACAATGTTGAAGTCACTTTTAATTTGTCACTTCTTCCTTGAATCCTATCAATCACTCTTTAATGGATATTGTGATGACAAAGGAGCACGGCGGTTAGCATTGCTGCCTTACCGCCCTGGGACCCGGGATTCAGTTTCCATTGGAGCATTTATTATATCTGAAGATTGTATGTTCTCTTCATTAGTGAATGGGTTTCTGAGGTTATATATCTGGATAGACGCTAGATGTGGAGGAATTCATGGGGGAAATATAATATGCAAAATTGTGCCATTAGTATTATTTATAAATAATAATTACTAATATTTAATAGTTGATTTTTTATAATGTCTCACAGTAATGGCTAATAATGCATTGTTCACATGTGATGGTATATGGAAGACTTCTGCTGAGACGGCAAAATCCAGCAAAAGTCCATTACTACAGTAAGTATTCATGTTACAAAATATGACAAGTTCACGTGCTGATCAATATAATGTAAGTCATTTAATATGGCCCTCTAGGGATACAGTAGTAATGTCCCGGTGATAAGTTGATGCAGGGGGTCCTCTTACAATGCACACAACATGGTTTGTAGAATTTAGATATCATATATGTATATTATTAGATGTCGGTCTGGTTCTGGATTTGAAATGGGTCCAGGAACTTCTGTGGTCTCCCATTTCAGGCCAGCTGGGGCTGATGCTGCTCAGCATCATCATCAACCTCAACGCCGAGCTGGTCCACAAGCCATACAGATTGTCTCCCATATATTGGCACCTAGCAATGTTAAGCATAGGTTGCAGAGGGAGACAGGGCGCTTAGCGTTTAAGCCCAGGATTCGCCGTACTGAGCATGCCCGTGACCTGGCGGATCGTGATTGGTGGTTTGGCACCCACCTGACCCGGTGACCTGGCACCGCCTGATTGGTCCACGGGTAACGTCACCAATGGCGCGTCGGTTGGCAGGGATTAGTCTTTAAAAGGCCCGCCCACAAACATGGCGGCGCGCTCGGATCATTGAGCATGAAATTGATGTGTGGACGACTATGCTCTACGTGTAGTTTCCGCTAGGCAGGTTAGCTCCATAGAGGCAGGCTAGTGAAAGTAGGCAGGTAGCTTCGCCTTGCAGTCTGGCTCTGTCAGAGGGGGTCACCTTACACCCCGAGCAGCCTGCAGACGTCCTACTCCCTGTAGACACCTGTGTACCGCGTGGAGAAATACTCCTCTGTCCGGTAGTACGCCGGCAGAGGGCACGTACCCGTCGGCGTGAGTCACACACGCATTTTAGCGGCAACTCCTACTGCGTAGCGCCTGTATCGAAGACAGGGCTACTGCTTTTCCCTCGGTCGCATGTCTCCCTGCGGTTCTTGGAGATTGTGTGAACCGCTGAAATCTGCTCCGTGTGCTTTAACACGGAGTGGTTTATCAGTTAAGTAGGTGCTATCCCGGACGCTCTTCTCCCGTGCAGTTAACGGAGATAGAGCGAACCTCTATACCCGTTCCTGTGTGCAGAAACACGGAAGGGTTTAACATTTAAGTTTGTCGCTTTCCTTTCCACCCGGAAAGTGTTCGGCAGCAGTCCACCAGGCTGCATTGCAGACCCCGGGGTCGGTTGCGTTCCATTTATTAAAGTTGTTTGCAACCGCCCTCCTAACATATATATATATACACTGCTTAAAAAAATAAAGGGAACACTTAAACAACAGAGTATAACTCCAAGTAAATCAAACTTCTGTGAAATCAAACTGTCCACTTAGGAAGCAACACTGATTGACAATCAATTTCACATGCTGTTGTGCAAATGAAATAGACAATAGATGGAAATTATTGGCAATTATCAATACACCCTCAATAAAGGAGTGGTTCTGCAGGTGGGGACCACAGACCACATCTCAGTACCAATGCTTTCTGGCTGATGCTTTGGTCACTTTTGAATGTTGGTTGTGCTTTCACACTCGTGGTAGCATGAGACGGACTATACAACCCACAGAAGTTGCTCAGGTAGTGCAGCTCATCCAGGATGGCACATCAATGCGAGCTGTGGCAAGAAGGTTTGCTGTGTCTGTCAGCGTAGTGTCCAGAAGCTGGAGGCGCTACCAGGAGACAGGCCAGTACACCAGGAGATGTGGAGGGGGCCGTAGGAGGGCAACAACTCAGCAGCAGGACTGCTACCTCCGTCTTTGTGCAAGGAGGAACAGGAGGAGCACTGCCAGAGCCCCACAAAATGACCTCCAGCAGGCTACAAATGTGCATGTGTCTGCACAAACGGTTAGAAACCGACTCCATGAGGGTGGTATGAGGGCCCGACGTCCACAGATGGGGGTTGTGCTCACAGCCCAACACCGTGCAGGATGCTTGGCATTTGACACAGAACACCAGGATTGGCAAAGTCGCCACTGGTGCCCTGTGCTCTTCACGGATGAAAGCAGGTTCACACTGAGCACATGTGACAGACGTGACAGAGTCTGGAGATGCTGTGGAGAGCGATCTGCTGCCTGCAACATCCTTCAGCATTACCGGTTTGGCAGTGGGTCAGTAATGGTGTGGGGTGGAATTTCTTTGGAGGGCCACACAGGCCTCCATGTGCTCGCCAGAGGTAGCCTGACTGCCATTAGGTACCGAGATGAGATCCTCAGACCCCTTGTGAGACCATATGCTGGTGCGGTTGGCCCTGGGTTCCTCCTAATGCAGGACAATGCCAGACCTCATGTGGCTGGAGTGTGTCAGCAGTTCCTGCAAGATGAAGGCATTGAAGCTATGGACTGGCCCGCCTGTACCTGAATCCAATTGAGCACATCTGGGACATCATGTCTCGCTCCATCCACAAACATCACGTTGCACCACAGACTGTCCAGGAGTTGGTGGATGCTTTAGTCCAGGTCTGGGAGGAGATCCCACAGGAGACCATCTGCAACCTCATCAGGAGCATGCCCAAGCGTTGTAGGGAGGTCATACAGGCACGTGGAGGCCACATACAATACAGAGCCTCATTTTGACTTGTTTTAAGGACATTACATCAAAGTTAGATTAGCCTGTAGTGTGTTTTTCCACTTTAATTTTGGGGGTGACTCCAAATCCAGGCCTCCATTGGTTAATAAATTTGATTTCCATTGATGATTTTTGTGTGATTTTGTTGTCAGCACATTCATCTTTGTACAGAACAAAGTATTCAATGAGAATATTTCATTCATTCAGATCTAGGATGTGTTATTTGAGTGTTCCCTTTATTTTTTTGAGCAGTGTATATATATATATATATATATATATATATATATTAATTGCACTTATATTTTCATATGGAGTCAAAGTTTATAGATTAGGACTAGATATATGTGCACTTCCAGTATAATATTAATTTGACTACTATGTATGAAATCTGATATATATGAGTTTTTCTATTATGTATGCCTAATATCCTAATATCCATGGTTGCACTCAATATTCATGTATTAATGTTCTTAATTTTAATATAATTTTCAATAAAGATTATTTAGGTAAAAGCACTCCTTGGTATCCTGAACTTAATTGTTAGGGACCCCTATGTTAAATATAATTGAAACCAGAAGTTTACATACACTATATAAAAAGACACATCTGCATCTTTTTCCTCAATATCTGACATGAAATCAGAATAAACCTTTCCCGTTTTAGGTCAATTAGGATTACCATCATTTTTAATATTTGCCAAATGTCAGAATAATGGGAGAGAGAGAATGTTTTAAGGCATTTTTATTACTTACTGCAAAATCAAAAGTTTACATACAACATTTCATTAGTATTTGGTACCATTGCCCTTAAACTGAATGACTTGGGTCAAACGTTTGGGATATCCTTTCACAAGCTTCTCACAATAGTTAGTCAGAATTTGGGCCCATTCCTCCTGACAAAACTGGTGTAACTGATCCAGGTTTGGAGGTCGCCTTGCTCGCACCTGCTTTTTCAGCTTTGCCCATAAATTTTCTATAGGATTGAGATCAGGGCTTTGTGAAGGCCACTCCAAAACATTGACTTTGTTATCCTTCAGCCACTTTGTTACCATTTTGGCAGTATGCTTGTGGTCATTGTCCATTTGGAAGACCCATTTCCACCCAAGCTTTAACTTCCATGCTGATGTCTTGAGATGTTGCTTCAGTATTGTCATATAATCTTCTTTTCTCATGATGCCATCGATTTTGTGAAGTGCACCAGTCCCTCCTGCAACAAAACAACCCCACAACATGATGCTGCCACCCCCGTGTTTCACAGTTGGGATGGTGTTCTTAGGCTTCTAAGCTTCTCCCTTTTTCCTCCAAACGTAATGATGGTCATTATGCCAAAAAAGTTCAATTTTAGTTTCATCAGACCACAGGACATGTCTCCAAAAATTAAGGTCTTTGTTCATGTATGCATTTCAAGAGCTTCCACCATTTCTGTAGCCCATCTTTGTCCACATTCTATTTTATCAATGTCTTTTTGTTACGTGAGGTCTCCAGAACTGGATGCAAAACAGCAGATATTGTCTCACTAGAGCTGTATAAAGAAATGAAGTTGTGGATCTCAGGGGGGCGTAGAGACAAACGAGTAACACATTGACGTGCATCCTCTATTGCAGAAGATGATGACTCTACATAAAAATGATCAACACCTTGGAAAAACTGGTGAGAAAGAAACAAATCTCTTTCGTAAGTACACAAATATATTTTGTCGGTTTCAGCAGTTTCTTCCACTGTATTTTTCCTGCCCCCCTCCAGAATGAATAGCCTGATGCGGAAGATTAAAAAAAAAATAAACATGGAAAAAAAACCTCAAAAAATATCAAAGTGTCTTTGTATATTGGTACAATCCACTGAATTTTAGTCAAATCACCCGCTACAAAAGGTAATTTGTTCTTGAGAGACCATGCTGAGAACAGATTTTACGATCTTTCTTTCTCCAAAGCGTGAACACTGCCAATAGCTTCAAATAATGGATGATCATACATTAGCGTCGAATATCTCGGAGGATACCTGACAGCAAGCTAAATGGGGCCTAAACACTCAAACAATTGTGAGGGAAATGCACAAATCAGCTCAGTGGTGGGTACACAGCTCAGGAGCTACATAATTAAGAGGTGTATGATGTACAGTGAGTGGAGCCGGGCTATTGTGGTATGGAGTGTGGAAAACAGATATACAGCAGCCGAACGATTCCCTCATAATACTCTGTCTAGCTCACTGCTAATATTCTGCAATCCCTCTTCAGTCCTATAGGTGGTGACAAGTAATCCAAGTGAATAGACTGTAAAATAAATAGTAAAAAAAATTGAAGCACTTGGCCTACGCGTTTCAAGCCTAAAATGTTCTTAATCATAGCAATAAAATAATGATTACGAATGTTTTACACTCGAAACACGTAGGACAATTTTTAACTATTGATTTTACAGTTTTATACTCATATAAACTGTATTATTTTTGCAGTTTGTACCTTTTACTTCAATCATTGTTCACCTGAAAACCAGTCCAAGGATTCTTTCTGTGCACCACGCCCATTGAGAATTTATTGCTTCTAGTAGTGAGCTGATGTGAATATATCTTCCCTCTAATTCATCATCATTAGAGGACAGGGAATAAAAGAGGACTAGTGATGATAGAGTAGGCTTCATCAACCCTTTCGGCGAGCATGCTTGAGTGCTCGCCAAGTATTTTGGCGTGCTCAGCATTTCTTTTAATGTCGCCGCGCCTGCAAGTGTCACGGCTGTTAGACAGGCTGCTTTACATAATTACCTTGTGAGTCACACTCCCTTTTTAAAGACCATAAAAAATAGTACCAAATAAAAATGCCCATATCTCTAGCATCGTAGGGTGGATTTAGAAAAAAACAAAAACACAGAATACTCAAGGGAGCAGCGGGAATAAAATAAGAGCAAAACCTGACCACGTTTGACCAGGTAACAGGTCTTCTTTAAAAAGGGTATGCCGCAAAGATCTGATACTATATATGCGAGATCCACAGCTATCTCAAGAACTGGGCCGAGCAACGGACAGGTGGTTGCACATGCGCTGTATTCTTCATTCATTTCTGTGGGTGGCCTGAAAATTTCAGCCCATGTGCTCATCAGTTTTTCAGAAGTCTCAAGAGGTCTCAAAGAAGTGACTATAGCCTGAAGTGGGAAATTATTTATAAGACATATCCTTTAGTTTATGTTATAAGTTTTTGAGATGGGGATAACTTTGTGGAAAGGTTGAACTTGATGGACCTAGGTCTTTATTCAACATACGTTACTATGTTATGTTACTATGTCAGATCCCCTATCAGAAAATAATAGAAATTCAAACTTCATCACAATTTCCTATAAAGGCTGGGATCACGTGTTGTGGGCTCACTGCAGCCAAGTTGCATTCACAATGCAGCCAGAAGCCATGCCAACATGGAGTTTGGCTCAGTTTTCAATCTCCTAAAAGCAATTACATTGGTATTGGCCACATTGTAAACTGCCATGTTATTGTATTATTGTTCACAATGAAAATGCTTTTAGCTGCAGACAGTTTGAAAACCGCCTTGATCTCTATGTCTTCATTGTTTTTGACTACACGTTGAACATCTCTCACTCATGGTAGTAAACCAGCCTAACACTCCTAATTAAACATAGTTAAAGGGGTTTTCCCAAGCTTAGAAGTTATCCTCTATCTCATGGATAAAGTTATCACCGGGGGTCCAACCAGTGAGATCCCTAGTGGCTTAATCCAACAGTCCCATAGAAAATGAATGGAGCAGAGGTGCACATGGTCAACCTCCGCTCCAATCGCTAAAATAACTCTTAATCTCTGGAAAACCCCAATAAATTTGTTTCAGCTTTCCTTTCGCCATATCCACCGAAAAAGTGGCCAAGGCATACTCCTAGGCACCCACAGGTGTGCAAAAAGAGTAACCAACATTGGATAGGTATGAGTTGGCACATTTTTTTTTTACTGTATAGGAGTGCCATTCCTAATTTTGGCTAAGCGTTGCTCACTTTTCAAAAAGTTGAAGGACCTGGCCGAGAGTCACAAAACTTTTGCACAAATATGAGATGTGCTAAAGTTTTGCAACAATTCAAGCAGTGGTGATGTAAAAGACTTTACGAAAATTGCTTGATGAAGCCAATGTAAATGTAAATTTCCCAACAGAAGCTAAACAGGATATCTAAACAAAACCTTAAAGGGGTTTTCCACTACTAGGACAACCCCTTCTCAATTTGAATGTTTGCCCCTCGTTAAAATAAAATCATCTATACTCACCTCCCGGCCTGGCGCTGTTCCAGCGGTGTTGGCACTCACGCTCCCAAGACTCACGTTAGATTGTTACGTCACATGAACCCTGTGCCCAATCAGCACTGGCATCACTGTCCCCACCTTCGGACGTATCGAACATCAACAAAAGTCAGGGTTGCGGCTGCTCTATTACTTCATCTTGATGTTCAATTTAACCAAAGGTGGGGACAGTGATTGGGCACAGGGCTTGTGTGATGTAACAACCTCAAATGAGCCCCGGGAACGCGAATGCTGATGCTGCTGGACTCGCGCCGGCATTGGAGGAGAGTATAGGTGTTTTTATTATTATGGGGTCAAAAATTCAGATTGAGGAGGTGTTATCCTAGTAGTGAACAACCCCTTTAAAGGGGTTCCCAAACAATCACATACTAGTGGTTCCTGCTCCAGCTCCTGTTCCCTTTTCTGTGTTTTGGATGCTACAGTGTTGTCAAGTCGAAAGCACACATGACCACTGCAGCCAATCATTGAGCTCAGCGGCTATCTAGACATTTTGAGCCACTGAGCTCAATGATCTGATGAAGCCGCAATCTGCGCTGCCGCCTTGATGTCAAAATATAGAGACCAGAACAGTGATGGGTAGACTATGCTGGACCCGGGGATGGTGAATAGAGATGAGCGGTGTTCGACTAGAACTGTTCGCCAATCTCAAATTCGAGCTGTTTTGGGCGGTTGTTCGACGAACCCGAACGATTTCCAAAAAATTCGGCTGTTCGAGGTTATGTTCGATAACTGTTCGTGCACCAAAAGCGTGTCCTGCATGTCTGGCGCTATTTAGAGCACCAATCATGCAGGGATTGTCTGCCACTCACTGTAATGCCACAGCCATGGTGGTTGTGGCATTACAGTGATTGCCCAAATCGATGGGAACAGTGCCCACAGTGAAACATGAAAAGCCGGCAATTCAGCAGCGGCATACACCGGTACCCGACAATTTAGAACAGAAAGAATAGAGAATCACACATAGATTAGATAGATAGAAACATGTCAGTCACATATATATGAAGTACAGTGACAGTGTTGCTTACTGTACTTGTCATTTAGTGTAAAGGATTTATTAAAAAAAATAATAGTGTTTTCATGCACTGTCTCTTTAAAAAAGCCGGCCGGCAATTCAGCATCTGTACCCGACAATTTAGAATAGAAGGAATAGAGAATCATACATAGATTAGATAGATAGAAACATGTCAGTCACATATATATGAAGTACAGTGACAGTGTTGATTACTGTACTTGTCATTTAGTGTTAAAATAAAGGATTTATTTAAAAAAAATTGGCGTGGGGTTCCCCTTAATTTTGGTCTCTAGCGGAGGATAAGCAGACAGCTGGGGCAGATGTTTGAAGCCTGGGAAGGGGGTAATACCCACGGAGCTTCCCAGGCTACTAATATGAGCCCCCAGCTGAATACCTAGCCTTTACTAGCTATTAAAATGGGGGACCCCCCCAAAAAAATGACCCCATAGTCAAAGTTAAAAGAAAACACAAACACCCAGAATAAAGTCCTTTAATTGAAATAAACACACAATTCTTTATTGTTCTAAATTAAACCATACTTACCATCACGCCCATTCCAGCTGAAGCCAATGATCTCCTGCAATAAAAGAAAAATAATAAAGCAACCTCATCCTTACCTTTCCATGGTTCCCAGGACAGCTCCAGCTCTGCTCTCCTGCACTCAGCGCTTCAGCGTGAGAATTTTCCCACGCTGTCAGTGACGTGCAAGAGATGAGCTCTTCATGTCCAATGAACTCAGCTCACCTCATGTACGTCACTGACAGCGTGGGAGAATTCTCACGCTGAAGCGCTGAGTGCAGGAGAATTTTCCCACGCTGTCAGTGACGTGCATGAGGTGAGCCGAGTTCATTGGACATGACATCGGCTCATCTGGATGCCGTCACAGCGAGACACTGAGGAGCGCAAGCATGCCTGCGCTTCACAGTCTGTGCGGCATGGCAAGCTGGATGGCAGCGTTCTGCTGCGGTCCAGCCTGTCATCTCGATGTAGCAGAGCTGAAGCTGTCGTGGGAACCATGGAAAGGTAAGGATGATGTTGCTTTATTATTTTTCTTTTATTGCAGGAGATCGTTGGCTTCAGCTGGAATGGGCGTGATGGTAAGTAGGGTTTAATTTAGAACAATAAAGAATTGTGTGTTTTTTTCAATTAAAGGACTTTATTCTGGGTGTTGTGTTTTTTTTTAAATACTTTACTAGAAATTCATGGTGGTCATGTCTAATATTGGCGTGACCCTATGAATTTCGGGCTTAGGGCCAGCTGATAATGCCAAGCTGGCCCTAACCCCTTTATTACCCAGTGAGCCACCGCACCACGGCCCTGGATGAGTTGGGTACAGCGCCAGAAGATGGCGCTTCTATGAACGCGCCATTTTCCGGGGTGGCTGCGGACTGCAATTTGCACTGGGGGGGGGGGGGGCAGAAAGCTTGGGCCTCCCTGCGCTGCAGATTCCAGCCCCCAGCTGCCTAGTTGTACCAGGCTGGACCCAAAAATAGGGCGAAGCCCCACGTATTTTTTTTTTTTATTATTTCATGAAATTCATGAAATAATTAAGAAAAAAGGGCTTCCCTATATTGTTGTGTCCAGCCAGGTACAAATAGGCAGCTGGTGGTTGGGGGCAGCCCGTTCCTGCCTGCTGTACCTGGCTGGACACAAATATAGTGGGAAGCCCCACGTCAATTTTTTTTTAAATTATTTCATGAAACTAGATGGTGGCCCGATTCTAACGCATCGGGTATTCTAGAATATGTATGCGGCAGACCCGGCGCAATCAGCAGAGCGGTGTTTAAATTTGGCGCCAAAATCGCTGACAGGTCGCGGCCAGCAACCGCGACCAATCAGCAAAGCGGTGTTGAAATTTGGCGACTATATCGCTGATTGATCACGGCCAGCGGTCGCGACTAATCAGCAGAGCGTGGTTTAAATTTTGCGCCAATAATGCTGATTGGTCGCGGCCAGCGAATGTGACCAATCCGCAGAGCGGGGTTTAAATTTTGCGGCAATAATGCTGATTGGTTGCGGTCGCGACCAATCAGCAAAGCGGTGTTTAAATTTGGCGCCAATAATGGTGATTGGTCACGACCGCGACCATTCAGCAGAGCGGTGTTTAAATTTGGCGGCAATAATGTTGATTAGTGGCGGCCGGCGGTTGCGACCAATCAGCAGAGCGGGGTTTAAATTTTGCGCCAATAATGCTGATTGGTCGCAATCGCCGGCCGTGACCAATCAGCAGAGCGGTGTTTAAATTTGGCGCCAAAATCGCTAATTGGTCGCGGCCGGCAACCGTGACCAATCAGCAGAGCGGGGTTTAAATTTGGCGCCAATACTGCTGATTGGTCGCGGCCGGCAACCGCGACCAATCAGCCGAGCAGGGTTTAAATTTGGCGCCAATACTGCTGATTGGTCGCGGACGGCGACCGCGACTAATCAGCAGAGCGGTGTTTAAATTTTGCGGCAATATTGCTGATTGATCTCGGCCAGCGACCGCGATCAATCAGCAGAGCGGTGTTTAAATTTGGCGCCAATAATGCTGATTAGTCGCGGCCGGCATCCGCGACCAATTAGCAGAGCGGGGTTTAAATTTGGCGCCAATCTCGCTGATTGGTCGCGGCTGGAGTCCGCGACCAATCAGCAGAGCGTTGTTTAAATTTGGCGCCAAGCTCGCTGATTGGTCGCGGCCGCTATTTAAATCTGGCGCCCAAATCGGTAATTGGTCGCGGGCAGCGTCCGCTACCAATCAGCAGAGCGGTGGTTAACTTTAGCGCCAAGATCACTGATTGGTCGCGTGCGGAGAGCGCGACAAATCAGCTAATCGTATTGGTGAGGACCGGGGAGCGGAATCGTATTAGTGAGGACCGGGAAGCGCCGCTGCCTGGTCGGATACTTCCGCTGCGAGAAGCCGGGAGATGAGCGACTGCTCGCAGCAGAAGTATCCCGACCCGCAGCGCCGCTCCCCGGTCCTCCCTTCACACCCTAGCCGCTGATGTCCCCACAGTATCCGCATGGTGTTACAAAGATCCGGACATTTGTGTTAAAAATCGCTGATTGGTCGCGGGCAGTGCCAGCGGCCAATCAGCGATTTTTAACACAAATGTCTGGACCTTTGTAACACCATGGTGATTGATCCGCGACCAATCACTGATCTTGCCGCCAAAGTTAAACACTACTGTGCTACTCATGCACGTCACTGACAGCGTGGGAAAATTCTCACGCTGAAGCGCTGAGTGCAGGAGAATTTTCCCACGCTGTCAGTGACGTGCATGAGGTGAGCTGAGTTCATTGGACATGACCTCGGCTCATCTTTATGCCGTCACAGCCAGACACTGAGGAGCGCAAGCATGCCTGCGCTTCTCAGTGTCTGCGGGATGACAGGCTGGATGGCAGCGTTCTGCTGCGGTCCAGCCTGTCATCTCGATGTAGCAGAGCTGAAGCTGTCGTGGGAACCATGGAAAGGTAAGGATGATGTTGCTTTATTATTTTTCTTTTATTGCAGGGGATCGTTGGCTTCAGCTGGAATGGGCTTGATGGTAAGTATGGTTTAATTTAGAACAATAAAGAATTGTGTGTTTATTTCAATTAAAGGACTTTATTCTTGGTGTTTGTGTTTTTTTTTTTAACTTTGACTATGGGGTTAGTAATGGGGGTGTCTTATAGACGCCTCTCCATTACTAACCTGGGCTTGATGTCAGCTGGCATTATAAGCTGACATCAACCCCAACCCTATTACCCCACTGCCACCGCTACAGGGCAGTGGGAAGAGCGAGGCTAAGTGCCAGAATTGGCGCATCCTATGGATGCTCCATTTCTGGGGCGGCTGACGGCTGGTGTTTCAAGCCTGGGAGGGGGCCAATATTCATGGCACCCTTCCTGGGCTATTAATATCAGCCCCCAGCTGTCTGCCTAGCCTTTGCTAGCTAATAAAATAGGGGGGACCCCACCTCATTTTTTTTGGGGGGTCCCCCATTTTAATAGCTAGTAAAGGCTAGGTATTCAGCTGGGGGCTGATATTAGTAGCCTGGGAAGCTCCATGGGTATTACCCTCTTCCCAGGCTTCAAACATCTGCCCCAGCCGTCTGCTTAACCTCCGCTAGAGACCAAAATTAAGGGGAACCCCAGGCCAATTTTTTTTTTTATAAATCCTTTATTTTAACACTAAATGACAAGTACAGTAACCAACACTGTCACTGTACTTCATATATATGTGACTGACATGTTTCTATCTATCTAATCTATGTGTGATGCTCTATTCCTTCTTGTCTAAATTGTCGGGTACCGGTGTATGCCGCTGCTGAATTGCCGGCCGGCTTTTTTAAAGAGAGCGTCTTCTGAGCAGTTTGTCAGCTTTTGGACACATTTGAAGGTGTTTTCTATGTGTTTCTATGTGTTTTTGTTTGCCTGCCATTGGTTTTAACGGTGTTCGACGGTGTTCTAAGGTGTTCGACGAACAGTTCGACGAACAGTTCGACGAACAGTTCCTCGAACATCCCGGTGTTCGACGAACCGAACCGAACCCGAACACTATGGGGGTGGCTCAACACTAATGGTGAATACTAATTGTTTTTCTTTTACAAGTATCTTAATCTTTATACTACTTTTCAATACCCCTTTAATGTGGTGCAAGTTATTATCTATTGCTTTGCTTGTGATTTGTACAGAGCCATAAATCATTAGGTATTTAGTAGTAACGCACATTAGTCTTGTTTTCACTTTCTTCAAGTTTTGAGAACTTAGTTGAACGCTTAAAATTCACGCTGTGCGATACTCAAGCAAATCTGGAATCAAAAATATAATTGAAAGTTTATAAATATATTTGCCAAAAAGAATCCTAGTAATTAAATCAAAGAAGAAAGAGGCAGAAGTCATAGAGCAGCTTGTAGTCAATATTATTTTTGCCCTCCTTCATCTACAGCTGTACTTTTCTAGACTCCTGGGGGAAAGTATTCAGAAGTGTCCTATTTTACCTTACCTGGTGTTGACTCAATTAACATTTCGAGATAAGTGGAGTAAGACATCCAGCTTTGAAAATTAAAATTGTGTTACTCTATTGGCATCGTTTATGCTATATGTGTCTGAGCAAAAATCTGTCAAGCTTGTATCATGAGTGATCGGAATCCTCAACAAAATTCATGGAAAAGAAAGGGTGTAAACCTCTGTGTGTAGTCTATCCTTAAACTTTCCCATTTTTAATTTTGGAAGGAGAAATGGTCACGGCTACTTTTTTCACCTTAGATATCAAAAGCAAAATATCCCCCTGCCGAAGAGTTTAGTGGTCCTTAAAAGTCTTCTAGGGTCTCTGAATAGTAAAGGGTTGTCTCATCTTCTAAAATGGGTAAAATTAAACGTTATTGTAAAAACAATCAACTTCGCAATTTACTTCTTATAAAATATCTTGTCTGTCCTCAAGAATGGAAGGATTTTTAATGTTATAGCTAACTGTGCATTGCCTAGGTCTTGCAGAGTTGGGTGGTCTCCTAGGCAAGGTGTCACGCACAGTGTGGGAAAGACTAAGTGCAATATGAAGGGATGAGGGGGAGGGAACCCAGACAATAGGGACAGGGGGAGTGGAGACCCCTAGACAGATCTAATAACACCTTGCCTCCCCTACAGTCCCTACATTGGTTCCACACCAATCGCTGAGGAGGAAACCTAAGTCCTGTATATCCCTAGAGCTAGACCCAGAATAGGGAGAGGGAGGGGATGAGCACTGGTCAGTCCCCACTATAAACTAAAGACAACAAGGGACACAAACAAAGGGGGAGAAACTTAGCTTGAGCAGCCTCTAGAGAGATAACACCAAACATCCTCCAAGTGCAGCAGAGAGGAAGTAAGCAGATTGCTATAGCTTCAAGCCTTCACAAGGGAACACGTGAATATCACTAATGATCTCCTGCAGCAAACTGACAGTTTTTAACTCCCATGCAAGGGTGTGTTAATTCACAACAGGAGGGAGGTAGCTGCTGGGTCCTAAAGGCAGAAAGGTTAAGAAGGCGTCTGCAATGCCAGGTGCAGCAACCTTCTACAAACAGATCCAGAGTGACTGTCTGTTACACCTGACACACCCGTGACATAAGGAGAGCAGCACTTGCAAGCTCTTTTCTCTAGAGCTTGAAGCACAGCTCTGAAGCAGGTTGATTGTCTGAATCTCGCCAGTTTCAGTGCCACTGCACTCCTCTAATGCTGAAGAAGCAGTGCAAAGTTGGGGCCTGGTGCTCAGCCATGCAACTGGTCCCAACTATTAATTTTCAGAAGAGTACTGTACCCGTGCAAGCAAGAAGCCAAGGAGATGGGAAGTGACGTGCTCCTGAAAATAGAAGATGAAACACATTAAAAAATTATATTTATAAGGGGTTGACCCTTTCAGAAAATATTAGCTGGTCGGCACAGGTTGTTGCAAGAGAACAATCTACACTTTACTTTCCCTTCTTTGGTCAATTGAAGTATTTCCCGTTTTACCCCAGTCTCTGTTGTTTGGGTGCAGTGGTGACATTCTAAGGTGCCCAAGACAGTAGCCAAGGGCGAGCTGCTGCTTCATAACACCCTGGCACTTTGCAGACAAATTGTGTCCCAGTCCGCATGTGCTGTACTGTGTAAGGTGCGTTACTCTCACTTGCAGGCTGGAGGCTTTCGCTGTCTCCATGTCTTTGGTTCCAGGATCAGCCACACACACATTAGGGGACACCCTATTCATTTTAACAAGTTCAACTATACTGGACAGTTCAAGTACATCAGTCTTTAACATGCAGCATCAGTCATAGCACCCTTCGGCACTTGTATCTTTCACACAGTACATTTCCATCACTTTCTTACATTCATCTTGGACTATCCCTACTTTAACAGGTCCTGTTAGCCCTAGGGATTTCCTATCTAGCACCGCTGTATTCCCTAGATCCACTACATATCCCTCACATGGTTACACCTCCATCTTCCTTTGTATGGAAGGGTTAAGGGTACTCTCCATAGCACCTCTATCGAGCCGTAGACTCCGGACGTTGGAGGAATGTCCGCAGGAAGTTTTGTATGACCTCATACCCCCAAACGTTTTGTCCAGACCATGCTTTCGGCTCACTGCACCTTGAATTTCACCTTGCCTCAAACGAACACTTGCACTAACTTTCTCACTAACTGCCTAAACCAGGAAGTGGTTCCCTATTTAATTGCCCTAGACCCCTCCCAATCTGGGTTAGTCCCAAACATTTAACTGTTTCTTGCCATAATATATCTACAGTAACTATCTATCTCTAACCTAAGCACTAAACAATATCCTATATTTTCCCTGCATCTGAGCTGAGTGTATACTACTCAAATAGGCATTATCTTTACAGTATTCACACAGTACCTACAAAACTATACATTAGTTACATTACATTACAATAAACTGTATGACCCAGTACACACTTCACATGGCACCATAAAACACAGTAAAAGAACGCAACACTATTCTTATAATTCGACAGGGTAGTCCACATGGGTAAAAATGGGTAAAATTAAACGTTATTGTAAAAACAATCAACTTCGCAATTTACTTCTTATAAAATATCTTGTCTGTCCTCAAGAATGGAAGGATTTTTAATGTTATAGCTAACTGTGCATTGCCTAGGTCTTGCAGAGTTGGGTGGTCTCCTAGGCAAGGTGTCACGCACAGTGTGGGAAAGACTAAGTGCAATATGAAGGGATGAGGTAGAGGGAGCCCAGACAATAGGGACAGGGGGAGTGGAGACCCCTAGACAGATCTAATAACACCTTGCCTCCCCTACAGTCCCTACATTGGTTCCACACCAATCGCTGAGGAGGAAACCTAAGTCCTGTACAGTACAGACCAAAAGTTTGGACACACCTTCTCATTTAAAGATTTTTCTGTATTTTCATGACTTTGAAAATTGTACATTCACACTGAAGGCATCAAAACTATGAATTAACACATGTGGAATTATATACTTAACAAAAAAGTGTGAAATAACTGAAAATATGTCTTATATTCTAGGTTCTTCAAAGTAGCCACCTTTTGCTTTGATGACTGCTTTGCACACCCTTGGCATTCTCTTGATGAGCTTCAAGAGGTAGTCACCAGAAATTGTCTTCTCTTCACAGGTGTGCCCTGTCAGGTTTAATAAGTGGGATTTCTTGCCTTATAAATGGGGTTGGGACCATCAGTTGTGTTGTGCAGAAGTCTGGTGGATACACAGCTGATAGTCCTACTGAATAGACTGTTATAATTTGTATTATGGCAAGAAAAAAGCAGCTAAGTAAAGAAAAACGAGTGGCCATCATTACTTTAAGAAATGAAGGTCAGTCAGTCCGAAAAATTGGGAAAACTTTGAAAGTGTCCCCAAGTGCATTTGCAAAAACTATCAAGAGCTACAAAGAAACTGGCTCACATGAGGACCGCCCCAGGAAAGGAAGACCAAGAGTCATCTCTGCTTCTGAGGATAAGTTTATCCGAGCCACCAGCCTCAGAAATCGCAGGTTAACAGCAGCTCAGATTAGAGACCAGATCAATGCCACACAGAGTTCTAGCAGCAGACATATCTCTTCAACAACTGTTAAGAGGAGACTTTGTGCAGCAGGCCTTCATGGTAAAATAGCTGCTAGGAAACCACTGCTAAGGATAGGCAACAAGCAGAAGAGACTTGTTTGGGCTAAAGAACACAAGGATTGGACATTGTCCAGTGGAAATCTGTGCTTTGGTCTGATGAGTCCAAATTTGAGATCTTTGGTTCCAACCACCGTGTCTTTGTGTGACACAGAAAAGGTGAACGGATGGACTGTACATGCCTGGTTCCCACCGTGAAGCATGGAGGAGGAGGTGTGATGGTGTGGGGGTGCTTTGCTGGTGACACTGTTGGGGATTTATTCAAAATTGAAGGCATACTGAACCAGCATGGCTACCACAGCATCTTGCAGCAGCATGCTATTCCATCCAGTTTGCGTTTAGTTGTACCATCATTTATTTTTCAACAGGACAATGACCCCAAACACACCTCCAGGCTGTGTAAGGGCTATTTGACCAAGAAGGAGAGTGATGGGGAGCTACGCCAGATGACCTGGCCTCCACAGTCACCAGACCTGAACCCAATCGAGATGGTTTGGGGTGAGCTGGACCGCAGAGTGTAGGGAAAAGGGCCAACAAGTGCTAAGCATCTCTGGGAACTCCTTCAAGATTGTTGGAAGACCATTTCCGGTGACTATCTCTTGAAGCTCATCAAGAGAATGCCAAGAGTGTGCAAAGCAGTCATCAAAGCAAAAGGTGGCTACTTTGAAGAACCTAGAAAATAAGACATATTTTCAGTTGTTTCACACTTTTTTGTTAAGTATATAATTCCACATGTGTTAATTCATAGTTTTGATGCCTTCAATATGAATGTACAATTATCATAGTCATGAAAATACAGAAAAATCTTTAAATGAGAAGGTGTGTCCAAACTTTTGGTCTGTACTGTATATCCCTAGAGCTAGACCCAGAATAGGGAGAGGGAAGGGATGAGCACTGGTCAGTCCCCACTATAAACTAAAGACAACAAGGGACACAAACACAGGGGGAGAAACTTAGCTTGAGCAGCCTCTAGAGAGATAACACCAAACATCCTCCAAGTGCAGCAGAGAGGAAGTAAGCAGATTGCTATAGCTCCAAGCCTTCACAAGGGAACACGTGAATATCACTAATGATCTCCTGCAGCAAACTGACAGTTTTTAACTCCCATGCAAGGGTGTGTTAATTCACAACAGGAGGGAGGTAGCTGCTGGGTCCTAAAGGCAGAAAGGTTAAGAAGGCGTCTGCAATGCCAGGCGCAGCAACCTTCTACAAACAGATCCAGAGTGACTGTCTGTTACACTTGACACACCCGTGACATAAGGAGAGCAGCACTTGCAAGCTCTTTTCTCTAGAGCTTGAAGCACAGCTCTGAAGCAGGTTGATTGTCTGAATCTCGCCAGTTTCAGTGCCACTGCACTCCTCTAATGCTGAAGAAGCAGTGCAAAGTTGGGGCCTGGTGCTCAGCCATGCAACTGGTCCCAACTATTAATTTTCAGAAGAGTACTGTACCCGTGCAAGCAAGAAGCCAAGGAGATGGGAAGTGACGTGCTCCTGAAAATAGAAGATGAAACACATTAAAAAATGATATTTATAAGGGGTTGACCCTTTCAGAAAATATTAGCTGGTCGGCACAGGTTGTTGCAAGAGAACAATCTACACTTTACGTACTTTCCCTTCTTTGGTCAATTGAAGTATTTCCCGTTTTACCCCAGTCTCTGTTGTTTGGGTGCAGTGGTGACATTCTAAGGTGCCCAAGACAGTAGCCAAGGGCGAACTGCTGCTTCATAACGCCCTGGCACTTTGCAGACAAATTGTGTCCCAGTCCGCATGTGCTGTACTGTGTAAGGTGCGTTACTCTCACTTGCAGGCTGGAGGCTTTCGCTGTCTCCATGTCTTTGGTTCCAGGATCAGCCACACACACATTAGGGGACACCCTATTCATTTTAACAAGTTCAACTATACTGGACAGTTCAAGTACATCAGTCTTTAACATGCAGCATCAGTCATAGCACCCTTCGGCACTTGTATCTTTCACACAGTACATTTCCATCACTTTCTTACATTCATCTTGGACTATCCCTACTTTAACAGGTCCTGTTAGCCCTAGGGATTTCCTATCTAGCACCGCTGTATTCCCTAGATCCACTACATATCCCTCACATGGTTACACCTCCATCTTCCTTTGTATGGAAGGGTTAAGGGTACTCTCCATAGCACCTCTATCGAGCCGTAGACTCCGGACGTTGGAGGAATGTCCGCAGGAAGTTTTGTACGACCTCATACCCCCAAACGTTTTGTCCAGACCATGCTTTCGGCTCACTGCACCTTGAACTTCACCTTGCCTCAAACGAACACTTGCACTAACTTTCTTACTAACTGCCTAAACCAGGAAGTGGTTCCCTATTTAATTGCCCTAGACCCCTCCCAATCTGGGTTAGTCCCAAACATTTAACTGTTTCTTGCCATAATATATCTACAGTAACTATCTATCTCTAACCTAAGCACTAAACAATATCCTATATTTTCCCTGCATCTGAGCTGAGTGTATACTACTCAAATAGGCATTATCTTTACAGTATTCACACAGTACCTACAAAACTATACATTAGTTACATTACATTACTATAAACTGTATGACCCAGTACACACTTCACATGGCACCATAAAACGCAGTAAAAGAACGCAACACTATTATTATAATTCGACAGGGTAGTCCACACTTTTACAGTACAGACTAAAAGTTTGGACACACCTTCTCATTTAAAGATTTTTCTGTATTTTCATGACTTTGAAAATTGTACATTCACACTGAAGGCATCAAAACTATGAATTAACACATGTGGAATTATATACTTAACAAAAAAGTGTGAAACAACTGAAAATATGTCTTATATTCTAGGTTATTCAAAGTGGCCACCTTTTGCTTTGATGACTGCTTTGCACACTCTTGACATTCTCTTGATGAGCTTCAACAGGTAGTCACAGGAAATGGTCTTCCAACAATCTTGAAGGAGTTCCCAGAGATGCTTAGCACTTGTTGGCCCTTTTGCCTTCACTCTGCGGTCACCCCAAACCATCTCGATTTTGTTCAGGTCTGGTGGCTGTGGAGGCCAGGTCATCTGGCGCAGCACCCCATCACTCTCCTTCTTGGTCAAATAGCCCTTACACAGCCTGGAGGTGTGCTTGGGGTCATTGTCCAGTTGAAAAATAAATGATAGTTCAACTAAATGCAAACCAGATGGAATAGCATGCCGCTGCAAGATGCTGTGGTAGCCATGCTGGTTCAGTATGCCTTCACGTTTGAATAAATCCCCAACAGTGTCACCAGAAAAACACCCCCACACCATCACACCTCCTCCTCCATGCTTCACGGTGGGAACCAGGCATGTAGAGTCCATCCGTTCACCTTTTCTTCGTCGGACAAAGACACGGTGGTTGGAACCAAAGATCTCAACTTTGGACTCATCAGACCGAAGCACAGATTTCCACTTGTCTAATGTCCATTCCTTGTGTTCATTAGCCCAAACAATTCTCTTCTGCTTGTTGCCTGTCCTTAGCAGTGGCTTCCCAGCAGCTATTTTACCATGAAGGCCTGCTGCACAAAGTCGACTCTTAACAGTTGTCGTAGAGATGTGTCAGCTGCTAGAACTCTGTGTGGCATTGACCTGGTCTCTAATCTGAGCTGCTGTTAACCTACGATTTCTGAGGCTGGAGACTGGGATAAACTTATCTTCAGAAGCAGAGGTGACTCTTGGTCTTCCTTTCCTGGGGCGGTCCTCATGTGTGCCAGTTTCTTTGTAGCGCGTGATAGTTTTTGCAATTGCACTTGGGGACACATTCAAAGTTTTCCCAATTTTTCGGACCGACTGACCTTCATTTCTTAAAGTAATGAAGGCCACTCGTTTTTCTTTACTTAGCTGCTTTTTTCTTGCCATAATACAAATTCTAACAGTCTATTCAGTAGAACTATCAGCTGTGTATCCACCTGATTTCTGCACAACACAACTGATGGTCCCAACCCCATTTATAAGGCAAGAAATCCCACTTATTAAACCTGACAGGGCACACCTGTGAAGTGAAAAACATTTCCGGTTACTACCTCTTGAAGCTCATCAAGAGAATGCCAACAGTGTGCAAAGCAGTCATCAAAGCAAAAGGTGCTACTTTGAAGAACCTAGAGTATAAGACATATTTTCAGTTGTTTCACACTTTTTGGTTAAGTATATAATTCCACATATGTTAATTCATAGTTTTGATGCCTTCAGTGTGACTGTACAATTTTCAAAGTCATGAAAATACAGAAAAATCTTTAAATGAGAAGTTGTGTCCAAACTTTTGGTCTGTACTGTACATCATCATGTCAACAGCGCTGTAACCAATCACTGAGCCGAGCAGCTTGTGCTTTCTACATTGAGTTAAGTGATTAGCTGCAGTGCTCTCTATGTAATGTCACCACTGCAGCCTATACAAAGTCACCAGTGCAGTGCCAAAAACACAGTGCTGGACCAAGAGAGGAGGAGTAAACTGTGGTTGCTTTTTTCAAACTGTACCGGCAGGAAAACGGTTTCTGAAAGGGGACTATACTTTTAATGTCAAGGGTATAATTATAGGGCATGTAAAGGTTGAGCTCTGATGACCATGGAAGCTCAGAAAGTTTCTTTGTACTATAAGGGTAGACCTACATCATAAATGATGGACAATAACAGGGGTATAAGGCATGCACAGGATTAAGCCCAAGGAAGCTCCAAAAGTTTCTTTGCACTATAAGGGTAAACCTACATCATAAATGATGAACAATATCAGGGCTATAATTATAAAGCATGCACAGGTTGATGCCCAAGGAAGCTCCAAAAGTTTCTTTGCACTATAAGGGTAGACCTACATCATAAATGATGGACAATAGTTGGGTAGCCAATATAACAACTTTACAGTGCAGCCCCTACAGTATAAATCTATACATCTCTCATGTATATTTTCTTGAATTTCCTTTGCTCTCACACTTCCCCTACAACTTTCTTGGCTAATGGACCTCTTTTAACTCCAGCACATTTTATTAACAATGCTGGTTTTGAGCCACAATTAGTGCTAATCAGTTCTCAGGACCCTTTGTAATATCCAGTGTTTTCAACTTGACATTTACGCTATGAATTCTAATGCATTCAATTAACTTTTATTCGTATGCCATTTCTGAATTTGGACAGAGCTTGCGTGGAGTTCATTATTTGACAGGTGGTATTTCTCTTCTAATGCATTTAGATGACTGGACAGAAAGAAAAAGAAAAAAAAAAAAAAAGCTAATGCTAATTTTTCTACTCTATAAATTCATAAGAAATCTGCATCACAAATTCCTGCTGCAAAAACTGCATTAAAAATCCATTACATTGACTGGTAGCCATAATTTCCCTCCAGGGTGCTGTCCACTTTGAACAATCCATTTTGGCTATAAGGGCCCCCAAACAATAAAATAATCACAGGTTATCCTGTTTCTTTGATCGCAAGTGATATGTTGTAATTTTGTGGGAAAACCAGCCAACAAGTGCTCAATTATCTTGCAGCGCCACCACAGGGCAAATAAAGCATTACTCAATTCTCTTTTAAGTGCACTGTTGGGTCCTCCAACTGCAGAACAAGAAACAGTCTTTGTAGTTGTTCTTCACTTTGGTTAAAAGATGGTGGTGGTCTTCAGAGACAGGACTAGGAAAGGTCATTGAGAAGGAAGGAGCATAATTTATGGATTTTTTCCAGAGTGAGAAAACTCTGGAACTGTGAGTGGCAAAAACATTTTGTTTTAAAGTTTATGGACTAATTTAGAGGGGCGTCTGTTTCTCCGGATTTGTTCAACCTTGACTGCTGCAATCATGACCATTCAGTGTGATTAACATCTTTTTCCTTGTGCTCAGGAATAGCTTTCATGCAGGACACGGTGTGCTTGCATGAGAGCTCCTACAGTGAAGCTATAATTGGGCTCCGTGAAGGAGATGTTCATCAAACCAAGTGGGCTTGATTAAAGCATTCAAGGTCAGACCTAGTCCTGAGGAATAGATGCCCTGCTCGACCTGTCCTGGGTCTTGACAGGCAACACGTAAATCAGCATGAGCCAGGACCTCAGGTTATGCAGGTCAGTTCACAAACAAACAGAGCAGGTAGCAAAAGTGAAGCAGAGACAGGTGTATGGATACATCCAGAAACTGCCAGAAGCAGTATAGGAAACTGGTATCTTTCATCAGGAAGCAGTTAATCACAGAATATAGACTGGAGTCTCACAGCATGGCAATTGTTAAATACATGAGTAACCAAGAAGTAAATGCAGTCTGGTATCTCCCAGCATGACAATGGTTAAATACAGAAGTAACAAGAAGTAAATGCAGTCTGGTATCTCCCAGCATGACAATGGTTAAATACAGAAGTAACCGAGAAGTAAATGCAGTCTGGTATCTTCCAGCAGGGCAATGTTTAATTGCAGCAATGTAAATGAAAAGTAAGCGAAGTCTGGTATCTTCCAGCAGGGCAATGGTTAATAGCAGCGATGCAACAGAGAAGTAAATGCAGTCTGCTCTATTCCAGCACGTTAATAGTTAATAGCAGCAATTTAATAGAGAAGTTAATGCAGTCTAGTATATTCCAGCAGGTTAATAGTTAATAGCAGCAATTTAACAGAGAAGTAAATGCAGTCTAGTATCTTCCAGCAGAGCAATGGTTAATAGCAGCAATATAATTGAGAATAAATGCAGTCTGGTATATTCCAGCAGATTAATTATTAATAGCAGCGATGTAACAGAGAAGTAAATGCAGTTTGGTATATTCTAGCAGATTAAAAGTAAATGTCAGGGGGTAATAGAGAAGTAAATGCAGTCTGGTATATTCCAGCAGGTAGAAGCAATGTAACAGAAACATAAATGCAGTCTTGTATCTTCTAGCATGGTAATGGATAATAGCAGCTATGTAACAGAAGTAAATACAGTCTGGTATCTTTTTGCAAGGCAATGATTAATCACAGGAATGAAATGAAGTTTTGGTTAACTGGAGATACACTTGAAGAAATATGTTAACTTGATTGCAGTGGTCAGGTGTGAACAGTTGTGAAACGTTGGTAACTTGCTGATAAATTGGTGTGGGCAACAACTAAGTAAACAGGACTGAACTTGAAAATATCTCTTGTTGTAGCAAGGAAGTCATGAGAAGCTGAGAAAATGGTAGTCACCTGGCTGGAGCTCAGCCATGAGAAGTAGCAGCATGTTTCTGTCAAACTCAACTGCGGGCAATACTACTCAATATCCAAGCAGCTGGCCTTTGACAAAGCTGAACTTAAAGACTTAGGGTGATGATGACGTCAAAGAAGTTCATCTACTTACCTTAAAACCCTGCATGGACCAATGTATAGGGAGGCAGCTATTGGAGAAGGCAGCCAGGACAGGTAACTCTCAGGGATTAGGCTGTGTATGATATTGGTGACAGTTTAGGGGCCATAGAAAATTTGACAGAAACTCTTAAATCTGACATCATAGTGTTAATGTAGTAAAGAAATACTGAAATAATATTTTTATAAATTGAAAAAAAAAAGTTTCAAAAAGTTGCTCTTGAAGCTAAATGCTTTAAAATGAACAGTTTTCCAATATGACTACAACTGTGCATCATTGATGTGACCAGTCCATAGTGAAATAATATTCTGGCTATGGTAGAAACAGGGACAACTTTTTTTGTGTCTTTTTGCATTAGTGCTCATTGTATCTTTTTTTTTAGTTTGTTTATATTCCAAAACTTTCATTAGTATTTCCTGTGTTACTTTTTTCCGAGGCCCGCGGACTGTGGATCTTTATTTCATCCTCGTCTTGTCGCTGACAATGTTTTAATTATGAACCTACAGTTATTGCTCGGAAGGTCTTGGGGATATAAATAATAAAAAAGGTAATGAAAGAATGGAAATGTAGAAATAAGAGAAACAATGAGAGATTTTTCTTAGCGCTCCACAGGACTCTCTCTTTATCATGCTTGTCAGATCGTCCAGCTCCAACTGCTTCACTTAATGGGGGCGATTGCTGAATTGGCCAGTTGCCTAGGAAACTGTTACCATAGAGACATATGTCTTAAAACCCCTAAAACCCCACCTTCTAGTTCTGTTTTGTCTTGGAAACTTTACTATCAATTTCCATTAAAAAACTAATTGCAAGGAATTTTTCAAGTGATTGCATTGTAACAACTTTTTAGAAGAAAAAAAAAATTCTAAATGGGTCTAAAAGTTGTGCGCTGATATATTTGATAAAATATTTTAACAAAACTTCTTTTTTTATGTACTTAGCCTTAAATCCTTTGCCTGGACATGAAACTAAATGATAAAATTTCAAATGCCTTTAGCCACCACTAGAGGGAGCTTACTACATACTATTTTATCATGTCAGAGCATCAGCAGTATGCAGTCAGCTCCTAAGCTCCCTCTAGTGGTGGCTACAAGGTAGAATATTTTAGCATTTAAAGTGGATCTGACACCAGATTTCACGGTACAAACTGCAGACATTCTTAGATACATCCTAGACCCAATGAGACTTATCTACTTACCTAGATAACGTATGCAAGAATGGCTGTATAATCTTTTGTGAAATTTTAAACTCAATCAATACCTCCTCAAGGTCCCTCCTCCCTGCTGCTGATGAAATCTCACACTGCTCACTACAAGCTGCAGCTGTCATTCTTTTCCCTGGACTCCTAAAACCCTCATTTTTAACATTAGGATTATACAGCAATTGTTATATGTTTTTTTTACGATAAGTACACCAGTCTCATCAGGTCTGAGAGTCCTGATGTAATAATGTGTGCAGTTTGTATTCTAAAATCTAGTAACAGACACAGACCCTCTTCAACTGTGTCTACACAAGGGACTTGACGTTCTTTATCAGATTAACCACTCAAAGCATATATATATACAGTACAGACCAAAAGTTTGGACACACCTTCTCATATAAAGATTTTTCTGTATTTTCATAACTATGAAAATTGTACATTCACACTGAAGGCATCAAAACTATGAATTAACACATGTGGAATTATATACTTAACAAAAAAGTGTGAAATAACTGAAAATATGTCTTATATTCTAGGTTCTTCAAAGTGGCCACCTTTTGCTTTGATGACTGCTTTGCACACTCTTGGTAGTCACCGGAAATGGTTTTCACTTCACAGGTGTGCCCTGTCAGGTTTAATAAGTGGGATTTCTTGCCTTATAAATGGGGTTGGGACCATCAGTTGTGTTGTCCAGAACTCTGGTGGATACACAACTGATAGTCCTACTGAATAGGCTGTTAAAATTTGTATTATGGCAAGTAAAAAGCAGCTAAGTAAAGAAAAACGAGTGGCCATCATTACTTTAAGAAATGAAGGTCAGTCAGTCCGAAAAATTGGGAAAACTTTGAAAGTGTCCTCAAGTGCAGTTGCAAAAACCATCAATTGCTACAAAGAAACTGGCTCACATGAGGACCGCCCCAGGAAAGGAAGACCAAGAGTAACCTCTGCTTCTGAGGATAAGTTTATCCGAGTCACCAGCCTCAGAAATCACAGGTTAACAGCAGCTCAGATTAGAGACCAGGTCAATGCCACACAGAGTTCTAACAGCAGACACATCTCTTCAAAAACTATTAAAAGGAGACTTTGTGCAGCAGGCCTTCATGATAAAATAGCTGCTGGGAAACCACTGCTAAAGACAGGCAACAAACAGAAGAGACTTGTTTGGGCTAAAGAACACAAGGAATGGACATTAGACCAGTGGAAATCTGTGCTTTGGTCTGATGAGTCCAAATTTGAGATCTTTGGTTCCAACCACCGTGTCTTTGTGCGACGCAGAAAAGGTGAACGGATGGACTCTACATGCCTGGTTCCCACCGTGAAGCATGGAGGAGGAGGTGTGTTGGTGTGGGGGTGCTTTGCTGGTGACACTGTTGGGGATTTATTCAAAATTGAAGGCATACTGAACCAGCATGGCTACCACAGCATCTTGCAGCGGCATGCTATTCCATCCGGTTTGTGTTTAGTTGGACCTTCTTTTATTTTTCAACAGGACAATGCCCTCAAACACACCTCCAGGCTGTGTAAGGGCTATTTGACCAAGAAGGAGAGTGATGGGGTGCTTCGCCAGATGACCTGGCCTCCACAGTCACCAGACCTGAACCCAATCGAGCTGGTTTGGGGTGAGCTGGACCGCAGAGTGAAGGCAAAAGGGCCAACAAGTGCTAAGCATCTCTGGTAACTCCTTCAAGATTGTTGGAAGACCATTTCCGGTGACTACCTCTTGAAGCTCATCAAGAGAATGCCAAGAGTGTGCAAAGCAGTCATCAAAGCAAAAGGTGGCTACTTTGAAGAACCTAGAATATAAGACATATTTTCAGTTGTTTCACACTTTTTTGTTAAGTATATAATTCCACATGTGTTAATTCATAGTTTTGATGCCTTCAGTGTGAATGTACAATTTTCATAGTCAAGAAAATACAGAAAAATCTTTAAATATACAGTACAAACCAAAAGTTTGGACACACCTTCTCATTTAAAGATTTTTCTGTATTTTCTCACCTATCGCCGAGCATGATAACTAATCCCTGGCTGACCCTAGAGCTAGGACCTAGGTAGAGAGAGGGAAGGATGAGCACTAGTCAGCCCCACTGCAACTAAATACAAGCAAGGCAACCAGACAAGGGGATAACTTAGTTTTGAGAAGACACCAGAGAGATCACCACTACAATCTCTCTGGTACTCCAAGGTACTCCAAGAAGAAGCTAGCCAACTGCTAGAACTCCAGACCTGAACAGAGGAATATACTTCTATCACCAGGAACTCTCTGGAGACACTGAGGGCATTTAAAAATCAAGCAAGGGTGTGTCAATTAGCAGCAGAAGGTGGAGATCACTGCAAGGTCCTAGCGAGAGAAGAATATCACTACACTACAGAGATGAAAGGATCAAGAAGGTGTCTGCAAGGCCAAGTGCAGCAACCTTCTACAGCCGGATCCAGAACGACTGTCTGTCAAACCTGAAACACCCATGACACTAATCTCACGTGTGGCTCGATCCCTGGCAGCTGTCAAAGTATTAATTTCTCTGAAATGTCGCAACGTTTCAGAGTTATACATAAGTGGTTGAAATCATATAATGATATAAATAAGTCCTTAGATGAAGAATTACAGTACGATCTATCAGACATTTGATTCAGCCATGTACCTATCTATTGCTTTGCAGTTTATGCTGTGAACTACAAAGAGTCATCTTGTCCTCAGTTCCCTGGTGCTGTTTGATTGCACAGGTATTACGCATTTGTTCCCAGCTGTACCGTAATAAATCAGGGCGGAAGGATCATTAATTGATCTTAGCCTCTTAATGAGGGTGACTTCTTTCCATGTGCATGCTGTGTGCACAAGCTGTTGATATTATCCAAGTCTCTAGCAATCCATCAGGGAGTAATCGGGATATCTCCAGGGTATCCAGATTTTGGGAACGGTCCATTGTATGGCTAATTGCTTTTTCTCTGGATTGCCACGAGGTGTCCCTAGGAATCCCCGTTATTTTATTTTTTTACACTTGTCAGAGAGCAGTGATGGAGAAAACCATTGCTGGCAGTATGGCTGCCGGGGGGCACTGAATTATAATAACTTAATCTGATTACATATGTAGTCAATGAGCATGCAAAACTCGGTGAAAGTGGAATTGACCTGCACCCTTGGGGAAAATTGTAAAACTAGTTATTTTAAAGAAACTCCCCATGGGGATGAAATTGCATAACATAAAGAAAATAACTAGAGATGAGCAAATAAATTTGTTGTTCATGTAGAGGATTCATGAATTTTCTGAACTCTTTGAAAGTGAACAATTTGCGATTTGATTCCCGCAAATCGGCAAAAATGACCAACTCCATTTTACACATTGCACATTGCAGAAGATTACATCAGCTAGAGAGGGCTCTTGTGACCTCAGGTGCGACAAATCACATAGTATAGCACTGCCCATCAGGAGAGAGTATCATAGCCTGTAAAAAGCTGAGACAGGGAATGCAGCTGCTATATGAGGGTCAATTTGGATAGTGAGAGAACATCACAGCTTACAGCTTAGCAATAGAGACAGGGAGAGAAAACAATAAAATTGTAGACAATTTGTAATAGCACAGCAGAGAAGAACATTTACCATCCGGTCACTATATATGTTGAGGTCACTTTGGCATTAGTAAGGCTGTGCTGGAAGTAAAGAGCTTGAAATGAGTTGTATAAGGTCCCACAAGACCCCAGAACATTCTATATGTCTTTTCAGGGCAATTGGAGTACTTGCAATTCATGGGGAACCAAATTGTCGTAAATTGAATTTTTTTACTAAAAAATTGGCCAAATGTGGCAAATTCAATTTTTTGGAAAAGATGCAATCATCTCTAGTCCCAACATAGCCAGGGAGCTTTCATTGGACAGAATCAGACAGAATCGATAGTCCATCTAAGACTGGAGTTCTTTGTGCTTTGTTGACCCTCAATTATGAACCTTGGCTTAAAGTAGGGATGTCAAACTCAAACACACAGAGGGCCAAAATGAAAAACGTGGACAAAGTCTCAGGCCAACCAGTATACAGTATGTTTGGCCCCACAAAGTACTCCATACAGAATAATGGGCTCCACATAGTGCTCCAAACAGAATAATGGCCCCACATAGTCCTCCATACAGAATAATGGGCTCCACATAGTCCTCCATATTGAATAATGGGCTCCACATAGTCCTCCATACAGAATAATGGCCCCACATAGTCCTCCATACAGAATAATGGGCCCCACATAGTCCTCCATACAGAATAATGGGCCCCACATAGTCCTCCATACAGTATAATGGCCCCACATAGTCCTCCATACAGAATAATGGGACCCACATAGTCCTCCATACAGTATAATGGGCACCACATAGTCCTCCATACAGAATAGTGGCCCCACATAGTCCTCCATACAGAATAATGGCCCCACATAGTCCTCCATACAGAATAATGGCCCCACATAGTCCTCCATACAGAATAATGGGCCCCACATAGTCCTCCCTACAGTATAATGGAGCCCCACATAGTCCTCCATATAGAATAATGGGCCCCACATAGTCCTCCATACAGAATAATGGACCCCACATAGTCCTCCATACAGTATAATGGGCACCACATAGTTCTCCATACAGAATAGTGGCCCCACATAGTCCTCCATACAGAATAGTGGCCCCACATAGTCCTCCATACAGAATAATGGCCCCACATAGTGCTCCATACAGAATAATGGCCGCACATAGTCCTCCATACAGAATAATGGGCCCCACATAGTCCTCCATACAGAAGAATGGGCCCCACATAGTCATCCATACAGTATAATGGTCCCACTTAGTCCTCCATACAGAATAATAGGCCCTACATAGTCCTCCATACAGAATAATGGGCCCCACATAGTCCTCCATACAGAATAATGGCCCCACATAGTCCTCCATACAGTATAATGGTCCCACATAGTCCTCCATACAGTATAATGGCCCCACATAGTCCTCTATATACACTAATGGCCTCCACATAGGGGTGGTGGTTCTGGTGTTGTGGGCCAAATAAAACCACTCTGCGGGCCAGATTTGGCCCAAGTGCCAGAGATTGACAGGATTTGTCCACCCCTGAATTTTTGAACCATTCATTATACTTTAAATCCTTCATAATAGGGGTTCACTTACATCTGCATATATAAAGTAGTTGATATTCTCAGTCAGAAAAGTTGGATAGTGTCAGGCGAGGGTCATGCGTTTTTTTTCTCATCTAGCATCTATATGCCATGTGAGTGCTATGTGAGTGTGTGTTTTTTCCTCACCTAGATTCCATATGACATGCATATGCAATGCATTTTTGACATTAGCTTTTACATACAGTAATTATCTATGTCATTTCAAGCTAGTTTTCTAACTAATAAAACAATATTATATACAGATATAATTCGATGATACATAGATATATAGATAGTCAGAATGAAATATGTCAGTGAGATATATCATCAGTGCAGTGTGTGTGTAGCTTACTGCATTTAGATATTAATTAAATAAATTAAGGAAAAAAATTATGTTGGGTCCCCCATGTTTTTTCTTAACCAGCTGAGGGAAAGCCAACAGCTGGAGGCTGATGTTTATAGCCTGGGAAGGAGTAATACCCATGGATCTTCCCAGGCTATTAATATCAGCTCACAGCTGTCTACTTAGCCTTTACTGGTTATTAACAAGGGGTGACTTAAAAGAAAAATTATGTGGGCCCCCCCCTATTTTAAATAACCAGCAAAAGCTAGGCAGACAGCCTAGGCAGAGGACATAGATATTGGCCCCCTCCCAGACTAAGAACATCAGCCCTTCCAGAAATGGCGCAACCAATAGATGTACACCAATTCTGGCGCTTAGCCTTCTCTCTTCCCACTTAGAGCGATAGAGGATTGGTAACACATCATGGACGGTTTTACACTATAAAATATTTTTTTGGTTGCTTTTTTTAAAGACTTTTTTTTGAACATGGAGTCCTTCCGGCAGAAAGTTTTTAAGTCCATAAACGTCTCCTTATAAATAATAAATCCCGAGCTTCACAAGAGCTGGTGTATTATTAATCATGTAACAATGAAGTTATTTTTGGCGACTAGTGATCATAAAGAATACCGCGGAGAGGATCTGAAATCGATTCTTCAGTTCATTGATCTTTCTCATTCCCTAAATATTAGACTTTAATATCCGCAGAAGAGCAGCAAATGACTAAACTCATCAATAGAATATAATGAGGTAGGAAAATAATCTCTTATTTCAAAATATTCCTTTTTTTCCTAGTTTGACCATGCTACATGTCGGGTATATCATGAAACTAAAATAATAAATGCAGGGAGATAGATTTCACATTTTTCTATCTATTGTTGCCTAGAAACCACCAACAAGGAGTTTAGTTGTGGCTATTGGAGCTTGTTATGACTTATTTTTATTCTAATAATCGCTATATTGAGTTAATCTTCAGCCGAGTATTTTATCGCATTATGGACTAGATAACAACATTATGCACGTAATAAAACAAACGCATTAAAAGTAACTTGTTGATGGTTTCCAGAAAGCAAGAACTGGTTTTTACTTTTCTACAACCTTAATTCCAAAAAAGTTGGGACGCTGTGTAAAATGTAAAGAAAACAAGAAGATTGAGTGAAGGAAGACTGATGAAACAGAGATGGGATATTGGCACCTTATAGTGTCTGACTGATGTAGTAGAGCCGAGTAGATGAGGAGACTCACAGTAGTAGAGAACAGCAGCACAGCATAGCTGGGTATGTCAGGGGACTCACTTGTGGTGATGTAGTAGAGCCCAGTGGTACAGCAGAGCCGGGAATAACAGGAAATTCACTTGTGATGTAGCAGAGCCCAGCAGTACAGCATAGCTGAGTATGTCAGAGGACTCACTTGTGGTGATGTTGCAAAGTCCCGTTGCTCAGCAGAGCCAGGCATATCAGGAAACTCACTTGTAGTGATGTAGCAGAGCCCAGCAGCACAGCTGAGCTGGGAATATCATAAGAGTCTCTTGTAGTGAAGTAATAGAGTTGAAAGGCACGGCATAGCTGTGTATGTCAAGAAACGTACTTGTGCTGACAAAGCAAAGCCCAGTGGCACAGCCAGGGCCGGTTTTAGGGGCAGGCAGACTAGACATTTGCCTAGGGCCTCCATGCTCTCAGGGGCCCCCAGCCAGTGGTGCATCACACGACCTTATGGCCTGTGAGTCAGGGGGGCCGGTGCCAGTGCCGGCCCTTCCCTCTCCCGCATTGAACATTCAACTGTACAGTTGAAAGCAAAGATGGAAGAGCGAGCGTCAGGTGACTCTCCCTCTCCCATCATTCTCCCTCTGCTTCTGACGCAGCAGGCGCGATGACGTCACTTAATTGCACACCAATCTGTGTCAGGCAGAGGAGCTGCTGAGACACGCTGCAGAGACCGGAGCAGCGGGGGAACAAAGAAGACGTAAGTATTGTATTTATTTATTTTTTAAATCAGTAAGTACTTGGTGGCCATAATACTGGAGGACTGTGGGGCTACCTTATACTCTATGGGGGCTACATTATACACTATTGAGGCGGTATTATACACTGTGGGGTGGCATTATTCTCTGTGGGATGGCATTATTCTCTGTGGGGCGGTATTATTCTCTGTGGGGCGGCATTATACTGTATCAAGGACTGTAGGCTGTGTATTATACTGTATGTACTATATGGGGGCTGCATTGTACAGTATAGAGGACTATGGGTGGCGCATTATACTATATGGAGGACTATGGGGCACAGTATACTGTGTGAAGTACTATGGGGAATGTGTTGTACTATAAGGAGGACTATGGGGAGTGTATTGTACTATATGTAGTGTAATGCAGCGACGTGCTTGCATTACGGTAATGGTCTAGGATGTGTTTTACCTGACCATATACCTTTCCCCTCAGGTGACTGGTCACATGACTGTGACATCACACAGGTCCTGTATGCACAGTAAAGGTCTGTACACATGACTGGGACAGCACACAGGACCTATACACAAAGCTGACTGATCACATGACTGTGACATCAGCAAGGTCCTGTCAGTATGTGTGTGTGTGTGCACAGGATATATAAACCCTGGTAATTTGAGACAGGTGTGTTCGGTGAGAGAGGCGTAAGGCCTGTTCGTGTGAGGCCTAGTGAGGCCGAGAGTAAAGCCTGGCAGCCTGAAAGGCCAAGCCTGGATCCGGTGCGTGGATGTCAGTGGCCTTTGAGGGAGAGCCGGCTTGGTGCAGAACCCTGAACGGCGCAGGCTGGATGTCAAGTGTGGAAGACATACCAGTAGCCTACGAGGGGACGACGGCTAGAGACCCCCACCTGGGAAAGCCGCAAAGCCACAGTGGTGGCGGAATAACGGACTGTAGCAGCCAAAACCCGCTAAAGGTAAAACGCTGCGTTATATGGACATTTATGTTGTTGCCTAGCCGAGGCCTATAACGGGAGCCAAGTGAACATATCTGTCGCTGGAAAGGCTCCCGAATTGTGATGTGTGTAATATGCCGGTCTGCCACATGAGAAGCTCCCGGAGGTGATAGGTGTAAACATGCCGGGCGTATACTAAGATGGACTGTGTGATTAGCGGTTTATGACGAAATAATAAACTGCATTGTGAATTATCGGAAGGACATTGCTTATGTGCCTTAATTGACCCGGTGCAGCGAGTATCCCCCATTATGATGACTAGCGCTGCCTTACAGTAGGAATATAGGGAGTGCATTATACTATATGGAGGACTATGGGGAGTGCATTATACTATATGGAAGACTATGGGGGTGCATTGTACTATATGGAGGACTATGGGGTGTGCATTATTGTTAGAACCTTGCTCTTAGGTTTTTTCTATTGCTGGTCACATGACCTTGTTGGCCTATTTAGTCCTGCTCCGCCCTTCTGGCTTTGCTGGACTTCATTGTATTACTACTCTTTAGCTAGCCTGTGCTCAGTATCTAACTCTGTTAGTTTGCTTGGTCTTCGGACCTCTGTGTTCTATATATTTTGTTTGTTCGTCTGTCTGCTACTATTTCTGTTAGGAGGTGTCCATTTTGCTCCCAGTCCCTAGTACTTGTAGGGATTCCTTCCCCACATCTATAGGTCTCCGTACAGACTAGCTGAGGACTTTAGCAGGTCTGATCGCAGGATCAGGTTCCCTGTTACATCGTAGGGATCAAGCTGAGTTCTATCGTAGGGACAGATCTCCTCTCTTTCCTTAGCTCTGGTAGCAGAACATAACAGTAAGTCCAGCCCGCAAATTCTCTAAGGAAAGATTTTTCTGTTCCATCATGGTGTCGGTTCTGGATTTGGCTAAACGCCTGCAGGGACTCTCTCTGGAGGTGGCCGAGCTCCATCAGCACGTGAGTAACTGTCCTGGAGCACATTTCTTGGAGCCTAAGGTACGTTTGCCTGATTTATTTTTTGGTGAACACCAAGAATTTTTTTCATTTAAAAATGCTTGCTTATTGTATTTTCGTTTGAGACCCAGGTCCTCTGGGGATGAATCCCAGCGCATAGGGTTCATAATGTCACTTTTGCGCAAAGAGCCTCAGGAGTGGGCCTTTTCTTTGCAACCTAGTGATTCATGCTTTAGATCAGTGGATAGTTTTTTTTCTGCTTTGGGGCTATTATATGATGATCCTGACCGTGTCTCATCTGCTGAGACTGAGTTGAGACGTTTGAGACAGGGATCAGGTAATATGGAAAAATATTGTACTCATTTCCGTCGGTGGTCTACTCAAATAGGGTGGAACGATTCTGCTCTGAAGAGTCTGTTTCTTGCTGGGCTTAGTGAAAGGGTTAAAGACCTGCTAATTGCTTATCCCACACCTGAAGATTTGCAACAGGCTATGCAATTAGCTATACGGGTGGATAGGAGACTGCGTCCAAGGGTGTATTTTTAGCTGCTTCCACTATTGCTCAGGAAAAATTAATAGAATTTCGGGTGTTTGTCGATTGTGGGTCTACTCTGAATGTAATTGATGGGGGATTCTTGGAAAAACTCAATTTAAAACCCGAACCTTTGTCATCCCCCATTGCTGTGGTTTCTGTGGATAGCTCCCCTTTGAAGAATGTTACTCTCAAGGTCTGTGAATTTCCTCTCACTATTAATGGTATTCACCATGAGAAATTGGATTTGGTAGTTTTGAATAACTTGCCTTCTCCGGTTGTGTTGGGATTGCCCTGGTTAAAATTGCACAATCCTGTACTGGATTGGTCTACCAATGAAATTAAATCCTGGAGCCATAAATGTTATGACAAGTGTTGTAACGGGCGTATTGCAGCTGTGGATAGGGGGGAATTGCCTGTACCTATTCAGGATTTTTGGAGAGTTTTTTCTGAGAAGGAATCGCAGGTTTTGCCTCCCCATAGAGACTATGATTGTACTATTGAATTTGTCCCTGGAGCGACTCTTCCTAAAAGTCGTTTATTTAACCTTACTATTCCTGAGAGAGAGGCTTTGGAGGAATACATACAGACAAGTTTGGCCGCCGGTCACATTAGGCCCTCTAAGTCTCCTGTGGCGGTTGGATTTTTTTTTGTAAAAAAAAAAGGACGGCGGTTTACGTCCTTGTCTGGATTTTCGTGAGATTAACAAAATTACTGTACGCAATCCTTACCCACTGCCATTGATTCCTGATCTGTTTAACCAGTTAGTGGGGGCCAAGTGGTTCTCTAAAATTGACCTTCGGGGGGCATACAATCTGTTGCGCATGAAGGAGGGTGACGAATGGAAGACTGCTTTTAACACTCCTGTGGGTCATTTTGAGAATTTGGTTATGCCTTTTGGTCTTACTAATGCTCCTGCATTTTTTCAGAATCTTATTAATGACATCCTTAGACCTTTGATCGGCAAAAATGTGGTTGTGTATTTGGATGACATTTTGATTTATTTGCCGGATCTGGAATCTCATTGGCGGAGCTTACGTGAAGTATTACAGTTATTAATTGACAATTCGCTTTTTGCTAAGCTGGAGAAATGTGAGTTCGCTGTACAGAGAATTAGTTTTTTGGGCTACATTATCTCCAGCGAAGGTTTTGAGATGGACCCGGTGAAAGTTCAAGCTGTGCAGGAATGGCCTAGGCCTATTGGTTTGAAATCGATACAGAGGTTTTTGGGTTTCGCCAATTATTATAGAAAATTCATTAAAAATTTTTCTATTATTGTCAAACCTCTGACTGATCTCACCAGGAAAGGTGCTGATGCGGTTCAGTGGACTGCTGAGGCCATTGAAGCTTTTGTGTATCTCAAGGAGAGGTTCACCTCTGCTCCCATCCTTATGCAGCCGGATGTGACTAAGCCGTTTTTGGTTGAGGTTGATGCTTCCTCTGTGGGGGTTGGCGCAGTATTGTCTCAGGATAACGGGGATGGAGTACATCCCTGTGCCTTTTTTTCAAAAAAATTTTCGGAGACTGAACTGAATTACGATATTGGTAATCGGGAATTATTGGCTATTAAACTCGCATTTGAACACTGGCGCCACCTCTTGGAAGGTGCTGAATTTCCCGTTCAGGTTTTTACGGATCATAAAAATCTGATATATCTTTATGCTGCCAAGCGCCTGAATGCCCGTCAGGCTAGGTGGGCACTGTTTTTCTCGCGGTTTAATTTTTCCGTTACTTACATCCCAGGTACTAAGAATGTTAAGGCGGATGCCTTGTCTCGCAGTTTTTCTCCCATAGTCGGTGCTGAGAAAGAGGAGAACATTTTACAAGAAGGTGTTGTGATAGCTGCTTTGGACTCCGTTTTGGAAGGTGAGATTCTTAAAGAACAGGAGAATGCCCCATCTAACACTCCCCATAGAAGGTTGTTTGTGCCTGGGACCTTTAGGAGAGATTTGTTTGTTGAGTGTAACGAATCTCGGTTGGCAGGTCATCCCGGAATCTCTGAGACCAAGAGACTGGTGGGTCGCAGTTTTTGGTGGCCTGGATGGCAGAAGGAAGTCATTAAGTGGGTGCGTCAATGTACTATATGTGCTAGATCTAAGTCCTCACATACTCCTGCTGCGGGGTTACTTTGCCCTCTGGAGGTTCCCAGTGCTCCTTGGACACATTTGGCTATGGACTTTATAACTGACCTTCCCCCCTCTGAGGGTTTTACTGTCATCTGGGTGGTCGTGGACCGTTTTAGCAAGATGTGTCACTTGGTTCCCTTCGTCAAACTGCCCTGCGCTAAGACTCTCGCTAAGGCCTTTGTCAAGGAAATTGTCAGACTTCATGGCGTTCCTACTGACATTGTTTCTGATAGGGGACCTCAGTTCGTGGCTCGTTTTTGGCGCGCCTTTTGTGACAGATTGGGAGTTCATTTGTCGTTCTCATCCGGATATCATCCTGAATCTAATGGCCAGACAGAAAGGAAAAACCAGGATGTTGAGCAGTTCTTGCGTTGTTTTGTGGCAGACAATCAAGAGGGGTGGTCTGAGTTTCTGCCACTTGCTGAATTTGCTCTGAACAATCATACATCTTCTTCTGCTGGTTGTTCGCCTTTTTTTTGTTGTTCTGGGAGACATCCGTCGTTTGGGTCGTTCTCCAAGTTGGTATCTGCCGTGCCTGAGGAGGAGAATTTTTCCGGCGATTTGGAGAGAGTTTGGACGGATGTGCGTGGTAATCTTCAGGAGGCCAACAGAAAATCTGAAGACTACTTTGATAGGAAACGACAGGAGGTTTTGTTCGCTGTTGGTGACATGGTTTGGTTGTCCTCTAGGAATCTGCGGTTGAGGATTCCTTCTAAGAAATTGGGTCCCAAGTTTGTAGGGCCCTTTAAGGTGCTTCAGGTTGTCAACCAATCTGCTGTTAGGTTGGAGGTTCCTACCTCCTGGAGAATTAATCCGGTGTTTCATGTCTCTCTGTTGAAAAAAGCTGTTGTGTCGGATTGTGACGCCTCTGCCTCTGTTCCTCCGGTGGTGGAGGACGGGGAATATGAAATTTCTCGCATCCTTAATTCTAGACGGTATAGAGGTTGTTTGCAGTATCTCGTGGCCTGGAAAGGTTTCGGACCCGAGGATAACTCATGGGTGAGGTCGGATGATGTTTCCGCGTCCAGACTTATCAGAGCGTTTCACAGGAGGTTTCCTGATAAGCCTGGGCCTAGGGGATCCGGAGGATCCTCTTAGAAGGGGGGGTACTGTTAGAACCTTGCTCTTAGGTTTTTTCTATTGCTGGTCACATGACCTTGTTGGCCTATTTAGTCTTGCTCCACCCTTCTGGCTTTGCTGGACTTCATTGTATTACTACTCTTTAGCTAGCCTGTGCTCAGTATCTAACTCTGTTAGTTTGCTTGGTCTTCGGACCTCTGTGTTCTATATATTTTGTTTGTTCGTCTGTCTGCTACTATTTCTGTTAGGAGGTGTCCATTTTGCTCCCAGTCCCTAGTACTTGTAGGGATTCCTTCCCCACATCTATAGGTCTCCGTACAGACTAGCTGAGGACTTTAGCAGGTCTGATCGCAGGATCAGGTTCCCTGTTACATCGTAGGGATCAAGCTGAGTTCTATCGTAGGGACAGATCTCCTCTCTTTCCTTAGCTCTGGTAGCAGAACATAACAATTATACTGTATGGAGGACTACGAGGAGTGCATTATACTGTATGGAGGACTATGGGGAGTGCATTATACTGTATGGAGGACTATGGGGAGTGCATTATACTGTATGGAGGACTATGGGGAGTGCATTATACTGTATGGAGGACTATAGTAAGTGCATTATACTATGTGGAGGACTATGGAGAATGTATTATACTATATGGAGGACTATGAGAAGTACATTATACTATATGGAGGACTATGGGAGTGCATTATACTATATGGAGGACTATGGGGAATATATTGTACTATATGGAGGACTATAAGGAGTGTATTGTATTATATGGAGGAATATGGGGAGTGTATTATACTATATGGAGGACTATGGGGAGTGCATTATACTATATGGAGGACTACAGGGGTGCATTATACTATATGGAGGACTATGGGGAGTGCATTATACTGTATGGAGGACTATGGGGAGTACACTCGTACTATACAGAGGACTATAGTAAGTGCATTATACTATGTGAAGGACTATGGGGAATGTATTATACTATATGGAGGACTATGAGAAGTACATCATACTATATGGAGGACTATGGGGAGTGTATTATACTATATGGAGGACTATGGGGAGTGCATTATACTATATGGAGGACTATGGGGAGTGTATTATACTATATGGAGGACTATGGGGTGTGCATTATACTATATGGAGGACTATGGGGCACATTATACTGTGTGAAGGACTATGGGGAATGTATTCTACTGTATGGAGGACTATGGGGAGTGTACTATACTATATGGAGGACTATGTGGAGTGTATTATACTGTATGTACTATATGGGGGCTGCATTGTACTATATGGATGACTATGGGGGCGCATTATACTATATGGAGGACTATGGGGTGTGCATTATACTATATGGAGGACTATGGGGCACATTATACTGTGTGAAGGACTATGGGATGCATTATACTATATGGAGGACTATGGAGAATGAATTTTACTATATGGAGGACTATGGGGAGTGTATTGTACTATATGGAGGAAGATGGGGAGTGCATTATACTATATAGAGGACTATGGAGAGTGCATTATGCTATATGGAGACTATGGGGAGTGTATTGTACTATATGGAGGAATATGGGAAGTGCATTATACTATATGGAGGACTATGGGGAGTGCATTATACTATATGGAGGACTATGGGGAGTGCATTATACTTTATGGAGGCCTATGGGAAGTGCTTTATACTATGCGGAGGACTATGGGGAATGTATTATACTATATAGAGGACTATGAGAAGTGCATTATACTATATGGAGGACTATGGGGAGTGCATTATACTATAAAGAGGACTATGGGGAGTGTATTATACTATTTGGAGGACTATGGGAGTGTATTATACTACATGCAGGACTATGGGGAAGGTATTATACTATATGGAAGAGTATGGGGAATATATTATGCTATATGGAGGACTATGCGGTGTGCATTATATTATATGGAGGATTATGGGGAGTGTATTATACTATATGGAGGACAATGGGGAGTGCATTATACTATATGGAGGACTATGGGGAGTGCATTATACTATGTGGAGGACTATGGGGGGTGCATTATACTTTATGGAGGACTATGTGGAGTGTATTATACTATAGGGAGGACAATGGGAGTGCATTGTACTATATGGAGGACTATGGGGAGTGCATTATACTATATGGAGGACTATGGGGAATGTATTATACTATATGGAGGACTATGAGGGGTGCATTATACTATATGGAGGACTATGGGGAGTGTATTATAGTATTGGCACAGCATAGCTGAGTATCTCAGGGATCTTAATTGTGGTGACAAAGCAGAGCCTATATACACTGCTCAAAAAAATAAAGGAAACACTCAAATAACACATCCTATATCTGAATGAATGAAATATTCTCATTGAATACTTTGTTCTGTACAAAGTTGAATGTGCTGACAACAAAATCACACAAATATCATCAATGGAAATCAAATTTATTAACCAATGGAGGCCTGGATTTGGAGTCACCCTCAAAACTAAAGTGGAAAAACACACTACAGGCTGATCCAACTTTGATGTAATGTCCTTAAAACAAGTCAAAATGAGGCTCAGTATTGTGTGTGGCCTCCACGTTCCTGTATGACCTCCCTACAATGCCTGGGCGTGCTCCTGATGAGGTTGCGGATGGTCTCCTTTGGGATCTCCTCCCAGACCTGGATTAAAGCATCCGCCAACTCTTGGACAGTCTGTGGTGCAATGTGACGTTGGTGGATGGAGCGAGACATGATGTCCCAGATGTGCTCAATCGGATTCAGGTCTGGGGAACGGGCGGGCCAGTCCATAGCTTCAATGCCTTCATCTTGCAGGAACTGCTGACACACTCCAGCCACATGAGGTCTGGCATTGTCCTGCAATAAGGAGGAAACCAGGGCCAACCGCACCAGCATATGGTCTCACAAGGGGTCTGAGGATCTCATCTCGGTACCTAATGGCAGTCAGGCTACCTCTGGCGAGCACATGGAGGGCTGTGCAGCTCTCCAAAGAAATGTCATCCCACACTATTATTGACCCACTGCCAAACCGGTCATGCTGAAGGATGTTGCAGGCAGCAGATTGCTCTCCACTGCATCTCCAGACTCTGTCACGTCTGTCACATGTACTCAGTGTGAACTTGCTTTCATCTGTGAAGAGCACAGGGCACCAGTGGCGACTTTGCCAATCCTGGTGTTCTGTGGCAAATGCCAAGCGTACAGCACAGTGTTGGGCAGTGAGCACAACCCCCATCTGTGGACTTCGGGCCCTCATACCACCCTCATGGAGTCGGCTTCTAACCGTTTGTACAGACATATGCACATTTGTGGCCAGCTGGAGGTCATTTTGCAGGGCTCTGGCAGTGCTCCTCCTGTTCCTCCTTGCACAAAGGCGGAGGTAGCGGTCCTGCTGCCGGGTTGTTGCCCTCCTACAGCCCCCTCCATGTCTCCTGCCTGATGTACTGGCCTGTCTCCTGGTAGCGCCTCCGGCCTCTAGACACTACGCTGACAGACACAGCAAACCTTCTTGCCACAGCTCGCATTGATGTGCCATCCTGGATGAGCTGCACTACCTGAGCAACTTCTGTGGGTTGTAGAGTCCGTCTCATGCTACTACGAGTGTGAAAGCACAACCAACATTCAAAAGTGAGCAAAACATCAGCCAGAAAGCATTGGTACTGAGATGTGGTCTGTGGTCCCCACCTGCTGAACCACTCCTTTATTTAGGGTGTCTTGATAATTGCCAATAATTTCCATCTATTGTCTATTCCATTTGCACAACAGCATGTGAAATTGATTGTCAATCAGTGTTGCTTCCTTAGTGGAGAGTTTGATTTCACAGAAGTTTGATCTACTTGGAGCTATATTCTGTTGTTTAAGTGTTCCCTTTATTTTTTTAAGCAGTGTATGTCAAAGGATATGTCAAAGGATTCACAATTAGTGATGTAGTAGAGCCCAGCAGTAGAGCAGAGCTGGGTATGTCAGGAGGCTCACTTGTAAGCAGGATAACTGGAGCAAGTTATAAGTCCAGGATATTAGCTAGTATGCCAATTACCTAAATACTCAGATGGCATGTTGCTGCCCAAGCCGGCCTACAAAGCTTGGGAGCATGACCTCAGAGGTGCACACTTGGTCAACATGGTAAACCAATGAGCAGAGCAGGAGCCGGACCTGGAGCCATAACAGACTCCCAACATTCCAGGACAGCAATGGGGAGTCGTAGCTTATTAAAGTTAAACTACATTAAAAAAAATTAAGTGAAACTTAAATAAAAACTTTTAGAAATATCATATACTGTACATGCTATAGTTTTTTATTTTCGATTCTTTACATCTCCTGTTTGTAGTTGGTGCTTTAGAGAACTATTTAGAACTCACCTTATATTATAAGTCACTCCAAATTACAATTGGGGGTGCCATTACTTTTAGTAGGACTCAATGTGTTCTCTAAGTAAGGTTAGGTGCCACTAAATCAATACACTCGAAAATACAAGCTCCCTCCCCTCAATAAATATAACGTAGGCAGATCTGTGCACAAAGTCGAGTCAACCAAGCAGTAAATCTGAAGAAAACTGAAACCTCTAAAGCAATGAAGAAGGTCAAGACACGAGTCTGAAGGGGAAATTGTCTTCTATTTGAACAATTTTCTTTCGGGTTTTCGAACTTCCCGTATTTTGTGAGTAAATAAGGTAAAATGAAAATAAGACAATCTTTGACCAGATGAGACATTTTATGACTGGGGTGTTATAGTTATAAGGCCCCCTTTTTAATTACTCCATGAACCAAATTAAAGACGTGGACACAGTAGTTTTCTTACAAATGGAATATAAATATATAGAATTATCAGGTATAATAAATATGTTATAAACAATATAGACATTATAAACCAGTGTTGTCATAAATAAAAGTCTTGAAAGGTTGCCCAAAGAACTCTCCTGTTGCAACGCACCAACTAAGGGTTGACAAATTTGAGTGGAAACACTGGTTTCTTTTTAAACCTATTTCCTGGGACAGCTCAAAACACAAACCAACATTACGAAAACTTGCATTCTCAATTAGTGTCATCCAAAATCTCCTCTCACCCATCTGCTGCAACAGAAGTGAAATAGGCATTATACTTTCAACAGACTTTGCAAAAATCAATATATAAAACTTTTATAGTACAGTTTTTCTTATTAAAGAATTCTGCTTCTTTCTCCCTTTGTAAGCCTCTTCTTGCCTCCAAAACTCGCCATCCACTCTGAAAAATCGACTCAAACCTTTCTTGGACTGGTTTCACAGCCTATTGAGCAGAGTGAGAAAACAAGCAGTGTCAGAATTCCTGTTGTCCTTCTACAGTTTGACCACTAGTGGCTGCTATTGTTCACCTTAATAATTGTGCTGCAATCCCACTCCCTACCACTAAAGGCTTCTGTTGAGTTCTTCAATTGCCCTTTACTAATATGGCAGATTCTGAACCTGTGGGCTCCATCTTGTTTCCTGTTTGGGCCTATTTAAAGCCGCATGGATCTCTCAGTCATTGCTTGAGTATTGTGTCTAGCTGTTAACCTAGTTCCAGTCTCCAGCTCCTGAACATTCTTACCCAGACATTTCTCACCTATCTACGGATTGATTCCTACAACTCCTTTGCTAACTCCAAGAATTTCTACTACCGCTTGCTTTTCCTGCTCGTGCTCCTTCGGCCACTGGTTTCCAGCAGTACTATGCCAGTATCATAAGACAGAGGCAGTCAGAGAGATCTTGCTGAGTTTTCTAACAAGTCATTCACTTCACCGCAGGGCTAGATTCACATCTACACTGCTCAGTACAGCTGTAAAATTTTCTCCACATTGCTACTGCTTCTCTCTGTGTGCTAGCTAAGAAATGAAAATTATAAATTTTTGTGTGCTGTATATCAAAGCCAACATAGCAGCTAGTCTCCTCTCACCAGCTCAGATTCAAATGCGAATAAAGAAATAGAGCTTGCAAATAGGAAAACTGGTGAAAGAAGCTTATTCTAAAAAGATACTTGAAATGTAGTTACCCTCTTAAATACAAACACACACACAAAAGCCCTCTAACCACCCAACACTTGTTCTTCAGTCTGAGCCAATTTGGAAAAGAATGCTTCTCGATGACTTTCTATATTCTTGCTTAATTAAAGGCAGCATGTTGGGAACCAGGTGTGACGCTGAGTCACTACTCATGGACAAACCATGAAACGGGGTAGTTAGGAGGTTTAAGGTCAGATACCAGGAGGGTAACAGGCAACAGGTGGTGAGGTAACAGTCTGAGGTCAAAAGCCAGAAAGGTACATCAAGACAAGGGAGTAAAAAACACGAATAGTCAGAGGCCAAGTCCGGGGTCAGATACCTAAAGTCAGAGAGCGTCAAGAGCAGGAAGGATAATCTACAAGAATAGTAATGACAAATCCTAGGTCCTGCAACAAGGTCAGAGAAAAAAGACACAGGGCTAACCAAACACACCTGACTTAAGCAAAACTACAACTGACACTGACTACTAACTGATAGCCAACTAAATACTTTGAAAATGATTAAGGATGGGAGGCACCTGGGGAAACGTCCTCAGACAAGAACAGATTGAGCAGCAGGGCCGTCAATCAAAATGTTGACAACCCAGCACGAGCCAGGATCAGATTGGATGACTGGACTGTGACGCACAAAACTGATAGTCCAGCACACTCCATATCCCATAGGGTGGTTGAGCTGTCATTCACAGCGTTCTTCGCCACAGCCAATGTTGAAACTGTGAGATCAGGTTTGTCCATTGTTACCTATTAAGTTGAGCTCTTTCATTGTATAAGTGAAGCTTTTATTCATAACAGTTGGGTGGCAGGTGGGTAAAAGATCACCCCCTACTGTGGAGAACTCTTAATGTGATCCATTAACTATTTGTACTCCTTTTTGTGTGCATACTTCTTGAGGATATTTTGAACAATCGGTGTGAGTATGGATTCAATATCCATACTTCAACCCCCATGATGAAGCAATACTAACAAACAGCGAAATGCGCGTAGGGGTCTCGGTCGGTGGTCCTCTTGTGTGGCAGTCTCCTGCACTTTCCATCACTGATTTAATTGGGTAAGCTAGGACTTTTGTATGCATTTCTGTCTCAACGACATGTGTGTTCAATGAATGTGCTCCCTTATGGTTGCACCCTTTTGCACTTAATACACACTGTTTAATAGAGTGATTTAATATGCACCAGCATTGCCCTTTTTCACTGATGACTATCTGTGAACATTTATGTATCTGATATACAGACATCAGGTCTGATTGATGTATTGGTCCAAGTGTATGGTTCTGTGCAGCCCTGCACACACATTTTTTATGTATCAGTGTCTGTTCTGTCTATGTCTTACAGTTTTGTACACCTTTTAATAGATTTGAATAAAATTTGGATTTTAGTCAACCAAACTCCGTATGTTTTCTCCTAAATTCAATGGATTCAATATAAAGTATAGACTTTCTATAGGATTTGTGATCTGTCTGGGTTTACAAACTCAGGCACAACTTGTGTGCTACTGTCTCCTGAACTACGCTCTTCTGGACGTCTTTGGAGTGATCAGTGGGGATCATAAGATGGATCCTCAGACAATTAAGGTGACACAATAATTAAACATTTTTTCCCAAACTTATAGTTACTCTTTAAAAAGTTCAACAAGTCAACTTAGTCATCTAAGTTGCTCCTATACTACATGTTTTTCAATCGTCCATAGTCTACATAGTGGATCTGGTGGAAGAAAGGGTCGATAAAGACATTAGCCTTTTCAGACTCAATACTTTAAATGATTCATGGTTCATGCAGACATCCAATTTCCTCACGTATGACAAAAACGGATCTATTGTTCTGATCAGACTTGATCATAGTGTAGTCTGAGTGTCATCCGTTTTTCTCGTAAGTGGAGAAATAAAAAAAAGTTTCTCCGCTTTCTCCACTCTTACAGCCCATGAAAATTGGAAGTTATCCAAGTGTGGTCCGATTTTTTTCACCATCTTGCATTGACTTGTATTGCCGATTTGATTGCAGGATCGGATCAAAATTGGCAATGGAAGTCAATGCAAGATTGGTGAAAAAAATTGGACCACACTCCGTTTACATCCGATTTTCATGGACTGTAAGAATGGAGAAGGCAGAGAAACTTTTTTTTTATTTCTCTGTGCATGAGAAAAGCAGACATTTCTCCGATATTTTCTTCGAACCACTCGGTCTGATTTAAAAATCGGACATGTGCATAGTCCGATAGAATATCATAGGTACGAGTGCTATCTGTAAAAACCACGGATAGCACTCATCCAAAAAAAATCAGAAGTGTGAATGAGCCCTAGTAGAAACTTTGCTTTGAGAACATATATCCAATATGATCTTCAAGTTGAAAACTTTTCTCGTCCTTCTGGAGACACTTTTAGAGAATGTTACTTGAAAGTTGTAGGTATTCATGAGTCAGTCACCTTGATTCTAATGGAACCTGGGGACGTCAAGACGGTAAATTAAAATGTTCCCATATTTTCTTTCATGCCTGCAAGGTTCATTTTAATAATTTTCTAGATCATTTGCTAAAACTTTCATAACCCAGATCCCGTCCCATGGCTTTTTAAAAAATATTGCGGATATTCAAGTTGTGTCCGTAGGGTATTACATGTAGCGTTTTTGTTTTATGTTTTTTTATTTTACTATGCCTCTCTAATGAAATAGCCTCATAAACCACAGCCCGTATCTCCGGGTTTATTGCTCGATTTGAATCATATACTTTAGGACCTGTAAAATTGTTAACTTTTACCGAACGTGAGTGAAGCCTTTTACTTGGCAACAAAGTCGAAACACATCTACTGGAAGGAGAAGACCCATTAATGGAAACATACAAGATCATTTTATCTTTGGGAAGTTTTACTTTGAATGACTAGTTGTTCATTATGTTGGGTTGGTTGAATGGCATGGAAATTGAGCCAAGTTCATTACGTTCTCAAGGTCTCCAACAACATAAAGTGTTGACAAGTGAAGACAAAAAGATCCAATTCGCCAGTCAATTTCACCCCCTTTTACGGAAGTTTTCCACTAAATATTAACTCCTGGTTATGAAATAATCATGAGTTCATAAGAAAATAATTAATATTCATTGCCCCATCATTAGCTTTAAAGGGAATACATAACCTATAACATTTTTAACATCTAAAACCATATAGCGATACAGATCAACTTTTCTGATCCATTCCATTAGAGATATTCCACATGGACCATAGATAGCAATAGATAGGATCTGACTCATTAACTACTATGGAAGAACTTTCTAGGCATGCTGTGTGACCTGTGCCAAGATCACTGTGCGGGGAGGAGGAAGAGGTGAGCTGTGACCACCACCTATTGTGAATAGCAGATCCTGTGTAATCTATGTTTATTCTGTCATTGTAATCTGGCCTGTAATGATAATGAGAGGACTGTTGAGAAGTGATCTTTACAGAACAGAAAATATGTTTTCTGATAACACAACCTTCAATGGTTGAATTTTTAAAATGCAATTAGAATACATGACAATAATAATAATAATAATAACAACAATAATACGAATGCCAATAATAGGTAATATATTTGTTTAATTTAGTGAATTATCGGGCTCCGTCATGGCAGCTGTTTTCTTTTCCTCACTGATAAAGAAAGTGCTACATAGACAAGATATGAAGCTCAGCAGTGAACGTTGCATTTTGAGCAGAAGCTTATGATGATGTACAAACATAATATCAGCTGCATAGAGAATAGTAACACAGCTAATGCAACTTTTAAAGGGAACCTTTCACTGGATTTTTTTTATTTAAATTAAGTATCATTTCCAATTGCCGCTGCTCCACTGATTCCGGAACAGTTTTCCTTTTTCTTCTGCGTTCCTCTGTTCCAAAGTTATGCCCCCTGGAAATAATTCTGCAAAATTTTTCCTGCAACCAACTTATCTAGGGGTGTTTGCTTTTTCTCCTTGGATGCTGGCCAATCAAAACATGACCACACCCACAGAAAAGTTCTGTGCTATACGCCCAGTTAGTTGATGGGAAAATTTACACCATTATTAGAGGGGGGATAACTTTAGAAAGGAAGGGCACAGAAGAAAAAGAAAAATTGTTCCAGAATCAGTGGAGCTCTGGCAATTGGATGAGGTAGTCAGGTTAAATTAAAAACATCCAGTGAAAGGTCTCCTTTTAAAATGGTGGGTCCCTGCAAACATTGCATCCCCTTTATTATTCTGATCAGTGAAAGCCACAGACGTTGTTCCATTGCTGATTGAACATCGATGACCTTTCCTAAAGGTGCATATTCACTGCTTAGATGTGCAGTTTTAAGCAACCACTGATAAGCAACATGTTTGCCAATCAGCAGTCATTTAAAGAGGTTGCCAACTACTTTTACATTGAAGGCCTATCCTTAGGATAGGTCATCAAGGTCTAATCGGCTGGGGTCCGACACACGGCACCCCTGCTGATCAGCTGTTATCGGTGTCGGCGGTGGCTGCTGCCAACAGGAAGTATTTACTTGCGGAACTTGGCCGTCTACTTGTAGTGGCTGCCGCAGGGTACTACACATCCACCTCCTATTGATTTGAATAGGAGGCGGATGTGTAGTACCCTGCGGTGGCCACTATAAGTAGACGGCCAGCTCTGCAAGTAAGTACCTCCGGCTGGCGGTCACCGCCACCATCACTGATAACAGCTGATCGGCAGGGGTGCCAGGTGTTAGACCCCGGTCGATTAGACATTGATAAACCAATTCTAAGGATAGGCAATCAATGTAAAAGTGGACCACACCCCAGATGTGCACTGAATGATAATAGATCGTTCAGTGAGCATAGAGTGGCATTGTTCTCGGCAGCACAGGAAGATGCGTTGCCGAGAACAAGAATCTTTGGTGGAAGCCAAAAGATAATTTCCACTAACAAACGAATGTTTGACTCGATCATTGGGTGGTCGGCAAAATATTTAGCCTGAAAGATTTTCATGATCGAGGCTTCCTATGATTGCTCTTTTATGATAATAATGCAGCATGAATGCTACTTTACTATAGTGTATGCATATTTAATCTGCACCTCTTGCACCTGACCCAAATGAAAGAAATTGTGCAATAGACATGAAAGCTGGCTCACAGACTCCATGCCAAGTGTTTCTCGTCAAAAATAGTTAGCAGTTAAGAAATACGCTACGTACAAGTATTATGGATTCCCCCGTCCCTGTGCTAATATCACTCTTGATTTGTGTCTCAGGATACAAGGTAGGTAGCAAAATTGATTTAAAATAGGTTCAATATTCCTCTATTAACAAGTAAACCAAATCGGAAAAAACACATACAAGCTTAGCAGTCTGTATGAGAAGCGTTTGTGGTAAGTAATGCCTTAGTTGTACTTCATTTAATAGACTCACAAAATCCAATCTATTGTTGAATTTTCATGGGTTGCGTATGGGCTGTAATCTATAGTTGATAAGTATGGTGACTATTTTTGATTAGCAGTGCCCCTAGTGAAAGCTTCCTAATTGTATGTCTAAAGCCCCCCATAAACATTGGGCCAATGTTAGCGAAATCCGACGATATTGATGGGTTTGGCCAACAGTCTAATGTATGTGGAGGTGTTGATCAAATGATCGTGGGGATAAATGTCAATTGCTCATGTCTGCTTTCAGACTGCAGATCACTTTGTACTCTCGGAGATGAGCCGCCAGCGAATATGTCAATCGGCAACTTTGTCATAGAGAACACAGGAGCACTCCTGTGAATGGTAGCAGTAGTCATTTTAGGGTGAATCAAGATAGTCAGACAACGTCACAACTTAGCAGTAGAGAGAGAGAAAGCCATAAATGACTAAAGAAACAATATAGGTAGAGTGTGTGATAGCAGAGCAGTGAAAATTAGTGTGTAAGGAACGGGCTGCTGTTTACCACCGTTTACTATACCCATAGCCATATACAGTCATGGCCGAAAGTGTTGGCTCTTGGCACCCTTGCAAATTTTCCAGAAAATGAAGAATTTCTCCCAGAAAATTATTGCAATTATACATGTTTTGTTATACACATGTTTATTTCCTTTGTGTGTATTGGAACAACACAAACATAACAGAGAAAAAAAGGCAAATTCAACATGATTTCACAAAACCCCTAAAATGGGCTGGACAAAATTGTTGGCACCTTTCCAAAATTGCAAGTAAACAACATTATTTCAAGCATGTGATGCTTGTCCAAACTGACCTGTGGCAAGTAACAGGTGTGGGCAATATGAAAATCACACCGAATAAAAAGGGGAGAAGTGTACTCAGTCTTTGCACTGTGTGTGTGTGTGCCACACTAAGCATGGAGAACAGAAAGTTCATAATGAATTTTCATGATGACTCCAGAACAGAATTTTCATAATGACTCCAATTTATCCAATATTCTTGAGACACACGTAGCATAAACAACGACTGACAAAGTAACGGCAGACAATTTTTTTCTGAAAAATGGTTATTTCACGCCACTTATCTTGGTATATATTTGGAGCCAATATGACAGGTATGAAAGGAAGCAACTGCAGATTCACAGTAGGGTATACAGTTGACTGGAGAAAGTGTTTCTGGGTTTTTGTCAGGATGGATCTTTGTGGAAGTAATAAAGAAAGAAGCACTTCCCCAAATATGTTCTTTATTCTCTTAAATGCACAAATGAGGTAATTAACAAACACAACACGCTGATCCACACTCCTACTGAAAAGAAGAAGATATTTTCTCCCATAAACCAAATTTGTCTTCACTATCCCCAGGATAGATAATTATAATGTAATTAACGTAACATTTCAAAAGGTCAACATTTCCATACAGAAGAGAATCGATGAAGATCTTATTCAAGAAATGTTGGTGAAAAATGCAAGTATAACACGGCATATGTCAATGGTAAAATACTGTCTGTGAGATAAAAGCAAAAAGAAAAACTACAAATAATAAAGTCTCAAAGTCCTAATAAGTTGTCACGGGTGTGTCAGGTGTGACAGACCGTTGCTCTGGATCCGGCTGTAGAAGGTCACTGCGCTTCGCATTGCAGACGCCTTCTTGATACCCTCATCTCTGTAGTATAGTTTTATCCTTCTTCCTTTAGGACCAAGCAGCGACCTCCACCTTCTGCTGCTGATTGACACACCCTTGCTGGGTAGTTAAATAGTCTCAGTTTCTCCAGAGAGTCGTCAGTGATAGTTCTATGTATCTCTGTTTAGGCTTGGCGCACTAGCAGTTGGCTAGTTTCTTCTCTGATGCCCTTGGAGGGCAGTTGGTGTTATCTCTCTGGTGTCTGCTCATGGTGTCTGCTCAAGCTTAGTGTATCTCCTTTGTTTGGCTATCTTGTTGTCTTTAGTTTGTAGTGGGGCTGGGCTAATGCTCACCCTGTCCCCTTACTATCTAGGGCCAAGCTCTAGGGACATTCACGGCTTAGGGCCCTTTTTGGCGATAGGTGTGGAACCTACATAGGGACGATATGGTATGCAGAGTGATATTAGATCTGCCTAGGGGTCTCCACTCCCCTTTTCCCTAGTGTTTGGGCTTCCTCCACTTTCCATCATGTTGTACTTAGTCTTTCCCTCACCTTGCGTGACAGCAGTTGGATATAATGCATTGTTGATGGGAGAAGGACCTACTGTTGATGGGACAAGGAACGACTGTATGTTGGATTGTACCACAGACATAGAGCCACAAACTGTACTTTTGTAAATCAAAAATGTTCAAGCCACAGGATCCTCAATCTTCAAGTCTCATCCTAAAGGCACTGAGCTTTAGCTTGCCCTGAAGTGCTGTCTGCCACTGGGGGTCTTTGGAAGGCTATTTCCAGTCACAGCCTACCTTGTCCATATGTCTCGACTGAGTATTAATTCTACCATGGGTCCTCCTAGTCACTACATGGCTTCCTTCCATGGATGCCAGTCTACCCATAGCTTTAAACATCTTTATGGATTGCTCAACAGCAGAAATAATGAAAGCACATATGCATTTCTGCCAACCATCCCAGATATAAGACAGTCCTGGATTTGAGAAGCTGTGTAAGGGTGTGTTCGGGGCAAATTCATGCCCTCTGTCCCTTCCTTCTAAAATAGGTACATTCTTGTAATGTGAATAATGTGGAACATGTAATATTTTGATAAAGTTTTTTTCTATAACTATTAATAGTGTGGATGACTTATGTTTATTACCATGCATGTGTTATGATACTGTGACAAGATTAGGTAAAGTATTAGGACGAGGAATTAGGATATAGATATAAGGAAGGTGTAGTTAGGATTGGGAAGTACAGTGGAGGGTACTGTAGTCTAGGAAGAAGTAAGTTAGAATAAGGTAGGGGTTAACAGTTACAGGGGCACCCCCAGTTAGGGAGGGGGAACAAGGTTATATTAGGGGAAGTATTTCCTGTTTAAGGAGAGTAAGGGGAACTAGAGAGAGTGAAGGTGAAGGTGCTGGAAGGGGCCAGCTCAGGGCCAGTGGTCAAAGGGTCATTCAAGGAGCAGAGCAACCTGAAGGAACAAGCAACAGTGACAGAAAGCAGTATGAGGACGGCAGCGACAACATTTAGTGGGACATCCCTTAATGTCTGCGGCCTACGGCTGGGACAGGGTATGGAGGAGCCTACCTTGAATTCATCTCCTGAGGGGAGAATGGACAAGAATCCACAGAGACAAGTCGGGGCAGAGTCATGGCAAGCTGTGGTACCGGCAAGACAACCCCGGGGCAGGAAGTGCCATGACAGAGAGGGTTAACGCAGGCGACCGAAACCGTAAATGATGTGTTACACTGTGATGTACTCATGATCAAGTCTGAACTGAGCCTATGGAGTAAAGTTGAACTGTTGAAAACAAGTCAAGAGTCTGGTGTGAACTGTGTGATCGAACCCAGACCCGGGACCGTGGGACAGATAGAACCGCATGGAACGAAAGCGAGTGATGTCCATTACACACAAACCACATGACAGAGAGGACATTATCTTTTATTTGTGGGGAGCCAGGGTGTGGGACAACCGCAGCCCCTTGCCCATGACTACCGCCCTGTGCCACCTACAGCTGTTCCACTGGAGGTTAGCGGCATGTCCCGATTTCCACTTCATCTGCATCCTGGGGATGTAGATACAGCTCGGTTAAATGGTGGAGTAGGGAGCTACCATTCTTACCATCATGGATGTGGGGCCAGTTGAATATTTTATTTTATTAACTATTATATGAGTTGAGTTGCATTATTTGAGTGGGGTGGAGTGAAGGCACCATCCTTTGGTAGTGATGGGGGCCTAGGAACATTATATTGTTTGTGGTGCCGGGTATATAACCCTTTACTCAGGAGAAGGGATGATTTTCTATCACCTGGATATTATTCCAAGAAACCACAGGGCTTGTCACTGCCTTTCTTATTCTCACCAGTATACTTATTCTACTGGATTTGGTCAAACATGTCTCTCACTAGGCTTCAAGGTAGTCAGTGTCGCGCTCACTGTTCTAGTTCTAACTCTGGGTTTTATCTGCTCATGTTAACCCAGGATTGGCTCCCCAAAATCTCTAGTTCCTCTTTGTCTGATATTACAGGTATGAAATGGTCCACTTGTCACTTTAGATCTCCTGGTTGCTCACCATGGCCCATGACTGTATCATGTTGACTTCACCACTCAAAGTAGAACCTCCCCCAATTTTCTTGCCACCTGCTCATAGTTCAAAAGTGCACTCCACAGCGTCAGTGATCAGCTCGGCTATACTTCTGTAATTTACCATAGAGATATAGGAGGTATCATCTTGACAGCTAACATCTTCCACATCAGAAGTGTATGGTTTATATGTTACCAGATGGTATCGCGTTACATATACCCAGCACGTGTCCAACACGGCAAGACATTTTCCATTGTATAAAATTGAAATTAAAATATTAAAAGTCAATGTAAGGAATTCAATCTAACCGTACACAATAAATAGTACAAGTCAGATGCTGAAAACAGTAGTGTCTCAATGGCTTGTCAAGCATGACATATAGATATGGGGCTATGGCTTATTGGTTGATCTAGCCGAGGGCACTTTTCTTTGGCTCCTGCCAACATGTCCCAATTTGACTTTGCTGACAGGAATACGTTTTGTGGATATTAAAGGCTGGAACATGAAGAAAAATAGAGAGCGTTATGGAAATGTGCGCATATTTCTATTACTCAATGTTACTATTTGTTTTAAAGCTTAAATTCCTGATAAATGGGGCTCCTTATTTCAGGTCTGGGATTGATGTGCGCTTATCTAAAGCAATTCACAAGCACTTTCTACATGACATTAACATCCTTCAAATGGTTTTGGAATGATTATAGTTAAGTATTTGTCAAGCGTGAAAATCCTATTTTCCAATTTCGAGCAAGAAGACATCAAGTTATGTGCAATATTTATTGGAGAAGACAAAGAATAAAAAAAATCCAAGGCGTAGACTATGTCTTCTTCTTCAAATGGCTGTTTGTTTCCTCTACTTGCAAAGTTTAGAATAGTCATCATCTCGTAATCTAAAATAGTTCACAGCCTGTACTAAAAATATTCTTATTTTTCATGCATAATGAACAATTTCCATGCTAAAAGTAAGGAGCATAGCTGCAGGGTGTGCAGCCAATGAATTCACAGCTGTGACCTGTTTCCTAAAAGGTTCCCAAAGGACCTTTCTCCAAATAAGAAGACACCAGTATTTTACATGGCACTTGGTAGGTGGAGGCCAAGGATACAGATTTTTCATTGTCCTACAAGAGCTTAAAGTGCACTTGTCGGAAAGCATCTTGTACCCTTTGTCCATCCAACCAGTTAAAACTTCTTATAGTAAACATACTAGTCTAATATGACCAGGGACTGTCTCAATTCTCATGCTCTGTACTTTATGATCTACTCTTTTTGATTGGCCAGCTCAACTGTGTAAGCATTCGGTACTGGAACATCCATTCCCCTCACTTCCCAGCATGCATTGCTCTTGTCATGACTTGCCTGTCTTGACAGACAGTAGAACTTAGAGGCAATGACCTGCCTCCACTTTCTGTAATGCATCTCGACATCTCTGCTGATAGCGACTGATTACTCTTGACAACAGGCAGTTGATAGAAAGTTGTGTGGACGGGAGACATCTAGCGCCCAGTACTTTGGAGTGATTTTGGCAAGGAAATATGATCTGCATTGAATTTATTCTATGCAAATCAATTGTGCCATTTCTTAACCCCTGGCATAATAAATGTAGGGCTTAAAAAAAATTAATGTACTCACCTCGCCGCTCATCTCTCCTGCCAACAGAGCTCCTTGCCCGGTCCTCTACTGGTTCCCTCTGGCTCTGGTCTCTTCCGGGCTTTAAGGAAGGCAACATCCTTTTCCGCATCTTCCTTCACTAAGCTCAGACACTTCCTTCACTGAGTAGGCTTTGGGTGAGGCAAGTTGTGCTACCTTGATGTCGAGACATGCCGAGGTGCTTTCTCTGAGACCGAGTCAGTGCAGGAAGCTCTGGTGCAGATTCGAGGAAGACCAGAAGACACTGGAGCTGGAGGGAAACAGTGGAGAATTGGACAGGGAGCTGCATCGATGGAACAGTTGAGAAATGATGTGGATATACTATTTTTATTATTATTTTTTTAACTCTTACATTTATTATGCTCTGGGATCTGGAGAGACAGTACTGAATCTGATGAAGGGTCCAGTAGAGAGTTGAAATGCATCATATTCCTTACTTGTAATAAGAATAAAGTCCGATCTATAAGCTCCTCACTGAGTCTGGACAATTTCCAAATTTAAATATTGTCTGGAAACTTGTATCTTTCCCACTAGCTTTTCCATTGAGCATTGGATCTAGATGGATAAATCCAAATTAAAGCCAGGGTAGTGGTCACCATACTTTGTCCTTTTTCAAAAAAAGTAAGAGAAACTCCATGTGAGTGTAACTCTTGAAAGGAAATCAAAATGAGCAATAAATCTTCTAAGAGAACACTTTTTGGGACTTTTTGTCTTTTCCATTATGTCCTTATTGAGAAGAAGGCCTGGAGGGACCCAACAGACAGTCATTCCCTCTCTTCTCACCAACCTTAAGGTAACTGGCTATAGCAGGAACTTTTCCCAACGACTCAACCCACAATAAAATAGCCATTCCGAAGAGAAGTTGCACCACTTCAGCAGACCATTAGCCAAAAACAGGAGGAAATTGGAGCCGTGTTCTCCGTACATTATTGTTTCCGAACATAAAAAAAATTCTGCATGTACAGTACAGACCAAAAGTTTGGACACACCTTCTCATTTAAAGATTTTTCCATATTTTCATGACTATGAAAATTGTACATTGACACTGAAGGCATCAAAATTATGAATTAACACATGTGGAATTATATACTTAACAAAAAAGTGTGAAACAACTGAAAATATGTCTTATATTCTAGGTTCTTCAAAGTAGCCACCTTTTGCTTTGATGACTGCTTTGCACACTCTTGGCATTCTCTTGATGAGCTTCAAGAAGTAGTCACCGGAAATGGTTTTCACTTCACAGGTGTGCCCTGTTAGGTTTAATAAGTGGGATTTCTTCCTCTATAAATGGGGTTGGGACCATCAGTTGTGTTGTGCAGAAGTCTGGTGCATACACAGCTGATAGTCCTACTGAATAGACTGTTAGAATTTGTATTATGGCAAGAAAAAAGCAGCTAAGTAAAGAAAAACGAGTGGCCATCATTACTTTAAGAAATGAAGGTCAGTCAGTGCGAAAAATTGGGAAAACTTTGAAAATGTCCCCAAGTGCAGTTGCAAAAACCATCAAGCGCTACAAAGAAACTGGCTCACATGAGGACCGCCCCAGGAAAGGAAGACCAAGAGTCACCTCTACTTCTGAGGATAAGTTTATCCGAGTCACCAGCCTCAGAAATCGCAGGTTAACAGCAGCTCAGATTAGAGACCAGGTCAATGCCACACAGAGTTCTAGCAGTAGACACATCTCTTCAACAACTGTTAAGAGGAGACTTTGTGCAGCAGGCCTTCATGGTAAAATAGCTGCTAGGAAACTACTGCTAAGGACAGGCAACAAGCAGAAGAGACTTGTTTGGGCTAAAGAACACAAGGAATGGACATTAGACCAGTGGAAATCTGTGCTTTGGTCTGATGAGTCCAAATTTGAGATCTTTGGTTCCAACCACCGTGTCTTTGTGCGACGCAGAAAAGGTGAACGGATGGACTCTACATGCCTGGTTCCCACCGTCAAGCATGGAGGAGGAGGTGTGATGGTGTGGGGGTGCTTTGCTGGTGACACTGTTGGGATTTTTTCAAAATTGAAGGCATACTGAACCAGCATGACTACTACAGCATCTTGCAGCGGCATGTTATTACATCCGGTTTGCGTTTAGTTGGACCATCATTTATTTTTCAACAGGACAATGACCCCAAACACACCTCCAGGCTGTGTAAGGGCTGTTTGACCAAGAAGGAGAGTGATGGGGTGCTACGCCAGATGACCTGGCCTCCACAGTCACCAGACATGAACCCAATCAAGATGGCTTGGGGTGAGCTGGACTGCAGAGTGAAGGCAAAAGGGCAAACAAGAGCTAAGCATCTCTGGGAACTCCATCAAGATTGTTGGAAGACCATTTCCGGTGACTACCTCTTGAAGCTCATCGAGAGAATGCCAAGAGTGTGCAAAGCAGTCATCAAAGCAAAAGGTGGCTACTTTGAAGAACCTAGACTATAAGACATATTTTCAGTTGTTTCACACTTTTTTGTTAAGTATGTAATTCCACATGTGTTAATTCATAGTTTTGATGCCTTCAGTGTGAATGTACAATTTTCATAGTCAAGAAAATACAGAAAAATCTTTAAATGAGAAGGTGTGTCCAAACTTTTGGTCTGTACTGTATGTCTATAGCAGAGACGTGTAAGGAAAGAGAGAGAGGGGGTGGCGACACCAACTTTTATTTAAGAAAATGGATAAAAAATATGATAATTACTGGATTAAAATAACAGCATAGTAAACTGCTGCTTTATGGACTTGCTTATGGGATTTTTCCTCCAGAGGGCACCATGAGTAGAGATGATTCAGTCTTTTAATCTAAAGCTAAAATGGAAATGTAATGAAAATTTTGCTCATTTCCACCAGGCTACATTTATTGAAGGTAAAGAAGAAAAGATTTTGCTTTTTGTGGTTTTTTTGGTTTGCTAATTTAATCAATGTAAGTACAAGTCTAACTATAAAATTGGCAAATTGGTATGTTTTGTGCCAAGTCCTCTCTACGACATACCTGGCAATTTCCTGAGCTGATAAAGTACTGAAAATAAACCAACAGAAAATATTCTCCATTGGAAAATAAATCTTATTTCAATATGGAACTACTGGTTATGACTAGTGTTGAGTGAGCATGCTCGACACGGCTCGGTACTCGCCCGAGCATCTCACTACTCGGGATGTTCTGCGAGCATCGGGAGCTCGGGTCTCCGCCCTGCATGTTTGGCACTCTTTACAGAGCCAATGAACATGCAGGGATTTCCCGCCAGTCACTGTAATGCCGCAGCCATGTTGGTTGTGGGCATTACAGTGATTGGCTCATCGCACAGCGTCACCTCGAGTATTTAAAATTGGGCGCCGCCATCTTGGACACAGTCGCTCCGGATCAGACAGTGTAGGGAGAGTGCTGCTGAGCTAGGGAGAGATTTGTACTGTGAAATAGGTAGTGTAGGGTCCTCTAAAGTCTGCAAAATCAAACAAACAGTCCTTCTCAGGACTAATATCCATCCCAGATAGACAAGGACTTGCACAGGGATAGTTGAAAGTCTGCATCTTCTGATGCAGAAAGGATCACTTCTGATGGGCACACTTTTAGGCAGTGACCTGGGTGTCAGAGATGCTTTCAGGGGTCTTTCTCATGATGTTCCCATGTCTTTTCAGCACTGTATGCATGTGTAACACAGCACATGGCCAGATAAGATTGTAAAATGTTAAAATGACATTTCCCGGTGAATGCATTTGTCACGGTTGAAAGCAATACAAAAGTGCAAAAACGCATAAAAAATGCTACTTGTGAACATAGTCCAAGGTGCGGAGGAGTATTTTTGTTTTTGGTTATTTATTTTACCTTATACACAAGTCTTTACCCTGGAAAGGAAGTTCCTTAACATATTTCACAGGAAAACCGTTTAAGTTTCGTTTTTGAACGTTTTATTGTGAGCCCGTAAAAGTGGCTTAATACCTCTGACCACGTTGTTGACAGCAGTGACCTGGGGGTCAGAAATGCTTCCTGGGGCGATCCCCATGCTGTCCCCATGTCTTTTGAGCACTGTCATGATCGTTTTGGGCATTTTTTAGGCTTTCTACAGACTGCCGGGGGTGCCACCGCAAAAATGCTCTGGTCTCCCATAGACTACACTCCCTGACAGAAGTTATGTCGCTTATCCATGTTATGTAAATAAAAGCTTATAACCTGACGTTAAATTCATCCATTGGTTTTATAAATTACTCTTTTGAAAGCTGAAGCCCTCCCAAATTTGGTTTAGGTTAAGAATATAAATTGGTATCAATGCTGAAATATTGATCATTTAATGAACACAGAATGGTCAGATTTTGGCAAGACACAAGTTTTGTCGCCTGGTGATATAATGCACCCAATTCCTAGTTTACAACCTCACTAGTGCTCAGTAAATGATCGGTTAATTAGTGGGTGTGTATGAAAAGAAACCCAGCACCCCAGACCTTCACTTTAACTGCAACTTGAGCTCTGACAACATGCCAAAAATCCACCCAGCGACCAAAGCCTTGATTATCAAGAGGCTGAAGACCAGATCCACTGCAGAGGTGGCTGGCACCTTTAATGTGTCTTAGCTTCAAGTACAAAGAATTAAAAAAAGATTTGAAGAGACTGGAGATGTGTTTGACAAGCCCAGGTCCAGCAGACCCGGCAAGACAACTGCTCAGGAGGAACGTTTGTTGGTTAGAAAATCCAAAGCAAGCCCTCTTCCACTGCAGCACAGCTCCAACAGACCTGGTCACCTCAAGTCCCGGTGTCAACTAGAACAGTTTGTAGGATTCTGTCTCGAAATGGCCTCCATGGTCGAATCAGTGCCCAGAAGCCAACACTAAACAAAAGGCAAATGAAAAGAATTTGCAAAGTCCCACAGCCTGCTAAACAGATGGACGCTGGAAAAGTGGCAGAAGGTGGATTTCTCTGATGAATCTTCAGTATAATTACACCACAGCCGCTGCAAATACTGCAGGAGACCTACTGGAGCCCGTATGGATCCAAAATACACCCAGAAAACAGTTACATTTGGTGGTGGAAAGATCATGGTCTGGGGTTACATTCAGTATGGGGGTGTGCAAAACATTTGCAAGGTGGAAGGCAATATCAATAGCCTAAAATATCAAGACGTATTAGCTACCTCTTACATTCCAAATAATAAAATGGGTTAAATTCTGCAGCAAGATGGTGCTCCATCTCATACATCCATCTCTACAACAAAGTTCCTCCAGGCAAAAAAGATCAAGGTGCTCAAGGACTGGCCAGCCCAGTCACCAGACATGAACATCATTGAGCATGTTTGGGGTAGGATGAAAGAAGAAGCTTGGAAGACAAAACCAAAGAATCTAGATGACCTCTGGGAGGCATGTAAGACTGCATTCTTTGCTATTCCTGATGACTTCATTAATAAATTGTATGAATCATTGTTGAACCGCATGGATGCAGTCCTTCAAGCTCATGGAGGTCACACAAAATATTAAATATGACTCTAATAACAGCACAACTTCATTCACCAATGTTATGCAACATATATTTGTATTTTAAGATAATTATTTGTTTGAATATCACATTACTTTCTGTGGGCGACAAAAATTTTGTCTTGCCAAAATCTGACCATTCTGTGTTCATGAAATGATCAATATTTCAGCATTGATGCCAAATTATTTTCTTAACTCAAACCAAATTTGGGAGGGTTTCAGCTTTCAAAAGAGTAATTTATAAAACCAATGGATAAATTTAACGTCAGGTTATAAGCTTTTATTTACATAACATGGATAAGCGACAGAACTTCTGTCAGGGACTGTAATATTGGGCTCGTTGCTCGGGTCGAGCACCCGAGTATCACGGTGAGCTCGGCCCGAGCTTCGAGCACCCGAGCATTTTAGTGCTCGCTCAACACTAGTTATGACATAAACCAAAAAGCTTACATGCCAAAGGCCAGCTTGCACAAATCCTGAGGGGCCCTTCAAGAGGGTGGACATGATCCATTGAATCCCTCCAGATTCCTGCAATTGTTGCCTTAATGTCAGTACTTTTCCTTAAGACTTGTGCACACCTCCATTACGTACCGTATTGTGGTTTTCATACATTTCTAGGCTTTTCTGACTTTAGATCCTGGCTCCAACTATGTATGATGTTCCAATGGTGAAATCTAGTAGCACAACTTGAAGCTCATAGGCCTCAATGCAAAATTTCTAACAAGGGAACCAACTTTCTTTAAAAGGATTGATCTTCTTTCATAGACCAAAAAGACCTTTTGGAACCTCCTACACGCTATGACCCAGATGCAAATGCAACCCCTGCACCCACACTAGTTATTCCCCTGGTGAACTCTAGTACCTGATGGGTGTCAAGTCTTAAAGGCTTCTTCCATCTTCTCTGGTTTTACTCATCTGTTCCAGTTTCAGGTACATCACTCCTTTTCCCCAGCCTGTATCGTCTCTTTTCCTGCAACCCAATGACATAATGCTCTGCTCCCGTACTGTTGCTCACCACATCTTTGACACCTCAGGGCAACAATTCTTCTGCTATCCTGCACCAGCAACACCTGTCCGTGCCACGGACCAAAATTTGAAGAAAAATTGATTAAGCACACTATTTTTTTCCTATTTTTTGCTTGTTTAATAAAAACTTAGACATCTCAATGAGGCATAAAACTAACCACAAGGGATTCAAAAAAGAACCTTGTGAGGTTTCCTCACCAAAGTGACCCAGTATATAATTTTTTATTTACACACGTGGTCAAAATTGTTGGTACTAATGTTGAGCGAGCACTAAAATTCTCGGGTGCTCGAAGCTCGGGCCGAGCTCACTGTGATACTCGGGTGCTCGACCCAAGCAACGAGCCCAATGTTAGTCTATGGGAGACCCGAACATTTTTGCGGCGGCTCCCCCGGCAGTCTGTAGACAGCCTAAAAAGTGCCCAAAACGATAGTGACAGTGCTCAAATGACATGGGGACAGCATGGGGATCGTTTATGGACACATTGAATTTTCATTCAATATGGCCATGTGAGGGCTTATTTTTTGCGGGACGAGTTGTACTTTTAAACACCATCATTGGTTTTACCATATCATGTGCTGGAAAATGGGAAAAAAATTCCAAGTGCAGTGAAACTGCAAAAAAAATGCAATTCCACAGTTGTTTTTTGGGTCCTTTTTTTACCACTTTCACAGATTGCTAAAACTGACCTGCCATCATTATTTTCCAGGTCGTTACGAGTTCATAGACACCAAACATGTATAGGTTCTTTTTTATTTAAGTGGTGAAAAAAAAATCCAAAGCTTGCTAAAAAAACAAAAAAAAAATGACGTCATTTTCCGAGACCCTTAGCTTCTCCATTTTTCGGGATCTGGGGCCAGGTGAGGGCTTATTTTTTGCGTGCCGGGCTGACGTTTTTATTTATACCATTTTGGGGTAGATCCGATGTTTTGATCGCCCGTTATTGCATTTTATTGCAAAGTTGTAGCGACCAAAAAAACTTAATTCTGGCGTTTAAATTTTTTTTCTCGTTACGCCGTTTACTGATTGTATTAATTCTTCTTTTATATTGATAGATCGGGCGATTCTGAACGCGGCGATACCAAATATGTGTATGTGGTTTTTTTTTTATATATATATATATTTTATTTTGAATGGGGCGAAAGGGGGGTGACTTAAACTTTTATATATTTTTTATTTTTTTTATTTTTTTAAAAACTTTTTTTACACTTTCTGCTTGCTTTTATAGTCTCCGGAGGAGACTATAGAAGCAGCAGTTGTCTGATTGCTTCTATTGCATACAAGCGATGAGCAGATCGCTTGTATGCAGGAGAAATGCTCACTTGCTATGAGCGCTGACCACTAGGTGGCGCTCATAGCAATTGAGACATGACAACCACAGGCGTCTGCTGCAGACCCTGAGTTGTCATGCCCACCCATTGGTGACCCGCGATCACGTGACGGGGTCACTGATGGGCGGTGCTTAGGACTCCCGGAAGCGCGAGTTAAATGCCACTGTCAGAGATTTAATATATTAACAGCCGCGGGTGGATTGCGATTCCAATAATCAGCTGACATGTGCTCGCTCCAGTGCGGGCTCACCGCCGGAGCCCCCGCTGAACCGGCCTTCCCGACCTGGTGCGTACTATTACTGACCAGGTCGGAAAGGGGTTAAGGAACATCCTTTCCAGGGTAAAGACTTGTGTATAAGGTAAAATAAATAACCAAAAACAAAAATACTCCTCCACACCTTGGGCTATGTTCACAAGTAGCATTTTTTATGCGTTTTTGCACGTTTGTATTGCTTTCAACCGTGACAAATGCATTCACCGGGAAATGTCATTTTAACATTTTACAACCTTATCTGGCCATGTGCTGTGTGACACATGCATACAGTGCTAAAAAGACATGGGAACAGCATGGGGAAGACCCCTGGAAGCATCTCTGACACCCAGGTCACTGCCTAAAAGTGTGCCCATCAGAAGTGATCCTTGCCGCATCAGAAGATGCAGACTTGCAACTATCCCCGTGCAAGTCCTTGTCCCAGGGCAGTGTTCAATTGTACCTCCCCCATAACTTGCAATACAAGCACAAGTATGCAGCCTGCCACCCACCCACCCCCCAGGCTGCAATACCATACTGCTAGCTTGCTTGCACTTGAAATTGGGCCTTTTAGGCATGTGGAGGTGGAATCTGGCCACCACGTCATGGCTGCGTCAGTAGCCTGGTATTCATACTCAGTCCCCAGCCGCCCGGCGGCCGGGTGTCCACGCTTGGTCCCCAGCCGCCAGGGGGCGGCCGCGTGTCCATACTCAGTCCCCAGCCACCCCGCGGCCGGGTGCCCACACACAGTCCCCAGCCGCGTGGGGGTGGCCATGTGTCCATAAACGGTCCCCAGCCGCCCCTATTTGTCCCGGTGCACCTTATACACAAGCGCACATACCAAAACATTACCTGTGCCCTCCCCAGTGCATTTAGTGGGAAGGACAGCCTAACCACAAACACGTGGACAAGTGAATGTGGCCAGGAATGGTCCATCTCACTGACGCCTTCACACTGGGTTAATATTGTGGAAGCCGGGACACAGTTGGACACTGGGATGCAACACGTCCTCCAGACATAGAGGACTGGGGGTCCTGGGTCAATCAGGCTTCAACACAAAGTTCAGAAGGTAGACAGCAGCAGTGGTCGGCCTCCTACACAACGAGTAAATTATTCATGATCATGAGGCCATCCACCTCCTTAGCTTTCTGTTCCTTGGAATGCAAGCGCATGTATGTAGTAGCAGCTAGGCCTGAGGTGGTCAGCGTTTTGGCGCATATTCTACCTCCTTCGAGGATTGCTGGATGTTTTCCTGCTACTATCCCAGTTCTATGACTCCCGATAAAACTAAGCTTCAGGTGATGAATGATGGATGAGGTGGTGGCAAAGGAGAAAGAGCAGGAGGAACAGGGACCATTCACATCAATATCAGGCCAGCCAACCACACATGTCTTGTAGGATATGTTTCCGTACCAAAAGGAGCGGTTCAGCTACACAGTTATAAGGCATACAGTGAATGCAATGCCTACCAAAAATTTCGAGGCACTCCAATGCCCCTTGGAAGTGACATGGAGGTCAGAGGGCCTTAACTAAACCGTTTATTCCATTTACAGCAACTGGGTCTCCTGTACACTGTTGGCCTAAGCAGGGAATGGAAGGCTTTCCAAAAATTATTAGGCACTGCAATGCCCCTTGAAACAGACGTGGATTACAGCGTATTATAAACCTTCTACCCATTATTGGGGAGTGGGTCTCCCTTAGTGTTCGCCTATGCATTGAAAAGCAAAAGCTGACAAAAATTAGGAGGAAATGCAATGCCCGTTGCAAGAGTCGTGGAGGTTAGAGGTAATTAAAAACAACATGTCAATGCCCCTTGGAAGAGCTGTGGAGTTCAGAGTGGTTTAACAAGACGGTTTTAATGCCCCTTAGAAGAGACGTGGAGTTCAGAGTGGTTTAACAAGACAGTTTTAATGCCCCTTGGAAGAGTGGTGGAGGTTACAGTGGAATAAAGAGACAATATCAATGCCCCGTGGAAGAGACGTGGAGGTCAAAGTAGCTTAACAAGACGGTTTTAATGCCCCTTGGAAGAGTGGTGGAGGTCGCAGTGGAATAAAAAGACAATATCAATGCCCCTTGGAAGAGTGGTGGAGGTTACAGTGGAATAAAAAGACAATATCAACGCCCTGTGGAAGAGACGTGGAGGTCACAGTAGCTTAACAAGATGCTTTTAATGCCCCTTGGAAGAGTGGTGGAGGTCGCAGTGGGATAAAAAGACAATATTAACGACCCTTGGAAGAGACGTGGATGTCACAGTAGCTTAACAAGACGATTTTAATGCCCCTTACAAGAGCCATGCAGTACAGCATATTAAAAACATTATTCCCATTATTGGAGAGTGGGTCTCCCATAGTCTTTGCCTATGCCTTCCAAGCAAAAGCTGCCAAAAATTAGGAAGAGCGAACTTGCAATGTCCCTTACAAGAGCCATGCAGTGCAGCATATTAAAAACATTATTCCCATTATTGGGGAGTGGGTCTCCCATAGTCTTTGCCTATGCCTTCCAAGCAAAAGCTGCCAAAAATTAGGACAGAGGAACTTGCAATGCTGGCAACATGGACCACGGTCACCTTGGTGGTATAGTGGTCGTGGAGGCTGAGGATAAGGAGAAGAGCAAAAAACAGCCGAAATGAGGAGGCGTATACCCATGTGTGGGTGTGAAGCGATGCATGGGAATACACCTCCCGAAATAACACAGTGGATTTGACTTTATGTTACTCTGCTGTCATTTGGTGGTGATGAGGAGTCTGGCCCAATCCAGCCCTTGTTCATTTTGATAAGGGTCAGCTTGTCAGCATTGTCAGTTGACAGGCGAGTGCGCTTATCAGTTATAATTCCCCCAGCGGCACTAAAAACACGCTCCGATAACACGCTAGCGGCAGGGCAGGCCTGGACCTCCAAGGCATACAGAGTGAGTTCATTCCAAGTGTCCAGCTTGGATACCCAATAATTAAAAGGCACAGAGGAATCACGGAGGACGCTGGTACTCCCTCACCATCTTTTGAAACTTTCCACTCCTTGTGAGAGTACCCTGCGCCTCAGGGCCTGTAAGCTGGGCAGGTCTCAGAAAACTGTCCTAGAACATTGACAGTGTTCCCCTGCCTCTGCTGGATTGGAGTTGCGTCTCTCTCGCCTGTATGCCTTAGTTGGGCAGCGAACTGTGACCTCTGCCGCTACCGTGTTCAGATGGGAATTTTTTTAATAGTTCTGCAGCAAGGGCCTTCTGGCACTGCCCCATTTTTGTAGACCTCTCCAACTCAGGAATAAGAGAGTGAAAGTTCTCCTTGTAGAGGGGGTCTAAAAGTGTCATCAACCAGTAATGACTGTCACCCAACATTTTGACAATGCGAGGGTCACAGTTAAGGCAGCGTAACATAAAGTCAGCCATGGGTGCCAGACTGGTAACGGGCAAGACTTCCGTGTCCTCACCAAGATGACGACTGATAGTGCTGAGCGATCACTAAAATGCTCGGGTGCTCGAAGCTCGGGCCGAGCTTACCGTGATACTCGGGTGCTCGACCCGAGCAACGAGCCCAATGTTAGTCTATGAGAGACCCGAGCATTTTTGCGGCAGCACCCCCGGCAGTCTGTAGAAAGCCTAAAAAGTGCCCAAAACGATAGTGACAGTGCTCAAAAGACATGGGGGCAGCATGGGGATCGCCCCTGGAAGCATTTCTGATCCCCAGGTCACTGCTGTCAACAACGTGGTCAGAGGTATTAAGCCACTTTTGCGGGCTCACAATAAAACGTTCAAACACGAAACTGAAACGGTTTTCCTGTGAAATATGTTTTATTAATTTCCTTTTCCAGGGTAAAAACTTGTGTATAAGGTAAAATAAATAACCAAAAACAAAAATACTCCTCCACACCTTGGGCTATGTTCACAAGTAGCATTTTTCATGCGTTTTTGCACTTTTGTATTGCTTTCAACCGTGACAAATGCGTTCACCGGGAAATGTCATTTTAACATTTTACAACCTTATCTGGCCATGTGCTGTGTGACACATGCATACAGTGCTGAAAAGACAAGGGATCAGCATGGGGAAGACCCCTGGAAGCATCTCTAACCCCCAGGTCACTGTCTAAAAGTGTGCCCATCAGAAGTGATCCTTGCCGCATCAGAAGATGCAGACTTGCAACTATCCCCATGCAAGTCCTTGTCCCAGGGCAGTGTTCAATTGTACCTCCCCCATTCCTTGCAATGCAAGCGAAAATATGCAGCCAACCACCCACCCGCAGGCTGCAATACCATACTGCTAGCTTTCACTTGAAATGGGGCCTTTTAGTTTGGAGGAGGCCGAAGCTGGCCACTACCTCATGGCCGCTTCGGCAGCGAGGTATCCATACTCTGTCCCCAGCCGCCCGGCGGCCGGGTGTCCACGCTCGGTCCCCAGCCGCCAGGTGGTGGCCAGGTGTCCATACTCGGTCCCCAGCCGCCCTGATTTCTCCTGTCACCTTCCCCCACACTTTTCTTAGCCTGGCCTGCTTTAGGGCAGCATTGGACTAGCCCACCAGAGAACCAGACTCCTCCGGTGGGCCCTGGCTTCTCCATCAGGGGAGTTGAGAGTGCCTAGGTGAGGAGCATGATGATGATGATAGAAGTTAGCATCTGCTTTGTTTTCTTGGAATGCAAGCGCATGTATGTAGTAGCGGCTAGGCCTGAGGTGGTCCGCGTTTTGGCGCATATCCTACCTCCTCCGAGGATTGCTGGATGTTTTCCTGCTACTATCCCAGTTCTATGACTCCCGTTAAAACAAAGCTTCAGGTGATAAATGATGGATGAGGTGGTGGCAAAGGAGAAAGAGCAGGAGGAACAAGGACCATTCACATCAATATCAGGCCAGTCAACCAGATATGTCTTGAAGGATATGTTTCTGTAACAAATGGAGCGGTTCGGCTACACAGTTATAGGGCATACAGTGAGTGCAATGCCTACCAAAAATTTCGAGCCACTCCAATGCCCCTTGGAAATGACATGGAGGTCAGAGGGCATTAACTAAACCTTTTTTTCGATTGATAGCAACTGGGTCTCCCGTGCAATGTTGGCCTAAGCAGTGAATGGAAGGCTTTCCAAAAATTATGAGGAACTGCAATGCCCCTTACAAGAGCCATGTGTGGCACCCCAGGGGTCTGGTCACCACAGTAATAGAGATATTACGTCGGAGAGCAAGTGGGAGGTTTCCTGGTCAGGATCCCTTAAACATGCAACATCCTCCTGCCCCAGTCCTGGGAGGGGAGAATTCTGTCCTTATAAACTGGATCTGGTGCGGGGTTGAGTGAGTCAGAGAACAGTCAGAGTCAGAGTGAGAGCAAGGGAAAGTAACAGCAAGGAGCTCTGTAGGAGCTAGGAGCTAAAGACCAGGGGCTGGAAGCTGAGCAGAGCTCGCCCTGGCAGAAGACAATAGGAACCGGACACAGGAGTCCGAAGCTGTGAGGACTTATATATCCAGCAGCAGAAACCAGCCGGCAGGGGATTTCAGGTCCTCTGGCCATAGAAGCCCGGAGGCTCAGTCACAAGCAAGGGACCAGCACCGCCGTCGTGGAGCGGAGGCTAACAGAAGGCCCCAAGTCACCAGCCATACGGGTGAGCACTACACGGTACACTCAGTGACGTGGGCTAATTCTACCCGCTTACAGCAAGGTAGCCAGGAAGAGTGCAGACAGACGGGGAGGCCTACAACTCCACCTGGCCAGGGGAACTCCTGCTTGCTCACAGACTGACAAGGCCTCTTATGCTAGCCAGTACTCCCGGGAGGGTCTACCTTATAATCATCAGTAAAGACCCTGAACTGCACTGCAAAGACTCTGAGTCATTCCTGCTGCGCTCGTGCACCATCACCCCCATCATCCACACTCACTACCCTGAGGCTATACTCCTCCCGAGGGGAGTTATCCCATTCTATGCTGCGCACACAACACCAGCCTCAGCGGTCTGCCTCGCAGCGGTGGTACTCCCTGACTGCAATCCACGGGTGGCGCAGTCGGACAATTAACCTCAAAACCTAAGAAAGACTGCCACTGGTTTGACCAGCCTGAGCCACGGGACCGGGTCACCGCCACGGAGACTACAGACCCCAGAGACCCGGCACCGGGTATCCCACACATGTGTACACATGGCCCAGGGGGCGCGTCACATGCAGTACAGCATATTACAAACATAAGTCCCATTATTGGGAAGTGGGTGTCCCATAGTATTTGCTTATGCTTTCCCAGCAAAAGCTGCCAATAATTAGGACGGAGCAACTTGCAATGCCCCTTACAAGAGCCATGCAGTACAGCATATTACAAACATAAGTCCCATTATTGGGGAGTGGGTCTCCCATAGTATTTGCTTATGCATTCCCAGCAAAAGCTGCCAAAAATTAGGACGGAGCAACTTGCAATGACCCTTACAAGAGCCATGCAGTACAGCATATTACAAACATAAGTCCCATTATTGGGGAGTGGGTGTCCCATAGTGTTTGCTTATGCTTTCCCAACAAAAGCTGCCAAAAATTAGGACGGAGCAACTTGCAATGCCCCTTACAAGAGCCATGCAGTACAGCATATTACAAACATAAGTCCCATTATTGGGGAGTGGGTGTCCCATGGTATTTGCTTATGTTTTCCCAGCAAAAGCTGCCAAAAATTAGGACGGAGGAACTTGCAATGCTGGCACCCTGGTGGTATAGTGGTGGTGGAGGCTGAGGATAAGGAGAAGAAGATTAAACAGCCGAAACGAGGAAGCGTATACCCATGTGTGGGTGTGAAGCGGTGCATGTGAATACACCTCCCGAAATAACACAGTGGATTTGACTTTATGTTACTCTGCTGTCATTTGGTGGTGATGAGAAGTCTGGCCCAATCCAGCCCTTGTTCATTTTGATAAGGGTCAGCTTGTCAGCATTGTCAGTTGACAGGCGAGTGCGCTTATCAGTTATAATTCCCCCAGCGGCACTAAAAACACGCTCCGATAGCACGCTAGCAGCAGGGCAGGCCAGGACCTCCAAGGAGTACAGAGCAAGTTCATTCCAAGTGTCCAGCTTGGATACCCAATAATTAAAAGGCACAGAGGAATCACGGAGGATGCTGGTACGATCGGCAAGGTACTCCCTCACCATCTTTTGAAACTTTCCACTCCTTGTGAGACTACCCCGCGCCTCAGGGCCTGTAAGCTGGACGGGTGTCAGAAAACTGTCCCAGAACGTTGACAGTGTTTCCCTGCCTCTGCTGGATTGGAGTTGCTTCTCTCTCGCCTGTACGCCTTGGTTGGGCAATGAACTGTGACCTCTGCCGCTAGCGTGTTCAGATGGGAATTTTTTTAAGAGTTCTGCAGCAAGGGCCTTCTGGTATTGCCCCATTTTTGTAGACCTCTCCACCTCAGGAATAAGAGAGTGAAAGTTCTCATTGTTGCGGGGGTCTAGAAGTGTCACCAACCAGTAATGACTGTCACCCAACATTTTGACAACGCGATTGTCACGGTTAAGGCAGCGTAACATAAAGTCAGCCATGACTGGTAACGGGCAAGATTTCCGCGTCCTCACCAAGATGATGACTGACCATGCTCTCCTCCTCCTCCTCCTCTTCCTCCTCCCCCCTGTCCTCAGGCCATCCACGCTGAACCGACGGTATGACACTTGTACAGGTACTACCGTCTACAACGCATGATAGCAGCTTCTGTTCTTCCTCCTCCTCCTCCTCCTCTCCCTCATTGTCCCCCAATGCACGTTGGGATGAGATGAGGCTGGGCTGTGTGTAATCGCCCGCTACGGCTTCTTGATCCATCTCATCATACTCTGGCTGCAATGCCTCATTTTTAATTCTCTGCAGAGAGCGTTGCAAAAGACAGACAAGTGGGATGCTGACACTAATGATTGCGTCATCGCCACTCACCATCTTGGTGGCCTCCTCAAAGTTTGTCAGGATGGTACATATGTCAGACATCCAGGTCCACTCCTGAGGTCTTATGTGTGGAGTCTGACCTGCATATCGACGGCCTTGTTGCAGCTGGTACTCCACAACTGCTCTCTTCTGCTCACAAATCCTTTGCAACATGTGGAGGGTAGAGTTCCAACGTGTGGGGACATCACACACCAGTCGGTGTGCCTGAAGCTGCAAACGCTGCTGCAACACAGCAAGGGCGGCGGAAGCTGTAGCCGACTTGCGAAAATGAGCTGACAGGCGGCGTACTTTCACGAGCAGATCTGGCAACTCGGGGTACGATTTAAGAAACCGCTGAACCACGAGGTTAAGCACATGAGCCAGGCATGGTACGTGTCCACAACTCACAAGCAGTGTGAGGTTTATCACCTAAGCTTATGAGTTTCAGCACAGCCTGTTGCCGCTTGGCGGAGGCAGTACTGCAATGCTTCCAGCTTGTAACTGATGTGGTGATATCTGAGATGGAGGCTGAACATGAGGAGGAGGAGGATGCGCAGGAGCTGTACACTGTGGGGGCAACTCTGACTGACATAGGGCCCGCAATCCTCAGTGTGGGGAGGATGTGTTCCGTCCCAAGGTCCGACTGGGTCCCGGCTTCCACTATGTTTACCCAGTGTGCCGTCAGAGAGATGTACCGTCCCTGGCCACAAGCACTTGTCCACGTGTCCGTTGTCAGGTGGACTCTCCCAGTAACTGCGCTGTTGAGGGCACGGCAGATGCTTTGGGACACGTGCTTGTGTAGTGCGGGGATGGCACACCGGGCAAAATAGTGTCGGCTGGGGACCGAGTACCGAGGGACGGCCACCGCCATAAGATTGCGGAAGGATTCCGTCTCCACCAGCCTAAAAGGCAGCATTTCCAATGCAAGCAGTCGTGAAATGTGCGAATTTAGGACTGTGGCCTGTGGGGCGTTAGCTGCGAATTTCCGCTTTCGTTCAAAGGTCTGGGATATGGACAATTGAACGCTGCGGTGGGACGTGGACGTGGACGTTGATGCTGTTTCTTGAGAAACTGCCATAACAAGTGAAGACTGAGAGGAGGGGGCATCTTTATATGCAGTATGGACAGGGGATTGCCTTGCACACACAACAGGGGGCTCTATTGCACGCACAACAGTGGAAGAAGCAGTGGTGACACCCGCTGACACTGGTCGTGGACCCTGGGTTTCGCCCCACAAAGTCGGGTGCTTTGCTGCCATGTGCCTGATCATGCTGGTGGTGGTCAAGCTGGTAGTTTTGTCACCCCTGCTGATGATGGCATGGCAGGTGGAACATATGGCCTTTTTGGGGTTATCAGCAGAGTCTTTAAAAAAATTCCAGACTGTGGAAGACCTACCGCTTGTACTGGCAACGTCCCTCGTGTTGGTGTTACGGGGAACGGTTGCCTGCCTTCTGTCTGTGGCCACCACACTGCTTCTTCCTGCCTGTTGGGGTACTCTGCCTCCCTCCCCCTGTGTGCTGCTGGCCTCACTCTGCATGTCCTCCTTCCACGTTGGGTCAGTTACTAGATCATCCACCACCTCCTCCTCTTCCACTTGCGCACCACGATCCTCCTCCTCACTTCCTGGCAATTGTGTCTCGTCATCGTCCACCTCTTGTGACAGATTGCCAACGTCGACTTCCTGTGGCCGTGGCTGTTCAAATATTTGGGCATCGCAACATGGAATGTCCTCTTCCACCACTTCAAGCGTATCAGGCGAGGGGCCCAAATATGGAAATGGACCAGTGAAGAGCTCTTCAGAGTGTCCAAGTGTGGGATCACTTGCTGTCTGACGACACTCGGCATGGTGGGAGGAAGAAGCATCAGGGTGAGGAGTATGAGGTCGAGACTCACGGCTACTAAGAGTTGACCATGTGGAAGACAGACCGGAGGTGGTGGAGCCCAGGTAACTGGAAGTATTGTCTGCTATCCAATTAATAACCTGTTCACACTGATCAGTTCTCAATACTGGTGTTGTTCTGTGCTTCCCTAGTAATTCGGTCAAGAAGTGGGAGCGAGAAGATGTGGCTGTTGGTTGTGGCACATTTTCACCTTGGCCACGGCCCCGTCCTCTGCACGAACCATCACCAGAACGTCCACTTCCACGTCCCTTGCCACGCGCCTTGCCCATTGTAAATGAAGTAAAATAGCTTACACTTGCACTATCAATGGAAAAAGGGTAATAAAGAGTAGATTAGAACCGTGGAAGAGGAAAACCACAGTTATTGTTTACTGGGGTATACCACACTTTTTTAAATAGAGATATTTGCGGCTGAACAGTGAGCGACACACTCAAACTGCATTTTTTTTAGATACCAAAGGCCCAAAACTGGATAGTACAGCGATTTGACCCGTGGAACTGCGAAACCACACTGGGATGTCGGGCCTACACAAGACTATTTTCAACAGATATATTTTTGTGTCACAACAGTCAGGAGAAACTACTGTTTTTCTTTACGGAAAAAACTACCAAAACCTGAATAATAGAGATTTTTTACCGTGGAACAGCAAAACCACAGTTATAATTTACTGGTGTATACCAGGCTTTTTAAAATATATATATATTTGCGGCTGAACAGTGAGCGACACACTCAAACTATTTTTTTTAGATACAAATGGCCCAAAAGTGGATAATACAGAGGTTTGTACCGTGGAACTGCAAAACCACACTTGTATTTCTCGGGCCTATACCAGACTATTTTCAACAGATATATTTGTGTCTGAAAAATCAGGGAGACACTATTTTTTTTTTTTTTACAGCAAAAAATGCAAAAAGCAGGATAATAGAGATTTTTTACCGTGGAACAGCAAAAGCACACTTCTGTCTCTCTGGCCTACACCAGACTATTTTCAACAGATATACTTTTGTCTGAAAAATCAGGGAGACACTATTATTATTTTTATACAGCAAAAAATGCCATAAACAGGATAATAGAGATGTTTTAGCGTGGAACATCAAAACCACAGTAATAATTTACTGGTGTATACAAGGCTTTTTAAAATATATATGACGCACCCCTGGGCCTGTGTCGCACAGCGTTGCACATGCAGGAGCTTACCCGGAGCCGGATCTGTTGAGGGTTGTAGTCTCGTGGCGGTGACCCGGTCCGTGCCCAGGGAGTCAGACTAAGTGGCGCTGTATCAGCGGTAGATGATGGACGACTATGCCACCCGTTGAATGCAGCTATGGAGCTGCCGCTGCAGGGCAGACCGCTGAGGCCGGTGGTAGGATAGTGCAGCGTAGATGGTATAACCCCCAACGGGAGGGGTATGGCCTCAGGGCAGCCGACGTGGATGATGGGGGTAGCAGGAACCACTCAGAGACGATGCGGTGTAGTTCAGGGTCTTTACTGGTGACAAAGATAGACCCTCCCGGAGTACTGGCTAGCGGTTGGGGCCTGGTCAGTCCTTGAGCAGATGGGATCTCCCCTGGCCAGGCGGAGTTGTAGGCCTCCCAAACTGACTGTACTCTTCTGGCTACCTTGCTAGAAGCGAGTATAAGTAGCCCACGTCCCTGAGTGTACCGTGTGGTGCTCACCCGTATGGCCGGTGACTCGGGGCCTTCTAGTAGCTTCCGCTCCACGACGGCGGTGCTGGTCCCATGCGTGTGACCATGCCTTCGGGTTTCTTGGCCAGAGGACCTGAAATCCCCTGCCTGACGGATTCTGCTGCTGGGTAGGAGTTAGTCCCCACAGCCTCGGACTCCGGGTCCGGTAAGAAATCTTCTCAGTCAGGGCGAGCTCTGCAGCTGCCAGCCCCTGACTCTTTGTAACACTGCTCCCACAGAGCTCCTGTTGTTTCTTCCTATGCTGCTTCTCTTCTCTACTTCTGGCATGGCCCAGGAGCTGGGCCCAGCCGGAGCCACAGCTCCCTGTCAGCCCTCCTGGCTGAACTCTCCCTCTCAACTCTCTAACCCTGCCTCAGCCCCAGGTTTATACAGGGGAAGTTCTTCCCCTCCCAGGACTGGGCAGGAGGTGTGGCATGCATAGGATTCCTGACCAAGAGACCTCCCACCTGCTCTCAGACATAACACTGCCATTACTGTGGAAACCAGACCCCTGGGGTGCCACATTCCCCCCTAGTGAAATTTAGTACTCCGGGACTAAACATATTTTTAGAAAAACATAACAAGGTGTAAACAATAATAATACAATAAGAAAAACACATAAAGATGGTTACGGCGTGTCCGCAACCGGGTGCAGTCTTTGAAGAAAACAAAGGTGTACATTTCACCAAAACAGGGAGACGTAACCAGGTAGGGGTCTGTCCTGCCCCGAGTCCTTAACAGTCTTTTAGTCCATCCTGGGTTACGCTCCACTAACTGTACAAAGGATTCCCGGTAAATCCACCAAGGACTCCTATAAATTACTAGAAACACATAATTATTTACAGGATATGGCCGCTCTCAGTCCTCGGCCAGTGGGGATATGGATTGGCTGCTCACAGTCCTCAGCCTGGTAAGGGATAGGGGATGGCTGCTCACAGTCCTCAGCCTGGTAAGGGATAGGGACACAGGGGGAACAATTCACTAATCCCAACGGGGACCATATTTTAATTAGCAGCAGTCCTTGTACCCTAACGGGTAACTATGTACAGCTCTTTATTCACGCTACTTCCCTTCAGTAGCTATGTCCTCTTTGTGCTCCCTCCTGAGAGTAGTCCTCAGACCCGTCCGGGTCCTCTTGGCTTTCCTCGTATTGGTAGTACTGCAGCTCCTCCTCGGTTAGCTGGGTTAGTATCTCTGCGACAGTCCTCCTCCCAGGTGGCCAGGACTTTACCCCCCTTTGGGCTGCCCCGGTTAATTGGGCCACCAGGATGCTCACTTTTTGCTCCTCTGTGAGGGGGTACACCTGGAAGAGGCTATCCAGCTTTTCTCTAAAGTCATGCAGGGTATGTGACTCCCCTGAGTACTGGGGTAGCCAGGCTGCCCCCGGGATATAGGGCATGGTGAAAGGCATGACCGCAACAGCGGTGGCGCTGGCGGGGGTTGAAGCGGTGAAGCTCTCCTCCGTATCCGGCATCCTTCTCCCCCCTAGTGGACCGTGGCCTACCTTGCGATGATCCTCTTCCGTAGGCCGCGGCTCCGCAGTGGTTCGTCAGGGTTGACGACCTTCCGTCGCGCTCCTGTGACGTCGGCGTCTGCTGGGCTCCTTCCAGGACCTTACGCAATGTCCGGACGTGAGGCGGGGCTTCAGTTCTCGCGCGCTTTCGGAGTCCACGCCCCTCTTCTTCCCGCGCGGCGTCCTCAAGATGGCGTCCAATGGCGGGAAAACTCCACGTATGGCAGGAAGAAGGCTGAAGATGGCGCCGGATGGCGGGAAAACTCCACCGATGGCGGGAAGGAAGCGGAAGATGGCGCCGGATGGCGGGAATCTTCACCACAGGTAAGTTTGAACAGTCTTTTTCAGGCACGCAGTACCCGGTGGTTGCGGGCACGAAATCCTGCCGACTACGCCAAATGTTGACGCACCCCTGGGCCTGTGTCGCACAGCGTTGCGCATGCAGGAGCTTACCCGGAGCCGGATCTGTTGAGGGTTGTAGTCTCGTGGCGGTGACCCGGTCCATGCCCAGGGAGTCAGACTAAGTGGCGCTGTATCAGCGGTAGATGATGGACGACTATGCCACCCGTTGAATGCAGCTATGGAGCTGCCGCTGCAGGGCAGACCGCTGAGGCCGGTGGTAGGATAGTGCAGCGTAGATGGTATAACCCCCAACGGGAGCGGTATGGCCTCAGGGCAGCCGACGTGGATGATGGGGGTAGCAGGAACCACTCAGAGACGATGCGGTGTAGTTCAGGGTCTTTACTGGTGACAAAGATAGACCCTCCCGGAGTACTGGCTAGCGGTTGGGGCCTGGTCAGTCCTTGAGCAGATGGGATCTCCTCTGGCCAGGCGGAGTTGTAGGCCTCCCAAACTGACTGTACTCTTCTGGCTACCTTGCTAGAAGCGAGTATAAGTAGCCCACATCCCTGAGTGTACCGTGTGGTGCTCACCCGTATGGCCGATGACTCGGGGCCTTCTAGTAGCTTCCGCTCCACGACGGCGGTGCTGGTCCCATGCGTGTGACCATGCCTTCGGGTTTCTTGGCCAGAGGACCTGAAATCCCCTGCCTGACGGATTTTGCTGCTGGGTAGGAGTTAGTCCCCACAGCCTCGGACTCCGGGTCCGGTAAGAAATCTTCTCAGTCAGGGCGAGCTCTGCAGCTGCCAGCCCCTGACTCTTTGTAACACTGCTCCCACAGAGCTCCTGTTGTTTCTTCCTATGCTGCTTCTCTTCTCTACTTCTGGCATGGCCCAGGAGCTGGGCCCAGCCGGAGCCACAGCTCCCTGTCAGCCCTCCTGGCTGAACTCTCCCTCTCAACTCTCTAACCCTGCCTCAGCCCCAGGTTTATACAGGGGAAGTTCTTCCCCTCCCAGGACTGGGCAGGAGGTGTGGCATGCATAGGATTCCTGACCAAGAGACCTCCCACCTGCTCTCAGACATAACACTGCCGTTACTGTGGAAACCAGACCCCTGGGGTGCCACATATATATATTTGCGGCTGAACAGTGAGCGACACACTCAAACTGTTTTTTTTAGATACAAATGGCCCAAAACTGGATAATACAGAGGTTTGTACCGTGGAACTGCAAAACCACACTTGTATTTTTCGGGCCTACACCAGACTATTTTCAACAGATATATTTGTGTCTGAAAAATCAGGGAGACACTATTTTTTTTTTTTTTACAGCAAAAAATGCAAAAAGCAGGATAATAGAGATTTTTTACCGTGGAACAGCAAAAGCACACTTCTGTCTCTCTGGCCTACACCAGACTATTTTCAACAGATATATTTGTGTCTGAAAAATCAGGGAGACACTATTTTTTTTTTTTTTTACAGCAAAAAATGCAAAAAGCAGGATAATAGAGATTTTTTACAGTGGAACAGCAAAAGCACACTTCTGTTTCTCTGGCCTACACCAGACTATTTTCAACAGATATATTTGTGTCTGAAAAATCAGGGAGACACTATTTTTTTTTTTTTTTTACAGCAAAAAATGCAAAAAGCAGGATAATAGAGATTTTTTACCGTGGAACAGCAAAAGCACACTTCTGTCTCTCTGGCCTACACCAGACTATTTTCAACAGATATATTTGTGTCTGAAAAATCAGGGAGACACTATTATTATTTTTATACAGCAAAAAATGCCAAAAACAGGATAATAGAGATGTTTTACCGTGGAACATCAAAACCCCAGTAATAATTTACTGGTGTATACCAGGCTTTTTAAAATATATATATATTTGCGGCTGAACAGTGAGCGACACACTCAAACTGTTTTTTTTAGATACAAATGGCCCAAAAGTGGATAATACAGAGGTTTGTACCGTGGAACTGCAAAACCACACTTGTATTTCTCGGGCCTACACCAGACTATTTTCAACAGATATATTTGTGTCTGAAAAATCAGGGAGACACTATTTTTTTTTTTTTTACAGCAAAAAATGCAAAAAGCAGGATAATAGAGATTTTTTACCATGGAACAGCAAAAGCACACTTCTGTCTCTCTGGCCTACACCAGACTATTTTCAACAGATATATTTGTGTCTGAAAAATAAGGGAGACACTATTATTATTTTTATACAGCAAAAAATGCCAAAAACAGGATAATAGAGATGTTTTACCGTGGAACATCAAAACCACAGTAATAATTTACTGGTGTATACCAGGCTTTTTAAAATATATATATATTTGCGGCTGAACAGTGAGCGACACACTCAAACTGTTTTTTTTAGATACAAATGGCCCAAAAGTGGATAATACAGAGGTTTGTACCGTGGAACTGCAAAACCACACTTGTATTTCTCGGGCCTTCACCAGACTATTTTCAACAGATATATTTGTGTCTGAAAAATCAGGGAGACACTATTTTTTTTTTTTTTTACAGCAAAAAATGCAAAAAGCAGGATAATAGAGATTTTTTACCGTGGAACAGCAAAAGCACACTTCTGCCTCTCTGGCCTACACCAGACTATTTTCAACAGATATATTTGTATCTGAAAAATCAGGGAGACACTATTATTATTTTTATACAGCAAAAAATGCCAAAAACAGGATAATAGAGATGTTTTACCGTGGAACATCAAAACCACAGTAATAATTTACTGGTGTATACCAGGCTTTTTAAAATATATATATATTTGCGGCTGAACAGTGAGCGACACACTCAAACTGATTTTTTTAGATACAAATGGCCCAAAAGTGGATAATACAGAGGTTTGTACCGTGCAACTGCAAAACCACACTTGTATTTCTCGGGCCTACACCAGACTATTTTCAACAGATATATTTGTGTCTGAAAAATCAGGGAGACACTATTTTTTTTTTTTACAGCAAAAAATGCAAAAAGCAGGATAATAGAGATTTTTTACCGTGGAACAGCAAAAGCACACTTCTGTCTCTCTGGCCTACACCAGACTATTTTCAACAGATATATTTGTGTCTGAAAAATCAGGGAGACACTATTTTTTTTTTTTTTTTACAGCAAAAAATGCAAAAAGCAGGAAAATAGAGATTTTTTACCGTGGAACAGCAAAAGCACACTTCTGTCTCTCTGGCCTACACCAGACTATTTTCAACAGATATATTTGTGTCTGAAAAATCAGGGAGACACTATTATTATTTTTATACAGCAAAAAATGCCAAAAACAGGATAATAGAGATGTTTTACCGTGGAACATCAAAACCACAGTAATAATTTACTGGTGTATACCAGGCTTTTTAAAATATATATATATTTGCGGCTGAACAGTGAGCGACACACTCAAACTGTTTTTTTTAGATACAAATGGCCCAAAAGTGGATAATACAGAGGTTTGTACCGTGCAACTGCAAAACCACACTTGTATTTCTCGGGCCTACACCAGACTATTTTCAACAGATATATTTGTGTCTGAAAAATCAGGGAGACACTATTTTTTTTTTTTTTTACAGCAAAAAATGCAAAAAGCAGGATAATAGAGATTTTTTACCGTGGAACAGCAAAAACACACTTCTGCCTCTCTGGCCTACACCAGACTATTTTCAACAGATATATTTGTATCTGAAAAATCAGGGAGACACTATTATTATTTTTATACAGAAAAAAATGCCAAAAACAGGATAATAGAGATGTTTTACCGTGGAACATCAAAACCACAGTAATAATTTACTGGTGTATACGAGGCTTTTTAAAATATATATATATTTGCGGCTGAACAGTGAGCGACACACTCAAACTGTTTTTTTTAGATACAAATGGCCCAAAAGTGGATAATACAGAGGTTTGTACCGTGCAACTGCAAAACCACACTTGTATTTCTCGGGCCTACACCAGACTATTTTCAACAGATATATTTGTGTCTGAAAAATCAGGGAGACACTATTTTTTTTTTTTACAGCAAAAAATGCAAAAAGCAGGATAATAGAGATTTTTTACCGTGGAACAGCAAAAGCACACTTCTGTCTCTCTGGCCTACACCAGACTATTTTCAACAGATATATTTGTGTCTGAAAAATCAGGGAGACACTATTATTATTTTTATACAGCAAAAAATGCCAAAAACAGGATAATAGAGATGTTTTACCGTGGAACATCAAAACCACACTTATAATTTACTGGTGTATACCAGGCTTTTCAAAATATATATATATTTGTGGCTGAACAGTGAGCGACACACTCAAACTGTTTTTTTTTAGATACAAATGGCCCAAAAGTGGATAATACAGAGGTTTGTACCGTGGAACTGCAAAACCACACTGGTATTTCTCGGGCCTACACCAGACTATTTTCAACAGATATATTTGTGTCTGAAAAATCAGGGAGACACTATTTTTTTTTTTTTTACAGCAAAAAATGCAAAAAGCAGGATAATAGAGATTTTTTACCGTGGAACAGCAAAAGCACACTTCTGTCTCTCTGGCCTACACCAGACTATTTTCAACAGATATATTTGTGTCTGAAAAATCAGGGAGACACTATTATTATTTATACAGCAAAAAATGCCAAAAACAGTGGAACATCAAAACCACAGTAATAATTTACTGGTGTATACCAGGCTTTTTAAAATATATATATATTTGCGGCTGAACAGTGAGCGACACACTCAAACTGTTTTTTTTAGATACAAATGGCCCAAAAGTGGATAATACAGAGGTTTGTACCGTGGAACTGCAAAACCACACTTGTATTTTTCGGGCCTACACCAGACTATTTTCAACAGATATATTTGTGTCTGAAAAATCAGGGAGACACTATTTTTTTTTTTTTTACAGCAAAAAATGCAAAAAGCAGGATAATAGAGATTTTTTACTGTGGAACAGCAAAAGCACACTTCTGTCTCTCTGGCCTACACCAGACTATTTTCAACAGATATATTTGTGTCTGAAAAATCAGGGAGATACTATTTTTTTTTTTTGCAGCAAAAAATGCAAAAAGCAGGATAATAGAGATTTTTTACCGTGGAACAGCAAAAGCACACTTCTGTCTCTCTGGCCTACACCAGACTATTTTCAACAGATATATTTGTGTCTGAAAAATCAGGGAGACACTATGTTTTTTTTTTTTTTGCAGCAAAAAATGCAAAAAGCAGGATAATAGAGATTTTTTACCGTGGAACAGCAAAAGCACACTTCTGTCTCTCTGGCCTACACCAGACTATTTTCAACAGATATATTTGTGTCTGAAAAATCAGGGAGACACTATTATTATTTTTATACAGCAAAAAATGCCAAAAACAGGATAATAGAGATGTTTTACCGTGGAACATAAAAACCACAGTAATAATTTACTGGTGTATACCAGGCTTTTTAAAATATATATATATTTGCGGCTGAACAGCGAGCGACGCACTCAAACTGTTGTTTTTACATACAAATGGCCTAAAAGTGGATAATACAGAGGTTTGTACCGTGGAACTGCAAAACCACACTTGTATTTCTCGGGCCTACACCAGACTATTTTCAACAGATATATTTGTGTCTGAAAAATCAGGGAGACACTATTTTTTTTTTTTTTTACAGCAAAAAATGCAAAAAGCAGGATAATAGAGATTTTTTACCGTGGAACAGCAAAAGCACACTTCTGCCTCTCTGGCCTACACCAGACTATTTTCAACAGATATATTTGTATCTGAAAAATCAGGGAGACACTATTATTATTTTTATACAGAAAAAAATGCCAAAAACAGGATAATAGAGATGTTTTACCGTGGAACATCAAAACCACAGTAATAATTTACTGGTGTATACCAGGCTTTTTAAAATATATATATATTTGCGGCTGAACAGTGAGCGACACACTCAAACTGTTTTTTTTAGATACAAATGGCCCAAAAGTGGATAATACAGAGGTTTGTACCGTGCAACTGCAAAACCACACTTGTATTTCTCGGGCCTACACCAGACTATTTTCAACAGATATATTTGTGTCTGAAAAATCAGGGAGACACTATTTTTTTTTTTTTACAGCAAAAAATGCAAAAAGCAGGATAATAGAGATTTTTTACCGTGGAACAGCAAAAGCACACTTCTGTCTCTCTGGCCTACACCAGACTATTTTCAACAGATATATTTGTGTCTGAAAAATCAGGGAGACACTATTATTATTTTTATACAGCAAAAAATGCCAAAAACAGGATAATAGAGATGTTTTACCGTGGAACATCAAAACCACACTAATAATTTACTGGTGTATACCAGGCTTTTCAAAATATATATATATTTGTGGCTGAACAGTGAGCGACACACTCAAACTGTTTTTTTTTAGATACAAATGGCCCAAAAGTGGATAATACAGAGGTTTGTACCGTGGAACTGCAAAACCACACTGGTATTTCTCGGGCCTACACCAGACTATTTTCAACAGATATATTTGTGTCTGAAAAATCAGGGAGACACTATTTTTTTTTTTTTTACAGCAAAAAATGCAAAAAGCAGGATAATAGAGATTTTTTACCGTGGAACAGCAAAAGCACACTTCTGTCTCTCTGGCCTACACCAGACTATTTTCAACAGATATATTTGTGTCTGAAAAATCAGGGAGACACTATTATTATTTATACAGCAAAAAATGCCAAAAACAGTGGAACATCAAAACCACAGTAATAATTTACTGGTGTATACCAGGCTTTTTAAAATATTTATATATTTGCGGCTGGACAGTGAGCGACACACTCAAACTGTTTTTTTTAGTTACAAATGGCCCATAGAACTGCAAAACCACACTTCTATTTCTCTGGCCTACACCAGACTATTTTCAACAGATATATTTGAGTCTGAAAAATCAGAGGCACACTTTTTTTTTGGGGGGGGGGGCACCAAAAGGTTAATAAGATGGGTATTTGTACATTGTGAAGGAGGAAAAAAAAAAGAGGATTTAGATTAAAAAAAAGGATTGTTCCTGGCCCCCGGGACCTGGATCTAAGTCCATCAATTTCAGCAACAGGAGCAGCACACAGGACTGTAATGCAGCGTTTGCTGGTATAACCACTGTGTCTCCTATACAGCCTGCCTGCCTGCCTGCCTGATATACCTGGGATGGATATTAGTCCTGAGAAGGACTGTTTGTTTGATCTGGCAGCCTTTACAGACCCTACACTAACTATTTTGCAGGATATATCTCTCCCTAAATCGGCAGCGCTGTCCCTACACTGTCTGATCCGGAGCGACTGTGTCCAAGATGGCGGCGCCCGGTTTTAAATACTCGAGGTGACGCTGTGCGGCCAGCCAATCACTGTAATGCCCACAAACAACATGGCTGCGGCATTACAGTGACTGGCTGGCAATCCCTGCATGTTTATTGGCTCTGTAAAGAGCGCCAAACATGCAGGGCGGAGACCCGAGCTCCCGCCCGAGTAACCCGGAAATGCTCGGTGCTCGCCGAACATCCCGAGTAGCGTGATGCTCGGGCGAGTACCGAGCAGTGTCGAGCATGTTCGCTCAACACTAGTTGGTACCCATCGTTTAATGAAAGGAAAACCCACAATGGTCACAGAAATAACTTGAATCTGACAAAAGTAATAATAAATTAAAAATCTATGAAAATTAACAAATGAAAGTCAGACATTGCTTTTCAACCCTGCTTCCACAGAATTAAAAAAAAATAAACTAATGAAATAGGCCTGGACAGAAATGATGGTACCCATGAAAATAATGTGGCAAAAGGGACATGTTTAATCAAGTTGTGAACACTAATTAGCATCACAGGTGTCTACAATCATGTAATCAGTCAGTGGGCTTGTATATAGGGCTACAGATACTCACTGTGCTGTTTGGTGACATGGTGTGTACCACACTCAACATGGACCAGAGGAAGCAAATTTAAGAGTTGTAGAAGGAGAATAGAAAGAAAATTATAGACAAGCATGTTAAAGGTAAAGGTTATAAGACCATCTCCAAGCAGCTTGATGTTCCTGTGACTACAGTTGCACATATTATTCAGAAATGTAAGATCCTTGGACTGTAGCCAACCTCCCTGGACGTGGCTGCAGGAGGAAAATTGATGACAAATCAAAGAGACGGATAATACGAATGGTAACAAAAGAGCCCAAGATAACTTCTAAAGAGATTAAAGGTGAACTTCAAGCTCAAGGAACATCAGTGTCAGATCGCATCAATCGTCGTTGCTTGATCCAAAGTGGACTTCATGGGAGACGACCAAGGAGAACACCATTGTTGAAAAAAAAACATAAAAAAGCCAGACTGGAATTTGCCAAACTACATGTTGACAAGCCACAAATCTTCTGGGAGAATGTCCTATGAACAGATGAGACAGAAATAGAAGTTTTTGGCAAGGCACATCAGCTCTATGTTCACAGACGGAAAAATGAAGCATATCAAGAAAAGAACACTGTCCCTACTGTGAAACATGGAGGAGGCTCTGTTATGTTCTGGGGCTGCTTTGCTGCGTCTGGCACAGGATGTCTTAAATCTGTGCAGGATACAATGAAATCTCAAGACTATCAAAGGATTCTAGAGAGAAATGTGCTGCCCAGTGTCAGAAAACTGGGTCTCAGTCGCAGGTCCATGGGTCTTGCAATAGGATAATGACTAGTGTTGAGCCACCCCCGTAGTGTTCGAGTTCGGTTCGGTTCGTCGAACACCTTCGAACACCGTTAAAACCAATGGCAGGCAAACAAAAACACATAGAAAACACCTTCAAAGGTGTCCAAAAGCTGACAAACTGCTCAGAAGACACAACAAACACATGGAAAAGTGACAAGTACATATAGTCATGCGAAAAGAAAAGAGGTGGAGGAGTAAAAGGAGGGGGAGACACAGATATAGGCATGTCATGCCCTTCTAAATTCCAAAAAGTTCGAAGCCGACACGGCCAGTCCGCTCCTGCCCGTGCCACCTCCGTGTCGCCGGGTTTGTGCCAGAGCCGCGGTGAACCCTGACGGCCAGCCCCCCTCTCCCAATACTGGTGCCTGTCCGCTGGTGGGTCGAGCGAGCCCTCCTGTGGTGGAGGCAGTTCTAACCTTTTTAATTTAAATTGTCTCTCTAATTTGAATGAATACACTTTAAATCCATTTACAAGGATCTATTGGAGGGCAAGTCTCATGCCAGCAGCCGCGTAATTCCAGCTCCAGTAGCGTCCACTAAAGCTGCTGCAGTTAAAGAGCTTTTATATGGATCGAGCTCGGCTGTCCACCGCAAGGCATCCTACTGCCAGTCCCAGCCCCTATGCCTTGGGGTGCCTCCTGATGCTCTTCACTGAGTATCCCGTGGTCCCGAAGCATTTCCTTTGAAAAAATTAAGTGTCCAAACTACAGGTGGTGTAGCTTGCTTAACAGCCGGGATAATCCGCTGACTAGCAGACACTGCTACTAGGCACAAAGTATTTCCTGGGCTAGATGCAGTTAAAAATTTGTAATTAGATACTCTCGTTGGATGCTGAGAAAGCATTCCATAGAGTCTCCTGGCACGCCATATATTATTCTCTTAAAAAGCTTGGGGTAGGGGTCTAGGGGACCCTTTTATAGCCAAAATCACGGCCCTGTATCGCAATACGTCACCTAGGCTGAAGATAAATGGAACTGTAGCACACTGAGGGCTCGGTTGCTACAGAGGTATTGCACCTCACCCAGAGGTGTGATATCTCACTCTCAGGTAAGGATGGAGTGTGGATCAGGACCCGACACCAGCATGCATTACACCACATTGCCGTGGGGCAGGGCGACCAATATGCCCCTGAGATGGGCACGACAGTCCCTGTCCCTGGCTGGAGTGGGGGGAGGGAACACTGAGGAAGGGGAACCCTGTAGTGCAGGAGCAGGGAGGAAGCAGTTCCTGGGTGCATTGAGAAGGGAGTATAAAAGGTGGGCACCATCTTAGTTCAGTGCAGAGAAGTCTGAGCTGAAGTGACAGGGAGCAGGGGCTCTGCATGAGCTCTGCTCCGGAGGCGGGCCTAGTAACAGAGGCCCAGGCCTGGAAGAGGGAGAAGGAAGGAAGAGGAGCGGAGAAGGCTCCAGGAACGAGGAACGAAGGGATCCCAGGGGTGCGGACGGGCGAGTCGCCACCCTGCGTGGAGGGATCAGGCCAAAGGGGGAGACCGGTCCCCGAAACTAGTGGAGGCAGGAAACGACCCTCAGCTAGAAACCGGAGGCTGTGACATTTTATGTGGCGCAGCCCCTCGCTACACCCGCTAGGAAGGCACCACATAGGGTCAGGGAAACTGGCGCCAAGTTACCAAGAGGTGGCCCGAGGCAGCCGGACAGAAGGGTTGGTAAGAAAGGCCAGACAAAGGACACACAAAGGGGGTCCTGTGAAGCGCTCCAAAGTTATCTGGAAGTTGTCTGAGCCCCTCACCTGGTGAGCACAGTACGGCGTGGGCAGCCGTTACCTGCAGACGTGGTCTGGATAATAAGAACTGTGAGTAAAGGCCCTGGACTGCATCACTGACTCCGTGTCGTTACTGCTGCTGCCCTGCACCATCACCCCCATCCTCCGCATACACTGCCCTGTGGCTATACTCCTCTCGTGGGGAGTTATGCTACGCTCTGCTGCACCCACAACACCAGCCTCAGCGGTCTGCCCTGCAGCGGCGGTTCACTCTGACCGCAATCCACGGGTGGCGTAGTCGGACATTTAAACATCAAAACCACATAAATAGTTCCGCCACTGGTTTGACCGCCCTGAGCCACGGAACCGGGTCGCCGTCACGGAGACTACAACCACCAGCATCCACCAAAAAGGGTCCGGCTCCGGGTGTCCCAAGGCCCAGGGGGTGCATCAGAACATTTTCATCACCTTTCACAATCACCAATGGGACAAGGCAGGGATGTCCTCTGTCCCCTCTCTTATACATCCTAGTGTCGGAGCACCTGCTCTCATCAATTCGCCATAACCCCTATATTAGGTGGATTGAGGTGGGAGGCACCGAGTACAAGTGCTCTCTATTTGCTGATGATGTCCTAGTATATATCACTCAATCACATATATCCATCCATGCTGTTATGGCTGAAATAGATCACTTTGTTACATGGTCAAATTTTAAAATCAATGCAGCGAAGTCTGAGGCCCTCGATGTCTCCCTCCCCAAATCCATACAGGATTCCATCCAGTCCAACGTTCCCTTTGCCTGGCCCTCACAGGGTATCAAATACTTAGGAATTCCTATTCATAGAGACCTCTCCCATCTATGTTATCTTAATTTTGGGCCCTTTATTGAACAACTCCATAAGACCACGGTTGGCAAGTTAGAACTGTAAGATTCACTACGTGAACCACTGGTGTTTTGTGGAAAAGCACATGTACACTGTGTTCCAAATTATTATGCAAAAAGTGTTTAGGAGTGATAAGGGAAGAATTTGTTTGTTTGTCAGTTAAACTCATTGATGGTGATGTGTGTCAGGGCTCTTTATATCACTGTAAGCAATTGCAGACACCTGTGCTAATTAGTTTGGCAGGTGTGTCCAATGAAAGGCAAGACTACTTAAGAAGGCTGTCTCACATTATTAAGCAGCCTACATTTTCTGCCAAAATGGGAAAGCAAAAGGATGTGTCGGCTGCTGAGAAGCAACAAATTGTGGAGTGTTTAGGTCAAGGCATGACTACAATCAACATTGTGCGATGATCAGGATGAAGTGTCTTGGCAATCAAGAAGTATGTAGCTGATTCACAGTACACACGTGTGCGTGCTGATAAGGGCAAATTGAGGACTCTTTCCTACAGGCAATTACTAGAGATGAGCGTTGTTCTACTCGAACTGTTCGCCAATCTCAAATTCGATCTGTTTTGGGCGGTGTTCGAGCCGGTCGGCGAACACGAACAATTTGAGAAAAATTCGGTGTTCGAGGTTATGTTCGATAACTGTTCGTGCACCAAAATCATAACTGGATTTTTTCTCAGTAATGATGAAAATTAATGTTAATACGCAGTTTGAGTGTACAGCGGGGCGGGGGGAGGGGCAGGGGATGGATCTCTGCAGGAACAATGAAGATCTCCATTTTTTTTTCTCTTTCCCGCATTTGCAGTGGGGAGGTGCAATCTGTCAGCCTATCAGCAGCGCACACACGGAGCGAAGTGCTTTTTTTCACACAAGCAAGGGCATGTGTGATTGGCAGTGTATGTCACATGTCCTTGCCCTATAAGACCAAGCCATTTTCCCCGTCGCCACCATTTTCTCACTGCTGCAGCTGCGTGTTAGACGGCACCGCTGTTGCTGTGTGCGCTATACCTTGTTAATTTCAAGCCAATTTTCGCACAAATATACAGATAGCTTGGGAGTAGGGAATAGTTGTGATTGCAGTCCTTTTAAGGACTAGGTTACAGCATTTCCTACGACTTTTATCAGGCAGGTCTGTGCTCTTAAATAGATAGATTGTGGGAGTAAAGACTAATTGTAATTGGAGTCCTTTTCAGGACTAGGTTACATCAGTTCCTATCAGTTTTTGCCAGGCAGGTCTGTGCCAGTGCTGTGCAAGTTTTTTTCACAGCATTTGGCTGAATCTAGCAAAGCTAATCCTTTTTGGCCTATTGCAGAGTGTGTTAGTCAGTGGAGTAGCCTATCTGTGTTGCAAGATATACCACCTGTGTATAGAATACCAATTTTTTTACTGCACCTAGTGAAGTAAAATCTTTTGGGCATAGCATCATTCTATTAGTCCATCTATACTGACCTCCATCAGGTTGCAAACTGAATATAATTTTTTTCTGCATCTAGCTCTGAAAAAATATTTGGGCTTCTAGCAGTGTGTGGGACTTGGTCTATTAGTCCATCTATACTGACCTCCATCAGGTTGAAATTAAAAATAATTTTTTTCTTCATTTAGCTCTGAAAAAATATTTGGGCTTCTAGCAGTGTGTGGGACTTGTTCTATTAGTCCTTCTATACTGACGTCCAGCAGGTTGCAAATTGAATATAATTTTTTTCTGCATCTAGCTCTGAAAAAATATTTGGGCTTCTAGCGGTGTGTGGGACTTGGTCTATTAGTCCATCTATACTGACCTCCATCAGGTTGCAAATTAAAAATATTTTTTTTCTGCATCTAGCTCTGAAAAAATATTTGGGCTTCTAGCAGTGTGTGGGACTTGGTCTATTAGTCCATCTATACTGACCTCCATCAGGTTGCAAATTAAAAATAATTTTTTTCTGCATCTAGCTCTGAAAAAATATTTGGGCTTCTAGCAGTGTGTGGGACTTGGTCTATTAGTCCATCTATACTGACCTCCATCAGGTTGCAAATTAAAAATAATTTTTTTCTTCATTTAGCTCTGAAAAAATATTTGGGCTTCTAGCAGTGTGTGGGACTTGTTCTATTAGTCCTTCTATACTGACCTCCAGCAGGTTGCAAATTGAATATAATTTTTTTCTGCATCTAGCTCTGAAAAAATATTTGGGCTTCTAGCGGTGTGTGGGACTTGGTCTATTAGTCCATCTATACTGACCTCCATCAGGTTGCAAATTAAAAATAATTTTTTTCTGCATCTAGCTCTGAAAAAATATTTGGGCTTCTAGCGGTGTGTGGGACTTGGTCTATTAGTCAATCTATACTGACCTCCATCAGGTTGCAAATTAAAAATAATTTTTTTCTGCATCTAGCTCTGAAAAAATATTTGGGCTTCTAGCAGTGTGTGGGACTTGGTCTATTAGTCCATCTATACTGACCTCCATCAGGTTGCAAATTGAATAAAAAAAATTTCTGCATCTAGCTCTGAAAAAATATTTGGGCTTCTAGCGGTGTGTGGGACTTGGTCTATTAGTCCATCTATACTGACCTCCATCAGGTTGCAAATTAAAAATAATTTTTTTCTGCATCTAACCCAGCCAATAGTTTTGGCCTAATACCACAGTTTGGCCACTCAGCTCTGCTCGGTTACCATCCATTGTTTTTTTGTGCAAACAACTCCAGAGTTGTGAATTAGTTAACCACCAAAATGAGTGGAAAAAGGCCTGCTGCTGGTGGAAAGGGGAATAGGCGTGTTGGGAAGGGGAAAAAAGGTTGTGTCCGTGGGGTAGGTGCAGAAGAAAGACCATCTTCCAGCCAAACTAAAATGTCTACTTCTTTTAGCGGACAATGTGATAAGATCCCTTTCTTACGGCCACGCCAATCGCTACAAATTCCAGATGAGGCACAAAAACAGCAGGTGCTTCAACGGATATCAAGTGCTCCTTTAAGTGGGCTCTCCTCCACATCAACTTCAACATCACAAATACTCCAGTCCTCAAAGGTGTCACCCAAATCGCACTTGCTTCCTCACAGCTCCCAAATCTCCAGCTGCCCGTCTGAGTATGAGGTAGAACAGATGGTTGAGTCTGCAGAGCTATAGCCTGGGAATCAGAGGTCGACTCCAGCGCTTCTGTGAATCCAGACGAGGAAATGATCTGCACTGATGCCCAGAATCTTTATGAGTCGGATCCAGGACCAGACGCAGAAGGTTCTGACCATAATGTAGACCCTCATTCCCAAACTGTAACTCCTGTTGGTGGAGACAATGAGGAAGACGATGATAAGACTCAAATACCTGATTGGAGCGACAACTTTAGTTTTTTGTCAGGGCAGGAACAGGTTGGCTCTGAGGACGACGGGTGTGATAACGCACAGGGTGATGATGATGAGGTCGGAGATCCCACTTACTGTCAACCCACAGTCAGCCAAGAGATGAGGTCAGCAGAGGAGGTGGAGGAAGATGCTAGTGACGACGAGGTCAGGTTGCGCCTTCCTGGACAGAGACGTAGTACTGGAAGCACGTCAACAACTGCATCCTCAAACACAACTCTGCCTCTCACCACAAGTCGTGGTGGCTCTTCAGGTCGCATGGGTGCTAAGCCTTGCATAGCCTGGGCATTTTTTCAGATCGATAAAGATGACCCAACTCGTGTTATCTGTAACATTTGTCAGCAAAAGCTAAGTAGAGGCCAAAAAATACATAGTTTGAGTACTTCATGCATGAACCGGCACATGGACATGAAGCATAAGTTGCAGTGGGAAGCTCAGTGTGCTACAATGCGGTCTAGCCGGCCGGGCCAACCACCGTCTGCCATATCTTGTGCATCCGCGGCCTCTTCATCCTCTGTGACTGGGGGGACAGCAGTCACACCTGTTTTGGGGCGCAGACCTGCCACCAATTTAGGGTCACCTTGCCGCTGGTGGGACGGCTTGTATACTTTTTTTGATCAAAAATAGTTCACTAAGTACCCTATATTTATTATGCAACTTTGCTTTACATTTATATATAATTATGGTAGGGTATGAGATATATTTTTGTCTTGCTTCTTTTTTGCTAGTATGAACATGCCTCTGTTTCTTGTATGTCTGCCATCTTAGACCTCAGTTCACATTGTCTGGTTTTTTGACTTGTTTGCATTCTGTGCAATTTAAGGGTGTGGCATGCCCTTTGTTGAGCTGATTGGTATATATGTAGCTTACCACGGGCCTAGGTGGTCTGGAGTTGGGACCCGGTCCTATTTGTCTACCCTTTTATATGCATTACTTCAACTTTGATATACAGTAAGGTTTTTAATATAGGCAGTATAGGTACCGTCCCAATTTAGGGTCACCTTGCCGCTGGTGGGACGGCTTGTATACTTTTTTTGATCAAAAATAGTTCACTAAGTACCCTATATTTATTATGCAACTTTGCTTTACATTTATATATAATTATGGTAGGGTATGAGATATATTTTTGTCTTGCTTCTTTTTTGCTAGTGTGAACATGCCTCTGTTTCTTGTATGTCTGCCATCTTAGACCTCAGTTCACATTGTCTGGTTTTTTGACTTGTTTGCATTCTGTGCAATTTAAGGGTGTGGCATGCCCTTTGTTGAGCTGATTGGTATATATGTAGCTTACCACGGGCCTAGGTGGTCTGGAGTTGGGACCCGGTCCTATTTGTCTACCCTTTTATATGCATTACTTCAACTTTGATATACAGTAAGGTTTTTAATATAGGCAGTATAGGTACCGTCCCAATTTAGGGTCACCTTGCCGCTGGTGGGACGGCTTGTATACTTTTTTTGATCAAAAATAGTTCACTAAGTACCCTATATTTATTATGCAACTTTGCTTTACATTTATATATAATTATGGTAGGGTATGAGATATATTTTTGTCTTGCTTCTTTTTTGCTAGTGTGAACATGCCTCTGTTTCTTGTATGTCTGCCATCTTAGACCTCAGTTCACATTGTCTGGTTTTTTGACTTGTTTGCATTCTGTGCAATTTAAGGGTGTGGCATGCCCTTTGTTGAGCTGATTGGTATATATGTAGCTTACCACGGGCCTAGGTGGTCTGGAGTTGGGACCCGGTCCTATTTGTCTACCCTTTTATATGCATTACTTCAACTTTGATATACAGTAAGGTTTTTAATATAGGCAGTATAGGTACCGTCCCAATTTAGGGTCACCTTGCCGCTGGTGGGACGGCTTGTATACTTTTTTTGATCAAAAATAGTTCACTAAGTACCCTATATTTATTATGCAACTTTGCTTTACATTTATATATAATTATGGTAGGGTATGAGATATATTTTTGTCTTGCTTCTTTTTTGCTAGTGTGAACATGCCTCTGTTTCTTGTATGTCTGCCATCTTAGACCTCAGTTCACATTGTCTGGTTTTTTGACTTGTTTGCATTCTGTGCAATTTAAGGGTGTGGCATGCCCTTTGTTGAGCTGATTGGTATATATGTAGCTTACCACGGGCCTAGGTGGTCTGGAGTTGGGACCCGGTCCTATTTGTCTACCCTTTTATATGCATTACTTCAACTTTGATATACAGTAAGGTTTTTAATATAGGCAGTATAGGTACCGTCCCAATTTAGGTTCACCTTGCCGCTGGTGGGACGGCTTGTATACTTTTTTTGATCAAAAATAGTTCACTAAGTACCCTATATTTATTATGCAACTTTGCTTTACATTTATATATAATTATGGTAGGGTATGAGATATATTTTTGTCTTGCTTCTTTTTTGCTAGTGTGAACATGCCTCTGTTTCTTGTATGTCTGCCATCTTAGACCTCAGTTCACATTGTCTGGTTTTTTGACTTGTTTGCATTCTGTGCAATTTAAGGGTGTGGCATGCCCTTTGTTGAGCTGATTGGTATATATGTAGCTTACCACGGGTCTAGGTGGTCTGGAGTTGGGACCCGGTCCTATTTGTCTACCCTTTTATATGCATTACTTCAACTTTGATATACAGTAAGGTTTTTAATATAGGCAGTATAGGTACCGTCCCAATTTAGGGTCACCTTGCCGCTGGTGGGACGGCTTGTATACTTTTTTTTGATCAAAAATAGTTCACTAAGTACCCTATATTTATTATGCAACTTTGCTTTACATTTATATATAATTATGGTAGGGTATGAGATATATTTTTGTCTTGCTTCTTTTTTACTTGGACGAGTAGGCATGGACAGGGGCGTTACATGTCGCTGACTGGGCACTGGGTAACTATGGTGACAGCAGGACAAGGGGCTGCTGTCCAAGTCTTGCCGTCCCCACGAGTTGTGCGTCAATCCTCTTTATGTCATTTTTCCTCCACTGCTTCTGCCTCCTCAACCTCCTCTCGGTCTTCCACCTGCACCCAAAGCCTGTCTGGTCATGCCACAAGCTTTCTAACTGCGCAGAAGGGATCCTGCACACCTCCTTACTATGCTGGCAGTAGGGCTCAACGTCATCAGGCGGTTTTTACATTGAAATGTCTGGGAAATGTGAGTCACACAGCTGAGGAGTTGTGGTCAGCTCTGGAGAACCAATTTCATGAATGGTTGTCTCCACTGGACCTGAAACCAGGGAAGGCCGTGTGCGACAATGCTGCAAACCTGGGTGCGGCCCTTCGCCGGGGCAATGTCACACACGTGCCTTGTATGGCTCACGTGTTGAACCTGGTTGTCCAGCAATTTTTAGCCCACTATCCCAGACTAGATGGCCTTCTGCAGAGGGCACGGTCGCTGTGTGCTCACTTCCGCCATTCGCATCCCGCAGCTCAGCGACTTACATCTCTACAGAAGTCGTTGGGCCTGCCACTTCACCGGCTAAAATGCGATGTGCCTACCCGGTGGAATTCAACTCTGCACATGTTGCAGCGACTGTGGCAGCACCGACAAGCCCTGGTGCAATACGTTCTGACGTATAGCCTGGGCCAACGAGATTCAGAGGTGGGGCAAATCACGCTGGAGGAGTGGTCTCAGATCAGGGACCTATGCACCCTTCTGCACAGTTTTGAAATGGCGACGAAGATGTTTAGTGCTGACGATGCCATTATCAGCATGACTATTCCGGTGATTTATATGCTGGAGCACATGTTAAACAGAATTCGGAGTCAGGTGGTGGCACAAGAGGAGGTGGAGGAAGTAGAGGAGGAGGAGTTGTATGCGGAAGGGCTAACATCTGCAAGGTCCAGACGGTCGGCAGCACCAGGGCGGCAGGCATGTGAGGGTGGGGGAGATGATTTTACCAGGGCGCATGGTAGCAGCCAAACTAGTGAGGAAGGTGCAGGAGCCCAGGAAGAAGTGGAGGACGAACTGATGGAAGACTCATCAGATGAGGGAGACCTTGATCACATTTCTGTTGTGCGAGGTTGGGGGGAGAGGACAGAGGAAGGAAGCATGATTGTTACCTCGCCACCAACACAACAGGGACTTGGTGCTCCTGGATGCGCAACACACATGAGTGCCTTCTTGCTGCACTACCTGCAACATGACCCTCGAATTGTGAGAATTAGAAATAATCCTGACTACTGGGTTGCCACACTGTTAGATCCCCGGTACAAAAGTAAATTTGCAGAAATTATTCCTGCCATAGAAAGGGATGCACGCATGCAGGAGTATCAGCAGAGACTGTTGCAGAATCTTACATGTGCTTTTCCACAAAATACCAGTGGTGCTCGTAGTGAATCTCACAGTTCCAACTTGCCAACCGTGGTCTGTATGGAATTGTTCAATAAAGGGCCCAAAATTAAGATAACATAGATGGGAGAGGTCTCTATGAATAGGAATTCCTAAGTATTTGATACCCTGTGAGGGCCAGGCAAAGGGAAAGTTGGACTGGATGGAATCCTATATGGATTTAGGGAGGGAGACATCGAGGGCCTCAGACTTCACTGCATTGATTTTAAAATTTTACCATGTAACAAAGTGATCTATTTCAGCCATAACAGCAGGGATGGATATATGTGATTGAGTGATATATACTAGGACATCATCAGCAAATAGAGAGCACTTGTACTCGGTGCCTCCCACCTCAATCCACCTAATATTGGGGTTATGGCGAATTGATGAGAGCAGGTGCTCCGTCACTAGGATGTATAAGAGAGGGGACAGAGGACATCCCTGCCTTGTCCCATTGGTGATTGTGAAAGGTGATGAAAATGTTCTGACGCACCCCCTGGGCCTTGGGACACCCGGAGCCGGACCCTTTTTGGTGGATGCTGGTGGTTGTAGTCTTCGTGGCGGCGATCCGGTTCCGTTGCTCAGGGCGGTCAAACCAGTGGCGGAACTATTTATGTGGTTTTGATGTTTAAATGTCCGACTACGCCACCCGTGGATTGCGGTCAGAGTGAACCACCGCTACAGGGCAGACCGCTAAGGCTGGTGTTGTGGGTGCAGCAGAGCGTAGCATAACTCCCCACGGGAGGAGTATAGCCTCAGGGCAGTGTATGCGGAGGATGGGGGTGATGGTGCAGGGCAGCAGCAGTAACGACACGGAGTCAGTGATGCAGTTCAGGGCCTTTACTCACAGTTCTTATTATCCAGACCACGTCTGCAGGTAACGGCTGCCCACATCGTACTGTGCTCACCAGGTGAGGGGCTCAGACAACTCCCAGATAACTTTGGAGCGCTTCACAGGACCCCCTTTGTGTGTCCTTTGTCTGGCCTTTCTTACCAACACTTCTGTCCGGCTGCCTCGGGCCTCCTCTTGGTAAACTTGGCGCCAGTTTCCCTGACCCTATGTGGTGCCTTCCTAGCGGGTGGAGCAAGGGGCTGCGCCACATAAAATGTCAGAGCCTCCGGTTTCTAGCTGAGGGTCGTTTCCTGCCTCCACTAGTTCGGGGACCGGTCTCCCCCTTTGGCCTGACCCCTCCACGCAGGTGGATTCGGGCGTGCGGTGGCGACTCGCCCGTCCGCACCCCTGGGATCCCTTCATTCCTCGTTCCTGGAGCCTTCTCCGCTCCTCTTCCTTCCTTCTCCCTCTTGCAGGCCTGGGCCTCTGTTACTAGGCCCGCCTCCGGAGCAGAGCTCATGCAGAGCCCCTGCTCCCTGCCACTTCTGCTCAGACTTCTCTGCACTGAACTAAGATGGTGCCCACCTTTTATACTCCCTTCTCAATGCACCCAGGAACTGCTTCCTCCCTGCTCCTGCACTGCAGGGTTCCCCTTCCTCAGTGTTCCCTCCCCCCACTCCAGCCAGGGACAGGGACTGTCGTGCCCATCTCAGGGGCATATTGGTCGCCCTGCCCCACGGCAATGTGGTGTAATGCATGCAGGTGTCGGGTCCTGATCCACACTCCATCCTTATCTGAGAGTGAGATATCACACCTCTGGGTGAGGTGCAATACGTCTGTAGCAACCGAGCCCTCGGTGCTACAGTTCCATTTATCTTCAGCCTAGGTGACGTATTGTGATACAGGGCCGTGATTTTGGCTATAAAAGGGTCCCCTAGACCCCTACCCCAAGCTTTTTAAGAGAATCATATATGGCGTGCCAGGAGACTCTATGGAATGCTTTCTCAGCATCCAACGAGAGTATCTACTTACAAATTTTTAACTGCATCTAGCCCAGGAAATACTTTGTGCCTAGTAGCAGTGTCTGCTAGTCAGCGGATTATCCCGGCTGTTAAGCAAGCTACACCACCTGTAGTTTGGACACTTAATTTTTTCAAAGGAAATGCTTCGGGACCACGGGAAACTTAGTGAAGAGCATCAGGAGGCACCGCAAGGCATAGGGGCTGGGACTGGCACTAGGATGCCTTGCGGTGGACAGCCGAGCTCGATCCTTATAAAAGCTTTTTAACTGCAGCAGCTTTAGTGGACGCTACTGGAGCTGGAATTACGCGGCTGCTGGCATGAGACTTGCCCTCCAATAGATCCTTGTAAATGGATTTAAAGTGTATTCATTCAAATTAGAGGGACAATTTAAATTAAAAAGCTTAGAGCTGCCTCCACCACAGGGGGGCTCTCTCGACCCACCAGCGGACAGGCACCAGTATTGGGAGAGGGGGGCTGGCCGTCAGGGTTCACCGCGGCTCTGGCACAAACCCGGCGACACGGAGGTGGCACGGGCAGGAGCGGACTGGCCGTCTCGGCTTCTCACTTTTTGGATTTTAGAAGGGCATGACATGCCTATATCTGTGTCTCCCCCTCCTTTTACTCCTCCACCTCTTTTCTTTTCGCATGACTATATGTACTTGTCACTTTTCCATGTGTTAGTTGTGTCTTCTGAGCAGTTTGTCAGCTTTTGGACACCTTTGAAGGTGTTTTCTATGTGTTTCTATGTGTTTTTGTTTGCCTGCCATTGGTTTTAACGGTGTTCGAAGGTGTTCGACGAACAGTTCGACGAACAGTTCGGCGAACACACGGGTGTTCGACGAACCGAACCGAACTCGAACACTACGGGGGTGGCTCAACACTAGCAATTACGTCAGGTTAAAAGAGTAGCGGCAAAAAAGCCTTGTCATAGCAGCAGACAAGTTTTTGAAGCTGCTGGTGCCTCCAACGTCCCCCAAACAACAAGATGCAGGGTCCTTCAGAGGTTTGCAGCTGTGCATACGCCATCCTGTCGACCTCCTCTATCCACTTCACACAAGCAGAAATGGCTCCAGTGGGCCAAACATTACATGAAGACTGATTTCCAAACTGTTTTGTTCACGGATGAGTGCCGTGCAACGCTCGATGGTCCAGATGGATGGAGTGGAGGATGGCTGGTTGATGGACACCCCACGCAAACACGGCTACAGCGACAACAAGGAGGAGGTGGAGTAATGTTTTGGGCTGGAATCATGGGGAGAGAGATTGTCGGCCCCTTTAGGATCCCTGAAGGGGTAAAGATGAACTCCATAATGTATGTGGAGTTTCTCAAACAGCACTTCCTGCCATGGTTCAAGAAGAAGAACCGTGTATTCCACAGCAAGATCATTTTTATGCATGATAATGCACCATCTCATGCTGCACATAAAACATCTGCATCTCTGGCTGATATGGGCATAAAAGGGGACAAACTTATGGTGTAACCCCCCATGCTCCCCTGACCTCTACCCCATTCAGAACCTCTGGAGCATCATCAAAAGGAGTGTCTATGATGGCGGGAGGCAGTTCACATCTAAGCAACAGCTCTGGCAGGGTATTCTGTCCTCATGCAAAACAATTGAAGCAGAAACCATCCAAAACCTGACAAATTCAATGGACGAGAGAGTTCAGAAGCTCCTTTCGAACAAGGGGTCCTATGTGAAAATGTAACATCACCTAGAATAAAGTTTTGAGTTGAAAACTGTTTGATTTCAGTTTCTAATAACCTGCTAATGCTTATAATTTCAAAAATGACCATTTTTTTGGTCTTTATTAAAATGAAAAGGTTGATCAAAAAGTTTGGGGGATCTAAGAGTGTGGCAACCCAGTAGTCAGGATTACTTCGAATTCTGACAATATGAGGGTCATGTTGCAGGTAGTGCAGCAAGAAGGCACTTATGTGTCTTCCGCATCTCGGAGCCCCAAAATTATTTTCCGGGCTAGATGCAGCTAAAAATTATTATTAATTTTAAATCTGGTGGAGCTTAGTATAGATAGCCTAATAGAATCAGTGCTGTACACTGCTACAAAGCCCAAATTATGTTCCAGCCAAGGTACAGATAAACATGATTAGTAATTTTAAATCTGGTGGAGCTTAGTATAGATGGCCTAATAGAATCAGTACTGCACACTGCTACAAAGCCCAAATTATTTTCCAGCCAAGATACAGATAAACATGATTAGTAATTTTAAATCTGGTGGAGCTTATTATAGATGGCCTATTAGAATCAGTGCTGCACACTGCTACAAAGCCCAAATTATTTTCCAGCCAAGATACAGATAAACATGATTAGTAATTTGAAAGCTTAAAACGGTTGGTGAGGTGATTTTAACCAATCATCAAGCTTTTACTCTCCCCAGGATGACACAGGGGTAGAAAAGTCGTTTCGGATCCATGATTTGTTCATCTTTATGAACGTGAGTCTGTCTACATTATCAGTGGAGAGCCGCGTGCGCTTATCTGTCAGCACACCACCGGCAGCGCTGAACACACGTTCAGACAGAACGCTGGCTGCGGGGCCTGACAAGATCTCCAAGGCGTAAGTGGCTAGCTTCGGCCATTTATCCAGATTGGAAGACCAAAAAGAGCAAGGGTCCAGTGACACAGTCATGGCTTCAATGTTTACTTGGAGATACTCCTGTACCATCGTCTCTAGGCGTTGACTATGTGTCAGACTTCTTGTCTCCTGTGGCCTTGCAAAGGATGGGCTAAAAAAGTGGTGAAATGATTCCGCAAAATTGATGTTACCAGCAGATACTGTGGTTCTGTTACGGATTGAGTGCTGAACACTCGACGGTCCCACGGTTGGCAAGTTGGAACTGTGAGATTCACTACGTGCACCACTGGTGTTTTGTGGAAAAGCACATGTAAGATTCTGCAACAGTCTCTGCTGATACTCCTGCATGCGTGCATCCCTTTCTATGGCAGGAATAATTTCTGCAAATTTACTTTTGTACCGGGGATCTAACAGTGTGGCAACCCAGTAGTCAGGATTATTTCTAATTCTCACAATTCGAGGGTCATGTTGCAGGTAGTGCAGCAAGAAGGCACTCATGTGTGTTGCGCATCCAGGAGCACCAAGTCCCTGTTGTGTTGGTGGCGAGGTAACAATCATGCTTCCTTCCTCTGTCCTCTGCCCCCAACCTCGCACAACAGAAATGTGATCAAGGTCTCCCTCATCTGATGAGTCTTCCATCAGTTCGTCCTCCACTTCTTCCTGGGCTCCTGCACCTTCCTCACTAGTTTGGCTGCTACCATGCACCCTGGTAAAACCATCTCCCCCACCCTCACATGCCTGCCGCCTTGGTGCTGCCGACCGTCTGGACCTTGCAGATGTTAGCCCTTCCGCATACAACTCCTCCTCCTCTACTTCCTCCACCTCCTCTTGTGCCACCACCTGACTCCGAATTCTGTTTAACATGTGCTCCAGCATGTAAATCACCGGAATAGTCATGCTGATAATGGCATCGTCAGCACTAAACATCTTCGTCGCCATTTCAAAACTGTGCAGAAGGGTGCATAGGTCCCTGATCTGAGACCACTCCTCCAGCGTGATTTGCCCCACCTCTGGATCTCGTTGGCCCAGGCTATACGTCAGAACGTATTGCACCAGGGCTTGTCGGTGCTGCCACAGTCGCTGCAACATGGGCAGAGTTGAATTCCACCGGGTAGGCACATCGCATTTTAGCCGGTGAAGTGGCAGGCCCAACGACTTCTGTAGAGATGTAAGTCGCTGAGCTGCGGGATGCGAACGGCGGAAGTGAGCACACAGCGACCGTGCCCTCTGCAGAAGACCATCTAGTCCGGGATAGTGGGCTAAAAATTGCTCGACAACCAGGTTCAACACGTGAGCCATACAAGGCACGTGTGTGACATTGCCCCGGCAAAGGGCCGCACCCTGGTTTGCAGCATTGTCGCACACGGCCTTCCCTGGTTTCAGGTCCAGTGGAGACAACCATTCATGAAATTGATTCTCCAGAGCTGACCACAACTCCTCAGCTGTGTGACTCACATTTCCCAGACATTTCAAAGTAAAAACCGCCTGATGACGTTGAGCCCTAATGCCAGCATAGTAAGGAGGTGTGCAGGATCCCTTCTGCGCAGTTAGAAAGCTTGTGGCATGACCTGACAGGCTTTGGGTGCAGGTGGAGGACCGAGAGGAGGTTGAGGAGGCAGAAGCAGTGGAGGAACTTTGAGATAAAGAGGATTGACGCAAAACTCGTGGGGACGGCAAGACTTGGACAGCAGCCCCTTGTCCTGCTGTCACCATAGTTACCCAGTGCCCAGTCAGCGACATGTAACGGCCCTGTCCATGCCTACTCGTCCAAGTGTCTGTGGTGAAATGCACCCTGTCACACACAGAGTTTCTCAGAGAAGCGGTGATGTTGTGTGCGACATGCTGGTGGAGCGCAGGCACACCTTTCTTTGAGAAGTAGTGCCGACTGGGCATCTGGTACTGGGGCACTGCGACGGACATAAGGTCTCGAAAATCCTCTGTGTCCACCAGGCGGAAAGGCAGCATTTCTGTAGCCAAGAGCTTGCAGATGGTGAAATTCAACCTCTTAGCTTTCTCATGGCTAGGAGGAAATGGTCTTTTACTTGTCCACATCTGAGGGACCGAGGGCTGGCTATTGTGCTTAGACAGGGTTGATAAGGGTGTCCCCGGCAAACTGCCAGTCTGTGAGGAAGATGCAGGCGGACATGTTAGGTTGCCTTGATCCAAAGGTGGTGCTATCGATGTCGGACAGCGCTCAACACCACCTGGTGTTACCACCTCCAAAGAAAATGATGACCTGCCAATCACACTGGCTGTTGCGGGTAAAGAGGTGGCAGGTCTGCGCCCCAAAACAGGTGTGACTGCTGTCCCCCCAGTCACAGAGGATGAAGAGGCCGCGGATGCACAAGATATGGCAGACGGTGGTTGGCCCGGCCGGCTAGGCCGCATTGTAGCACAGTGAGCTTCCCACTGCAACTTATGCTTCATGTCCATGTGCCGGTTCATGCATGAAGTACTCAAACTATGTATTTTTTGGCCTCTACTTAGCTTTTGCTGACATATGTTACATATAACACGAGTTGGGTCATCTTTATCGATCTGAAAAAATGCCCAGGCTATGCAAGGCTTAGCACCCATGCGACCTGAAGAGCCATCACGACTTGTGGTGAGAGGCAGAGTTGTGTTTGAGGATGCAGTTGTTGACGTGCTTCCAGTACTACGTCTCTGTCCAGGAAGGCGCAACCTGACCTCGTCGTCACTAGCATCCTCCTCCACCTCCTCTGCTGACCTCATCTCTTGGCTGACTGTGGGTTGACAGTAAGTGGGATCTCCAACCTCATCATCATCACCCTGTGCGTTATCACACCCGTCGTCCTCAGAGCCAACCTGTTCCTGCCCTGACAAAAAACTAAAGTTGTCGCTCCAATCAGGTATTTGAGTCTCATCATCGTCTTCCTCATTGTCTCCACCAACAGGAGTTACAGTTTGGGAATGAGGGTCTACATTATGGTCAGAACCTTCTGCGTCTGGTCCTGGATCCGACTCATAAAGATTCTGGGCATCAGTGCAGATCATTTCCTCGTCTGGATTCACAGAAGCGCTGGAGTCGACCTCTGATTCCCAGGCTATAGTATGAGTAAACAGCTCTGCAGACTCAACCATCTGTTCTACCTCATACTCAGACGGGCAGCTGGAGATTTGGGAGCTGTGAGGAAGCAAGTGCGATTGGGGTGACACCTTTGAGGACTGGAGTATTTGTGATGTTGAAGTTGATGTGGAGGAGAGCCCACTTACAGGAACACTTGATATCCGTTGAAGCACCTGCTGTTTTTGTGCCTCATCTGGAATTTGTAGCGATTGGCGAGGCCGTAAGAAAGGGATCTTATCACATTGTCCGCTAAAAGAAGTAGACATTTTAGTTTTGCTGGAAGATGGTCTTTCTTCTGCAGATGTTACTGTTGCTTTAACACCTACCCCACGGACACAACCTTTTTTCCCCTTCCCAACACGCCTATTCCCCTTTCCACCAGCAGCAGGCCTTTTTCCACTCATTTTGGTGGTTAACTAATTCACAACTCTGGAGTTGTTTGCACAAAAAAACAATGGATGGGAACCGAGCAGAGCTGAGTGGCCAAACTGTGGTATTAGGCCAAAACTATTGGCTGGGTTAGATGCAGAAAAAAATTATATTCAATTTGCAACCTGATGGAGGTCAGTATAGATGGACTAATAGAACAAGTCCCACACACAGCTAGAAGCCCAAATATTTTTTCAGAGGTAGATGCAGAAAAAAATGTATTCAGTTTGCAACCTGATGGAGGTCAGTATAGATGGACTAATAGAGAAAGTCCCACACACTGCTAGAAGGCCAAATATTTTTTCAGAGCTAGATGCAGATAAAAAATATTTTTAATTTGCAACCTGATGGAGGTCAGTATAGATGGACTAATAGAGAAAGTCCCACACACTGCTAGAAGGCCAAATATTTTTTCAGAGCTAGATGCAGAAAAAAATTATATTCAGTTTGCAACCTGATGGAGGTCAGTATAGATGGACTAATAGAACAAGTCCCACACACAGCTAGAAGCCCAAATATTTTTTCAGAGGTAGATGCAGATAAAAATTATTTTTAATTTGCAACCTGATGGAGGTCAGTATAGATGGACTAATAGAGAAAGTCCCACACACTGCTAGAAGGCCAAATATTTTTTCAGAGCTAGATGCAGACAAAAAAATATTTTGAATTTGCAACGTGATGGAGGTCAGTATAGATGGACTAATAGAACAAGTCCCACACACTGCTAGAAGGCCAAATATTTTTTCAGAGCTAGATGCAGAAAAAAATTATATTCAGTTTGCAACATGATGGAGGTCAGTATAGATGGACTAATAGAACAAGTCCCACACACTGCTAGAAGCCCAAATATTTTTTCAGAGCTAGATGCAGAAAAAAATTATATTCAATTTGCAACCTGATGGAGGTCAGTATAGATGGACTAATAGAACAAGTCCCACACACTGCTAGAAGCCCAAATATTTTTTCAGAGGTAGATGCAGAAAAAAATTATATTCAGTTTGCAACCTGATGGAGGTCAGTATAGATGGACTAATAGAGAAAGTCCCACACACTGCTAGAAGGCCAAATATTTTTTCAGAGCTAGATGCAGACAAAAAAATATATTCAGTTTGCAACCTGATGGAGGTCAGTATAGATGGACTAATAGACCAAGTCCCACACACAGCTAGAAGCCCAAATATTTTTTCAGAGGTAGATGCAGAAAAAAATTATATTCAGTTTGCAACCTGATGGAGGTCAGTATAGATGGACTAATAGACCAAGTCCCACACACTGCTAGAAGGCCAAATATTTTTTCAGAGCTAGATGCAGACAAAAAATTATTTTAAATTTGCAACCTGGTGGAGGTCAGTATAGATGGACTAATAGAACAAGTCCCACACACTGCTAGAAGGCCAAATATTTTTTCAGAGCTAGATGCAGAAAAAAATTATATTCAGTTTGCAACCTGATGGAGGTCAGTATAGATGGACTAATAGAATGATGCTATGCCCAAAAGATTTTACTTCACAAGGTGCAGTAAAAAAATTGGTATTCTATACACAGGTGGTGTAGCTTGCAACACAGATAGGCTACTCCACTGACTAACACACTCTGCAATAGGCCAAAAAGGATTAGCTTTGCTAGATTCAGCCAAATGCTGTGAAAAAAACTTGCACAGCACTGACACAGACCTGCCTGGCAAAAACTGATAGGAACTGATGTAACCTAGTCCTGAAAAGGACTGCAATTACAATTAGTCTTTACTCCCACAACCTATCTATTTAAGAGCACAGACCTGCCTGATAAAAGTCGTAGGAAATGCTGTAACCTAGTCCTTAAAAGGACTGCAATCACAACTATTCCCTACTCCCAAGCTATCTGTAGATTTGTGCGAAAATTGGCTTGAAATTAACAAGGTATAGCGCACACAGCAGCAGCGGTGCCGTCTAACACGCAGCTGCAGCAGTGAGAAAATGGTGGCGACGGGGAAAATGGCTGGGTCTTATAGGGCAAGGACATGTGACATACACTGCCAATGACACATGCCCTTGCTTGTGTGAAATAAAACAGTTCGCCCCGTGTGTGCGCTGCTGATAGGCTGACAGATTGCACCTCCCCACTGTAAATGCGGGAAAGAGAAAAAAAAAATGGAGATCTTCATTATTCCTGCAGAGATCCATCCCCTGCCCCTCCCCCCGCCCCGCTGTACACTCAAACTGCGTATTAACATTAATTTTCATCATTACTGAGAAAAAATCCAGTTATGATTTTGGTGCACGAACAGTTATCGAACATAACCTCGAACACCGAATTTTTCTCAAATCGTTCGTGTTCGCCGAACGGCTCGAACACCGCCCAAAACAGCTCGAATTTGAGATTGGCGAACAGTTCGAGTCGAACAACGCTCATCTCTAATAATGACCCAAAACACACAGCTAAAAACACCCACAATGGCTAAGAGGAAAACATTGGACTATTGTGAAGTGGCCTTCTATGAGCCTTGACCTAAATCCTATGGAGCATCTTTGGAAAGAACTGAAACATTCCGTCTGGAGAAGGCAACCTTCAAACACGAGACAACTGGAGCAGTTTCCTCATGAGGAGTGGGCCAAAATACCTGTCAAGAGGTGCAGAAGTCTCATTGACAGTTACAGGAATCGTTTGATTGCAGTGATTGCCTCAAAAGGTTGTACCAACAAAATATGAAGTTAATAATCTTTATTTTTATATAGTGCTAACATATTCCGCAGCGCTTTACATACATTATCGTCGCTGTCCCCATCGGGGCTCACAATCTAGATTCCCTATCAGTATGTCTTTGGAGTGTGGGAGGAAACCAGAGAACCCAGAGGAAACCCACGCAAACACGGGGAGAACATACAAACTCCTTGCAGATGTTGTCCTTGGTGGGATTTGAACCCAGGACCTCCAGTGCTGCAAGGTTACAGTGCTAACCACTGAGCCACCGTGCGTTAAGAGTACCTTCATTTCTGTCCAGGCCTATTTCATGAGTTTAATTTTTTAGAAGATTCTGTGGAAGCAGAAAAGCAATGACTGATCTTCATCCGTTCATTTTCATAGATTTTTAATTTATTATTACTTTCGTCAGATTCAAGTTATTTCTGTGACCATTGTGGGTTTTTCTTTCTTTAAACGAGGAGTACCAACAATTTTGACCACGTGTGTATGGTGTTTTGTGGGACTATGACATTGATCACTGTTCCATCCTTAGCAAAAGCCATCAATATCAGATCAGATTGGCAGAGGTCTGTCAAGTCCCACACTGAGTAGCCATTCACTTGAAAAGAATGGGGTTCCAGTACATTACACAATCACTATCAAATGTATGAAGCTGTTCCTTGTAGAGAATGATGAGGATCTTGACGCGCCCCCAGGGCCATAGGGTACTCGGCAGCCGGGCCTCTGGTTCCTGGAGGATATCACGGTGGCTGGCCCGGTCCGTGACCCAGGGCGGTCAGTGCAAAAAGGGGATACTTTTATATGGGGTTTTTGGGATTGTTCGTGACGCCACCTATGGATTGCGGCTAAAGGGAGCGGCCGCTGCGGAGCAGTCCTCTGGAGCTGGTGTTACGGCAGCAGGGATGGTGTGGCTCTCCACAGGTAGAGCTAGCTCCAGGGCAGTGTAGAATTTGTAAGGTGCGCTGGGCGCTGTAGTGCAGGGAGGGAACGATGGCGCAGATTAAAGAATGGACGGAGGCAGTGCGGTGCAGTCATCCGAATTTTTACTCACAGTTCTTATGACGGTTCCACTGGTGCACTGTACAGGTGCTAGCCTCCCACGTCGCACTGCATTCACCAGGCAGGGTTTCAGCACTTCCTCAGGTAGATCAGGGGTACCTGGCAGAACCCCACTTTCACGTGTTCCTATCTAGACCATCTTCACGCTGGGTCTTTCTCCCTCCTGCCCTGCGCTGCCCACTCTCAATGTCGCTCGGGTGCTCTGAAGTCCCTCCTGTGCGTCGGAGTTCCCGGACCTGCTTGACCCTCCTGGGGATTAGAATGCGGCTTCGGCAACTGACTATATAAGCCAGGAGCCTCCGGTTTTTCCAGCCGGGACTTGAAGTACACGACTGGACCAGGGGCCGGTCCCCTTCCTGCGGTCTACGATCCCTCTGTCTTCTGACAGATGCGGGGCATACGGGTGCCTTCCTGCACTCACTGTACCCCCTAGGATCCCTTCTTAGAATGGAGCCTACTCCCTGCTCCCCTCCTGGGCCTCTGACACTAGGCCCTACTTGTGGAGCAGAGCTCCTACAGAGACTCTGCTACCTGACTGACTTCTCCCTAGTACTAGTCTGCCACCCTAAGATGGCTTCCCTATTTTATACTCCTACCAAAGTGCTCCCCCTAACTACTTCCTTCACCCACACCCACTATTGGTTCCCCCTACCTTTGGGTTCCCCCCCACTCCAGCCAGGGTCAGGGCTCAGCAGAAACATACATTGCGTCTTGCCCTTCCTGCTGGCCTGGAGCAGTGTAGTGTTGGATGCAGGTGTTTGGGGTACCGGGCAGCACTCCCTCCTTACCTGAGAGAAGGCGACACCACACCTCTGGGTGAGGTGCAGTACCTCTGTGACGACTGAACCCTCAGGGGCGCCACAGATGCACCACTCACACGCTTCAGTCTTCTAATTGGTAGAAGTGCACTCCAACTCCTAATGAGAGACCATCATTAATACTATATTAGAAAACTACTTTAAGACAAGTTTCATAGGAGAGCCAAAATGAAAAATAACACTTTTCCATTTATTCCTTGGCCGCTCATTTGAATAGCCAACATGTAGTTCCAAATATCCCATAACTTTTAATTATTAAAAACGATGATCTTCATGAGAAAAGACCAAAATAGCTTCATCAGTATCCTCATTATCGAATTGATGGTCTTCACCTTTGGCTAGATGTTCCAAAAAGTTCCAAAATACAGTGTCCAGAATCCTGAATATTCAGAACTTTTTGACTCATCTTGATCAGATGCCTTCTTCAGGTTTTGTGGACCTGGATCATTCAAGAAGGTGGATATCTTCTGCTAAAGGTTTACAAAAATGAGTCCATTTCTAGACTATATATTTTTATTATTATTTCCTTATATTTAATGTTCTCGAACTTTTCTGCTGGATGTCACAATTTTGATTTTGATAAAGAAAGAGCCAGAACCCTAGACCAAGACAACGGCCGACATAATGGGTTGGAGGGAAGGTGGGGTTGTTATAGGGGGGAGGAGTTGGGTCAGTGGTGGGGTTTATAAGATCAGGGTAGGGATAGGGTTTTTCATTATTCCCACTCCTAGGGACATAATTACAGTTCCGCATGCCCTCTCTAATCGTTGGGGATATTAGAGGAGTAAGAATTAAGGGACAGTTTATTGGGTCATGATCACTAATGGTGCTTGAGTAGTACTTGAAGTTGGCTCTAAATTCGTCTTTGGGGACTCACAGCAAGGGAATGTCAGGTCTTTTTGAGTCTGTTAAAGGAAAGGAACCCTTTGGGTAATGGTACTTATGAGTCTTTCGGTTACGGCTCGGAAAAATGATGGTTTATTGGGTTATTTTTTGGTAATCAACAGCGGTTTTGTAGCTTCAAGGACATTACCAAGTTTACTATATTGTTCAAGCTGTTAAAGTTTTGATGTATTTCTTAATTAAAGAATGCTATGGCCAAATTATCCAACCTAAAGTGTAAGAGTTTTATTGGATGGATGATGTTGGTGGGGAGGGATGGAATGGGGGGTAAGGGATGGGTCGAAGCTTGGGTCTGACCATCAACGCTACAATACCAGAGTCATGTAACACCTTTGTTCTTAGCAATAAACGTTGCCTGAATTTAGCAAGAAACTGATCTGGAAATAAATCCTGGAGATGATTTTTCTCCGTCCCTGCACATGAAATCACTAGATGTACATGACTGTACTGCATGTGCACATAATTGACTCCTAGACAGATGAAATGATTCCAGGAAACCAAGTAAAGATCCGTGAATGTTCCAGGAAATATTTAATATTCAGGGAAGGTTGAATAACTCAGCATTTCTCACCTTCACTCACACCATTAAATTGTCAGTATGATCCCTAAAGACTGTATTATCCACAAGACATAATACATCTGTTTCTTGTATGATCACATATAGCAAATACAACAAAAAGAAATAAAATAAAATATTCACTTTAAAAATATTTTACACGTATTTTGATCCGTCACTTTAACTTTTATTATGATTTAGTTATAGTAATCATGAAAAGACAAGTGAAAATGAAGAATTATGTTTTCCTGCAGTTCCTTTAAGGACGTTGCAATTTTTGCAGATTACAATCGATGGATAACCCTATATAGCATAAGCATCTCCCAACAGAATCACAACATCATTTTTTTTTAAACTAGCGAATGTGCATCACTCATCTAGGGAAAGGGATATATCAAACCAGAAGAAATAAGCAAGGGAACACAAGGAAGGCCTTTATGCAGGCACAAAATCGTGTAAGAATTAAAGGGGTAAGAAATAAAGGGGTTTTTAATATTTGTTTTCTTACTTTAGATAACAGGGGCATACATAGAAATCATGGGTCCCCATAGCAGAAGTTTTAATTGGGCCCCCCAACAAAAAAATAAATAATTAATATTCACAATTTTGCTGTTTGCTGTCCTTACAAAGTAATTTTCCTCATACTGAAGCCCTAAATTCCCTTTCGTTGCACCCATAAAGTATGATGCCAACAAAAGTTCCCCCCAAACACAGTATGATACCCTCATAGTGTGTTCCCCCCCACACACAGTATGATGACCCTTCTATACCCCACCTCCACTCTCCCAGAAAAGTATGGTGACCCCAAAACAGTATGATCCCCCGACTGTGCCACCCACACAGCCCTCCATGCAGTATAATGGTCCGACACCTCACTACACTGTATAAGTCCTGCGCTATCCCTCCAAACAATATAATGGGTCCCACATAACCCTCTAAATATTATAATGGCCCCCACATAGCCCTCCAAATATTATAATAGCTTACACGTCGCCCTCCATATAGTATAATGAGCCCCATAGCCCTCCATAAAGAATACTGCACCCCATAATCCTTCATATAGTATACTTCAACCCATAGTCCTCCATACAGTATAATGTACTCGCCATAGTCCTCCATATAGTATAATGCACCCCATAATCCTCCATATAATATACTGTACCCCATAGTCCTATATATAGTATAATGCACCCCCATAGTCCTATATATAGAATAATGCACCCCATAGTCCTCCATATAGTATAATGCACTCCCCTCCCCATAGGTCTCCATATAGCATAGTGAAGAGCTTTGTATATATGTGTATTGGTCGGATTGGCTTGACAAGCATGAAGTAATGACTAGTGTTGAGCCACCCCCGTAGTGTTCGGGTTCGGTTCGGTTCGTCGAACACCGGGATGTTCGAGGAACTGTTCGTCGAACTGTTCGTCGAACACCTTAGAACACCGTCGAACACCGTTAAAACCAATGGCAGGCAAACAAAAACACATAGAAACACATAGAAAACACCTGCAAAGGTGTCCAAAAGCTGACAAACTGCTCAGAAGACACTCTCTTTAAAAAAGCCGGCCGGCAAATTCAGCAGCGGCATACACCGGTACCCGACAATTTAGACAAGAAGGAATAGAGCATCACACATAGATTAGATAGATAGAAACATGTCAGTCACACATATAAGAAGCACAGTGACAGTGTTGGTTACTGCACTTGTCATTTAGTGTAAAGGATTTATTAAAAAAAATATTAGTGTTTTCATGCACCGTCTCTTTAAAAAAGCCGGCCGGCAATTCAGCATCTGTACCCGACAATTTAGAACAGAAAGAATAGAGCTTCACACATAGATTAGATAGATAGAAACATGTCAGTCACATATATAATAAGTACAGTGATAGTGTTGCTTACTGTACTTGTCATTTAGTGTAAAGGATTTATTTAAAAAAATAATAGTGTTTTCATGCACTGTCTCTTTAAAAAAGCCGTCCGGCAATTCAGCAGCGGTACCCGACAATTTAGAACAGAAAGATAGAGCATCACACATAGATTAGATAGATAGAAACATGTCAGTCACATATATATGAAGTACAGTGATAGTGTTGGTTACTGTACTTGTCATTTAGTATTAAAATAAAGCATTTATTATTAAAAAAAATTGGCGTGGGGTTCCCCTTAATTTTAGGCTCTAGCGGAGGTTAAGCAGACGGCTGGGGCAGATGTTTGAAGCCTGGGAAGGGGGTAATACCCACGGAGCTTCCCAGGCTATTAATATCAGCCCCCAGCTGAATACATAGCCTTTACTAGCTATTAAAATGGGGGACCCCCCAAAAAAAATGACGTGGGGTCCCCCCTAATTTAATAGCTAGCAAAGGCTAGGCAGACAGCTGGGGGCTGATATTAATAGCCCAGGAAGGGAGCCATGAATATTGGCCCCCTCCCAGGCTAGAAACACCAGCCGTCAGCCGCCCCAGAAATGGCGCATTCATAGGATGCGCCAATTCTGGCACTTAGCCTCGCTCTTCCACGCTGCCCTGGTGCGGTGGCAGGGGGTAATAGGGTTGGGGTTGATGTCAGCTTATAATGCCAGCTGACATCAAGCCCAGGTTAGTAATGGAGAGGCGTCTATAAGACACCCCCATTACTAACCCCATAGTCAAAGTTAAAAAAAACACAAACACCCAGAATAAAGTCCTTTAATTGAAATAAAGACACAATCCTTTATTGTTCTAAATTAAACCATACTTACCATCACGCCCATTCCAGCTGAAGCCAACGATCTCCTGCAATAAAAGAAAAATAATAAAGCAACCTCATCCTTACCTTTCCATGGTTCCCACGACAGCTTCAGCTCTGCTACATCGAGATGACAGGCTGGACCGCAGCAGAACGCTGCCATCCAGCCTGTCATCCCGCAGACACTGAGAAGCGCAGGCTTGCTTGCGCTGCTCAGCGTCTCTCTGTGACGACATCCAGATGAGCCGAGTTCATGTCCAATGAACTCGGCTCACCTCATGCACGTCACTGACAGCGTGGGAAAATTCTCACGCTGAAGCGCTGATTGCAGGAGAATTTTCCCACGCTGTCAGTGACGTGCAGGAGGTGAGCTGAGTTCATTGGACATGAGCTCACCTCATGCACATCACTGACAGCGTGGGAGAATTCTCCTGCACTCAGCACTTCAGCGTGAGAATTTTCCCACGCTGTCAGTGACGTGCATGAGGTGAGCCGAGTTCATTGGACATGACCTCGGCTCATCTGGATGCCGTCACAGCGAGACAGTGAGGAGCGCAAGCATGCCTGCGCTTCTCAGTGTCTGCGGGATGACAGACTGGATGGCAGCGTTCTGCTGCGGTCCAGCCAGTCATCTCGATGTAGCAGAGCTGAAGCTGTCGTGGGAACCATGGAAAGGTAAGGATGAGGTTGGTTTATTATTTTTCTTTTATTGCAGGAGATCGTTGGCTTCAGCTGGAATGGGTGTGATGGTAAGTATGGTTTAATTTAGAACAATAAAGAATTGTGTCTTTATTTCAATTAAAGGACTTTATTCTGGGTGTTGTGTTTTTTTTAAATACTTTACTAGAAATTCATGGCGGTCATGTCTAATACTGGCGTGACCCCATGAATTTTGGGCTTGGGGCCAGCTGATAATACCAAGCTGGCCCTAACCCCTTTATTACCCAGTGAGCCACCGCACCAGGGCCCTGGATGAGTTGGGTACAGCGCCAGAAGATGGCGCTTCTATGAACGCGCCATTTTCCGGGGTGGCTGCGGACTGCAATTTGTAGCGGGGGGGGGGCCCAGAAAGCTTGGGCCTCCCTGCGCTGCAGATTCCAGCCCCCAGCTGCCTAGTTGTACCTGGCTGGACACAAAAATAGGGCGAAGCCCCACGTACTTTTTTTTTAATTATTTCATGAAATTCATGAAATAATTAAGAAAAAAAGGCCTTCCCTATATTGTTGTGTCCGGCCAGGTACAAATAGGCAGCTGGTGGTTGGGGGCAGCCCGTTCCTGCCTGCTGTACCTGGCTGGACACAAATATAGTGCGAAGCCCCACTTCAATTTTTTTTAATTATTTCATGAAATTCATGAAATAATTAAGAAAAAAAGGGCTTCCCTATATTGTTGTGTCCGGCCAGGTACAAATAGGCAGCTGGTGGATGGGGGCAGCCCGTTCCTGCCTGCTGTACCTGGCTGGACACAAATATAGTGCGAAGCCCCACTTCAATTTTTTTTAATTATTTCATGAAATTCATGAAATAATTAAGAAAAAAAGGGCTTCCCTATATTGTTGTGTCCGGCCAGGTACAAATAGGCAGCTGGTGGATGGGGGCAGCCCGTTCCTGCCTGCTGTACCTGGCTGGACACAAATATAGTGCGAAGCCCCACTTCAATTTTTTTAAATTATTTCAGGAAATTCATGAAATAATTTAAAAAAAATTGACGTGGGGCTTCGCACTATATTTGTGTCCAGCCAGGTACAGCAGGCAGGAACGGGCTGCCCCCAACCACCAGCTGCCTATTTGTACCTGGCCGGACACAACAATATAGGGAAGCCCTTTTTTTCTTAATTATTTCATGAAATAATTTAAAGAAAATTGACGTGGGGCTTCGCCCTGTTTTTGTGTCCAGCCAGGTACAACTAGGCAGCTGGGGGCTGGAATCCACAGCGCAGGGAGGCCCAAGCTTTCTGGGCCACCCCCGCTGCAAATTGCAGTCCGCAGCCACCCCGGAAAATGGCGCGTTCATAGAAGCGCCATCTTCTGGCGCTGTACCCAACTCATCCAGGGCCCTGATGCGGTGGCTCACTGGGTAATAAAGGGGTTAGGGCCAGCTTGGCATTATCAGCTGGCCCTAAGCCCGAAATTCATGGGGTCACGCCAATATTAGACATGACCACCATGAATTTCTAGTAAAGTATTTAAAAAAAACACAACACCCAGAAAAAAGTCCTTTAATTGAAATAAACACACAATTCTTTATTGTTCTAAATTAAACCATACTTACCATCACGCCCATTCCAGCTGAAGCCAACGATCTCCTGAAATAAAAGAAAAATAATAAAGCAACATCATCCTTACCTTTCCATGGTTCCCATGACAGCTTCAGCTCTGCTACATCGAGATGACAGGCTGGACCGCAGCAGAACGCTGCCATCCAGCCTGTCATCCCGCAGACACTGAGAAGCGCAGGCTTGCTTGCGCTCCACAGTGTCTCTCTGTGAGGGCATCCAGATGAGCCGAGTTAATGTCCAATGAACTCGGCTCACCTCATGCACGTCACTGACAGCGTGGGAAAATTCTCCTGCACTCAGCGCTTCAGCGTGGGAGAATTCTCACACTGAAGCGCTGAGTGCAGGAGAATTCTCCCACGCTGTCAGTGACGTGCAGGAGGTGAGCTGAGTTCATTGGACATGAGCTCACCTTATGCACGTCACTGACAGCGTGGGAAAATTCTCCTGCACTCAGCGCTTCAGCGTGGGAGAATTCTCACGCTGAAGCGCTGAGTGCAGGAGAATTCTCCCACGCTGTCAGTGACGTGCAGGAGGTGAGCTGAGTTCATTGGACATGAGCTCACCTTATGCACGTCACTGACAGCGTGGGAGAATTCTCCTGCACTCACCGCTTCAGCGTGAGAATTTTCCCACGCTGTCAGTGACGTGCATGAGGTGAGCCGAGTTCATTGGACATGAACTCGGCTCATCTGGATGTCGTCACAGAGAGACGCTGAGCAGCGCAAGCAAGCCTGCGCTTCTCAGTGTCTGCGGGATGACAGGCTGGATGGCAGCGTTCTGCTGCGGTCCAGCCTGTCATCTCGATGTAGCAGAGCTGAAGCTGTCGTGGGAACCATGGAAAGGTAAGGATGAGGTTGCTTTATTATTTTTCTTTTATTGCAGGAGATCGTTGGCTTCAGCTGGAATGGGCGTGACGGTAAGTATGGTTTAATTTAGAACAATAAAGGATTGTGTCTTTATTTCAATTAAAGGACTTTATTCTGGGTGTTTGTGTTTTTTTTAACTTTGACTATGGGGTTAGTAATGGGGGTGTCTTATAGACGCCTCTCCATTACTAACCTGGGCTTGATGTCAGCTGGCATTATAAGCTGACATCAACCCCAACCCTATTACCCCCTGCCACCGCACCAGGGCAGCGTGGAAGAGCGAGGCTAAGTGCCAGAATTGGCGCATCCTATGAATGCGCCATTTCTGGGGCGGCTGACGGCTGGTGTTTCTAGCCTGGGAGGGGGCCAATATTCATGGCTCCCTTCCTGGGCTATTAATATCAGCCCCAAGCTGTCTGCCTAGCCTTTGCTAGCTATTAAATTAGGGGGGACCCCACGTCATTTTTTTGGGGGGGTCCCCCATTTTAATAGCTATTAAAGGCTATGTATTCAGCTGGGGGCTGATATTAGTAGCCTGGGAAGCTCCGTGGGTATTACCCCCTTCCCAGGCTTCAAACATCTGCCCCAGCCGTCTGCTTAACCTCCGCTAGAGCCTAAAATTAAGGGGAACCCCACGCCAATTTTTTTAATAATAAATCCTTTATTTTAATACTAAATGACAAGTACAGTAACCAACACTATCACTGTACTTCATATATATGTGACTGACATGTTTCTATCTATCTAATCTATGTGTGAAGCTCTATTCTGTCTGTTATAAATTGTGGGGTACCGCTGCTGAATTGCCGGCCGGCTTTTTTAAAGAGACGGTGCATGAAAACACTATTATTTTTTTTGATAAATCCTTTACGCTAAATGACAAGTACAGTAAGCAGCACTTTCACTGTACTTCGTATATATGTGGCTGACATGTTTATATCTATCTAATCTATGTGTGAAGCTCTATTCTTTCGGTTCTAGATTGTCGGGTACAGGTGTATGCCGCTGCTGAATTGCCGGCTTTTCATGTTTCACTGTTGGCACTGTTCCCATCGATTTGGGCAATCACTGTAATGCCACAACCACCATGGCTGTGGCATTACAGTGAGTGGCAGACAATCCCTGCATGATTGGTGCTCTAAATAGCGCCAGACATGCAGGACACGCTTTTGGTGCACGAACAGTTATCGAACATAACCTCGAACAGCCGAATTTTTTGCAAATCGTTCGGGTTCGTCGAACAACTCGAACACCGCCCAAAACAGCTCGAATTTGAGATTGGCGAACAGTTCTAGTCGAACACCGCTCATCTCTAGTAATGACAACATACATCTGTCAGGAAGCTTACTTTACGATGAAGATGTTGGAAGGTCCCATATGAATAGATCAGGATTATTCATACGGCTTTTTATATTTATGTGCAGATTGTACTATATCACATCATGGTTGTATTTGTATTTGTGTTTGATTGATAGATGAATTGTATAATGACTATGTTACACCACTTATTGTTTTTGTTTCCTTTTACTTTTGTATGGGCAGGCACAATGGATGTGTGCATGTGTGATGTGGGGCTGCACATACGTGTGCGGGCGCACACCACGGATGTATATTGAATGCATCCTATTACATCATATAAAATCCCTCCCTCTTCTCTTTTTTCTTTTATTTGGATTGTTGTGAATTAGTGTATTGTTTTATTCAATCCTCATCCTATTAATCACTGATTATTGAGCTACATATATGTGGCCCCTTGTATATATATGTGCACCTTATTATTATGTTTAGCTACATAATGTGTCACTGTGCACTTTATCATCTATATTCAAATTCGGTATATCTCTGGAATACTGTTGTTAACGATTGTGGTTGTCTGTATTTTATGTTTAATCATTAATTCTATTCTATCAATCACTTAGCATTGAGCTACATACATATGGTTTCATATGTATGAATAATTAACAACTGTTTCATTGTTATGTTTAATCATATAGCTAAATCATGTACAATCTATATATTTATTATCATGGCACTTTATTGCACATTGTACTTTATTATTATGTAATTTTATATTTGTTATGCTGATAGTATTCAGCGTTCTTTTGTGCAATGTCTTTTATATTTATAGGGCTGTATAATCTTAGAAACATCTATATTATTTTGTCATATATACACTTAGTATGCAATTCCTTTTACCACAATGTTGATGAGCAGTGACGTGCAGGTGTCCCCCAGACGCTCAGGTTTCCGCTGGTGCCGGCGTCTTGATGCGGCATAGGACCTGCGGTCACGTGATCCCACGTGACCGTGGTTCCTGGGCGACGGAGCATGTGACTCCTCACGTGTTTGGTCTCCTTAGCCGCATGACGCCGGACGCTGGCGGTCTCCTTAAAGCGGTGGGAGTAGCCTGCGTGACAACCCCCCCAACTCATCCCCATTGTGTGGCAGCCTCTTTTTAACCATACACCGGGAGTCTGACGTCACCCCCTGAGGAAAGACGCACCGAAACGCGCATCGGGGTGAGCACTACACCAGTGGCAGGAGCACTCTGTCCAGAGCCACCACAACACGTGCTCATCATAGAAAGCAGGTATAATCTTATATACAATAGGGTTTGATGAGCAGTCAGTGCAATCCATTAATATTATTGTTGAATTGAAATGAAATATTATGATATGGACATATACTGCTAGTCATGCCCTGGGTGGTGTTTAATCTGATTACCTGCTTTGCAATACCTGATATTGATACCCTGCCATTGCAGCAGGTTGTATTTAAGCAGTGACACTCACATTGAACTCAAACTGAGTGGTGTCATTACCATGTAGCTCTGGTGTCCTGTCTGTATACAAGTAATTAATTAATTATTGTTTTAATATGGTATTATCATGTGTGTATGCTCTTTTCTTTGCCACCATGTACCCTATTTTGTCACAATAAAGGTCTTTTTTATTGAATATATATGGCCTCTCTGTCGGATGTACATACAGTATGTAGTTCTCCATATAGCATAGCAGTACACCACTGGCCACCATGACAAAAGAAGAAAGTAGGCTATTAGAGTTGGGCGAATTTATTCAAGCGGAATTGACTTCTACCTGAATTTTATAAAAACCCATAATCTCCAGAATGCAGGGTTTCTTTTGTAATTCGCTCCTCATGAAATCAGCAAAATGGTGGCCGACTTAACTATACAGAGCCGGTAGAAGGTCGAAAAAACAAGAAACCTAATACCTCACCACTCATTTATTTGGCAAACTCCACTGCTAAGCCTGGGATGTCCCTGTGTGACTATCGTAAGGTTGAGGCACATGTCGTGATGTGCATCGCGACTTTAGGTTGCGCTCTCTAGGTTGGGACTTCTGGCTGCGACTAGGCCCGGGACATATCTAGGCATGTGGTGGTAATTTGATGTTGACGCGCCCCCTGGGCCGTGTGTGGGGGAATACCCGGAGCCGGGTCTCTGTGTAATGTCAGGGGTTGTAGTCTCCGTGGCGGCGACCCGATCCCGTGGCTCAGGGTGGTCAAACCAGTGGCGGATCTGTTTATTTGGTATTTAATGTTTAAATGTCCGACTACGCCACCCATGGATTGCGGCCACTGAGAACCGCCGCTGCGGGGCAGACCGCTGAGGCTGATGTTGTGTGCGCAGCAGAGCGTAATATAACTCCCCACGGGAGGAGTATAGCCTCAGGGCAATGAGTGCAGATGGTGGGGGTGATGGTGCGTGGGAGCAACAGTAATGACTCAGAGTCCAGTGATGCAGTCCAGGCTCTTTACTCACAGTTTTACACTCCAAGCCACTTCTGCAGGTAATGGCTGCCCACGTCGTACTGTGCTCACCAGATGAGGGGCTCGGCCAACTCCCAGGTACCTTTGGAATGCTTTTCAGGACCCCCTTCATGTGTCCTTTCTCTGGCCCGTCATACCCCACAATTGACCACGTTTCTGTCCAGCTGCCTCGGGCCTTGGCGGGCAAACGTATGTTCCGTTTCCCTGGGCCCTATATGGTGCCTTCCTAACGAGTGTAGTGAGGGGCCATAACACGTGCAATGCCACGGCCTCCGGTTACTAGCTGAGGGTAGTTGCTCTCCTCCACTAGATGAGGGATCCGGTTCCCTTTCTTGGCCTGACCCCCCTGCTCTGGTAGCGGCGGGTGTACGGTGGCGACTAGCCGGTCCGCACCCCTGGGGTACCCCGGAAATGTGGTGTAGTGCATGTGGGTGTTAGGCTCCTGAGCCACACTCCATCCTTACCTGGAAGTGAGATATCACACCTCTGGATGAGATGCAATACCTCTGTAGCGACTGAACCCTCGGGGCGCTACAATGTCATCGTGCACCAGAACCTTACAAAGCTTAAAGGGAATCTGTCAACACTTTTGACCTATCCAAACTATTAATATGGGCACACAGGTTATAGACTGCTGAGTCCTGACGCTATGCCTCGTATAAGATGCCTTGTTGTTGATAACTCATCTTTTGTCACTTTATGTAAATTAACTCTTCCAGGCTATGGGGAGGACGCTGCCCGGAAGATAACGCCACCTCCAGAGCTTATTCTAAATAGAAGGTTGGGTTGTGATGTCATCACTATCGTTCCGGTGGAGACCCTCCAAGCAATAGAGCGAAAAGCAGATTCCCAGGTTAAGAATAGATAATTCTCTTCTTCTATACTAATAGCGAATTTTTTTTTGATATGGTTGAAAACTCCTTTAAGATGTTCTTCATTTTTGTAGTCCCTGCAAGAGGGTGACTTGGTACAAGTTCAATAACACTTATAACTCATACTTTAACTTGTATGGACTCCTCAAGATTAGTAGATCTTGGTATGCATTTATATATCTTTGGTTTTGGCACTAGCCCTGCTTACACTGTGTTCCAAATTATTATGCAAATAATATTTTCTCAGATTTTCCCAAATTACCTTTATGAATTGCAGTCATTGTAATTTTCCATTCAAATAACTATTAGAGTACAATTGAAAGGTTTTTGTACAAACTGCCTATGATAACAGTATATTTTTAAAAAAATAAAAAACTCAAACTGCACTCAAAATGCATGTTCCAAATTATTATGCACAGCAGAGTTTTCAACCTTTTCATTTTAATAAAGAACAAAAAAATTGTCATTTTTTGAAATTATAAGCATCAGCAGGTTATTAGAAACTGAAGTCAAACAGTTTTCAACTCAAAACTTTATTCTAGGTGATGTTACATTTGCACATAGGACCCCTTGTTTGAAAGGAGCTTATGAACTCTTTCGTCCATTGAATTTGTCAGGTTTTGGATGGTTTCTGCTTCAATTGTTTTGCATGAGGACAGAATACCCTCCCAGAGCTGTTGCTTAGATGTGAACTGCCTCCCGCCATCATAGACACTCCTTTTGATGATGCTCCAGAGGTTCTCAATGGGGTTGAGGTCAGGGGAGCATGGGTGCCACACCATAAGTTTGTCCCCTTTTATGCCCATAGCAGCCAGAGATGCAGATGTGTTATGTGCAGCATGAGACGGGGCATTATCATGCATGAAATTATCTCGATGGTCCAGATGGATGGAGTGGAGGATGGCTGGTTGATGGACACCCCATGCAAACACGGCTACGGCGCTAACAAGGAGGAGGTGGAGTAATGTTTTGAGATGGAATCATGGGGAGAGAGATTGTCGGCCCTTTTAAGATCCTTGAAGGGGTAAAGATGAACTCCATAATGTATGTTGAGTTTCTCAAACAGCACTTCCTTCCATGGTTCAAGAAGAAGAACCGTGCATTCCGCAGCAAGATCATTTTCATGCATAATAATGCACCGTCTCATGCTGCACATAACACATCTGCATCTCTGGCTGCTATGGGCAGAAAAGGGGACAAACTTATGGTGTGGCACCCATGCTCCCCTGACCTCAACCCCATTGAGAACCTCTGGAGCATCATCAAAAGGAGTGTCTATGATGGCGGGAGGCAGTTCACATCTAAGAAACAGCTCTGGGAGGGTATTCTGTCCTCATGCAAAACAATTGAAGCAGAAACCATCCAAAACCTGACAAATTCGATGGACGAGAGAGTTCAGAAGCTCCTTTCGAACAAGGGTCCTATGTGCAAATGTAACATCACCTAGAATAAAGTTTTGAGTTGAAAACTGTTTGATTTCAGTTTCTAATAACCTGCTAATGCTTATAATTTCAAAAATGACAATTTTTTTGTTCTTTATTAAAATGAAAAGGTTGAAAACTCTGCTGTGCATAATAATTTGGAACATGCATTTTGAGTGCAGTTTGAGTTTTTTATTTTTTTAAAATTATACTGTTATCATAGCCAGTTTGTACAAAAACCTTTCAATTGTACTTTAATAGTTATTTGACTGGAAAATTACAATGACTGCAATTCATATAGGTAATTTGGGAAAATCTGAGAAAATATTATTTGCATAATAATTTGGAACACAGTGTAGTTATCTACCTACTCCCTCAATGTTCTTCATGTCAGTGATATTTTCCTTAATAAATGAGGTCACATCTCTTTCCACATCCAACATGGAAATGTAATTGTGCCTTAACTTAAAGAGTTTGCCTCTGCTTTTCTATTGATGGGCTATCCTTAGGATTGGTCATGAATATCTGGGTATAACATCAGTACACCCGCCGATCAACTGATACCAGCCGGAAGTTCCCGGAAAACAGAAGATCCATCATTTCTATAGTGGCTGCAGGCGGGTACTGCATACCCTATTCTAACTGATAAAGGGAGGATCTGGAGTAACCAGCCTCGGCCACTATAGTTTTGACGGAGCTGTTGTGTCCCTGCAGCATCCAAGAAATTCCATCCGGTAACAACTGATCGGCGGGGTTGCCGGATGTCGCACCCTCACTGATCAGATATTAATGACCTATCCTAAGGACAGACCATCACTAAAAAAAATACTAATAAAGTATTGGCCAACCCCTTTAAGGTCTTTGAACCCTAGAGGTGGTGACAGTTCCACCAAAGTACCATGAGATTATCAGATGGGCTTACTGTAACAATGGCTTCGTTAAACAGAAGATGCACATTTGGACATGACTTTGGAGTGATTTACTAGTTGCTTAGGTCTAGGGCGCACATGTCAAACTCTGGCCCTCAGGGTGACTATATTTGTCCTGTGACGCCATATGGAGGACTATGTGGGGGCCATTATTCTGTATGGAGGCTTATGTGGGGTCATTATTCTGTCTAGAGGACTAAGTGGCGCCATTATTCTGTATGGAGGACTATGTGGGGCCCATTATAGAGTATGGAGGATTATGTGGGGCCATTATTCTGTATGGAGGACTAAGTAGGGCCATTATACTGTATGGCGGACTATGTGGGGCCATTATTCTTTATAGAGGGATATGTAGGGCCCATTATTCTGTATGGAGGATTATGTGGGGTCCATTATACTGTATGCAGCACTATGTGGGGCCCATTATTCTGCATGGAGGACTATGTGAGGCCCTTTATACTGTATGGAGGACAATTTGGGCCCATTATTCTGTATGGAGGACGATGTGGGGCCATTATACTGTATGGAGGACTATGTAGGGCCATTATTCTGTATGGAGGACTATGTGGGGCCCATTATTCTGTATGGAGGACTATGTGAGGCCCATTATACCGTATGGAGGACTATGTGGGGCACATTATTGTGTATGGAGGAATATGTGAGGCCCATTATACTGTATGGAGGACTATATGGGGCCCATTATTCTCTATGGAGGACTATGTGATGCCCATTATACTGTATGGAGGACTATGTGGGGACCATTATCTGTATGGAGGACTATGTGGGGCTCATTATACTGTATGGAGGACTATGTGGGGCCCATTATACTGTATGGAGGACTATGTGGGGCCCATTATACTGTATGGAGGACTATATGGGCCATTATTATGAAGGGAGCACTATGTGGGACCCATTATACTGTGTGGAGGGCTGTATGGGGATCACAGTTGGGGCATCATACTGTGTTGGGGGGTCACCATACTTTGCCAGGGGGGTTGAGTGAGAATTACAGTAGGAACATCATACCATACATGTGGAGGGTACTGTGGAGGAATTCACTGTAGGGGTATCATACTGTGTTTGGGAGGCACTTTTGTTAGCATCATACTTTATGAGGACAATGAAAGGGCAATCTATGGGCTTCAATAGGAGGAAAATTAATCTGTAAGGGCTATAAAGTTGTGAGATATGCTCCTCTGTGACCCCACCGAATACTGATGTTTTGTTTTTAATAAATATCAAGGTTGACCCGCGATTTTGTCCAAGTTTTTAATTTTGGCCCTCTGTGCATTTGAGTTTGACATCACTGGTCAAGGACGTCAGTTTGGCACTGTTAGATCACAATGATAAATTTGAACCAGGGTCCCCAAAGGATTTTTGCCACTGAGGAACCATGACCCCAATTTGACCATGGAGTGTGACAATCATATTTTCCTACCATGGCTCAGCCCTCATAATAACCTTAAATGGAAACCAAGAGAATATTTTATATATATATACAGTATTCTGTATATGTATATACATTACATATATTTCTTTTCATTTCTCAAAGCGTGTCAATTTCAGAACTGAAAATATTCTTTACACCAATTTATCACTTGTACTTTGATTTGTCCTGAGACCCTAATCAATCTAGAATTATGGCACGACGACCATCTGCTTCCTGGTTTTGCTGGAAGGACTTGATCATTTAAAGCGTTTTATTCCTGTTGGAGACTACAATGAGATCCATGGGGAATAAGAATTGGCTGAGCCTGTTCCTGATTATAACTTAGAGCCAGCTGGTTGCCCTAAATATAGTAAATGGGTCTTGACCGGACAAAAGTGAGATCTACGATTATGTTGAAATGTGAATTATAATGTTGTGTCGGTTCTTTTTTTCCAGAAACTGTTAGATCTACGGGCCGTACATCTGGTGTTTAGATAACCGGAAACAAAATCACACGTTGAAACAGAAAGGTGTGTAGAGAAAACTCAACGGAGAGCGTAGAACGACACATGGAAACATGGTCCAGATTATTTTTATCATTTATTTGGAGCCTTGGAGAATTACACAATTGTCTTTGAATGGAACAGGGAAAGAAGTCTGTTTTCTAACAAGCACAGTATGTATAAGTAGTCTTGTACAGTGATATAACATAATACCTATGTTAATACATATAAATTCCAATTATGTATACCAAATCAAGACATTCAAGCCTCGCCACTTGGACTGTTGAGTAAATCCACTTTTGGGACAGGCTTGAATAATATTGCCCTTTCTGTGATTCAGTGTGTTGGATTGTCCTGGCAAAATTGGGACTGTTACCAAGTATAATAGAATATATTGTCCATTTAAACATAGCCAAGAGCCATAGAAAAGAAGACCACAACTTCTATGGGTCCCTGAGTCACATTGCACAATGTAAACTGCCAGGTACGACTTGGACACATTTGCACATTTGAGATGGATGACGACGAACTGGAAGTTGTAAAGAACTTCAACCTACTCGGATCAATGATCACTCAAGTCAATAGGAGAATAGCTATGGGTAGATCAAGAATGAAGTCACTGGACAAGATCTTCAAATCGAGGAACATTTCACTGGTGTCGAAGACACGACTCGTACATAGTCTGGTCTTTTCTGTAGTAACATACGGATGCGAAACCTTGACCATAAAGAAACAAGACAGGAGAAGAATCAACGCCTTCGAAATGTGGTGCTGGAGACGGGTGTTATCAATACCATGGATGGAAAGGAGAAAAAAAAATCAATTTTGAACCAAACTTGTCACTCGAAGTAAGGATCACCAAGCTACGACTTGTCCACTTTGAACACATCATGCGAAGAGAACAAACACTGAAGAAGGACATCATGGTCAGAAGAATAAAAGGAACAAGGTGAAGAGGAAGACCAGCAACCCGATGGCTTGATACTATCAAGATAACGGTGGAGAAGACCCTGGTGGACCTATCTAGGCTTGCACAAGATGGATCTTCCCAAAAGAGTTCATCCATCATGGCTCGAGATCGAGCTGAAGGCCGTTAAATAATAATTATTGTTGGTTTGGTGCTGGTTAAACAGGGGTGCAGAGACTAAAGTTTTCCCTAGTTTCCACCTTTAATTGCCGCTATGGACTTTTCTGTAGAATATTTTCTTGAATAGCTACGAATTGACGATAATTGCATTGATGCAGTAGTATAGTGATGAGGAAGAGAGCCTCATGGTGGCTCTGTGGTAACACTGTTGCTTTGCGGCACTCGTGTCCTGGCTTCAAATCCCACCAAGGACAACATCTACAAGGAGTTTACATGTTCTCCCTGTGTTTGCATACTGATAGAGAATTTAGATTGTAAGCCCCACAGGGTACATTGATGATGGTGTCTGTAAAGTGCTGCAGAATATATTGGTGATATATAAGTGGACAGCTCAAAGGGTTATTCCCATCTTTGTTGATGACCATGGTTCTCTACTGCTTATAAAAACAAACAACTTTGTTTTTTTATTAAAAAGGGAAACAAAGAGCCTGTAAAAGCCCAATGATGCTACATTTTGAAGGAAACCTAATTGCAAAAATTTATTTTAGCCCAAAATAAATGCATTTAAGTAAGAAAAAAGAATCCAAAGGTGAAAATCCCATTGAATACAGCTTGTTTTCTATGAGATCAGCCACTGCTTCAATCTAGCACCAGTTGCAAACACATGCAGTGCTCAGAAGCTCTTATGAGCTTGTAAGCGTTGCACTAAAACTTGCTGTGATCACTGGAGTTCACGGTTAGCTCCTGACCTGGCGAGCTTCAGTTTCACTGCTCTTCCAATGCTGTAGAGACCAAGCTGTCTCCTATAGCAGAATTTGGAAAGTGTGGTTTGGGCAAGTGGCTTACCAATGCTGCTGAGATGAACTAACAATCAATCAGGAGCGACTGCTCCCCAGCAATCAGGAAGTCAGGTGTTACGCATCTGCGGCCTCCAGAACCTCTGCTACCTGTTCACGGTCTCCAGGACCTCCGCTGACTGTTCCCGGTCTACTGTTTATCTGCTGTCTACAGGACCTCTGCTATGTTTTCATGGTCCCTAGGACCTTTGCTACCTGTTGGTGGTCTCAAGGACATCTGTTACCTGTTCCCGGTCTAGCGTCCGCTTGCAGTCTCCAGGACCTCTGCCACTCATTCCCAGTCTCCTGTCCGCCTGTGGTTTCCAGGACCTCAAGTACTTTCTTCTTGGTATCCTATCTGCCTATGGTCTCCAGGACCTCTGCTACCTGTTCCCCGTCTCCCTTCTTCTTGCAGTCTCCAGGACCACTGCTACCTGTCCACAGTCTCCTGTCCACTAGTGTTGAGCCACCCCCGTAGTGTTCGAGTTCGGTTCGGTTCGTCGAACACCCGTGTGTTCGCCGAACTGTTCGTCGAACTGTTCGTCGAACACCTTCGAACACCGTTAAAACCAATGGCAGGCAAACAAAAACACATAGAAACACATAGAAAACACCTTCAAAGGTGTCCAAAAGCTGACAAACTGCTCAGAAGACACAACTAACACATGGAAAAGTGACAAGTACATATAGTCATACGAAAAGAAAAGAGGTGGAGGATTAAAAGGAGGGGGAGACACAGATATAGGCATGTCATGCCCTTCTAAAATCCAAAAAGTGAGAAGCCGAGACGGCCAGTCCGCTCCTGCCCGTGCCACCTCCGTGTCGCCGGGTTTGTGCCAGAGCCGCGGTGAACCCTGACGGCCAGCCCCCCTCTCCCAATACTGGTGCCTGTCCGCTGGTGGGTCGAGAGAGCCCCCCTGTGGTGGAGGCAGCTCTAAGCTTTTTAATTTAAATTGTCCCTCTAATTTGAATGAATACACTTTAAATCCATTTACAAGGATCTATTGGAGGGCAAGTCTCATGCCAGCAGCCGCGTAATTCCAGCTCCAGTAGCGTCCACTAAAGCTGCTGCAGTTAAAAAGCTTTTATAAGGAACGAGCTCGGCTGTCCACCGCAAGGCATCCTAGTGCCAGTCCCAGCCCCTATGCCTTGGGGTGCCTCCTGATGCTCTTCACTAAGTATCCCGTGGTCCCGAAGCATTTCCTTTGAAAAAATTAAGTGTCCAAACTACAGGTGGTGTAGCTTGCTTAACAGCCGGGATAATCCGCTGACTAGCAGACACTGCTACTAGGCACAAAGTATTTCCTGGGCTAGATGCAGTTAAAAATTTGTAAGTAGATACTCTCGTTGGATGCTGAGAAAGCATTCCATAGAGTCTCCTGGCACGCCATATATGATTCTCTTAAAAAGCTTGGGGTAGGGGTCTAGGGGACCCTTTTATAGCCAAAATCACGGCCCTGTATCACAATACGTCACCTAGGCTGAAGATAAATGGAACTGTAGCACCGAGGGCTCGGTTGCTACAGACGTATTGCACCTCACCCAGAGGTGTGATATCTCACTCTCAGATAAGGATGGAGTGTGGATCAGGACCCGACACCTGCATGCATTACACCACATTGCCGTGGGGCAGGGCGACCAATATGCCCCTGAGATGGGCACGACAGTCCCTGTCCCTGGCTGGAGTGGGGGGAGGGAACACTGAGGAAGGGGAACCCTGCAGTGCAGGAGCAGGGAGGAAGCAGTTCCTGGGTGCATTGAGAAGGGAGTATAAAAGGTGGGCACCATCTTAGTTCAGTGCAGAGAAGTCTGAGCAGAAGTGGCAGGGAGCAGGGGCTCTGCATGAGCTCTGCTCCGGAGGCGGGCCTAGTAACAGAGGCCCAGGCCTGCAAGAGGGAGAAGGAAGGAAGAGGAGCGGAGAAGGCTCCAGGAACGAGGAATGAAGGGATCCCAGGGGTGCGGACGGGCGAGTCACCACCGCACGCCCGAATCCACCTGCGTGGAGGGGTCAGGCCAAAGGGGGAGACCGGTCCCCGAACTAGTGGAGGCAGGAAACGACCCTCAGCTAGAAACCGGAGGCTCTGACATTTTATGTGGCGCAGCCCCTTGCTCCACCCGCTAGGAAGGCACCACATAGGGTCAGGGAAACTGGCGCCAAGTTTACCAAGAAGAGGCCCGAGGCAGCCGGACAGAAGTGTTGGTAAGAAAGGCCAGACAAAGGACACACAAAGGGGGTCCTGTGAAGCGCTCCAAAGTTATCTGGGAGTTGTCTGAGCCCCTCACCTGGTGAGCACAGTACGACGTGGGCAGCCGTTACCTGCAGACGTGGTCTGGATAATAAGAACTGTGAGTAAAGGCCCTGAACTGCATCACTGACTCCGTGTCGTTACTGCTGCTGCCCTGCACCATCACCCCCATCCTCCGCATACACTGCCCTGAGGCTATACTCCTCCCGTGGGGAGTTATGCTACGCTCTGCTGCACCCACAACACCAGCCTTAGCGGTCTGCCCTGTAGCGGCGGTTCACTCTGACCGCAATCCACGGGTGGCGTAGTCGGACATTTAAACATCAAAACCACATAAATAGTTCCGCCACTGGTTTGACCGCCCTGAGACACGGAACCGGGTCGCCGCCACGAAGACTACAACCACCAGCATCCACCAAAAAGGGTCCGGCTCCGGGTGTCCCAAGGCCCAGGGGGTGCGTCAGAACATTTTCATCACCTTTCACAATCACCAATGGGACAAGGCAGGGATGTCCTCTGTCCCCTCTCTTATACATCCTAGTGACGGAGCACCTGCTCTCATCAATTCGCCATAACCCCAATATTAGGTGGATTGAGGTGGGAGGCACCGAGTACAAGTGCTCTCTATTTGCTGATGATGTCCTAGTATATATCACTCAATCACATATATCCATCCCTGCTGTTATGGCTGAAATAGATCACTTTGTTACATGGTAAAATTTTAAAATCAATGCAGCGAAGTCTGAGGCCCTCGATGTCTCCCTCCCTAAATCCATATAGGATTCCATCCAGTCCAACTTTCCCTTTGCCTGGCCCTCACAGGGTATCAAATACTTAGGAATTCCTATTCATAGAGACCTCTCCCATCTATGTTATCTTAATTTTGGGCCCTTTATTGAACAATTCCATACAGACCACGGTTGGCAAGTTGGAACTGTGAGATTCACTACGTGCACCACTGGTATTTTGTGGAAAAGCACATGTAAGATTCTGCAACAGTCTCTGCTGATACTCCTGCATGCGTGCATCCCTTTCTATGGCAGGAATAATTTCTGCAAATTTACTTTTGTACCGGGGATCTAACAGTGTGGCAACCCAGTAGTCAGGATTATTTCTAATTCTCACAATTCGAGGGTCATGTTGCAGGTAGTGCAGCAAGAAGGCACTCATGTGTGTTGCGCATCCAGGAGCACCAAGTCCCTGTTGTGTTGGTGGCGAGGTAACAATCATGCTTCCTTCCTCTGTCCTCTCCCCCCAACCTCGCACAACAGAAATGTGATCAAGGTCTCCCTCATCTGATGAGTCTTCCATCAGTTCGTCCTCCACTTCTTCCTGGGCTCCTGCACCTTCCTCACTAGTTTGGCTGCTACCATGCGCCCTGGTAAAATCATCTCCCCCACCCTCACATGCCTGCCGCCCTGGTGCTGCCGACCGTCTGGACCTTGCAGATGTTAGCCCTTCCGCATACAACTCCTCCTCCTCTACTTCCTCCACCTCCTCTTGTGCCACCACCTGACTCCGAATTCTGTTTAACATGTGCTCCAGCATGTAAATCACCGGAATAGTCATGCTGATAATGGCATCGTCAGCACTAAACATCTTCGTCGCCATTTCAAAACTGTGCAGAAGGGTGCATAGGTCCCTGATCTGAGACCACTCCTCCAGCGTGATTTGCCCCACCTCTGAATCTCGTTGGCCCAGGCTATACGTCAGAACGTATTGCACCAGGGCTTGTCGGTGCTGCCACAGTCGCTGCAACATGTGCAGAGTTGAATTCCACCGGGTAGGCACATCGCATTTTAGCCGGTGAAGTGGCAGGCCCAACGACTTCTGTAGAGATGTAAGTCGCTGAGCTGCGGGATGCGAACGGCGGAAGTGAGCACACAGCGACCGTGCCCTCTGCAGAAGGCCATCTAGTCTGGGATAGTGGGCTAAAAATTGCTGGACAACCAGGTTCAACACGTGAGCCATACAAGGCACGTGTGTGACATTGCCCCGGCGAAGGGCCGCACCCAGGTTTGCAGCATTGTCGCACACGGCCTTCCCTGGTTTCAGGTCCAGTGGAGACAACCATTCATGAAATTGGTTCTCCAGAGCTGACCACAACTCCTCAGCTGTGTGACTCACATTTCCCAGACATTTCAATGTAAAAACCGCCTGATGACGTTGAGCCCTACTGCCAGCATAGTAAGGAGGTGTGCAGGATCCCTTCTGCGCAGTTAGAAAGCTTGTGGCATGACCAGACAGGCTTTGGGTGCAGGTGGAAGACCGAGAGGAGGTTGAGGAGGCAGAAGCAGTGGAGGAAAAATGACATAAAGAGGATTGACGCACAACTCGTGGGGACGGCAAGACTTGGACAACAGCCCCTTGTCCTGCTGTCACCATAGTTACCCAGTGCCCAGTCAGCGACATGTAACGCCCCTGTCCATGCCTACTCGTCCAAGTGTCTGTGGTGAAATGCACCCTGTCACACACAGAGTTTCTCAAAGAAGCGGTGATGTTGTGTGCGACATGCTGGTGGAGCGCAGGCACACCTTTCTTTGAGAAGTAGTGCCGACTGGGCATCTGGTACTGGGGCACTGCGACGGACATAAGGTCTCGAAAATCCTCTGTGTCCACCAGGCGGAAAGGCAGCATTTCTGTAGCCAAGAGCTTGCAGATGGTGAAATTCAACCTCTTAGCTTTCTCATGGCTAGGAGGAAATGGTCTTTTACTTGTCCACATCTGAGGGACCGAGGGCTGGCTATTGTGCTTAGTCGGGGTTGATAAGGGTGTCCCCGGCAAACTGCCGGTCTGTGAGGAAGATGCAGGCGGACATGTTAGGTTGCCTTGATCCAAAGGTGGTGCTATCGATGTCGGACAGCGCTCAAGACCAGCTGGTGTTACCACCTCCAAAGAAAATGATGACCTGCCAATCACGCTGGCTGTTGCGGGTAAAGAGGTGGCAGGTCTGCGCCCCAAAACAGGTGTGACTGCTGTCCCCCCAGTCACAGAGGATGAAGAGGCCGCGGATGCACAAGATATGGCAGACGGTGGTTGGCCCGGCCGGCTAGAACGCATTGTAGCACACTGAGCTTCCCACTGCAACTTATGCTTCATGTCCATGTGCCGGTTCATGCATGAAGTACTCAAACTATGTATTTTTTGGCCTCTACTTAGCTTTTGCTGACAAATGTTACAGATAACACGAGTTGGGTCATCTTTATCGATCTGAAAAAATGCCCAGGCTATGCAAGGCTTAGCACCCATGCGACCTGAAGAGCCACCACGACTTGTGGTGAGAGGCAGAGTTGTGTTTGAGGATGCAGTTGTTGACGTGCTTCCAGTACTACGTCTCTGTCCAGGAAGGCGCAACCTGACCTCGTCGTCACTAGCATCTTCCTCCACCTCCTCTGCTGACCTCATCTCTTGGCTGACTGTGGGTTGACAGTAAGTGGGATCTCCGACCTCATCATCATCACCCTGTGCGTTATCACACCCGTCGTCCTCAGAGCCAACCTGTTCCTGCCCTGACAAAAAACTAAAGTTGTCGCTCCAATCAGGTATTTGAGTCTTATCATCGTCTTCCTCATTGTCTCCACCAACAGGAGTTACAGTTTGGGAATGAGGGTCTACATTATGGTCAGAACCTTCTGCGTCTGGTCCTGGATCTGACTCATAAAGATTCTGGGCATCAGTGCAGATCATTTCCTCGTCTGGATTCACAGAAGCGCTGGAGTCGACCTCTGATTCCCAGGCTATAGTATGAGTAAACAGCTCTGCAGACTCAACTATCTGTTCTACCTCATACTCAGACGGGCAGCTGGAGATTTGGGAGCTGTGAGGAAGCAAGTGCGATTTGGGTGACACCTTTGAGGACTGGAGTATTTGTGATGTTGAAGTTGATGTGGAGGAGAGCCCACTTAAAGGAGCACTTGATATCCGTTGAAGCACCTGCTGTTTTTGTGCCTCATCTGGAATTTGTAGCGATTGGCGTGGCCGTAAGAAAGGGATCTTATCACATTGTCCGCTAAAAGAAGTAGACATTTTAGTTTGACTGGAAGATGGTCTTTCTTCTGCACCTACCCCACGGACACAACCTTTTTTCCCCTTCCCAACACGCCTATTCCCCTTTCCACCAGCAGCAGGCCTTTTTCCACTCATTTTGGTGGTTAACTAATTCACAACTCTGGAGTTGTTTGCACAAAAAAACAATGGATGGTAACCGAGCAGAGCTGAGTGGCCAAACTGTGGTATTAGGCCAAAACTATTGGCTGGGTTAGATGCAGAAAAAAATTATTTTTAATTTGCAACCTGATGGAGGTCAGTATAGATGGACTAATAGACCAAGTCCCACACACCGCTAGAAGCCCAAATATTTTTTCAGAGCTAGATGCAGAAAATTTGTTTATTCAATTTGCAACCTGATGGAGGTCAGTATAGATGGACTAATAGACCAAGTCCCACACACTGCTAGAAGCCCAAATATTTTTTCAGAGCTAGATGCAGAAAAAAATTATTTTTAATTTGCAACCTGATGGAGGTCAGTATAGATGGACTAATAGACCAAGTCCCACACACCGCTAGAAGCCCAAATATTTTTTCAGAGCTAGATGCAGAAAAAAATTATTTTTAATTTGCAACCTGATGGAGGTCAGTATAGATGGACTAATAGACCAAGTCCCACACACCGCTAGAAGCCCAAATATTTTTTCAGAGCTAGATGCAGAAAAAAATTATATTCAATTTGCAACCTGCTGGAGGTCAGTATAGAAGGACTAATAGAACAAGTCCCACACACTGCTAGAAGCCCAAATATTTTTTCAGAGCTAAATGAAGAAAAAAATTATTTTTAATTTGCAACCTGATGGAGGTCAGTATAGATGGACTAATAGACCAAGTCCCACACACTGCTAGAAGCCCAAATATTTTTTCAGAGCTAGATGCAGAAAAAAATTATTTTTAATTTGCAACTTGATGGAGGTCAGTATAGATGGACTAATAGACCAAGTCCCACACACTGCTAGAAGCCCAAATATTTTTTCAGAGCTAGATGCAGAAAAAAATTATTTTTAATTTGCAACCTGATGGAGGTCAGTATAGATGGACTAATAGACCAAGTCCCACACACCGCTAGAAGCCCAAATATTTTTTCAGAGCTAGATGCAGAAAAAAAATATTTTTAATTTGCAACCTGATGGAGGTCAGTATAGATGGACTAATAGAATGATGCTATGCCCAAAAGATTTTACTTCACTAGGTGCAGTAAAAAAATTGGTATTCTATACACAGGTGGTATATCTTGCAACACAGATAGGCTACTCCACTGACTAACACACTCTGCAATAGGCCAAAAAGGATTAGCTTTGCTAGATTCAGCCAAATGCTGTGAAAAAAACTTGCACAGCACTGGCACAGACCTGCCTGGCAAAAACTGATAGGAACTGATGTAACCTAGTCCTGAAAAGGACTCCAATTACAATTAGTCTTTACTCCCACAATCTATCTATTTAAGAGCACAGACCTGCCTGATAAAAGTCGTAGGAAATGCTGTAACCTAGTCCTTAAAAGGACTGCAATCACAACTATTCCCTACTCCCAAGCTATCTGTATATTTGTGCGAAAATTGGCTTGAAATTAACAAGGTATAGCGCACACAGCAACAGCGGTGCCGTCTAACACGCAGCTGCAGCAGTGAGAAAATGGTGGCGACGGGGAAAATGGCTTGGTCTTATAGGGCAAGGACATGTGACATACACTGCCAATCACACATGCCCTTGCTTGTGTGAAAAAAAGCACTTCGCTCCGTGTGTGCGCTGCTGATAGGCTGACAGATTGCACCTCCCCACTGCAAATGCGGGAAAGAGAAAAAAAATGGAGATCTTCATTGTTCCTGCAGAGATCCATCCCCTGCCCCTCCCCCCGCCCCGCTGTACACTCAAACTGCGTATTAACATTAATTTTCATCATTACTGAGAAAAAATCCAGTTATGATTTTGGTGCACGAACAGTTATCGAACATAACCTCGAACAGCCGAATTTTTCTCAAATTGTTCGTGTTCGCCGACCGGCTCGAACACCGCCCAAAACAGCTCGAATTTGAGATTGGCGAACAGTTCGAGTAGAACAACGCTCATCTCTACTGTCCACCTGCGGTCTCCAGGACCTCTAGTACTTTCTTCTCGGTCTCCTATCTGCCTATCGTCTCCAGTACCTCTGCTACCTGTTTCTCACGTACCTCATCTACCTGCTGCACCCACGCTTGTGGTCCGTATGCCCACCTGGACCTTGGCCTTGGAAGATCCACCTCACCAGGTGATCCTTACATTGAGATACAGGGGATCAGTGCATTTCTAAAGGGTAGTAATGAGAGCAATGCTGTAACAAAAGGGGTAGAGAAAATAGTTTCTGATCTATTATAGACAGAACAATGGGGGATGACTACTGCTGCAGGTAGTTGCCTTATAGCCAGACATGAGTTTGGTAAAAAAAAAAAAAAAAAAAAAAAAGAAGAGATAAAAAATGACTAATTTTAAAAAAATCTCATCTTTTTTATTGTAATATTACAAATGGCTTCTGATGCTTGTGGTTGCCTTACAGCCAGACATGAGTTTGTCAATAAAAGAAGAGATGTACAATGCCTGATCTAAAACAATCTAATTTTTTTAATGGTAATATTACAAATGACTTCTGCAGCAGGAAGTTGCCTTACAGCCAGACATGAGTTTGTCAAAAAAAGAAGATATGAAAAATGACTGATCTAAAAAAAATTCTCATCTTTTTAATTGTAATATTACAAATGACTTCTGCTGCAGGAAGCTGCCTTACAGCCAGACATGAGTTTGTCAGAAAAAGAAGATATGAAAAATGACTGATCTAAAAAATCTCATCTTTTTAATTGTAATATTACAAATGGCTTCTGCTGCAGGAAGTTGCCTGATAGCCAGACATGACTTTGTCAAAAAAGAGGAGATGGAAAATGACTGATCTAAAAAATCTCATCTTTTTAATTGTAATATTACAAATGGCTTCTGCTGCAGGAAGTTGCCTTACAGCCAGACATGACTTTGTCAAAAAAAAGAGGAGATAGAAAATGACTGATCTAAAAAATTCTCTTTTTATTGTAATATTACAAATAACAGAAAAAAAGGAAGTTTCACACTGGCATTTTTTACATTATCTACCTTTATTTTTCCTTGATAGCCACCTTACCTGGTTTACAATGTGACATTATTTGGCATTCCTTGGCCGTTTGCAATAGGACAAGGTAGACTTCAATAAATAAGTCTCCCCTGATTTGCCTGAGATTGATTAGGGCCGAGGTTAGTATTGACAGTGATTTGTTACCTCTCTCTTCCTAGGTCACCGCTATCGGTGCTTCCTCTGCTCGCCTAAATGAAACAGTACAAGTGCAAAGTCTTCTCCGCAACACAAGGATGTAGCGAGATGACATTCATTTAGTCAGTATTGTCGACTCTCAGATCAAAGCATGCCCTGCTGATGCTAGCCGAGACAGGGCAGCGACATACATGCCTCTGTATAATTCACTGTCATTTACTCCCTTCTCATCCTTTCTGTGCAGATACGCGGCATCTGCCCCAGTCACATTTTCATCCATAAGGTAAATATATTAAATTATTTAAAAGGAAAAAAAATCTTTTACTTTTCCTCTTTCTTATTTTCCCAGTAAATGAGAATCAGCAGGTAGCAGGTAATGTTATCATCGCTAAATAGGGCATTAGAGACCATCTGCTCTGTATGTGCCGCTGTAATGAAAGACATTAGGAAATACTGCAACTAGATGTATAATTTGATGATGACCAGGAAAGTGCATGAAAGATTCAGGGAGGTTATATGAATAATACGCGCAAGACATCACATTGGCTATAGGGGATTTTTTTGACACCCAGACACTAACTGACGTGTAAATCAGCATTATTAGACAATATTATATTTTCCCTTCTTTATTTTTTATTAGCAAGGTGTCAGTGTTAGCTATAGTTGTGGGATTATATTCCAAAATCAGAAGAAATGCAGTTTCCGTAAAAGCATTATCTCATCAACTGAATTTTCGATAAGTGTCTGACCACTGTTTTTTTTGAGAGATGTACATGAAATCCATGTCAAAATGGCTGTATATTCTTTATAAAGCTTTACTCTTAATATCCACTCCTGTGGCATGATTGATAGTTCCTCAGTGTCCCTCCTCCCTGATGAGTACTCACACTGCTCAGTACAAGCTGCAACTCTCAATCAGGAGGGGTGGGCAGAGACTGGATACATTTGGAATCATGAACTTGCTCTCATTCTTTAGATGGGACTCATGTTAAGTTCTGTTTTTTGTAAGGTGTAAAGTTTTGTGGTTGGAAATTACTAAATGCAAGATCTAAATCATTACTTAGCAAGGATTAGTCATAGTACTGATCATGAAGTCACAAATCAGAGTAATTACCCTGAAATGTGGGCTCCCAGACCAGAAATGGACCCTTAGAACTTGCTCACACGAGCGTATAAATCGGATGAGTGCACGGACCTTGAGTATGCCATCCAATTTTTACGCACACATCTAAAAGGTAACCCAACATTTCATCAGCCAAGTACAGTAAATTCACAACCAGAACCATCAGAATACATAAATAATAGATTGATATATAGAATAGATAGATGTCCTGCAGATATAAAATGTCACAAGCCCCCTACATATACTAAACTAGCACCCTTTAGTGCCTTCCATGTGGCACTAAAGGGTTTTTCACCTTATTTAACCTAATAAATAAATAATTATAAAAAAACTATATGGAGTCCCTCCTATTTTTCATAACCAGCCAAGGTAAAACAGACAGTTAGGGGCTGATATTATCAGGCTGGGAAGCGCCCAATAACCAGGGACCTAAAAATACTAGCCCGCATCCACCCCAGAAGTGGAGCGTCACATGAGATTTACCAATTCTGGAGCTTTCCCAGGCTTTTTCTGATTGCCCTGGTGGGGTGGCAATCGGGGTAATGGTAGTTGGGTTTGATGACAGCTGTGATTTGTCAAAAAACACAGCTGGCATCAAACCCTGGGGTTAGTGATGGAGAGGTGTCTATCATACACCCGCATTACTAACTCAGTAATCAAAAATAAAAACAAACACACACTATATTTGAATAAAGACTCCCCCACATTATCCCTCGTTCACCAATTTATTAAGAAAAATAAAAAAATCTCGTGCAGGTCCGACGTAATCCAGTGAATCTGATATAGTCCAGAAATGTATACCTGAAAAACATAAAAAGACAGAAATAAAAACAACAGACAGTCCCTCGTTCACCAATTTATTACCAAAAATGTTCCCACAAAATTCTGATGTAGTCCACGTTCCTCAATGTCTCCAGTGACTGTGAATAGCAGTAAAGTGACTGCTATTCACAGATGCCGGGTAGTGGCGACATCTCTCATCATCCTCGCTGTCTCACGCCGCAGTCAGCGAGACTCGGCAGCTCTGATGAGCGTTGATGTCAGTACTCAGCGCCTGTGAATAGCAGTCACTTTACTGCTGTTCACAGTCGTCGGAGCCAGATTCGTGTAGCGTGGACTACATCGGAGCTTCATAGAAACATTTTTGGTAATAAATTGGTGAATGGGGGATAGTATAGGGGAGTCTTTATTCAAATAAAGTATTTTTTCTGCGTGTGTTTGTGTTTTTAACTTTGATTACTGGGTTAGTAATGGGGGTGTCTTATAGACACCTCTCCCTTACTAATCCTGGACTTGATGCCAGCTGACATTACACAGCTGAAATCAACCCCAACTACCATTACTCCAATTGCCACTCCACCAGGACATTCGGGAAGAGCCAGGCAAAGCACCAGAATTGGCACATCTAATGTTATGTGCCACTTCTGGGGAGGCTGCGGGCTGGTATTTTTAGCCTGGGAAGTGCCCAATAACCTGGGACCTTCCCAGCCTGATAATATCAGCCCACAGCTGTCTGCTTTACCTTGGCTGGTTATCAAAAATAGGTGGGACCCCACGTCATTTTTTTAAATTATTTAATAGGTTAAATAAATCGAAACACCCTTTAGTGCCACATGAAAGGCACTATCTATCTATCTATCTATCTATCCATCTATCTGTCTATCTATATCTGTATATAAGATTGCTTTATTAGTTTGTAAACAAGCTTAAATTAAATAGAGAATTATAATGTGTAAAAGATGATGCTAAAAATGCATTGCATACTGATGCTAGGTGAGAAAAATTGCATCGTACTCTCATGACACTTGTCCTACTTTTCTGGACCAACATCAGAGCTAGTGTGACTCCAGCCTTAAGATAAATCTGTCTCCAGATTGCTACCCAATCTGAGAGCAGCATGACGTAGGGCAGAGATCCTGATTTTAGCGATGTGTCACTTACTGGGTTCCTTGCTGCAGTTTTGATAAAATCACTGTGTTATCTGCTGCATATCTATCAGTTCTCTGAATGCTCTGCATAACTCCACCCACACCACTGATTGGCTGCTTTCTGTTTACACTGTGCATAAGCAGAAAGCTGCCAATCAGTGGTGGGGACAGGGTTATATAGAGCGCATGAATATTTAGGACTACCTAGCAGCAGGTTTACTGGTCCTCTAATGGTAATTTCCTGCTGATAAAACTATTATTTTATCAAAACTACAGCAAGCATTTCAGTAAGTGATATATCATCCGAATCAGGGTCTTTGCCTCTACACTATGCTGTTCTCAGATTAAAGGTCAAAATCCTGGCAACAGATTCCCTTTAAATAATGTGGGCAACAATTTTTTTGGTGAAGACTGTGTAAGACACAACTAGAGCTTTGAGAAATCAGTAAGGATGAGTATTACTTGTTTTATTTATCTTTTTATCACTATTATTCCCTGGAAAACCCCTTTTAACTTTCTAATACATTTTTATTTTTTATTAATTATGAGTGATTCTGCCAACTGTCAAATTAGCATCAAATAAACTCCCAGGGTTATAGTCCTGAACTAGCCCCTCTAAAAGTAATCAACATAAAAAAAACTAAAATAAAAACCTTTTTATCAGTACAGGTCACAAAATAAATGTGAAACATAAATTACTATTAAAAAACAAGTTATTTTTTACTATAAATCACATACTGTTAAAATGCATATGGATGTATAAAAATGACACAGAGGTGAAGTACAGAGGTAGAGCAACCTGAAAAAAGTGGACAAACCAGACTCTGAGACCAGAAGGTATAAGAAGCAACAGCAAGGAGGTATAAATAGTAAAATAGATAGTCAAATAGTACAATAATATATACAGTTATATGAAAAAGTTTGGGCACCCCTATTAATCTTAAGCTTAATGTTTTATAAAAATTGGTGTTTTTGCAACAGCTATTTCAGTTTGATATATGTAATAACTGTTGGACACAGTAATGTTTCTGCCTTGAAATGGGGTTTATTGTACTAACAGAAAATGTGCAATCTGCATTCAAACAAAATTTGACAGGTGCATAAGTATGGGCACCCTTATCATTTTCTTGTTTTAAATACTCCTACCTACTTTTTACTGACTTACTAAAGCACTTTTTTTGGTTTTGTAACCTCATTGAGCTTTGAACTTCATAGCCAGGTGTATGCAATCATGAGAAAAGCTACTTAAAGTGGCCACTTGCAAGTTGTTCTCCTGTTTGAATCTCCTCTGAAGAGTGGCATCATGGGCTCCTCAAAACTACTGTCAAATGATCTGAAAACAAAGATTATTCAATATAGTTGTTCAGGGGAAGGATACAAAAAGCAGTCTCAGAGATTTAACCTGTCAGTTTCCACTGTGAGGAACATAGTAAGGAAATGGAAGAACACAGGGACAGTTCTTGTTAAGGCCAGAAGTGGCAGGCCAAGAAAAACATCAGAAAGGCAGAGAAGAAGAATGGTGAGATCAGTCAAGGACAATCCTCAGACCACCTCCAGAGAGCTGCAGCATCAACGTGCTGCAGATGGTGTCACTGTGCATTGGTCAACTATACAACGCACTTTGCACAAGAAGAAGCTGTATGGGAGAGTGATGCGAAAGAAGCCGTTTCTGCAAGCACGCCACAAACAGAGTCGGCTGAGGTATGCAAAAGCACATTTGGAGAAGCCAATTTCTTTTTGGAAGAAGGTCCTGTGGACTGATGAAACCAAGATTGAGTTGTTTGGTCATACAAAAAGGCGTTATGCATGGCGGCAAAAAAACACAGCATTCCAAGAAAAACACTTGCTACCCACAGTAAAATTTGGTGGAGGTTCCATCATGCTTTGGGGCTGTGTGGCCAATGCCGGCATCGGGAATCTTGTTAAAGTTGAGGGACACATGGATTCCACTCAGTATCAGCAGATTCTTGACAATATTGTTCAAGAATCAGTGATAAAGTTGAAGTTACGCAGGGGATGGATCTTTCAGCAAGACAATGATCCAAAACACCGCTCCAAATCTACTCAGGCATTCATGCAGAGGAACAATTACAATGTTCTGGAATGGCCATCCCAGTCCCCAGACCTGAATATCATTGAACATCTGTGGGATCATTTGAAGAGTGCTGTCCATGCTCGGCGACCATCAAACTTAACTGAACTAGAATTGTTTTGTAAAGAGGAATGGTCAAAAATACCTTCATCCAGGATCCAGGAACTCATTAAAAGCTACAGGAAGAAACCAGAGGCTGTTATTTTTGCAAAAGGAGGATCTACTAAATATTAATGTCACTTTTCTGGTGAGGTGCCCATACTTATGCACCTGTCAAATTTTGTTTGAATGCAGATTGCACATTTTCTGTTAGTACAATAAACCTCATTCCAAGGCAGAAACATTACTGTGTCCAACAGTTATTACATATATCAAACTGAAATAGCTGTTGCAAAAACACCAATTTTTATAAAACAATAAGCTTAAGATTAATAGGGGTGCCCAAACTTTTTCATATAACTGTATATTTCCAATTTGTGCTTTGAATACAGGTAGCCACCAATACTCAATGCATGTTTTGAATATAAGGTTTGCCTAGATGAAGCTTATTGGCGAAACGCGTGTTGTATATTGATGGGTACCTGGACTGCCCCTAACATTTTGCTCCAATCGTTGCTGTTTTGAAAATTAAATGCCACTGTTAATGACCAACAGCAGCATTTAAAGATCATTATTACAAGTGTGGAATAAAATAATAAAAAAAAAGTTGTAAAAAATATTATTATTATTTTAATGATCTGATTCCATATTGTTCTTTGGAATTTTGCTGCATTGTAAAATTGTGATCACTGAGGGCAAATTGTTAATGAAGTCACCTAATAATTCAAAGGAAAAAAAAATACAACAAACCTCAAAAAATCCCATAGGCAAAAATCTAAATAAAAATACATTTCTGTAATATATGAATTTCATGAAGTAAGGGGAATGGAAATCAAACTTACTGAACCACAGAGCATTATATAGCTGCCAGGGATCGCTCTCAGTAGGAAATGTCTCCATCAATTTTATAGTCCTGCAATGTTACATAATTCCAATCCTGTAAACACTGCAAAAATATCTTTGATTCAGCAATAGTTAATTATTTGTTGACGCTAATAAGGTTTACATCCCTTCTGCTGGTTTCGTAAAATGAATATTTTCTGACAAATACAAATTGAATGGACGGGCTTTTCTCTGTGTGATACATAGTTGTGTCCTCAAGGCAACCAGATGTCCTCCGGGCTGCTCCTCCTCCCCTCTCACAGCATGAATTACCAAACATAGAAGGAGGCAGGGAATCTGCAGCTACATCCCCTCTTTCCCTCTCAAACTCCTTCCTCTACAATATTTAGAGTTGAGCAAAAACATTTGCAGCCGGACCATATGGTGATCTCATGACATGCGTCAAATTACGATGCCATGATATTGTGAGTAGTGTTGAGCCACCCCCGTAGTGTTCGAGTTCGGTTCGGTTCGTCGAACACCCGTGTGTTCGCCGAACTGTTCGTCGAACTGTTCGTCGAACACCTTCGAACACCGTTAAAACCAATGGCAGGCAAACAAAAACACATAGAAACACATAGAAAACACCTTCAAAGGTGTCCAAAAGCTGACAAACTGCTCAGAAGACATAACTAACACATGGAAAAGTGACAAGTACATATAGTCATGCGAAAATAAAAGAGGTGGAGGAGTAAAAGGAGGGGGAGACACAGATATAGGCATGTCATGCCCTTCTAAAATCCAAAAAGTGAGAAGCCGACACGGCCAGTCCGCTCCTGCCCGTGCCACCTCCGTGTCGCCGGGTTTGTGCCAGAGCCGCGGTGAACCCTGACGGCCAGCCCTCCTCTCCCAATACTGGTGCCTGTCCGCTGGTGGGTCGAGCGAGCCCCCCTGTGGTGGAGGCAGCTCTAAGCTTTTTAATTTAAATTGTCTCTCTAATTTGAATGAATACACTTTAAATCCATTTACAAGGATCTATTGGAGGGCAAGTCTCATGCCAGCAGCCGCGGTAATTCCAGCTCCAGTAGCGTCCACTAAAGCTGCTGCAGTTAAAAAGCTTTTATAAGGATCGAGCTCGGCTGTCCACCGCAAGGCATCCTACTGCCAGTCCCAGCCCCTATGCCTTGGGGTGCCTCCTGATGCTCTTCACTAAGTATCCCATGGTCCCGAAGCATTTCCTTTGAAAAAATTAAGTGTCTAAACTATAGGTGGTGCAGCTTGCTTAACAGCCGGGATAATCCGCTGACTAGCAGACACTGCTACTAGGCACAAAGTATTTCCTGGGCTAGATGCAGTTAAAAATTTGTAATTAGATACTCTCGTTGGATGCTGAGAAAGCATTCCATAGAGTCTCCTGGCACGCCATATATGATTCTCTTAAAAAGCTTGGGGTAGGGGTCTAGGGGACCCTTTTATAGCCAAAATCACGGCCCTGTATCGCAATACGTCACCTAGGCTGAAGATAAATGGAACTGTAGCACCCTGAGGGCTCGGTTGCTACAGAGGTATTGCACCTCACCCAGAGGTGTGATATCTCACTCTCAGGTAAGGATGGAGTGTGGATCAGGACCCGACACCTGCATGCATTACACCACATTGCCGTGGGGCAGGGCGACCAATATGCCCCTGAGATGGGCACGACAGTCCCTGTCCCTGGTTGGAGTGGGGGGAGGGAACACTGAGGAAGGGGAACCCTGTAGTGCAGGAGCAGGGAGGAAGCAGTTCTTGGGTGCATTGAGAAGGGAGTATAAAAGGTGGGCACCATCTTAGTTCAGTGCAGAGAAGTCTGAGCAGAAGTGGCAGGGAGCAGGGGCTCTGCATGAGCTCTGCTCCGGAGGCGGGCCTAGTAACAGAGGCCCAGGCCTGGAAGAGGGAGAAGGAAGGAAGAGGAGCGGAGAAGGCTCCAGGAACGAGGAATGAAGGGATCCCAGGGGTGCGGACGGGCGAGTCGCCACGCACGCCCGAATCCACCTGCGTGGAGGGGTCAGGCCAAAGGGGGAGACCGGTCCCCGAACTAGTGGAGGCAGGAAACGACCCTCAGCTAGAAACCGGAGGCTCTGACATTTTATGTGGCGCAGCCCCTCGCTACACCCGCTAGGAAGGCACCACATAGGGTCAGGGAAACTGGCGCCAAGTTTACCAAGAGGAGGCCCGAGGCAGCCGGACAGAAGTGTTGGTAAGAAAGGCCAGACAAAGGACACACAAAGGGGGTCCTGTGAAGTGCTCCAAAGTTATCTGGGAGTTGTCTGAGCCCCTCACCTGGTGAGCACAGTACGACGTGGGCAGCCGTTACCTGCAGACGTGGTCTGGATAATAAGAACTGTGAGTAAAGGCCCTGAACTGCATCACTGACTCTGTGTCGTTACTGCTGCTGCCCTGCACCATCACCCCCATCCTCCGCATACACTGCCCTGAGGCTATACTCCTCCTGTGGGGAGTTATGCTACGCTCTGCTGCACCCACAACACCAGCCTCAGTGGTCTGCCCTGTAGCGGCGGTTCACTCTGACCGCAATCCACGGGTGGCGTAGTCGGACATTTAAACATGAAAACCACATAAATAGTTCCGCCACTGGTTTGACCGCCCTGAGCCACGGAACTGGGTCGCCGCCACGAAGACTACAACCACCAGCATCCACCAAAAAGGGTCCGGCTCCGGGTGTCCCAAGGCCCAGGGGGTGCGTCAGAACATTTTCATCACCTTTCACAATCACCAATGGGACAAGGCAGTGATGTCCTCTGTCCCCTCTCTTATACATCCTAGTGACGGAGCACCTGCTCTCATCAATTCGCCATAACCCCAATATTAGGTGGATTGAGGTGGGAGGCACCGAGTACAAGTGCTCTCTATTTGCTGATGATGTCCTAGTATATATCACTCAATCACATATATCCATCCATGCTGTTATGGCTGAAATAGATCACTTTGTTACATGGTAAAATTTTAAAATCAATGCAGCGAAGTCTGAGGCCCTCGATGTCTCCCTCCCCAAATCCATATAGGATTCCATCCAGTCCAACTTTCCCTTTGCCTGGCCCTCACAGGGTATCAAATACTTAGGAATTCCTATTCATAGAGACCTCTCCCATCTATGTTATCTTAATTTTGGGCCCTTTATTGAACAACTCCATACAGACCACGGTTGGCAAGTTAGAACTGTAAGATTCACTACGTGAACCACTGGTGTTTTGTGGAAAAGCACATGTACACTGCGTTCCAAATTATTATACAAAAAGTGTTTAGGAGTGATAAGGGAAGAATTTGTTTGTTTGTCAGTTAAACTCATTGATGGTGATGTGTGTCAGGGCTCTTTATATCACTGTAAGCAATTGCAGACACCTGTGCTAATTAGTTTGGCAGGTGTGTCCAATGAAAGGCAAGACTACTGAGAAGGCTCTCTCACATTATTAAGCAGCCTACATTTTCTGCCAAAATGGGAAAGAAAAAGGATGTGTCGGCTGCTGAGAAGCAACAAATTGTGGAGTGTTTAGGTCAAGGCATGACTACAATCAACATTGTGCGATGATCAGGATGAAGTGTCTTGGCAATCAAGAAGTATGTAGCTGATTCACAGTACACACGTGTGCGTGCTGATAAGGGCAAATTGAGGACTCTTTCCTACAGGCAATTACGTCAGGTTGAAAGAGCAGCGGCAAAAAAGCCTTGTCATAGCAGCAGACAAGTTTTTGAAGCTGCTTGTGCCTCCAACGTCCCCCGAACAACAAGATGCAGGGTCCTTCAGAGGTTTGCAGCTGTGCATGCGCCATCCTGTCGACCTCCTCTATCCACTTCACACAAGCAGAAACGGCTCCAGTGGGCCAAACATTACATGAAGACTGATTTCAAAACTGTTTTGTTCACGGATGAGTGCCGTGCAGCGCTCGATGGTCCAGATGGATGGAGTGGAGGATGGCTGGTTGATGGACACCCCACGCAAACACGGCTACAGCGCCAACAAGGAGGAGGTGGAGTAATGTTTTGGGCTGGAATCATGGGGAGAGAGATTGTCGGCCCCTTTAGGATCCCTGAAGGCGCTAAAGATGAACTCCATAATGTATGTGGATTTTCTCAAACAGCACTTCCTGCCATGGTTCAAGAAGAAGAACCGTGTATTTCACAGCAAGATCATTTTTCTGCATGATAATGCACCATCTCATGCTGCACATAAAACATCTGCATCTCTGGCTGATATGGGCATAAAAGGGGACAAACTTATGGTGTGACCCCCATGCTCCCCTGACCTCTACCCCATTCAGAACCTTTGGAGCATCATTAAAAGGAGTGTCTATGATGGCGGGAGGCAGTTCACATCTAAGCAACAGCTCTGGGAGGGTATTCTGTCCTCATGCAAAACAATTGAAGCAGAAACCATCCAAAACCTGACAAATTCAATGGACGAGAGAGTTCAGAAGCTCCTTTCGAACAAGGGGTCCTATGTGAAAATGTAACATCACCTAGAATAAAGTTTTGAGTTGAAAACTGTTTGATTTCAGTTTCTAACAACCTGCTAATGCTTATAATTTCAAAAATGACCATTTTTTTGGTCTTTATTAAAATGAAAAGATTGATCGAAAAGTTTGGGGGATCTAAGAGTGTGGCAACCCAGTAGTCATGATTACTTCGAATTCTGACAATATGAGGGTCATGCTGCAGGTAGTGCAGCAAGAAGGCACTTATGTGCCTTGCGCATCTCGGAGCCCCAAAATTATTTTCCGGGCTAGATGCAGCTAAAAATTATTTTTAATTTTAAATCTGGTGAAGCTTTAGTATAGATGGCCTAATAGGATCAGTGCTGCACACTGCTACAAAGCCCAAATTATTTTCCAGTCAAGATACAGATAAACATGATTAGTAATTTGAAAGCTTAAAACGGTTGGTAGGGTGATTTTAACCAATCATCAAGCTTTTACTCTCCCCAGGATGACACAGGGGTAGAAAAGTCGTTTCGGATCCATGATTTGTTCATCTTTATGAACGTGAGTCTGTCTACATTATCAGTGGAGAGCCGCGTGCGCTTATCTGTCAGCACACCACCAGCAGCGCTGAACACACGTTCAGACAGAACGCTGGCTGCGGGGCATGACAAGATCTCCAAGGCGTAAGTGGCTAGCTCCGGCCATTTATCCAGATTGGAAGCCCAAAAAGAGCAAGGGTCCAGTGACACAGTCGTGGCTTCAATGTTTACTTGGAGATAATCCTGTACCATCGTCTCTAGGCGTTGACTATGTGTCAGACTTCTTGTCTCCTGTGGCCTTGCAAAGGATGGGCTAAAAAAGTGGTGAAATGATTCCGCAAAATTGATGTTACCAGCAGATACTGTGGTTCTGTTACGGTTTGAGTGCTGAACACTTGACGGTCCCACGGTTGGCAAGTTGGAACTGTGAGATTCACTACGTGCACCACTGGTATTTTGTGGAAAAGCACATGTAAGATTCTGCAACAGTCTCTGCTGATACTCCTGCATGCGTGCATCCCTTTCTATGGCAGGAATAATTTCTGCAAATTTACTTTTGTACCGGGGATCTAACAGTGTGGCAACCCAGTAGTCAGGATTATTTCTAATTCTCACAATTCGAGGGTCATGTTGCAGGTAGTGCAGCAAGAAGGCACTCATGTGTGTTGCGCATCCAGGAGCACCAAGTCCCTGTTGTGTTGGTGGCGAGGTAACAATCATGCTTCCTTCCTCTGTCCTCTCCCCCCAACCTCGCACAACAGAAATGTGATCAAGGTCTCCCTCATCTGATGAGTCTTCCATCAGTTCGTCCTCCACTTCTTCCTGGGCTCCTGCACCTTCCTCACTAGTTTGGCTGCTACCATGCGCCCTGGTAAAACCATCTCCCCCACCCTCACATGCCTGCCGCCTTGGTGCTGCCGACCGTCTGGACCTTGCAGATGTTAGCCCTTCCGCATACAACTCCTCCTCCTCTACTTCCTCCACCTCCTCTTGTGCCACCACCTGACTCCGAATTCTGTTTAACATGTGCTCCAGCATGTAAATCACCGGAATAGTCATGCTGATAATGGCATCGTCAGCACTAAACATCTTCGTCGCCATTTCAAAACTGTGCAGAAGGGTGCATAGGTCCCTGATCTGAGACCACTCCTCCAGCGTGATTTGCCCCACCTCTGAATCTCGTTGGCCCAGGCTATACGTCAGAACGTATTGCACCAGGGCTTGTCGGTGCTGCCACAGTCGCTGCAACATGTGCAGAGTTGAATTCCACCGGGTAGGCACATCACATTTTAGCCGGTGAAGTGGCAGGCCCAACGACTTCTGTAGAGATGTAAGTCGCTGAGCTGCGGGATGCGAACGGCGGAAGTGAGCACACAGCGACCGTGCCCTCTGCAGAAGGCCATCTAGTCTGGGATAGTGGGCTAAAAATTGCTGGACAACCAGGTTCAACACGTGAGCCATACAAGGCACGTGTGTGACATTGCCCCGGCGAAGGGCCGCACCCAGGTTTGCAGCATTGTCGCACACGGCCTTCCCTGGTTTCAGGTCCAGTGGAGACAACCATTTATGAAATTGGTTCTCCAGAGCTGACCACAACTCCTCAGCTGTGTGACTCACATTTCCCAGACATTTCAATGTAAAAACCGCCTGATGACGTTGAGCCCTACTGCCAGCATAGTAAGGAGGTGTGCAGGATCCCTTCTGCGCAGTTAGAATGCTTGTGGCATGACCAGACAGGCTTTGGGTGCAGGTGGTAGACCGAGAGGAGGTTGAGGAGGCAGAAGCAGTGGAGGAACTTTGACATAAAGAGGATTGACACACAACTCGTGGGGACGGCAAGACTTGGACAGCAGCCCCTTGTCCTGCTGTCACCATAGTTACCCAGTGCCCAGTCAGCGACATGTAACGCCCCTGTCCATGCCTACTCGTCCAAGTGTCTGTGGTGAAATGCACCCTGTCACACACAGAGTTTCTCAAAGAAGCGGTGATGTTGTGTGCGACATGCTGGTGGAGCGCAGGCACACCTTTCTTTGAGAAGTAGTGCCGACTGGGCATCTGGTACTGGGGCACTGCGACGGACATAAGGTCTCGAAAATCCTCTGTGTCCACCAGGCGGAAAGGCAGCATTTCTGTAGCCAAGAGCTTGCAGATGGTGAAATTCAACCTCTTAGCTTTCTCATGGCTAGGAGGAAATGGTCTTTTACTTGTCCACATCTGAGGGACCGAGGGCTGGCTATTGTGCTTAGACGGGGTTGATAAGGGTGTCCCCGGCAAACTGCCGGTCTGTGAGGAAGATGCAGGCGGACATGTTAGGTTGCCTTGATCCAAAGGTGGTGCTATCGATGTCGGACAGCGCTCAACACCAGCTGGTGTTACCACCTCCAAAGAAAATGATGACCTGCCAATCACGCTGGCTGTTGCGGGTAAAGAGGTGGCAGGTCTGCGCCCCAAAACAGGTGTGACTGCTGTCCCCCCAGTCACAGAGGATGAAGAGTCCGCGGATGCACAAGATCTGGCAGACGGTGATTGGCCCGGCCGGCTAGGCCGCATTGTAGCACACTGAGCTTCCCACTGCAACTTATGCTTCATGTCCATGTGCCGGTTCATGCATGAAGTACTCAAACTATGTATTTTTTGGCCTCTACTTAGCTTTTGCTGACAAATGTTACAGATAACACGAGTTGGGTCATCTTTATCGATCTGAAAAAATGCCCAGGCTATGCAAGGCTTAGCACCCATGCGACCTGAAGAGCCACCACGACTTGTGGTGAGAGGCAGAGTTGTGTTTGAGGATGCAGTTGTTGACGTGCTTCCAGTACTACGTCTCTGTCCAGGAAGGCGCAACCTGACCTCGTCAGCACTAGCATCTTCCTCCACCTCCTCTGCTGACCTCATCTCTTGGCTGACTGTGGGTTGACAGTAAGTGGGATCTCCGACCTCATCATCATCACCCTGTGCGTTATCACACCCGTCGTCCTCAGAGCCAACCTGTTCCTGCCCTGACAAAAAACTAAAGTTGTCGCTCCAATCAGGTATTTGAGTCTTATCATCGTCTTCCTCATTGTCTCCACCAACAGGAGTTACAGTTTGGGAATGAGGGTCTACATTATGGTCAGAACCTTCTGCGTCTGGTCCTGGATCCGACTCATAAAGATTCTGGGCATCAATGCAGATCATTTCCTCGTCTGGATTCACAGAAGCGCTGGAGTCGACCTCTGATTCCCAGGCTATAGTGTGAGTAAACAGCTCTGCAGACTCAACCATCTGTTCTACCTCATACTCAGACGGGCAGCTGGAGATTTGGGAGCTGTGAGGAAGCAAGTGCGATTTGGGTGACACCTTTGAGGACTGGAGTATTTGTGATGTTGAAGTTGATGTGGAGGAGAGCCCACTTAAAGGAGCACTTGATATCCGTTGAAGCACCTGCTGTTTTTGTGCCTCATCTGGAATTTGTAGCGATTGGCGTGGCCGTAAGAAAGGGATCTTATCACATTGTCCGCTAAAAGAAGTAGACATTTTAGTTTGGCTGGAAGATGGTCTTTCTTCTGCAGATGTTACTGTTGCTTTAACACCTACCCCACGGACACAACCTTTTTTCCCCTTCCCAACACGCCTATTCCCCTTTCCACCAGCAGCAGGCCTTTTTCCACTCATTTTGGTAGTTAACTAATTCACAACTCTGGAGTTGTTTGCACAAAAAAACAATGGATGGTAACCGAGCAGAGCTGAGTGGCCAAACTGTGGTATTAGGCCAAAACTATTGGCTGGGTTAGATGCAGAAAAAAATTATTTTGAATTTGCAACCTGATGGAGGTCAGTATAGATGGACTAATACAAATAGTCCCACACACTGCTAGAAGCCCAAATATTTTTTCAGAGGTACTGTAGATGCAGATAAAAATTATTTTTAATTTGCAACCTGATGGAGGTCAGTATAGATGGACTAATAGACCAAGTCCCACACACTGCTAGAAGCCCAAATATTTTTTCAGAGCTAGATGCAGAAAAAAAATATTTTTAATTTGCAACCTGATGGAGGTCAGTATAGATGGACTAATAGACCAAGTCCCACACACCGCTAGAAGCCCAACTATTTTTTCAGAGCTAGATGCAGAAAAAAATTATATTCAATTTGCAACCTGCTGGAGGTCAGTATAGAAGGACTAATAGAACAAGTCCCACACACTGCTAGAAGCCCAAATATTTTTTCAGAGCTAAATGAAGAAAAAAATTATTTTTAATTTGCAACCTGATGGAGGTCAGTATAGATGGACAAATAGACCAAGTCCCACACACTGCTAGAAGCCCAAATATTTTTTCAGAGCTAGATGCAGAAAAAAATTATTTTTAATTTGCAACCTGATGGAGGTCAGTATAGATGGACTAATAGACCAAGTCCCACACACCGCTAGAAGCCCAAATATTTTTTCAGAGCTAGATGCAGAAAAAAATTATTTTAAATTTGCAACCTGATGGAGGTCAGTATAGATGGACTAATAGACCAAGTCCCACACACTGCTAAAAGCCCAAATATTTTTTCAGAGCTAGATGCAGAAAAAAATTATTTTTAATTTGCAACCTGATGGAGGTCAGTATAGATGGACTAATAGACCAAGTCCCACACACCGCTAGAAGCCCAAATATTTTTTCAGAGCTAGATGCAGAAAAAAATTATTTTTAATTTGCAACCTGATGGAGGTCAGTATAGATGGACTAATAGACCAAGTCCCACACACTGCTAGAAGCCCAAATATTTTTTCAGAGCTAGATGCAGAAAAAAATTATTTTTAATTTGCACCCTGATGGAGGTCAGTATAGATGGACTAATAGACCAAGTCCCACACACCGCTAGAAGCCCAACTATTTTTTCAGAGCTAGATGCAGAAAAAAATTATATTCAATTTGCAACCTGCTGGAGGTCAGTATAGAAGGACTAATAGAACAAGTCCCACACACTGCTAGAAGCCCAAATATTTTTTCAGAGCTAAATGAAGAAAAAAATTATTTTTAATTTGCAACCTGATGGAGGTCAGTATAGATGGACTAATAGACCAAGTCCCACACACTGCTAGAAGCCCAAATATTTTTTCAGAGCTAGATGCAGAAAAAAATTATTTTTAATTTGCAACCTGATGGAGGTCAGTATAGATGGACTAATAGACCAAGTCCCACACACTGCTAGAAGCCCAAATATTTTTTCAGAGCTAGATGCAGAAAAAAATTATTTTTAATTTGCAACCTGATGGAGGTCAGTATAGATGGACTAATAGACCAAGTCCCACACACTGCAAGAAGCCCAAATATTTTTTCAGAGCTAGATGCAGAAAAAAATTATTTTTAATTTGCAACCTGATGGAGGTCAGTATAGATGGACTAATAGTCCAAGTCCCACACACCGCTAGAAGCCCAACTATTTTTTCAGAGCTAGATGCAGAAAAAAATTATATTCAATTTGCAACCTGCTGGAGGTCAGTATAGAAGGAGTAATAGAACAAGTCCCACACACTGCTAGAAGCCCAAATATTTTTTCAGAGCTAAATGAAGAAAAAAATTATTTTTAATTTGCAGCCTGATGGAGGTCAGTATAGATGGACTAATAGACCAAGTCCCACACACTGCTAGAAGCCCAAATATTTTTTCAGAGCTAGATGCAGAAAAAAATTATATTCAGTTTGCAACCTGATGGAGGTCAGTATAGATGGACTAATAGAATGATGCTATGCCCAAAAGATTTTACTTCACTAGGTGCAGTAAAAAAATTGGTATTCTATACACAGGTGTTATATCTTGCAACACAGATAGGCTGCTCCACTGACTAACACACTCTGCAATAGGCCAAAAAGGATTAGCTTTGCTAGATTCAGCCAAATGCTGTGAAAAAAACTTGCACAGCACTGGCACAGACCTGCCTGGCAAAAACTGATAGGAACTCATGTAACCTAGTCCTGAAAAGGACTCCAATTACAATTAGTCTTTACTCCCACAACCTATCTATTTAAGAGCACAGACCTCCCTGATAAAAGTCGTAGGAAATGCTGTAACCTAGTCCTTAAAAGGACTGCAATCACAACTATTCCCTACTCCCAAGCTATCTGTATATTTGTGCGAAAATTGGCTTGAAATTAACAAGGTATAGCGCACACAGCAACAGCGGTGCCGTCTAACACGCAGCTGCAGCAGTGAGAAAATGGTGGCGACGGGGAAAATAGCTTGGTCTTATAGGGCAAGGACATGTGACATACACTGCCAATGACACATGCCCTTGCTTGTGTGAAAAAAAGCACTTCGCTCCGTGTGTGCGCTGCTGATAGGCTGACAGATTGCACCTCCCCACTGCAAATGCGGGAAAGAGAAAAAAAAATGGAGATCTTCATTGTTCCTGCAGAGATCCATCCCCTGCCCCTCCCCCACCCCGCTGTACACTCAAACTGCGTATTAACATTAATTTTCATCATTACTGAGAAAAAATCCAGTTATGATTTTGGTGCACGAACAGTTATCGAACATAACCTCGAACAGCCGAATTTTTCTCAAATTGTTCGTGTTCGCCGAACGGCTCGAACACCGCCCAAAACAGCTCGAATTTGAGATTGGCGAACAGTTCGAGTAGAACAACGCTCATCTCTAATTGTGAGGGCCTAGAAATAATAAGAGAAGTCAAGGATTCTGTCATTCAAGTGCTAGCTGTGATAGTTCACTGACGATCTCTGGCTGCTCCTTCTCCCCTTTCACAGCATTCGGTCTCAGACATAGTCTGAGGCAAAGATACTGCAACTGCATTCCTTCTTCTCCTTTCAAACTCAGCCGGCATTCCAGTGCTGGCTGAAGAAGTCCACAGTTGATCTCAAGCTGCTCCTCCTCCCCTCTCACAGCATTTGGTCTTAAACATAAGCTGAGACACAGATACTGAAACTTCACACCTTCCTCTCCTCTCAAAATCCTTCCTATCTTGTATTTAGATTTTTGAAGCCAGACCAAGACAGTGAGAAGTTCCTTAGCTCTCTCGAATGCCAGCATCCTGGACACGTCATGCGATCTCATGACATACATCAAGCTATGATGTCATGATATCGTGAGGGCCTGCAGATCCCAAGTGGTGCCCAGGATTTCAGCATTCGAGTTCTGGCAGAGATAGTTTAGAGATGATCTCTGACTGCTCCTTCTCCACTCTCACAGCATTCAGTCTCACACACAGACTGAGGCAGAGATACTTTAACTTCACATCTTTTTCCCCTCTCAATCTCATTCCTATCCTGTATCATGTGTTTAGAGTTCAACAAAAGAATTCACAGCCAGACCAGAGCAGTGCGAATGTCTTCAGCCCATTCGAATACCAGCATCCTGGGCATCTGATCCGATGTCATGACATGTGTTACGCTATCATGTTATGATATTTTGGGCGCCTAGAAATCACAAGAGGTGCCCAGGATTCCAGCATTCGACTGCTGGATGAGATACTTTAAAGATGAGCTCTGGTTGCTCCTTCTCCCCTCTCACAGCATTCAGTCTCACACATAGACTGAGGCAGAGATACTTCTTCTGAATCCCTTCTTCCCCTCTCATACTCCTTCTTCTATAGTTTTTAGAGTTGAGCAGAAAGATTCACCTCCAGACCAGAGCAGAGCAAACTTCCCCAGCCAAGTTGAATGCTGGAATCCTGGATGGGCACCCTTTGTGATTTCAAGGTCTTGTGCGATGTCATGACTTGCGTCAAGCTATGATGTCATGATATCTTGGTGGCCTAGAAATCATAAGAGGCACAGGATTCTGGCATTCAAGTGTTGGTTGAGAAATTTTAAGATTGAGCTCAGGCTGCTCTTTCTCCCCTCTAACAGCATTCGGTCTCACACATAGGCTGAGGAAGAGATACTTCTTCTGAATTCCTTCTCCTCTCCATCTCCTTCCTGTCTAGTATTTAGAGTTGAGCAAAAAGATTTGCAGCCAGACCTGGGCAGTGTGAACTTCCTCCGCCTACTCAAGTGCTGGCATCGTGGGCACCTCATAAGATGTCATGATGACATGGGGGCCTAGAAATCATAAGAGTTGCCCAGGATTCGAGAGCCAGCTGAGATAGTTCACAGATGAGCTCCAGCTGCTCCTTCTTCCCTCTCACATCAATCAGTCTTAAATATAGACTGAGGCAGATATACTGCAACTGCACTCCCTCTTCCCTTCTCAAACTCCTTCTTGTCCTTCTTTTTAGTCTTTAGAGCTAAAGAAAAATATTTGAAACCAGAGCAAGACAGTGCAAACTATCTCAGCCCAATGTCTTGAATTTGTGAGGGTCTTGAAATCACAAGAGACACCCAGGATCCCGGCATTCGAGTCCCGGCTGATATTGTTCACAAATGAGGTTTGGCTGCTCTTTCTCCCCTCTCACAGCATTCAGTCTAAAACATAGGCTGAGGCAGAGACACTGCAGCTGCATCTTCTCTTTTCTCAAACTCCTTCCTGACTAGTATTTATTATTGTACTCTAGATGAATTTTTGATGATTGCAGAAGTTTCGGCATATTTTCAGAGAGCAAATGCAGAAGAAAGAGAAGAACCATGTTCTACTGAAAACTAAGGAAGTTGCCACTTTCCGCATTTGACCCATATTAATAATGGTATTAAAATAACTTATCTGTAGGGTGCCATAAACAGTCCTGGGATGATGTAGTACTTTATATTGACATCACGTGCATTGTGAAGCTCTTCCAAGAATTGCTGTTGATAAGAAAAATCATTTCATCTTCATAAATTAATCATGGGCTGATCTCAAAGAACAAATGAATCTCTGTTTGCGTTGCATAGGTGCTAATTACACTCTATATGTGCAAAGCTTTGGGACACAGTCCAGTTTGAAAGTCATTAACTTCCATAAATATTGATTATGGTCATTTTATGCTCCAGAATTATGTCACTATTAAATGAGTTCTATCTGTGAGTATAAATTAGTTGCTTTTAGCTTTGAGGCACTGGAATTTTGATTATAATTTAACACTCCGCTGCCAGAGAGATCCCAAAGGCATGTTAAGAGCTAATGAAATAGTCTATATTGATGGATCGGGTTCTGATCATAACGCATATTTGGTTCTGAGAGGTAAAGTTATCTACTGGGGTCATTAAAGCAGATGCATATCTACAGAGGTATGCGGTATGCATATAATTCATTCTACAAATTATGTATTGAGGCTCTAAAACATTAGATGTGATTGATAGTTAACACCCGGAGATCAAAACATTGGAGAACAATGGTTGAAGGCATGTAAAACCACACAAATCTAGGAATGCTGTAAGTGGTATTTTTTGGATGAGCTTTTATGACCCCATACAGGGGTGGACATATTGGGACAACATATGCTGCCACACAGGGGCTCAAGACCTTAGTGGATACCTTTTGACCTCCAAAACAGATGGAATTTTGCATTATAATGAGCTATTGGACTGGAAAGGGCCCAGATATTGCTCTTGCACATGGGCTCTTTATGTCTGTGACCCCCATACACATGAAATAATAGTTGGCCAAACCCAACAATTTTGTCCGGGTAGGCAGAACATCTAATAAGTATCATGACCTCCCTACTGTGACTCTACATAAACTGTAAGAATATGGCAGACGGAATTTCATTGCTAGATTCTTTTGGTTGGTGGGGAGAAAAGCCACTGCCAGAATCATCTGACAGCAGCTCATCAGCGAGCTGAGCCTTTCCATGTATGGGGATGTCGGAACAGATAGCTGTTGGCCAAGCAATAGTGTCAGAGGTGTCTGGTAGAGATGAACGAATCGTTTCGATGCAGTTCTAATTCTTGTTGAATTTTTGGAAATTTGCTGGAACCAACGAATTTACACAAAAATGTCTGCTCCCATTTGGCACAATGCAAAAGATTGCACCAGCCAGTAAAACACTCGACAAATAATACAGACAGTGTGTGTTGTGCAACTACAGTAATGAAGATTAGTGTCGTTGAGATAGAGAGAAAGAGAGCAAGAGTTGGTAGCACCACAAAAGTGACTGATTACAAAGTGATATGGCGTACATAGCAACTGCAGCATTCCAGATACACATTTCTTTGAACATGATGGACCTGGTGTTTCATCTATTGATGAAGCAAACTGATGGAATAGGAAAAGGATTGAAAGGGGGAGGACCCCCAAAACGTCGCCACCGTTGCAGATCTCTGGCTCATCTGACAACGTCTCTGCCTCTCTGTCTTCATTCCCTTAGCACCTTAGTGAGTGCGTGGACTTTCTACCCCAGAGTCTACACCATAGTTTGGAAGTTACATTCACTATGATGAAAATGATTGCTTTAATCTTGCTACAATCCTGAATTTGTAAAGATGGAAACCTTGTTTTCACTGGATAAAAAGAAATATTGATAAGGCCTTTGATGTGTTTTTGCAATTCTTGTTGCTTATTGTGTCCTTTCTCTATCAGGTACCATAAACCTCGACTCCATGTACTTCTGGGTCAGCAGATTTGACTGTTGGCAAGAATTTGGCCAGTTTGCCATGGACGTACTTTGTTGTCCAGCCTCTAGTGTACTGTCAGAGAGGGTATCCAGTGTGGCAGGTGGCTCTGTCATGACCAAGCAGAAAGGACTGTCCTCTGCAAGTGTGGACAACCTTACATTTGTCAAAATTAATCAGGCATGGATCAATACCGATTTTAATCCACTTCCAGCTCATGCCAATTAATAAATTGGCCATAGCATCTGCTTGCTTGTACATGGTGTTTTATTGTGTTCTGCTGCCACCAGTGTCAATGGCTCCACGCAACTAGGGGTTTCTGGCCTGGCTATCATGTCATATCTAGTGATGAGCGAGCGTTGTGGCTTCTGCGCTGTACTTGCGATGCTTGACGCTCAGCGAGTACTTCCGGAAAGCTCAGGCGTACATGATTTGGCCCTTTAGACAACCAATTAACATGCAGGGATTGCCTAACACTCACTGCAATGCGGTAGCCCCCACACTCTACAGCTCCTGCACCTCCATCTCTTCAGCTATGTTTATAGCCATCTTAAGACATGTGCTTTTGACGCGCCCCTGGGCCTGTCTCGCGCTGCGTTGCGCATGCGGGAGCCTACCCGGAGCCGGATCAGTGGAGGGTTGTAGTCTCGTGGCGGTGACCCGGTCCGTGCCCAGGGAGTCAAACTAGACGGCAGTCTATTAGTAGTAAATAGTTGATGACTACGCCACCCGTTGAGTGCAGCCAGGGAGCTGCTGCTGCAGGGCAGACCGCTGAGGCCGGTGGTAGGATTGTGCAGCGTGATAGTATAACCCCCAACGGGAGGGGTATGGCCTCAGGGCAGCCGACGTGGATGATGGGGGTAGCAGGAACCACTCAGAGACGGTACGGTGTAGTTCAGGGTCTTTACTGGTAACAACGATAGACCCTCCCGGAGTACTTGCTAGCAAACGGGGCCTGGTCAGTCTTTGAGCAGATGGGATCTCCCCTGGCCAGGCGTAGTTGTAGGCCTCACAAACTGACTGTACTCTTCTGGCTACCTTGCTAGAAGCTGATGTAAGTAGCCCACGTCCCTGAGTGTACCGTGTGGTGCTCACCCGTATGGCCGGTGACTCGGGGCCTTCTAATGGCTTCCACTCCACGATGGCGGTGCTGGTCCCACGCGTGTGACCGTGCCTTCGGGCTTCTGGGCCAGAGGACCTGAAATCCCCTGCCTGATGGATTCTGCTGCTGGGTAGAAGTTAGTCCCCACAGCCTCGGACTCCGGGTCCGGTAAAGAATCTTCTTAGTCAGGGCGAGCGCTGCAGCTGCCAGCCCCTGACTCCTTGGAACTCTCCTGTTTCCTATGCTGCTTCTTGTCTCCACTCTCCTTGTCTGACTCACCCTGCCTCAGCCCCGGGTTTATACAGGGGAAGTTCTTCCCCTCCCAAGACTGGGCAGGAGGTGTGGCATGCACAGGATCCCTGACCAAAGGACCTCCCACCTGCTCTCAGACATAACATTACATTACTGTGGAAAACCAGACCCCTGGTGTGCCACATTCCCCCCTAGTGAAATTTAGTACTCCGGGACTAAACACATTTAGAAAAACATAACAAGGCAAAAACATTAATAATACAATAAGAAAACATATAAAGATGGTTACGGCGTGTCCGCAACCGGGTGCAGTCTCTGAAGAGAGCAAGGTGTCCATTTCACCAACACAGGGAGACGTAACCAGGTAGGGGTCTGTCCTACCCCGAGTCCTTAACAGTCTCTAGTCCATCCTGGGTTACGCTCCAACTATATACAAGGATTCCCGGTAAATCCACCAAGGTTTCCTAAAAACAACTGGAAACACAAAATTATACACAAGCAACAATACACAGATAAACATAAATAAAACTATTTTTACACTTCAAATTCTCCAGCGTGCGGGTAACTGGTCTCTAGTGGCCCTAGTGGACCTACGGAGCTGACTGTCTGGCCCTGAACTACAGGGTGTAGGAGCTGTCAAGGGTAAACTGGGCAGCTGTCTACCGGCTCTTTGTCTCACTAGGGGTACGGCAGGCTCACTATAAGCAGAGGGTTGATTCTCCTGTTCTACTCGTGTGGAGTCTTCTGCCTCCTGGACCGGCTGTTCTTCCAGCTCTACCCGTTGCTCCGTAGGTTCTTGGAATGATGGTTGGAGGAAGGTGAGTACGGGTACCACAACTGCACCATTGACTTGAGTCCAAGACCGAGGGAAGTCCCCGAGCACGGTACTAACCATATCTTCCCTTTCTCCCACGGGTCGATGGTCTTCTTGTTCCTCTTCAGGGTTCCTCAGTTGTTCGGGACACTTCTTCAGGTGGTCCCGGGATACAATGGCTGTGGTTTCCCCTCCGTCTTTACTGATGGTACAGACCTTCGGATTCTCGTGGCTTGAGGGCAGTACGGTGTACGGGTCCTCCTCCCACTGGTCATCCAACTTGTGGAGCCGTCTTTTCCTCTTCAAGACCTGCTCTCCGGGTACCAGGGGAACAGCGGGAGCATACTGGTTGTAAGTCTTCTCTTGTCTTTCCCTAGCCTGACAGAGACTTCGCTCCACGCTCTCTTGTACTCTCCGGTACTGCTGCTGCCTCTCTGTGTCCCAGTCTGTTTCTGGTGAAGTGTCCTCGGGGGTCAGGACTCCCATTTCCAGGTCAACAGGTAACTTACCAGGTCTTGCCCTCATTAGGTAAGCCGGGGTACAGTTGGTGGAACCTACCGGGATGTGGTTGTATAGGTCCACCAGATCAGGCAACTTTTCAGGCCACAGACTGCGTTCTTCCAGGGGCAACGTTTTTAGAAGATCCATTACCACCTGGTTCATTTTTTCACAAAGTCCATTAGTCTGCGGATGGTAGGGTGTCGTCCTTATCTTCCGGCAGCCATACAGATTGCAGAATTCCTGAAAGACCTCCGCTTCAAAGGCAGGTCCCTGGTCCGTCAGCACTTGGTCCGGGTACCCGTGTGGACGGCAGAAGTGCTGCTGGAAGGCTCTAGCTGCTGTTTGAGCCGTTAAGTCCTTGACGGGGACGACAACCAAGAACCGGGAGTAATGATCCACGATGGTTAACGCGTAGACGTAGCCACTTCTGCTTGGGGTCAGTTTTACATGATCCAAGGCTACCAGTTCCAACGGTTGCCGGGTGACGATGGACTGCAGGGGAGTCTTCTGGCTGGCCCGGTCCTTCCTTCTCAGATTGCACGGGCCACAGTCTCTGCACCACTTCTCGATGGTTCCCCTCATGCCTACCCAGTGGAACCGCTCGCGCAGCAGGAACTCCAGCTTTTTCCACCCGAAGTGTCCAGCTCCGTCGTGGTATGCCTCCATCACCATGGCTGCGTCTCTTCGTGGCACCACTACTTGCCAGAGTAGTTCATGCGTCCGGGAGTTGACCATTCTGCGGCACAACTTCCCCTTGTAAAGGAATAGTCGACTCTTCTCCGCCCATAGTTGTTTGGCTTCCTCCGGAGCGTCTGGTTCAAGGTGAGCCTCCGGCCGAGTCAGCATCTCCTTCACCAGTCGGACGGCAGGGTCGCTGTCTTGCATTTCCGCCCAGTTGTAGTGGGGTAAGGGGTTCAACGTAGCAGCCTGCTTACCCCTTACCCGGTGGGAATACTGGATAGTCCCATGACGGTGGAACGCAGGGAGTTCAACTTCTTCCAGTCCCTCCGGATCTTCTCCTTCGTCCGGCAGGTTGGGCATCCTGGACAGGGCATCCGCGTTAGTATTGGAGCGTCCTGCCCGGTATTTGATTGTGAACTCGTAGTTGGACAGACGGGCCATCCACCTCTGCTCCAGGGCACCGAGTCTTGCCGTGTCCAGGTGTGTCAGCGGGTTGTTATCCGTGTACACGGTGAACCGGGAAGAAGCGAGGTAATGCTTAAAGCGCTCAGTGATTGCCCATACTACGGCCAGGAACTCTAACTTAAATGAGCTGTAATTCTCGGGGTTCCTTTCGGTGGGTCGCAGTTTTCGGCTGGCGTAGGCGATTACTCGTTCCTTCCCCTGCTGGATCTGGGACAGTACGGCTCCTAGCCCGATGTTACTGGCGTCGGTGTAGAGGATAAAGGGCTGGCTATAATCCGGGTACGCCAGGATTTCGTCCCCCGTGAGGGCCATCTTCAGCTGGCGGAAGGACTCTTCTTCCAGCTCTTCCCATTTGAAGGGCGGCTTCTGGTTCTTGGCCTTCCGGGACTGGCCTATCAGGAGGTCCTGCATAGGTGCTGCCTTTTTGGTGAAACCGGGAATAAACCTTCGGTAGTAGCCTACCAACCCGAGGAACTGCCGCACTTCTTTTACGCTGGAGGGGCTTGGCCATTCCTTAATTGCGGTGATTTTATCAGGGTCGGGAGCCACTCCGTCAGCGCTCACTACGTGTCCCAGGTACTGCACCTTTGGTTTCAGGAGGTGACACTTGGAGGGTTTCACCTTTAGGCCGTAACTCGCCAGAGCCTCGAACACTTCCGCCAGGTGTTTCAGGTGGTCCTCATACGTCTTGGAATATACGATGACATCGTCCAGGTACAACAGGACCGTCTCGAAGTTTCTGTGGCCCAGACAACACTCCATTAGGCGTTGGAAGGTTCCTGGTGCGTTGCAGAGTCCGAACGGCATGCAGGTGAACTCGCTAAGTCCCATCGGGGTGGTGAATGCGGTCTTCTCCCGGTCTGCCTCTGCTACAGGAACCTGCCAGTACCCGCTAGTGAGATCCAAGGTAGAGAAGAAGTTAGCAGATCTTAAAGCAGCCAATGACTCCTCTATCCTTGGTAAGGGGTACGCATCCTTGTGTGTGATACGGTTGATTTTCCGGTAATCTACACACATCCTCATGGTGTTGTCTTTCTTTTTGACTAAAACTAATGGGGCTGCCCAGGGGCTACAACTATCCCGGATTACCCCAGCCTCCTTCATGTCTCTAAGCATCCCCTTGGCGTGTTGGTAATGTGCAGGGGGTACGGGTCGATACCTCTCTTTTATGGGAGGATGATCTCCCGTGGGGATGCGATGTTCTACCCCCTTGACTCGCCCGAAGTCTAACGGGTGTTTACTAAACACTCTCTCATACTCTTGAACCACCCGATAGACTCCTTGTTTCTGATGTGAGGGAGTGGAATCAGTACCCAAATGTAGTTGCTGACACCAGTCCTCCATGTCTTTCTTAGAGCCGTTACCTTCCTCCGGGTGAGATGGAGGCAAGGGTTCCACAGATTGTATAGAATTTTGATTAGTGGTATATAATTTGGCTAGCGTGGCATACCGGGGCAGGTACACTTCCCTCTCCCCGATATTTATTATGCGAATGGGCACCCTCCCATGGCGTACATTGACCACCCCCCGTGCTGTCAAAATGGTGGGCCTACTGTCTGAGTAAACTGGTTCTACCATTGCCTGGTAATCTCTTCCTCTCAGACCAATAGCTGCCCGGCACCAAATCATCATTTCACTTTTTGGGGGCATGGCAATAGGAAAAGGGTCACACATTCTTACGCTACCAATCTCACCGCCGGAGAGTTCCACTTGTTGCCGTTGCATCAGTGCCCGGATCTCTTTCTGGAGCACCCGCTGCTCGCCGGAGCTGGCGTTCTTGGCAACCTGCTGTAAAAGGAAAATCACCTCTGCAAGACAATTTTCAATTACGTTAGTTCCTAGAGTTATTTTTGGGTGACTCTCATGTTTATCAATATCTACAATGATCAGTCCCTGTGCGGCCAGTTCGACTCTACCGATTTTGAGGGCCACCTCCTTAAATCCGATCTGTGGCACGGGCTGGCCATTGCTGGCGATGATACTCAAGTCGTCGTCAGGGTAGTGGGTAATATCCGAGTCATTCCAGTACTGCTTGAAGAGCACGTACGGGATGGTGGTGACCTGTGACCCGGTATCCAGTAGGGCACTCATGGGAATGCCATCCAGTACCACAGGCAAGACTGGACGTCCTCCCACATATCTGTCGCGCCAGTTCGATGGGCCTGGTGATCTTTTTCCTGGGGGTTGGCCCTCTACCCCAGGTTGTGCCCGTTTAAAGAACAGTACCTTTCCATATGTCCGGGTTGATTGCAGCGGCGGCAGATGGGTCGTCCGTCCTCGCTGTATCGGTCACTGGGTCTTCCTCTGGCCGGTGGGGTCCTCCTTGGTCGACGCCACGGGATGTCCTCCGGTCCGGATGCCAGCTGGATCTTCCCTGGGGTGGAAACCTGTAAAGACTGCACAGTTCGGGTTAGCGCAGCAACGCTCTTAGCTAGCTCTTGGACCTGATGGTGTAGGTCTGGAGCCGGGTCATTGTCCAAAGCCTGCGCATCAGCTCCCACAGGCCCTGCTGACAAGGGCGCCGCCTCCTGGTAGTAAGTGGTAGTGGGGCGTCTGTGGGTCACAACGCCACCTGGTGCCGGTTCTCGGAGCACCCGGATGGCTCTGTCCTTGAACTGTGCAAAGTCCAGATGGGGATCCTGTAAGGCCATTGCCCGCAACTGGGTTCGGTGGGCATTGCAATATAAACCCTCTATAAATTGTTCAGTCAACAGCCTGTCCTCGTTTCCCACCCCATCAGGGTCGGTCTGCTTTATGGCCCTCAGGGCCTCTTGTAGGTTTAGTGCATAGTCCCTTATACTCTCATGCGCTCGCTGCTTGCACCCGTAGAATCTAAGCTTAATCTTGGCTGAGGTGCGGGTATCAAAGGTGTCCTTCAGCCGGGTTAGTATTCCTGCGACAGTCTTCCTCCCAGGTGGCCAGGATTTTACTTCCCTTTTGGCTGCCCCGGTTAGTTGGGCCACCAGGATGCTCACTTTTTGCTCTTCTGTGAGGGGGTACACCTGGAAGAGGCTATCCAGCTTTTCTCTAAAGTCATGCAGGGTATGTGACTCCCCTGAGTACTGGGGTAGCCAAGCTGCTCCCGGGATATAGGGCATGGTGAAGGGCATAACTGCAGCAGCGGTAGCGCTGGCGGGGGTTGGGGCAGTGAAGCTCTCCTCCGTATCCGACATCTTCCTCCCCCCTAGTGGACCGTGGCCTACCTTGCGATGATCCTCTTCCGTAGGCCGCGGCTCCGCAGTGGATCGTCAGGGTTGAGGACCTTCCGTCGCGCTCCTGTGACGTCGGCGTCTGCTGGGCTCCTTCCAGGACCTTACGCAACGTCCGGACGTGAGGCGGGGCTTCAGTTCTCGCGCGCTTTCGGAGTCCACGCCCCTCTTCTTCCCGCGCGGCGTCCCCAAGATGGCGTCCAACGGCGGGAAAACTCCACGGATGGCGGGAAGAAGGCCGAAGATGGCGCCGGATGGCGGGAAACTTCACCGATGGCGGGAAGAAGGTAGAAGATGGCGCCGGATGGCGGGAAACCTCCACGGATAGCGGGAATCTTCACCACTGGTAAGTTTGAACAGTCTTTGCTTTTCAGGCACGCAGTACCCGGTGGTTGCGGGCACGAAATCCTGCCGACTACGCCAAAGTTGACGCGCCCCTGGGCCTGTCTCGCGCTGCATTGCGCATGCGGGAGCCTACCCGGAGCCGGATCAGTGGAGGGTTGTAGTCTCGTGGCGGTGACCCGGTCCGTGCCCAGGGAGTCAAACTAGACGGCAGTCTATTAGTAGTAAATAGTTGATGACTACGCCACCCGTTGAGTGCAGCCAGGGAGCTGCTGCTGCAGGGCAGACCGCTGAGGCCGGTGGTAGGATTGTGCAGCGTGATAGTATAACCCCCAACGGGAGGGGTATGGCCTCAGGGCAGCCGACGTGGATGATGGGGGTAGCAGGAACCACTCAGAGACGGTACGGTGTAGTTCAGGGTCTTTACTGGTAACAACGATAGACCCTCCCGGAGTACTTGCTAGCAAACGGGGCCTGGTCAGTCTTTGAGCAGATGGGATCTCCCCTGGCCAGGCGTAGTTGTAGGCCTCACAAACTGACTGTACTCTTCTGGCTACCTTGCTAGAAGCTGATGTAAGTAGCCCACGTCCCTGAGTGTACCGTGTGGTGCTCACCCGTATGGCCGGTGACTCGGGGCCTTCTAATGGCTTCCGCTCCACGATGGCGGTGCTGGTCCCACGCGTGTGACCGTGCCTTCGGGCTTCTGGGCCAGAGGACCTGAAATCCCCTGCCTGATGGATTCTGCTGCTGGGTAGAAGTTAGTCCCCACAGCCTCGGACTCCGGGTCCGGTAAAGAATCTTCTTAGTCAGGGCGAGCGCTGCAGCTGCCAGCCCCTGACTCCTTGGAACTCTCCTGTTTCCTATGCTGCTTCTTGTCTCCACTCTCCTTGTCTGACTCACCCTGCCTCAGCCCCGGGTTTATACAGGGGAAGTTCTTCCCCTCCCAAGACTGGGCAGGAGGTGTGGCATGCACAGGATCCCTGACCAAAGGACCTCCCACCTGCTCTCAGACATAACATTACATTACTGTGGAAAACCAGACCCCTGGGGTGCCACACTTTAGTGATGAGTGAGTATGTTTTGTTAACCCTTTCGCCGAGTATGCTCGGGCGAGCACCGAGTAGTTACAGCTGCTCGGTGATATGTTTGAATCACTCCCGTGTGCATGATTTGCTACTATTTGACAGCTTTAATACATGTGAGGAATGTGTAAGAAGCAGACATTCCTCACATGTATTAAAGCTGTCAAACCGTCGCAAATCATGCACACGGGAGTGATTCAAACATAACACCGAGCACGCTGTAAATACTCGGTGCTCGCCCGAGCATACTCGGCGAAAGGGTTAACAAAACATACTCGCTCATCACTAATGTGCTTCTAAATTTATAGTTTTGCATTAACACAATTCTCTGAGACTAGTTATATGGTGCTGCAAAGATACATATCAAGTGACAGCTTTATTACTTGCTAATTATCTTTTTAATAGTAGATTTCAAGTCTTTAAGGCCTCGGGGCATATGAACGTGTATGGAGGGACACAAAGTTATCTGTACTGTAGAGATAAAAGTATGAAACTTCTTGTACTGCTATATGTTGCTTACATGAGGAACCATAGTACTAAGGTATCTTCTCCAGAGTATTAAGGCTTGGTCACTAGGAAAGTTTTTTGTGTTGTATCATTTCCACTTCATTCTCGTCCATAAACAGTGTTGGACTGGGATGGCAAAGGCCAGCAGTAACATTGATTCTTGGGGCCCACTATGCAGCTACATGCAAAAATAATCTGACCCTAGGGCACAAATTTATTTTTTCTTCTATGTAATATTAATTTGGCTAGCTTGTTTAATGAATGATTAGATGATACCTTTTTTTCAGCAAATTGTAGTACAGTGCTACAGTGCAGTAGCACTTATTATTATTAGCACTCCTTCACAGGGGCAGCCTACCAGAGGATTCTCCTGTTCTCCGATGGGCCAGTCTGAGCCCGTCCATAAGATTGGGGCAGATGGAGAGGCATGCAACTACATTTTTTACTCCGTTTTCACATCAGTAATGTAGCACAAGCGCAGTGGGAAGGCTGGGTAATGCATCTGGTCACACGCCACTCTTATAGATGGCGCTGCGTGTTTCAATGGAAAAGGCTCCTAAAGCACCAGGGCCTGGGTACTCTTGCTATCTCTGCATCCCTTTTAGCTACACCCCAATGATTAAACACCCATTTAGGCCTTACTTAAATCAGACTAAAATAAATGATCGTTCCTGGGCAGGCTTAACAATCATTGACAGGTTTTGTTTTTTTTATAAATGAGTCTTAAAATATATGTTGCAAAGCATTCATTGAAAATGAATACATTAAAAAAATCAACAAATGTACTAAATTCAGCTTGGAAACAAATTTTCTGTTCTGGGAACAGACATCTGCTTTCCATTCTGCATACAGATGCAAATGGATAAACATGGCCAAACAATATCATTAAATTACCAGGTTAAAATCACTGCTTACATTGGACAAACACAGGATTTACCGTGACGTGACTTGCTTCCTAAGGAGGGAGAGATAGGATCGTTAGGAATTCTTCCACTGGATTAATAGAAAACCTTTTATTCATAGAATCATAGAATCATAGAATGGTAGAGTTGGAAGGGACCTCCTGGGTCATCTGGTCCAACCCCCTGCTCAAAGCAGGATTCACTAGATCATCTCAGACAGATGTCTGTCCAGCCTCTGTTTGAAGACGTCCATTGAAGGGGAACTCACCACCTCTCGTGGCAGCCTGTTCCACTCATTAATCACCCTAACTGTCAAAAAGTTTTTTCTAATATCTAATCTGTGTCTCCTCCCATTTAGTTTCATCCCATTGCTTCTAGTCTTTCCTTGTGCAAATGAGAATAAAGATGATCCTTCTACAATGTGACAGCCCTTGACATATTTGTAGACAGCTATTAAGTCTCCTCTCAGTCTTCTTTTTTGCAAGCTAAACATTCCCAAATCCTGCAACCGTTCCTCATAGGACATGGTTTGCAGACCAGTCACCATTCTGGTCGCTCTTCTCTGAACTTGCTCCAGTTTGTCTATGTCTTTTTTAAAATGTGGTGCCCAAAACTGTACACAGTATTCCAGATGAGGTCTGACCAAAGAGGAGTAAAGACCGATAATGACTTCACGTGATCTAGACTGTATGCTTCTGTTAATACATCCCAGAATTGTATTTGCCTTTTTTGCTGCTGCATCACACTGTTGACTCATGTTCAGTCTATGATCTATTAGTATACCTAAGTCTTTTTCACATGTACTGTTGCTTAGCTCTATTCCTCCCATTCTGTATATGCTTTTTTCATTTTTATTGCTCAGATGTAGTACTTTGCATTTTTCCCTGTTAAAAACCATTCTGTTGGTTGCTGCCCACTGCTCCAGTTTATTTAGGTCTTTTTGAATCCTCTCTCTCTCTTCTCTAGTATTAGCTATCCCTCCTAGCTTTGTGTCATCAGCAAATTTAATCAGTTTACCCTCAATTCCTTCATCTAAATCATTGATAAAGATGTTGAACAATACAGGTCCCAGGACGGAGCCCTGTGGTACCCCACTTGAGACATTCATCCAGCTGGATGTGAAGCCATTTACAACCACCCTTTGAGTCCGATCACTAAGCCAGTTATGAATCCACCTAACAGTTGCCTGGTCCATTGCATACTTGGTCATTTTTTCAATAAGGATGGCGTGAGATACTTTGTCAAATGCTTTGCTGAAGTCAAGATATACTATATCTACAGCATTTCCCTGATCCACCCAGTCAGTGATTCTGTCATAGAAGGAAATTAAGTTAGTCTGACATGACTTGTTAGTTACAAACCCATGCTGACTCTGGTTAATCACTTCATTCTTATCCATATACTTACATACATGTTGTTTAATAATTTGTTCAAAGATCTTTCCTGGTATAGAAGTCAGACTCACCGGCCTATAGTTCCCTGGGTCCACCTTCTTCCCCTTTTTGAAGATAGGAACAACATTTGCTCTTCTCCAGTCTTCTGGGACTTCTCCTGTTCTCCAAGAATTTTCAAAGATTATGGAGAGTGGTTCTAAAATTTCTTCTACGATCTCCTTCAGTACTCTGGGGTGTAATTCATCTGGACCTGGAGACTTGAACTCATTTATGTTAGCTAAATATTCCCTCACAATCTTTCTGTTTACAGATAACTTGGATTCCTCTATTCCTTTAAAAGGACAGTGAAGATAAGTTGATGTTACATTTTCTTTCTGAGAGAAAACAGATGCAAAATAGGAATTAAAAAGTTCGGCCTTCTCAACATCCTCTCTTACCATTTCTCCATTTTCATCCTGTAAAAATCCTATAGCATCTTTGACTTTTCTTTTACTTTTGACATACCCCCAAAATCCTTTTTTATTGCTTTTGACATCTCTTGCAAGCCTTAATTCATTGTCAGCTTTAGCTAACCTGATACGTGCCCTGCAGGATCTGCAGACTGCATTATAATCTTCTTTAGATATGCCTCCCTCTTTCCATTTAATAAACATTTCTTTCTTTCTTTTTAGCATGTGTTTAAGTTCTGTGTTCATCCATCCTGGTTTCCTTAAATGCTTCCCATTCTTCCTACTTTTCGGGATTGTTAACGATTGTGCTTTGAGAATCTAATTTTTAAAAATTTCCCATCCTTCCTGGACATTTTTGTCCTTAAGGACATCCAGCCATTGGATCCCTCCTATTCTCTTTCTGAGTCTCTTAAAATCTGCCTTTCTAAAATCTAACCTTGAAGTTTGAGTCTTCACATGTCTTCCTCCTCTAGTTATCCAAAATTCTATAATAGCATGATCGCTGCCTCCTAGGGTCCCAGCCACCTTTACCTCCTCAACCATTTCCTCCCTGTTTATAAGGATTAGATCCAAAGTAGCAGATCCCCGTGTTTTCTCCCCTACCTTTTGGAAGATAAAGTTGTCAGCAAGAGACGATAAGAATTTGCTTGACCTGTTAGTTTTACTTGAGAGAGATTCCCAACAAATGTCTGGATAGTTGAAATCTCCCATGACCACTACGTCATATTTTTTGGAGAACTTGGTCATTTGATACATAAAGAGTTCATCCATATCTTCAGCTTGCCAAGGTGGCCTGTAGTAAATGCCTACAATGGTGTCCTTTCCGTTGTTCTCTCCTTGTATTCTTACCCAAACAGTTTCCACAGAACTCCCAGTCTCTGAAGCTTCAATCTCTGTGCAGATATACGCTTTTCTAACATACAATGCGACACCTCCTCCTCGTTTATCAAGTCTGTTTCTTGCAAATAAGTTGTATCCTTTTAGCCTTTTATTCCAATCATGTGTATCGTCCCACCAAGTTTCAGTGATTCCAATGACATCATATTCCTTTTCCTGCATTAGTAGTTCCAATTCTCCTTGTTTGTTGCCCATGCTTTGTGCATTTGTATAAAAACATTTTAGTTTGTGATTGGTTTCTCTTCCTCCCATATTTTTATTATTTAAATTGTTTTGTCTTTGTTCTTCCTTTCCACTTCCAGTAGCAGAGATCTCAATAGTATTTGTCAGCTGTATGGCTTTTTCTGGCCTTTTGCTTCCCTTCCCACATTGTTCTAGTTTAAAGCTCTTCTGATGAGTGTAGCAAGGCGACTTCCAAATACATGTTTTCCAGTCTTCGTAAGGTGCACCCCATCTCTAGCAAGTAGTCCATCGTATAGGTAATTCATTCCGTGATCCAGAAATCCAAATCCTTGTTGACGGCACCATCGACGTAGCCAGTTGTTCACCTGTAGAATCTTATTCCACCTCATTGTTCCATGGCCATCCACTGGGAGGATGGATGAGAAGACCACCTGCGCTCCCAATTCTTTCACTTTCTTGCCTAAGTCTTCAAAGTCACTGCAGATGGTTTCCAGGTCCTTTCTTGCGGTGTCATTTGTCCCCACATGTATTAGCAGGAATGGGTAGTGATCTGTAGGTCTGAAGAGTCTTGATATCCTGTCAGACACATCTTTAATTTTTGCTCCTGGAAGACAGCACATTTCTCTTGAGGTTATGTCTGGTCTGCAGATAGCGGCCTCTGTTCCTCTTAACAGGGAATCCCCCATGACCACCACTCTCCGTTTTTTCTTCACAACATTCTTCTTTCTCCATCCAGGAGGATTCTGAGGGCTTACAAGGTTATTCATTGCTGGCAAAGTCTTATTTTGCTGTATTTCTTCATGGTTCTCCTGCGTGAGAGCCTGGTACTGGTTCCTGAGCAGTATGGGTGCTGACTGCCTCTCGATCCTCCTGCTTCTGTGGGTCACATGCTTCCATTCCTCTGTTTCGTCAGGTGCAGTTCGAATTTCTTCTCTTTCTGAATCATGAAGAGATAATTCTGCTCTGTCTAAGAACTCTTCACCTTCCTTAATGATTTTCAAGGTAGTTAACCTCTCTTCTAGATTTCGCAACTTTTCCTCCAACAGGGACACAAGCTTGCATTTCTGGCATGTGAAGTTTGGCTTTTCCACTGGCAAGTCTGTGAACATGTAGCAGGATATGCAGCTCACCAAATGGCTCCTGGACTCTTCCATGTTCTTATTGTTAATGTTCTGAAAACAGTGAAAAAAGCTTAAAAAAAAGGCTTCAAAATGCAACTTCAACTCCTCCCCTGGTTTACCGATGTCCTCTTTTCAGCTCCAACAGCCAAAATCCAGTGTTCTTTGAGCTCGCGGAGACTCTTCACTTACCCCAAAATGCAGTGGGAATATGCAAATTATCTCCTCAGGACTCCTCCCCTGGTTTACCGATGTCCTCTTTTCAGCTCCAACAGCCAAAATCCAGTGTTCTTTGAGCTCGCGGAGACTCTTCACTTACCCCAAAATGCAGTGGGAATATGCAAATTATCTCCTCAGGACTCCTCCCCTGGTTTACCGATGTCCTCTTTTCAGCTCCAACAGCCAAAATCCAGTGTTCTTTGAGCTCGCGGAGACTCTTCACTTACCCCAAAATGCAGTGGGAATATGCAAATTATCTCCTCAGGATCTGCCACGGCCACCCACCACATCCACCCTGAAGGCAAACCACATGTAGGGTCAGGGAACCCAAGGCCAAGGATTTCCCAACAGAAGGCCCGAGGGAGCTGGACCTAGGTGGATCCCTGGTGGGGACGGCCAGAAGACAGGACAGGAAGGAGGGCTCAGGGTCACGCTCCGGACTTGCTTGGGGGTTGGCTGAATCCAGGACCTGGTGGACGCAGCACGGCTCGGGTGGTCACTTGAAGCTGGAGTGACCGGAACATCAGCAGTAAGTAAATACCCTAAACTGCACAACCCGACTCTGTCTTTAATTACTATCTATGCTGCACCACCACAACCCCCATCCTCTGCACCTGACCCCCTGAGGCCATACCCCTCCCGTTGGGGGTTATACTATCTAAAGCTGCACCAACACCATCAGCCTCAGCGGACCCTGCTGCAGCGGCGGCCGTAGTGACCGCAATCCAACGGGTGGCGTAGTCGACATAAAGAACTTTGTAACATCTGTAGGACTGCCACATACTCTGAGCTTGACACCCTGGGCACGGACCGGGTCACAGCCACTCGGAGACTACAACCCCCATCTGATCCGGCTCCGGGTATTCCCCTAAAGAATATGGCCCAGGGGGTGCGTCAACTTTGGCGTAGTCGGCAGGATTACGTGCCCACAACAACCGGGTACTGCGTGCCTGAAGAAAAGAACAAGTTTACCTCAAAAAGAAGTCTCCTGCCGGTTCCGGAGGGTCCCCGCCATCGGACCCCATCACAGGTCGTTTCCCGCCGGTTGTCCGCCATTAACAGCTTTTTCCCGCCATCTGCAGAGTTTCCCGCCACTGGGAGACGATTCCCGCCATTTCCAAAGGTTTCCCGCCTTGGGGGAGCGGACGCCATTATGGGCGTGCCAGAGGGTGGCAGGAGGCCACCTCCCATCGTGGGCCAGGACCGAAAATGGCGCCAAAAGTGGAAACCGCCCCCACCAACAGAGACTGTGATGCTAGAGGTGTCTGTCAGCGTGAAAGAACTGCCCCTGGAGCTGACAATCACCAAGTGGTCCCGGGACCGCCCTCGAAGTGGGAGGACTGAGAAGAAGAGAGCAAAGATGGGTGTCGCTTGGAGCAGTCTGGAGAGAGCGCACCCGGAGACAAGAAGCCTAGAGCTGAGTCCAGAAGAAGCTTACCCGGAGATGGGAGAAGAGCAGAGCAGCACCGGCCCGCTGGCCAGGAGCCTGCCGGGAACAGCAGAAGGAGAGCAGAGCAGCACCGACCCGTTGGTCAGGAGCCTGCTAGAAGCAACGACCCCACTAGGCCTAGTGGAGGTCCTAGCACAGCTCCCCCGAGACCGGGAGTGTGCGCAGACCGCTCTGGAGGGCCTCGCAAGGAGGATGGCCCGGGTGCAACGAGAGACGTTGGCGGAGTGGAGCCGAGAGATGGCCCAGCGGACCGAGACTCGTCAGCGGAGCACGCCACCCAAGACGAGGAGACAGACCGCCTCTGAGGATGGCGCAGGAGGACTGAAGGCCGGAGACGGCGCCGAGAAGGGAGCCGAACGAATGGAGGCAGGTAAAGGGGACGTCACTACCCCGAGCCGGGAAACCGCGTGCCTGCCCCAGCTCCCCGTCGCAGAGCCCGAAGTACCCCCTGCCGTGCCCGTCGCCGCAACGTCACCGCCGCAGACTAGGCCTCAAACGGAAGCCGCGACCCCTGTGACGTCACACGCCTTGACCCCGAGCGTGACCAAGCAGGAAGTACCATCGGCCTGGTCGCAAGGCCTAGTACCCCCGGGCGCCGCAATACCAACAGCGCCCCCTACCTCCGCGGAGCCACCGGCCTGGTCGCAGGGCCAAGTAGCCCAGGGCGCCGCCGTCCTTACGGTGCCCTTCACTTTCCAGGTGCCCCAGGCCTGGCCGCAAGGCCTGGGCAACCCGGGCGCCGCCACCACCACCGCGCCCATAAAACCTAAAGTGCCGCATCTGGGAGAAAATCTGTTCGCCCAACACACATGGCCGGACGGGCAGCCCTTTGTCTGGCCCAGGGAGTACTACGAACAAGAGCTCCAAAAGAGGGCAAGGCCCATGTGTGAACCCCTGATCCCGGCTCCAAAGCCCGTTAAGAGGATCTCGCCCCCGCTAGCAGAAGCGCAGTTTGAGTGGGACCCCACCGGAGAAGACCTCATGGGGTTCACTCAGGAGACCCGGGCAGCTGCAGCGGAGCGTGCAGAGTGCTGCCGGCAACAGCTCGAGGTCTTTGAGAGGGAGCGGAGAGAGAGGGGGGTCCGGGAACAACAAGCCCAGATAAGGAGCGCGGAGCAGAAGAGCCGGGCCAGGAGAGACCCCCGTGCAGCGCATAGTCCCCGCACCACCGGGACTGTGATCAAGTTTAACATGCAGCATGGGTGGGGCTTCATCCGAGACCACCGCACCCCAGGCGACGTCTTCGTGACCAGGAGAGACGTTGAGTCCCACCTACCGGAGGGACACAGAGGTCGTGACCTTTACATCGGGGACGAGGTCACCTTTACCCGGCACAAGTGTGCCAAAGGACCCTACGCCCTCCATGTGCATCGCCTGACGGAGGAAGAGCTGCGGTGTGAGGAGGAAGAACAAGAGGACCCGGACGGGTCTGAAGCTAAAGGTAACCACAAAGAAAGAGCAGGAGGACGCCGTCGTTAAGTACAGCAGAGTACAAGCTGTATATAGTTGCCCGTCGGGGCACAGTGAACTGTTGCTAATATAGTCCCCGTTGGGACCAGCAAGTGTGAACTGTTTACCCGTATTTCCCTTAATCCCACTGACCGAGGACTGAGAGCGGTCATTCCTCCCTAATACCTGGCCGAGGACTGAGAGCGGCCATATCCCTTGTAAATAGTTGCGCGTCCTAAAGCGCCCCCTACTGGTTTTATAGGAAAGCCACGAGTTCCAAAGACTGTCGCACTTTACCCGGTCACACGTTGCACAGTGACCGGAGGAGGAGCCAGAGGCGACGAGAATGTTATTTATATGAAAAGTTTTATGATGCTGCTAATATATGTTGTTTTATATGTTTTTATTATGTTGTTTATATGAAAAAAAAATGTATGTTTGTGGATGTTTATCTCTTACAGCCCGAGGACGTGCTGTGATTTACCAGGGGGGAATGTAGCACCCTGAGGATTCGGCTGCTACAGGGGTATTGCACCTCAACCCAGAGGTGTGATATTCCACTCCCGGGTAAGGATGGAGTGTGGAACTGAGTCCAGAGAGCTGCATGCACTACACACATCCCATTTCCGGAGGGCAGACCAACGGTACTCCCACTTAGAAATGTGCAGGTACGACCGAGTCTGTCCTTGGCTGGAGTGGGAGGGGGGTGGAACATCCCAAGTAGTGTAGGGGCAGATAGGGGGAGCAGCCTGGGTAAAGATAGGAGCTCATTGGGTGCTGGTCACCTGAGCTCACACATAGAGGGAGTATTTAAGGTGGGCACCATCAAAGAACAGGGTCAGTCAGTCAGTCTTTGCAGAGGAGTAGAAGAAGGAAGAGGAGCAGAGCAGCCCCAGAGAGAGAGGAGAAAGGAAGAAAGACCCAGAGGGGGTGAAAGAAAAGGACTCTGAGAACCCAAAGTCCATCACCGGGTGAAGAGTTGGCAAAAGGGTACCGGATCCCAAACTGGTGGGGGCTAAAGCACACCCTAGCCAGAGACCGGAGGCCGTGGGCAGGATCTGCCACGGCCACCCACCACATCCACCCTGAAGGCAAACCACATGTAGGGTCAGGGAACCCAAGGCCAAGGATTTCCCAACAGAAGGCCCGAGGGAGCTGGACCTAGGTGGATCCCTGGTGGGGACGGCCAGAAGACAGGACAGGAAGGAGGGCTCAGGGTCACGCTCCGGACTTGCTTGGGGGTTGGCTGAATCCAGGACCTGGTGGACGCAGCACGGCTCGGGTGGTCACTTGAAGCTGGAGTGACCGGAACATCAGCAGTAAGTAAATACCCTAAACTGCACAACCCGACTCTGTCTTTAATTACTATCTATGCTGCACCACCACAACCCCCATCCTCTGCACCTGACCCCCTGAGGCCATACCCCTCCCGTTGGGGGTTATACTATCTAAAGCTGCACCAACACCATCAGCCTCAGCGGACCCTGCTGCAGCGGCGGCCGTAGTGACCGCAATCCAACGGGTGGCGTAGTCGACATAAAGAACTTTGTAACATCTGTAGGACTGCCACATACTCTGAGCTTGACACCCTGGGCACGGACCGGGTCACAGCCACTCGGAGACTACAACCCCCATCTGATCCGGCTCCGGGTATTCCCCTAAAGAATATGGCCCAGGGGGTGCGTCACTTCTGTTTGGAGTCATGTTAGGACCTCCATAACTCCATGAGGCCTTTACTTTTATTTATTTATTTTTTTTAGTAATAATGTGATATATTGGATTGTGTATGTATGGAAATTTCTCCCTGGCGAAGCATCTGGAGTCTTTGCGGCTCTGTACTCCAAAGGTGCACTGTCTCCATGTACCAACGGCAAGCCTGCGTGCACCCCTCTCAACTGTGGTCATCAAAATGCTGAAACTCTCAGTTGCTAAACTAATCTCAGCAATTCAGGAGATCATCCTGCTATATGTTGATAGGACCGTTTTACACATCCGACTTTTGGGGTCCTAGCATGGACCAATATGTCTTGAGCTGCTGTGGGTCTCTTGCCTGAACTCAACAGGTTCAACACCGGCGACTAGAGATGAGCGAACCTGAACTGTAAAGTTTGAGGTTAGTACCGGATGCTGAAATCCAAACACGGACTTTGGATGCTTAGTAAAGCTTGTTGAAAGGTTGCAGCGCATCCAAAAATCGGGGGGACCCCATGTCATTTTTTGGGGGTCCCCCCATTTTTAATAATCAGCAAAGGCAAAGCAGACAGCTGGGGACAAATATTAATAGGCTGGGAAGTTCCATGGATATTGGCCCCTTCCCAGAATAATAAGACCAACTCACAGCTGTCAGCTTTTCCTCGGCTGGTTATTAAAAATAGAGGTGACCCCCATATTGTGTTATTTTATTTATTTTTTATTTATTAACAAACACAGTAAACTAAACACGCAAAGCACTACTCCACTCCTCTACTTGGACTCCCGCTTCCTAGTAAAAGATAATTATTTTTTATTTTTTTATTATGTTACTTTAAGTAATTTCCCTATCCACATTTGTTTGCAGCGTAATTGTACTGCTCTTACCCCTATTTTGTTTTCGTTATCAGCCCCCAAGCCCTTACTACGAGTATTTTACAGCCATTCTACAGCACCAAAGTTCAGATGTCCATTGACTTATTTGGGGTTTGGGTCCAGGGTCAAGTTGCTACCCAAACCGAACTTTGGAGTAAAGTTCGGCTGAACCCTAAGTTCCACGGGTCCGCTCATCATCAACGAAAACCAGTGCAAACGTAGCGGTTTATAGTCAGACCATGAATGTTAGACGTGTGAAATCGGCCTAGGTTTCACAAAGTTTCATTAAAAATGTAACCCAACAAAAAATAAATAAATCAATATTTTTAAGTTTTAATAAAATGTTTTCTTTTTTTATTAAAGAATACCTAGGTAGTACCCCTGCAATCATATCAACCCATATAACAAAATTAACTATGTATACCACACAGCATGGTGTAAAAAAATATATATAACTTTTTTAAATAATCATAAGTACAATTTATCCCACACAAAAAACTGTTCCTCATATGGCAAAATTGATTGAGAATTTAAAAAAAGGTATACATAAAAATTGTGACAAAGCCTCATCTCAAAGCTTGCCTCTATGTACAGACTTTCTGCTCTACTCGGTAGAGTTGTCATCGTTGCACGGGCTCCAAGGTATTGACTGCAGAGTAACCACTGGCCGGTGGAGCGAGTTGAAGGATAGTGAAACTAGCCGAAGGTAAAAGCAGAGGATCAAAAGCAAGAGCAGAATAAGAATCCAAAGGGATGGCTTGGTCAGAGGTCATGAGATCAGGAAGAACAAATGAACTGGAGGGATTAATTCAGAGGAATAGACAGAGAGAAAAACATGGCAAAGTACTTAAGAATGTTTTGATGCATTCCCTTTGCCTAAAAAATATGAATAAAAGCTCATCAATAAACTACACGTATCCTACAATGCTAAAATATAAAACTAATAAATCATACTGTTACCCTCTATGCCATATATTAGATTTTATTGTGGACACACAACCAGCAGCATGGGTTACCCACACCACCTATTACTCGAAAATTGAAAAATACAGAAATTCCTGCAAAAAAAAGCTCTCCGACAGACATGGCAAAATAATTGGAATGCAAAAATGAATATTATGAAAAATTTGCTAATCATTTTGGACCCAACCTTTGGCTTCTCCACCGATCCTGAGAACGGAGCTCTAAAGTGCTAGAATGGGCATGGGCAAGCACACCATTACTCACTTGTCTCTCGGACTTTCAGAGCTGAACTTGACTCTCTCTGCCGGTCCCATAAACAAGGAGTGGAGTGTTCACAGCTTAGCTACATTCCAATAGGGCATTTTATAGCCCCATTCTTAGGATTGATGGAGGTCCCAGCTGATAAACCCCAAGCAAATAGCAAGTCATCATTTGTGAAGTGGATAGGTAATAATTTGCTGAGACTAACCCTTTAAATTAACAGCCTAAAATGTATGCCAAACCTCTAATTCCAGAAGGAAGTAGGATGAGCCATAGCAAGGGACGGGCAACTGGCGCATATAGGACCATGGCCATGCTATTTAGATACAGAGTTCAGGCAATGAATGAAACGTTTGCCCCAGGTGATGGAAAGCCTAGCTTTGACCCTGGCTTAGGCATGACTATGACTGGTGTAGACCAGGATGGGAGCAAATTAGTAAGGTTGAGGTAAGAATCATTGAGAAATGGTGTAAGATGTTGAAAATGTAATGAATGCAAAATCGAACTGCTTCCAGTGAGGCACAATTGTGTAAGGTACTAAAAATTGGATGAATACAAAATTGAGCTGTTTCTACTGAGACACAGTGGTGTAAGGTGCTTACACATGATTGAATTGCAAAATTGAGCTGCTGCCAGCGAGACGCAGTGGTGTAAGGTGCTGAAAATTGGATGAATGCAAAATTGAACTGTTTTCAGTGAGACACAGTAGTGTAATGTGCTTATACGTGGGTGAATGCTAAATTGAGGTGTTTCCAGTGTGACATAATTGTGTAAGGTGCTGAAAATTCAGAGAATGGAAAATCAAGCTGCTTCCAGTGATGTAAGGTGCTAAAAATTAAATGAATGCAAAATCGAGCTTCTTCTATTGAGACACAATTGTGTAACATGCTGAAAATTAGATGAATGCAAAATCGAGCTGCTTCCAGTGAGACACAATTGTGTAAGGTACTGAAAATTGGATGAATGCAAAATGGAGCTGTTTCTACTGAGACACAGTGGTGTAAGGTGCTTAAACATAGGTGAATGAAAACATTGAGCTGTTACAAGTCAGACACAATTGTGTAAGGTGCTGAAAATTGGTGTAAGGTGCTGAAAATTCAACAAATGCAAAATCAAGCTGTTTCCCATGAGACACAGTGGTGTAGGGTGCTGAAAATTTCATTAAATGCCAAATCGAGCTGCTTCCACTGAGACACAGTGGTGTAAGGTGCTGAAAATTGGATGAATGTAAAATCGAGCTGCTTTCAGTGAGACACACTGGTGTAAGGTACTGAAAATTGGTTGAAAACAAAATCGAGCTGCTTCCTATGAGAAACAGGTGAGGCACACTGGTATAAGGTGCTGAAAATTGGATCAATGCAAAATCGAGCTGCTTCCAGTGAGACACAGTGGCGTAGGGGGCTGAAAATTAGGTGAATGCAAAATCAAGCTGTTTTCAGTGAGACACAGGGGTGTAAGGTGCTTAAGCGTGGATGAATGCAAAATCGACCTGGTTCCACAGAGACACATTGGTGTAAGGTGCTGAAATTTCAATAAATGCAAGATCGAGCTGCTTCCAATGAAATACAGTGGTGTAGGGTGCTGAAAATTTCATTAAATGAAAATCAAGCTGCTTCCAGATTAAAGGAATCCAAAGGGTTAGAAATGTAATAAAACTGAAACGAGAACATGTAGATAGCATTATACTTATCCGTTATGTCCGGAACAGGATGACATTTAACACACAGAGTAAAGGACCTGAGATGTGAATTTATTTAATGCTGTAGAACAGTTAATTCTGCCGTCTTTATGTGGCATTATGGGCCTACGCCGTCAATCATATTATCTAAAAGAGGATTTAGGAATAAGACAAATGAAAATATCCCTAGAACCGTAATAAAACCATCCAGCAGAGCCGACCATGCAGTGAAATACACATCATTTAAATGCCTCCATTATATTATTAGTGATCACTGCTTCTCAGTTATTTCGGACGGCTGAATTATATGATGATTTCTCTTGATGGAGAGAGAACGGCATTGAAGGAGGAGATGTATTATTTAACAGCCCGGAAGAGATAAATGTTCTATTTGTAGGATATGGATGATCAGAGTCGAGCAGATTATGCATTTTCTGTTTATCTACTTAGGGTTATGTAAATATTGCAGTCATTTATAATCGTGTACCAGAAGATCCAGGTCGCTCTGGGTTGTTGGAGCTGTGATAGGATTTTTCCATTATCTGTAATAAATAAACCAGTCCTGGACATTATAATCTTTTCTGACATATTATAACCTCACTAAGGGTATGATGTGGGAAAGAAGTTCCACTATGATAACATCTCATGGCTAAGGATCATTTATGCCATTAGGTTTTGGTTCTTGGAAACTATTTCTTTAAGCCAGTGACTTATACTTTCTTCACCCAAGTGAAAAAAAATGGATGCGATTTATAGCAAGATGAGAAGGGCCTCCAACAAACATTTCTTCAACTTTCGGACTACAGTAGAAGGCCACTACAATGCAATGGACACTAATAGTCAACAAAACATATTGAGAGCCAGTTTTACACCTGGACTTGTTGGTTGAAAGGCTCAGCTTAGATCTGTCCTCTCCCGAAAGAAAAAGGAGAAAGGGTTGCAGGGGAATGCGGAACCTAATTGCCACCACAGATCATTGGAAGGATAACCCAATAGGGTACCACATCCTTGTTGAAAGATATAGGGTGAAGAAAGAGTGGAGGAGGTTTGGTATCATGAAAACCCTTATCTGGCAGCACAGTACTAGTTATTAAGGCAGTGATCCCCAATCTTTATTCCACATTCAGCTCTGAAAGAAGGCCGCGAGCCACATCCAGATCCTTTCCCCCTTTTTCACCTGGAGTAATAATATTCTGCTCCCGCTCCCTCAAAGTAGTGACACCCAACGCCTCCGTTACCAATATAATGACAGCCAATGTTTCCACATTATACCAAGACCTTGTGCCGCCCTCCTTACATCCACGGGGTCTGACTTTACCTGGATTTGGTGTTCTCACATCAAGCACTCTCATGACATTGTCACATCCAGATTCAAATCCCTCCTCTGAGGAGCAGTATTATTCTATCTCCAGATTCCTTTATTTAATTTATCTCAAAACCCCCAATGCTGGTATATGCTCATTCATATCTGCTCTTCTGTGTTGGTCTACTCACAAAAGTAACCATCTGGAGTCCCGCTCTTCATAGCTGCTGTTTCCTTGACATGGTGCTAATGCACCATGCTGGCAGACAGCCGTGAGCCACAAACCATAAGCTTGTGAGCCACATGTGGCTCCCAGGCCACTGGTTTAGAACCCCATTGCATGAAGGAGAGAGAGTTCAGAAATTTACATCCAATGCTCTATGGGAAAAAATATATGCAGAAAAATTGAAAGTCTAGTACCACCTATCGGAGGTACCTACTCCATAAGTCAATGTCCAATCCTTTAAAAAGCCATGCAACTTGACTATGTCCTCTTCCTTCTCAGGAGAGGTCATTTGTATTATCTTTAGATCAATAGGGTTTAGTCTCAAATAAAAGGAGCAAGACCTTTGCCTTATTCATAAGGCATGCATTTTAGCCTAATCTAAGATGCTTTGCAGAGCCAGACTTTACTGCTTCCTAGTACACCAAGGATTCTTGGAGGTAGGAATGGGATTAAAATTTCCCCAGAAGTAGCAAAACTTTTCAGAAGTATATCTGGTATGAATCGACCATCAGCAAAGTCCATAATCTCTTGGCACCAAACTGGAGCCCTGTGAACCTACTCTTACCTACTCTTACCCGATGGCATACTTGGCTCTTACCTGATGTAAATATAATGCCACGCAAGACCGGCTAATCAAAAGAAGAACTGTGGATGCCGGCAGGTAGGAGGTGGTTGATATTTAATGGGCTGTCCTTGTAATGTATGAATGTACTGGGTCATCCACAATAAAAGAACCTTGCTGTAACTACCCAAATTGATTCAAATTTGGAACCTGTAATGCACACGCCCGGGCTGAGCGGCGGGTGCGTGTGATTCCACTGGACCGTGCCGGAGAGTGAAAGCCTGGAGGGGCGTAACTAGGTATTCACCCGATCCGACCAGGGTTGCACGACGGCATACGACGCCAGTGCACCAAGGAGGAGCCGAGCAGAGGGACCAGGTGCTACTCCAGGACAGACCCCGGACACGGCTGTTGACCCACACAGGGGAATACAGGAACAGACTGGTTAGGCTGGCACACAGACTGGTGGGAATAGGCAGGCACGACTGGTATGCAGGCAGGCGGGTATGCAGGCAGGGGGGTACAGGCAAGCACGGCTAGAGTGCAGACAAGGAGGCGGTAGGAACACAAGCGGGATAGGACCCAGTACACACTGGGACTCAGGAACAGAACCACAGATGTGGCGGACAAACACAGCAGAGTGAGGCCGCCCAGAGAGGTGAGCGAGAGCAGGGCAGGATGAGACCGCCTGGAGCGGTGAGCAAGAGTAGAGCAGGACGAGGCCGCCTGGAGCAGTGAACAAGAGTAGAGCAGGACAATGCCGCCTGGAGCGGTGAGCAAGAGTCAGAGCAGAGCGAGGCTGCCGGAGCAGTGAGCAAAGGCAGAGCAGGCTAGAACCGCCGGAGCGGTGAGCAAAGGCAGAGTAGGCTAGAACCGCCGGAGCGGTGAGCAAAGGCAGAGCAGGCTAGAACCGCCAGAGCGGTGAGCAAAGGCAGAGCAGGCTAGAACCGCCGGAGCGGTGAGCAAAGGCAGAGCAGGCTAGAACCGCCGGAGCGGTGAGCAAAGGCAGAGCAGGCTAGAACCGCCGGAGCGGTGAGCAAAGGCAGAGCAGGCTAGAACCGCCGGAGCTATGAGCAAAGGCAGAGCAGGCTAGAACCGCCGGAGGGGTGAGCAAAGGCAGAGCAGGCTAGAACCGCCGGAGCGGTGAGCAAAGGCAGAGCAGGCTAGAACCGCCGGAGCGGTGAGAAAAGGCAGAGCAGGCTGGAACCGCCGGAGCGGTGAGCAAAGGCAGAGCAGGCTAGAACCGCCGGAGCGATGAGCAAAGGCAGAGCAGGCTAGAACCGCCGGAGCGGTGAGCAAAGGTAGAGCAGGCTAGAACCGCCGGAGCGGTGAGCAAAGGCAGAGCAGGCTAGAACCGCCGGAGCGGTGAGCAAAGGCAGAGCAGGCTAGAACCGCCGGAGCGGTGAGCAAAGGCAGTGCAGGCTAGAACCGCCGGAGCGGTGAGCAAAGGCAGAGCAGGCTAGAACCGCCGGAGCGGTGAGCAAAGGCAGAGCAGGGGGGACAGGGCTCTGTTCACACAGAACAGACAGGAAGGGAAAGGCAGAACCAGATACCCACAGGGTACTTGCAGTGAAGTAGCGAGTGGACCACAAACTCACAAACGGGAGTACAGTGAAAACGAGCAGGAGTTAGGTACAAGTTCAGACTCTGCAGAAAAAGGAAAGGTACGGACATAGAGAAACACGGGAAACAGGCTAGAAGAGAATACAGACAAGAACAGACACAGTAGCAAGATACAGGAGCGGGTCTAGATAGCAGCCCCTAGAAGGCGGGAGGAACAGGCTAGGAGCGTGTTCAGACAGGACAGATAAGATACAGGAGTGGGTCTAGGTAATCGGCCCCTAGAAGGCGGGAGGAACAGGCTAGGAGCGTGTTCAGACAGGACAGACTGGATACAGGAGCGGGTCTAGGAATTCAGCCCCTAGAGGGCGGGAGGAACAGGCTAGGAGCATGTTCAGACAGGCCTGGAAATACAGCCTCCAGGATAGGCAGACAAGAGAACACAGAAGGGACCTGGCACATTCAGAGTGCAAGAGAACACTAAATGAAACACAATGCTCAGGCAGGGATTGATTGGAGCAGCTTGGTTAAATACCAGGTGACAGACAGCAATAGGCTGAGGACGCACAAGGGGTGTGCCTGCAGCAGGTACAAAAAGCAGGAAGTGATCGGGCGCCGCCCTTAAGCAGCAGAAACAGACACAAACAGACAGCATGGAGGGAAGCCAGAGAGACATTCTGGACTGGAGATCAATTGCGCGCTCTTGCACAGTGGGAGATGGACCACTATGCAAGGATGCCGCCAGGTATGTTACAGTACCCCCCCCCCTTATGCCCCCTCTTCTTCAGGCCTGCCAGAGTGTTCCGCAGGGAATTCGAGGGCCAATCCTTCACTTCGAGGAGATCACTTCCACTGTCCACCGGAAAAACTGGTCTACTCTGGGTAGCTAGGATGCTACCTCCTATCCAGCCATCCTCAGCACCAGACGAAATGGGTGGAGTACCAGGAACAGCACACAAGGAAGTCTCTCTCCATATATTTTCAGGTCGCACCCCAGAGGGTACAGGAGACAACTGGAAGTCCTCCACCAGGTTGGACGGGAGCAGAGACTTGGGGGTAATCTCTGCTTCGAGGTACATCTTGTCAAACTCACAGGAAGAAATGGACGGGTTATCAGGTACAGGGTGAGGAAAAGTCACTGTCTCTTTGTTATCTGGTGGTACCCCGGAGGATTCAGGAAACAACTGGAGGTCCTCCGCCGGGTCAGAAGAGTGAAGAGGCTCGGGGAAAACATCTGCTTCAGAGTACACTAGGTCGGACTCACTGGACGAAGCAGGCGAGGTATCGGGTGCCGAGTATAGGAAAGTCTCTGACCATTCACCACCAGGTGGCACCCCGAAGGGTTCTGGAGACAACTGGAGGTCCTCCGCCTGGTCGGAGGGGTGTAGAGACTCGGGAATAACCTCTGCTTCGGAGTACACTAGGTTAGACTCACAAGGCGAAGCGAGCGAGGTATCAGATCCAGGATATAGGAAAGTCTCTGTCCATTCACCACCAGGTGGCACCCCGAAGGGTTCTGGAGACAGCTGGAGGTCCTCCGCCTGGTCAGAGGGGTGTAGAGACTCCGGAGTAACCTCTGCTTTGGAGTACGCTAGGTTGGACTCACTGGACGAAGCGAGCGAGGTATCAGGTACAGAGTATAGGAGAGTCTCTGTCCATTCACCACCAGGTGGCACCCCGAAGGGTTCTGGAGACAACTGGAGGTCCTCCGCCAGGTCGGAGGGGTGAAGAGACTCATGGGTAACCTCTGCTTCGGAGTACACTAGGTCAGACTCACTGGATGAAGCAGCCGAGGTATCAGGTACCGAGTATAGGAAAGTCTCTGTCCATTTGCTACCAGGTAGCACCCCGAAGGGTTCAGGAGACAACTGGAGATCCTCCACCTGATCGGAGGGGTGTAGAGACTCGGGGGTAACCTCTGCTTCGGGGAACACTAGGTCAGAGTCACTGGACGAAGCGGGCGAGGTATCAGGTGCAGAGTATAGGGAAGTCTCTCTTCAATTGTCATCAAGTGATATCCCGGGGGATTCAGGAGGCAACAGGGGGTCCTCCGGTGTGGATTCTGGGTGGGCAGCAGTCTCTTCAGGCAGGAGAACTGGTGCACTACCCACGCACATTACCCGTTGGGGCCTCTCCGGGATACAGGGAGATGAAGTTTCAGTAGGGACTTCAAGGTTGGGGTCAGGAGGTCTCAGGGAGGACAGACCCTGACGTGACGGCTTGCCTCTACGTCTAGCACGTCTGGACTGCCTCTTGAGGTTGGGAGAAGTATTCCGGAGAGCGTAGTCACCCCGTGAGGATTCTGGGTGGGCAGTAGTCTCATTGGGCTGGAGGACTATTGCGCTATCCACACACATTACCCATCGGGGCTGCTCCGGGACATTGGGAAGTGAAGCTTCAGCAGGAGCCTCCGGGTTAGGATCATCGAAGACCATTAAAAAGGCCACCAGGAAGGCCATTATGTCCAGGACGATAGGATCCTGTGCGTTCCATAGGGGAGTGATCCAATTCAAGGCATCACCCGCTAGGTAAGACATCATGAATCCCACCTTAGCCCGATCTGTGGGAAAACATAGAGGGTAGAACTTGAAGTGTAGCATGCATTGCTCCACAAATGCACGACTCTGTCTTGGATCCCCATAGTAACGTGGCGGATCCGCAGGAACGAGAGCTGATAGATCCATCTGGACGGGTGCGTAATTCGCCTGGAACTCAGCTAAGGAAAAAAAAATTTATTTATTTATTTTTAATGCATGTATTCGCTGGAAAACGTATCAGAGAGCGAAAGCCGTGGGGCTCAACGGGAACCATGGCCTGAGCATGCTGTAATGCACACGCCCGGGCTGAGCGGCGTGTGCGTGTGATTCCACTGGACCGTGCCGGAGAGTGAAAGCCTGGAGGGGCGTAACTAGGCATTCACCCGATCCGACCAGGGTTGCACGACGGCATACGACGCCAGTGCACCAAGGAGGAACCGAGCAGAGGGACCAGGTGCTACTCCAGGACAGACCCCGGACACGGCTGTTGACCCACACAGGGGAATACAGGAACAGACTGGTTAGGCTGGCACACAGACTGGAGGGAATAGGCAGGCACGACTGGTATGCAGGCAGGCGGGTATGCAGGCAGGGGGGTACAGGCAAGCACGGCTAGAGTGCAGACAGGGAGGCGGTAGGAGCACAAGCGGGATAGGACCCAGTACACACTGGGACTCAGGAACAGAACCACAGATGTGGCAGACAAACACAGCAGAGTGAGGCCGCCCAGAGAGGTGAGCGAGAGCAGGGCAGGACGAGACCGCCTGGAGCGGTGAGCAAGAGTAGAGCAGGACGACGCCGGCTGGAGCAGTGAGCAAGAGTAGAGCAGGACAATGCCGCCTGGAGCGGTGAGCAAGAGTCAGAGCAGAGCGAGGCTGCCGGAGCAGTGAGCAAAGGCAGAGCAGGCTAGAACCGCCGGAGCGGTGAGCAAAGGCAGAGTAGGCTAGAACCGCCGGAGCGGTGAGCAAAGGCAGAGCAGGCTAGAACCGCCAGAGCGGTGAGCAAAGGCAGAGCAGGCTAGAACCGCCGGAGCGGTGAGCAAAGGCAGAGCAGGCTAGAACCGCCGGAGCGGTGAGCAAAGGAAGAGCAGGCTAGAACCGCCGGAGCGGTGAGCAAAGGCAGAGCAGGCTAGAACCGCCGGAGCGGTGAGCAAAGGCAGAGTAGGCTAGAACCGCCGGAGCAGTGAGCAAAGGCAGAGCAGGCTAGAACCGCCGGAGCGGTGAGCAAAGGCAGAGCAGGCTAGAACCGCCGGAGCGGTGAGCAAAGGCAGAGCAGGCTAGAACCGCCGGAGCGGTGAGCAAAGGCAGAGCAGGCTAGAACCGCCGGAGCGGTGAGCAAAGGCAGAGCAGGCTAGAACCGCCGGAGCGGTGAGCAAAGGCAGAGCAGGGTAGAATCGCCGGAGCGGTGAGCAAAGGCAGAGCAGGCTAGAACCGCCGGAGCGGTGAGCAAAGGCAGAGTAGGCTAGAACCGCCGAAGCGGTGAGCAAAGGCAGAGCAGGCTAGAACCGCCGGAGCGGTGAGCAAAGGCAGAGCAGGCTAGAACCTCCGGAGCGGTGAGCAAAGGCAGAGCAGGCTAGAACCGCCGGAGCGGTGAGCAAAGGCAGAGCAGGGTAGAACCGCCGGAGCGGTGAGCAAAGGCAGAGCAGGGGGGACAGGGCTCTGTTCACACGGAACAGACAGGAAGGGAAAGGCAGAACCAGATACCCACAGGGTACTTGCAGTGAAGTAGCGAGTGGACCACAAACTCACAAACGGGAGTACAGTGAAAACGAGCAGGAGTTAGGTACGAGTTCAGACTCTGCAGAAAAAGGAAAGGTACGGACATAGAGAAACATGGGAAACAGGCTAGAAGAGAATACAGACAAGAACAGACACAGTAGCAAGATACAGGAGCGGGTCTAGATAGCAGCCCCTAGAAGGCGGGAGGAACAGGCTAGCAGCGTGTTCAGACAGGACAGACTGGATACAGGAGCGGGTCTAGGAATGCAGCCCCTAGAGGGCGGGAGGAACAGGCTAGGAGCGTGTTCAGACAGGACAGATAAGATACAGGAGCGGGTCTAGGTAATCGGCCCCTAGAAGGCGGGAGGAACAGGCTAGCAGTGTGTTCAGACAGGACAGACTGGATACAGGAGCAGGTCTAGGAATGCAGCCCCTAGAGGGCGGGAGGAACAGGCTAGGAGCGTGTTCAGACAGGCCTGGAAATACAGCCTCCAGGATATGCAGACAAGAGAACACAGAAGGGACCTGGCACATTCAAAGTGCAAGAGCACATTAAATGAAACACAATGCTCAGGCAGGGATTGATTGGAGCAGCTTGGTTAAATACCAGGTGACAGACAGCAATAGGCTGAGGACGCACAAGGGGTGTGCCTGCAGCAGGTACAAGAAACAGGAAGTGATCGGGCGCCGCCCTTAAGCAGCAGAAACAGACACAAACAGACAGCATGGAGGGAAGCCAGAGAGACATTCTGGACTGGAGATCAAGTGCGCGCTCTTGCACAGTGGGAGATGGACCACTATGCAAGGACGCCGCCAGGTATGTTACAGAACCCTTCCTCTTATAGGGTTATTTCTATAATTAAAGAGAACCTGTCAGCAGGATTTTGCTAAGTAAACTACAGACAGTGTCATATTGGGGCTGCTGCACTGGTTAATATGATACCTGAGGTGAAGAAATCCAAGTAGTTGATGTATAAGACAGAGACAGTCTGTCTCTATGATGAGGACCATTCTTGTGCTTCGGGGCGGCCTGTGGGCAGGTCTTATCGTGCTGATCTGGCCTAAAGCACCAGGATAGACCCGGCCTACAGTCCAGCCCCGGAGCACAGGCATCTCATTAACTCAAAACTGCAAACACTGATTACACAAGAATCACAAGACGGATTTCTTCACCGCAGGTATCATTTTAATCAGTGCAGCAGCCCCAACATGACACTGCCTGCAGTTCACTGAGCAAAATCCTGCTGACAGGTTCCCTTTAAAACCTAATTTCTAACCATAGCATAGGTGATAGATTTCTGATCAATGGAGGCTCGACTGTTGTGTCCCACACCGATAAAGAAAATGGGGGTCCCATTTTATTCTAATTGAACGGAGCGCCAGATAGCAGATGAAAGAAAAATGGCAGAAACTGACAAGTTAATTTTCCTAAGATGCTTTTCATGTAACAAGTAAAAGTTCTTGTCATATGAAGCCTCTACAACAACAATCTTTCTGGGGAAATCTCATAGCAATGTCTTTGATAACTTAAAAAAAAAAAAGTATTAAAATGGAAAAACGGATATTGGACTTTTTCCCCATCTTGTATTACAATATATTACAATGCTGACTATTAGATGTTTATGTTCATCCATTGTTTTTTGCAAAAAAAAAAAAATGAAATGGCTCCCAGCAGGAGCTACAAGGAAACGTAATTTGGTTTCTGTATGTCTATCATAAGCTGGTAACACATCTCAGCAGAGAGATAGCGGGAATTACATGACATCCAATTCTGTCACTGTAATTTGTGTATGCTGAATGGAGGCGGCCAAATCTTTTTTTTGCAAATGCTTTTCTGGAATAGGATAAAATATACATTATATTGCTGAAAGAAGAATTCCCTTTGTCTGCTTTTGCATTTTTGCCTATTCCATAGGTTATAGGGTATCCCAAAATGTGTTAATCGATCCTACACATTTTGTGTTCTGTTATCAGTGGGATCATTTTTTAAAATTCTTATACACATTTGACAAAATGTGTTCCTCATCATACCTTGTGCCCCCCCCCCCCATTGCACAACCCCAGAAAAGAGGAATCTATGGGACTGATGGAAAGAGTTGAGTCCAGCATGGTAGCAAAATGGCTACAATGGTCTCCCATGGTTCCAGCACCTGGCAAGACGTTTCTCCTCTGACCAGCACCATTTTTGAGCTGCTTCCAATGCCAGAGTTCCTTTAGCAGTCTGCACGTGGTACTATACGGCAAACCTCTTTCGAGTGACCATTGCACCTACTAGCTCTTCAAATTTGGAGACCTGCCTTCACAGCTTTCATGAACTTCATTCAAAGTATCAAATGCCAAAGTATGTGGTCCAATACTGATCCCAGTACTCTAAGCCATTGCTTCTTCTGCTTATTCATGTACTTAATTTTGTCCGGTGACTCAAAGGCTAAACGATTGCCTGTAATCTTGACCTTGGCTCTGTTATGACTATTCTGTTGGATCTCAATTTGGCAAAGCTTCTTCATTCCATCATTCGTTTATCGCTAACTAGTCACATTAAGGGGGCAATTAGAGGAACTCAACTTGTAAGAGTTGATGTCAAGATTCCAGTTATCCTTACACAGTTTGACCACTAGTAGCTGCTATTGTTCACCTTAATAATTGTGTTGCAATCCCACTCTCTACCACTGGAGGCTGCTGCTGTGTTCTGCAATTGCCCTTTACTAAGATGGCAGATTCTGAACCTGTGGAATCCATCTTGTTTCCTGTTTGGGCCTACTTAAAGCTGCATGGATCTCTCAATCATTGCTTGAGTATTGTGTCTAGCTGTTTTAGTCAAGTTCCAGTCTCCAGCTCCTGGACTGTCTTAGCTAAACTGTTCTCACCTGTCTACAGATTGTTTCCTACAACTCTTTTGCTAACTTCAAGAACTTCTACTACAGCTTGCTGTTCCTGCTTGTGCTCCTTCGGCCACTAAATTCCAGCAGTGCTACGTCAGTATCGTAACAGTAGGTGACCTCTGGTGAAGACTGGGTTGGGGCAAGTTAGATTATATGCTTATATTACTTAACATTGCCAGTGTTAACTTTAAAATGGTGTCAAAGAATCCTTCACATACTTTGCACTTGGCTGTTTCCTACAGACAGGCTTCTTGAATCTTACATTTGTCACGTATCCAATTGTTGAGTGATATACAGTTTTGCCTTTGCAACTAGCCTCTTCATTATGGAAGAGAACAAGCCGTCTAGTGATACCTATCGGAGGTAGCAATCTTAGAAGTCAATATTGACCCTTTGAAGAGCCTTGCCACATGACTAAAGCTGGCCAAACACATTAGATCACTGTCAGTCGAACAATTCTTTGGTTGATCGTTCATCCAACAGTCATCTCAGCTGTCTCTCCATATGCAGGAGTGTTCATTTGGCCAACTGGTCCTGTGTTCTGTATGAGAAAGCCACCGACAGACATCTCCCCCAGTGGCTTATAACAGGGGGAACAAAGCAATTGGCAATCAAAGACATGCTCTTTTGACATGTCCCACGTCAATCAGTTGCTGGCACTCCCATACACATTTGTGTGTCTGCCGAACCCATCAACATCAGTGGATTCAGATGATATTAGTCTATTATTTAAGGGGGCTTTAAAGATATACAGCCAAACCAGGGTCAATATTGAGTTCCCTTGCAATGAACTTTTTTTGTGATGTCCATTTATTGTACCTTAGTAGTTGTAAGATCAATCAGGAAAGTCTAGAGTCAAATTTCTCAAATATTGAAGTTATAGGTGCTTTACTAAACTTTAATCAAAGCTTGTTTAAATGGCCACGGGATATGATTCCAAAAATGTACCTATTATTGATGTATAACATTTCTGTAGAAATTTTAAATTAAAATTAATGTAGATTTTAAAGATATCCTCACTTTGTTAGAATTGTCCCCAACAATAAGCTGTCTCGATGCTTAGACACTAACTAATCCAAGGAGCATCCCAGCAGTAAGTGTTAATTTTCCCTATAGCACACCCGCAGGAGAATTGAAGTATTACACACATCTGATTGAAAATATGGATATGTTGGGTGCTCCTGGTGCAAGGCGCTCTTTTTTTTTTACCAACTTTGCTCTTGCGCATAGATGAGGGTCCTCCTATTAATTCTAAAATATCTAACAGTGATCTTAAACATGGGATTTCTTAGATAATACGTTAAAAAGGTATAAATAGGGTCATTATTTAACGTTCTCTTTTTTAATTCACATCTATAATCAAAATCCATACAGAATATTCCTGCAATGTCCTTGATCTTTATCTCACACCCTGAAGGAAGGGGGGTTTATGACAGCACAAAAAAAAGGGTTGAGATAAAACATCTGCCCATCTCTATAAATGTGTGTAAGGAACATTTTTCTGTTTGGCTGTCCTCCTATTCATAGGTCTGGAAATAATAGTAACTGAAATAGACTATAACTATGTAGCTTGTCATTTCATATTTTATCAACATTAACGTTCTGGATTGGAAGAGCCCATTATTTAAAGTCATACGGAATTTCTACTCGAAATCCCACATTCTTGTACTTAGATTATTCAATGTTTTATGGGCAAAACTGTCATTATTTTAAATAGTAAAAATATAGGGTCTTATCAAGCAGCAAAAAAGGCTAATGCCAACATTAAGAACGCTCGGAGACCATTTTCAAGGTCATTTTTATCTCTGATGAGCTGTGGTATGAATAAGTGAGAGACTTTTAGAACCATGATGGATGTTTGTTCTATTAGTATTATTTTAATTTTTACCCTTTTTAAATGAAATCAGATTGTCGATCAGATGATCGTCGCTGGTCCAAGTTGAGGATGAGTAATAACTTTCCCTGCAGTGGCCACTACAGGAGATATGTGGTATTACAAGTAAAAGTGAAAAGATATGTATACAATACAGTGGTCTAGTGATGAGCGAGTATGTTCGGTTAACCCTTTCGGAGAGTATGCTTGGGTGAGCACCGAGTATCTTCAGCGTACTCGGTGATATGTTTGAATCACTCCCGTGTGCATGATTTGCAACTGTTTGACAGTTTTAATACATGTGAGGAATGTCTATTTCTTACACACTCCTCACATGTATTGAAGCTGTCAAACCGTCGCAAATCATGCACACGGGAGCGATTCATACATAACACCGAGCACGCTGTAAATACTTGGAGCTCGGCCCGAGCATACTTGGCGAAAGGGTTAACAAAACATACTCGCTCATCACTAGTTTGAACCACTCACGTGTGCATGATTTGCGACTGTTTGACAGCTTTAATTGTGCACACGGGAGTGTTTCATACATATTACCGAGTACGCTGAAGATACTCGGTACTCCCCCGAGTATACTCGCCGAAAGTGTGGCACCCTGCTACCACAGGAACCACAGGACCCAAAAGGGTGCATGGACGGACTTCTCCACAAGAGGCCCCCACTACACACAGACACCTCCACCCTTCCACCTCATACCACCAGAGGGAGCTCTGTTAGGGATATATATACTGGAGGGTGGAGTTAGGTAGTCGGAGAGTGTGCTGACACTGTAGATCAGTGAAGGAGCTGCACGTCTGCTGCTGAGTTGAGGGCCCCGAGTGTGGCCGAGGCAAGGAGAGAGAGGAAAGAGAAGTTAAGGGGGCAGAGGAGCATCTGAAGCTCACCCCAGGACACAAGTCGGACACCGCGTCCGCGTCTACAGGGTCCTCTACACCCAGTAGGGACAACCGGCATACCAAGAGGATTGCAGATCCCTGGTCAACCTGAAGCTACCATCATTTTACAGAACTAGGAACCATGAAGGCCCCAGCGTCCAGGAATAGTGGTTGCCAGAGAAAAGTTCTATTACCAAGCAGACAGGTGAGAGAGTGAAACAGCGTAGAAGCTAGGCCTAGTTCCAGGCTGGCCAGAAGCTTTAGAGAGGAAGAAACGGACCAGGAGGCCTATTACCCGCTCACTGGGGAGAGTCCAGAAGTGCACCCTTCCTACTAGGTACCCTGGACCATACCTGCCGTTACACCAGTAAAGGTACTGAAGCGAATCCCCTGTGTGCGTGTCCGTCATTCCCCTGACCACCTCTCACCTGCATCCCTTCCATCAACCCTGCCCTGGGGGCCCGCTCCGCCTGTGGGGAGCAGAAACATTCCAGCTGCCATCCCATCACCCCCGGAGGTCTGCAGCAGCGCCGGTACTCATTACCGGGAACCACAGGTGGCGTCATGAGACAAAACTGTTAACAAAACCCCTTTTAAAGAGTGACCCCAGGTTACGGGCCCGGGAGCCGACTGCCGTGACATCCCACAGAAGGTCAAGGCCCGGGTACCGAGTAACCCCCGTATCCCCCTGGGCGCGTCAAAAGGGTTAACCGAACATACTCGCTCATCACTACAGTGGTCCCTTAGTTTAAAATATTAATTTATGATGGAAGAAACATAGTTTAAGACCTTTTATTCTGAAACTATAAAGCTTAAAATTGGATCCAAAGCCCTAGGAATGTAAAAAGAAAGTAATGCTAAAAATAGAGAAAAATAAGCAGATAACTAATATAGATAAAGCAATTCCTTACTTATAAAAGTCATAAAAATCTGTAATATATGGCTATAGCGGCAAATGTTTAATTTCTCTGTGGCACCACCACAGGAGATTGGAAGCATTACATGATATTAACTGAAAGTAGTAGGCAATGTAATGCAATGATGTTGATTTTTCCAAAGTTTCTCTCTGCGATTCTTTGCTTTCCTTTGAAGATGTTTTTCAATAGTAAATTTGGCACTTCATATAAGCTTGGGAGGACCCCCAAAAAAGCAAATACTAAAAGTATTGTTACCTTTTTGGGTGCATGGAAGTGACTTGCTTGACTATGGAAAATCATGCAGATTAGCCCCCTTTGCTGTGTGTAGAAAATGAGTGAAATTCCTTTATATCATTATTGCTTGCACATTTTGAGCTCATTAGCTCTTATTCATAGCTTACACTTACTGATTACAATGAAAGGTGCTGCCCAATAACAAGGGCCGACTAATGAGCTTGTTAAGCAATAGCAGAGCAATTCTGTCTGTTCACTGCAATGCCAAAAAAGGTTTGCATATCGACATCTCACCATCCTGAATCCATTCAGTTGACCATAATCACCATTTGCTATAAGTAGTGGCTATATATTCTGGAATAGCACATTTCAATTGGGATCATGCAATACCAAACATCCCCTGTAGTGGGCACTGATGATAACAGCTAAACACTGGGGGGGTTCCAGCTTTAGGACCTTAGGATTTTAACTTGTAGGAAATCCTGAGCCTTAAAATGGAGTATTGTCACCAGTACAACATGAAAGACTGCCTGACAGATACATTATAGGCGTTCTCCTATAACTTTAAAGGGAATCTGTCAATAGGATCAACCCTCGTAAGCCGACTATATGGGCACACAAGTAGAATAAAATGATTGGTACCTTGATATCTGCGATTCGATGTCTTATTCCAGAGATATCCACATTTTTCTTAATATATACAAGTGCTTCTCACTAAATTAGAATATCATCAAAAAGTTAATTTATTTCAGTTCTTCAATACAAAAAGTGAAACTGATATATAGAGTCATTACAGAGTGATCTATTTCAAGTGCTTATTTCTGTTAATGTTGGTGATTATGGCTTACAGGCAATGACAACACAGAAGTCATTATCTTAGTAAATTGGAATAATTAACAAAAAACACCTGCAAAGGCTTCCTAAGTGTTTAAAAAGGTCCCTTAGTCTGTTTCTGTAGGCTCCACAATCATGGGGAAGACTGCTGACTTGACAGATGTCCAGAAGGCAGTCATTGACACACTTCATAGAGGGTAAGGCACAAAAGGTCATTGCTAAAGAAGCTGGCTGTTCACAGAGTGCTGTATCCAAGCATAATAATGGAAAGTTGAGTGGAAGGAAAAAGTGTGGTAGAAAAAGTTGCACAAGCAACCAGGATAACCGCAGCCTTGAAAGGATAGTTAAGAAAAGGTCATTCAAAAATTTGGGGGAGATTCACAAGGAGTGGACTGCTGCTGGAGTCATTGCTTCAAGAGCCACCACACACAGACGTATCCAGGACATGGGCTACAAGTGTCGCATTCCTTGTGTCAAGCCACTCATGGCCAATAGATAATGCCAGAAGTGTCTTACCTGGGCCAAGGAGAAAAAGACCTGGACTGTTGCTCAGTGGTCCAAGGTGTTTTCAGATGAAAGTAAATTTTGCATTTCATTTGGAAATCAAGGTCCCAGAGTCTGGAGGAAGAGTGGAGAGGCCACAATCCAAGCTGCTTGAGGTCTAGTGTGAAGTCTCCACAATCAGTGATGGTTTGGGGAGCCATGTCATCTGCTGGTGTAGGTCCACTGTGTTTTATCAAGACCAAAGTCAGCACAGCCATCTACCAGGACATTTTACAGCACTTCATGCTTCCCTCTGCTGACAAGCTTTATGGAGATGGAAATGTCATTCTCCAGCAGGACTTGGCCCCTGTCCACACTGCCAAAAGTACCAATACCTGGTTTACAAACAACAGTATCACTATGCTTGATTGGCAGCAAACTCGCCTGACGTTAACCCCATAGAGAATCTATTATAGAGAATCTATGGGGTATTGTCAGGAGGAAGATGAGAGACACCAGACCCAACAATGCAGACGAGTTGAAGGCTGCTATCAAAGCAACCTGGGCTTCCATAACACCTCAGCTGCGCCACAGGCTGATCGCCTCCATGCCACGCCGCATTGATGCAGTAATTGATGCAAAAGGAGCCCCTACCAAGCATTGAGTGCATTTACTGAACATACATTTCAGTAGGATAACATTTTGGATTTTAAAATCATTTTTCAAGCTGTTGTTATAAAGTATTCTAATTTACTGAGATAATGACTTTTGTGTTTTCATTGGCTGTAAGCCATAATCATCAACATTAACAGAAATAAACACTTGAAATAGATCACTCTATTTGTAATGACTCTATATAATATATGAGTTTCACTTTTTGTATTTAAGAACTGAAATAAATTAACTTTTTGATGATATTCTAATATAATGAGAATCACTTGGAAATGAGCTGTTAAGATCTATGGGTGGGACATAGATCTCCCCAAGAATTTCCCCCCAGAGTTTATTTTAAATGAAAGGGCTATTACCAGTGTGAGACATGTAGATGAAGAGAGCAGATTGTCAGTCATTCCATGTCTCACAATAGTACCACCCCCTTTTATTTAAAATATGCTCTGGAGGCAAAATATTGGAGAGATCTATGTCCGGCCCATAGATCTTAACAGCTCATTTGCATATTAAGAAAAAAGTGGATTTCTCTGGAATACGACATCAGATCCCAAATATTAAGGTATCATTTTATTCAGCTTGTTATAGTTGGCTTAGAAGGGTTGATCCTACTGACAAATGCCCTTTAATAGAATGTACCAGGATTGAGGAGGCAAAAAATCTATTTATGGGTGATTATTTTTCATGTTGCCAGTATTCTTTTTCCATACTATGCAATCTCTATTTTTCCTCTCCAAGTACATTTATCATCCTTCATTTTAATTCTGACCACATACACAGATCCTGTAGATGCATCTGTACTTCAAGAAGAAAGATATGGTACTTACCTGCTGCCAGCTCTTATTACTTAAAGTAATGAAACTCCTCAATAAAATCACTTCTGATTCAACGCAGGAATATTGGGAGCTGGAGAAATGATAGAACAAGGTCAGTTAGGTATCAAACCAAGCAAGCCAAGCCACCCGCTCCTAAGGTAATGCAAGATGTAACAGCAAAAAGAAGAAAAGAAAAGTGAAGAAAGGTGGAGAGCTAGAGGGGGATTTACAACTTTCCAAAATAAACAAGTATACAAGAAAACAAGACTTGGAACTATGAGAAAAGATAATAAAAGTCATCAGTTTTTTTTCTTTCTTATGATCCTCATCTAGTTTTTCCGCTTTTTTCCTTCTTATCGTCATCATTCATATTCTTTTTCTCCTTCTCCTCTTCTTCCTGCTCCTCCTCCTTCTTCTTCTTTTTCTTCTACTGTTCATTATACTACTTTTTCCCCTCCGTGATTCTTTTCATTCTCTTGCATATTTCTGCTTTACCTCTTCTTCCTCTTTTATCTTTTTATTCTGACATTTGTTTGGGTGCTCAGGGATCTCAATAAAATGATTGAAACAAAAGAAAAGTGAAGAATGGAGGAGAACTAAAGGAGGATTTTTAACTTTCCGAAATAAACTAAGAGAAATAATAATAAAACTCATCAACTTCCTCCGCTTCCTCATTTTTTTCTATCCTTTCTTCCTTGTTAACTTCTTCTTCCCCTCTTTATTCTGCTCCTAATTTTTCTTTCTTTCCCTCGTTTTCCCTATTCTTTCTTGTCCATCTTCTACTTTTCTTTCTTATAATCATCACCATCTTTCATATCCTTCTCCTCCTCCTGTTTCTTCTTGTTTTTCAACTTCTCATTGTTCTTCACTTATCTGTCATCTCTGTGTGAGGCCACAGGCTCAAAAAGTGGCCTCGGACAGACTTGGCACAAGCCACTCCATCTGGCAGATTCCAGAGAAATCCCAACACCCTTTAACCCCTGTACGGGGAGGGATCTGGTTTTACAATAGGACCTAGTGGAATGCTACCATGGAAGGTCTGCCGTCCAGACGTAGGAATGGTCACCAATCAGGGTCAGTGCCAAGAGGTCACGTCAAGGACAAAATAAGTATCTGTAAGAATAGTTAGAAACAAGCTGGGGTCAAGCAGGAATAGAAGACACACACCTAGCCAGGGAAACACTAAGCTATATATGGTAGCTTCCAGCAGTAAGCTGGAAGACTTAGTAGGGTGTGGTGCTATCCAATTGGCTGGAGCAGGGAGCTGGAAGCACATACACTCATAGTGCCAGACTGGATCGCACTACAAGTCCCAACCACTCTAAACTTACTGGCTGGACAAAGCCCACCATCCAGAGCTTCTGGATCTGACATCTCCTCTATCACCAGCACCGCCCGCAGAATGAATACAGCGGCACCTGGCGACAGAAGCAGAAGTCGCAGGAGCAGGTTCTTAGCAGATGAGACACTCTCCCATTTTCTTCTACCAATCATCATTCGTCATCTCCTTATTTATTACTTATCATTGTCTCCTTTTTTTTCTTCTTCATCTTTTTTTCTTCCTTATTTTACTCCTTCTTCATATTCTTCTTTTTGATCATTCTCATTACATTCTTTCTCTCTTTTCTTATTTTCCTTATCACCATTCCTCTTTTTTGCTCTCTTCATCATTATTTTGTTCTTTTTCTTCTTCTTCATCTTCTTTTTTTTTTTACTTCCTCCTCCTTCTTTTTCTTGTTTTTCTTCATCTTTTCCTTCTCCTTTTCCTCCTTCTTTTTCTTCTTCTTCTTTTTCTCTTAAGCCTCCTTCTCCTCGTCTCCTCCTTCTTCTCCTCCTACTTCTTCTCCTCATCCTTCTTCTTCTCCTTTTTTCTCCTTCTCCTTTTTTCTCCTTCTTCTCTTTCTTTTTTCTCCTTCTTCTCCTTCTTCTACTTCTCCCTCTTCTTATCCTCCTCCTTCTTCTCCTCCTTCTTCTTCTCCTTCTTCTCCTTCTCCTTCTCTTTTCTCCTTCTTCTCCTTCTCTTTTCTCCTTCTTCTCCTCCTTCTTCTTCTCCTCCCTCTTCCTCTTCTTATCATCCTCCTTCTCCTTCCTCTTCTTTGTTTTCTTCTCCTTCTTCTCTCTCTTCTCCTCCTTCTCATTCTCCTGCTTCTTTTCTTCTTCTTCTCCTCCTCCTCCTTCTTATTCTCCTCCTTCTTCTTGTCCTTTTTTCTCCTTCTCCATTTTTTCTCCTTCTCCTTTTCTTTTCTCCTTCTCCTCCCTCTTCCTCTTCTTATCCTCCTCCTTCTTCTCCTCCTTCTCCTTCCTCTTCTTTGTTTTCTTCTCTTTCTTCTCCTCCTTCTCATCTCCTGCTCCTTCTCTTTATTCTTCTCCTTCTCCTTCCTCTTCTTCATCTTCTTCTTCTCTTTCTTCTCCTCCTTCTCATTCTCCTGCTTCTTCACTTTCTTCTTCTCCTCCTTATTCTCCTTTTTCTTGCTATTAGACTACATCATTAAATATGCCCCATTGTGCAGACTAGATGTGCTCATCCTCTCTCAATTCACTTGTATTGAGAGAGGACGAGCATGTCTAGTCAGCATGTGACTGCATGCATGCAAATCACATTCTTGCCGTCACGTCCTCCCTCCTTTGTCTGAAATACCGGAGAATCCTAAAAGCATGCGCACTATAAGAATTCAGAAGTCTTCAGTCACATAGCTTGACTGCAGACTTTCATCAGAAGACCGGACAACCCTTTAAAGAGGGTTTAAACATTTAAAGCGTTGCTATATCCAGGCCTAAGGTACCAACCAGATCCTCACGAGAAGGCATGTAGATGGATATCCATGGATTATCTCTGGAGCTTTGGGGTTATGCTAATGCTACCGTTCAACATAATTTTTTATATTATGCAGATAATTTAGTCAATGTTTATCACTTAGTAGAGACTTTTGGCATTTCCAGTTTCTAATTCATCATAATTATCCAAATGTAATGTCAGAGAATAAGAAATTATGTTTGGTGTGATTTATTGCGTGAGTAGGACCGGCAAGCTTCATCTACCACCGGAGTATTAATTACTTGTCCATGAAAAGAAATGGCCATTGAATGATAATGAAAAATCTCACATATTCATGGCAATGCAGAATGTCCTGCCCCAAACCATGATACATTGCCCATTTATGGAGTTTTTCCAATAGTTGCCACCAAATGTTGTATGTGAGGTTACAGTAAGTCAATATAGACTTTCTGCGTAAAAATGAAAACAGAAGAAATAGTGTTAGTGTTGCCATTTTAATTGCAAGCAGACAAGAAGGGGTCCAGGTTCAGGTTGCTCAATCCACCACCCCGTCCCAAAAAGGTGCACAGCTCAGGAAACATAAGCGCTGTAACATACCTGGCGGCGTCCTTGCATAGTGGTTCATCTCCCACTGTGCAAGAGCGCGCACTTGATCTCCAATCCAGAATGTCTCTCTGGCTTCCCTCCATGCTGTCTGTTTGCTTCTGTTTCTGCTTCTTAAGGGCGGCGCCCGATCACTTCCTGCTTTTTGTACCTGCTGCAGGCACACCCCTTGTGCATCCTCAGCCTATTGCTGTCTGTCACCTGGTATTTAAATCAGCTGCTCCAATTAACCCATGCCTGAGCATTGTGTTCTGTCAGTTGGCTTCTGGTCACTGATATGCCAGGTCCCGTTTATGTTTCCTGCCTTCGGTATCAGTTCCCGTTTCTGAACTGTGTCCTGTCTGTATTATCTTCTAGCCTGTTGTCTTCTGCCTATCCTGGAGGCTGTATTTCCAGGCCTGTGTGAACACGCTCCTAGCCTGTTCTTTCCACCTTCTAGGGGCCGCATTCCTAGACCCGCTCCTGTATCTTGCTGCTGTGTCTGTTCTTGTCTGAATACTCTCCTAGCCTGTTTCCTGTTTTTCTCTATGTCCGTACCTTCCCTTTTTCTGCAGAGTCTGAACTCGTACCTAACTCCTGCTCGTTGTCACTGTACTTCCGTTTGTGAGTTTGTGGTCCACTCGCTACTTCACTGCAAGTACCCTGTGGGTATCTGGTTCTGCCTTTCCCTTCCAGTCTGTTCCATGTGAACTGAGCCCTGTCCCCTCCGCTCTGCCTTGCTTGCCGCTTCGGCGGTTCTTGCTTGCTCAGCCCTCTCCACCGCTTCTGCGGTTTCACTTTGCTCAGACCTGTCCACCGCGTCTGCGGTTTCGCTTTGCTCAGCCCTGTCCACCGCGTCTGCGGTTTCGCTTTGCTCAGCCCTGTCCACCGCGTCTGCGGTTTCGCTTCGCTCAGCCCTGTCCACCGTGTCTGCAGTTTCACTTTGCTCTGCCCTGTCCACCGAGTCTGTGGTTTCGCTTCGCTCAGCCCTGTCCACCGCGTCTGCGGTTTCGCTTTGCTCAATCCTGTCCACAGCGTCTGCGGTTTCGCTTTGCTCAGCCCTGTCCACCGCGTCTGCGGTTTTGCTTTGCTCAGCCCTGTCCACCGCGTCTGCGGTTTTGCTTTGCTCAGCCCTGTCCACCGCGTCTGCGGTTTCGCTTTGCTCAGCTTTGTCTACCGCGTCTGCGGTTTCGCTCTGCTCAGCCTTATCTACCGCGTCTGCGGTTTTGCTCTGCTCAGCCTTGTCTACCGCGTCTGTGGTTCTGCACTGCTCGGCCTTGACTACCGCACCTGCGGTTTCGCTTTACTCTGTTTGTTTACCGCATCTGCGGCTCCGAATTTGTCTCCCAGTCTGTACTGGACCCTACCCAGCCTGCGCTCTAGTCTGCCTGTTCCTGTATTCCCCGGTGTGGGTCAACAGCCGTGTCCAGAGTCTGACCTGGAGTAGACCCTGGTCCCTCTGCTCGGTTCCTCCCTGGTGCACTGGCGTCGTATGCCGTCGTGCGACCTTGGTCGGATCGGGCAGATACTTAGTTACGCCCCTCCAGACACTCTCCAGTTCATGGCACAGTGGAACCACTGAACACGCTCACGCCAGTCAGTCCGGGCGTGTGCATTACAAACGCACACAGAGTAAGGATGCAATAGAAAGATAGAAATTGTGTGCGTAGTCTCCACGTTGCGTGCACACTTAGGCAGAATCTCTCCGCCCCTGCTTTCTGAACAGCGCATTCGTTGGAGGATGATGAGGGTTGAGCAATCGTTGGAAGTCTCAGGATCTGGAACCCCATCAATCTGCTTTCAAATCTACTGAGAACATAAATATACAAAAATATCCCAAATCTTTAGTTACTCTTTATCTATTCCTTCTGACTAGAGATGAAAAGATATTTTGAAATTCTAATTCTCTGGCTTCACCGAATTTCACCCAAAAAATTTGATTTGAGGCAAATAAATTTTCGTGAATCTTAATACTGGAAAGCTTGCAATTGCATGGAAAATACATGTGGGGAGAGGAAATAGAGAGAGGTGACCCCGCTGACCATAAGAGCTTACATTTAACAGGAGATAGAGAAGACCCCACTGACCATAAGAGCTTACACTCTACAGGAGAGAGAGAATACCCCACTGACCATAAGAGCTTACACTCTACAGGAGAGAGAGAGAGGACCCCGCTGACCATAAGAGCTTACACTCTACAGCAGAGAGAGAGGACCCTGCTGACCATAAGAGCTTACACTCTACAGGAGAGAGAGGACCCAACTGACCTTAAGAGATTACACTCTACAGAAGAGAGAGAGGACCCCGCTGACCATAAGAGCTTACACTCTATAGGAGAGAGAGGACCTCACTGACCATAAGAGATTACACTCTACAGGAGAGAGAGGACCCTGCTGACCATAAGAGCTTACACTCTACAGGAGAGAGAGGACCCTGCTGACCATAAGAGCTTGCACTCTACAGGAGAGAGAGGACCCTGCTGACCATAAGAGATTACACTTTACATCAGAGAGAGGACCCTGCTGACCATAAGAGCTTACACTCTACAGGGGAAAGAGAGAGCACCCCGCTGACCATAAGAACTTACACTCTACAGGAGAGAGAGAGGACCTCACTGACCATAAGAGCTTATACTCTACAGGAGAGAGAAAGGACCCTGCTGACCATAAGAGCTTACACTCTACAGGAGATAGAGGACCCCGTTGACCACAAGAGCTTACACTCTACACGGAGCAGAGAGAGGACCCTGTTGACCATAAGAGATTACACCCTACAGGAGAGAGAGGACCCCACTGACCACAAGAGCTTACACTCTACAGGAGAGAGAGGACCCTTCTGGTCATAAGAGCTCACACTCTACTGGAGAGAGAGGACCCCGCTGACCATAAGAGCTTACACTCTAGAGGAGAGAGAGAGGATCCCGCTGATCATAAGAGCTTACACTCTACAGGAGAGAGAAAGGACCCCACTGACCATAAGAGCTTACACTCTACAGGAGAGAGAGGACCCCGCTGACCATAAGAGCTTACACTCTACAGGAGAGAGAGGACCCCGCTGACCATAAGAGCTTACACTCTACAGGAGAGAGAGGACCCCTCTGACCATAAGAGCTTACACTCTACAGGAGACAGAGACTTACCCAGTGACTGTAGAGGTGGAAAATTAGTCTGCCGTACAAACTGTGCTCCACTGGGAACCGCTGCTCTGTGATGACCCCGATACTGATCACCTCTCTACCTGGTGTAATAATCCGCTAGATGTCATAGCTGCAGAGCATTATGGGAAAGTCGTGCTGCCAAGCAAAATAATGTTTTAATGCTTCTGATGTTTCTGCAGTGTGGGAATTGGCGCTGAGCGAGGTTTTTTTTTTGCAAATCTCGAATGGAATCTCAAAGTGTTCGAATTTGCGTAAAACTACAAATTTCACAAAATTTGACTCTCACGCGATCCTCCATAGATCAGTCTGCTCACGTCTACTTCTGGCCCCCCATACACACGTTCACTTGGCTTCCGTGCACGTGTTTTCAATAGAAAGAGGAGAATAAGCTTCAACCCCTCCATAGACTGCAAACATCGGCATAGTGACAGCCAAAAAACGTATTCCATAACATTAACCCTATCAGTACAGAAATGTCCACGGAACATAGAATATAAAGTGTTTACAAGGCCTGAAGACTGGCTTGTCATTAGTCTAATATGCGTCACTAAGCATTTATATGCTTGTCTAATATATGCATACAAGCTGTCAACTCGCTGACATTGGGTATGTGAACGGCTCACTTGATGGCCCTCACCCTAGGTCTTTTGCCTTGTGCATTCATCACCCATCAATGTCTTGCATGAATTTGACAATTCTGTATATAGCGATTATGAACATAGGAATTGGCCTCGCCGAGACGCTGTCTCATGAATCTTACTGCATTCAGCAGGCTTGTGATTTGAAATGAAAATAGTGCAAGAGACGTCTAGTACGATATATAGTCATTTCATTGTGGTGAACATGACGTGGCTACAAAGGTTACAGCATAGTGGGTGATGTTGGGCGAATGTAGGCTTATTCGCTCATCGCTATGTTTCTACTCTCTACCTAAAACAATCTAGACCTGCTGCTGCATTTCTAGCAAGATTTGGTCACAAATCAGAGTGATTGCCCTTAAATTGGGGGCCCCAGATCATAAAAGAACCCTTTAAGGGAAGATGTCATCTGTGCTTTTTGCCCGCCTATTGAGCCACCTTTGCTTTTTGCCCAGCTATTGAGCCAGCTGTGCTTTTTGCCCAGCTATTGAGCCACCTGTGTTTTATGCCTGCCTATTGAGCCACCTTTGCTTTTTGCCCAGCTATGAGCCAGCTGTGCTTTTTGCCCAGCTATTGAGCCACCTGTGCTATTTGCCCTTCTATTGAGCCACCTTTGCTTTTTGCCCAGCTATGAGCCACCTGTGCTTTTTGCCCAGCTATTGAGCCACCTGTGCTTTTTGTCCTCCTATTTAGCCATCTGTGCTTTTAGCCCGCCTATTGAGCCACCCATGCCCTTTCCCTGCCTATTGAGCCACCTGTGCTTTTTTCCCGCAGATTGAGCCACCTGTGTTTTTTCCCTGTCTATTGAGCCACCTGTACTTTTTGTCCACCTATTGAGCCACCTGTGCTTTTTGCCAGCCTATTGAGTCACCTGTGCTTTTTGCCCTCCTATTGAGCCACCTGTGCTTTTTGCCCTCCTATTGAGCCACCTGTGCTTTTTGCCCTCCTATTTATTTAGCCATCTGTGCTTTTTGCCCTCCTATTGAGCCACCTGTGCTTTTTGCCCTCCTATTTATTTAGCTATCTGTGCTTTTAGCCCGCCTATTGAGTCACCCATGCCCTTTCCCTGCCTATTGAGCCACCTGTGCTTTTTTCCCGCAGATTGAGCCACCTGTGCTTTTTTCCCTGTCTATTGAGCCACCTGTACTTTTTGTCCACCTATTGAGCCACCTGTGCTTTTTGCCAGCCTATTGAGCCACCTCTGCTTTTTGCCCACCTATTGAGCCAATTGTGCTTTTTGCCCACCTATTGAGCCACATGTGCTTTTTGCCCACCTATTGAGCCACCTGTGGTTTTTGTCCTCCTATTTATTGAACTAACTGTGCTTTTTGCCAGCCACCTATGCCTTTTCTCTACCTATTGCGCCACCTGTGCTTTTTGTCCGCCTATTGAGCCACCTGTGCTTTTTCCTTGTCTATTGAGCCACCTGTGCTTTTTCCCTGCCTATTGAACCAACTGGGGCCTTTTGCCCACCAATAGAGCCACCTGTGCATGCTCATTATGCCCCCAGATTGGGTGGAGTAATCATATATACAGTATTTTGCGCATGCGCTGGAGCTAAGCTAACTTTCAGGTAATTGCCTTTCACTATTTTAACAGTCACATACAAGTTTGTAGAACAAAAATTATTATTCTGTGCATTCAAGGGCAAAATTACTGCAAATGCGCAGGTGTTTGGTTCAGCCTTACGAGTGCAAAATTTTGGATGATGTTGAAGTGTTATCCACAACAATCAAAGAACCAGAGAAGTGAATGAGCAAGAATGACCACTTTATTTTTCTGGTTATGCCAAGCAGACACCTAATTAGTAATTTGCATGCGTCAACAGTTTTTCAAACGTATTTCACAGTTCATTTTGGAAATTATGCAATTGACTAATTTATAGAACCTAAAAAAAATCTTTTTAGGTCAGACATGAGGGTAGCAATAGTGAAGTCTGGTTATTGGTTGCCCTATCATCAGATTTTCAACATCTGAGTTTGGTCCGATTTTCATCAGTTTATCTCATATATGAAAAGAGAAAAAAATGTTTCTCCACCTTCTCTTAACAGAACACACTTGGACAGCATCTAAGTGCAGTTCACGTGTCTTCACAAACCCATAGACTTGCATTGCCAATTTTGATCCGATAATTATTGGACATGTCTTCATGATTTTGCATGGACAACTTGGTCAACGAAAAATTATGGATACAGTATGTGAATGTTCCCATTCAATACTATACAAAGAAAATGATAAAGTCCACTTACCTATAAACTCCTTCACGGTGTTTCCTCCTTTCTGCTCAGAGAGCAGCAGGCTGCTGCATTGAACACAACTTCAGACCAAAATCCAGCGAGTGAGGAGACTCCAGCGATTTGGTGTAATTAAGATTTCCATTTATTTGAAGGATGATATTTCCATAAAAAATGCACTTACAAAAAGAACCAATTCACACCATATGGGCTAACAGAGTGTAAAAAAAACGCTACGCTTTTCAGCTTAAAAAAGCCTTGGGTACCATGATTAAGGCTTTTCTAAGCCGAAACGCGTAGGGTTTTTTTTACTCTGTTAGCCCATAGTGTGGTGTGAATTGGCTCTCTTTGTAAATGCAATTTTTATGGAAATATCATCCTTCAAATAAATGGAAATTTTAATTACACCACATCGCTGGAGTCTCCTCACTCGCTGGATTTTGGTCTGAAGTTGCATTCAATACTATAGGTGCGAATTCAATCCGTCAAAAACTGACATGTGAATGAGGTCTCAGCAGCAGCGTACATAGAAATCATGGGGCCCCATAGCTGAAATTCTAATTGCCCCCTTCCCCAACAAACAAAAAAATAATAATATTCAGCCGGGTCACAGAAGAGCATATCTAACAACTTTGCAGCCTTTAGAAAGTCATTTTACTCCTACTGAAGACCAAGCTTCCCCTTTCATTGCCCCCATAAAGTATGATGCCAACAAAAGTGCCCCACAAACACAGTATGATACCCCCACAGTGAATTCCTCAACAGGACCCTCTACACACACAGTATGATGACCATACTGTACCACACCTCAACTCCCCCGTCAAAGTGTGGTGACCGCGACACAGTATGATCCCCCAACTGTGACCCCCACACAGCCCTCCATGCAGTATAATGGGCCTACATACAGTATAATAGCCGCACACCTCACCACACTGTATAATGGCCCCCACTAGCCCTCCATACAGTATAATGCACTTCCCATAGTCCTCCATATAGTATAATGCACTCTTCATAGTCCTCCATATAGTATAATGCACTTCCCATAGTCTTCCATATAGTATAATGCACTCCCCATAGTCCTCCATACAGTATAATGCACTCCCCATAGTCCTCCATATAGTATAATGCACTCCCTATAGTCCTCCATATAGTATAATGCACTCCTCATAGTCCTCCATACAGTATAGTGCACTCCCCATAGTCCTCTATATACTATAATGCACTCCCCATAGTCCTCTATATAGTATAATGCACTCCCCATAGTCCTATATATAATATAATGCACTCCCCATAGTCCTCTATATAGTATAATGCACTCCCCAAAGTCCTCCATACAGTATAATGCACTCCCCATAGTCCATTATATAGTATAATGTGTAGCACCCCGAGGGCTCGGCTGCTACAGGGGTATTGCACCTCAAACCAGAGGTGTGATATTCCACTCCCGGGTAAGGATGGAGTGTGGACCAGGACTCAGTAAGCTGCATGCACCACACACACCCCATTTCCGAGGGACAGCTCAACGGTGCTCCCACTAGACAGAAGTGCAGGCACGACAGCATCTGTGTCACCCTACCTGGATGCCACTAGTGTAATAAAGCTGTGTCTGAGAGCAAGGGGGAGGTTCTCTGGTTAGGGGAACATTAGCATGCAATGCCTCCTGTCTCAGGCCAGTAGGGGGAGCAGTCTGCCCCTATAAAAGCTGGTACTGGGGACAGGGTTAGAGAGAACTGGATTGCCTGTCTCAGCTTTGAGACGTGTCCCAGAGTGGAGCAGGGACAGACAGTTGTATTGCACCCTAAGAGGAAGTGTGGCAGTAGGAGAGCCACAAGCCAGAGACAAGAGGCGAAGAGAGCCTGTCTTGGCAGAGAAAAGACTTAATTTTACCAGACTTTGGTGTCTGAGGCTGGAAGGATTCCACATCCCCCAGCAGAGAACCAGTCCGCAAGGGACTATACATTCCTTGGCCTAAGAAGCCTGGAGGCCCTGCCACAACCGAAGGGACCAGTAAAGCTGTACAAGGCTGGGAGCAAAAAGGAACCCACGTCGCAGGCCATACAGGCGAGAAAGCACGGAAAGCTCGGAAACGTGGGCTGTTATCCTATCAGGAGGAGATAGTCAGAAGGAGCGCAGAAAGCACGGTAGGCCTACACCCTCACCCTGACCAGGGCCAATTTCCCCGTTGCTCTCAGACATCTAGGTCCCCTCCTAGCTGGGACTGTTTGTGGGTCAGTTTGCCTGTTTAGTAAAGACCCTGGACTGCAACCTGTTGTCTGTGTGCTCCTTGCTCCTCCAGCACTACCATCACTCCCACCATCCACTATACTGCCCTGGGGCCGCACTCTTCCCGTGGGGAGTCACACTACCATAGCTGCACACCTCATCAGCCCCAGCGGTCTGCATGCAGCGGCGGTTCCTAATAACCGCAATCCACGGGTGGCGTAGTCGGACATAATCAATATAACGGACTACCACTGGCCTGACCACCCTGAGCCACGGACCGGGCAGCCACTACTACCCCCATCGTTCCCCTAATTGCCCGGATCCGAGTGCCCCACGGCCCAGGGGGCGAGTCACATCTGTTCCTGGCTGGAGTGGGGAGGGGGAGGAAAACCCAGTGGTGTAGGAGCAGATAGGGGTGGGTCTCTGGGCATAGGTAGGAGCCCATTGGTTGCTAGTCACCTGGGCTCGGGTGTCAGAAGGAGGTATAAAAGGTGGGCACCATCTTAGAACAGTGTTCAGTGCAGTGCAGAGAAGAAGCTAAGAGTGAGAGGAGAAGACAGGAAGCAGAGCCCCTGCATGGGCTCTGCTCCGCAGGCAGGCCTTGTCAGGAGGCTGGAGCCTGAGAGAGAGAGAGAAAGGAGAATGAACAGAAAGGACAGTAAGAAAGGAAGCAAGGAACAGGAACACAGAGAAAGGCCCAGAGACACGAGGACAGAAGGAACCCCATATGCCCAGGAGATACAGGGTGAAGGGTTGGCAGAGCAGGGTACCGGAACCCAAATTGGTGGAGGCGACTAATCCTCAGCCAAAACCGGAGGTTGTGACCACATCTTGGTGCGACCCCTCACTACATCCACCAGGAAAGCATACCACATAGGGTCAGGGAAACCGGAGAGAGGTTTCGCCAACAGAAGGCCCGAGGAAGCTGGACAAAGGTGGGTCACTGGTGGGGACGGCCAGAGAAGGGAAGAGAAGGGAGTCCTGTGCCACGCTCTGGAATTGCCTGGGAGTTGGTCGAGCCCCTTGCCTGGTGGACGCAGCACGGCTTGGGCAGTCACCGCCGGTACCGAGGTGACTAGGACCAGTAAAGAACTGTGAGTAAAGCATTGGAAACTGCAACCACACGTCTCTGTGTTTCATCGCCGCACCAGCACCATTAGTACTGGGACGCTCACACCATCACTACCATCATCTACTCTAGCTGCCCTGAGGCAATACTTCTCCCGTGGGGAGTCATCCCATACTCAGCTGCGCAAACAACATCAGCCTCAGCGATCTACAGCGCAGCGGCGGTCCCCACTGACCGCAATCCACGGGTGGCGTAGTCGGACACTTATTACAATACAAATAGACTGCCACTGGTTTGACCACCCTGGGCACGGACCGGGTCACCGCCACACGGAGACTACAACCCCCAGCATTCTACAACAGCGATCCGGCTCCGGGTATCTCCCAGCACATCACAGGCCCAGGGGGCGCGTCAAATGCACTCCCCATAGTCCTTTATATAGTATAATGCACTCCCCATGTCCTCTATACAGTATAATGCACTCCCCATAGTCCTCTGTACAGTATAATGCACTCATCACAGTCCTCCACACAGTATTTTGGCCACCACAATGTACTCATTGATTTAAAAAAAAAAATAACATTACTCACGTCTCCTCCTCGTTCCCATGTAGTGACGTCATTGCGCCCGCTGCGCTGAGACGTCAGACGCCAAGGAAGAATGATGGAGAAGGAAGTGTCAGGTGATGCTCCCTCCTTTACCATTGCTTTCAACTGTATCGGCATCCAGGATGCCGATACAGTTGAACTTGTGATGATGTTTGGGAGGGGGCCCGGTGCCGGCTCATGGGCCCTATAGCAGCCATGTGGCCTGCCTCCATTGGGTCTCAGACATAATACTTCCAGTTGCCATATTTTATGCTCTTTCTTGATGCACATAAATAATACATTTGGTACAAATTTTAACTCCTTACCCCTGCTCATTTTTGTGTTGGGAGTGGTACACACAGCCATACATTTATTGCGAGATACATTAATCTAAAAAACTTTTCCTCAGCATGGAAGAAATGGGGCAAAACAACTTTAGTAGATGTGAGACAATATTTTTTTGTGCTTGGTGCCAATGAGCCAAAAATGTCATTGACCATAAATACATGTCCAGTTGACTGGAGATATGAAGACTGTAGAGCCCCTGAAGCCCCTTGTGGTTGTCATTAGTTTGATATCTGAGCTAGCTGAAGGAATAGAGATTCTCATTTAGATGGGGTATGGAGCAATGAAGACTCTTGTCTGCTGCGGGAGCGACAGAATTATACTGAAGGAAGAAAACCCTGATAGATGTTGGCGTTGATTAGGTTAGAGGCAAATGTCTAACAGATGGGGCTTGGTAAGAGGATGTGACACCAGCTCTTTTAGTGTTTTACCCACAGCTACAATTGATTGTTAGACACTGCAAATAAGTGTCATTATGGAATTCTGCAGATATATTTGCCTTCTGGTGCTTTCTTAAAGCTGCAGGAAATAAAATACATAGTAAATGAAAAGCATACTCCGAGGATCAGCCCGGAGGCTAAGAACTAGTTGTACAGTAAAACTAATCTGTTAATTGTAGCTGTGGACCTACTTAGACTCAGTTGATCAGTTTGACTTCTTTCAGACCCTCTGGCGCTCAGACATTCTAGTTCCTCTTGTACGATTATTATCCAAACTGACTCATGTCCTCATTCGGGTCAAAAATGAACTGCGGAGTCACCTTTCACGGCAGAAGAAAAAAAATTTTCTTCCAATTTTGGAATTCAGAGATGAATTGGAAATGTTGCTAGAAAATTCATCTTGTCCAATGTTCTCCAACTAGTCAGCTCTTGCAAAACTATAACCTCCCTTTAGTCTTGACAGGGTGGAGAGTAGAAGTAGATTCTAGTCTCCCTTATACCAAATATTCTGCTATAATTTGGGGTCAGATCAACCCCAATACCTCTATGTTCGCCTTGTTCTGCCATGTTCTTTTAAGGTGAGAGCCAGAGTCAAAAGTTTAGTTTTACGGGTCACAATGGGCTCCGTTAGATTTCTTCAATGGAAGGGATGCCGTCTGGAGGAGCGAACCAGAGGTAGGAAAGGTTGCCAAGCAGGGTCAAAGCCAAGAGGTAAGGTCAGGGACAAAATCATAAAGCAAGCAGGTAGTCAAATGTCAAGCTCAAAATGGAAATAATCAGGACAAAACATAGCACAGCACAGGTATACACAAGGAGAGCAGAGCTATTGACTGGCAGAGGACATCAGAGCTTCAGGGGATTAAATAGCTGGCTGCCCAAGGCTCTCTGGAAGGAGCAATCAAAACCTAGCCCAAAATTAACCCTATAGCTCTCTTATTAAGCAGCACCAAAAGCCCCAGGAAAAAAAATAGGACTGTCGCTGTCAAGTATCTCAAGCGCTACCGCCAAAGCAAAAACATGAATAGGCACGGACGTTTCAGTTACAAAGTGAATGAGTGGTGAGGAGTCAGTGCCTTACGTAGTAAAGAGCCAAAACAAGGGGGGGAAAAAACTGTATAAACAACTTTAATGAACTTTTATTCCGGAACATGGCTTCTTATCCTGACAACTGGGAGTTGTCTCAATATCCATTGCTCCTCCTTACAATGGCATGATGGGAATTATATTTTATTTTTAAGGTTGGACATCCCTGCTCAAGTCTAGAGAGGCTCATGCCTAGAAGACAGTAAGACTGCAAAGCAACACTGGTCATGTGGCAGCAGGACTCAGACAAGTAGTGCAACCCAAAACATCTTCAACAACAACTGAAAAAAGAAGTCTTGAAGTCTTTGGATCAAAGTCGCTTTGAAGTTGCCATCGACAAGACAATATTATTGACTTTTTTCCATGGTTTTATGCAGACATTGGACATGCACTACACTTTTGACAATCATAGGATGTTAAGTCCTAAAGCAACACCACCAGTGATGCTGTGTAGCTCCAACCAAAGGCCAGTGAAACATGGACCTATCTCACATCAGAAGACCCAGACCGATCGCCTTGTCTCCCAACTTGAGCTAAATGCTTTATAGGCATATATGAGGCAGTAAGCTAAGATCAGGAGACCTATCAATTGGGACAGTTTTCCAATGGAAGAACAGACTGTGTTTCATGAATGGGTGAAACCGACCTTAGGTCGGAGCTACATTGCAACTTTGGCCACTAAGCAAGCGCAAACAAGAATGATCGCACTATGCTACCACTACATCATCACAGTACATTTATAATTTTAATCCTAGAAGACTGGATGATGTAAAACTAGAACTCACATGGAAATAATTTTTGCAGCATGCCGATTCATCCGTGGCAGCAGGCCATGGAAGATGGAGCTATTGCAGAACTTCCTGATGCCCCAACACTCTACAACTTGAAACAACATAGCTATGGGTCGTACAACGGGTGCATGTGTAAAGTTCTGTTTAGTCCACGTTCTCTGTAATGTATGTTCATGCTTTTACATTATTCTGAATACTAATAACTCATTTTGCTGTTTCAACACATGGTGATGACAAAAATAAAATGAGCATCCAGATGTGAGTGAGGTTGAAAATCCAAGTTGTAATGTTGCGTCGGGGGAGTCGCTCCGCTCTCTTTGTATTGAATTTTATAAATCTTAGAAGTTGCAGATTAATTTAATTTATTACTAATCCTTTGAAGTAGGAACATTTAAATATATGATCACAAGCAAATGAGAGACCTTCTATTGGATTTCTATTATTTTAACCGTTTTATACAAGTTCTATAATGATTTTCCAATGTAACTTAATTAAAAAACTTTACAGTTCTTGTAACATAAAGCAATGGGAAAAAAAGTCCTTTAGATATAATGTGCTACAATGTGGCCACATTACATTAAAGCAGTAACCTCATCACTGAAGTCATATTATATTAGAATTTTCTGATTGGTCGGTGTGAAGACACAGAGTCTTCCGTGGGCGTAATGCTACTCAGACAACACAGGGTGACGGTAAAACAGTGTGGCAATACTTTATTCAACCACCAAATGGACAATAAACACACAGAACAGTCCTAGCAAATACCCAAGATGGTGTAACATTACACAGTCTCACCCTTTCGCTGGCCCGCCTAGGCAAGTTTGGGACTTCCAGGGCCAACTACCATAGTAACAAACATCATTGTTCCAGAAGCAAGAGAAGACAACAATCAGGGTTATACAAATAATCGTATGTCCTTCTTGACCAGCCACAGAAATACACATATATTTACAAGTCAACACAAACACAATAGTGCATTTCTCTTGGCTTAATAAATCTGGCTGATTAAGATTAGAAGCTGTATCGTCACAGTTAAGTTTGACATCTTTGACACCACCGATCTGGAAATTGATGGGGCCCTTTGTACTTTCTCTTGCAAATTGCCACTCTCTCCTGAACTGTGTTCACATCTCATTTTTCTATGTGTCACATTGGAAGTATTCGCCAATGTCCAATATACCCTTGACTTGTTTAATAGAGTCCATGAGCCCAGCATATCCCAAAAGAATTTCCCTTCGGCACACCCGTTTCTTCTTAGGTATATCCTTTTTTTCTGTACAAAAAACTCAAATATGGCTTTATAGTGGTATGGCTTTATAGCCGCTTGACCCCCTATAAAAATGACCCCTTTTTTGTAGAGATCCGATATGCCAGTCATGAGAAATCTAGTGTAGAAGCCACATGCAAATAACCCTGGAAGTGCACTGGGGGCGTGTCACTGCAATCGGACTGCCTCCTTCCAGTGCAGTGACATGCCCCTAATGCACTTCCATCCTGATTTGCATATGGCTTCTACACTAGATTTCTCATGACTGATACAACAGATCTCTACAAAAAAAGGGGTCATTTTTATTAATGAAAAAGCGCCTACTTCCATATGTAAAAATGTGCCAACAAGGTACTTTGAAAAAAAATTCTACAAAAGTAAGAATGGAAACGCATGTATTAGACTGTAAGGATGTAAACTCAAAGGTTTCTAGTAAAGATTAGTGAATGAATTCGAGTGGGATTGAATTCTAAAATCCACATTCGACAAAATGCAGATTTTTTTTGTAATTTGCTTCAGCGTGGATCCAGAAATATGGTGGATGTTGGTCTTCATTTTCCTGGACCATAAAGGGCTACCAAAAAATTCAAAAAAAATTAAAACTCACCTTACCACTCACCTCACCAGCCGTTCCCCACCGTCATCTGTCTAGTCCTAGTCGCATCAGCTCACATTGGAATCCTGGACCTCTCACACTGAGCAGGGACTTCCGACTTTCATTGGGGGGTTCATGAGTGCGCGCAGAGGGTCAAGGCACACAGTGTAACGTCATGACATCGTGATCTTACACACACTTGTGCAGAACCCTTCCGAGCACCATGAAAGCCGGAAGATTCCAGGGCGAATAAGAGAATGGACGGGTGACGGTGAGTGGCGGAGTGGTTGGAGATGTGAGTGGTGAGGTGAGTATAAGGACTTTTTTCTTTTTTTTTACATATTAAAATTTATTATGCTTTGAGGTCTGGAGAAAACCTAAATCGTAAAGAGGGACATCAAATTTTTTCGAATCTCCAGGGGAAAAACACACGAATCCAAATTTTGCCCAATTTGCTCCTCTCGAATTTCGCGAATGATGAAAGATATGGGGTTGGAATAAAATAAAGTTGCTGAACCTTTTCTTATATAGACGGCCATCGAGGATCGGTAAACAGTGGAAGGATGGGAGAAACCAGCTTATTTACTAACATCTCACCGGGACATTGGCTGAATTTTCCATCCTTTTGTAGAATTACTCGGGAATCTTCTTTCTACCTCACTGACTACAACTACTTGCTCATTGAAAAAAAGTCAATTTGCTTCCATCCCTATTTGATGAATGCTGAGCTATCTTTGGTCTGATGCTATGACCAAGAGACTTCTAAGGAGGCCCCGAGGACTCTCCGCAGCTACCGAGTACAATTTGTTTCCTTGAGGGTTCGTGAAAGCTGCTCGTCTCGGCATAATACACACCTAAACATTTTGCTTAGTGATTGAAAGAAGAAAATAAATTGGTTAATTATCTGTTAATTACAGAAACCTCCAAGCTCTTGTCATTGCTATTTAAGGCTTGAGATGGGAAATCTCTTTGCTCCTGGTTCTTGAAACATGATTGCACTTTCTGCAGGACTCAACCATCTACATGCCCAAGATACAAATTGACAGACAAGAAGAGCTCTCCATCTTAAAAAAAATCTAAATGCAAAGATAATCTAGTAATTAAGATAGGATGTAAACCGGATCATATAATTCAACTATAGGAACATTTTTATTCTCTTAGTTTGGTCCTCAGTAGAACCACGACCATAGTGTAAGATTGTTTTCTGGAGGAGTTTCCATAGTCAACTCCTTCCTGACATGACTGTTTTCTATTTTGTTTCCTACTCTTCTTCCAAGATCCATAACTCTTCCAAGAGTGATAAAATTGAGAAAAAAGAGCAATTCCACCATTGTTCTTTGGTTATTATTATTACAGCGTTCATTATATGGTAAAAATAACCTGACAGTATGATTCTTCAGGTCAGTACGATTATGATGATACCAAACATGCACATGTTTTTTTTGTTGTTTTTTTAAGTTGTAAAAAATTTGGAAACTTGTTAAAAAAATGTGCTTGGGTCTCTATTTCCGAGGCCATTTACAAATCCCATCACTTTTTCCTGTTTTGGTTGATGGAGTTGTTTGAGGGATTTTTTTGGGATAAGCTGATGTTTTTATGGATACCATTTTGGCCTTGATATGACATTTTAGGGCAATTTTGACATTTTTTTCTTACATTATGGCCATTAGGTTAAGTAATTTTATATTTTGACATATTAGACTGTTACAGATGTGGAGAATACCACATATGTGTATTGTTTTATTTTTGTTGTTCATTTAAAAAGGGGGATATGAATTTTTATTTTTTTCATATTTTTTAATTTATTATTATTATTTCTTAATTTATTTATTAGTCCCCTAAGGGGACTTAAGAAAAAGAAAAACACAAAATGAGCATATACCTTATAGTAAATAAATAAGTAAATATTATTAGTAGAAGCAGATGTAAATACCATAGGTTACTTGGTTAACATTATTTTGATCAAAAAGGGTAAAAGCCATCCACCACGACAAGGTGTACCCAGTCGGGGCGGTCCTATCCTGTCTCTAGTATTAACACCTAACCATTTGTAAGTCGACCTTAATGTGAATAAGGGCAGAGCAGGACAGGGGCCCGACTGTTCAGACATCTGCCCATGGGAAGTTATGTAGACAAATTCCTAGCTCAGAAAGGGGGGACACACTCTTGTTTGTGCAAAGTGCAAGAAAATACAGCAAAACCAAAGAAATGAGCCGGAGTATAAGATGGCATATGTGCAATGTATAAGAGCACGGTCACACTGTGGCCATTTCACAGACAAAACCCAGGAAAAAAAACCAAAATGATCAAATTCCTTACAAGTAAATAAGTCTCCCTAAGGAGAATTGAAATGACCATCGTCTGATCATCTATACTATAGTATTGCTGGACATAGCACCAATCATGGACTCCTACGAACACCAGTCAAGAGCTAGTTTTGATAAGAGCACTGTCATGATATACATGGGGTCTTCAGCTGACCCCCGACTGTTATAGCAACCCATCGGCACCCTGCGATCGATTGACATTTTGGATCCATGGCCAAGAAACTCCCCAGATCTTAATCTCATTGAGAATCTGTGGTCAAACAAAACCCCAGAAATTGTCTTGAACTCCAAGCATTCATAAGACCAGAAAGGGCTGTCATCAGTCAGAATTTGGCCCAAATGCTGATATCCAGCTGCCGGGACGAAGGACAGAAATCTTGAAAAATAAGGGTCAGACTTGTAACTATTGAGTTTTTCCATAAACTTCATGTATTTGTCAATAAAAGTTTAAAAACTTATGAAATTCTGATAACTGTACTCCAGTAACTGTAGAAACTTCCGACAGATAGATCTAAAAAGAAAAAACTGAAGCAGCAGAAGCTGATATCTAGCTGCCGGGGTGATGGGCAGAAGTCTTGAAAAATAAGGGTCAGAACTGTAACTATTAGGTTTTTCTATAAACTTCATGTACTTGTCAATTATAGTTTAAAAAATTATAAAATGCTAATAATTGTACTTAAGTAACGGTAGAAACATCCGACTGAAAGATCTAAAAAAAACTGAAGCAGCAGAAACTGATATCCAGCTGCCGGGGCGAATGGCAGAAGTCTTGAAAAATTAGGGTTAGAGCTGTAACTATTGAGTCTTTCCATAAGCTTCATATATTTCACAATAAAAGTTTAAAAACTTATGAAATTCTGAGACTTGTACTCCAGTAACCATAGAAACTTCCGACTTAAAGATCTAAGGAAAACCGAAGCAGCGGAAGCTGATATCCAGCTGCCGGGCGAAGGGCAGAAGTCTTGAAAAATAAGGATCAGAGCTGTAACTATGGAGTCTTTCCATAAATTTTATGTATTTGTCAATAAAAGTTTAAAAACTTATGAAATTCTGAGAATTGTACTCCAGTAACTGTAGAAACTTCCGACTGAAAGATCTAAAAAAAAAAACTGAAGCGGCAAATTCTGAAAACTAAAATTTGTGTCAGTCTCAAAACTTTTGGCCACTCACTAAAATTAAATATACACCGTAAATTAAAACAGGAAAAATCCATACAGAATAACTACTGAATATTTGACACACGTGGACGTATCCTTGTAGGGGAAGTGTTCATATTTATTCTGCAGCACAGTTGGGAGACATAGATTTGCATAGTAAACGTGAGATGGTTCATATTTTCTCGTAGATAAAGGATTTGTGCATAATCTTATTCTAAGAAAGGGTTAAAGTGACTTTGTAGTTGCTCATCAAGGATCCAATTTTACAAATCCCTTCGTTGATGTTTCCTTTAATTTGTTAAAGAGACCTTTATTAGCATATGGCATGTCAAGCAACGGGTATAAATCTGGGAACCCTGTCACACTCGTCAAATAACTCTTAACGACAAAACAAATGTATCGCTATTCTCCAAGCGGCAATATCCGCTTCCGAGGATTCACAAGGGGGAAGTGAATTTGAATACTTGAAATTGTCGCTGTCAGACTGTACAGTCCCTAATTCATAATCTGATTTATGGTAACAAATGGCTGTTTCCCTTCTTCCACGGAAAGAATGCGATTCATGGAGATCGGTATCTGCAACGCATGATAGAAAATGTTACAAGTCACATGGAGAGTAGGGGCTCATTCACACATCAGTTTTTCACGTGATGAGTAATATCCGTATTTTTCAAGGCTAGTACTCGCACCTATCATAGTGTATGGGACTGTTCACATGTCCGTGATTTTTTGCAGACTTAGTTTCACGTTCAGTATTTGGTGAGTATTTTCCATCAGTATTTGTAAGCCAAAACCAGGAGTGGGTGATAAATGCAGAAGTGGTGACGTGTCTCTATTATACTTTTCCTCTGGTTGTTCCTCACCTGATTTTGGCTTACAAATACTGATGTAAAATACTGACCAAATACTGAACGTGTGAACGTGGCCTTAGGGGTTCATGCAGACTCTCGGAGACTTGTATGATGTTGAAAGTCTGTGGATCCATTAAAAAATCGGACAGCACTCGGATGCTATCTGAGTGCTGTTTGTTTTTCACAGACTGATAGATAGAAGAAGGTGGAGAAATTTTTTTTTCTGATCAGAGAAAAAATGGCTCCAAACTCTGATGAGATTCTGATGATACACTGATGAAAATCTGATGAAACTTGGACCAAATGCTGATGAAACTCTGAGGATACTCTGATGAAAATCAGACTAAACTCTGATGAGACTCTGATGATACTCTGATGAAAATCTGATGAAAACTGGACCAAACTCTGATGATACACTGATGATACTCTGATTAAAATCTGATGAAAATCAGTCCAAACTCTGATGATACACTGATGATACTGTGATTAAAATTTGATGAAAATCAGACCAAACTCTGATGAAAATCAGACCAAACTCTGATTAAAATGTGATGAAAATTAGACCAAACTCTGATGAAAATCAGACCAAACTCTGATTAAAATGTGATGAAAATCAGACCAAACTCTGATGATACACTGATGATACTGTGATTAAAATGTGAAGAAAATCAGACCAAACTCTGAGGATACACTGATGATACTGTGATTAAAATCTGATTAAAATGTGATGAAAATTGGACCAAACTCTGATGATACACTGATGATACTGTGATTAAAATCTGATGAAAATCAGACCAAACTCTGATGATAAACTGATGATACTGTGATTAAAATTTGATGAAAATGAGACCAAACTCTGATGAAAATCAGACCAAACTCTGATGAAAATGTGATGAAAATCAGACCAAACTCTGATGATATACTGATGATACTGTGATTAAAATTTGATGAAAATCAGACTAAACTCTGATGAAAAACTGATGATACTCTGATTAAAATCTGATGAAAATCGGACCAAACTCTGATGATACACTGATGATACTCTGATTTAAATCTGATTTAAATCTGATGAAAATCAGACCAAACTCTGATTAAAATGTGATGAAAATCAGACCAAACTCTGATGATACACTGATGATACTGTGATTAAAATGTGATGAAAATCAGACCAAACTCTGATGATACACTGATGATACTGTGATTAAAATCTGATTAAAATGTGATGAAAATCGGACCAAACTCTGATGATACACTGATAATACTGTGATTAAAATCTGATGAAAATCAGACCAAACTCTGATGATAAACTGATGATAATGTGATTAAAATTTGATGAAAATGAGACCAAACTCTGATGAAAATCAGACCAAACTCTGATTAAAATGTGATGAAAATCAGACCAAACTCTGATGATACACTGGTGATACTGTGATTAAAATTTGATGAAAATCAGACGAAACTCTGATGAAAAACTGATGATACTCTGATTAAAATCTGATGAAAATCGGACCAAACTCTGATGATACACTGATGATACTCTGATTTAAATTTGATGAAGATCGGACCAAACTCTGATGATACTCTGATGAAAATCTTATGAAACTCAAACCAAACTCTGATGATATTCTGATGATACTCTGATTAAAATCTGATGAAAATTGGACCAAACTCTGATGATACACTGATGATATGTTGAATAATATCTGATGAAAATCGGACCAAACTCTGATGATACACTGATGATACTCTGATTAAAATCTGATTAAAATGTCATGAAAATCAGACCAAACTCTGATGATACTCTGATGATCCTCTGATGATGCTCTGATTAAAATCTGATAAAAGTCGAACCAAACTCTGATGATACACTGATGAAAATCTTATGAAACTCAAACCACACTCTGATGATACTCTAATGAAAATCTTATGAAACTCAAACCAAACTCTGATGATACTCTAATGAAAATCTTATGAAACTCAAACCAAACTCTGATGATACACTGATGATACTCTGTTTAAAATCTGATGAAAATCGGACCAAACTTTGATGATACTGTGACGTCCAGCTGTGCTTGGTATCACAAATCCTAGAAGGGTGTATTGAAGGATTCCTCCACAAGAGGCCCCCATAACCATTCACACATCTCCACCTTCCACCTCAGACCACCAGAGGGAGCCCGTTGGGGACAGATAAATAGGGAAGGTGGAGCCAGGCAGCAGTTAGTCTATTCTGGTTTATCAGTGAGTCCAGTACAGCCTGAGAGGAGTTACCTCAGAGGACAAAAGCCTGTTCCAGCTCCTGCAATTGCTATCCTGCAGTGGAGCTTATCCAGATCTAGACTCAGTTGTAGCTCAGAGTGGTGAGCTTTAGGTGTGCTGGTGCCATAAGATCGGTGAAGCACGGCAAGCTGCCGGTAGTGTGAGTAGGCTATTGAGGGCCCGAGTAGGCTGAAGGCGAGTAGAGAGAGTTAGTACATAGAGGGCAGAGGAGCTTAATTGGCTCACCTCGGAGAAGTTAGCGGACACCGGGTCCGAAGCTTACCGGGATCTCCACGACCCAGTAAGATAAACCGGAATCCCTGGAGAACTACAATTCTCAGGATCGCTAAAGTGCTGATACGTAACAGAGCCAGGAGACACATAGGCCCCGTAAGTCGGGAGCGTGTACTCCAAGGAAAGGCCCTACCACAAGGTCAGCCAGCGCAGGAAAGAGACAAAGTTAGGCCTAGCTCCAGGCAGGTCAGAAACTTACTACGCAGAAGCAAGAAACAGGAGGTCCAAAACCCGCTCATTGGGGAGGATCCTGACATGCACCCTTCACCTTACAGTGCTCCGGGACGTGCCTGAATTTCCATCAGTAAAAGGTACTGAAGTGACTATCGTGTCTGTCCCCGTTCTTGCTCTGACCCGGCTCGGTCTCGCCTGTCCTGCATCCCCCGTCATACACTGCCCTGAGGCCTAACTCCACCTGTGGGGAGCTATACCATCAAGCTACCTTATCACCATCCTCAGTGGACTGCGCAGCGCTGGTGATCCTCACCAGAAGCCACAGGTGGCGTCACGAACTCTTTTATAAACTTAACCAAATTCCCCCTTTTTAAAGAGAGACCCCAGGGTACGGGCCCCGGGAGCCGACCACTGCAACATCCCCTAGGATAAAGGCCCGGGTACCCGAGACATCCCCATTCCCCTGGGCGAGTCATCTCAACTTGGCGTCACGAACAGGATAGCGTGCCCGCTGCAACGACGGAGTGTTTAGCCCGTTGCCACTGGGTACTGTGCGCCTCTATTCTGAACTGTGTACGTAAAGTTGTGGTGAAGGTTGCCGCCATTGTTGGGCCGCTGAGCGAGAAGAAGGGCGTAACCGCGGGAAAATTAGGGGCGTACCTGCAAAAGAGCGCGAAGCCCCAGACACGACCCACGCCTCGACGTCAAATCAGGAAGCGCCAGGTCCTGTACGGAGCGTCGCTGAACGCTCTGACGTAGGACGCAAGCGACGCAAGGTCCTGAAGACGACCGTCACCTGCGGAGCTGCGGCCTACCGGAAGAAAAACCAGAAGGTAGGCCACGATTAACTAGGGGGGCGCCAAGATGTCCAACGAGCAGCAGAACGCCGACCTGCCGGTCAACGTCCCTGAGGTTCAACCCGTGCCCGATGATGAGCAGTCCGAAGCCGCAGCTCCATCAGCAGCGCCTGTAACACCTGTCATTCCTATGACTTTACCATACATTCCTGGAGCAAAGTGGCTCCCCCAGTACAACGGAAAACCAGATACCCTGTCTGCATGTCTGGATTCAAACGGAAGATATGTGGTATCCTGGACATGTACTCTATGACAGGCAAGCAAAGAGCCGCCGTTGTATTTGGACAACTGACCGCTGCTGCGGAACGGGTAGTGGAAACATGGTCGGCCGCAGACCAGGAGTCAGTGTCCACAATCTTTCAAAAACTACAGACTGTATTTGAGGACCTTACTGAGGCGGACCTCTGGATGAGGTTCTACAGCTGCTCCCAACAACCAGAGGACAATGTTCGGGACTACGCCTGGCGTCTACAAGGGGCCCTGCGGGCTCTGAACCAGGTTAGTCCAACCAGCGTTGAGAATGAGAACAAAATGCTAAAGGAACAGTTTGTCCGGGGACTGAGGTCTCCAGAGGAGAGCAGGACTGTGCGTTGGTGGTCCCTGGATCATCCAGATGCCACCTTTGACAACCTCAAGGACATGGCTATAAAAGGACTGCAGCCCTTGGAAACAAATGCCATCCATCATTACCAGGGTGGGGCTACCCCAGTACCTGCTACACCCACCTTTTCCCCAGTGACTGCTGAAGCTAAAGTCCCAGCAATGCCCCCTAAAGAACTGGACAGTTTGCGCTCAGAGGTGAGTCAGTTGAGCAAAACCCTGACCACTGTACTGAGTGCTCTGCAGCTGCGGACGGAGCCTGAGGAAGGAGGGAAGATCCTGCTAGCCGATAGCCCTGAGGATGTCCCCTGGATGCATAGGAGGAGGAGGCCAACACCACCCTCACTGAGGACCAGTGACCAGCGCCGTCCACCGAAGGACCCAGCCTGCTACCACTGTTGCAAGACCGGACAAATCGCCCAGAATTGTCCTTTAAACGAGAAAACCCTGGGTCCGAGGGCCGACACAGAGGAGTAAACTCACCAGACCCATCAGACTGGTACAACAGGTTCGTTGGAGGAAGACCTTTCCTGTCCATTGTATTGGATGGGATCCCGACGCATGCCCTGCTGGACACAGGATCTCAGGTAACCATCATGCCTGAAGTCCTCTACAAGAGGATCTGGTCCATGGACGATCTACGTTCGCCAGCTCCAAATTTGTCTGTATACGCCTCAAATGGACTCCCCCGTAACCTACTCGGGGTTAAGAATGTGACTGTAAAGGTGGGGAGAGTGGAGCTGAAGGACCAGGGACTAATTGTAGTAGAGACTAATCCTGATGATGCTAACCCGTATATTGTACTTGGCACTAACATTGTTGGTAACTGTTTGGGAGAGGTTGTGTTCTTACTCCAACAGATCGCTGACACTGCCAGGCCGAGACAGAGGAGGGCACTGCAGAGGGAGATCCGAGTCCTGATGTATCAACAGCAAGTAAGGTTAACAGATGGTGAAATCGGTAACGTGCGGGTAACAGACCCTATACCCATTGTCGTCCCCCCAATGAGTGAAATGCTCATCTGGTGTAGAGCTGCTATAGGTCTTAGAGGACAGAGCTACCAGGTGGTAGTAGAACCCCTTTGCTCCAAGCATAGACCCACGCTCTTAACTGCCAGGGGAGTGGTAGATGTACGTAATGGGAGGGTGCCCATCCGTCTTCTCAATTTAGGGGAAGATGAGGTCAAACTGTCACGTTATGCCACTGTTGCCAAATTACATGCTGTCAATAACAACTGCATCCATGAGGTGGAGTCCTTAACTTCACCAGACGAAGTGGAGGATAATGACCCTGCAACCCAGGTGGGGGATTGGCGTCAACAGCTCCATGTTGGGACAGACACCACTCCTGCCCATCAAAAACAAGGTGTACACCGGGTGGTTCAAGAATACTCGCAGGTGTTCAGTAAACATCCACTTGACTTCGGTAGGGTTAAGGGGGTTCAACATCATATCCCCACAGGCAACCATTCCCCAATCAAAGAACGTTATAGGCCTATACCACCAGCTCACTACCAGAAGGCAAAGGAAATGCTGCATGACATGAGGAAGGCGGGAGTGATAAGGGATAGTTGTAGTCCCTGGGCAGCTCCCCTAGTGCTAGTGAGGAAAAAGGACGGGAGCATGAGAATGTGTGTAGATTACCGTCAAGTAAATCGCATTACACATAAGGATGCATACCCTTTACCACGCATAGAGGAGTCCCTAGCTGCCTTAAAGTCTGCAAATTACTTTTCCACCCTTGACCTCACTAGTGGGTACTGGCAAGTAGCTGTGGCTGAGGAGGATAGGGAGAAGACGGCCTTCACCACCCCGATGGGACTCTGCGAGTTCAACAGTATGCCTTTCGGACTCTGCAATGCCCCCGGAACGTTCCAGAGATTGATGGAGTGCTGCCTGGGACACTGCAACTTTGAGACTGTGTTACTTTACCTGGACGACGTTATAGTATACTCCAGAACATACGAGGACCACTTGAAACACCTGGCAGAGGTATTTGAGTCACTGTCCCGGTACGGGATGAAGTTGAAGCCCTCAAAGTGCCACCTGCTCAAGAGAAAGGTACAGTACCTGGGGCACATTGTCAGTCCAGAAGGGGTAGCAGCAGACCCGGAGAAAGTCACAGCCATCCAGAAGTGGCCAGAGCCGAAGAACCTCAAGGAGGTGCGTCAGTTCTTGGGACTAATGGGATACTACCGGAGGTTCGTAAAGGACTACACTAAGAAAGCAGCTCCTCTGCAAGACCTCCAGGTAGGGCAGTCCCCTAAAGGCAAAACCCCCCCATTCCACTGGGGTAAGGAGCAAGCTGAGTCATTTCAAGAGATGAAGGAGATCCTGACAGGTGATGAGATCCTAGCCTACCCTGACTACAGCCAACCGTTCCTGCTGTATACAGATGCCAGCAGCGAAGGGCTGGGCGCTGTCTTAAGTCAGAAGCAGAATGGCCAAGAGAAAGTGATCGCATACGCAAGCAGGAAGCTCCGCCCGACCGAGAGGAACCCAGAGAACTATAGCAGCTTCAAGTTGGAGTTCCTGGCCTTGGTCTGGGCCATCAATGAAATATTCAAGCACTATCTGGCCTCCAGTAAGTTCACTGCCTTCACTGATAACAACCCCTTGACCCATCTTGAAACAGCTAAGCTCGGGGCACTGGAACAACGATAGATGGCTCGGCTGTCGAACTACCAATTTACAATTAAATACCGGGCGGGTCACAAGAACGCTAACGCCGATGCCTTGTCTAGGATGCCTCATCAGTCAGACACAGAAGAAGAAGTAGATGACTTGGAAAAGATTGAGCTACCTGCCTTTCACCGGAATGGGATAATAAACGAGCAACGAGCCTCCAGGAAGCAGCGTGAAAAGACGTTAAACCCCCTGCCTCACCACAGCTGGAAAGAGACCCAGGACAGCGACCTGGTTGTCAGCCGCATCAAACAGCTGATAACCCAAGAAGGTGCCTCCCTGGAGAAGGATGCGTCTCTGCAAGCAAAGCAGCTGTGGAACGAGAGGAGCCGGCTGTTTATCTACCATGAGACGCTGTGCCGGAGGTACGTTAATCCAAGAACTCATGAGATGGTATGGCAGATAGTGGTCCCGAAGACAGACATCCAGATGGTATTAGAAGCTTACCACGATCAGGTGGGGCACTTTGGCTGGAAAAAGCTAGAGACCCTGCTGAAGTGTCGATTCTACTGGGTAGGAATACGCAGCTCCATTGAGAGGTGGTGCCGGGACTGTGGACCCTGTGGCCTAAGAAGAAAGGACTTCTGCAGCCAGAAGGCACCCCTACAACCCATCAAGACGACTCGACCTCTGTAGATCGTGGCCCTGGACCATGTCAAGCTGTCCCCCAGCAGGTCAGGGTACTCCTATGCTTTGACCATGGTGGATCACTACTCACGTTTCCTGGTGGTCGCCCCCGTCAAAGACCTGAGGGCAAAGACAGCAGCAAAGACCTTCCAAGCGTATTTCTGCAGACCCCATGGCTACCCTGAGCAGGTGCTGACGGACCAAGGCCCGGCCTTTGAGGCTGAGTTGTTGAAGGAGTTCTGCTATTTGTACAGTTGTAAGAAGATAAGAACTACACCTTACCACCCACAAACCAACGGTCTCTGCGAAAAGATGAACAACATCATCATCGACCTGCTAAAGATCACTTGAGGAGAGAAACCAGTGGCCAGACCTACTACCAGACCTAGTGGATCTGTACAATCATATACCAGTCAGTTCCACCAATTGCACTCCGGCATATCTCATGCGGGCAAGGCCAGGAAAGCTGCCCATGGATCTGGAGCTTGGTGTTGTTGAGCCTGAAGCTGATATGACCACTGAAGACTGGCACAAGACCAGACAAGAGCAGTACAGAAGAGTACAAGCTTGTGTCGAGGACAGTCTTACTCGGGTGAGAGAAAAGCAGGAAAGTCAATACAACAAAAACGCACCCGCAGAACCTTTCACACCTGGTGAAACAGAACTAAAAATAAAAAGACGTAACCACAAACTTGATGACCAGTGGGAAAAAGACCCCTACACTGTGTTACCGTCAAGGTTTGACAACAAAAAGACTTGTATAATCAGTCGAGATGGAGGAAGAACATCTGTTACAGTGTCCAGGGACCACCTAAAGTTGTGTCCAGACCTACTGAAACCCCAAGAAGAAGTGCCTCTCACCAAACCGGAAGAACCTGAAGAAACAGTGATACACACTGACCTTTGAGACTTCCCAGCAGATTGGCCTCAAATAGGAGGTGCAGTAATCATTCCAGTACTCCAATTCTATGAACAGCCAGAAAACCCTCCACCGCAAGTTGAACCTGTAAGTGCTGCAGAAGAGCCAGCGCAAGAAGTATCCCCGGATAAAGGATCCCCGGCAGGAGTGGAGCAAGAGGGCCCAGCCAATGGTAGACTTGCCAGTCCAAGAGAGAGGTTAAGGCAGTTTTACAACATGGTTACATGTAGAACTGGTAGAGTAACTGAGAATACAGACACTGACACCCCACAAACCACCGCACTACGCAGATCAGCACGTAGCACGAGAGGTAAACCCCCTGTTAGGTACACTCAGTAAGTAGTCAAACTGCTGAAAATGTAGATAGTTACCACTGGGGTATTGTATATTAAATTGAGATGTATTGAATTAATTGTGTATTTTCATGCATGTTTATCAATTTGTGCTTTACCTCATTAATTATTTTATGCATAACTAAACAACTGCGTGGCTGAGGACTATGTGCAGCCCAAAAACTGCTTTTGCATATAATTGCGCTCCCTGGAGTGCCCCTTTAGGTGACCTCAGAAGAAAAACCTGTCTGGAGTGGCTCTTTTGGAGGTCCAACTCGGGATCTTCATGCCCTGCAGCCACCCCAGGGCCTACGTAGAGGGTTTAGGACAGGTCCCTCAAAACCACCAAGTACTCTACCTCGTGAGATGGACATCCTGTATGGGAACCTCACCATAGAAGACTTGGATTCTGAGGACACTCTGCATTTGTTATTGTTATGCAACGTTTAAGATCCGTGTCTCCCATAAAGGGAAGATTGTTTTTGTATTGCTTATGTTTCCTATTGTTATTGTTATATAAAATGTACTTCAGCCCGGGAGTGCTGAGTTTAACTAGGGGGGAATGTGACGCCCAGCTGTGCTTGGTATCACAAATCCTAGACGGGTGTATTGAAGGATTCCTCCACAAGAGGCCCCCATAACCATTCACACATCTCCACCTTCCACCTCAGACCACCAGAGGGAGCCCGTTAGGGATAGATAAATAGGGAAGGTGGAGCCAGGCAGCAGTTAGTCTATTATGGTTTATCAGTGAGTCCAGTACAGCCTGAGAGGAGTTACCTCAGAGGACAAAAGCCTGTTCCAGCTTCTGCAATTGCTATTCTGCAGTGGAGCTTATCCAGATCCAGACTCAGTTGTAGCTCAGAGTGGTGAGCTTTAGGTGTGCCGGTTCCATAAGATCGGTGAAGCACGGCAAGCTGCCGGTAGTGTGAGTAGGCTATTGAGGGCCCGAGTAGGCAGAAGGCGAGTAGAGAGAGTTAGTACATAGGGGGCAGAGGAGCTTAATTGGCTCACCCCGAAGAAGTTACCGGACACCGGGTCCGAAGCTTACCGGGTTCTCCACGACCCAGTAAGATAAACCGGAATCCCTGGAGAACTACAAGTCCCAGGATTGCTAAAGTGCTGATACGTAACAGAGCCAGGAGACACATAGGCCCCGTAAGTCGGGAGCGTGTACTCCAAGGAAAGGCCTTACCACAAGGTCAGCCAGCGCAGGACAGAGACAAAGTTAGGCCTAGCTCCAGGCAGGTCAGAAACTTACTACGCAGAGGCAAGAAACAGGAGGCCCAAAACCCGCTCATTGGGGAGGATCCTGACATGCACCCTTCACCCTACAGTGCTCCGGGACGTGCCTGAATTTCCATCAGTAAAAGGTACTGAAGTGACTATCATGTCTGTCCCCGTTCTTGCTCTGACTCGGCTCGGTCTCGGCTGTCCTGCATCCCCCGTTATACACTGCCCTGAGGCCTAGCTCCACCTGTGGGGAGGTATACCATCAAGCTGCCTTATCACCGGCCTCAGTGGACTGCCGCAGCGCTGGTGATCCTCACCAGAAGCCACAGGTGGCGTCACAAACTCTTTTATAAACTTAACCAATTTCCCCCTTTTTAAAGAGAGACCCCAGGGTACGGGCCCCGGGAGCCGACCACTGCGACATCCCCAAGGATAAAGGCCCGGGTACCCGAGTCATCCCCATTCCCCTGGGCGAGTCAATACTCTAATGAAAATACTATGATGATACCCTGATGAAAATCTTATGAAACTCGAACAAAACTCTGTTGAGACTCTGATGATACTCTGATGAAAATCGGATCAAACTCTGATGACACTCTGATGATACTTTGATGAAAATCTTATGAAACACAGAACAAACTCTAATGAGACCCAGACGATACTCTGATGAAACTCAAACCAAACTCAGCTGGGACCCACATCAGTCTTATATTAGCTGAGCATCATAGAAACTATTTTTCTTATCACTTTGCACCCTTTGACAATCTTTTTCCCCCTTTATCAATTTTCTTTGTTTTTTCTGATTTTAATTGTATAGGCATTTTATATTTTCTGCACATATGTAAGAAAATGCTGCACTTAAATTTACATTAATTGTATCATGTTCTTTACATTTTTTTTATTATACTCTGTATGCATTTACATTACTGTGTACAGTAAATTAGTCTGTATCTTTCTTCTTCAACAGTCATGTTAAATCTTGCTCCTAGTTACATTAATGAACCCTACTTGTCACTTCGTGTCCACATCCGGCCATTTCACCTACCTACACTGCCTGACTCAGAGCAGATGTCATTTTTTATTACTATATTTTATGTTTTGTATTAAATTCTTTTGTTGGATTTTTTTTTTTTCTCTATATACAGTGCTTTGTGAAAGTATTTGGCCCCTTGAACTTTTCTACCTTTTGCCACATTTCTGGCTTCAAACATAAAGATATAAAATTCTAATTTTTTGGGAAGAATCAACAACAAGTGGGACACAATCGTGAAGTGGAGCGAAATTTATTGGAAATTTTAAACTTTTTTAAAAAATTAAAAATTGAAAAGTTGGGCGTGCAATATTATTCGGCCCCTTTACTTTCAGTGCAGCAAACTCACTCCAGAAGTTCAGTGAGGATCTCTGAATGATCCAATGTTGTCCTAAATGACGGTAATGATAGATAGAATCCAACTGTGTGTAATCAAGTCTCCGTATAAATGCACCTGCTCTGTGATAGTCTCAGGGTTCAAGTACAGAGAGCATCATGAAGACCAAGGAACACACCAGGCAGGTCTGAGATACTGTTGTGGCGAAGCTTAAAGCCGGATTTGGATACAAAAAGATTTCCCAAGTTTTAAACATCTCAAGGAGCACTGTGCAAGCGATCATATTGAAATGGAAGGAGTATCAGACCACTGCAAATCTACCAAGACCCGGCCGTCCTCTAAACTTTCATCTCGAACAAGGAGAAGACTGATCAGAGATGCAGCCAAAAGGCCCATGATCACTCTGGATGAGCTGCAGAGATCTACAGCTGAGGTGGAAGAGTCTGTCCATAGGACAACAATCAGTCATACACTGCACAAATCTGGCCTTTATGGAAGAGTGACAAGAAGAAAGTCACTTCTCAAAGATATCCATAAAAATTCTCGTTTGAAGTTTGCCACAAGCCACCTGGGAGACACACCAAACATGTGGAATAAGGTGCTCTGGTCAGATGAAACCAAAATCAAACTTTTTTGCCACAATGCAAAACGATATGTTTGGCGTAAAAGCAACACAGCTCATCACCCTCAAAACACCATACCCACTGTCAAACATGGTGGTGGCAGCATCATGGTTGGGCCTGCTTTTCTTTAGCAGGGACAGGGAAGAGGGTTAAAATTGATGGGAAGATGGACGAAGCCAAATACAGGACCATTCTGGAAGAAAACCTGTTGGAGTCTGCAAAAGATCTGAGACTGGGACAGAGATTTATCTTCCAACAAGACAATGGTTCCAAACATAAAGCAAAATCTACAAAGGAATGGTTCAAAAATAAACATATCCAGGTGTTAGAATGGCCAAGTCAAAGTCCAGACCTGAATCCAATCGAGAATCTGTGGAAAGAGCTGAAAACTGCTGTTCACAAACGCCCTCCATCCAACCTCAATGAGCTTGAGCTGTTTTAAAAGGAAGAATGAGCAAGAATTTCAGCCTCTCGATGTGCAAAACTGATAGAGACATACCCCAAGAGACTTGCAGCTGTAATCGCAGCAAAAGGTGGCGCTACAAAGTATTAACTCAAGTATTAACTCAAGTTTCAAATATCCAATAAATTTCGCTCCACTTCACGATTGTGTCCCACTTGTTGTTGATTCTTCTTAAAAAAATTAGAATTTTATATCTTTATGTTTGAAGCCAGAAATGTGGCAAAAGGTAGAAAAGTTCAAGGGGGCCAAATACTTTCACAAGGCACTGTATAAAAGTATAATAAAACGAGTCTTCGTCTTTAAAAAACACTTAATAATTGATGACAATGTTTATTTTTATTGACCATATGCATATTTTGCTGATTTTCTATAAATAAGTGAATATTAAAATGAGTTTCTCAGCACAAAATGACTGTTCAAACCAAGCACTGCACCTTGTAAAAATCGTATCTTTAGTGCCCAAATCCATTGTTCCTTTTTCCTAGAATTGTTCTTAGTTCAATTATGCTAATAAAGTCCTTGTTGTACTCTGGGCGTGGCCAGGCCATTCAGAGCACCATCCTACCTACTTGTGTTCCGCCCATCTTTCAAATTTGCTTGGACATTATGGAATTCTAAACTGTAAATTAGGCAAATTTTACGTAAACCTCACTTTAAGGACTCATGAAGATGTCCGTGCAAATCGGTTCGATCTCGAATCGCAAAGCACAGATCGGTCGTGGGTCTCCAGACCACATTATGACATCTTCATATATTTTCAGGTCAGGAGAGGCGCAGTCAGTCCGTGCATGGCGGGCAAATTTGACCTGACGTCTGCATGATCCTTAAAGCAGGAGTTTTTGCTCATTTTGAGGACAACTGTTGAGACTTTTGGGATATGATTTTCTTTTCTGATTTTCCAAGTCATAAAGTGGTCATCTCTTAAATGGACATGTCCAAAAACCAAAGAAAGTTTTATAGGAAATACAGGTAGGCTACACTTAATTCCTAGCACTACAGGTCCTGATTAAGTTCACCTGGATAGCTGTTATGATCTGCAACAAGTACTAAGGAAAGATAAGGGAAAACTTTCCCTACAGTAAAACTAAGCTGAATCCCTACGATGTAGCGGGCTACCTGTTCCTAGCGAACAGACCCGCCTTAGTCCTCGGCTAGTCTGAACGAAGACCTATAGCATAAGGGGGAGGGGTCCCTAAAAGAACTAAGAACTGGGACAAAAATGGGACACCTCCTAAACAGAGAAGTTGTTGAAGAACACAAAAAGACAAACAAACAAAAAAGTACTAGAGGTCCCAGAAGGACCAAGCGAACTGACAGAGAAAGGCACAGAAGCACCTGGCTAGAGAAACAGTCAAACACTGAAGTCCAGCACAGCCAAAAGGGGGGAGCTGGAATATAAAGGCAGATGGTCACGTGACCGCAAAACACAAAATAGAAAAAACAAACAGGAGGGTTCTAACAGTACCCCGCTCAGGGGCGTACATAGAAGTCATGGGGCCCCATAGCAGAAGCTCTAATTGGGCCCCCCCCCCACAAAAAATAAATATTTGTCTGTGTCACAGAAGAGCAGATCTCATAACTTTCCAGCCTTTACATAGTAATTTACCTCCTTCTGAAGTCGTAGATTCCTCCTTCATTGCCTCCATAAACTATGATGCCAAGAAAAGTGCCCCCCAAACAGTATGATATCCCTATGGTGCATTCCTCCACATGCACAGTATAATGACCCTATTGTACCCCACTTCAACTCCTACGGCAAAGTATGGTGACCCTAACACAGTATAATCCCCCATCTGTGAACCCCACAGAGCCCTCCATACACTCTCATGGCCCCCACACAGCCCCCCAAACAGTATAATGGCCCCGACACAGCCCTCCAAACAGTATAATGGACCCCACACAAACCTTCACACTGTATAATTTCTTTCATACAGTATAATGGCCCCCCACATAGCCCTCAAAATATTATAATGGCCCCACATAGCCTTCCATATAGTATAATGCACCACCAATAATCTTCCATATAGTATAATGCGCCCCCATAATCCTCCATATAGTATAATGCTCCCCCCATAAACATCCACATATTATAATGCGCCCCCCATAATCCTCCATATAGTATAATGAACTTCCCATGGTCCTGCATAGAATATAATGCACTCCCCATAGTCCTCCATACAGTATATTACACACCCCATAGGGTAAAATGCATACTCACTGATTTTAAAATACCGTATATTTTAAATAAGCCGACCCGAATATAAGCCGAGGCCCCTAATTTTACCACATAAAAATGGGAAAACCTATTGACTTGAGTATAAGCCTAGGGTGGGAAATGCAGCAGCTACTGGTAAATTTCCCCATCCTCGTAGGTGTGGCCCCTCAATCCCACAATCCCTGGTATGTGTGGCCCCCACAATCCCTGGTATGTGTAGCCTCCTCAATTCCCCAATCCCTGGTATGTGTGGCCCCCTCAATCCCACAATCCCTGGTATGTGTGGCCCCCTCAACCCCCCAATCCTGGTACGTGTGGCCTCCTCAATCCCCAAATCCTGGTACGTGTGGCCTCCTCAACCCCCCAATCCTGGTATGTGTGGCCTCCTCAATCCCCAAATCCTGGTATGTGTGGCCTCCTCAATCCCCAAATCCTGGTATGTGTGGCCTCCTCAATCCCCCATTCCTGGTACGTGTGGCCTCCTCAATCCCCCATTCCTGGTACGTGTGGCCTCCTCAATCCCCAAATCCTGGTGCGGGTGGCTTCCTCAATCACCAAATCCTGGTACGTGTGGCCTCCTCAACCCCCCAATCCTGGTACGTGTGGCCTCCTCAACCCCCCAATCCTGGTATGTGTGGCCTCCTCAATCCCCAAATGCTGGTACGTGTGGCCTCCTCAATCCCCAAATCCTGGTACGTGTGGCCTCCTCAATCCCCAAATCCTGGTACGTGTGGCCTCCTCAATCCCCAAATCCTGGTACGTGTGGCCTCCTCAATCCCCAAATCCTGGTACGTGTTGCCACCTCAATCCCCCATTCCTGGTACGTGTGACCTCCTCAATCCCCAAATCCTGGTACGTGTGGCCTCCTCAACCCCCCAATCCTGGTACGTGTGGCCTCCTCAATCCCCAAATCCTGGTACGTGTGGCCTCCTCAACCCCCCAATCCTGGTACGTGTGGCCTCCTCAACCCCCCAATCCTGGTACGTGTGGCCTCCTCAACCCCCCAATCCTGGTATGTGTGGCCTCCTCAATCCCCAAATCCTGGTATGTGTGGCCTCCTCAATCCCCCATTCCTGGTATGTGTGGCCTCCTCAATCCCCAAATCCTGGTATGTGTGGCCTCCTCAATCCCCCATTCCTGGTATGTGTGGCCTCCTCAATCCCCAAATCCTGGTATGTGTGGCCTCCTCAATCCCACATTCCTGGTATGTGTGGCCTCCTCAATCCCCCATTCCTGGTACGTGTGGCCTCCTCAATCCCCAAATCCTGGTACGTGTGGCTTCCTCAATCCCCAAATCCTGGTACGTGTGGCCTCCTCAACCCCCCAATCCTGGTATGTGTGGCCTCCTCAATCCCCTAATCCTGGCATGTGTGGCCTCCTCAACCCCCAAATCCTGGTATGTGTGGCCTCCTCAACCCTCAAATCCTGGTATGTGTGGCCTCCTCAATCTCCCATTCCTGGTACATGTGGCCTCCTCAATCCCCCATTCCTGGTACGTGCGGCCTCCTCAATCCCCCATTCCTGGTACCTATGGCCTCCTCAATCCCCCATTCCTGGTACGTGTGGCCTCCTCAATCCCCAAATCCTGGTACGTGTGGCCTCCTCAATTCCCCAATCCAGGTATGTGTTGCCTCCTCAATCCCCAAATCCTGGTACGTGTGGCCTCCTCAATCCCCCAATCCTGGTACGTGTGGCCTCCTCAATCCCCAAATCCTGGTACGTGTGGCCTCCTCAATCCCCCATTCCTGGTATGTGTGGCCTCCTCAATCCCCCATTCCTGGTATGTGTGGCCTCCTTAATCCAAGTATCCTGGTATGTGTGGCCTCCTCAATCCCCCATTCCTGGTATGTGTGGCTTCCTCATCCCCCCCAATCACTGCACATAAAACAATAAACACTTATACTCACCTTCCTTCCTCCCCTCTGCTCCAGCGCTGCGTCCTGTCTGAAGCAGCTCATGTCGGCATCTGAGCAGTGCGCGCTCTCAGGAGCCAAGGTGAGCTGCTGCCGGCACATTCACTCCTCTGCACTGACAGCAGGAGCCGGGGCTCAGCGCTCCTCCGTGCCCGCTACTAAAGAGAATGAATATTCCGTCTTCTCCACGCCCATGGGAGTGGAGAAGAGGGAATATTCATGTCCCTTTAGCAGCGAGCACACGTGATAGCTGCAGCAGCGGCTACCTCGTGTGCTCGCTCCTTCACTGCCACATCCCGCTCCACTGCCACCGCAACCTCCTACTCACCTATCCTCCTCGTTACCACTCTGCTTGGGGCCCTCACGGGCCCCCTCCAGCCACGGGCCCCATAGCAGTGGCGTGGTCTGCCGCCATTGGCGGTACACCCCTGACCCCGCTCTTTTATGAGGATCCTCTGGATCCTCCAGGCCCAGGCCTATCCGGAAACCTCTTGTGGAAAGCTTTAACAAGCCTAGGAGCAGAGACATCATCCGTCCTTACCCAGGAGTTGTCTTCTTGACCGAAACCCTTCCAGGAGACAAGATACTGTAATTTCCCTCTATGCCATCTAGAATTCAAGATATGAGAAATTTCATATTCGCCGTCTTCCACCACAGGAGGAACTGATACAGTGGCATCCCTATCTGATACATCAGCCTTTTTCAACAAGGAAACATGAAACACAGGATTAATCTTCCAGGAAGTAGGGACATCCAACCTAAGAGCAGACGGGTTAACAACCTGAAGCACTTTAAATGGACCCACAAACTTAGGACCCAGTTTTTTAGAGGGAATCCTCAACTGCAGGTTCTTTGAGGACAACCAAACCATGTCACCCACAGTAAACAAATCCTCCTTACGTTTCCTGTCAAAATACTTCTTGGACTTCTTGTTAGCCTCTTGAAGGTTGCAACGTACATTAGTCCAAACTCTCTCCAAATCACAGGAAAAATTCTCCTCCTCCGGCACCGCCGACCCCAATTTGGAGAACGAACCAAAAGACAGATGTCTCCCAGTACAACAAAAAAAAGGAGAACACCCAGCAGAGGAGGATGTATAATTGTTAAGAGCAAATTCTGCGAGAGGCAGAAACTCAGACCACACCTCTTGATTGTCCACCACAAAACAACGCAAAACTGTTCAACATCCTGGTTCTTTCTTTCAGTCTGTCCATTAGACTCAGGATGATACCCAGACGAAAATGACAAATGGACTCCCAACCTGTCACAAAAAGCACGCCAAAAGCGAGCCACAAACTGAGGTTCTCTATCAGAAACAATATCCGTGGGAACGCCATGGAGCTTGACAATCTCCTTAACAAACGCCTTTGCGAGTGTCTTGGCGCATGGCAACTTAATGAATGGAACCAAATGACACATCTTACTAAAACGGTCCACGACCACCCAGATGACAGTAAAACCCTCGGACACCGGAAGATCAGTAATAAAATCTATTGTGAGATGCATCCAAGGCGCACTAGGAACCTCCAAAGGGCAAAGCAACCCCGCAGCAGGAGTATGTGAAGCCTTTGACCTAGCACACACAGTACATTGACGCACCCACTTGATGACTTCCTTCTGCCATCCAGGCCACCAAAAACTGCGACTGATAAGTCTCTTAGTCTCCGAAATTCCTGGATGACCTGCCAACCGAGACTCATGACATTCCACAAACATATCTCTCCTAAAGGCTCTAGGCACGAACAACCTCCCATGGGGAGTGTTAGATGGAGCATCATCTTGAGCTTTCAGAATCCCATTCTCCAAAACGGAGTCCAATGCCACCAACACAACTCCTTTATGTAAAATGCTCTCCTCCTCCTCGGCACCGACCGTAGGAGAGAAGCTGCGAGATAAAGCATCGGCTTTAACATTCTTAGTACCAGGGATATAGGTAACACAAAAATGAAACCGAGAAAAAAAAAGTGCCCACCTAGCTTGACGGGAATTCAAGCGCTTGGCAGCATCCAGATAGACCAAATTCTTATGATCTGTGAACACCTGAATAGGAAATCTAGCGCTTTCCAAAAAATGATGCCAATGTTCAAAAGCGAGTTTAATAGCCAGCAACTCCCGATTTCCAACATCATAATTCAGTTCAGTTTCCGAAAAAATTTTAGAAAAGAAGGCACAAGGATGTACTCCATCCTTGTTCTCCTGAGACAAAACTGCTCCGACCCCCACCGATGAAGCATCGACCTCGTCCAAAAAAGGCTTGGTCTCATCAGGCTGCATAAGGATAAGGGCAGAACTGAACCTCTCTTTGAGATACTCAAACGCTTCAATGGCCTCAGTAGTCCACTGGACCGTATTCGCACCTTGGTGAGATCGGTCAGAGGCTTAACAATTACAGAAAAATTCTTAATGAATTTCCTGAAATAATTGGCAAAACCCAAAAATCTCTGTATAGATTTCAAACCAATAGGCCTAGGCCATTCCTACACAGCCTGAACCTTCACCGGGTCCATCTCAAAGCCCTCGCTGGAGACAATGTAGCCCAAAAAACTAATTTTCTGCACAGCGAACCCACATTTCTCCAGCTTAGCAAAGAGTGAATTATCACTCAATAACTGCAAAACTTCACATAGACTCTGCCAATGGGACTCTAGATCTGGTGAATAAATCAAAATGTCATCCAAATACACAACCACATTCTTACCAATCAAAGGTCTCAGGATGTCAGTAATAAGGTTCTGAAAAAATGCAGGTGCATTGGTAAGACCAAAAGGCATCACCGGATTCTCAAAATGACCTACCGGAGTGTTAAAGGCAGTTTTCCATTCATCACCCTCCTTCACTCGTAACAAATTGTATGCCCCCCGGAGATCAATTTTAGAGAACCACTTTGCCCCCACCAACTGGTTAAACAAGTCAGGAATTAACGGCAATGGGTACAAATTGCGTACGGTAATCTTATTAATTTCACGAAAATCCAGACATGGACGTAAACCCCCATCCTTTTTTTTAACAAAGAAAAAACAAACTGCCACAGGTGACTTAGAAGGTCTAATGTGACCAGCAGTCAAGCTAGTCTGTATGTACTCCTCCAAGGCCTTTCTTTCAGGGATAGTCAGATTAAACAAGCGACTCTTGGGAAGTGTAGCTCCAGGAACAAACTCAAAGGCGCAATCATAATCCCTATGAGGAGGTAAAACTTGCGTCTCCTCCTCTGAAAAAAACCTTCAAAAATCTTGAATAGGTACAGGTAATTCCCCTTTTCCACAGCCGAAATGCAACCATTACAACATTTATCATAGCACTTCGGACTCCAAGACTTAATCACATTAGTAGACCAGTCCAGCAAAGGATTGTGCAGTTTTAACCAAGGCAATCCTAGAACGACCGGAGAGGGTAAATTATCTAATACAACCAAGTCCAAAATTTCTTGGTGAACTCCATTGATAGTGAGGGGAAATGCAGCAACCTTGTGAGTAATACATTTCAAGGGAGTCTTATGAATTGCAATTACAGAAATAGGTGATGACAAAGGTTTGGATTTCAATTTAAGGTTTTCCAAAAACCCTTTATCAATCACATTAAGTGTTGAGCCACAATCCACAAATACCTGAAATTCAATCAAATTTTCCTGCAAAGTAGTACTCCCAGAAAGAAGCACTCCTGCAGAGCGTAAACAAGCTATACGGGCGTAAAGGCCCCGTCACACTAAGCGATGCAGCAGCGATCCCGACAACGATACGACCTGTCAGGGATCGTTGCTGCATCGCTAATACATCGCTGGTGAGCTGTCAAACAGGCAGGCTCGCCAGCGATCAGGGGAGCAGCGATATCGTGAAAAGAATCGTTCCACGATGTCCTGCTCCCGTTACCAGCCTGCTGCTTAAGCAGGAGCAGGCTGGTAACTATGGTAAACATCGGGTTACTAAGTGCGCGTGTGCCCCTAGTAACCCGCTGTTTACCATGGATACCACTCTGCTACGGTGCGCGGGAGGCTACCGTTCACCTTAGCAGAGTCGTATCCATGATAAACATCGGGTAACTAGGGGCACACGCGCACTTAGTAACCCGATGTTTATCATGGATACGACTCTGCTAAGGTGAACGGTAGCCTCCGCGCACCGTAGCAGAGTGGTATCCATGGTAAACAGCGGGTTACTAAGTGCGCGTGTGCCCCTAGTAACCCGATGTTTACCATGGTTACCAGCCAGATCGTTGGTCCCGCTGGTCACACACAGCGATGTGTGCTGGCCAGCGGGAGGCCAACGACCAAAAAATGGTTCAGGATACTTTGCAGCGATCAGCGACCTCACAGCAGGGGCCTGATCGTTGCAAAGTGTCACACATAGCGACATCGCTGGTGAGTCACCAAAACCGTGACACAGCAGCGATCTCGCTAGCGAGATCGCTATGTGAGACGGGGCCTTAACTGACCTTTTTTTTTCCTTTACTTAAATGAAGCTCACAATACTTAATCAAATGGTCAGCTTTACCACAATAAAGACACAATCCCTCGGCGAACCTCCGGTCTCTTTCCTGAGAGGGGAACGACTTCACCCCAACCTCCATCTGTTCTCCGCTGTCAGAGCAGATTTTCTGGGGACTAGGACCTGGAACTCATTACACGAGTCTTTACTTCATTCTGTCTAAATCTCAGTCTCCTATCCACACGAACTGCTAATTGCATGGCATCCTGCAGAGTCTTAGGTGCGGGGAATGCAATTAGCAGATCCTTAACCCTTTCACTCAGACCAGCAAGAAATAGACATTTCAGAGCTGGATCATTCAATTTGACTTCTGAGGCCCATCTTCTGAAGTGTGTGCAATAATTTTCAACATCACTTGACCTCTGATTCAAATGCCTGAGTTCTGCCTCAGCAGATGAGATTCGATCAGGATCGTCATATAATAGGCCCATAGCAGAAAAAAATTCTTCTACAGACCTTAAACATGGATCATTAGGTTCGAGAGAAAAGGCCCACCCTGTGGTTCTTTGCGCAAAAATGACATATTAAAACCAATGCGCTGTGATTCATTCCCAGAGGACCTTGGTCTCAGACGAAAATATAACAAATAAGCATTTTTAAAGGAAAAAAAATCTTGCTGTTTACCATAAAAAACATCAGGCAGTCCTACCTTCGGTTCAACAAAATGCGCTTCAGAACAGCTACTCACGTGTTGCTGGAACTCGGCCACCTCGAGAGACAATCCCTGCAGGCGTTGAGCCAAATCCTGGACGGAAACCATACTGATTCCCGAATTTCTTTCCTTTTAGTTTTTTTGGGCTGGACTTACTGTTATGATCTGCAACATGTACTAAGGAAAGATAAGGGAAAACTGTCCCTACAGTAAGACTAAGCTGAATCCCTACGATGTAGCGGGCTGCCTGTTCCTAGCGAACAGACCCGCCTTAGTCCTCGGCTAGTCTGAACGAAGACCTATAGCATAAGGGGGAGGGGTCCCTAAAAGAAGAAAGGACTGGGACAAAAATGGGACACCTCCTAAACAGAGAAGACAAACAGACAAAAAAGTACTAGAGATCCCAGAAGGACCAAACGAACTGACAGAGAAAGGCACAGAAGCACCTGGCTAGAGAAACAGTCAAACACTAAAGTCCAGCACAGCCAAAAGGGCGGAGCTCGAATATGAAGGCAGATGGTCACGTGACCGCAAAACACAAGATGGAAAAAACAAACAGGAGGGTTCTAACAATAGCCATGACTAGAACCAGGCCATGTGTTCACTGGTAAGTCAGCTGGGGAAGCTGAGCAGAGTGGATTTGTGTTGGAGCTCGAGAGAGACAAACCAGATTCTCTCTGAGAAGAGTCTGCACAGGCCGTTTGCACCAAACTGCAAGTATCACTGGTTCCTATAGACAACAGCAGCATTGTGTGACCGAACTGGGAGTAGCTCAGCCATCTTGGAATAGCTAGGGTCTATATTATTTAGTTAGTCCATGGATTTTACGTTTATGGTTTTCTTTTCGGTACTGTTGTGGAAAGAAACATTATTGTGTTTGTGATATGAAAAACCCTATGGCTTCGTGTTCCAAGCAGCTACCCGAAAGAGTGAACCCCTACAGTATATATACAGTGTACCTTAAATCCGTATGACCAAGGCAACAACAAAGGAGCACATCAACCCGTCAATAAAAGTCCAGCTCAAAATGCGACTCCCCACACGATTCACCTTAACATTTTCGCTAATGTGTTTTACTGTCTTTTCCTTTGTGTTCAGAAGCAAGAACCCGAGTGCCGAAAAGTTTCTCGCATGCATGACGGCACATTGCTTATTTGGTTGGTAAAAAATACCGAACAGTTATATAATAACTTTCTGAAATCACCTAAAACACAGCATTTGATAGGATTACGCTTTTGTTCTACCATTTTTTATAGTTTGCATTTCCTGGTACTTATCCTGTGTGCTATAATCTAAATAAAACGTGTCACCAATAATGACCTTTTGCTTAAATCATTTTTTTGTATCACATGTATTTTTTAAAAAAAATATTGTTATTTTGTTCATATCACGATCTGTACTAAAAGATCGTAATCTTGCAATTTTCACACTGACCACCGGGTCTATTTTAGATTTGCACTATCTGTTTTTTTCAGCAGTCTCATTATCAGCAGAGGCAGGATGACAATGAGAGGTGACACCTTGATACACAGCTGATAACACAAGATCCACCAATCATAATAGGTCGAGGTCACAGCTCCTCCCTCCTTCCTCACAATGATGTTTGCACATGTTCATTAGAGTCTTCAATACCAAATATAGGGTCAGGGTTTGTTCATTGTGGCTAATAAGCATGTGGCTTTCCTAAAATAAGAGTAAAATAGAGTCCAAAAAAGCTCCAATAAACAGTGTGAAAACTGAAAGGTTTCCATATAGATTATAATACGGAAAAAAAATAAATAGCTAAAAATGAAAGAAAAAAAATACACAAAGGTCTTATTGAAAGGGAACTTTCTAAAAAACTGGCATCACATGGCAAATGATAAGACATCAAATACAAGTAGTTTCAATCAACCATGGTCAACATTTTGCAACTTGACAGATCCCATTCTTGGAAGACAAAGTCAGTGTCAACCATACTACTGGCATTCCTGAAAGGGAAGAGTCACACGGCCATTTTCTCTCCATCCGAGAAAAACGGTCCAACTCTGATCAAAGTTTGATCAGAGTGGCATCAATTTTTATCAGACGTGGAGAGAGAATAAAGTTTCTCCAGCTGTTCCATTATGTCATCGGAGTTCTTCATGGACACAGACTTGCATTGCTGATTTTCATCCAACACTCCGAACAATATTGGACGTCACCGATTTTTTTTCCTTGGACCACTCTTTCCGAGAGAATTGTCAGCACACATTGTGTAAAAGGTTTTTTTTTTCACTGTGGGACTAAAAATTAACAGGTATCTGCCTATTCTACCCCGCAACGGTTTAGATTCAGCTTCTCCATGTCAACAGAGCAGCTCTTCCTTTTCAATGCTGCTTTGTCGATGGGACGGGACTTCCAAGGTCAGTTTGATTGACTGCTGGCTCCCCGCAGTTAGGTAACAAGGAGCTGGCTGTCACTCAGCATGACATTAGTAGTCACACCCCGTCAACAGACCAGAGCTGCTGCTCTCTTGACGTGACATCTGCGTAAGCCGCTGAATCGCCTTCAGGAGCGGTCTGTGCTGGCAGAGATTGGCACCATGCACATGTTACGGGTGTGTTAGGTGGGACAGACAGTCAGCCGGCTTCAGATGGTCACTGCGCTTGGTACTGTAGATGGCTTCTTGATCCTCTCATCTCTTTGGTATTGTTCACAACCTAAAATTAGACACATCAAATTCAAGGTGCGATCATAAAATCACTAAATTTATTAAATCATAAATATTAAAAACAAATATAGAAAATAAGGGGACAAGAGGTAAAAAATCAGATTTCAAGGGCATATAGAGGGGAAAAAATATATACGTCAATGAAAATCAATAATAAATAAAGACTCGCATGTCCAAATACATAACAACTGAAACTACAATGGGAAATGTCACTAAGATGTGTGGCTGCCAACAATATACATCAAAAATCTAAATTCGAGCAAAAGCATGAGGGGAAAGATGGAAAAATATATATATAAATAGATAAATATGTGAATAAATAAAGTGCACAGTGCTGCATGTAAACTAATGATGCCCCCAGCTCAATACTCCAAGGTTTAGGTATGTATCAAGGTATCTAGCCAGTGACCATTTAACAGTTGTAGGGAGAGAATTGAGCCCATAATAAAAAAGAGCTGATGTAAATAAATGTGTAAACTAACCCCCAGGATGCCGCACCTCACATCCGACGCGCGTTTCGCTGATGCTTTGTCAAGGATATGGATGAAATATGCAGATGCCTGTATATATAGGGCGAGCCGGTAATCCATTAGTATGAAAAGGTGATACAGAGGAGAGGGAGGGAAGGAAAGAGGGGAGGGATCCGCAAACGCGCATGGTAGTCACGGCATCAGATCCTGCCAGGCAGACTCGTCTCCATGGAGCGCGGCCGGTCGGGAGGAAGTGACGTCGGCGTGCGTGTCAGCGTGGACCGCATGAAGGAAAATCTGGAAATACGTCAGTCCACATGTCAAATTGAGTAAGGGGAATCCCTGGTGACATGTCGTTGGGAAAAAGCTAAGTGTGATGACACTGTGAGTGCTGGATGGAAGATGCAGTGTATAAAAGCGACTTTCAATTCCTAAACCCCATAAATTAAATAAGGAAGGGGCAAGTGCACATATAAAAATAAAGATAATAAAGAGGAAAATCCATTACAGACTACCCAGTGACCAGTGACCATGACCAAAACAAGTAGTAATACTGACAAAGTATATATTGAAATATATATAAAGTGAACAAAACAAAGTAAGTGAAATCTAACACAATTTCAATTGAATATAGGGCACATGAATATGTGACCACAAATCCATTTCCAAAAAAAAATATATATATAACAATATAATGACACGTGCAAAAAAATATATATAATAAAATACACAGTGACGGGTGTGATGTTAGGATTCTTCCTCTCAGAACCAAGCATGTGGTAAACTGACATCCTCCATAACCATTCTTCGTAGTCCACTGAGGTGGAAATGACCGGCCGCAGGGTAAGTATCATTGGCAAAAAACAAGCCAGAAAAACTGAAATAAAAAGAAATAATTAAAAACAAACAAATGAGTAAAACCAACATTAAAAACAAGCAGCATAAGACAAAAAGTGATGATGAAGCACAATGGGACCAGAAATAACTCAGAGAAAAGGTGCAAAACTATAAGATTCGTTAAGACTAGTGTTGAGCGAACATGCTCGACACTGCTCGGTACTCGCCCGAGCATCACGCTACTCGGGATGTTCGGCGAGCACCGAGCATTTCCGGGTTACTCGGGCGGGAGCTCGGGTCTCCGCCCTGCACGTTTGGCGCTCTTTACAGAGCCAATGAACATGCAGGGATTGCCAGCCAGTCACTGTAATGCCGCAGCCATGTTGTTTGTGGGCCTTACAGTGATTGGCTGGCCGCACAGCGTCACCTCGAGTATTTAAAACCGGGCGCCGCCATCTTGGACACTGTCGCTCCGGATCAGACAGTGTAGGGACAGCGCTGCTGATTTAGGGAGAGATACATCCTGCAAAATAGTTAGTGTAGGGTCTGTAAAGGCTGCCAGATCAAACAAACAGTCCTTCTCAGGACTAATATCCATTCCAGGTATATCAGGCAGGCAGGCAGGCAGGCTGTATAGGAGACGCAGTGGTTATACCAGCAAACGCTGCATTACAGTAACGTGTGCTGCTCCTGTTGCTGAAATTGCTGGACTTAGCTCCAGGTCCCGGGGGCCAGGAAAAATCCTTTTTTTTTTATCTAAATCCTCTTTTTTTTTTCCTCCTTCACAATGTACAAATACCCATCTTATTAACCTTTTGGTGCCCCCCCCCCCCCAAAAAAAAAAGTGTGCCTCTGATTTTTCAGACACAAATATATCTGTTGAAAATAGTCTGGTGTAGGCCAGAGAAATAGAAGTGTGGTTTTGCAGTTCTATGGGCCATTTGTATCTAAAAAAACAGTTTGAGTGTGTCGCTTACTGTTCAGCCGCAAATATATATATATTTTAAAAAGCCTGGTATACACCAGTAAATTATTACTGTGGTTTTGATGTTCCACGGCAAAACATCTCTATTATCCTGTTTTTTGCATTTTTTGCTGTATAAAAATAATAATAGTGTCTCCCTGATTTTTCAGACACAAATATATCTGTTGAAACTAGTCTGGTGTAGGCCAGAGAGACAGAAGTGTGCTTTTGCTGTTCCACGGTAAAAAATCTCTATTATCCTGCTTTTTGCATTTTTTGCTGTAAAAATAAAAAAATAGTGTCTCCCTGATTTTTCAGACACAAATATATCTGTTGAAAATAGTCTGGTGTAGGCCCGAGAAATACAAGTGTGGTTTTGCAGTTCCACAGTACAAGCCTCTGTATTATCCACTTTTGGGCCATTTGTATCTAAAAAAAACAGTTTGAGTGTGTCGCTCACTGTTCAGCCGCAAATATATATATATTTTAGAAAGCCTGGTATACACCAGTAAATTATAACTGTGGTTTTGCTGTTCCACGGTTAAAAATCTCTATTATTCAGGTTTTGGTAGTTTTTTCCGTAAAGAAAAACAGTAGTGTCTCCTGACTGTTGTGACACAAAAATATATCTGTTGAAAATAGTCTTGTGTAGGCCCGACATCCCAGTGTGGTTTCGCAGTTCCATGGGTCAAATCGCTGTACTATCCAGTTTTGGGCCATTGGTATCTAAAAAAAAAGCAGTTTGAGTGTGTCGCTCACTGTTCAGCCGCAAATATCTCTATTTAAAAAAGTGTGGTATACCCCTGTAAACAATAACTGTGGTTTTCCTCTTCCACGGTTCTAATCTACTCTTTATTACCCTTTTTCCATTGATAGTGCAAGTGTAAGATATTTTACTTCATTTACAATGGGCAAGGCACGTGGCAAGGGACGTGGAAGTGGACGTTCTGGTGATGGTTCGTGCAGAGGACGGGGCCGTGGCCAAGGTGAAAATGTGCCACAACCAACAGCCACATCTTCTCGCTCCCACTTCTTGACCGAATTACTAGGGAAGCACAGAACAACACCAGTATTGAGAACTGATCAGTGTGAACAGGTTATTAATTGGATAGCAGACAATACTTCCAGTTACCTGGGCACCACCACCTCCGGTCTGTCTTCCACACGGTCAACTCTTAGTAGCCGTGAGTCTCGACCGCATACTCCTCCTCACCCTGATGCTCCTTCCTCCCACCATGCCGAGTGTCGTCAGACAGCAAGTGATCCCACACTTGGACACTCTGAAGAGCTGTTCACTGGTCCATTTCCATATTTGGGCCCCTCACCTGATACACTTGAAGTGGTGGAAGAGGAGATCCCATGTTGCGATGCCCAAATATTTGAACAGCCACGGCCACAGGAAGTCGACGTTGGCAATCTGTCACAAGAGGTGGACGATGACGAGACACAATTGCCAGGAAGTGAGGAGGAGGATCGTGGTGCGCAAGTGGAAGAGGAGGAGGTGGTGGATGATCTAGTAACTGACCCAACGTGGAAGGAGGACATGCAGAGTGAGGACAGCAGCACACAGGGGGAGGGAGGCAGAGTACCCCAACAGGCAGGAAGAAGCAGTGTGGTGGCCGCAGACAGAAGGCAGGCAACCGTTCCCCGTAACACCAACACGAGGGACGTTCCCAGTACAAGCGGTAGGTCTTCCAGAGTCTGGAATTTTTTTAAAGACTCTGCTGATAACCCCAAAAAGGCCATATGTTCCACCTGCCATGCCAGCATCAGCAGGGGTGACAAAACTACCAGCCTGACCACCACCAGCATGATCAGGCACATGGCAGCAAAGCACCCGACTTTGTGGGGCGAAACCCAGGGTCCACGACCAGTGTCAGCGGGTGTCACCACTGCTTCTTCCACTGTTGTGCGTGCAATAGAACCCCCTGTTGTGTGTGCAAGGCAATCCCCTGTCCATACTGCATGTAAAGATGCCCCCTCCTCTCAGTCTTCACTTGTTATGGCAGTTTCTCAAGAAACAGCATCAACATCCACGTCCACGTCCCACTGCAGCGTTCAATTGTCCATATCCCAGACCTTTGAACGAAAGCAGAAATTCGCAGCTAACGCCCCACAGGCCACAGTCCTAAATTTGCACATTTCACGACTGCTTGCATTGGAAATGCTGCCTTTTAGGCTGGTGGAGACGGAATCCTTCCGCAATCTTATGGCAGTGGCCGTCCCTCGGTACTCGGTCCCCAGCCGACACTATTTTGCCCGGTGTGCCATCCCCGCACTACACAAGCACGTGTCCCAAAGCATCTGCTGTGCCCTCAACAACACAGTTACTGGGAGAGTCCACCTGACAACGGACACGTGAACAAGTGCATGTGGCCAGGGACGGTACATCTCTCTGACGGCACACTGGGTAAACATAGTGGAAGCCGGGACCCAGTCGGACCTTGGGACGGAACACATCCTCCCCACACTGAGGATTGCGGGCCCTATGTCAGTCAGAGTTGCCCCCACAGTGTACAGCTCCTGCACATCCTCCTCCTCCTCCTCCTCCTCATGTTCAGCCTCCATCTCAGATATCACCACATCAGTTACAAGCTGGAAGCATTGCAGTACTGCCTCCGCCAAGCGGCAACAGGCTGTGCTGAAACTCATAAGCTTAGGTGATAAACCTCACATTGCTTGTGAGTTGTGGACAGCTGTGAAAGAGCAGGCAGATCTGTCGCTGAGACCGCTGAACCTACATCCCGGCATGGTCGAGTGTGACAATGGCCGTAACCTGGTGGCGGCTCTGAGGCGAGGTGAGATCACACACGTACCATGCCTGGCTCATGTGCTTAACCTCGTGGTTCAGCGGTTTCTTAAATCGTACCCCGAGTTGCCAGATCTGCTCGTGAAAGTACGCCGCCTGTCAGCTCATTTTCGCAAGTCGGCTACAGCTTCCGCCACCCTTGCTGTGTTGCAGCAGCGTTTGCAGCTTCCGGCACACCGACTGGTGTGTGATGTCCCCACACGTTGGAACTCTACCCTCCACATGTTGCAAAGGATTTGTGAGCAGAAGAGAGCAGTTGTGGAGTACCAGCTGCAACAAGGCCGTCAATATTCAGGTCAGACTTCACACATAAGACCTCAGGAGTGGACCTGGATGTCTGACATATGTACCATCCTGACAAACTTTGAGGAGGCCACCAAGATGGTGAGTGGCGATGACGCCATCATTAGTGTCAGCATCCCACTTGTCTGTCTTTTGCAATGCTCTCTGCAGAGAATTAAAGAGGAGGCATTGCAGCCAGAGTATGATGAGATGGATCAAGAAGCCGTAGCGGGCGATTACACACAGCCCAGCCTCATCACATCCCAACGTGCATTGGGGGACAATGAGGGAGAGGAGGAGGAGGAAGAACAGGAGCTGCTATCATGCGTTGTAGACGGTAGTACCTGTACAAGTGTCATACCGTCGGTTCAGCGTGGGTGGCCTGAGGACAGGGGGGAGGAGGAAGAGAAGGAGGAGGAGGAGAGCATGGTCAGTCGTCATCTTGGTGAGGACACGGAAATCTTGCCCGTTACCAGTCTGGCACGCATGGCTGACTTTATGTTACGCTGCCTTAACCGTGACCCTCGCGTTGTCAAAATGTTGGGTGACAGTCATTACTGGTTGGTGACACTTGTAGACCCCCGCTACAAGGAGAACTTTCACTCTCTTATTCCTGAAGTGGAGAGTAGTGTTGAGCCACCCCCGTAGTGTTCGAGTTCGGTTCGGTTCATCGAACACCCGTGTGTTCGCCGAACTGTTCGTCGAACTGTTCGTCGAACACCGTTAAAACCAATGGCAGGCAAACAAAAACACATAGAAACACATAGAAAACACCTTCAAAGGTGTCCAAAAACTGACAAACTGCTCAGAAGACATAACTAACACATGGAATAGTGACAAGTACATATAGTCATGCGAAAATAAAAGAGGTGGAGGAGTAAAAGGAGGGGGAGACACAGATATAGGCATGTCATGCCCTTCTAAAATCCAAAAAGTGAGAAGCCGACACGGCCAGTCCGCTCCTGCCCGTGCCACCTCCGTGTCGCCGGGTTTGTGCCAGAGCCGCGGTGAACCCTGATGGCCAGCCCCCCTCTCCCAATACTGGTGCCTGTCCGCTGGTGGGTCGAGCGAGCCCCCCTGTGGTGGAGGCAGCTCTAAGCTTTTTAATTTAAATTGTCTCTCTAATTTGAATGAATACACTTTAAATCCATTTACAAGGATCTATTGGAGGGCAAGTCTCATGCCAGCAGCCGCGTAATTCCAGCTCCAGTAGCGTCCACTAAAGCTGCTGCAGTTAAAAAGCTTTTATAAGGATCGAGCTCGGCTGTCCACCGCAAGGCATCCTACTGCCAGTCCCAGCCCCTATGCCTTGGGGTGCCTCCTGATGCTCTTCACTGAGTATCCCATGGTCCCGAAGCATTTCCTTTGAAAAAATTAAGTGTCTAAACTACAGGTGGTGTAGCTTGCTTAACAGCCAGGATAATCCGCTGACTAGCAGACACTGCTACTAGGCACAAAGTATTTCCTGGGCTAGATGCAGTTAAAAATTTGTAATTAGATACTCTCGTTGGATGCTGAGAAAGCATTCCATAGAGTCTCCTGGCACGCCATATATGATTCTCTTAAAAAGCTTGGGGTAGGGGTCTAGGGGACCCTTTTATAGCCAAAATCACGGCCCTGTATCACAATACGTCACCTAGGCTGAAGATGAATGGAACTGTAGCACCCTGAGGGCTCGGTTGCTACAGAGGTATTGCACCTCACCCAGAGGTGTGATATCTCACTCTCAGGTAAGGATGGAGTGTGGATCAGGACCCGACACCTGCATGCATTACACCACATTGCCGTGGGGCAGGGCGACCAATATGCCTCTGAGATGGGCACGACAGTCCCTGTCCCTGGCTGGAGTGGGGGGAGGGAACACTGAGGAAGGGGAACCCTGTAGTGCAGGAGCAGGGAGGAAGCAGTTCCTGGGTGCATGGAGAAGGGAGTATAAAAGGTGGGCACCATCTTAGTTCAGTGCAGAGAAGTCTGAGCAGAAGTGGCAGGGAGCAGGGGCTCTGCATGAGCTCTGCTCCGGAGGTGGGCCTAGTAACAGAGGCCCAGGCCTGGAAGAGGGAGAAGGAAGGAAGAGGAGCGGAGAAGGCTCCAGGAATGAGGAATGAAGGGATCCCAGGGGTGCGGACGGGCGAGACGCCACCGCACGCCCGAATCCACCTGCGTGGAGGGGTCAGGCCAAAGGGGGAGACCGGTCCCCGAAACTAGTGGAGGCAGGAAACGACCCTCAGCTAGAAACCGGAGGCTGTGACATTTTATGTGGCGCAGCCCCTCGCTACACCCGCTAGGAAGGCACCACATAGGGTCAGGGAAACTGGCGCCAAGTTTACCAAGAGGAGGCCCGAGGCAGCCGGACAGAAGGGTTGGTAAGAAAGGCCAGACAAAGGACACACAAAGGGGGTCCTGTGAAGCGCTCCAAAGTTATCTGGGAGTTGTCTGAGCCCCTCACCTGGTGAGCACAGTACGACGTGGGCAGCCGTTACCTGCAGACGTGGTCTGGATAATAAGAACTGTGAGTAAAGGCCCTGGACTGCATCACTGACTCCGTGTCGTTACTGCTGCTGCCCTGAACCATCACCCCCATCCTCCGCATACACTGCCCTGAGGCTATACTCCTCCCGTGGGGAGTTATGCTACGCTCTGCTGCACCCACAACACCAGCCTCAGCGGTCTGCCCTGCAGCGGCGGTTCACTCTGACCGCAATCCACGGGTGGCGTAGTCGGACATTTAAACATCAAAACCACATAAATAGTTCCGCCACTGGTTTGACCACCCTGAGCCACGGAACCGGGTCGCCGCCACTAAGACTACAACCACCAGCATCCACCAAAAAGGGTCCGGCTCCGGGTGTCCCAAGGCCCAGGGGGTGCATCAGAACATTTTCATCACCTTTCACAATCACCAATGGGACAAGGCAGGGATATCCTCTGTCCCCTCTCTTATACATCCTAGTGACGGAGCACCTGCTCTCATCAATTCGCCATAACCCCAATATTAGGTGGATTGAGGTGGGAGGCACTGAGTACAAGTGCTCTCTATTTGCTGATGATGTCCTAGTATATATCACTCAATCACATATATCCATCCATGCTGTTATGGCTGAAATAGATCACTTTGTTACATGGTCAAATTTTAAAATCAATGCAGCGAAGTCTGAGGCCCTCGATGTCTCCCTCCCCAAATCCATATAGGATTCCATCCAGTCCAACTTTCCCTTTGCCTGGCCCTCACAGGGTATCAAATACTTAGGAATTCCTATTCATAGAGACCTCTCCCATCTATGTTATCTTAATTTTGGGCCCTTTATTGAACAACTCCATACAGACCACGGTTGGCAAGTTAGAACTGTAAGATTCACTACGTGAACCACTGGTGTTTTGTGGAAAAGCACATGTACACTGCGTTCCAAATTATTATGCAAAAAGTGTTTAGGAGTGATAAGGGAAGAATTTGTTTGTTTGTCAGTTAAACTCATTGATGGTGATGTGTGTCAGGGCTCTTTATATCACTGTAAGCAATTGCAGACACCTGTGCTAATTAGTTTGGCAGGTGTGTCCAATGAAAGGCAAGACTACTTAAGAAGACTGTCTCACATTATTAAGCAGCCTACATTTTCTGCCAAAATGGGAAAGAAAAAGGATGTGTCGGCTGCTGAGAAGCAACAAATTGTGGAGTGTTTAGGTCAAGGCATGACTACAATCAACATTGTGCGATGATCAGGATGAAGTGTCTTGGCAATCAAGAAGTATGTAGCTGATTCACAGTACACACGTGTGCGTGCTGATAAGGGCAAATTGAGGACTCTTTCCTACAGGCAATTACGTCAGGTTGAAAGAGCAGCGGCAAAAAAGCCTTGTCATAGCAGCAGACAAGTTTTTGAAGCTGCTTGTGCCTCCAACGTCCCCCGAACAACAAGATGCAGGGTCCTTCAGAGGTTTGCAGCTGTGCATACGCCATCCTGTCGACCTCCTCTATCCACTTCACACAAGCAGAAACGGCTCCAGTGGGCCAAACATTACATGAAGACTGATTTCCAAACTGTTTTGTTCACGGATGAGTGCCGTGCAGCGCTCGATGGTCCAGATGGATGGAGTGGAGGATGGCTGGTTGATGGACACCCCACGCAAACATGGCTACAGCACCAACAAGGAGGAGGTGGAGTAATGTTTTGGGCTGGAATCATGGGGAGAGAGATTGTCGGCCCCTTTAGGATCCCTGAAGGCGCTAAAGATGAACTCCATAATGTATGTGGATTTTCTCAAACAGCACTTCCTGCCATGGTTCAAGAAGAAGAACCGTGTATTTCACAGCAAGATCATTTTTCTGCATGATAATGCACCATCTCATGCTGCACATAAAACATCTGCATCTCTGGCTGATATGGGCATAAAAGGGGACAAACTTATGGTGTGACCCCCATGCTCCCCTGACCTGTACCCCATTCAGAACCTTTGGAGCATCATTAAAAGGAGTGTCTATGATGGCGGGAGGCAGTTCACATCTAAGCAACAGCTCTGGGAGGGTATTCTGTTCTCATGCAAAACAATTGAAGCAGAAACCATCCAAAACCTGACAAATTCAATGGACGAGAGAGTTCAGAAGCTCCTTTCGAACAAGGGGTCCTATGTGAAAATGTAATATCACCTAGAATAAAGTTTTGAGTTTAAAACTGTTTGATTTCAGTTTCTAACAACCTGCTAATGCTTATAATTTCAAAAATGACCATTTTTTTGGTCTTTATTAAAATGAAAAGGTTGATCGAAAAGTTTGGGGGATCTAAGAGTGTGGCAACCCAGTAGTCATGATTACTTCGAATTCTGACAATATGAGGGTCATGCTGCAGGTAGTGCAACAAGAAGGCACTTATGTGTCTTGCGCATCTCGGAGCCCCAAAATTATTTTCCGGGCTAGATGCAGCTAAAAATTATTATTAATTTTAAATCTGGTGAAGCTTTAGTATAGATGACCTAATAGGATCAGTGCTGCACACTGCTACAAAGCCCAAATTATTTTCCAGTCAAGATACAGATAAACATGATTAGTAATTTTAAATCTGGTGGAGCTTATTATAGATGGCCTAATAGAATCAGTGCTGCACACTGCTACAAAGCCCAAATTATTTTACAGCCAAGATACAGATAAACATGATTAGTAATTTGAAAGCTTAAAACGGTTGGTAGGGTGATTTTAACCAATCATCAAGCTTTTACTCTCCCCAGGATGACACAGGGGTAGAAAAGTCATTTCGGATCCATGATTTGTTCATCTTTATGAACGTGAGTCTGTCTACATTATCAGTGGAGAGCCGCGTGCGCTTATCTGTCAGCACACCACCAGCAGCGCTGAACACACGTTCAGACAGAACGCTGGCTGCGGGGCATGACAAGATCTCCAAGGCGTAAGTGGCTAACTCCGGCCATTTATCCAGATTGGAAGCCCAAAAAGAGCAAGGGTCCAGTGACACAGTCGTGGCTTCAATGTTTACTTGGAGATACTCCTGTATCATCGTCTCTAGGCGTTGACTATGTGTCAGACTTCTTGTCTCCTGTGGCCTTGCAAAGGATGGGCTAAAAAAGTGGTGAAATGATTCCGCAAAATTGATGTTACCAGCAGATACTGTGGTTCTGTTTAGAGATGAGCGTTGTTCTACTCGAACTGTTCGCCAATCTCAAATTCGAGCTGTTTTGGGCGGTGTTCGAGCCGGTCGGCGAACACGAACAATTTGAGAAAAATTCGGCTGTTCGAGGTTATGTTCGATAACTGTTCGTGCACCAAAATCATAACTGGATTTTTTCTCAGTAATGATGAAAATTAATGTTAATACGCAGCGGGGCGGGGGGAGGGGCAGGGGATGGATCTCTGCAGGAACAATGAAGATCTCCATTTTTTTTTCTCTTTCCCGCATTTGCAGTGGGGAGGTGCAATCTGTCAGCCTATCAGCAGCGCACACACGGAGCGAAGTGCTTTTTTTCACACAAGCAAGGGCATGTGTCATTGGCAGTGTATGTCACATGTCCTTGCCCTATAAGACCAAGCCATTTTCCCCGTCGCCACCATTTTCTCACTGCTGCAGCTGCGTGTTAGACGGCACCGCTGTTGCTGTGTGCGCTATACCTTGTTAATTTCAAGCCAATTTTCGCACAAATATACAGATAGCTTGGGAGTAGGGAATAGTTGTGATTGCAGTCCTTTTAAGGACTAGGTTACAGCATTTCCTACGACTTTTATCAGGCAGGTCTGTGCTCTTAAATAGATAGATTGTGGGAGTAAAGACTAATTGTAATTGGAGTCCTTTTCAGGACTAGGTTACATCAGTTCCTATCAGTTTTTGCCAGGCAGGTCTGTGCCAGTGCTGTGCAAGTTTTTTTCACAGCATTTGGCTGAATCTAGCAAAGCTAATCCTTTTTGGCCTATTGCAGAGTGTGTTAGTCAGTGGAGTAGCCTATCTGTGTTGCAAGATATACCACCTGTGTATAGAATACCAATTTTTTTACTGCACCTAGTGAAGTAAAATCTTTTGGGCATAGCATCATTCTATTAGTCCATCTATACTGACCTCCATCAGGTTGCAAACTGAATATAATTTTTTTCTGCATCTAGCTCTGAAAAAATATTTGGGCTTCTAGCAGTGTGTGGGACTTGGTCTATTAGTCCATCTATACTGACCTCCATCAGGTTGCAAATTAAAAATAATTTTTTTCTGCATCTAGCTCTGAAAAAATATTTGGGCTTCTAGCAGTGTGTGGGACTTGGTCTATTAGTCCATCTATACTGACCTCCATCAGGTTGCAAATTAAAAATAATTTTTTTCTTCATTTATCTCTGAAAAAATATTTGGGCTTCTAGCAGCGTGTGGGACTTGTTCTATTAGTCCATCTATACTGACCTCCATCAGGTTGCAAATTAAAAATAATTTTTTTCTGCATCTAGCTCTGAAAAAATATTTGGGCTTCTAGCAGTGTGTGGGACTTGGTCTATTAGTCCATCTATACTGACCTCCATCAGGTTGCAAATTAAAAATAATTTTTTTCTGCATCTAGCTCTGAAAAAATATTTGGGCTTCTAGCAGTGTGTGGGACTTGGTCTATTAGTCCATCTATACTGACCTCCATCAGGTTGCAAATTGAATAAAAAAATTTTCTGCATCTAGCTCTGAAAAAATATTTGGGCTTCTAGCGGTGTGTGGGACTTGGTCTATTAGTCCATCTATACTGACCTCCATCAGGTTGCAAATTAAAAATAATTTTTTTCTGCATCTAGCTCTGAAAAAATATTTGGGCTTCTAGCAGTGTGTGGGACTTGGTCTATTAGTCCATCTATACTGACCTCCATCAGGTTGCAAATTAAAAATATTTTTTTTCTTCATTTAGCTCTGAAAAAATATTTGGGCTTCTAGCAGTGTGTGGGACTTGTTCTATTAGTCCTTCTATACTGACGTCCAGCAGGTTGCAAATTGAATATAATTTTTTTCTGCATCTAGCTCTGAAAAAATATTTGGGCTTCTAGCGGTGTGTGGGACTTGGTCTATTAGTCCATCTATACTGACCTCCATCAGGTTGCAAATTAAAAATAATTTTTTTCTGCATCTAGCTCTGAAAAAATATTTGGGCTTCTAGCAGTGTGTGGGACTTGGTCTATTAGTCCATCTATACTGACCTCCATCAGGTTGCAAATTAAAAATAATTTTTTTCTGCATCTAGCTCTGAAAAAATATTTGGGCTTCTAGCAGTGTGTGGGACTTGGTCTATTAGTCCATCTATACTGACCTCCATCAGGTTGCAAATTAAAAATAATTTTTTTCTTCATTTAGCTCTGAAAAAATATTTGGGCTTCTAGCAGTGTGTGGGGCTTGTTCTATTAGTCCTTCTATACTGACCTCCAGCAGGTTGCAAATTGAATATAATTTTTTTCTGCATCTAGCTCTGAAAAAATATTTGGGCTTCTAGCGGTGTGTGGGACTTGGTCTATTAGTCCATCTATACTGACCTCCATCAGGTTGCAAATTAAAAATAATTATTTTCTGCATCTAACCCAGCCAATAGTTTTGGCCTAATACCACAGTTTGGCCACTCAGCTCTGCTCGGTTACCATCCATTGTTTTTTTGTGCAAACAACTCCAGAGTTGTGAATTAGTTAACCACCAAAATGAGTGGAAAAAGGCCTGCTGCTGGTGGAAAGGGGAATAGGCATGTTGGGAAGGGGAAAAAAGGTTGTGTCCGTGGGGTAGGTGTTAAAGCAACAGTAACATCTGCAGAAGAAAGACCATCTTCCAGCCAAACTAAAATGTCTACTTCTTTTAGCAGACAATGTGATAAGATCCCTTTCTTATGGCCACGCCAATCGCTACAAATTCCAGATGAGGCACAAAAACAGCAGGTGCTTCAACGGATATCAAGTGCTCCTTTAAGTGGGCTCTCCTCCACATCAACTTCAACATCACAAATACTCCAGTCCTCAAAGGTGTCACCCAAATCGCACTTGCTTCCTCACAGCTCCCAAATCTCCAGCTGCCCGTCTGAGTATGAGGTAGAACAGATGGTTGAGTCTGCAGAGCTATTTACTCATACTATAGCCTGGGAATCAGAGGTCGACTCCAGCGCTTCTGTGAATCCAGACGAGGAAATGATCTGCACTGATGCCCAGAATCTTTATGAGTCGGATCCAGGACCAGACGCAGAAGGTTCTGACCATAATGTAGACCCTCATTCCCAAACTGTAACTCCTGTTGGTGGAGACAATGAGGAAGACGATGATAAGACTCAAATACCTGATTGGAGCGACAACTTTAGTTTTTTGTCAGGGCAGGAACAGGTTGGCTCTGAGGACGACGGGTGTGATAACGCACAGGGTGATGATGATGAGGTCGGAGATCCCACTTACTGTCAACCCACAGTCAGCCAAGAGATGAGGTCAGCAGAGGAGGTGGAGGAAGATGCTAGTGACGACGAGGTCAGGTTGCGCCTTCCTGGACAGAGACGTAGTACTGGAAGCACGTCAACAACTGCATCCTCAAACACAACTCTGCCTCTCACCACAAGTCGTGGTGGCTCTTCAGGTCGCATGGGTGCTAAGCCTTGCATAGCCTGGGCATTTTTTCAGATCGATAAAGATGACCCAACTCGTGTTATCTATAACATTTGTCAGCAAAAGCTAAGTAGAGGCCAAAAAATACATAGTTTGAGTACTTCATGCATGAACCGGCACATGGACATGAAGCATAAGTTGCAGTGGGAAGCTCAGTGTGCTACAATGCGGTCTAGCCGGCCGGGCCAACCACCGTCTGCCATATCTTGTGCATCCGCGGCCTCTTCATCCTCTGTGACTGGGGGGACAGCAGTCACACCTGTTTTGGGGCGCAGACCTGCCACCTCTTTACCCGCAACAGCCAGCGTGATTGGCAGGTCATCATTTTCTTTGGAGGTGGTAACACCAGCTGGTGTTTAGCGCTGTCCGACATCGATAGCACCACCTTTGGATCAAGGCAACCTAACATGTCCGCCTGCATCTTCCTCACAGACCGGCAGTTTGCCGGGGACACCCTTATCAACCCCGTCTAAGCACAATAGCCAGCCCTCGGTCCCTCAGATGTGGACAAGTAAAAGACCATTTCCTCCTAGCCATGAGAAAGCTAAGAGGTTGAATTTCACCATCTGCAAGCTCTTGGCTACAGAAATGCTGCCTTTCCGCCTGGTGGACACAGAGGATTTTCGAGACCTTATGTCCGTCGCAGTGCCCCAGTACCAGATGCCCAGTCGGCACTACTTCTCAAAGAAAGGTGTGCCTGCGCTCCACCAGCATGTCGCACACAACATCACCGCTTCTTTGAGAAACTCTGTGTGTGACAGGGTGCATTTCACCACAGACACTTGGACGAGTAGGCATGGACAGGGGCGTTACATGTCGCTGACTGGGCACTGGGTAACTATGGTGACAGCAGGACAAGGGGCTGCTGTCCAAGTCTTGCCGTCCCCACGAGTTGTGCGTCAATCCTCTTTATGTCATTTTTCCTCCACTGCTTCTGCCTCCTCAACCTCCTCTCGGTCTTCCACCTGCACCCAAAGGCTGTCTGGTCATGCCACAAGCTTTCTAACTGCGCAGAAGGGATCCTGCACACCTCCTTACTATGCTGGCAGTAGGGCTCAACGTCATCAGGCGGTTTTTACATTGAAATGTCTGGGAAATGTGAGTCACACAGCTGAGGAGTTGTGGTCAGCTCTGGAGAACCAATTTCATGAATGGTTGTCTCCACTGGACCTGAAACCAGGGAAGGCCGTGTGCGACAATGCTGCAAACCTGGGTGCGGCCCTTCGCCGGGGCAATGTCACACACGTGCCTTGTATGGCTCACGTGTTGAACCTGGTTGTCCAGCAATTTTTAGCCCACTATCCCAGACTAGATGGCCTTCTGCAGAGGGCACGGTCGCTGTGTGCTCACTTCCGCCGTTCGCATCCCGCAGCTCAGCGACTTACATCTCTAAAGAAGTCGTTGGGCCTGCCACTTCACCGGCTAAAATGCGATGTGCCTACCCGGTGGAATTCAACTCTGCACATGTTGCAGCGACTGTGGCAGCACCGACAAGCCCTGGTGCAATACGTTCTGACGTATAGCCTGGGCCAACGAGATTCAGAGGTGGGGCAAATCACGCTGGAGGAGTGGTCTCAGATCAGGGACCTATGCACCCTTCTGCACAGTTTTGAAATGGCGACGAAGATGTTTAGTGCTGACGATGCCATTATCAGCATGACTATTCCGGTGATTTACATGCTGGAGCACATGTTAAACAGAATTCGGAGTCAGGTGGTGGCACAAGAGGAGGTGGAGGAAGTAGAGGAGGAGGAGTTGTATGCGGAAGGGCTAACATCTGCAAGGTCCAGACGGTCGGCAGCACCAAGGCGGCAGGCATGTGAGGGTGGGGGAGATGATTTTACCAGGGCGCATGGTAGCAGCCAAACTAGTGAGGAAGGTGCAGGAGCCCAGGAAGAAGTGGAGGACGAACTGATGGAAGACTCATCAGATGAGGGAGACCTTGATCACATTTCTGTTGTGCGAGGTTGGGGGGAGAGGACAGAGGAAGGAAGCATGATTGCTACCTCGCCACCAACACAACAGGGACTTGGTGCTCCTGGATGCGCAACACACATGAGTGCCTTCTTGCTGCACTACCTGCAACATGACCCTCGAATTGTGAGAATTAGAAATAATCCTGACTACTGGGTTGCCACACTGTTAGATCCCCGGTACAAAAGTAAATTTGCAGAAATTATTCCTGCCATAGAAAGGGATGCACGCATGCAGGAGTATCAGCAGAGACTGTTGCAGAATCTTACATGTGCTTTTCCACAAAATACCAGTGGTGCACGTAGTGAATCTCACAGTTCCAACTTGCCAACCGTGGGACCGTCAAGTGTTCAGCACTCAAACCGTAACAGAACCACAGTATCTGCTGGTAACATCAATTTTGCGGAATCATTTCACCACTTTTTTAGCCCATCCTTTGCAAGGCCACAGGAGACAAGAAGTCTGACACATAGTCAACGCCTAGAGACGATGGTACAGGAGTATCTCCAAGTAAACATTGAAGCCACGACTGTGTCACTGGACCCTTGCTCTTTTTGGGCTTCCAATCTGGATAAATGGCCGGAGCTAGCCACTTACGCCTTGGAGATCTTGTCATGCCCCGCAGCCAGCGTTCTGTCTGAACGTGTGTTCAGCGCTGCTGGTGGTGTGCTGACAGATAAGCGCACGCGGCTCTCCACTGATAATGTAGACAGACTCACGTTCATAAAGATGAACAAATCATGGATCCGAAACGACTTTTCTACCCCTGTGTCATCCTGGGGAGAGTAAAAGCTTGATGATTGGTTAAAATCACCCTACCAACCGTTTTAAGCTTTCAAATTACTAATCATGTTTATCTGTATCTTGACTGGAAAATAATTTGGGCTTTGTAGCAGTGTGCAGCACTGATCCTATTAGGCCATCTATAATAAGCTTCACCAGATTTAAAATTAAAAATAATTTTTAGCTGCATCTAGCCCGGAAAATAATTTTGGGGCTCCGAGATGCTCAAGACACATAAGTGCCTTCTTGCTGCACTACCTGCAGCATGACCCTCATATTGTCAGAATTCGAAGTAATCATGACTACTGGGTTGCCACACTCTTAGATCCCCCAAACTTTTCGATCAACCTTTTCATTTTAATAAAGACCAAAAAAATGGTCATTTTTGAAATTATAAGCATTAGCAGGTTGTTAGAAACTGAAATCAAACAGTTTTCAACTCAAAACTTTATTCTAGGTGATGTTACATTTTCACATAGGACCCCTTGTTCGAAAGGAGCTTCTGAACTCTCTCGTCCATTGAATTTGTCAGGTTTTGGATGGTTTCTGCTTCAATTGTTTTGCATGAGGACAGAATACCCTCCCAGAGCTGTTGCTTAGATGTGAACTGCCTCCCGCCATCATAGACACTCCTTTTAATGATGCTCCAAAGGTTCTGAATGGGGTACAGGTCAGGGGAGCATGGGGGTCACACCATAAGTTTGTCCCCTTTTATGCCCATATCAGCCAGAGATGCAGATGTTTTATGTGCAGCATGAGATGGTGCATTATCATGCAGAAAAATGATCTTGCTGTGAAATACACGGTTCTTCTTCTTGAACCATGGCAGGAAGTGCTGTTTGAGAAAATCCACATACATTATGGAGTTCATCTTTAGCGCCTTCAGGGATCCTAAAGGGGCCGACAATCTCTCTCCCCATGATTCCAGCCCAAAACATTACTCCACCTCCTCCTTGTTGGCGCTGTAGCCATGTTTGCGTGGGGTGTCCATCAACCAGCCATCCTCCACTCCATTCATCTGGACCATCGAGCGCTGCACGGCACTCATCCGTGAACAAAACAGTTTTGAAATCAGTCTTCATGTAATGTTTGGCCCACTGGAGCCGTTTCTGCTTGTGTGAAGTGGATAGAGGAGGTCGACAGGATGGCATATGCACAGCTGCAAACCTCTGAAGGACCCTGCATCTTGTTGTTCGGGGGACGTTGGAGGCACAAGCAGCTTCAAAAACTTGTCTGCTGCTATGACAAGGCTTTTTTGCCGCTGCTGTTTCAACCTGACGTAATTGCCTGTAGGAAAGAGTCCTCAATTTGCCCTTATCAGCACGCACACGTGTGTACTGTGAATCAGCTACATACTTCTTGATTGCCAAGACACTTCATCCTGATCATCGCACAATGTTGATTGTAGTCATGCCTTGACCTAAACACTCCACAATTTGTTGCTTCTCAGCAGCCGACACATCCTTTTTCTTTCCCATTTTGGCAGAAAATGTAGGCTGCTTAATAATGTGAGAGAGCCTTCTTAAGTAGTCTTGCCTTTCATTGGACACACCTGCCAAACTAATTAGCACAGGTGTCTGCAATTGCTTACAGTGATATAAAGAGCCCTGACACACATCACCATCAATGAGTTTAACTGACAAACAAACAAATTCTTCCCTTATCACTCCTAAACACTTTTTGCATAATAATTTGGAACGCGGTGTACATGTGCTTTTCCACAAAACACCAGTGGTTCACGTAGTGAATCTTACAGTTCTAACTTGCCAACCGTGGTCTGTATGGAATTGTTCAATAAAGGGCCCAAAATTAAGATAACATAGATGGGAGAGGTCTCTATGAATAGGAATTCCTAAGTATTTGATACCCTGTGAGGGCCAGGCAAAGGGAAAGTTGGACTGGATGGAATCCAATATGGATTTAGGGAGGGAGACATCGAGGGCCTCAGACTTCGCTGCATTGATTTTAAAATTTTACCATGTAACAAAGTGATCTATTTCAGCCATAACAGCAGGGATGGATATATGTGATTGAGTGATATATACTAGGACATCATCAGCAAATAGAGAGCACTTGTACTCGGTGCCTCCCACCTCAATCCACCTAATATTGGGGTTATGGCGAATTGATGAGAGCAGGTGCTCCGTCACTAGGATGTATAAGAGAGGGGACAGAGGACATCCCTGCCTTGTCCCATTGGTGATTGTGAAAGGTGATGAAAATGTTCTGACGCACCCCCTGGGCCTTGGGACACCCGGAGCCGGACCCTTTTTGGTGGATGCTGGTGGTTGTAGTCTTCGTGGCGGCGATCCGGTTCCGTGGCTCAGGGCGGTCAAACCAGTGGCGGAACTATTTATGTGGTTTTGATGTTTAAATGTCCGACTACGCCACCCGTGGATTGCGGTCAGAGTGAACCGCCGCTACAGGGCAGACCGCTAAGGCTGGTGTTGTGGGTGCAGCAGAGCGTAGCATAACTCCCCACGGGAGGAGTATAGCCTCAGGGCAGTGTATGCGGAGGATGGGGGTGATGGTGCAGGGCAGCAGCAGTAACGACACGGAGTCAGTGATGCAGTTCAGGGCCTTTACTCACAGTTCTTATTATCCAGACCACGTCTGCAGGTAACGGCTGCCCACGTCGTACTGTGCTCACCAGGTGAGGGGCTCAGACAACTCCCAGATAACTTTGGAGCGCTTCACAGGACCCCCTTTGTGTGTCCTTTGTCTGGCCTTTCTTACCAACACTTCTGTCCGGCTGCCTCGGGCCTCCTCTTGGTAAACTTGGCGCCAGTTTCCCTGACCCTATGTGGTGCCTTCCTAGCGGGTGGAGCAAGGGGCTGCGCCACATAAAATGTCAGAGCCTCCGGTTTCTAGCTGAGGGTCGTTTCCTGCCTCCACTAGTTCGGGGACCGGTCTCCCCCTTTGGCCTGACCCCTCCACGCAGGTGGATTCGGGCGTGCGGTGGCGACTCGCCCGTCCGCACCCCTGGGATCCCTTCATTCCTCGTTCCTGGAGCCTTCTCCGCTCCTCTTCCTTCCTTCTCCCTCTTGCAGGCCTGGGCCTCTGTTACTAGGCCCGCCTCCGGAGCAGAGCTCATGCAGAGCCCCTGCTCCCTGCCACTTCTGCTCAGACTTCTCTGCACTGAACTAAGATGGTGCCCACCTTTTATACTCCCTTCTCAATGCACCCAGGAACTGCTTCCTCCCTGCTCCTGCACTGCAGGGTTCCCCTTCCTCAGTGTTCCCTCCCCCCACTCCAGCCAGGGACAGGGACTGTCGTGCCCATCTCAGGGGCATATTGGTCGCCCTGCCCCACGGCAATGTGGTGTAATGCATGCAGGTGTCGGGTCCTGATCCACACTCCATCCTTATCTGAGAGTGAGATATCACACCTCTGGGTGAGGTGCAATACGTCTGTAGCAACCGAGCCCTCGGTGCTACAGTTCCATTTATCTTCAGCCTAGGTGACGTATTGTGATACAGGGCCGTGATTTTGGCTATAAAAGGGTCCCCTAGACCCCTACCCCAAGCTTTTTAAGAGAATCATATATGGCGTGCCAGGAGACTCTATGGAATGCTTTCTCAGCATCCAACGAGAGTATCTACTTACAAATTTTTAACTGCATCTAGCCCAGGAAATACTTTGTGCCTAGTAGCAGTGTCTGCTAGTCAGCGGATTATCCCGGCTGTTAAGCAAGCTACACCACCTGTAGTTTGGACACTTAATTTTTTCAAAGGAAATGCTTCGGGACCACGGGATACTCAGTGAAGAGCATCAGGAGGCACCCCAAGGCATAGGGGCTGGGACTGGCACTAGGATGCCTTGCGGTGGACAGCCGAGCTCGATCCTTATAAAAGCTTTTTAACTGCAGCAGCTTTAGTGGACGCTACTGGAGCTGGAATTACGCGGCTGCTGGCATGAGACTTGCCCTCCAATAGATCCTTGTAAATGGATTTAAAGTGTATTCATTCAAATTAGAGGGACAATTTAAATTAAAAAGCTTAGAGCTGCCTCCACCACAGGGGGGCTCTCTCGACCCACCAGCGGACAGGCACCAGTATTGGGAGAGGGGGGCTGGCCGTCAGGGTTCACCGCGGCTCTGGCACAAACCCGGCGACACGGAGGTGGCACGGGCAGGAGCGGACTGAACGTGTCGGCTTCTCACTTTTTGGATTTTAGAAGGGCATGACATGCCTATATCTGTGTCTCCCCCTCCTTTTACTCCTCCACCTCTTTTCTTTTCGCATGACTATATGTACTTGTCACTTTTCCATGTGTTAGTTGTGTCTTCTGAGCAGTTTGTCAGCTTTTGGACACCTTTGAAGGTGTTTTCTATGTGTTTCTATGTGTTTTTGTTTGCCTGCCATTGGTTTTAACGGTGTTCGAAGGTGTTCGACGAACAGTTCGACGAACACACGGGTGTTCGACGAACCGAACCGAACTCGAACACTACGGGGGTGGCTCAACACTAGTTCTGTTACGGTTTGAGTGCTGAACACTTGACGGTCCCATGGTTGGCAAGTTGGAACTGAGATTCACTACGTGCACCACTGGTATTTTGTGGAAAAGCACATGTAAGATTCTGCAACAGTCTCTGCTGATACTCCTGCATGCGTGCATCCCTTTCTATGGTAGGAATAATTTCTGCAAATTTACTTTTGTACCGGGGATCTAACAGTGTGGCAACCCAGTAGTCAGGATTATTTCTAATTCTCACAATTCGAGGGTCATGTTGCAGGTAGTGCAGCAAGAAGGCACTCATGTGTGTTGCGCATCCAGGAGCACCAAGTCCCTGTTGTGTTGGTGGCGAGGTAACAATCATGCTTCCTTCCTCTGTCCTCTCCCCCCAACCTCGCACAACAGAAATGTGATCAAGGTCTCCCTCATCTGATGAGTCTTCCATCAGTTCGTCCTCCACTTCTTCCTGGGCTCCTGCACCTTCCTCACTATTTTGGCTGCTACCATGCGCCCTGGTAAAACCATCTCCCCCACCCTCACATGCCTGCCGCCTTGGTGCTGCCGACCGTCTGGACCTTGCAGATGTTAGCCCTTCCGCATACAACTCCTCCTCCTCTACTTCCTCCACCTCCTCTTGTGCCACCACCTGACTCCGAATTCTGTTTAACATGTGCTCCAGCATGTAAATCACCGGAATAGTCATGCTGATAATGGCATCGTCAGCACTAAACATCTTCGTCGCCATTTGGAAACTGTGCAGAAGGGTGCATAGGTCCCTGATCTGAGACCACTCCTCCAGCGTGATTTGCCCCACATCTGAATCTCGTTGGCCCAGGCTATACGTCAGAACGTATTGCACCAGGGCTTGTCGGTGCTGCCACAGTCGCTGCAACATGTGCAGAGTTGAATTCCACCGGGTAGGCACATCGCATTTTAGCCGGTGAAGTGGCAGGCCCAACGACTTCTGTAGAGATGTAAGACATAAAGAGGATTGACGCACAACTCGTGGGGACGGCAAGACTTGGACAGCAGCCCCTTGTCCTGCTGTCACCATAGTTACCCTGTCACGCTGTCTCTGTATACTGGAGGTAGGGGGCCTAAGCTGACCCTAAGCTGGGGCCCTGACTAATCCCTCAACCTGGAGGTACTGTTAAAGGTACAGAGGTCCAGGCCGCCAGCGTAACCCCTACCTCCTGAGGATCCCTGCACCTAAGTAATCTAGTCCTGAGAAGGACCCCGATCACAACAAAAGGGGACAAGTAATAATATGCCCACACACAGTACTTAGACGAACGAGACAGTACAAGGGAAAAACCAAAACCACCTTGCATACCAAAACTACACAACTACAACAGAGGGAACACCAACGGGAAAGGAGATAAATGATAAAGCGAGGAAGGGAAAAAACTCTCCGAATACACTTATCTCTGAAACTCCAAATACCACGATCCGCTCTGTTAGTCTGCATGAAATGCTTTCACCGACACTTCCCTAACAGACCAGCAGGCATTTGAAGGAGTCTCACTACAGCAGCATTGATTGCAGCTGGGCGAGGCTGGACCTCGTCTAGCACAGAGAGAGAGAATTAACTCCCTCACTGCCGAAAAACACAAAGCACCAAAAAGTCAGCTGCGAGAAGTCAGGCTGTGTAATCGTGACGATCTTCGTGGCGACACACCCGTGACAGTACCCCCCCTTCTGCGAGGGGCCTCCGGACCCTCAGGGCCAGGTTTATCTGGGTGAGTCGTGTGGAAGGCCCGAACTAATCGGTCTGCGTTAATATCCGACGCAGGAACCCACATCCTCTCCTCAGGACCATACCCTTTCCAATGAACCAGGTACTGAAGGGACCGGCGATTAAAGCGTGAATCGATGACCCTCGATACCTGGAACTCCAAGTTACCCTTGACCACCACTGGAGGGGGAGGTAAAGGTGACGGTACCACCGGCGCCACATACCTCTTAAGCAACGATCTGTGGAACACGTTGTGAATTTTAAACGTAGGGGGGAGGTCAAGACGGAATGCCACCGGATTAATAATAGAACTGATTCTGTACGGCCCGATGAACCTGGGACCCAGTTTCCAGGAGGGAACCTTAAGTTTTATATTCCTGGTAGACAACCATACCTGATCGTTCACACTTAGGTCCGGACCAGACACTCTCCTCCTATCAGCCATACGTTTGTATCGGTTCCCCATAGTATTCAGATTCTTCAGCACCCCTCTCCATACTGAAGCGAGTGATGAGGAAAATCGTTCCTCCTCAGGAACCCCCCAAGAGCCCCCCCTACTGAAAGTACAAAACTGGGGGTGAAAACCATATGCCCCAAAAAACGGGGACTTACCAGTGGACTCGCTCCGCCTATTATTAAGAGCAAACTCTGCTAGAGGTAAGAAAGAAGCCCAGTCCTCCTGGTTCTCTGACACAAAACACCGGAGATATGTCTCCAAGCTCTGGTTCATACGTTCCGTCTGACCATTGGTCTGAGGATGAAAAGCCGATGAGAACGACAAATGCATACCCCGCCGTGCACAAAACGCCTTCCAGAACTTGGACACAAACTGAGACCCCCGATCAGACACCACCTCGGAGGGTACCCCGTGAAGCCTCACAATCTCCCCAATGAACACCTGCGCAAGAGTTTTAGCATTAGGGAGAGCCGGAAGAGCGATAAAATGTGCCATCTTGCTGAACCTGTCCACTACAACGAGTATGACCGTTTTACCCGAAGACGGAGGGAGGTCCGTAATAAAGTCCATAGACAGATGAGTCCAAGGACGCTCCGGGATCTTCAAAGGTAAGAGGGCCCCAGACGGACGGGTATGTGAGGTCTTAGAGCGCGCACAAACCCCACAGGACGCGACAAAAGTTACCACCTCCTTATGTAAGTTAGGCCACCAAAACCGACGCGAGAGGAGATCCACAGTTGCTCTACTCCCCGGGTGTCCTGCAAAAACTGAGTTATCGTGTGCCTCGATCACCTTTTGTCGCAACTGATCTGGAACAAACAGTCTCCCCGGAGGTCCAACAGGGGCGTCCCCCTGAGCCTCCAATACCTCCTCCTCCAGCTCAGAGCATACTGTCGAAACCACCACCCCCTCCTGAAGGATAGGAATCAGGTCGTCCGTATTCCCGGCCCCAGGGAAACTACGAGATAAGGCATCCGCCTTTACATTTTTTGACCCAGGACGATATGTAACGACAAAATTAAACCTGGTAAAAAACAATGACCACCTAGCTTGTCTGGGATTCAGACGTTTCGCGGACTCCAGATATAGCAGGTTCTTGTGATCGGTGATGACGGTGACCGGATGGACTGCCCCCTCCAAAAAATGGCGCCACTCCTCAAAAGCTAACTTAATGGCCAAGAGTTCCCTATTGCCGACATCGTAATTCCTCTCAGCGGACGACAATTTTTTAGAGAAAAAGGCGCACGGATGCCACTTACCAGGGGACGAACCTTGTGACAATACTGCTCCCACCCCTACCTCGGAAGCGTCTACCTCTACAATGAATGGCTGTGACGCATCCGATTGAATGAGTATGGGTGCCGAGGCAAAACATTTTTTCAAGGAGGAGAATGCTTGACAAGCCTTGTCAGACCACCTAGAAAAATCTGTCCCCTTTTTAGTCATGTCTGTGAGAGGCTTAACCATGGACGAGAAATTACGAATGAACTTCCGGTAATAATTAGCAAACCCCAGGAAACGTTGTAGTGCCTTAAGATTCTCTGGCCGATCCCACTCAAGAACTGCCCGCACTTTCCCAGGGTCCATACGAAAACCGGACGCTGAAACCAGGAAGCCTAAAAACTGGAGTTCCTGTACGGCGAACACACACTTTTCCCATTTGGCATACAGTTTCTATTACAGAATTTACTCCATTGGCTTATCTCTCTGGTTTGCCAATTAATAACCGGGTTATGCTTAGTTAACCAAGGAAGGCCCAACACTATAGGAGTGGGAAGACCCTTCAACACGTAGCAAGACAACAGTTCTTTATGTATCGCCCCCACTTGAAGTTTTACGTCATGCACAGCTTGCAAAAAACTTCCCTGACCGAGAGGCCTGGCATCGATCGAGAATATGGGGATGGGTTTAGCCAACTCACTCAATCGCATACCTTGAACCCGGGCAAACCGAGCATCAACCAGATTAGCCCCGGCCCCACTATCCAGAAGAACAGATATCCTCTCAGTTCTCGTACCCACCACCACCTCCGCCGGTACGAGAAACTGAGACGAACCTAGGGACGAAATACCTACTCCCAGATTGCCGTCCACCACACAACCTGGGATCAACAGTTTTCCGACGACTCTTCACTCTGCAAGGGACGGGATGGACACCCCCCAATAAAATGTCCCTTTCTCCCGCAGAAGAAACACCTTCCTGTCTTATGGCGCACCACCGGTCCCCTCCCCCGAAATGATGTCCCTCCTAATTGCATAGGCTCCTCTGGACTGACCAGGGGAACCACCATATGAGGGGACCTTGTAGGAGGTGGAGTCATCACAGGGGGTAGAGTTATCCCGCACCTCTCCCGAAGCCGTCTGTCAACGCGAATAGCAAGGGCCATAGCGGCTTCCAGTGACGCGGGAGAGTCATACTGTGCCAACACATCCTGTAATTTGTCGGATAAACCTTGACAAAACTGGCTCCTAAGAGCCGGGTCATTCCACTGGGTGTCCGTGGCCCACCTACGGAACTCCGAACAGAATTCCTCCGCCGGACGATCTCCCTGCTGGATCCTACGTAACTTAGACTCAGCAAGGGAGATCCGATCTGGGTCATCATATACGAGTCCCAGAGCAGCGAAAAACCTATCCACTGACTGGAGAGCCGGGGAGCCCGGGGGAAGAGAGAACGCCCAAGATTGTGGGTCCCCTTGTAGGAGCGAGATGACAATTCCCACCCTTTGTTCTTCACTCCCCGATGACCGAGGCCGCAGCCGAAAGTACAACTTGCATGCCTCCCGGAAAACAAAAAACTTGTCCCGCCCCCCAGTGAACCTGTCAGGGAGAGCTACTTTAGGTTCTGGTCCGGCTTGCTCCTGAGGATACAAAACCTTGGACCTAACGTCCGCCAGCTCCATGGACAAACTCTGCAACTGCCGAGCTAGACCGGCTACTGGATCCATGGTAGCTGGAGAAAAACTAAGTGGTCGGTGAAAATGTCACGCTGTCTCTGTATACTGGAGGTAGGGGGCCTAAGCTGACCCTAATCTGGGGCCCTGACTAATCCCTCAACCTGGAGGTACTGTTAAAGGTACAGAGGTCCAGGCCACCAGCGTAACCCCTACCTCCTGAGGATCCCTGCACCTAAGTAATCTAGTCCTGAGAAGGACCCCGATCACAACAAAAGGGGACAAGTAATAATATGCCCACACAAAGTACTTAGACGAACGAGACAGTACAAGGGAAAAACCAAAACCACCTTGCATACAAAAACTACACAACTACAACAGAGGGAACACCAACGGGAAAGGAGATAAATGATAAAGCGAGGAAGGGAAAAAACTCTCCGAATACACTTATCTCTGAAACTCCAAATACCACGATCCGCTCTGTTAGTCTGCATGAAATGCTTTCACCGACACTTCCCTAACAGACCAGCAGGCATTTGAAGGAGTCTCACTACAGCAGCATTGATTGCAGCTGGGCGAGGCTGGACCTCGTCTAGCACAGAGAGAGAGAATTAACTCCCTCACTGCCGAAAAACACAAAGCACCAAAAAGTCAGCTGCGAGAAGTCAGGCTGTGTAATCATGACGATCTTCGTGGCGACACACCCGTGACATACCCAGTGCCCAGTCAGCGACATGTAACGCCCCTGTCCATGCCTACTCGTCCAAGTGTCTGTGGTGAAATGCACCCTGTCACACACAGAGTTTCTCAAAGAAGCGGTGATGTTGTGTGCGACATGCTGGTGGAGCGCAGGCACACCTTTCTTTGAGAAGTAGTGCCGACTGGGCATCTGGTACTGGGGCACTGCGACGGACATAAGGTCTCGAAAATCCTCTGTGTCCACCAGGCGGAAAGGCAGCATTTCTGTAGCCAAGAGCTTGCAGATGGTGAAATTCAACCTCTTAGCTTTCTCATGGCTAGGAGGAAATGGTCTTTTACTTGTCCACATCTGAGGGACCGAGGGCTGGCTATTGTGCTTAGACGGGGTTGATAAGGGTGTCCCCGGCAAACTGCCGGTCTGTGAGGAAGATGCAGGCGGACATGTTAGGTTGCCTTGATCCAAAGGTGGTGCTATCGATGTCGGACAGCGCTCAACACCAGCTGGTGTTACCACCTCCAAAGAAAATGATGACCTGCCAATCACGCTGGCTGTTGCGGGTAAAGAGGTGGCAGGTCTGCGCCCCAAAACAGGTGTGACTGCTGTCCCCCCAGTCACAGAGGATGAAGAGGCCACGGATGCACAAGATATGGCAGACGGTGGTTGGCCCGGCCGGCTAGGCCGCATTGTAGCACACTGAGCTTCCCACTGCAACTTATGCTTCATGTCCATGTGCCGGTTCATGCATGAAGTACTCAAACTATGTATTTTTTGGCCTCTACTTAGCTTTTGCTGACAAATGTTACAGATAACACGAGTTGGGTCATCTTTATCGATCTGAAAAAATGCCCAGGCTATGCAAGGCTTAGCACCCATGCGACCTGAAGAGCCACCACGACTTGTGGTGAGAGGCAGAGTTGTGTTTGAGAATGCATTTGTTGACGTGCTTCCAGTACTACATCTCTGTCCAGGAAGGCGCAACCTGACCTCGTCGTCACTAGCATCTTCCTCCACCTCCTCTGCTGACCTCATCTCTTGGCTGACTGTGGGTTGACAGTAAGTGGGATCTCCAACCTCATCATCATCACCCTGTGCGTTATCACACCCGTCGTCCTCAGAGCCAACCTGTTCCTGCCCTGACAAAAAACTAAAGTTGTCGCTCCAATCAGGTATTTGAGTCTTATCATCGTCTTCCTCATTGTCTCCACCAACAGGAGTTACAGTTTGGGAATGAGGGTCTACATTATGGTCAGAACCTTCTGCGTCTGGTCCTGGATCCGACTCATAAAGATTCTGGGCATCAGTGCAGATCATTTCCTCGTCTGGATTCACAGAAGCGCTGGAGTCGACCTCTGATTCCCAGGCTATAGTATGAGTAAACAGCTCTGCAGACTCAACCATCTGTTCTACCTCATACTCAGACGGGCAGCTGGAGATTTGGGAGCTGTGAGGAAGCAAGTGCGATTGGGGTGACACCTTTGAGGACTGGAGTATTTGTGATGTTGAAGTTGATGTGGAGGAGAGCCCACAAGGAGCACTTGATATCCGTTGAAGCACCTGCTGTCTTTGTGTCTCATCTGGAATTTGTAGCGATTGGCGTGTCCGTAAGAAAGGGATCTTATCACATTGTCCGCTAAAAGAAGTAGACATTTTAGTTTGGCTGGAAGATGGTCTTTCTTCTGCAGATGTTACTGTTGCTTTAACACCTACCCCACGGACACAATCTTTTTTCCCCTTCCCAACACGCCTATTCCCCTTTCCACCAGCAGCAGGCCTTTTTCCACTCATTTTGGTGGTTAACTAATTCACAACTCTGGAGTTGTTTGCACAAAAATACAATGGATGGGAACCGAGCAGAGCTGAGTGGCCAAACTGTGGTATTAGGCCAAAACTATTGGCTGGGTTAGATGCAGAAAAAAATTATATTCAATTTGCAACCTGATGGAGGTCTGTATAGATGGATTAATAGAACAAGTCCCACACACAGCTAGAAGCCCAATATTTTTTCAGAGGTAGATGCAGAAAAAAATATATTCAGTTTGCAACCTGATGGAGGTCTGTATAGATGGATTAATAGAACAAGTCCCACACACAGCTAGAAGCCCAATATTTTTTCAGAGGTAGATGCAGAAAAAAATATATTCAGTTTGCAACCTGATGGAGGTCTGTATAGATGGATTAATAGAACAAGTCCCACACACAGCTAGAAGCCCAATATTTTTTCAGAGGTAGATGCAGAAAAAAATATATTCAGTTTGCAACCTGATGGAGGTCTGTATAGATGGATTAATAGAACAAGTCCCACACACAGCTAGAAGCCCAATATTTTTTCAGAGGTAGATACAGAAAAAAATATATTCAGTTTGCAACCCGATGGAGGTCTGTATAGATGGATTAATAGAACAAGTCCCACACACAGTTAGAAGCCCAATATTTTTTCAGAGGTAGATGCAGAAAAAAATATATTCAGTTTGCAACCTGATGGAGGTCTGTATAGATGGATTAATAGAACAAGTCCCACACACAGCTAGAAGCCCAATATTTTTTCAGAGGTAGATGCAGAAAAAAATATATTCAGTTTGCTACCTGATGGAGGTCAGTATAGATGGACTAATACAACAAGTCCCACACACAGCTAGAAGCCCAATATTTTTTCAGAGGTAGATGCAGAAAAAAATATATTCAGTTTGCAACCTGATGGAGGTCTGTATAGATGGATTAATAGAACAAGTCCCACACACAGCTAGAAGCCCAATATTTTTTCAGAGGTAGATGCAGAAAAAAATATATTCAGTTTGCAACCTGATGGAGGTCTGTATAGATGGATTAATAGAACAAGTCCCACACACAGCTAGAAGCCCAATATTTTTTCAGAGGTAGATGCAGAAAAAAATATATTCAGTTTGCAACCTGATGGAGGTCTGTATAGATGGATTAATAGAACAAGTCCCACACACAGCTAGAAGCCCAATATTTTTTCAGAGGTAGATGCAGAAAAAAATATATTCAGTTTGCAACCTGATGGAGGTCAGTATAGATGGTTAATAGAACAAGTCCCACACACAGCTAGAAGCCCAATATTTTTTCAGAGGTAGATGCAGAAAAAAATATATTCAGTTTGCAACCTGATGGAGGTCTGTATAGATGGATTAATAGAACAAGTCCCACACACAGCTAGAAGCCCAATATTTTTTCAGAGCTAGATGCAGAAAAAAATTATATTCAATTTGCAACCTGATGGAGGTCAGTATAGATGGACTAATAGAATGATGCTATGCCCAAAAGATTTTACTTCACTAGGTGCAGTAAAAAAATTGGTATTCTATACACAGGTGGTATATCTTGCAACACAGATAGGCTACTCCACTGACTAACACACTCTGCAATAGGCCAAAAAGGATTAGCTTTGCTAGATTCAGCCAAATGCTGTGAAAAAAACTTGCACAGCACTGGCACAGACCTGCCTGGCAAAAACTGATAGGAACTGATGTAACCTAGTCCTGAAAAGGACTCCAATTACAATTAGTCTTTACTCCCACAATCTATCTATTTAAGAGCACAGACCTGCCTGATAAAAGTCGTAGGAAATGCTGTAACCTAGTCCTTAAAAGGACTGCAATCACAACTATTCCCTACTCCCAAGCTATGTGTAGATTTGTGCGAAAATTGGCTTGAAATTAACAAGGTATAGCGCACACAGCAACAGCGGTGCCGTCTAACACGCAGCTGCAGCAGTGAGAAAATGGTGGCGACGGGGAAAATGGCTTGGTCTTATAGGGCAAGGACATGTGACATACACTGCCAATGACACATGCCCTTGCTTGTGTGAAAAAAAGCACTTCGCTCCGTGTGTGCGCTGCTGATAGGCTGACAGATTGCACCTCCCCACTGCAAATGCGGGAAAGAGAAAAAAAAATGGAGATCTTCATTGTTCCTGCAGAGATCCATCCCCTGCCCCTCCCCCCACCCTGCTGTACACTCAAACTGCGTATTAACATTAATTTTCATCATTACTGAGAAAAAATCCAGTTATGATTTTGGTGCACGAACAGTTATCGAACATAACCTCGAACAGCCGAATTTTTCTCAAATTGTTCGTGTTCGCCGAACGGCTCGAACACCGCCCAAAACAGCTCGAATTTGAGATTGGCGAACAGTTCGAGTAGAACAACGCTCATCTCTAGTGGAGAGGTCTACAAAAATGGGGCAATACCAGAAGGCCCTTGCTGCAGAACTCTTAAAAAAATTCCCATCTGAACACGCTAGCGGCAGAGGTCACAGTTCGTTGCCCAACCAAGGCGTACAGGCGAGAGAGATGCAACTCCAATCCAGCAGAGGCAGGGGAACACTGTCAACGTTCTGGGACAGTTTTCTGACACCCGCCCAGCTTACAGGCCCTGAGGCGCAGGGTACTCTCACAAGGAGTGGAAAGTTTCAAAAGATGGTGAGGGAGTACCTTGCCGATCGTACCAGCGTCCTCCGTGATTCCTCTGTGCCTTTTAATTATTGGGTATCCAAGCTGGACACTTGGAATGAACTCGCTCTGTACGCCTTGGAGGTCCTGGCCTGCCCGTGCCGCTAGCGTGCTATCGGAGCGTGTTTTTAGTGCCGCTGGGGGAATTATAACTGATAAGCGCACTCGCCTGTCAACTGACAATGCTGACAAGCTGACCCTTATCAAAATGAACAAGGGCTGGATTGGGCCAGACTTCTCATCACCACCAAATGACTGCAGAGTAACATAAAGTCAAATCCACTGTGTTATTTCGGGAGGTGTATTCACATGCACCGCTTCACACCCACACATGGGTATACGCTTCCTCGTTTCGGCTGTTTAATCTTCTTCTCCTTATCCTCAGCCTCCACCACCACTATACCACCAGGGTGCCAGCATTACAAGTTCCTCCGTCCTAATTTTTGGCAGCTTTTGCTGGGAAAGCATAAGCAAATACCATGGGACACCCACTCCCCAATAATGGGACTTATGTTTGTACTATGCTGTACTGCATGGCTCTTGTAAGGGGCATTGCAAGTTGCTCCGTCCTAATTTTTGGCAGCTTTTGCTGGGAAAGCATAAGCAAATACTATGGGAGACCCACTCCCCAATAATGGGACTTATGTTTGTAATATGCTGTACTGCATGGCTCTTGTAAGGGGCATTGCAAGTTGCTCCGTCCTAATTTTTGGCAGCTTTTGCTGGGAAAGCATAAGCAAATACCATGGGACACCCACTCCCCAATAATGGGACTTATGTTTGTAATATGCTGTACTGCATGGCTCTTGTAAGGGGCATTGCAAGTTGCTCCGTCCGAATTTTTGGCAGCTTTTGCTTGCAAGGCATAAGCAAATACTATGGGACACCCACTCCACAATAATGGGACTTATGTTTGTAATATGCTGTACTGCATGTGACGTGCCCCCTGGGCCATGTGTACACGTGTGTGGGATACCCGGTGCCGGGTCTCTGGGGTCTGTAGTCTCCGTGGCGGTGACCCGGTCCCGTGGCTCAGGATGGTCAAACCAGTGGCAGTCTTTCTTAGGTTTTGAGGTTAATTGTCTGACTGCGCCACCCATGGATTGCGGTCAGGGAGTACCACCGCTGCGAGGCAGACCGCTGAGGCTGGTGTTGTGTGCGCAGCATAGAATGGGATAACTCCCCTCGGGAGGAGTATAGCCTCAGGGCAGTGAGTGTGGATGATGGGGGTGATGGTGCACGAGCGCAGCAGGAACGACTCAGAGTCTTTGCAGTGCAGTTCAGGGTCTTTACTGATGATTATAAGGTAGACCCTCCCGGGAGTACTGGCTAGCATAAGAGGCCTGGTCAGTCTGTGAGCAAGCAGGAGTTCCCCTGGCCAGGTAGAGTTGTAGGCCTCCCCGTCTGTCTGCACTCTTCCTGGCTGCCTTGCTGTAAGCGGGTAGAAGTAGCCCACGTCCCTGAGTGTACCGTGTAGTGCTCACCCGTATGGCTGGTGACTTGGGGCCTTCTGTTAGCCTCCGCTCCACGACGGCGGTGCTGGTCCCTTGCTTGTGACTGAGCCTCCGGGCTTCTATGGCCAGAGGACCTGAAATCCCCTGCCGGCTGGTTTCTGCTGCTGGATATATAAGTCCTCACAGCTTCGGACTCCTGTGTCCGGTTCCTATTGTCTTCTGCCAGGGCGAGCTCTGCTCAGCTTCCATCCCCTGGTCTTTAGCTCCTAGCTCCTACAGAGCTCCTTGCTGTTACTTTCCCTTGCTCTCACTCTGACTCTGACTGTTCTCTGACTCACTCAACCCCGCCCCAGATCCAGTTTATAAGGACAGAATTCTCCCCTCCCAGGACTGGGGCAGGAGGATGTTGCATGTTTAAGGGATCCTGACCAGGAAACCTCCCACTTGCTCTCCGACGTAATATCTCTATTACTGTGGTGACCAGACCCCTGGGGTGCCACACATGGCTCTTGTAAGGGGCATTGCAGTTCCTCATAATTTTTGGAAAGCCTTCCATTCACTGCTTAGGCCAACAGTGCACGGGAGACCCAGTTGCTATAAATCGAAAAAAAGGTTTAGTTAACGCCCTCTGACCACCTCCATGTCATTTCCAAGGGGCATTGGAGTGGCTCGAAATTTTTGGTAGGCATTGCACTCACTGTATGCCCTATAACTGTGTAGCCGAACCGCTCCTTTTGTTACAGAAACATATCCTACAAGACATATCTGGTTGACTGGCCTGATATTGATGTGAATGGTCCCTGTTTCTCCTGCTCTTTCTCCTTTGCCACCACCTCATCCATCATTTATCACCTGAAGTTTGTTTTAACGGGAGTCATAGAACTTGGATAGTAGGACCACCTCAGGCCTAGCCGCTACTACATACATGCGCTTGCATTCCAAGAAAACAAAGCAGATGCTAACTTCTATCATCATCATCATGCTCCTCACCTAGGCACTCTCAACTCCCCTGATGGAGAAGCCAGGGCCCACCGGAGGAGTCTGGTTCTCTGGTGGGCTCGTCCAATGCTGCCCTAAAGCAGGCCAGGCTAAGAAAAGTGTGGGGGAAGGTGACAGGAGAAATCAGGGCGGCTGGGGACCGAGTATGGACACCTGGCCGTCACCTGGCGGCTGGGGACCGAGCGTGGACACCCGGCCGCCGGGCGGCTGGGGACAGAGTATGGATACCTCGCTGCCGAAGCGGCCATGAGGTAGTGGCCAGCTTCGGCCTCCTCCAAACTAAAAGGCCCCATTTCAAGTGAAAGCTAGCAGTATGGTATTGCAGCCTGCGGGTGGGTGGGTGGTTGGCTGCATATTTTCGCTTGCATTGCAAGGAATGGGGGAGGTACAATTGAACACTGTCCTGGGACAAGGACTTGCACGGGGATAGTTGCAAGTCTGCATCTTCTGATGCGGCAAGGATCACTTCTGATGGGCACACTTTTAGACAGTGACCTGGGGGTCAGAGATGCTTCCAGGGGTCTTCCCCATGCTGATCCCTTGTCTTTTCAGCACTGTATGCATGTGTCACACAGCACATGGCCAGATAAGGTTGTAAAATGTTAAAATGACATTTCCCGGTGAACGCATTTGTCACGGTTGAAAGCAATACAAAAGTGCAAAAACGCATGAAAAATGCTACTTGTGAACATAGCCCAAGGTGTGGAGGAGTATTTTGTTTTTGGTTATTTATTTTACCTTATACACAAGTTTTTACCCTGGAAAGGAAATTCCTTAACATATTTCACAGGAAAACCATTTCAGTTTCGTTTTTGAACGTTTTATTGTGAGCCCGCAAAAGTGGCTTAATACCTCTGACCACGTTGTTGACAGCAGTGACCTGGGGGTCAGAAATGCTTCCAGGGGCGATCCCCATGCTGCCCCCAAGTCTTTTGAGCACTGTCACTATCGTTTTGGGCACTTTTTAGGCTTTCTACAGATTGCCGGGGGTGCTGCCGCAAAAATGCTCGGGTCTCTAATAGACTAACATTGGGCTCGTTGCTCGGGTCTAGCACCAGAGTATCACGGTAAGCTCGGCCCGAGCTTCGAGCACCCGAGCATTTTAGTGATCGCTCAACACTATGAGTCGTCATCTTGGTGAGGACACGGAAGTCTTGCCCGTTACCAGTCTGGCACCCATGGCTGACTTTATGTTACGCTGCCTTAACCGTGACCCTCGCATTGTCAAAATGTTGGGTGACAGTCATTACTGGTTGATGACACTTTTAGACCCCCTCTACAAGGAGAACTTTCACTCTCTTATTCCTGAGTTGGAGAGGTCTACAAAAATGGGGCAGTACTAGAAGGCCCTTGCTGCAGAATTATTAAAAAAACTTCCCATCTGAACACGGTAGCGGCAGAGGTCACAGTTCGCTGCCCAACTAAGGCATACAGGCGAGAGAGACGCAACTCCAATCCAGCAGAGGGAGGGGAACACTGTCAATGTTCTAGGACAGTTTTCTGAGACCTGCCCAGCTTACAGGCCCTGAGGCGCAGGGTACTCTCACAAGGAGTGGAAAGTTTCAAAAGATGGTGAGGGAGTACCAGCGTCCTCCGTGATTCCTCTGTGCCTTTTAATTATTGGGTATCCAAGCTGGACACTTGGAATGAACTCACTCTGTATGCCTTGGAGGTCCTGGCCTGCCTTTCCGCTAGCGTGTTATCGGAGCGTGTTTTTAGTGCCGCTGGGGGAATTATAACTGATAAGCCCACTCGCCTGTCAACTGACAATGCTGACAAGCTGACCCTTATCAAAATGAACAAGGGCTGGATTAGGCCAGACTTCTCATCACCACCAAATGACAGCAGAGTAACATAAAGTCAAATCCACTGTGTTATTTCGGGAGGTGTATTCCCATGCATCGCTTCACACCCACATATGGGTATATGCTTCCTCATTTCGGCTGCTTTTTGCTCTTCTCCTTATCCTCAGCCTCCACGACCACTATACCACCAGGGTGACCGTGGTCCATGTTGCCAGCATTGCAAGTTCCTCTGTCCTAATTTTTGGCAGCTTTTGCTTGGAAGGCATAGGCAAAGACTATGGGAGACCCACTCCCCAATAATGGGAATAATGTTTTTAATATGCTGTACTGCATGGCTCTTGTAAGGGACATTGCAAGTTCCCCCTTCCTAATTTTTGGCAGCTTTTGCTTGGAAGGCATAGGCAAAGACTATGGGAGACCCACTTTCCAATAATGGGAATAATGTTTTTAATATGCTGTACTGCATGGCTCTTGTACGGGGCATTAAAATCGTCTTGTTAAGCTACTGTGACCTCCACGTCTCTTCCAAGGGTCGTTAATATTGTCTTTTTATTCCACTACGACCTCCACCACTCTTCCAAGGGGCATTAAAAGCGTCTTGTTAAGCTACTGTGACCTCCACGTCTCTTCCACAGGGTGTTGATATTGTCATTTTATTCCACTGTAACCTCCACCACTCTTCCAAGGGGCATTGATATTGTCTTTTTATTCCACTGCGACCTCCACCACTCTTCCAAGGGGCATTAAAACCGTCTTGTTAAGCTACTGTGACCTCCACGTCTCTTCCACGGGGCATTGATATTGTCTTTTTATTCCACTGTAACCTCCACCACTCTTCCAAGGGGCATTAAAACTGTCTTGTTAAACCACTCTGAACTCCACGTCTCTTCCAAGGGGCATTAAAACCATCTTGTTAAGCTACTGTGACCTCCACATCTCTTCCAAGGGGCATTAAAACTGTCTTGTTAAACCACTCTGAACTCCACGTCTCTTCTAAGGGGCATTAAAACCGTCTTGTTAAACCACTCTGAACTCCACAGCTCTTCCAAGGGGCATTGACATGTTGTTTTTAATTACCTCTAACCTCCACGACTCTTGCAACGGGCATTGCATTTCCTCCTAATTTTTGTCAGCTTTTGCTTTTCAATGCATAGGTGAACACTAAGGGAGACCCACTCCCCAATAATGGGTAGAAGGTTTTTAATACGCTGTAATCCACGTCTGTTTCAAGGGGCATTGCAGTACCTAATAATTTTTGGAAAGCCTTCCATTCCCTGCTTAGGCCAACAGTGTACAGGAGACCCAGTTGCAATAAATGGAAAAAACGGTTTAGTTAAGGCCCTCTGACCTCCATGTCTCTTCCAAGGGGCATTGGAGTGCCTCGAAATTTTTGGTAGGCATTGCACTCACTGTATGCCTTATAACTGTGTAGCTGAACCGCTCCTTTTGGTACGGAAACATATCCTACAAGACATGTGTGGTTGGCTGGCCTGATATTGATGTGAAGGGTCCCTGTTCCTCCTGCTCTTTCTCCTTTGCCACCACCTCATCCATCATTCATCACCTGAAGCTTTGTTTTAACCGGAGTCATAGAACTGGGATAGTAGCAGGAAAACATCCAGCAATCCTCGAAGGAGGTAGAATATGCGCCAAAACGCTGACCACCTCAGGCCTAGCTGCTACTACATACATGCGCTTGCATTCCAAGGAACAGAAAGCTAAGGAGGTGGATGGCCTCATGATCATGAATAATTTACTCGTTGTGTAGGAGGCCGACCACTGCTGCTGTCTACCTTCTGAACTTTGTGTTGAAGCCTGATTGACCCAGGACCCGCAATCCTCTATGTCTGGAGGACGTGTTGCATCCCAGTGTCCAACTGTGTCCCGGCTTCCACAATATTAACCCAGTGTGAAGGCGTCAGTGAGATGGACCATTCCTGGCCACATTCACTTGTCCACGTGTTTGTGGTTAGGCTGTCCTTCCCACTAAATGCACTGGGGAGGGTACAGGTAATGTTTTGGTATGCGCGCTTGTGTATAAGGCGCACCGGGACAAATTGGGGCGGCTGGGGACCGTTTATGAACACATGGCCACCCCCACGTGGCTGGGGACTGTGTGTGGGCACCCGGCCACGGGGCAGCTGGGGACTGAGTATGGACACCCGGCCGCCCCCTGGCGGCTGGGGACCAAGCGTGGACACCCGGCCGCCGGGCGGCTGGGGACTGAGTATGAATACCAGGCTACCGATGCAGCCATGACGTGGTGGCCACATTCCACCTCCACATGCCTAAAAGGCCCAATTTCAAGTGCAAGCAAGCTAGCAGTATGGTATTGCAGCCTGGGGGGTGGGTGGGTGGCAGGCTGCATACTTGCACTTGTATTGCAAGTTATGGGGGAGGTACAATTGAACACTGCCCTGGGACAAGGACTTGCACGGGGATAGTTGCAAGTCTGCATCTTCTGATGCGGCAAGGATCACTTCTGATGGGCACACTTTTAGGCAGTGACCTGGGTGTCAGAGATGCTTCCAGGGGTCTTCCCCATGCTGTTCCCATGTCTTTTTAGCACTGTCTGCATTTGTCACACAGCACATGGCCAGATAAGGTAGTAAAATGTTAAAATGACATTTCCCGGTGAATGCATTTGTCACGGTTGAAAGCAATACAAACGTGCAAAAACGCATAAAAAATGCTACTTGTGAACATAGCCCAAGGTGTAGAGGAGTATTTTTGTTTTTGGTTATTTATTTTACCTTATACACAAGACTTTACCCTGGAAAGGATGTTCCTTAACCCCTTTCCGACCTGGTCAGTAATAGTACGCACCAGGTCGGGAAGGCCGGTTCAGCGGGGGCTCTGGCGGTGAGCCCGCACTGAAGCGAGCACATGTCAGCTGATTATTGGAATCGCAATCCACCCGCGGCTGTTAACATGTTAAATCTCTGACAGTGGCATTTAACTCGCGCTTCCGGGAGTCCTAAGCCCCGCCCATCAGTGACCCCGTCACGTGATCGCGGGTCACCAATGGGTGGGCATGACAACTCAGGGTCTGCAGCAGACGCCTGTGGTTGTCATGTCTCAATTGCTATGAGCGCCACCTAGTGGTCAGCGCTCATAGCAAGTGAGCATTTCTCCTGCATACAAGCGATCTGCTCATCGCTTGTATGCAGTAGAAGCAATCAGACAACTGCTGCTTCTAGTCTCCTCTGGAGACTATAGAAGCAAGCAGAAAGTGTAAAAAAAAGTTTTTAAAAAAATAAAAAAAATAAAAAATATATAAAAGTTTAAGTCACCCCCCTTTCGCCCCATTCAAAATAAAATATATATATATAAAAAAAAAAACACATACACATATTTGGTATCGCCGCGTTCAGAATCGCCCGATCTATCAATATAAAAGAAGAATTAATACAATCAGTAAACGGCGTAACGAGAAAAAAATTTAAACGCCAGAATTAAGTTTTTTTGGTCGCTACAACTTTGCAATAAAATGCAATAACGGGCGATCAAAACATCGGATCTACCCCAAAATGGTACCAATAAAAACATCAGCCCGGCACGCAAAAAATAAGCCCTCACCTGGCCCCAGATCCCGAAAAATGGAGAAGCTAAGGGTCTCGGAAAATGGCGTCATTTTTTTTGTTTTTTTTAGCAAGCTTTGGATTTTTTTTTCACCACTTAAATAAAAAAGAACCTATACATGTTTGGTGTCTATGAACTCGTAACAACCTGGAAAATAATGATGGCAGGTCAGTTTTAGCAATCTGTGAATGTGGTAAAAAAAGGACCCAAAAAACAACTGTGGAATTGCATTTTTTTTGCAGTTTCACTGCACTTGGAATTTTTTTACCATTTTCCAGCACACGATATGGTAAAACCAGTGATGGTGTTTAAAAGTACAACTCGTCCCGCAAAAAATAAGCCCTCACATGGCCATATTGAACGAAAATTAAAAAAGTTCTGGCTCTGGGAAGAAGGGGAGCAAAAAAGGAAAACACAAAAACAGAAAGACCCATGGTCGTTAAGGGGTTAACATATTTCACAGGAAAGCACTTTCACTTTCGTTTTTGAACGTTTTATTGTGAGCCTGTAAAAGTGGCTTAATACCTCTGACCACGTTGTTGACAGCAGTGACCTGGGGGTCAGAAATGCTTCTAGGGGCGATCCCCATGCTGCGCCCATGTCTTTTTAGCACTGTCACTATCGTTTTGGGCACTTTTTAGGCTGTCTACAGACTGCCGGGGGAGCCGCCGCAAAAATGTTCCGGTCTGCCATAGACTAACATTGGGCTCGTTGCTCGGGTCGAGCACCCGAGTATCACAGTGAGCTCGGCCCGAGCTTCGAGCACCCGAGCATTTTAGTGCTCGCTCAACACTAGTTAAGACCATAAGGTGACATGGCATTTAAAATGGTTATCCATCTCATCTCCTTTTGTGCCAGTAATTTTTTCCAATTACCACCCCGAATGCTAGGGTAAACTCTGTCAATTCCACTCACCTTCAATGTCGAGGGGTCACGGTCGTGAAATTTTTTGAAATGACGGGGGATAGTTTTCAATTCTTCAAGGGTATCACTTTCTCTGGCGGCCTTTATGTCTAAGACGTGTTCCCGTGTCCTTCTGCGGAGTTCTTTTGTTGTCATCCCAATGTAGATCTTATTGCAAGGATACCTGGCACTATAAATCACACCAGCTGTATTGCAGGACATCGCGTGGGTAATCATAAAATTTCTATAATTATCTGCATTGGTAAATATCTTAGTTGACTCAATATTTGGGCAAGCTACACATCCACCGCAGGGGCGACAGCCCCATTGGGGGCCCTTAGAGCCAAATAGGAAGTTATTTTTGCTGCATACTAAGTGGCTGTGGACCAACATATCCCGTAAATTCTGTGACCGTCGATAGGTAATTAACGCGCCCCCCTGGGCCATGGGGTACTCAGCAGCCGGGCCTCTGGTTGCTGGGGGATATCACGTTAGCTGGCCCGGTCCGTGACCCAGGGCGGTCAGTAAAAGGGGGGGATATTTTATAGGGGATTTGGGAAAGTTTGTGACGCCACCTGTGGAATGCGGCTAAGGGGTGCCGCCGCTACGGAGCAGTCCTCTGAAGCTGGTGTTACGGCAGCAGGGATGGTGTGACTCTTCACAGGTAGAGCTAGCTCCAGGGCAGCGTGGGGTGTAATGGATGGTGGTGCAGGGGAGAGACGGCAGGAGGGTCTCGGAAGAATGATGGATACTCACACGGGGGTAAGCTTCAGTAGTCAATTGTCCCAACATGACAGCAGCTCTCTGTTTGCAAGTCAAAGAATACATATCTCGCACCCTGCTTATTTTTCTCTTAAATCCGGACAGGGTGTCTGGTTTGCCGTTATACTGGGGGAGCCACTTCACTCCAGGGATATAAGGCAGGGCCATAGGTAATAACAGGGTCATGACCCCTGCTTGTGGAGCGGCCGCTCCGGCCTGTGCAGCGCCGGGCGCAAGTTGGGCAACAGGAGCGTTAACCGGTGCTCCGGCGGCTTGCTGGTCGTCGGCCATGGTTGCGCCCCCCTAGTGAACTGGAGCCTACCTTCTTCAATTTCTTTATCAGGTAGGCCGCAGTTCCGCGGGCGACGGTCTTCCAGGACCTTGCGTCGCTCGCGTCTGACGTCAGAGCGTCCTCTCGGCTCCTTCCAGGACCTGACGCTTCCTGGTTCGACGTCAGGGGCGGGGCGTGTCTTAGGCTTCACGCGCTTTAGCAATTACGCCTCCCAGGTTCCCGCGGTTACGCCCCTCTTATTCCCGCGTTGCAGCGCGACAATGGCGGAGATCCTCATCACAGTTTAACACACAGTTCAGTTCAATAAAGGCGCACAGTACCCGGTGGCAACAGGCACGAAATCCTGTTCGTGACACCAAGGCCAACGCGCCCCCTGGGCCGTGGGATACTCGGCAGCCGGGCCTCTGGTTGCTGGGGGATATCACGGTAGCTGGCCCGGTCCGTGACCCAGGGCGGTCAGTAAAAGGGGGGATATTTTATAGGGGATTTGGGAAAGTTCGTGACGCCACCTGTGGAATGCGGCTAAGGGGTGCCGGTGCTGCAGAGCAGTCCTCTGGAGCTGGTGTTACGGCAGCAGAGATGGTGTGGCTCTCCACAGGTAGAGCTAGCTCCAGGGCTGCGTGGGGTGTAATGGATGGTGGAGCAGGGGAGAGACAGCAGGAGGATCCCGAAGTAAAGACGTACACTCACACGGGGGTAAGCTTCAGTACCTTTACTGGTGATGCTGCAGGCACGGTCCAGGGTACTCCAGGCGAAGGGCGCACTTTTGGACTCTACCCAGTGAGCGGGTATAGGGCCTCCTGATCCATTGCTTTCTTCCCTAAGCTTCTGACCTGCCTGGAGCTAGGCCTAGTGTAGCGTCGGCGTCCCTGCCTCCTGCTTGATACCTACCTAATTCCTGTCTATCTGCTGTCAGTCTGTCTATGGATCTGCCCGCCCGTTCACCTGGGAGCGCTCACCTGCTACCTGCCTGCTAGCCTACCTGGAGGCTCTGCCATCACTTGCTGCGACCACCTGCCTGTCCAGAGACTCTTGCCCGCTCACCTGGGAGCGCTCACCTGCTACCTGCCTGCTAGCCTACCTGGAGGCTCTGCCGTCACTTGCCGTGACCACCTGCCTGTCCAGAGACTCTTGCCCGCTCACCTGGGAGTGCTCACCTGCTACCTGCCTGCTAGCCTACCTGGAGGCTCTGCCGTCACTTGCAGTGACCACCTGCCTGTCCAGAGACTCTTGCCCGCTCACCTGGGAGCGCTCACCTGCTACCTGCCTGCTAGCCTACCTGGAGGCTCTGCCGTCACTTGCCATGACCACCTGCCTGTCCAGAGACTCTTGCCCGCTCACCTGGGAGCGCTCACCTGCTACCTGCCTGCTAGCCTATCTAGAGACTCTCTCCCTGCTGTCACTTGCCGTGACCACCTGCCCATCTAGAGACTCTTTCCCTGCTGTCACTTGCCGTGACCACCTGCCCGTCTAGAGACTCTTATCCTGCTGTCACTTGCCGTGACCTCCTGCCCTTCTACCCAGAGACTGTCCCTGTCACTTGCCGTGACTACCTGCCCGCCTTCCCTGGGAGCCACCCGCTTCCTTACAAGGACTGCCCCTTTGTATAGTTGCTCAGAGGTTCCATCTCCCAGACCCGTTACAATTTGCTCGGGCCATGGAACCCGGTGGCACCCAAGCTCCCTTGCTCTCGGACCTATGTCATGAACTTTCCCGTCAGAGGTCTCAACAGGAGTCCACCCTGAGCCACCTGCGTAGTGTTAACTTCCGCCTGGACACACTGTCTACCTCTTCGGGACCTGCTTCCATTTGCACGACTCCTACCCCGGCAGCGTCGCTGCCCATCAATACCATGGCATCTCTTCCCGGTCCCCGCCTCTCCGCCCCGCCTCGTTTTGGTGGAGATCCTGGTCTGGCACGGGGCTTCATTAACCTGTGCACTCTGCACTTCGAACTGTTGGCACACCAGTTTTCCACCGACCGAGCCAAAGTAGCCTTCATCATGTCCCATCTCACGGGGGAGGTGCTGGCTTGGCTAAATCCTCTATGGGAGAGAGGAGACCCCCTGGTGTCCAACCTGCCAGCCTTTCTCACGGCTTTCCGGAAGGTCTTCGACGAACCAGGACGGAAGACCTCATCCGCCTCATCTCTGCTACGCCTCCACCAAGGAAGTCTCACCATGGGCCAATATGCCATACGGTTCCGTACCCTTGCTTCGGAGCTTGCCTGGGATAACGACGCCCTGGTGTCCGTCTTCTGGGAGGGTCTGTCCGGCCGTATTAAAGATGAACTCGCCGGTCGGGACATTCCTACCACTCTCGACGACTTAATTACACTTGCCACCCGGATTGACATCCGGTTTCAGGAGCACACCAAAGAGGCCACCCGTGAGAGGAGGTTTCCACGCCTTGCCCCTACCTTCCAGAGACCCGTCACTTCCTCCGTTACTCCCCTGGCGCACTCACCCGAGCCTATGCAGGTCGACCAGACCAAGATGGTCAAGACCCGTCAAGAATTACGCCGTGCCGAGGGGAGCTGCTTCTACTGTGAGCACCAGATCCGTTCCTGCCTGTGACCACCTGCCTGTCCAGAGACTCTTGCCCGCTCACCTGGGAGCGCTCATCTGCTACCCAGAGACTGTCCCTGTCACTTGCCGTGACTACCTGCCCGCCTTCCCTGGGAGCCACCCACTTCCTTACAAGGACTGCCCCTTTGTATAGTTGCTCAGAGGTTCCATCTCCCAGACTCGTTGCACCTAGCTTGGTTACTGTCTCTCTTGGCACCTGCTGACCTGGTGGTAGGGCCTTCTCTTTGGAGATCACTCTCCCTGGATGCTGGGACCTCCATGACTCCTAGCCCTGGTACTGTAGCCAGCGTTTGGTGGACCTGGGACCTGTAGTCCTCCAGGGGTTCCAGTGATTCCTACTGGGTATAAGGAGTACCTGTAGGCGCGGACCCGGTGTCCGGTATATATATATCGGGGTGAGCCTGGTATGCTCCTCTGCCCCCTCACTACTTCTTCCTTCTCTTCTTGCCTTCGGCTCACTCAAGGCCCTCACTAGGCCTTCACACGTGCTGTAGGCCTTGGCTCGCCTAAGCACCGCAGCCAGCTCGCTGCCTCTTCACTGCTCTCTGAGCGTCAGCACGCTCTCTGCTCAACTCTGAGCTGTGTTCCTCTCTCTCTGAACACTAAACTCCAACTCCCTGAGCTGCCTGGCTCCACCCTCCCTATATATGTCTGAGGTGGTAGGGTGGAGGTGTGTGAATGTGTGAGGGCCTCTTGTGGAGAAGTCCATCCATGCACCCTTCTGGGTTCTGTGGCACCAATGCGTAGCAGGGCGCCACATAATCATTGGGTTCCTTGGGATATAAGGTGCCAATGATTGGTCAAGTTCCAAGATTCGCCAATGTTTCTTAAGTGCAGCTCAAATTTCACCACTTCTGGCATTAAAGGTAGAAATGAATCTCACTGAATCTGATGTTTCCGGTATTTGTTTTTTATATAGTAAATCCTTCCTTTTGGAAAATTTGGCCCTCCGGTAGCTGCGTTGAATTGTTTTTTCGCTGTAGCCCCTATCACGGGACCTATCTTTAAGTAAATTTGCTTGAATCTCAAATTTGGCATCACTTGAACATATGCGACGCTTTCTGAGGAATTGTTCAGTTGGAATGCTGTTCACAAGACTCTTAGGGTGTGAGGAAGCAGCAAATAAGAGAGAATTTGCTGAAGTCGGTTTGCGGTAAACGTCCGTTTGAATGAATCCATCCTGATCTATGTCTAATATGACATCCAAAAAATCCATTTGATGTTGTCCATGCTTAAAGGTGAGTTTGATATTGAGGTCATTATCATTCAGGGCAGTCATAAATGATGTGAGATCCTCCTCAGATCCCTGCCACAGAAAGAATACATCATCAATAAAACGACCCCAATATAAAACTTTATCAATTTGAGGAACTGGGTTGGTCATGAACACCTCTCTCTCCCACAGCCCCAGGAACAAATTGGCATAAGAGGGGGCACAAGCTGCCCCCATAGCCGTGCCCCGGAGCTGTAGGAAGAAGGCGTCCTTAAAGATGAAGAAATTGTATTTTAAGACAAAGTCTAAGAGTATGATGATCAAATCACCAAAATCTCTGCCAATATTGGACATCTTTAGAAAAGATGTTACTTCCTTAATCCCGTCATCATGACGTATTGACGTATAAAGGGATTCCACATCACATGTGACCATGATCACACATTTGTCTACCTTGATCCCATCCACTCTTTTCAGAAAGTCCGAAGTGTCCTTCAGATATGATGGTAATGTTTCCACAATTGGTCGTAATGTGTGGTCAATTAATTTACAGACAGATACACAGAAGTTATCAACTCCGGAAACCATAGGCCTACCTGGAGGATCATAGGGATCCTTGTGGATCTTTGGGAGTATGTAAAACGTTGGAATGTGGGATCCTTGTTAAAGAGATAGGTCATTTCTTGTTTAGTCAGGACCCCCCTCTGGACTGTATCAAATAGTATGGATTCAAGAGAGCTCTGAAAACTGAACAAAGGATTATAGGTTAGTTTCTTATAAGTCGTTTGGTGACATAGTTGACGTTTCACCTCCTTCTCATATTTAGACAGCGGTAGCAAAACAATGTTGCCACCTTTGTCTGAGGGTTTGATTATTGTGTCCGAGAGGTGTTGTAATTCCTTGATCGCGTTTCTCTCCTCTCGACTGCAATTGTCAAATGGAACAGAGGTAGGTATCTGTTTAAATTCATCACTCACCAATTGAACAAATAGCTCAATATTGGGATACAGTGAGAGGGGAGGAAAGCGCTGAGATTTCGGAATGATAGATTGTGGGAATTTACCTATTGACTTCTCAGTTTGTTCATCCAGAAGATTCTCGAGGGTTCTTAGGGCCTCATGTTCTTCTACAGTGGAAAAGATATCACTGTCAGACTTTTTATGAAACAACTTTTTGAAAATCAATTTACGGGCAAAGAGATGACTACCCCAAGCAGATGACTATGGCGGAGCCCAGTACATCGAAGCCCACATTGAAGGTAATTAATTTAACAAATCATGTCCTTACTTTTTCTCAAATGGATGTTTTGTCAAAGGGATTGACATTTTCACCTACCAGTGGCTTTGATTTATTTTCGGGCCTCAAAGACCTCCATCTCTTTGCCCATAAATTGATTTTCAAAAAGTTGTTTCATAAAAAGTTTGACAGTGATATCTTTTCCACTGTAGAAGAACATGAGGCCCTAAGGACCCTCGAGAGTCTTCTGGATGAACAAACTGAGAAGTCACTAGGTAAATTCCCGCAATCTATCATTCCAAAATCTCAGCGCTTTCCTCCCCTCTCACTGTATCCCAATATTGAGCTATTTGTTCAATTGGTGAGTGATGAATTTAAACAGATACCTACCTCTGTTCCATTTGACAATTGCAGTCGAGAGGAGAGAAAGGCGATCAAGGAATTACAACACCTCTCGGACACAATAATCAAACCCTCAGACAAAGGTGGCAACATTGTTTTGCTACCGCTGTCTAAATATGAGAAGGAGGTGAAACATCAACTATGTGACCAAACGACTTATAAGAAACTAACCTATAATCCTTTGTTCAGTTTCCAGAGCTCTCTTGAATCCATACTATTTGATGCAGTCCAGAGGGTGGTCCTGACTAAACAGGAAATGGCCTATCTCTTTAACAAGGATCCCACATTCCAACGTTGTACATACTCCCAAAGATCCACAAGGATCCCTATGATCCTCCAGGTAGGCCTATTGTTTCCGGAGTTGATAACTTCTGTGAATCTGTCTGTAAATTAATTGACCACACATTACGACTAGTGTTGAGCGAACATGCTTGACACTGCTCGGTACGCGCCCGAGCTTCACGCTACTCGGGATGTTCGGCGAGCACCGAGCATTTCCGGGTTACTCGGGCGGGAGCTCGGGTCTCTGCCCTGCATGTTTGGCGCTCTTTACAGAGCCAATAAACATGCAGGGATTGCCAGCCAGTCACTGTAATGCCGCAGCCATGTTGGTTGTGGGCATTACAGTGATTGGCTGGCCGCACAGCGTCACCTCGAGTATTTAAAACCGGGCGCCGCCATCTTGGACACAGTCGCTCCGGATCAGACAGTGTAGAGACAGCGCTGCTGATTTAGGGAGAGATATAAACTGCGAAATAGTTAGTGTAGGGTCTCTAAAGGCTGCCAGATCAAACACACAGTCCTTCTCAGGACTAATATCCCTCACAGATATCAGGCAGGCAGGCTGTATAGGAGACGCAGTGGTTATACCTGCAACCGCTGCATTGCAGTCCTGTGTGCTGCTCCTGTTGCTGAAATTGCTGGACTTAGCTCCAGGTCTCAGGGGACAGGAAAAATCCTTTTTTTTTTTCATCTAAATCCTCTTTTTTTTTTCCTCCTTCACACTGTACAAATACCCGTCTTATTAACCTTTTGGTGTCCCCCCCCCCAAAAAAAAAGCATGTCTCTGATTTTTCAGACACAAATATATCTGTTGAAAATAATCAGGTGTAGGCTAGAGAAACAGAAGTGTTGTTTTGCACTTCCACGGTTCAAACCTCTGTATTATCCACTTTTGCGCCATTTGTATCTAAAAAAAAAAACAGTTTGAGTGTGTCGCTCACTGTTCAGCTGTAAATCTATATATTTAAAAAAGTCTGGTATACCCCAGTAAACAATAACTGTGGTTTTGCCATCCCACGGTAAAAAATCTTTATTATTCAGGTTTTGGTATATTTTCCGTAAAGAAAAACAGTAGTGACTCCTGACTGTTGTGACACAAAAATATATCTGTTGAAAATAGTCTGGTGTAGGCCCGACAAATCCCAGTGTGGTTTTGCAGTTCCACGGGTCAAATCTCTGTACTATCCAGTTTTGGGCCTTTGGTATCTAAAAAAACTCAGTTTGAGTGTGTCGCTCACTGTTCAGCCGCAAATCTATATATTTAAAAAAGTCTGGTATACCCCAGTAAACAATAACTGTGGTTTTGCCATCCCACGGTAAAAAATCTCTATTATTCAGGTTTTGGTATATTTTCCGTAAAGAAAAACAGTAGTGTCTCCTGACTGTTGTGACACAAAAATATATATGTTGAAAATAGTCTGGTGTAGGCCCGACAAATCCCAGTGTGGTTTTGCAGTTCCACGGGTCAAATCTCTGTACTATCCAGTTTTGGGCCTTTGGTATCTAAAAAAACACAGTTTGAGTGTGTCGCTCACTGTTCAGCCGCAAATCTATATATTTAAAAAAGTCTGGTATACCCCAGTAAACAATAACTGTGGTTTTGCCATCCCACGGTAAAAAATCTCTATTATTCAAGTTTTGGTATATTTTCCGTAAAGAAAAACAGTAGTGTCTCCTGACTGTTGTGACACAAAAATATATCTGTTGAAAATAATCTTGTGTAGGCTCGACAAATCCCAGTGTGGTTCTGCAGTTCCACAGGTCAAATCTCTGTACTATCCAGTTTTGGGCCTTTGGTATCTAAAAAAAAAACAGTTTGAGTGTGTCGCTCACTGTTCAGCCGCAAATCTATATATTTAAAAAAGTCTGGTATACCCCAGTAAACAATAACTGTGGTTTTGCCATCCCACGGTAAAAAATCTCTATTATTTAGGTTTTGGTATATTTTCCGTAAAGAAAAACAGCAGTGTCTCCTGACTGTTGTGACACAAAAATATATCTGTTGAAAATAGTCTGGTGTAGGCCCGACAAATCCCAGTGTGGTTTTGCAGTTCCACGGGTCAAATCTCTGTACTATTCAGTTTTGGGCCATTGGTATCTAAAAAAACACAGTTTGAGTGTGTCGCTCACTGTTCAGCCGCAAATCTATATATTTAAAAAAGTCTGGTATACCCAGTAAACAATAACGGTGGTTTTGCCATCCCACGGTAAAAAATCTCTATTATTCAGGTTTTGGTATATTTTCCTTAAAGGAAAACAGTAGTGTCTCCTGACTGTTGTGACACAAAAATATATCTGTTGAAAATAGTCTGGTGTAGGCCCGACAAATCCCAGTGTGGTTTTGCAGTTCCACGGGTCAAATCTCTGTACTATCCAGTTTTGGGCCTTTGGTATCTAAAAAAACACAGTTTGAGTGTGTCGCTCACTGTTCAGCCGCAAATCTATATATTTAAAAAAAGTCTGGTATACCCCAGTAAACAATAACTGTGGTTTTGCCATCCCACGGTAAAAAATCTCTATTAGTCAGGTTTTGTTATTTTTTACGTAAAGAAAAACAGTAATAGTTTCTCCCTGATTGTTCAGATTGTTTAAAAGAGTCAGGTGTAGGCCAGAGAAATAGAACTGTGGTTTTCCTCTTCCACGGTTCTAATCTACTTTTTATTACCCTTTTTCCATTGATAGTGCAAGTGTAAGCTATTTTACTTCCTTTACAATGGGCAAGGCACGTGGCAAGGGACGTGGAAGTGGACGTTCTGGTGAAGGTTAGTGCAGAGGACGGGGCAGTGGCAAAGGTGAAAATGTGCCACAACCAACAGCCACATCTTCTCGCTCCCACTTCTTGACCGAATTGCTAGGCAAGCACAGAACAACACCAGTATTGAGAACTGATCAGTGTGAACAGGTTATTAATTGGATAGCAGATAATACTTGCAGTTACCTGGGCACCACCACCTCCGGTCTGTCTTCCACACAGTCAACTCTTAGTAGCCGTGAGTAGAGATGAGCGTTGTTCTACTCGAACTGTTCGCCAATCTCAAATTCGAGCTGTTTTGGGCGGTGTTCGAGCCGTTCGGCGAACACGAACAATTTGAGAAAAATTCGGCTGTTCGAGGTTATGTTCGATAACTGTTCGTGCACCAAAATCATAACTGGATTTTTTCTCAGTAATGATGAAAATTAATGTTAATACGCAGTTTGAGTGTACAGCGGGGTGGGGGGAGGGGCAGGGGATGGATCTCTGCAGGAACAATGAAGATCTCCATTTTTTTTTCTCTTTCCCGCATTTACAGTGGGGAGGTGCAATCTGTCAGCCTATCAGCAGCGCACACACGGAGCGAAGTGCTTTTTTTCACACGAGCAAGGGCATGTGTCATTGGCAGTGTATGTCACATGTCCTTGCCCTATAAGACCAAGCCATTTTCCCCGTCGCCACCATTTTCTCACTGCTGCAGCTGCGTGTTAGACGGCACAGCTGTTGCTGTGTGCGCTATACCTTGCTAATTTCCAGCCAATTTTCACACAAATCTACAGATAGCTTGGGAGTAGGGAATAGTTGTGATTGCAGTACTTTTAAGGACTAGGTTACAGCATTTCCTATGACTTTAATCAGGCAGGTCTGTGCTCTTAAATAGATAGGTTGTGGGAGTAAAGACTAATTGTAATTGGAGTCCTTTTCAGGACTAGGTTACATCAGTTCCTATCAGTTTTTGCCAGGCAGGTCTGTGCCAGTGCTGTGCAAGTTTTTTTCACAGCATTTGGCTGAATCTAGCAAAGCTAATCCTTTTTGGCCTATTGCAGAGTGTGTTAGTCAGTGGAGTAGCCTATCTGTGTTGCAAGATATACCACCTGTGTATAGAATACCAATTTTTTTACTGCACCTAGTGAAGTAAAATCTTTTGGGCATAGCATCATTCTATTATTCCATCTATACTGACCTCCATCAGGTTGCAAATTGAATATAATTTTTTTCTACATCTAGCTCTGAAAAAATATTGGGCTTCTAGCTCTGTGTGGGACTTGTTGTATTAGTCCATCTATACTGACCTCCATCAGGTTGCAAACTGAATATATTTTTTTCTGCATCTACCTCTGAAAAAATATTGGGCTTCTAGCTGTGTGTGGGACTTGTTCAATTAATCCATCTATACAGACCTCCATCAGGTTGCAAACTGAATATATTTTTTTCTGCATCTACCTCTGAAAAAATATTGGGCTTCTAGCTGTGTGTGGGACTTGTTGTATTAGTCCATCTATACTGACCTCCATCAGGTTGCAAACTAAATATATTTTTTTCTGCATCTACCTCTGAAAAAATATTGGGCTTCTAGCTGTGTGTGGGACTTGTTCTATTAATCCATCCATACAGACCTCCATCAGGTTGCAAACTGAATATATTTTTTTCTGCATCTACCTCTGAAAAAATATTGGGCTTCTAGCTGTGTGTGGGACTTGTTGTATTAGTCCATCTATACTGACCTCCATCAGGTTGCAAACTGAATATATTTTTTTCTGCATCTACCTCTGAAAAAATATGTGGCCTTCTAGAAGTGTGTGGGACTTTCTCTATTAGTCCATCTATACTGACCTCCATCAGGTTGCAAACTGAATATAATTTTTTTCTGCATCTAGCTCTGAAAAAATATTTGGCCTTCTAGCAGTGTGTGGGACTTTCTCTATTAGTCCATCTATACTGACCTCCATCAGGTTGCAAATTAAAAATAATTTTTATCTGCATCTACAGTACCTCTGAAAAAATATTTGGGCTTCTAGCTGTGTGTGGGACTTGTTCTATTAGTCCATCTATACTGACCTCCATCAGGTTGCAAACTGAATATAATTTTTATCTGCATCTAGCTCTGAAAAAATATTTGGCCTTCTAGCAGTGTGTGGGACTTTCTCTATTAGTCCATCTATACTGACCTCCATCAGGTTGCAAATTAAATATAATTGTTATCTGCATCTAGCTCTGAAAAAATATTTGGCCTTCTAGCAGTGTGTGGGACTTTCTCTATTAGTCCATCTATACTGACCTCCATCAGGTTGCAAATTAAAAATAATTTTTATCTGCATCTACCTCTGAAAATATATTTGGGCTTCTAGCTGTGTGTGGGACTTGTTCTATTAATCCATCTATACAGACCTCCATCAGGTTGCAAACTGAATATAATTTTTTTCTGCATCTAGCTCTGAAAAAATATTTGGCCTTCTAGCAGTGTGTGGGACTTGTTCTATTAGTCCACCTATACTGACCTCCATCAGGTTGCAAATTCAAAATAATTTTTTGTCTGCATCTAGCTCTGAAAAAATATTTGGCCTTCTAGCAGTGTGTGGGACTTGTTCTATTAGTCCACCTATACTGACCTCCATCAGGTTGCAAATTCAAAATAATTTTTTGTCTGCATCTAGCTCTGAAAAAATATTTGGCCTTCTAGCAGTGTGTGGGACTTTCTCTATTAGTCCATCTATACTGACCTCCATCAGGTTGCAAACTGATTATATTTTTTTTCTGCATCTACCTCTGAAAAAATATTGGGCTTGTAGATGTGTGTGGGACTTGTTCTATTAATCCATCTATACAGACCTCCATCAGGTTGCAAACTGAATAAAAAAATTTTCTGCATCTACCTCTGAAAAAATATTTGGGCTTCTAGCTGTGTGTGGGACTTGTTCTATTAGTCCATCTATACTGACCTCCATCAGGTTGCAAATTGAATATAATTTTTTTCTGCATCTAACCCAGCCAATAGTTTTGGCCTAATACCACAGTTTGGCCACTCAGCTCTGCTCGGTTCCCATCCATTGTTTTTTTGTGCAAACAACTCCAGAGTTGTGAATTAGTTAACCACCAAAATGAGTGGAAAAAGGCCTGCTGCTGGTGGAAAGGGGAATAGGCGTGTTGGGAAGGGGAAAAAAGGTTGTGTCCGTGGGGTAGGTGTTAAAGCAACAGTAACATCTGCAGAAGAAAGACCATCTTCCAGCCAAACTAAAATGTCTACTTCTTTTAGCGGACAATGTGATAAGATCCCTTTCTTACGGCCACGCCAATCGCTACAAATTCCAGATGAGGCACAAAAACAGCAGGTGCTTCAACGAATATCAAGTGCTCCTTTAAGTGGGCTCTCCTCCACATCAACTTCAACATCACAAATACTCCAGTCCTCAAAGGTGTCACCCCAATCGCACTTGCTTCCTCACAGCTCCCAAATCTCCAGCTGCCCGTCTGAGTATGAGGTAGAACAGATGGTTGAGTCTGCAGAGATGTTTACTCATACTATAGCCTGGGAATCAGAGGTCGACTCCAGCGCTTCTGTGAATCCAGACGAGGAAATGATCTGCACTGATGCCCAGAATCTTTATGAGTCGGATCCAGGACCAGACGCAGAAGGTTCTGACCATAATGTAGACCCTCATTCCCAAACTGTAACTCCTGTTGGTGGAGACAATGAGGAAGACGATGATAAGACTCAAATACCTGCTTGGAGTGACAACTTTAGTTTTTTGTCAGGGCAGGAACAGGTTGGCTCTGAGGACGACGGGTGTGATAACGCACAGGGTGATGATGATGAGGTTGGAGATCCCACTTACTGTCAACCCACAGTCAGCCAAGAGATGAGGTCAGCAGAGGAGGTGGAGGAAGATGCTAGTGACGACGAGGTCAGGTTGCACCTTCCTGGACAGAGACGTAGTACTGGAAGCACGTCAACAACTGCATCCTCAAACACAACTCTGCCTCTCACCACAAGTCGTGGTGGCTCTTCAGGTCGCATGGGTGCTAAGCCTTACATAGCCTGGGCATTTTTTCAGATCGATAAAGATGACCCAACTCGTGTTATCTGTAACATTTGTCAGCAAAAGCTAAGTAGAGGGCAAAAAATACATAGTTTGAGTACTTCATGCATGAACCGGCACATGGACATGAAGCATAAGTTGCAGTGGGAAGCTCAGTGTGCTACAATGCGGCCTAGCCGGCCGGGCCAACCACCGTCTGCCATATCTTGTGCATCCACGGCCTCTTCATCCTCTGTGACTGGGGGGACAGCAGTCACACCTGTTTTGGGGCGCAGACCTGCCACCTCTTTACCCGCAACAGCCAGCGTGATTGGCAGGTCATCATTTTCTTTGGAGGTGGTAACACCAGCTGGTGTTGAGCGCTGTCCGACATCGATAGCACCACCTTTGGATCAAGGCAACCTAACATGTCCGCCTGCATCTTCCTCATAGACCGGCAGTTTGCCGGGGACACCCTTATCAACCCCGTCTAAGCACAATAGCCAGCCCTCGGTCCCTCAGATGTGGACAAGTAAAAGACCATTTCCTCCTAGCCATGAGAAAGCTAAGAGGTTGAATTTCACCATCTGCAAGCTCTTGGCTACAGAAATGCTGTCTTTCCGCCTGGTGGACACAGAGGATTTTCGAGACCTTATGTCCGTCGCAGTGCCCCAGTACCAGATGCCCAGTCGGCACTACTTCTCAAAGAAAGGTGTGCCTGCGCTCCACCAGCATGTCGCACACAACATCACCGCTTCTTTGAGAAACTCTGTGTGTGACAGGGTGCATTTCACCACAGACACTTGGACGAGTAGGCATGGACAGGGGCGTTACATGTCGCTGACTGGACACTGGGTAACTATGGTGACAGCAGGACAAGGGGCTGCTGTCCAAGTCTTGCCGTCCCCACGAGTTGTGCGTCAATCCTCTTTATGTCAAAGTTCCTCCACTGCTTCTGCCTCCTCAACCTCCTCTCGGTCTTCCACCTGCACCCAAAGCCTGTCTGGTCATGCCACAAGCTTTCTAACTGCGCAGAAGGGATCCTGCACACCTCCTTACTATGCTGGCAGTAGGGCTCAACGTCATCAGGCGGTTTTTACATTGAAATGTCTGGGAAATGTGAGTCACACAGCTGAGGAGTTGTGGTCAGCTCTGGAGAACCAATTTCATGAATGGTTGTCTCCACTGGACCTGAAACCAGGGAAGGCCGTGTGTGACAATGCTGCAAACCTGGGTGCAGCCCTTCGCCGGGGCAATGTCACACATGTGCCTTGTATGGCTCACGTGTTGAACCTGGTTGTCCAGCAATTTTTAGCCCACTATCCCAGACTAGATGGCCTTCTGCAGAGGGCACGGTCGCTGTGTGCTCACTTCCGCCGTTCGCATCCCGCAGCTCAGCGACTTACATCTCTACAGAAGTCGTTGGGCCTGCCACTTCACCGGCTAAAATGCGATGTGCCTACCCGGTGGAATTCAACTCTGCACATGTTGCAGCGACTGTGGCAGCACCGACAAGCCCTGGTGCAATACGTTCTGACGTATAGCCTGGGCCAACGAGATCCAGAGGTGGGGCAAATCACGCTGGAGGAGTGGTCTCAGATCAGGGACCTATGCACCCTTCTGCACAGTTTTGAAATGGCGACGAAGATGTTTAGTTCTGACGATGCCATTATCAGCATGACTATTCCGGTGATTTACATGCTGGAGCACATGTTAAACAGAATTCGGAGTCAGGTGGTGGCACAAGAGGAGGTGGAGGAAGTAGAGGAGGAGGAGTTGTATGCGGAAGGGCTAACATCTGCAAGGTCCAGACGGTCGGCAGCACCAAGGCGGCAGGCATGTGAGAGTGGGGGAGATGGTTTTACCAGGGCGCATGGTAGCAGCCAAACTAGTGAGGAAGGTGCAGGAGCCCAGGAAGAAGTGGAGGACGAACTGATGGAAGACTCATCAGATGAGGGAGACCTTGATCACATTTCTGTTGTGCGAGGTTGGGGGGAGAGGACAGAGGAAGGAAGCATGATTGTTACCTCGCCACCAACACAATAGGGACTTGGTGCTCCTGGATGCACAACACACATGAGTGCCTTCTTGCTACACTACCTGCAACATGACCCTCGAATTGTGAGAATTAGAAATAATCCTGACTACTGGGTTGCCACACTGTTAGATCCCCGGTACAAAAGTAAATTTGCAGAAATTATTCCTGCCATAGAAAGGGATGCACGCATGCAGGAGTATCAGCAGAGACTGTTGCAGAATCTTACATGTGCTTTTCCACAAAATACCAGTGGTGCACGTAGTGAATCTCACAGTTCCAACTTGCCAACCGTGGGACCGTCAAGTGTTCAGCTCTCAAACCGTAACAGAACCACAGTATCTGCTGGTAACATCAATTTTGCGGAATCATTTCACCACTTTTTTAGCCCATCCTTTGCAAGGCCACAGGAGACAAGAAGTCTGACACATAGTCAACGCCTAGAGACGATGGTACAGGAGTATCTCCAAGTAAACATTGAAGCCAAGACTGTGTCACTGGACCCTTGCTCTTTTTGGGCTTCCAATCTGGATAAATGGCCGGAGCTAGCCACTTACGCCTTGGAGATCTTGTCATGCCCCGCAGCCAGCGTTCTGTCTGAACGTGTGTTCAGCGCTGCTGGTGGTGTGCTGACAGATAAGCGCACGCGGCTCTCCACTGATAATGTAGACAGACTCACGTTCATAAAGATGAACAAATCATGGATCCGAAACGACTTTTCTACCCCTGTGTCATCCTGGGGAGAGTAAAAGCTTGATGATTGGTTAAAATCACCCTACCAACCGTTTTAAGCTTTCAAATTACTAATCATGTTTATCTGTATCTTGGCTGGAAAATAATTTGGGCTTTGTAGCAGTGTGCAGCACTGATTCTATTAGGCCATCTATAATAAGCTCCACCAGATTTAAAATTACTAATCATGTTTATCTGTATCTTGACTGGAAAATAATTTGGGCTTTGTAGCAGTGTGCAGCACTGATCCTATTAGGCCATCTATACTAAAGCTTCACCAGATTTAAAATTAATAATAATTTTTAGCTGCATCTAGCCCGGAAAATAATTTTGGGGCTCCGAGATGCGCAAGACACATAAGTGCCTTCTTGCTGCACTACCTGCAGCATGACCCTCATATTGTCAGAATTCGAAGTAATCATGACTACTGGGTTGCCACACTCTTAGATCCCCCAAACTTTTCGATCAACCTTTTCATTTTAATAAAGACCAAAAAAATGGTCATTTTTGAAATTATAAGCCTTAGCAGGTTGTTAGAAACTGAAATCAAACAGTTTTCAACTCAAAACTTTATTCTAGGTGATGTTACATTTTCACATAGGACCCCTTGTTCGAAAGGAGCTTCTGAACTCTCTCGTCCATTGAATTTGTCAGGTTTTGGATGGTTTCTGCTTCAATTGTTTTGCATGAGGACAGAATACCCTCCCAGAGCTGTTGCTTAGATGTGAACTGCCTCCCGCCATCATAGACACTCCTTTTAATGATGCTCCAAAGGTTCTGAATGGGGTAGAGGTCAGGGGAGCATGGGGGTCACACCATAAGTTTGTCCCCTTTTATGCCCATATCAGCCAGAGATGCAGATGTTTTATGTGCAGCATGAGATGGTGCATTATCATGCAGAAAAATGATCTTGCTGTGAAATACACGGTTCTTCTTCTTGAACCATGGCAGGAAGTGCTGTTTGAGAAAATCCACATACATTATGGAGTTCATCTTTAGCGCCTTCAGGGATCCTAAAGGGGCCGACAATCTCTCTCCCCATGATTCCAGCCCAAAACATTACTCCACCTCCTCCTTGTTGGCGCTGTAGCCGTGTTTGCGTGGGGTGTCCATCAACCAGCCATCCTCCACTCCATCCATCTGGACCATCGAGCGCTGCATGGCACTCATCCGTGAACAAAACAGTTTTGAAATCAGTCTTCATGTAATGTTTGGCCCACTGGAGCCGTTTCTGCTTGTGTGAAGTGGATAGAGGAGGTCGACAGGATGGCGTATGCACAGCTGCAAACCTCTGAAGGACTCTGCATCTTGTTGTTCGGGGGACGTTGGAGGCACCAGCAGCTTCAAAAACTTGTCTGCTGCTATGACAAGGCTTTTTTGCCGCTGCTCTTTCAACCTGACGTAATTGCCTGTAGGAAAGAGTCCTCAATTTGCCCTTATCAGCACGCACACGTGTGTACTGTGAATCAGCTACATACTTCTTGATTGCCAAGACACTTCATCCTGATCATCGCACAATGTTGATTGTAGTCATGCCTTGACCTAAACACTCCACAATTTGTTGCTTCTCAGCAGCCGACACATCCTTTTTCTTTCCCATTTTGGCAGAAAATGTAGGCTGCTTATTAATGTGAGACAGCCTTCTTAAGTAGTCTTGCCTTTCATTGGACACACCTGCCAAACTAATTAGCACAGGTGTCTGCAATTGCTTACAGTGATACAAAGAGTAGAGATGAGCGTTGTTCTACTCGAACTGTTCGCCAATCTCAAATTCGAGCTGTTTTGGGCGGTGTTCGAGCCGTTCGGCGAACACGAACAATTTGAGAAAAATTCGGCTGTTCGAGGTTATGTTCGATAACTGTTCGTGCACCAAAATCATAACTGGATTTTTTCTCAGTAATGATGAAAATTAATGTTAATACGCAGTTTGAGTGTACAGCGGGGTGGGGGGAGGGGCAGGGGATGGATCTCTGCAGGAACAATGAAGATCTCCATTTTTTTTTCTCTTTCCCGCATTTGCAGTGGGGAGGTGCAATCTGTCAGCCTATCAGCAGCGCACACACGGAGCGAAGTGCTTTTTTTCACACAAACAAGGGCATGTGTCATTGGCAGTGTATGTCACATGTCCTTGCCCTATAAGACCAAGCCATTTTCCCCGTCGCCACCATTTTCTCACTGCTGCAGCTGCGTGTTAGACGGCACCGCTGTTGCTGTGTGCGCTATACCTTGTTAATTTCAAGCCAATTTTCGCACAAATCTACACATAGCTTGGGAGTAGGGAATAGTTGTGATTGCAGTCCTTTTAAGGACTAGGTTACAGCATTTCCTACGACTTTTATCAGGCAGGTCTGTGCTCTTAAATAGATAGATTGTGGGAGTAAAGACTATTTGTAATTGGAGTCCTTTTCAGGACTAGGTTACATCAGTTCCTATCAGTTTTTGCCAGGCAGGTCTGCGCCAGTGCTGTGCAAGTTTTTTTCACAGCATTTGGCTGAATCTAGCAAAGCTAATCCTTTTTGGCCTATTGCAGAGTGTGTTAGTCAGTGGCGTAGCCTATCTGTGTTGCAAGATATACCACCTGTGTATAGAATACCAATTTTTTTACTGCACCTAGTGAAGTAAAATCTTTTGGGCATAGCATCATTCTATTAGTCCATCTATACTGACCTCCATCAGGTTGCAAATTGAATATAATTTTTTTCTGCATCTAGCTCTGAAAAAATATTGGGCTTCTAGCTGTGTGTGGGACTTGTTCTATTAATCCATCTATACAGACCTCCATCAGGTTGCAAAATGAATATATTTTTTTCTGCATCTACCTCTGAAAAAATATTGGGCTTCTAGCTGTGTGTGGGACTTGTTCTATTAATCCATCTATACAGACCTCCATCAGGTTGCAAACTGAATATATTTTTTTCTGCATCTACCTCTGAAAAAATATTGGGCTTCTAGCTGTGTGTGGGACTTGTTCTATTAATCCATCTATACAGACCTCCATCAGGTTGCAAACTGAATATATTTTTTTCTGCATCTACCTCTGAAAAAATATTGGGCTTCTAGCTGTGTGTGGGACGTGTTCTATTAATCCATCTATACAGACCTCCATCAGGTTGCAAACTGAATATATTTTTTTCTGCATCTACCTCTGAAAAAGTATTGGGCTTCTAGCTGTGTGTGGGACTTGTTGTATTAGTCCATCTATACTGACCTCCATCAGGTTGCAAACTGAATATATTTTTTTCTGCATCTACCTCTGAAAAAATATTGGGCTTCTAGCTGTGTGTGGGACTTGTTGTATTAGTCCATCTATACTGACCTCCATCAGGTTGCAAACTGAATATATTTTTTTCTGCATCTACCTCTGAAAAAATATTGGGCTTCTAGCTGTGTGTGGGACTTGTTCTATTAATCCATCTATACAGACCTCCATCAGGTTCCAAACTGAATATATTTTTTTCTGCATCTACCTCTGAAAAAATATTGGGCTTCTAGCTGTGTGTGGGACTTGTTCTATTAATCCATCTATACAGACCTCCATCAGGTTGCAAACTGAATATATTTTTTTCTGCATCTACCTCTGAAAAAATATTGGGCTTCTAGCTGTGTGTGGGACTTGTTCTATTAATCCATCTATACAGACCTCCATCAGGTTGCAAACTGAATATATTTTTTTTCTGCATCTAACCCAGCCAATAGTTTTGGCCTAATACCACAGTTTGGCCACTCAGCTCTGCTCGGTTCCCATCCATTGTTTTTTTGTGCAAACAACTCCAGAGTTGTGAATTAGTTAACCACCAAAATGAGTGGAAAAAGGCCTGCTGCTGGTGGAAAGGGGAATAGGCGTGTTGGGAAGGGGAAAAAAGGTTGTGTCCGTGGGGTAGGTGTTAAAGCAACAGTAACATCTGCAGAAGAAAGACCATCTTCCAGCCAAACTAAAATGTCTACTTCTTTTAGCGGACAATGTGATAAGATCCCTTTCTTACGGCCACGTCAATCGCTACAAATTCCAGATGAGGCACAAAAACAGCAGGTGCTTCAACGGATATCAAGTGCTCCTTTAAGTGGGCTCTCCTCCACATCAACTTCAACATCACAAATACTCCAGTCCTCAAAGGTGTCACCCCAATCGCACTTGCTTCCTCACAGCTCCCAAATCTCCAGCTGCCCGTCTGAGTATGAGGTAGAACAGATGGTTGAGTCTGCAGAGCTGTTTACTCCTACTATAGCCTGGGAATCAGAGGTCGACTCCAGCGCTTCTGTGAATCCAGACGAGGAAATGATCTGCACTGATGCCCAGAATCTTTATGAGTCGGATCCAGGACCAGACGCAGAAGGTTCTGACCATAATGTAGACCCTCATTCCCAAACTGTAACTCCTGTTGGTGGAGACAATGAGGAAAACAATGATAAGACTCAAATACCTGATTGGAGCGACAACTTTAGTTTTTTGTCAGGGCAGGAACAGGTTGGCTCTGAGGACGACGGGTGTGATAACGCACAGGGTGATGATGATGAGGTTGGAGATCCCACTTACTGTCAACCCACAGTCAGCCAAGAGATGAGGTCAGCAGAGGAGGTGGAGGAAGATGCTAGTGACGACGAGGTCAGGTTGCGCCTTCCTGGACAGAGACGTAGTACTGGAAGCACGTCAACAACTGCATCCTCAAACACAACTCTGCCTCTCACCACAAGTCGTGGTGGCTCTTCAGGTCGCATGGGTGCTAAGCCTTGCATAGCCTGGGCATTTTTTCAGATCGATAAAGATGACCCAACTCGTGTTATCTGTAACATTTGTCAGCAAAAGCTAAGTAGAGGCCAAAAAATACATAGTTTGAGTACTTCATGCATGAACCGGCACATGGACATGAAGCATAAGTTGCAGTGGGAAGCTCAGTGTGCTACAATGCGGCCTAGCCGGCCGGGCCAACCACCGTCTGCCATATCTTGTGCATCCGCGGCCTCTTCATCCTCTGTGACTGGGGGGACAGCAGTCACACCTGTTTTGGGGCGCAGACCTGCCACCTCTTTACCCGCAACAGCCAGCGTGATTGGCAGGTCATCATTTTCTTTGGAGGTGGTAACACCAGCTGGTGTTGAGCGCTGTCCGACATCGATAGCACCACCTTTGGATCAAGGCAACCTAACATGTCCGCCTGCATCTTCCTCACAGACCGGCAGTTTGCCGGGGACACCCTTATCAACCCCGTCTAAGCACAATAGCCAGCCCTCGGTCCCTCAGATGTGGACAAGTAAAAGACCATTTCCTCCTAGCCATGAGAAAGCTAAGAGGTTGAATTTCACCATCTGCAAGCTCTTGGCTACAGAAATGCTGCCTTTCCGCCTGGTGGACACAGAGGATTTTAGAGACCTTATGTCCGTCGCAGTGCCCCAGTACCAGATGCCCAGTAGGCACTACTTCTCAAAGAAAGGTGTGCCTGCTCTCCACCAGCATGTCGCACACAACATCACCGCTTCTTTGAGAAACTCTGTGTGTGACAGGGTGCATTTCACCACAGACACTTGGACGAGTAGGCATGGACAGGGGCGTTACATGTCGCTGACTGGGCACTGGGTAACTATGGTGACAGCAGGACAAGGGGCTGCTGTCCAAGTCTTGCCGTCCCCACGAGTTGTGCGTCAATCCTCTTTATGTCAAAGTTCCTCCACTGCTTCTGCCTCCTCAACCTCCTCTCGGTCTTCCACCTGCACCCAAAGCCTGTCTGGTCATGCCACAAGCTTTCTAACTGCGCAGAAGGGATCCTGCACACCTCCTTACTATGCTGGCAGTAGGGCTCAACGTCATCAGGCGGTTTTTACATTGAAATGTCTGGGAAATGTGAGTCACACAGCTGAGGAGTTGTGGTCAGCTCTGGAGAACCAATTTCATGAATGGTTGTCTCCACTGGACCTGAAACCAGGGAAGGCCGTGTGCGACAATGCTGCAAACCTGGGTGCGGCCCTTCGCCGGGGCAATGTCACACACGTGCCTTGTATGGCTCACGTGTTGAACCTGGTTGTCCAGCAATTTTTAGCCCACTATCCCAGACTAGATGGCCTTCTGCAGAGAGCACGGTCGCTGTGTGCTCACTTCCGCCGTTCGCATCCCGCAGCTCAGCGGCTTACATCTCTACAGAAGTCGTTGGGCCTGCCACTTCACCGGCTAAAATGCGATGTGCCTACCCGGTGGAATTCAACTCTGCACATGTTGCAGCGACTGTGGCAGCACCGACAAGCCCTGGTGCAATACGTTCTGACGTATAGCCTGGGCCAACGAGATTCAGAGGTGGGGCAAATCACGCTGGAGGAGTGGTCTCAGATCAGGGACCTATGCACCCTTCTGCACAGTTTTGAAATGGCGACGAAGATGTTTAGTGCTGACGATGCCATTATCAGCATGACTATTCCGGTGATTTACATGCTGGAGCACATGTTAAACAGAATTCGGAGTCAGGTGGTGGCACAAGAGGAGGTGGAGGAAGTAGAGGAGGAGGAGTTGTATGCGGAAGGGCTAACATCTGCAAGGTCCAGACGGTCGGCAGCACCAAGGCGGCAGGCATGTGAGGGTGGGGGAGATGGTTTTACCAGGGCGCATGGTAGCAGCCAAACTAGTGAGGAAGGTGCAGGAGCCCAGGAAGAAGTGGAGGACGAACTGATGGAAGACTCATCAGATGAGGGAGACCTTGATCACATTTCTGTTGTGCGAGGTTGGGGGGAGAGGACAGAGGAAGGAAGCATGATTGTTACCTCGCCACCAACACAACAGGGACTTGGTGCTCCTGGATGCGCAACACACATGAGTGCCTTCTTGCTGCACTACCTGCAAAATGACCCTCGAATTGTGAGAATTAGAAATAATCCTGACTACTGGGTTGCCACACTGTTAGATCCCCGGTACAAAAGTAAATTTGCAGAAATTATTCCTGCCATAGAAAGGGATGCACGCATGCAGGAGTATAAGCAGAGACTGTTGCAGAATCTTACATGTGCTTTTCCACAAAATACCAGTGGTGCACGTAGTGAATCTCACAGTTCCAACTTGCCAACCGTGGGACCGTCAAGTGTTCAGCTCTCAAACCGTAACAGAACCACAGTATCTGCTGGTAACATCAATTTTGCGGAATCATTTCACCACTTTTTTAGCCCATCCTTTGCAAGGCCACAGGAGACAAGAAGTCTGACACATAGTCAACGCCTAGAGACGATGGTACAGGAGTATCTCCAAGTAAACATTGAAGCCACGACTGTGTCACTGGACCCTTGCTCTTTTTGGGCTTCCAATCTGGATAAATGGCCGGAGCTAGCCACTTACGCCTTGGAGATCTTGTCATGCCCCGCAGCCAGCGTTCTGTCTGAACGTGTGTTCAGCGCTGCTGGTGGTGTGCTGACAGATAAGCGCACGCGGCTCTCCACTGATAATGTAGACAGACTCACGTTCATAAAGATGAACAAATCATGGATCCGAAACGACTTTTCTACCCCTGTGTCATCCTGGGGAGAGTAAAAGCTTGATGATTGGTTAAAATCACCCTACCAACCGTTTTAAGCTTTCAAATTACTAATCATGTTTATCTGTATCTTGGCTGGAAAGTAATTTGGGCTTTGTAGCAGTGTGCAGCACTAATCCTATTAGGCCATCTATACTAAAGCTTCACCAGATTTAAAATTAATAATAATTTTTAGCTGCATCTAGCCCGGAAAATAATTTTGGGGCTCCGAGATGCGCAAGACACATAAGTGCCTTCTTGCTGCACTACCTGCAGCATGACCCTCATATTGTCAGAATTCGAAGTAATCATGACTACTGGGTTGCCACACTCTTAGATCCCCCAAACTTTTCGATCAACCTTTTCATTTTAATAAAGACCAAAAAAATGATCATTTTTGAAATTATAAGCATTAGCAGGTTGTTAGAAACTGAAATCAAACAGTTTTCAACTCAAAACTTTATTCTAGGTGATGTTACATTTTCACATAGGACCCCTTGTTCGAAAGGAGCTTCTGAACTCTCTCGTCCATTGAATTTGTCAGGTTTTGGATGGTTTCTGCTTCAATTGTTTTGCATGAGGACAGAATACCCTCCCAGAGCTGTTGCTTAGATGTGAACTGCCTCCCGCCATCATAGACACTCCTTTTAATGATGCTCCAAAGGTTCTGAATGGGGTACAGGTCAGGGGAGCATGGGGGTCACACCATAAGTTTGTCCCCTTTTATGCCCATATCAGCCAGAGATGCAGATGTTTTATGTGCAGCATGAGATGGTGCATTATCATGCAGAAAAATGATCTTGCTGTGAAATACACGGTTCTTCTTCTTGAACCATGGCAGGAAGTGCTGTTTGAGAAAATCCACATACATTATGGAGTTCATCTTTAGCGCCTTCAGGGATCCTAAAGGGGCCGACAATCTCTCTCCCCATGATTCCAGCCCAAAACATTACTCCACCTCCTCCTTGTTGGCGCTGTAGCCGTGTTTGCGTGGGGTGTCCATCAACCAGCCATCCTCCACTCCATCCATCTGGACCATCGAGCGCTGCACGGCACTCATCCGTGAACAAAACAGTTTTGAAATCAGTCTTCATGTAATGTTTGGCCCACTGGAGCCATTTCTGCTTGTGTGAAGTGGATAGAGGAGGTCGACAGGATGGCGTATGCACAGCTGCAAACCTCTGAAGGACCCTGCATCTTGTTGTTCGGGGGACGTTGGAGGCACCAGCAGCTTCAAAAACTTGTCTGCTGCTATGACAAGGATTTTTTGCCGCTGCTCTTTCAACCTGACGTAATTGCCTGTAGGAAAGAGTCCTCAATTTGCCCTTATCAGCACGCACACGTGTGTACTGTGAATCAGCTACATACTTCTTGATTGCCAAGACACTTCATCCTGATCATCGCACAATGTTGATTGTAGTCATGCCTTGACCTAAACACTCCACAATTTGTTGCTTCTCAGCAGCCGACACATCCTTTTTCTTTCCCATTTTGGCAGAAAATGTAGGCTGCTTAATAATGTGAGACAGCCTTCTTAAGTAGTCTTGCCTTTCATTGGACACACCTGCCAAACTAATTAGCACAGGTGTTTGCAATTGCTTACAGTGATATAAAGAGCCCTGACACACATCACCATCAATGAGTTTAACTGACAAACAAACAAATTCTTCCCTTATCACTCCTAAACACTTTTTGCATAATAATTTGGAACGCAGTGTACATGTGCTTTTCCACAAAACACCAGTGGTTCACGTAGTGAATCTTACAGTTCTAACTTGCCAACCGTGGTCTGTATGGAGTTGTTCAATAAAGGGCCCAAAATTAAGATAACATAGATGGGAGAGGTCTCTATGAATAGGAATTCCTAAGTATTTGATACCCTGTGAGGGCCAGGCAAAGGGAAAGTTGGACTGGATGGAATCCTATATGGATTTGGGGAGGGAGACATCGAGGGCCTCAGACTTCGCTGCATTGATTTTAAAATTTGACCATGTAACAAAGTGATCTATTTCAGCCATAACAGCATGGATGGATATATGTGATTGAGTGATATATACTAGGACATCATCAGCAAATAGAGAGCACTTGTACTCGGTGCCTCCCACCTCAATCCACCTAATATTGGGGTTATGGCGAATTGATGAGAGCAGGTGCTCCATCACTAGGATGTATAAGAGAGGGGACAGAGGACATCCCTGCCTTGTCCCATTGGTGATTGTGAAAGGTGATGAAAATGTTCTGATGCACCCCCTGGGCCTTGGGACACCCGGAGCCGGACCCTTTTTGGTGGATGCTGGTGGTTGTAGTCTTCGTGGCGGCGACCCGGTTCCGTGGCTCAGGGTGGTCAAACCAGTGGCGGAACTATTTATGTGGTTTTGATGTTTAAATGTCCGACTACGCCACCCGTGGATTGCGGTCAGAGTGAACCGCCGCTGCAGGACAGACCGCTGAGGCTGGTGTTGTGGGTGCAGCAGAGCGTAGCATAACTCCCCACGGGAGGAGTATAGCCTCAGGGCAGTGTATGCGGAGGATGGGGGTGATGGTGCAGGGCAGCAGCAGTAACGACACGGAGTCAGTGATGCAGTCCAGGGCCTTTACTCACAGTTCTTATTATCCAGACCACGTCTGCAGGTAACGGCTGCCCACGTCGTACTGTGCTCACCAGGTGAGGGGCTCAGACAACTCCCAGATAACTTTGGAGCGCTTCACAGGACCCCCTTTGTGTGTCCTTTGTCTGGCCTTTCTTACCAACCCTTCTGTCCGGCTGCCTCGGGCCTCCTCTTGGTAAACTTGGCGCCAGTTTCCCTGACCCTATGTGGTGCCTTCCTAGCGGGTGTAGCGAGGGGCTGCGCCACATAAAATGTCACAGCCTCCGGTTTCTAGCTGAGGGTCGTTTCCTGCCTCCACTAGTTTCGGGGACCGGTCTCCCCCTTTGGCCTGACCCCTCCACGCAGGTGGATTCGGGCGTGCGGTGGCGACTCGCCCGTCCGCACCCCTGGGATCCCTTCATTCCTCGTTCCTGGAGCCTTCTCCGCTCCTCTTCCTTCCTTCTCCCTCTTCCAGGCCTGGGCCTCTGTTACTAGGCCCGCCTCCGGAGCAGAGCTCATGCAGAGCCCCTGCTCCCTGCCACTTCTGCTCAGACTTCTCTGCACTGAACTAAGATGGTGCCCACCTTTTATACTCCCTTCTCAATGCACCCAGGAACTGCTTCCTCCCTGCTCCTACACTACAGGGTTCCCCTTCCTCAGTGTTCCCTCCCCCCACTCCAGCCTGGGACAGGGACTGTCGTGCCCATCTCAGAGGCATATTGGTCGCCCTGCCCCACGGCAATGTGGTGTAATGCATGCAGGTGTCGGGTCCTGATCCACACTCCATCCTTAACTGAGAGTGAGATATCACACCTCTGGGTGAGGTGCAATACCTCTGTAGCAACCGAGCCCTCAGGGTGCTACAGTTCCATTTATCTTCAGCCTAGGTGACGTATTGTGATACAGGGCCGTGATTTTGGCTATAAAAGGGTCCCCTAGACCCCTACCCCAAGCCTTTTAAGAGAATCATATATGGCGTGCCAGGAGACTCTATGGAATGCTTTCTCAGCATCCAACGAGAGTATCTAATTACAAATTTTTAACTGCATCTAGCCCAGGAAATACTTTGTGCCTAGTAGCAGTGTCTGCTAGTCAGCGGATTATCCCGGCTGTTAAGCAAGCTACACCACCTGTAGTTTAGACACTTAATTTTTTCAAAGGAAATGCTTCAGGACCATGGGATACTCAGTGAAGAGCATCAGGAGGCACCCCAAGGCATAGGGGCTGGGACTGGCAGTAGGATGCCTTGCGGTGGACAGCCGAGCTCGATCCTTATAAAAGCTTTTTAACTGCAGCAGCTTTAGTGGACGCTACTGGAGCTGGAATTACGCGGCTGCTGGCATGAGACTTGCCCTCCAATAGATCCTTGTAAATGGATTTAAAGTGTATTCATTCAAATTAGAGAGACAATTTAAATTAAAAAGCTTAGAGCTGCCTCCACCACAGGGGGGCTCGCTCGACCCACCAGCGGACAGGCACCAGTATTGGGAGAGGGGGGCTGGCCATCAGGGTTCACCGCGGCTCTGGCACAAACCCGGCGACACGGGGGTGGCACGGACAGGAGCGGACTGGCCGTGTCGGCTTCTCACTTTTTGGATTTTAGAAGGGCATGACATGCCTATATCTGTGTCTCCCCCTCCTTTTACTCCTCCACCTCTTTTATTTTCGCATGACTATATGTACTTGTCACTTTTCCATGTGTTAGTTATGTCTTCTGAGCAGTTTGTCAGCTTTTGGACACCTTTGAAGGTGTTTTCTATGTGTTTCTATGTGTTTTTGTTTGCCTGCCATTGGTTTTAACGGTGTTCGAAGGTGTTCGACGTACAGTTTGACGAACAGTTCGGCGAACACACGGGTGTTCGACGAACCGAACCGAACTCGAACACTACGGGGGTGGCTCAACACTAATAAAGAGCCCTGACACACATCACCATCAATGAGTTTAACTGACAAACAAACAAATTCTTCCCTTATCACTCCTAAACACTTTTTGCATAATAATTTGGAACACAGTGTACATGTGCTTTTCCACAAAACACCAGTGGTTCACGTAGTGAATCTTACAGTTCTAACTTGCCAACCGTGGTCTGTATGGAGTTGTTCAATAAAGGGCCCAAAATTAGGATAACATAGATGGGAGAGGTCTCTATGAATAGGAATTCCTAAGTATTTGATACCCTGTGAGGGCCAGGCAAAGGGAAAGTTGGACTGGATGGAATCCTATATGGATTTGGGGAGGGAGACATCGAGGGCCTCAGACTTCGCTGCATTGATTTTAAAATTTGACCATGTAACAAAGTGATCTATTTCAGCCATAACAGCATGGATGGATATATGTGATTGAGTGATATATACTAGGACATCATCAGCAAATAGAGAGCACTTGTACTCGGTGCCTCCCACCTCAATCCACCTAATATTGGGGTTATGGCGAATTGATGAGAGCAGGTGCTCCGTCACTAGGATGTATAAGAGAGGGGACAGAGAACATCCCTGCCTTGTCCCATTGGTGATTGTGAAAGGTGATGAAAATGTTCTGACGCGCCCCCTGGGCCTTGGGACACCTGGAGCCGGACCCTTTTTGGTGGATGCTGGAGGTTGTAGTCTCCGTGGCGGCGACCCGGTTCCATGGCTCAGGGCGGTCAAACCAGTGGCGGAACTATTTATGTGGTTTTGATGTTTAAATGTCCGACTACGCCACCCGTGGATTGCGGTCAGAGTGAACCGCCGCTCCAGGGCAGACCGCTGAGGCTGGTGTTGTGGGTGCAGCAGAGCGTAGCATAACTCCCCACGGGAGGAGTATAGCCTCAGGGCAGTGTATGCGGAGGATGGGGGTGATGGTGCAGGGCAGCAGCAGTAACGACACGGAGTCAGTGATGCAGTCCAGGGCCTTTACTCACAGTTCTTATTATCCAGACCACGTCTGCAGGTAACGGCTGCCCACGTCGTACTGTGCTCACCAGGTGAGGGGCTCAGACAACTCCCAGATAACTTTGGAGCGCTTCACAGGACCCCCTTTGTGTGTCCTTTGTCTGGCCTTTCTTACCAACCCTTCTGTCCGGCTGCCTCGGGCCTCCTCTTGGTAAACTTGGCGCCAGTTTCCCTGACCTTATGTGGTGCCTTCCTAGCGGGTGTAGCGAGGGGCTGCGCCACATAAAATGTCACAGCCTCCTGTTTATAGCTGAGGGTCGTTTCCTGCCTCCACTAGTTTCGGGGACCGGTCTCCCCCTTTGGCCTGACCCCTCCACGCAGGTGGATTCGGGCGTGCGGTGGCGACTCGCCCGTCCGCACCCCTGGGATCCCTTCGTTCCTCGTTCCTGGAGCCTTCTCCGCTCCTCTTCCTTCCTTCTCCCTCTTCCAGGCCTGGGCCTCTGTTACTAGGCCCGCCTCCGGAGCAGAGCTCATGCAGAGCCCCTGCTCCCTGCCACTTCTGCTCAGACTTCTCTGCACTGAACTAAGATGGTGCCCACCTTTTATACTCCCTTCTCAATGCACCCAGGAACTGCTTCCTCCCTGCTCCTGCACTACAGGGTTCCCCTTCCTCAGTGTTCCCTCCCCCCACTCCAGCCAGGGACAGGGACTGTCGTGCCCATCTCAGGGGCATATTGGTCGCCCTGCCCCACGGCAATGTGGTGTAATGCATGCAGGTGTCGGGTCCTGATCCACACTCCATCCTTACCTGAGAGTGAGATATCACACCTCTGGGTGAGGTGCAATACCTCTGTAGCAACCGAGCCCTCAGGGTGCTACAGTTCCATTTATCTTCAGTCTAGGTGACGTATTGCGATACAGGGCCGTGATTTTGGCTATAAAAGGGTCCCCTAGACCCCTACCCCAAGCTTTTTAAGAGAATCATATATGGCGTGCCAGGAGACTCTATGGAATGCTTTCTCAGCATCCAACGAGAGTATCTAATTACAAATTTTTAACTGCATCTAGCCCAGGAAATACTTTGTGCCTAGTAGCAGTGTCTGCTAGTCAGCGGATTATCCCGGCTGTTAAGCAAGCTACACCACCTGTAGTTTGGACACTTAATTTTTTCAAAGGAAATGCTTCGGGACCACGGGATACTCAGTGAAGAGCATCAGGAGGCACCCCAAGGCATAGGGGCTGGGACTGGCAGTAAGATGCCTTGCGGTGGACAGCCGAGCTCGATCCTTATAAAAGCTTTTTAACTGCAGCAGCTTTAGTGGACGCTACTGGAGCTGGAATTACGCGGCTGCTGGCATGAGACTTGCCCTCCAATAGATCCTTGTAAATGGATTTAAAGTGTATTCATTCAAATTAGAGAGACAATTTAAATTAAAAAGCTTAGAGCTGCCTCCACCACAGGGGGGCTCGCTCGACCCACCAGCGGACAGGCACCAGTATTGGGAGAGGGGGGCTGGCCGTCAGGGTTCACCACGGCTCTGGCACAAACCCGGCGACGCGGAGGTGGCACGGGCAGGAGCGGACTGAACGTGTCGGCTTCTCACTTTTTGGATTTTAGAAGGGCATGACATGCCTATATCTGTGTCTCCCCCTCCTTTTACTCCTCCACCTCTTTTCTTTTCGCATGACTATATGTACTTGTCACTTTTCCATGTGTTAGTTGTGTCTTCTGAGCAGTTTGTCAGCTTTTGGACACCTTTGAAGGTGTTTTCTATGTGTTTCTATGTGTTTTTGTTTGCCTGCCATTGGTTTTAACGGTGTTCGAAGGTGTTCGACGAACAGTTCGACGAACAGTTCGGCGAACACACGGGTGTTCGACGAACCGAACCGAACTCGAACACTACGGGGGTGGCTCAACACTAGCCGTGAGTCTCGACCGCATACTTCTCCTCACCCTGATGCTCCTTCCTCCCACCATGCCGATTGTCGTCAGACAGCAATTGATCCCACACTTGGACACTCAGAAGAGGTGTTCACTGGTCCCTTTCCATATTTGTGCCCCTCGCCTGAAACGCTTGAAGTGGTGGAAGAGGAGATCCCATGTAGCGATGCCCAAATATTTGAACAGCCACGGCCACAGGAAGTCGACGAAGGCAATTTGTCATAAGAGGTGGACGATGACGAGACACAATTGCCAGGAAGTGAGGAGGAGCATCGTGGTGCGCAAGTGGAAGAGGAGGAGGTGGTGGATGATCTAGTAACTGACCCAACGTGGCAGGAGGACATGCAGAGTGAGGCCAGCAGCACACAGGGGGAGGGAGGCAGAGTACCCCAACAGGCAGGAAGAAGCAGTGTGGTGGCCGCAGACAGAAGGCGGGCAACCGTTCCCCGTAACACCAACACGAGGGACGTTGCCAGTACAAGCGGTAGGTCTTCCAGAGTCTGGAATTTTTTTAAAGACTCTGCTGATAACCCCAAAAAGGCCATATGTTCCACCTGCCATGCCAGCATCAGCAGGGGTGACAAAACTACCAGCCTGACCACCACCAGCATGATCAGGCACATAGCAGCAAAGCACCCGACTTTGTGGGGCAAAACCCAGGGTCCACAACCAGTGTCAGCGGGTGTCACCACTGCTTCTTCCACTGTTGTGCGTGCAATAGAACCCCCTGTTGTGTGTGCAAGGCAATCCCCTGTCCATACTGCATGTAAAGATGCCCCCTCCTCTCAGTCTTCACTTGTTATGGCATTTTCTCAAGAAACAGCATCAACGTCCACATCAACGTCCCACCGCAGCGTTCAATTGTCCATATCCTAGACCTTTAAATGAAAGCGGAAATTCGCAGCTAACGCCCCACAGGCCACAGTCCTAAATTTGCACATTTCACGAATGCTTGCGTTGGAAATGCTGCCTTTTAGGCTGGTGGAGACGGAATCCTTCCGCAATCTTATGGCGGTGGCCATCCCTCGGTACTCGGTCCCCAGCCGACACTATTTTGTCCGGTGTGCCATCCCCGCACTACACAAGCACGTGTCCCAAAGCATCTGCTGTGCCCTCAACAACGCAGTTACTGGGAGAGTCCACCTGACATCGGACACGTGGACAAGTGCTTGTGGCCAGGGACGGTACATGTCTCTGACGGCACACTGGGTAAACATAGTGGAAGCCGGGACCAGTCGGACCTTGGGATGGAATACATCCACCCCACACCAAGGATTGCGGGCCCTATGTCAGTCATAGTTGCCCCCACAGTGTATAGCTCCTGCGCATCATCCTCCTCCTCCTCCTCCTCATGTTCAGCCTCCATCTCAGATATCACCACATCAGTTTCAAGCTGGAAGCATTGCAGTACTGCCTCCGCCAAGCGGCAACAGGCTGTGCTGAAACTCATAAGCTTAGGTCATAAACCTCACACTGCTTGTGAGTTGTGGACAGCTGTGAAAGAGCAGGCAGATCTGTCGCTGAGACCGCTGAACCTACATCCCGGCATGGTCGAGTGTGACAATGGCCGTAACCTGGTGGCGGCTCTGAGGCGAGGTGAGATCACACACGTACCATGCCTGGCTCATGTGCTTAACCTCGTGGTTCAGCGGTTTCTTAAATCGTACCCTGAGTTGCCAGATCTGCTCGTGAAAGTACGCCGCCTGTCAGCTCATTTTTGCAAGTCGGCTACAGCTTCCGCCGCCCTTGCTGTGTTGCAGCAGCGTTTGCAGCTTTCGGCACACCGACTGGTGTGTGATGTCCCCACACGTTGGAACTCTACCCTCCACATGTTGCAAAGGATTTGTGAGCAGAAGAGAGCAGTTGTGGAGTACCAGCTGCAACAAGGCCGTCGGTATTCAGGTCAGACTCCACACATAAGACCTCAGGAGTGGACCTGGATGTCTGACATATGTACCATCCTGACAAACTTTGAGGAGGCCACCAAGATGGTGAGTGGCGATGACGCCATCATTTGTGTCAGCATCCCACTTGTCTGTCTTTTGCAATGCTCTCTGCAGAGAATTAAAGAGGAGGCATTGCAGCCAGAGTAAGATGAGATGGATAAAGAAGCCGTAGTGGGCGATTACACACAGCCCAGCCTCATCTCATCCCAACGTGCATTGGGGGACAATGAGGGAGAGGAGGAGGAGGAGGAAGAACAGGAGCTGCTATCATGCGCTGTAGACGGTAGTACCTGTACAAGTGTCATACCGTCGGTTCAGCGTGGGTGGCCTGAGGACAGGGGGGAGGAGGAGGAGGAGGAGGAGGAGAGCATGGTCAGTCGTCATCTTGGTGGGGACACGGAAATCTTGCCCGTCACCAGTCTGGCACGCATGGCTGACTTTATGTTTCGCTGCCTTAACCGTGACCCTCGCGTTGTCAAAATGTTGGGTGACAGTCATTACTGGTTGGTGACACTTTTAGACCCCCGCTACAAGGAGAACTTTCACTCTCTTATTCCTGAGGTGGAGAGGTCTACAAAAATGGGGCAGTACCAGAAGGCCCTTGCTGCAGAACTCTTAAAAAAATTCCCATCTGAACACGCTAGCGGCAGAGGTCACAGTTCGTTGCCCAACCAAGGCGTACAGGCGAGAGAGATGCAACTCCAATCCAGCAGAGGCAGGGGAACACTGTCAATGTTCTGGGACAGATTTCTGACACCCGCCCAGCTTATAGGCCCTGAGGTGCGGGATAGTCTCACAAGGAGTGGTAAGTTTCAAAAGATGGTGAGGGAGTACCTTGCCGACCGTACCAGCGTCCTCCGTGATTCCTCTGTGCCTTTTAATTATTGGGTATCCAAGCTGGACACTTGGAATGAACTCGCTCTGTACGCCTTGGAGGTCCTGGCCTGCCCTGCCGCTAGCGTGTTATCAGATCGTGGTTTTAGTGCCACTGGGGGAATTATAACTGATAAGCGCACTCGCCTGTCAACTGACAATGCTGACAAGCTGACCCTTATCAAAATGAACAAGGGCTGGATTGGACCAGACTTCTCATCACCACCAAATGACAGTAGAGTAACATAAAGTCAAATCCACTGTGTTATTTCGGGAGGTGTATTCACATGCACCGCTTCACACCAGCACATGGGTATACGCTTACTCATTTCAGCTGTTTTATGTTCTCCTCCTTATCCTCAGCCTCTACCACCACTATACCACCAGGGTGCCAGCATTGCAAGTTCCTCTGTCCTTATTTTTTTCAGCTTTTGCTTGGAAGGCATAAGCAAAGACTGTGGGAGACCCACTCCCCAATACTGGAACTTATGTTTGTAATATGCTGTACTGCATGGCTCTTGTAAGGGGCATTGCAAGTTGCTCCGTCCTAATTTTTGGAAGCTTTTGCTTGGAAGGCATAAGCAAATCCTATGGGAGACCCACTCCCCAATAATGGGACTTATGTTTGTAATATGCTGTACTGCATGGTTCTTGTAAGGGGCATTTCAGTTCCTCAAAATTTTTGGAAAGCCTTCCATTCACTGCTTAGGCCAACAGTGCACAGGAGACCCAGTTGCTATAAATGGAAAAAAGGTTTAGTTAAGGCCCTCTGACCTCCATGTCATTTCCAAGGGGCATTGGAGTGCCTCGAAATTTTTGGTAGGCATTGCACTCACTGTATGCCCTATAACTGTGCAGCCAAACCGCTCCTTTTGTTACAGAAACATATCCTACAAGACATATCTGGTTGACTGGCCTGATATTGATGTGAATGGCCCCTGTTCCTCCTGCTCTTTCTCCTTTGCCACTACCTCATCCATCATTTATCACCTGAAGCTTTGTTTTAACGGGAGTCATAGAACTTGGATAGTAGCAGGAAAACATCCAGCAATCCTCGGAGGAGGTAGGATATGCGACAAAACGCTGACCACCTCAGGCATAGCCACTACTACATACATGCGCTTGCATTCCAACAAAACAAAGCAGATGCTAACTTCTATCATCCTCATCATGCTCCTCACTTTGGCACTCTCAACTCCCCTGATGGAGAAGCCAGGGCCCACCGGAGGAGTCTGGTTGTCTGGTGGGCTCGGCCAATGCTGCCCTAAAGCAGGCCAGGCTAAGAAAATTATGGGAAAGGTTACCAGGACAAATAGGGGTGGCTGGGGACCGAGTATGGACAACCGGCCGCCCCCTGGAGGCTGGGGAGCAAGCGGGGACATCCGGCCACCGTGCGGCTGGGGACTGAGTATGGATACCAGGCCGCCGACGCAGCCATGGCGTGGTGGCCAGATTCCGCCTCCACATGCCTAAAAGGCCCAATTTAAAGTGCAAGCAAGCAGTATGGTATTGCATCCTGGGGGTGGGTGGCAGGCTGCATAGTTGCGCTTGCATTGCAAGGAATGGGAGAGGTACAATTGAACACTGCCCTGGGACAAGGACTTGAACGGGGATAGTTGCAAGTCTGCAACGACAGGTGCAGGGTGGGAGGCATCTTCACATGTACCATGAACAGGGGTTTGGCATGCACACACTACAGCGGAATAGGCTCTCCTTCCCACTAAATGCACTGGGGAGGGCACAGGTAATGTTTTGGTATACGCGCTTAATCTTATGTATAAGGCACACCAGGACAAATAGGGGCGGCTGGGGACTGAGTATGGATACCTCGCTGCCGAAGCAGCCATGAGGTAGTGGCCAGCTTCGGCCTCCTCCAAACTAAAAGGCCCCATTTCAAGTGCAAGCTAGCAGTATGGCATTGCAGTCTGGGGGTGGGTGGGTGGCAAGCTGCACACTTACACTTGCATTAAAAGAAAACAAAGCAGATGCTAACTTCTGTCATCATCATCATGCTCCTCGCCTTGGCACTCTCAACTCCCCTGATGGAGAAGCCAGGGCCCACCGGAGGAGTCTGGTTCTCTGGTGGGCTCGTCCAATGCTGCCCTAAAGCTGGCCAGGCTAAGAAAAGTGTGTGGGGGGATGTTCCAAGGAGAAATAGAGGAGGCTGGGGACCGAGCATGGACACCCGGTCGCTGGGCGGCTGGGGACTGAGTATGGATTCCAGGCCGCCAACGCAGCCATGACGTGGTGGCCAGATTCTGCCTCCACATGCCTAAAAGGCCCAATTTCAAGTGCAAGCAAGCAAGCAGTATAGTATTGCAGCCTGGGGGTGGGTGGGTGGCAGGCTGCATACTTGCAAGGAATGGGGGAGGTACAATTGAACATTGCCCTGGGACTACAACTTGCACGGGGATAGTTGCAAGTCTGCATCTTCTGATGCGGCAAGGATCACTTATGATGGGCACACTTTTAGACAGTGAACTGGGTGTCAGAGATGCTTCCAGGGGTCTTCCCCATGCTGTTCCCATGTCTTTTCAGCACTTTATGCATGTGTCACACAGCACATGGCCAGATAAGGTTGTAAAATGTTAAAATGACATTTCCCGGTGAATGCATTTGTCACAGTTGAAAGCTATACAAAAGTGCAAAAATGCATAAAAAATGCTACTTGTGAACATAGCCCAAGGTGTGGAGGAGTATTTTTGTTTTTGGTTATTTATTTTACCCTATACACAAGTCTTTACCCTGGGAAAGAAATTCCTTAACATATTTCACAGGAAAAAAGTTTCCGCTTCGTTTTTGAACGTTTTATTGTGAGCCCGTAAAAGTGGCTTAATACCTCTGACCACGTTGTTGACAGCAGAGACCTGGGGGTCAGAAATGCTTCCTGGGGCGATCCCCATGCTGCCCCCTTGTCATTTGAGCACTGTCACTATAGTTTTGGGCACTGGTTAGGCTTTTAAAAGACTGCCGGGGTGCCACTGCAAAAATGCTCGGGTCTCCCATAGACTAACATTGGGCTCGTTGCTCGGGTCGAGCACCCGAGTATCATGGCGAGCTTGGCCCGAGCTTCGAGCACCCAAGCATTTTAGTGCTCGATCAACACTAATTACGACCTATTGTGGAAACATTACCATCATATCTGAAGGACACTTCGGACTTTCTGAAAAGAGTGGATGGGATCCAGGTAGACAAAAGTGTGATCATGGTCACATGTGATGTGGAATCCCTTTATACGTCAATACGTCATGATGACGGAATTAAGGAAGTAACATCTTTTCTAAAGATGTCCAATATTGGCAGAGATTTTGGTGATTTGATCATCATACTCTTAGACTTTGCCTTAAAAGACAATTTCTTCATCTTTAAGGACGCCTTCTTCCTACAGCTCCGGGGCACGGCTATGGGGGCAGCTTGTGCCCCCTCTTATGCCAATTTGTTCCTGGGGCTGTGGGAAAGAGAGGTGTTCATGGCCAACCCAGTTCCTCAAATTGATAAGGTTTTATATTGGGGTCGTTTTATTGACGATGTATTCTTTCTGTGGCAGGGATCTGAGGAGGATCTCACATCATTTATGACTGCCCTGAATGATAATGACCTCAATATCAAACTCACCTTTAAACATGGACAACATCAAATGGATTTTTTGGATGTCTTAATAGACATAGATCAGGATGAATTCATTCAAACGGACGTTTACCGCAAACCGACTTCAGCAAATTCTCTCTTATTTGCTGCTTCCTCACACCCTAAGAGTCTTGTGAACAGCATTCCAACTGAACAATTCCTCAGAATGCGTCGCATATGTTCAAGTGATGCCAAATTTGAGATTCAAGCAAATTTACTAAAAGATAGGTTCAGTGATAGGGGCTACAGCGAAAAAACAATTCAATGCAGCTCTAAGGGCCCACAATGGGGCTGTCGCCCCTGCGGTGGATGTGTAGCTTGCCCAAATATTGAGTCAACAAAGATATTTACCAATGCAGATAATTCTAGGAATTTTATGATTACCCACACAATGTCCTGCAATACAGCTGGTGTGATTTATAGTGCCAGGTGTCCTTGCAATAAGATCTACATTGGGATGACAACAAGAGAACTCCGCAGAAGGACACGGGAACACGTCTTAGACATAAAGGCCGCCAGAGAAAGTGATACCCTTGAAGAATTGAAAACCATACCCCGTCATTTCAAAAAATTTCACGACTCTGACCCCTCGACATTGAAGGTAAGTGGCATTGACAGAGTTTACCCTAGCATTCGGGGTGGTAATTGGAAAAAAATACTGGCACAAAAGGAGGTGAGATGGATAACCATTTTAAATGCCATGTCACCTTATGGTCTTAACGAATCTTATAGTTTTGCACCTTTTCTCTGAGTTATTTCTGGTCCCATTGCGCTTCATCATCACTTTTTGTCTTATGCTGCTTGTTTTTAATGTTGGTTTTACTCATTTGTTTGTTTTTAATTATTTCTTTTTATTTCAGTTTCTCTGGCTTGTTTTTTGCCAATGATACTTACCCTGCGGCCGGTCATTTCCACCTCAGTGGACTACGAAGAATCGTTATGGAGGATGTCAGTTTACCACATGCTTGGTTCTGAGAGGAATAATCCTAACATCACACCCGTCACTGTGTATTTTATTATATATATTTTTTTGCACGTGTCATTATATTGTTATATATTTTTTTTTGGAAATGGATTTGTGGTCACATATTCATGTGCCCTATATTCAATTGAAATTGTGTTAGATTTCACTTACTTTGTTTTGTTCACTTTATATATATTTCAATATATACTTTGTCAGTATTACTACTTGTTTTGATCATGGTCACTGGTCACTGGGTAGTCCGTAATGGATTTTCCTCTTTATTATCTTTATTTTTATATGTGCACTTGCCCCTTTCCTATTTATTTTATGTGGTTTAGGAATTGAAAGTCGCTTTTAAACACTGCATCTTCCATCCAGCACTCACAGTGTCATCACACTTAGCTTTTTCCCAACGACATGTTGTGTCACCCTGGCCTGGATGCCACAAATATAATAAAGCTGTGTCTGAGAGCAAGGGGGAGGTTCTCTGGTCAGGGGAACATTAGCATGCAATACCTCCTGTCTCAGGCCAGTAGGGGGAGCAGGCTGCCCCTATAAAAGCTGGAACTGAGGGCAGGGTTAGGGAGAACTGGACGACCTGTCTCTGGAATGAGAGGTGTCCCAGAGCAGTGAGGGACAGTTGTATTGCACCCTAAGAGGACGTGTGGCAGTAGGAGAGGCACAAGCCAGGGACAAGAGGTGAAGTACGCCTGTCTTGGCAGATAAAGAACCAAATTTACCAGACTTTGGCGTCTGAGGCTGTGAGGATTCCACGTCCTTCAGCAGATAACCAGTCCGCAGGGGACTGTACGTTCCTTGGCCTAAGAAGCCCGGAGGCTCTGCCACAGCAGAAGGGACCAGTAGAGCCGTACCAGGCCGGGAGTAGAAAGGAACCCACGTTGCAAACCATACGGGCGAGAGGACACAGTGAGCTCGGGACCGTGGGCTGTTACCCTACCAGGAGGAGATAGCCAGAAGGAGCGCAGAGAGCACGGTAGGCCTACACCCTCACTCTGACCAGGGCCAATTTCCCGTTTGCTCTCAGACGTCCAGGCCCCCTCCTAGCCGGGCCTGTTTGTGGATCAGTTCACCTGTTCTAGTAAAGACCCTGGACTGTTGTCTGTGTGCTCCTTGCTCCTCCAGCACTAACGGTACAAGGACGTCCTGCACCATCACCCCCATCTTCCATTATACTGCCCTGAGGCCGCACTCTTCCCGTGGGGAGTCACACTATCCCAGCTGCATACATCATCAGCCCCAGCGGTCTACCTGGCAGCGGCGGTCCGCACTGACCGCAATCCACGGGTGGCGTAGTCGGACACATCAACAGCGCGTCGCAGACTACCAATGGTCTGACCACCCTGAGCCACGGAACCAGGTTGCCACTACTACCCCCATCGTTTCCCGATTGCCCGGCTCCGAGTGCCCCAAGGCCCAGGGGGTGAGTCAATGTCACCAGGGATTTCCCTTACTCAATTTGACATGTGGGCTGACGCATTTCTGGATTTTCCTTCATGCAGTCCACGCTGACACGCACGCCGACGTCACTTCCTCCCGGGCGGCCGCACTCCATGGAGACGCGTCTGCTTGGCAGGATCTGATGCCGGGACTACCATGCATGGCATGTGCGGATCCCTCCCCTCTTTACTTCCCTCCCTCTCCTCTGTATCACCTGTTTATACTAATGGATTACCGGCTCGCCCTATATATACAGGCATCTTCATATTTCATCCATATCCTTGACAAAGCATCAGCGAAACGCGCGTCGTATGTGAGGTGTGGCATCCTGGGGGTTAGTTTACACATTTATGTTACATCAGCTCTTTTTTATTATGGGCTGAATTCTCTCCCTACAACTGTTAAATGGTCACTGGCTAGATACCTTGATACATACCTAAACCTTGGAGTATTGAGCTGGGGGCATCATTAGTTTACATGCAGCACTGTGCACTTTATTTATTCGCATATTTATCTATTTATATACATATTTTTCCATCTTTCCCCTCATGCTTTTGCTCAAATTTAGATTTTTGATGTATATTGTTGGCAGCCACACATCTTAGTGACATTTCCCATTGTGGTTTCAGTTGTTATGTATTTGGACATGCGAGTCTTTATTTATTATTGATTTTCATTGACGTATATATTTTTTCTCCTCTGTATGCTCTTGACCTCTGATTTTTTACCCCTTGTCCCCTTATTTTCTATATTTGTTTTTAATCTTTATGATTTAATAAATTTAGTGATTTTATGATCGTACCTTGAATTTGATGTGTCTAATTTTAGGTTGTGCATTTTGATTGACACACAAATAGTATCATTCTGCTCTAATAGCTAATTTTTTGTGGTCTTTGGTATTTTTGTATCCTTCTTCCTTTAGGACCCAGCAGCTACCTCCACCTTCTGCTGCTGATTGACAGACCCTTGCTTGGTAGTTAAAAACTCTCAGTTTCTCCAGAGAGGCACCGGTGATAGTTTTATGTACCTCTGTGTTGGCTTGGAGCACTAGCAGTTGGCTAGTTTCTTCTCTGGTGCCCTTGGAGGACAGTTGGCATTATCTCTCTGGTGTCTGCTCAAGCTAAGTGTATCTCCTTTGTTTGTCTACCTTGTTGTCTTTAGTTTGTAGTGGGGCCTGACCAGTGTTCAACCTGTCCCCTACTTATCTAGGGCCAAGCTCTTGGGACATTCTGGGCTTAGGTTCCTGCTCGGCGATAGGTGTGGAACTTATATAGGGACGATACGGTAGGCAGAGTGATATTAGATCTGCCTAGGCGTCTGCACTCCCCATTTCCCTAGTGTTTGGACTTCCTTCCCCTCTTCCCTTCGTGTTGCACTTAGTCTTTTCCTCACCTTGCGTGACATTACAACAGGCACATAGTTAGCAACTACCTGCATGTTAGTTCTTAGGCACATAGAAAAAACATGAAATAGTCCCTTTAATGAAACCACACTCAAAGCTTGAACGCAGCATATTTTCTTATTTTTGCTCATGGACAAGTAGTAAAGACATGGTAGAAGTTCAATAGTTTTTTCCTGATGCAATAGAACATGAATAGTGGTGGAGAGGTGGCAATGGAGGAAGGCAATTTTTTATTGCAATAACACTTAAGTGTAATCTAGTAGAGCAGTAATTTTATTATTGAATGTTTGCATCTTATCTATTAGACCGGCAGACATTGAAAACATCAATTTGCTTGACTGCTCTGGAATTGTTTCCTTACAATAAGCTCGCTTCGGATTTACTCTGCTGACAGGCATCCGATCAAAGTCAATTGTTGCCTGCGCACAATTCAGAGGTAAGAGGTAAAGAGAGCGGACGATTCTGTTTGTATCAGGGGAGTAAGCAATGATGAAATGAAATAACCAATTTAGTCAGCTGTCAGTACTGGTTCACCACATACAATGTATTATGGCAAACACATCGAGAAAAGTGTCAGCAGCAAATTGTCCTGTGTGATCATACACCAATGTTCTTTGTGGATTACATTAAATGGGCGCAAAAGACAGGAGGATTTGGGAAGAAAAAGAAGTCATCTGGACTAAAAGAGCACTAAAGATGGCATTTTGATTAGCAACACAATGGCGGTGATCACTGTGGGGGTCAATGTGAGGAATGGATGAAGGTGCAGGGGTAGATCCAAATATTGAAGCTTTCCACTGATTGGGGCCCTATATTTTCCATTCTTTACCCACTGACACTGTATATTTGATGTTTGCCTATGGTTCACTGTATGTAAGGTTCACACATACGAAGTGTTGGGATGCATAGACCCCTAGGCAGATCCAATGACACCCTGCCTACCCTACCGTCCCTATATTGGTTCCACACCAATCGCCGAGCAGGAAACCTAAGCCCTGTATATCCATAGAGCTAGGCCCTAGATAGCGGGGTGAGGACTGGTCAGTCCCCACTATAAACTAAAGACAACAAGGGAGACAAACATAGGGGGGAAACTTAGCTTGAGCAGACACCAGAAAGATAACACCAAACATCCTCCAAGAGCACCAGAGAGGAAGCTGGCTGACTGCTATAGCTCCAAGCCTTTACAAGGGAAAATGAGAATATCACCGGTGACTCCCTGAAGCAGACTGAGAGTTTATAAACACCCAGACCAGGTTGTGTCAATCAGAGCAGGAGGGAGGTTGCCGCTGGGTCCAAAAGTGAGAAGGATTAAGAAGGCGTCTGCAATGCCAAACACAGTGACCTTCTGCATCCAGATGCAGAGCCACTGTCTGATACATCTGACACACCCGTGACACATACAGAGGCAGGGCTCGTGCACACAACCGGTTATATCGTACGAGTGCTATCCGTGGTTTTTATCCATGATATTCTACAGGGCTGTGCACATGGAAAACATAGGAGACATGTCCAATGCTAAACACCATGCTCTGTGCCTACACTTTAATGTATAACCATAACTGCCAAGCTCTGTTCCTCAACTATAATAAATAACTGCCAAGCTCTGTGCCTCAACTATAATACATAACTGCCAAGCTCTGTGCCTCAACTATAATCATAACTGCCAAGCTCTGTGCCTCAACTATAATATATAACTGCCAAGCTCTGTGCCTCAACTATAATACATAACTGCCAAGCTCTGTGCCTCAACTATAATACATAACTACCAAGCTCTGTGCCTCAACTATAATATATAACTGCCAAGCTCTGTGCCTCAACTATAATACCTAACTGCCAAGCTCTGTGCCTACACTCTAATGTGTAACCATAACTGCCAAGCTCCGTGCCTCAACTATAATACATAACTGCCAAGCTCTGTGCCTCAACTATAATACATAACTACCAAGCTCTGTGCCTCAACTATAATAGATAACTGCCAAGCTCTGTGCCTCAACTATAATACATAACTGCCAAGCTCTGTGCTTCAACTATAATACATAACTGCCAAGCTCTGTGCCTACACTCTAATGTGTAACCATAACTGCCAAGCTCTGTGCCTCAACTATAATACATAACTGCCAAGCTCTGTGCCTCAACTATAATACATAACTACCAAGCTCTGTGCCTCAACTATAATATATAACTGCCAAGCTCTGTGCCTCAACTATAATACCTAACTGCCAAGCTCTGTGCCTACACTCTAATGTGTAACCATAACTGCCAAGCTCCGTGCCTCAACTATAATACATAACTGCCAAGCTCTGTGCCTCAACTATAATATATAACTGCCAAGCTCTGTGCCTCAACTATAATACATAACTGCCAAGCTCTGTGCCTCAGCTATAATGCATAACTGCCAAGCTCTGTGCCTCAACTATAATACATAACTGCCAAGCTCTGTGCCTCAACTATAATATATAACTGACAAGCTCTGTGCCTCAACTATAATACATAACTGACAAGCTCTGTGCCTACACTCTAATGTGTAACCATAACTGCCAAGCTCTGTGCCTCAACTATAATACATAACTGCCAAGCTCTGTGCCTCAACTATAATACATAACTACCAAGTTATGTGCCTCAACTATAATATATAACTGCCAAGCTCTGTGCCTCAACTATAGTACATAACTGCCAAGCTCTGTGTCTAAACTTTCATACGTATGTACCAAGCTCTTTGCCTGAGCTCTAATGCATAACTGTCAAGCTCTGTGTCTAAACTCTCTTGTGTAACTAGCAAGCTCTGTATCTGAACTCTAATGAATGACTGCCAAGCTGTGTAATGTTTAATGTTTAATAATCCCAGCTCTGTGCTAGTGTTGAGCCACCCCTGTAGTGTTCGAGTTCGGTTCGGTTCGTCGAACACCCGTGTGTTCGCCGAACTGTTCGTCGAACTGTTCGTCGAACACCTTCGAACACCGTTAAAACCAATGGCAGGCAAACAAAAACACATAGAAACACATAGAAAACACCTTCAGAGGTGTCCAAAAGCTGACAAACTGCTCAGAAGACACAACTAACACATGGAAAAGTGACAAGTACATATAGTAATGCAAAAAGAAAAGAGGTGGAGGAGTAAAAGGAGGGGGAGACACAGATATAGGCATGTCATGCCCTTCTAAAATCCAAAAAGTGAGAAGCCGACACGTTCAGTCCGCTCCTGCCCGTGCCACCTCCGCGTCGCCAGGTTTGTGCCAGAGCCGCGGTGAACCCTGACGGCTAGCCCCCCTCTCCCAATACTGGTGCCTGTCCGCTGGTGGGTCGAGCGAGCCCCCCTGTGGTGGAGGCAGCTCTAAGTTTTTTAATTTAAATTGTCTCTCTAATTTGAATGAATACACTTTAAATCCATTTACAAGGATCTATTGGAGGGCAAGTCTCATGCCAGCAGCCGCGTAATTCCAGCTCCAGTAGCGTCCACTAAAGCTGCTGCAGTTAAAAAGCTTTTATAAGGATCGAGCTCGGCTGTCCACCGCAAGGCATCCTACTGCCAGTCCCAGCCCCTATGCCTTGGGGTGCCTCCTGATGCTCTTCACTGAGTGTCCCGTGGTCCCAAAGCATTTCCTTTGAAAAAATTAAGTGTCCAAACTACAGGTGGTGTAGCTTGCTTAACAGCCGGGATAATCCGCTGACTAGCAGACACTGCTACTAGGCACAAAGTACTTCCTGGGCTAGATGCAGTTAAAAATTTGTAATTAGATACTCTCGTTGGATGCTGAGAAAGCATTCCATAGAGTCTCCTGGCACGCCATATATGATTCTCTTAAAAATCTTGGGGTAGGGGTCTAGGGGACCCTTTTATAGCCAAAATCATGGCCCTGTATCGCAATACGTCACCTAGGCTGAAGATAAATGGAACTGTAGCACCCTGAGGGCTCGGTTGCTACAGAGGTATTGCACCTCACCCAGAGGTGTGATATCTCACTCTCAGGTAAGGATGTAGTGTGGATCAGGACCCGACACCTGCATGCATTACACCACATTGCCGTGGGGCAGGGCGACCAATATGCCCCTGAGATGGGCACAAAAGTCCCTGTCCCTGGCTGGAGTGGGGGGAGGGAACACTGAGGAAGGGGAACCCTGTAGTGCAGGAGCAGGGAGGAAGCAGTTCCTGGGTGCATTGAGAAGGGAGTATAAAAGGTGGGCACCATCTTAGTTCAGTGCAGAGAAGTCTGAGCAGAAGTGGCAGGGAGCAGGGGCTCTGCATGAGCTCTGCTCCGGAGGCGGGCCTAGTAACAGAGGCCCAGGCCTGGAAGAGGGAGAAGGAAGGAAGAGGAGCGGAGAAGGCTCCAGGAACGAGGAACGAAGGGATCCCAGGGGTGCGGACGGGCGAGTCGCCACCGCACGCCCGAATCCACCTGCGTGGAGGGGTCAGGCCAAAGGGGGAGACCGGTCCCCGAAACTAGTGGAGGCAGGAAACGACCCTCAGCTAGAAACCGGAGGCTGTGACATTTTATGTGGCGCAGCCCCTCTCTACACCCGCTAGGAAGGCACAACATAGGGTCAGGTAAACTGGCGCCAAGTTTACCAAGAGGAGGCCCGAGGCAGCCGGACAGAAGGGTTGGTAAGAAAGGCCAGACAAAGGACACACAAAGGGGGTCCTGTGAAGCGCTCCAAAGTTATCTGGGAGTTGTCTGAGCCCCTTACCTGGTGAGCACAGTACGACGTGGGCAGCCGTTACCTGCAGACGTGGTCTGGATAATAAGAACTGTGAGTAAAGGCCCTGGACTGCATCACTGACTCCGTGTCGTTACTGCTGCTGCCCTGCACCATCACCCCCATCCTCCGCATACACTGCCCTGAGGCTATACTCCTCCCGTGGGGAGTTATGCTACGCTCTGCTGCACCCACAACACCAGCCTCAGCGGTCTGCCCTGGAGCGGCGGTTCACTCTGACCGCAATCCACGGGTGGCGTAGTCGGACATTTAAACATCAAAACCACATAAATAGTTCCGCCACTGGTTTGACCACCCTGAGCCACGGAATCAGGTCGCCGCCACGGAGACTACAACCACCAGCATCCACCAAAAAGGGTCCGGCTCCGGGTGTCCCAAGGCCCAGGGGGCGCGTCAGAACATTTTCATCACCTTTCACAATCACCAATGGGACAAGGCAGGGATGTTCTCTGTCCCCTCTCTTATACATCCTAGTGACGGAGCACCTGCTCTCATCAATTCGCCATAACCCCAATATTAGGTGGATTGAGGTGGGAGGCACCGAGTACAAGTGCTCTCTATTTGCTGATGATGCCCTAGTATATATCACTCAATCACATATATCCATCCATGCTGTTATGGCTGAAATAGATCACTTTGTTACATGGTCAAATTTTAAAATCAATGCAGCGAAGTCTGAGGCCCTCGATGTCTCCCTCCCCAAATCCATATAGGATTCCATCCAGTCCAACTTTCCCTTTGCCTGGCCCTCACAGGGTATCAAATACTTAGGAATTCCTATTCATAGAGACCTCTCCCATCTATGTTATCTTAATTTTGGGCCCTTTATTGAACAACTCCGTACAGACCACGGTTGGCAAGTTAGAACTGTAAGATTCACTACGTGAACCACTGGTGTTTTGTGGAAAAGCACATGTACACTGTGTTCCAAATTATTATGCAAAAAGTGCTTAGGAGTGATAAGGGAAGAATTTGTTTGTTTGTCAGTTAAACTCATTGATGGTGATGTGTGTCAGGGCTCTTTATATCACTGTAAGCAATTGCAGACACCTGTGCTAATTAGTTTGGCAGGTGTGTCCAATGAAAGGCAAGACTACTTAAGAAGGCTGTCTCACATTATTAAGCAGCCTACATTTTCTGCCAAAATGGGAAAGAAAAAGGATGTGTCGGCTGCTGAGAAGCAACAAATTGTGGAGTGTTTAGGTCAAGGCATGACTACAATCAACATTGTGCGATGATCAGGATGAAGTGTCTTGGCAATCAAGAAGTATGTAGCTGATTCACAGTACACACGTGTGCATGCTGATAAGGGCCAATTGAGGACTCTTTCCTACAGGCAATTACGTCAGGTTAAAAGAGCAGCGGCAAAAAAGCCTTGTCATAGCAGCAGACAAGTTTTTGAAGCTGCTGGTGCCTCCAACGTCCCCCGAACAACAAGATGCAGGGTCCTTCAGAGGTTTGCAGCTGTGCATATGCCATCCTGTCGACCTCCTCTATCCACTTCACACAAGCAGAAACGGCTCCAGTGGGCCAAACATTACATGAAGACTGATTTCAAAACTGTTTTGTTCACGGATGAGTGCCGTGCAGCGCTCGATGGTCCAGATGGATGGAGTGGAGGATGGCTGGTTGATGGACACCCCACGCAAACACGGCTACAGCGCCAACAAGGAGGAGGTGGAGTAATGCTTTGGGCTGGAATCATGGGGAGAGAGATTGTCAGCCCCTTTAGGATCCCTGAAGGCGCTAAAGATGAACTCCATAATGTATGTGGATTTTCTCAAACAGCACTTCCTGCCATGGTTCAAGAAGAAGAACCGTGTATTTCACAGCAAGATCATTTTTTTGCATGATAATGCACCATCTCATGCTGCACATAAAACATCTGCATCTCTGGCTGATATGGGCATAAAAGGGGACAAACTTATGGTGTGACCCCCATGCTCCCCTGACCTCTACCCCATTCAGAACCTTTTGAGCATCATTAAAAGGAGTGTCTATGATGGCGGGAGGCAGTTCACATCTAAGCAACAGCTCTGGGAGGGTATTCTGTTCTCATGCAAAACAATTGAAGCAGAAACCATCCAAAACCTGACAAATTCAATGGACGAGAGAGTTCAGAAGCTCCTTTCGAACAAGGGGTCCTATGTGAAAATGTAACATCACCTAGAATAAAGTTTTGAGTTGAAAACTGTTTGATTTCAGTTTCTAACAACCTGCTAATGCTTATAATTTCAAAAATGACCATTTTTTTGGTCTTTATTAAAATGAAAAGGTTGATCGAAAAGTTTGGGGGATCTAAGAGTGTGGCAACCCAGTAGTCATGATTACTTCGAATTCTGACAATATGAGGGTCATGCTGCAGGTAGTGCAGCAAGAAGGCACTTATGTGTCTTGCGCATCTCGGAGCCCCAAAATTATTTTCCGGGCTAGATGCAGCTAAAAATTATTATTAATTTTAAATCTGGTGAAGCTTTAGTATAGATGGCCTAATAGGATCAGTGCTGCACACTGCTACAAAGCCCAAATTATTTTCCAGTCAAGATACAGATAAACATGATTAGTAATTTTAAATCTGGTGGAGCTTATTATAGATGGCCTAATAGAATCAGTGCTGCACACTGCTACAAAGCCCAAATTATTTTCCAGCCAAGATACAGATAAACATGATTAGTAATTTGAAAGCTTAAAACGGTTGGTAGGGTGATTTTAACCAATCATCAAGCTTTTACTCTCCCCAGGATGACACAGGGGTAGAAAAGTCGTTTCGGATCCATGATTTGTTCATCTTTATGAACGTGAGTCTGTCTACATTATCAGTGGAGAGCCGCATGCGCTTATCTGTCAGCACACCACCAGCAGCGCTGAACACACGTTCAGACAGAACGCTGGCTGCGGGGCATGACAAGATCTCCAAGGCGTAAGTGGCTAGCTCCGGCCATTTATCCAGATTGGAAGCCCAAAAAGAGCAAGGGTCCAGTGACACAGTCATGGCTTCAATGTTTACTTGGAGATACTCCTGTACCATCGTCTCTAGGCGTTGACTATGTGTCAGACTTCTTGTCTCCTGTGGCCTTGCAAAGGATGGGCTAAAAAAGTGGTGAAATGATTCCGCAAAATTGATGTTACCAGCAGATACTGTGGTTCTGTTGCGGTTTGAGTGCTGAACACTTGACGGTCCCACGGTTGGCAAGTTGGAACTGTGAGATTCACTACGTGCACCACTGGTATTTTGTGGAAAAGCACATGTAAGATTCTGCAACAGTCTCTGCTGATACTCCTGCATGCGTGCATCCCTTTCTATGGCAGGAATAATTTCTGCAAATTTACTTTTGTACCGGGGATCTAACAGTGCGGCAAACCAGTAGTCAGGATTATTTCTAATTCTCACAATTCGAGGGTCATGTTGCAGGTAGTGCAGCAAGAAGGCACTCATGTGTGTTGCGCATCCAGGAGCACCAAGTCCCTGTTGTGTTGGTGGCGAGGTAACAATCATGCTTCCTTCCTCTGTCCTCTCCCCCCAACCTCGCACAACAGAAATGTGATCAAGGTCTCCCTCATCTGATGAGTCTTCCATCAGTTCGTCCTCCACTTCTTCCTGGGCTCCTGCACCTTCCTCACTAGTTTGGCTGCTACCATGCGCCCTGGTAAAACCATCTCCCCCACCCTCACATGCCTGCCGCCTTGGTGCTGCCGACCGTCTGGACCTTGCAGATGTTAGCCCTTCCGCATACAACTCCTCCTCCTCTACTTCCTCCACCTCCTCTTGTGCCACCACCTGACTCCGAATTCTGTTTAACATGTGCTCCAGCATGTAAATCACCGGAATAGTCATGCTGATAATGGCATCGTCAGCACTAAACATCTTCGTCGCCATTTCAAAACTGTGCAGAAGGGTGCATAGGTCCCTGATCTGAGACCACTCCTCCAGCGTGATTTGCCCCACCTCTGGATCTCATTGGCCCAGGCTATACGTCAGAACGTATTGCACCAGGGCTTGTCGGTGCTGCCACAGTCGCTGCAACATGTGCAGAGTTGAATTCCACCGGGTAGGCACATCGCATTTTAGCCGGTGAAGTGGCAGGCCCAACGACTTCTTTAGAGATGTAAGTCGCTGAGCTGCGGGATGCGAACGGCGGAAGTGAGCACACAGCGACCGTGCTCTCTGCAGAAGGCCATCTAGTCTGGGACAGTGGGCTAAAAATTGCTGGACAACCAGGTTCAACACGTGAGCCATACAAGGCACGTTTGTGACATTGCCCCGGCGAAGGGCCGCACCCAGGTTTGCAGCATTGTCGCACACGGCCTTCCCTGGTTTCAGGTAAAGTGGAGACAACCATTCATGAAATTGGTTCTCCAGAGCTGACCACAACTCCTTAGCTGTGTGACTCACATTTCCCAGAAATTTCAATGTAAAAACCGCCTGATGACGTTGAGCCCTACTGCCAGCATAGTAAGGAGGTGTGCAGGATCCCTTCTGCGCAGTTAGAAAGCTTGTGGAATGACCAGACAGGCTTTGGGTGCAGGTGGAAGACCGAGAGGAGGTTGAGGAGGCAGAATCAGTGGAGGAACTTTGACATAAAGAGGATTGACGCACAACTCGTGGGGACGGCAAGACTTGGACAGCAGCCCCTTGTCCTGCTGTCACCATAGTTACCCAGTGCCCAGTCAGCGACATGTAACGCCCCTGTCCATGCCTACTCGTCCAAGTGTCTGTGGTGAAATGCACCCTGTCACACACAGAGTTTCTCAAAGAAGCGGTGATGTTGTGTGCGACATGCTGGTGGAGCGCAGGCACACCTTTCTTTGAGAAGTAGTGCCGACTGGGCATCTGGTACTGGGGCACTGCGACGGACATAAGGTCTCGAAAATCCTCTGTGTCCACCAGGCGGAAAGGCAGCATTTCTGTAGCCAAGAGCTTGCAGATGGTGAAATTCAACCTCTTAGCTTTCTCATGGCTAGGAGGAAATGGTCTTTTACTTGTCCACATCTGAGGGACCAAGGGCTGGCTATTGTGCTTAGACGGGGTTGATAAGGGTGTCCCCGTCAAACTGCCGGTCTGTGAGGAAGATGCAGGCGGACATGTTAGGTTGCCTTGATCCAAAGGTGGTGCTATCGATGTCGGACAGCGCTCAACACCAGCTGGTGTTACCACCTCCAAAGAAAATGATGACCTGCCAATCACGCTGGCTGTTGCGGGTAAAGAGGTGGCAGGTCTGCACCCCAAAACAGGTGTGACTGCTGTCCCCCCAGTCACAGAGGATGAAGAGGCCGCGGATGCACAAGATATGGCAGACGGTGGTTGGCCCGGCCGGCTAGGCCGCATTTTAGCACACTGAGCTTCCCACTGCAACTTATGCTTCATGTCCATGTGCCGGTTCATGCATGAAGTACTCAAACTATGTATTTTTTGGCCTCTACTTAGCTTTTGCTGACAAATGTTTCAGATAACACGAGTTGGGTCATCTTTATCGATCTGAAAAAATGCCCAGGCTATGCAAGACTTAGCACCCATGTGACCTGAAGAGCCACCACGACTTGTGGTGAGAGGCAGAGTTGTGTTTGAGGATGCAGTTGTTGACGTGCTTCCAGTACTACGTCTCTGTCCAGGAAGGCGCAACCTGACCTCGTCGTCACTAGCATCTTCCTCCACCTCCTCTGCTGACCTCATCTCTTGGCTGACTGTGGGTTGACAGTAAGTGGGATCTCCAACCTCATCATCATCACCCTGTGCGTTATCACACCCGTCATCCTCAGAGCCAACCTGTTCCTGCCCTGACAAAAAACTAAAGTTGTCTCTCCAATCAGGTATTTGAGTCTTATCATCGTCTTCCTCATTGTCTCCACCAACAGGAGTTACAGTTTGGGAATGAGGGTCTACATTATGGTCAGAACCTTCTGCGTCTGGTCCTGGATCCGACTCATAAAGATTCTGGGCATCAGTGCAGATCATTTCCTCGTCTGGATTCACAGAAGCGCTGGAGTCGACCTCTGATTCCCAGGCTATAGTATGAGTAAACAGCTCTGCAGACTCAACCATCTGTTCTACCTCATACTCAGACGGGCAGCTGGAGATTTGGGAGCTGTGAGGAAGCAAGTGCGATTGGGGTGACACCTTTGAGGACTGGAGTATTTGTGATGTTGAAGTTGATGTGGAGGAGAGCCCACTTAAAGGAGCACTTGATATCCGTTGAAGCACCTGCTGTTTTTGTGCCTCATCTGGAATTTGTAGCGATTGGCGTGGCCGTAAGAAAGGGATCTTATCACATTGTCCGCTAAAAGAAGTAGACATTTTAGTTTGGCTGTAAGATGGTCTTTCTTCTGCAGATGTTACTGTTGCTTTAACACCTACCCCACGGACACAACCTTTTTTCCCCTTCCCAACACGCCTATTCCCCTTTCCACCAGCAGCAGGCCTTTTTCCACTCATTTTGGTGGTTAACTAATTCACAACTCTGGAGTTGTTTGCACAAAAAAACAATGGATGGGAACCGAGCAGAGCTGAGTGGCCAAACTGTGGTATTAGGCCAAAACTATTGTCTGGGTTAGATGCAGAAAAAAATTATATTCAATTTGCAACCTGATGGAGGTCAGTATAGATGGACTAATAGAACAAGTCCCACACACAGCTAGAAGCCCAAATATTTTTTCAGAGGTAGATGCAGAAAAATTTTTTATTCAGTTTGCAACCTGATGGAGGTCTGTATAGATGGATTAATAGAACAAGTCCCACACACAGCTACAAGCCCAATATTTTTTCAGAGGTAGATGCAGAAAAAAAATGTATTCAGTTTGCAACCTGATGGAGGTCAGTATAGATGGACTAATAGAGAAAGTCCCACACACTGCTAGAAGGCCAAATATTTTTTCAGAGCTAGATGCAGACAAAAATTATATTCAATTTGCAACCTGATGGAGGTCAGTATAGATGGACTAATAGAACAAGTCCCACACACAGCTAGAAGCCCAAATATTTTTTCAGAGGTACAGTAGATGCAGATAAAAATTGTTTTTAATTTGCAACCTGATGGAGGTCAGTATAGATGGACTAATAGAGAAAGTCCCACACACTGCTAGAAGGCCAAATATTTTTCAGAGCTAGATGCAGAAAAAAATTATATTCAGTTTGCAACCTGATGGAGGTCTGTATAGATGGATTAATAGAACAAGTCCCACACACAGCTAGAAGCCCAAATATTTTTTCAGAGGTAGATGTAGATAAAAATTATTTTTAATTTACAACCTGATGGAGGTCAGTATAGATGGACTAATAGAGAAAGTGCCACACACTGCTAGAAGGCCAAATATTTTTTCAGAGCTAGATGCAGATAAAAATTATTTTTAATTTGCAACCTGATGGAGGTCAGTATAGATGGACTAATAGAGAAAGTCCCACACACTGCTAGAAGGCCAAATATTTTTTCAGAGCTAGATGCAGATAAAAATTATATTCAATTTGCAACCTGATGGAGGTCAGTATAGATGGACTAATAGAACAAGTCCCACACACTGCTAGAAGGCCAAATATTTTTTCAGAGGTAGATGCAGATAAAAATTATTTTTAATTTGCAACCTGATGGAGGTCAGTATAGATGGACTAATAGAGAAAGTCCCACACACTGCTAGAAGGCCAAATATTTTTTCAGAGCTAGATGCAGAAAAAAATTATATTCAGTTTGCAACCTGATGGAGGTCTGTATAGATGGATTAATAGAACAAGTCCCACACACAGCTAGAAGCCCAAATATTTTTTCAGAGGTAGATGCAGATAAAAATTATTTTTAATTTGCAACCTGATGGAGGTCAGTATAGATGGACTAATAGAGAAAGTCCCACACACTGCTAGAAGGCCAAATATTTTTTCAGAGCTAGATGCAGATAAAAATTATTTTTAATTTGCAACCTGATGGAGGTCAGTATAGATGGACTAATAGAGAAAGTCCCACACACTGCTAGAAGGCCAAATATTTTTTCAGAGCTAGATGCAGATAAAAATTATATTCAATTTGCAACCTGATGGAGGTCAGTATAGATGGACTAATAGAACAAGTCCCACACACAGCTAGAAGCCCAAATATTTTTACAGAGGTACAGTAGATGCAGATAAAAATTATTTTTAATTTGCAACCTGATGGAGGTCAGTATAGATGGACTAATACAACAAGTCCCACACACAGCTAGAAGCCCAATATTTTTTCAGAGTTAGATGCAGAAAAAAATATATTCAGTTTGCAACCTGATGGAGGTCAGTATAGATGGAGTAATAGAACAAGTCCCACACACAGCTAGAAGCCCAAATATTTTTTCAGAGGTAGATGCAGATAAAAATTATTTTTAATTTGCAACCTGATGGAGGTCAGTATAGATGGACTAATAGAGAAAGTCCCACACACTGCTAGAAGGCCAAATATTTTTTCAGAGCTAGATGCAGATAAAAATTATATTCAATTTGCAACCTGATGGAGGTCAGTATAGATGGACTAATAGAGAAAGTCCCACACACTGCTAGAAGGCCAAATATTTTTTCAGAGGTAGATGCAGATAAAAATTATATTCAATTTGCAACCTGATGGAGGTCAGTATAGATGGACTAATAGAACAAGTCCCACACACAGCTAGAAGCCCAAATATTTTTTCAGAGGTACTGTAGATGCAGATAAAAATTATTTTTAATTTGCAACCTGATGGAGGTCAGTATAGATGGACGAATAGAGAAAGTCCCACACACTGCTAGAAGGCCAAATATTTTTTCAGAGCTAGATGCAGAAAAAAATTATATTCAGTTTGCAACCTGATGGAGGTCAGTATAGATGGACTAATAGAGAAAGTCCCACACACAGCTGGAAGCCCAATATTTTTTCAGAGGTAGATGCAGAAAAAAATTTATTCAGTTTGCAACCTGATGGAGGTCAGTATAGATGGAGTAATAGAACAAGTCCCACACACAGCTAGAAGCCCAATATTTTTCAGAGGTAGATGCAGAAAAAAATATATTCAGTTTGCAACCTGATGGAGGTCAGTATAGATGGAGTAATAGAACAAGTCCCACACACAGCTAGAAGCCCAAATATTTTTTCAGAGGTAGATGCAGATAAAAATTATTTTTAATTTGCAACCTGATGGAGGTCAGTATAGATGGACTAATAGAGAAAGTCCCACACACTGCTAGAAGGCCAAATATTTTTTCAGAGCTAGATGCAGAAAAAAATATATTCAGTTTGCAACCTGATGGAGGTCTGTATAGATTGATTAATAGAACAAGTCCCACACACAGCTAGAAGCCCAATATTTTTTCAGAGGTAGATGCAGAAAAAAATATATTCAGTTTGCAACCTGATGGAGGTCAGTATAGATGGACTAATACAACAAGTCCCACACACAGCTAGAAGCCCAATATTTTTTCAGAGGTAGATGCAGAAAAAAATATATTCAGTTTGCAACCTGATGGAGGTCTGTATAGATGGATTAATAGAACAAGTCGCACACACAGCTAGAAGCCCAATATTTTTTCAGAGGTAGATGCAGAAAAAAATATATTCAGTTTGCAACCTGATGGAGGTCAGTATAGATGGACTAATACAACAAGTCCCACACACAGCTAGAAGCCCAATATTTTTTCAGAGGTAGATGCAGAAAAAAATATATTCAGTTTGCAACCTGATGGAGGTCTGTATAGATGGATTAATAGAACAAGTCCCACACACAGCTGGAAGCCCAATATTTTTTCAGAGGTAGATGCAGAAAAAAATATATTCAGTTTGCAATCTGATGGAGGTCTGTATAGATGGATTAATAGAACAAGTCCCACACACAGCTAGAAGCCCAATATTTTTTCAGAGGTAGATGCAGAAAAAAATATATTCAGTTTGCAACCTGATGGAGGTTAGTATAGATGGACTAATACAACAAGTCCCACACACAGCTAGAAGCCCAATATTTTTTCAGAGGTAGATGCAGAAAAAAATATATTCAGTTTTCAACCTGATGGAGGTCTGTATAGATGGATTAATAGAACAAGTCCCACACACAGCTAGAAGCCCAATATTTTTTCAGAGGTAGATGCAGAAAAAAATATATTCAGTTTGCAACCTGATGGAGGTCAGTATAGATGGACTAATACAACAAGTCCCACACACAGCTAGAAGCCCAATATTTTTTCAGAGGTAGATGCAGAAAAAAATATATTCAGTTTGCAACCTGATGGATGTCTGTATAGATGGATTAATAGAACAAGTCCCACACACAGCTAGAAGCCCAATATTTTTTCAGAGGTAGATGCAGAAAAAAATTATATTCAATTTGCAACCTGATGGAGGTCAGTATAGATGGACTAATAGAATGATGCTATGCCCAAAAGATTTTACTTCACTAGGTGCAGTAAAAAAATTGGTATTCTATACACAGGTGGTATATCTTGCAACACAGATAGGCTTCTCCACTGACTAACACACTCTGCAATAGGCCAAAAAGGATTAGCTTTGCTAGATTCAGCCAAATGCTGTGAAAAAAACTTGCACAGCACTGGCACAGACCTGCCTGGCAAAAACTGATAGGAACTGATGTAACCTAGTCCTGAAAAGGACTCCAATTACAATTAGTCTTTACTCCCACAATCTATCTATTTAAGAGCACAGACCTGCCTGATAAAAGTCATAGGAAATGCTGTAACCTAGTCCTTAAAAGGACTGCAATCACAACTATTCCCTACTCCCAAGCTATCTGTAGATTTGTGCGAAAATTGGCTTGAAATTAACAAGGTATAGCGCACACAGCAACAGCGGTGCCGTCTAACACGCAGCTGCAGCAGTGAGAAAATGGTGGCGACGGGGAAAATGGCTTGGTCTTATAGGGCAAGGACATGTGACATACACTGCCAATGACACATGCCCTTGCTTGTGTGAAAAAAAGCACTTCGCTCCGTGTGTGCGCTGCTGATAGGCTGACAGATTGCACCTCCCCACTGTAAATGCGGGAAAGAGAAAAAAAAAATGGAGATCTTCATTGTTCCTGCAGAGATCCATCCCCTGCCCCTCCCCCCACCCCGCTGTACACTCAAACTGCGTATTAACATTAATTTTCATCATTACTGAGAAAAAATCCAGTTATGATTTTGGTGCACGAACAGTTATCGAACATAACCTCGAACAGCCGAATTTTTCTCAAATTGTTCGTGTTCGCCGAACGGCTCGAACACCGCCCAAAACAGCTCGAATTTGAGATTGGCGAACAGTTCGAGTAGAACAACGCTCATCTCTACTCTGTGCCTCAATTCTAATGCATAACCACTAAGCTCTGTCTAAACTCTCATGTGTAACTTCCAAGCTCTGTTCCTGAACTCTTATGTGTAACTATGAAGCTCTGTGCCTCAACAGTGATGTGTAATTGTCAAGATTGTTGCCTCAAATCTAATGAAACCACCACGTTCTGTGCCTCAACTTTAATGTTTACGTGAATAGTTCTATGCCTCAACTCTAATGTGTAATCACTAAGCTCTGCGCATCTACTTTGATTTCTGTGTCTAAACTCTAATGAAGCTACCAAGCTCTCTATATCAACTCTGATGTGTAACTACCAAGCTCTGCACCTGAACTCTAATAAAACTACCAAGGCTCTGTTCCTCAATTCTGATATGTAACTGCCAAGCTGTTTTCCTCAACTCTAATGAAACTACCAAGCTATGTTCCTCAACTATGATGTGTACTTGCAAAGTTCTATGCCTGATTGTGTTGTTTAACTACCAGGTTCTGTGCCTCAACTCTTACGTGTAATTGCTAATCTCTGTGCCTCAACTCTAATGTGTAACTACCAAGCTCTGTGTCTCAAAAATAATGAAACTACCAAGCTCTATGCATCAACTCTGATGTGTGACTACTAAGCTCTTTACCTGAACGCTAATGAAACTACCAGGCTCTGCTCCTTAACTCTGATGTGTAACTGCCAAGTTCTTTACCTCCACTTTAATGAAACCACCAAGCTCTGTTCCTCAACTACGATGTGTACTTACAAAGTTCTATGCCTGATTGTGTTGTGTAACCACCAGGTTCTGTGCCTCTACTCTTATGTGTAATTGCTAATCTCTGTGCATCAACTCTGGTGAGTAACTACCAAGCTCTGTGCCTCAAAACCAATGAAACCACCAAGCTCTGTGCTTCAAAACTAATGAAAGCATCAAGCTTAGTGCCTCAACTCTGATGTGTACTTGAAAAGTTCTATGCCTGATTCGGCTTGTAACCACCAGGTTCTGTGCCTCAACTCTTTTGTGTAATCTCAAATTTCTGTGAATCAACTCTGATGTGCAACCACCAAGCACTGTGCCTCAAAACTAATGAAACCACCAAGTTCTGTGTCTCATAACAAATTAAACCAACAAGCTCAGTGCCTCAACTCCAGTGTGTACTTGCAAAGTTCTATGCCTGATTCTGCAGGTTCTGTGCATCAACTCCTATATATAACCCCCAAGCTTTGTGCCTGGATGACTATAATACTGGAGAACTTTCTCTAGCAGCTCATTTCTTGCCCCGTGTTGCTACCCACATCACTGTGAGCATATAGTTATGAGAGCACACTAATTATCATAAGATATAATGGCTCCAACTAAAACGAACATTCAATTTAATTTCGGAGCCACAATATCAAATGAAAACTTGTGAGATCTCATGATTTTACACCATATGAAGCTAGGGATTATGCAAAGTTGACAAGAGTTCCGAAATTTTCCATGACTTTCAATCTTGGCAAATTCGATTTTGTTGTGACGCCCAGCTGCGCTTGGTATCACAGATCCTAGAAGTGTGCATTGATAGATTCCTCCACAAGAGGCCCCCATAACCATTCACACATCTCCACCTTCCACCTCAGACCACCAGAGGGAGCCCGTTAGGGATAGATAAATAGGGAAGGTGGAGCCAGGCAGCAGTTAGTTGTGAGTTTAATTCAGTCTGGTTTAGCAGTGAGTCTAGTACAGCCTGAGAGGAGTTACCTCAGAAGACAAAAGCCGGTTTCCGCTCCTGCAATTGCTATCCTGCAGTGGAGCTTATCCAGATCAAGACTCCGTGTAGCTCGGAGAGGTGAGCTTTAGGTGTGCCGGCGCCATAAGATCGGTGAAGCGCAGCAAGCTGACGTTAGTGTGAGTGGCCTAGTGAGGGCCCGAGTAGGCCGAAGGCGAGTGGAGAGTTAGTACATAGGGGCAGAGGAGCTTAACTAGCTCACCCCGAAGAAGTTACTGGACACTGGGTCCGAAGTTTACCGGGATCTCTAAGACCCAGTAAGGCATAACTGGAATCCCTGGAGAACTACAAGTCCCAGGATTGCTAAAGTGCTGATACGTAACAGAGCCAGGAGACACATAGGCCCGCAGCTAAGGTGCGTGTACTCCAAGAAAAGGCCCGACCACAAGGTCAGCCAACGCAGGACAGAGACAAAGTTAGGCCTAGCTCCAGGCACGTCAGAAACTTACTACACAGAAGCAAGAAACAGGAGGCCCAAAACCCGCTCATTGGGGAGGATCCTGACATGCACCCTTCACCCTACAGTGCTCCGGGACATGCCTGAATTTCCATCAGTAAAAGGTACTGAAGTGACTATCGTGTCTGTCCCTGTTCTTGCTCGGACCCGGCTGGGACTTGTCTGTCCTACATCCAGCTTCATACACTGCCCTGAGGCCTAGCTCCACCTGTGGGGAGCCATACCATCGAGCTGCCTTATCACCGGCCTCAGTGGACTGCGCAACGCTGGTGATCCTCAACAGAAGCCACAGGTGGCGTCACAAACTTTTATAAAATAAACAATTATTAACGCTTTTAAAGAGGGACCCCAGGGTACGGGCCCGGTAGCCGACCACCGCGACATCCCCAAGGCAAAGGCCCGGGTACCGAGTCATCCCCATCCCCTGGGCTAGTCATCTCTAACTGGCATCACGAACAGGATAGCGTGCCCGCTGCAACGACGGAGTGTTATGCCCGTTGCCACCGGGTACTGTGCACCTTTGTTCTGAACTGTGTACGTTAAGTTGTGGTGAAGATTGCCGCCATTGTTGGGCCGCTGAGCGTGAAGAAGGGTGTAACCGCGGGAAAATTAGGGACGTACCAGCAAAAGAGCGCGACGCCCCGGACACGCCCCATGCCTCGACGTCAGACCAAGAAGCGCCAGGTCCTGTAAGGAGCGTCGCTGAACGCTCTGACGTAGGACGCAAGCGACGCAAGGTCCTGAAGACGACCGTCACCTGCGGAGCTGCGGCCTACCGGAAGAAAAGTAAAGAAGGTAGGCCATGGTTAACTAGGGGGGCGCCAAGATGTCCGACGAACAGCAGAACGCCGACATGCCGGCCAACGTCCCTGAAGTTCAACCCGCGCCCGATGATGAGCAGGCCGAAGCGGCTGCTCCACCAGCAGCGCCTGTAACATCTGTCATTCCTATGACTTTACCGTACATTCCTGGAGCAAAGTGGCTCCCCCAGTACAACGGCAAACCAGATACCCTGTCTGGATTCAAACGGAAGATATGCGGTATCTTGGACATGTACTCCATGACAGGTAAATAAAGAGCAGTTGTTGTATTAGGACAACTGACCGGTGCTGCGGAACGGGAAGTGGAAACATGGTCGACCACAGACCAGGAGTCAGTGTCCGCAATATTTCAAAAACTACAGAATGTCTTTGAGGATCTTACTGAGGCGGACCTCCGGATGAGGTTCTACAGCTGTTCCCAACAACCGGAGGACAATGTTCGGGACTACGCCTGGCGTCTACAAGGGGCCCTGCGGGCTCTGAACCAGGTTAGTCCAACCAGCATCGAAAATGAGAACAAAATGCTGAAGGAACAGTTTGTCCGGGGACTGAGGTCTCCAGAGGAGAGTAGAACTGTGCGTTGGTGGTCCCTGGATCATCCAGATGCCACTTTTGATAATCTCAAGGACATGGCTATAAAAGGACTGCAGCCCCTGGAAACAAATGTCATCCAATGTTACCAGGGTGGGGCTACCTCAGTACCTGCTACACCCACCTTTTCCCCAGTGGCTGCTGAAGCTAAGGTTCCAGCAACGTCCCCTAAAGAACTGGACAGTCTGCGCTCTGAGGTTCGTCAGTTGAGCAAAACCCTGACCACTGTGCTGAGTGCTCTGCAGCTGCGGACGGAGCCCGAGGAAGGAGGGAAAATCCTGTTAGCTGATAGCCCTGAGGATGTCCCCAGGATGCGAAGGAGGAGGCGAACACCACCCTCACCGAGGACCAGTGACCAGCGCCGTCCACAGAAGGACCCTACCTGCTACCGCTGCCGCAAGACCGGACACATCGCCCAGAATTGTCCTTTAAACGAGAAAACCCTTGGTCCGAGGGCCGACACTCAGGAGTAGACTCACCAGACCCATCAGACTGGTAAAACAGGTTCATCGGAGGAAGACCTTTCCTGTCCATTGTGTTGGATGGGATCCCGACGCATGCTCTGCTGGACACAGGATCTCAGATAACCATCATGCCTGATGTCCTCTACAAGAGGTTCTGGTCCATGGACGACCTACGTCCGCCAGCTCCAAATTTGACTGTACATGCCTCAAATGGACTCCCCCTTAGCCTACTCGGGGTTAAGAACGTGACTGTAAAGGTGGGGAGAGTGGAGCTGAAGACCAGGGACTAATTGTATTAGAGACTAATCCTGATGACACCAACCCGTATATGGTACTAGGCACTAACATTGTTGGTAACTGTTTGGGAGAAGTTGTGTTTTTGCTCCAACAGATCGCCGACACTGCCAGACCAAGACAGAGGAGGGCACTGCAGAGGGAAATCCGAGTCCTGAGTAAGGTTAACAGACGGAGAAATCGGTAACGTGCGGGTAACAGACCCCATAACCATTGTCATCCCCCAATGAGTGAAATGCTCATCTGGTGTAGAGCTGCCATAGGTCATAGAGGACAGAGCTACCAGGCGGTAGTTTAACCCCTTTGCTCCGAGCACAGACCCACGCTCTTAACCACCAGGGGAGTGGTAGATGTACGTTGTAACGGGTCTGGGAGGCGGAACCTCTGAGCTACTATACAAGGGGGCGGTCCTTGTAAGGGAGCGGGTGGCGACCAGGGAAGTCGGGCAGGCAGTCACAGCAGGTGACCGGGACAGTCTCTGGGTGAACGGACAGGAGGTCACGGCAAGTGACCGGGGCAGTCTCTGGATGAACGGGCAGGAGGTCACGGCAAGTGACCGGGGCAGTCTCTGGATGAACGGGCAGGAGGTCACGGCAAGTGACCGGGGCAGTCTCTGGGTAAAGGGTTGGTACGACCTGTGACGGCTGAGCCTCCAGGTAGGCTAGCAGGCAGATGGTAGACGTGAGCTCCCAGGTGAGCAGGCGAGAGTCTCTGGACAAGCGGGTGGTCACAGCATGTGACGGCGGAGCCTCCAGGTAGACCAACAGACAGGCAGCAGATGAGCGCTCCCAGGTGAGCGGGCAGGAGTCTCTGGACAGGGGGGTGGTCACAGCACGTGACGGCGGAGCCTCCAGGTAGACTAGCAGACAGGCAGCAGATGAGCGCTCCCAGGTGAGCGGGCAGGAGTCTCTGGACAGGCGGGTGGTCACAGCACGTGATGGCGGAGCCTCCAGGTAGGCTGGCAGGCAGGTAGCAGATGTGCGCTCCCAGGTGAGCGGGCAAGCTGGTCCATAGACAGACTGACAGGAGTTGGAGGGCAGACCGTCGGACCTCAGGCTAGCAGGCAGGTAAGCGGAATATTAGGCAGGAATCAGACAGCAAACTGGCAGGAATCTGGCAGGTAACTGGCAATGGGACCTGAGGGCTGAAGCAGAGTAGTGAACAGTGCAACAACATTGCTCGGGCACCTCCATTTTGGAGGAGGTGCCTTATATATGGTGAAGTCCTCCGGCCATTGGCCGGGGACTCCTTAGGACGGCGCGCGCGGCCCCTTTAAGAGGGAGGGAGCGCGCACGCGCGCCCTAAGCACAGTGGCCGGGAAGGAGCGCGCGCTGCCAGCAGAGCTGGAGGAGGACGCCGGGCTCGGAGCAGAGGGGTGAGGGGAACAGCGTCCCTGCCTAGCAGAGGGCAGGGACGCCAGCGCTACAGTACCCCCCCCTTTAGGCCCCCCCTTTTTTAGGCCAGAGAGAAATTTAGCTAGGATGAGAGGGGCATGGATGTTCTCCCGGGGCTCCCACGTTCTCTCTTCAGGACCAAACCCCTTCCAATCTCCTAGAAAAAAGGTCTTCCCTCTTACCCTTTTGGTGGCCAGAATGTTCTCTACCTCAAATTCGTTTTCAGCGGAAACCGGAGCAGGAGGCGTACCTGTAGACTTGGAAAAAGAGTTAAGTACCACAGGTTTGAGGAGAGATACATGGAAGGAGTTAGGGATCCGCAAGTTGGCCGGGAGTTTCAATTTATAGGCCACCGGGTTGATCTGACTGATGACCTCCAGAGGACCGATGAACCGAGGCCCTAATTTATAGGAAGGAATCTTGAGCCGGACATACTTGGACGAGAGCCAGACCTTATCCCCTGGACAGAATTGAGGAGGATCCAGACGTTTTTTGTCAGCATGTCTTTTCATACTCTCGGATGACAGAAGGAGTGCGGACCGGGTGCTCTCCCATATGGAGGAAATTTGTTAACAAGAGATTCCGCAGCCGGATTGTCCACCGAGGTGGAGACGGGAAATGGGATCCGAGGATGCTGACCGAAGACAACAAAAAACGGGGATTTGGAGGAAGATTCGCTCTCGTGATTGTTGTAAGAAAATTCGGCCCATGGCAGGAGATCCACCCAGTCTGAATGGTGGGCATTAACGAAGTGCCGGAGGTAACTGGTCAGGTTCTGATTGATCCGCTCCACTTGACCATTAGACTGTGGGTGGTAAGCGGAGAAGTCCAGGGTGACGTCTAGCAGTTTACAAGTGGCTCTCCAGAAGCGTGAGGTGAACTGTACCCCACGATCCGACACTATGTGGAGGGGCAGTCCATGAAGACGGAAGATGTGGCAGATAAAGTCTTTAGCCAGCTCAGGTGCAGACGGGAGGCCTGGCAGGGGAACGAAATGAGCCATCTTGGAAAAGCGGTCAGCGACCACCCAAATGACCGTACAACCGGCAGAGACGGGGAGATCAGTTATAAAGTCCATTGCTATATGCTGCCAGGGGGCAGCAGGTACCGGGAGCGGAAGGAGGCGACCGGCTGGCAGATGTCTCGGAACCTTGTTGCGGGCGCAGGACACACAGGCAGAAACAAAGTCTATTACGTCCTTGTGCAGGGTAGGCCACCAGTAGTGCCGGGTAATAAGCTGGAGGGTCTTTTTCTGACCGGCGTGGCCAACTAGTTTAGACGAGTGACCCCAGTGTAGGATCTTCTCCCGATCAGGTACTGATACGAACGTCTTACCGGGAGGGAGACGATTTAGACTCACGGGAGCCACCTGCATTACTCTGGCGGGATCGATGATGTGTTTCGGTTCCTCCTCGAGATCAGACACCAGAAAGGATCGGGACAAGGCGTCCGCCTTGATGTTTTTGTCAGCCGGGCGAAAATGAAGAATAAAATCAAAGCGAGCAAAATACAAGGACCACCGAGCTTGGCGCGGGTTAAGTCTCTGGGCATGCTGGAGGTAAGCCAAGTTCTTGTGGTCAGTGTAAATTATTACCGGGTGAAGAGCCCCTTCGAGCAGGTAATGCCACTCCTCCAATGCCAGCTTGATGGCCAATAACTCTCGATCTCCTATGGAATAGTTGCGCTCAGAAGAGGAGAAGAGTTTGGAGAAGAAGCCACAAGTTACCATTCTCCCGGAAGATGATTTTTGGGTAAGTACCGCTCCGGCTCCAGAGGAGGAGGCGTCAACCTCCAGGAAGAACTGCTTGTTGCCATCTGGGCGATGCAGCACCGGGGCGGAAGAGAAGGCCTGTTTTAAGGAAAGAAAGGCCTCCTCTGCTTCGGGCGGCCACTCTCTGGGATTAGTGTCCTTACGGGTGAGCGCGGAAACTGGGGCAGTCCGGGAAGAGAAGTGCGGTATGAAGAGGCGGTAGTAGTTGGCGAAGCCCAGGAACCGCTGAATGGCCTTCAACCCCTCCGGTCGGGGCCATTTCTCGATGGCAGACAGTTTCTCTGGATCCATTCGCAGGCCGGTCTGAGAAATAATGTAGCCCAAAAACGGAAGCGAGGTCTGCTCAAAGAGGCACTTCTCACATTTAGCGAAGAGGTGATTCTGCCTGAGCCTGAGCAGGACCTGACGAACGTCCCTCCGGTGAGTCTGGAGATCCGGAGAGAAGACCAAGATGTCGTCCAGGTACACCACTACGCAGGAGTAGAGAAGGTCTCGGAAGATGTCATTGACCAACTCTTGAAAGACGGCAGGAGCGTTACAGAGACCAAAGGGCATTACCAGATATTCATAGTGGCCGTCCCGGGTGTTGAATGCAGTCTTCCATTCATCCCCTTGACAGATACGGACCAGGTTGTACGCCCCACGGAGGTCCAGTTTGGTGAAGATTCTAGCCCCCCTCAGACGATCAAATAATTCTGGAATGAGCGGAAGGGGGTACTTATTCTTCACCGTGATCTGGTTAAGGCCTCTATAGTCTATACAGGGACGGAGTGAGCCGTCCTTCTTTTTTACGAAAAAGAAGCCTGCTCCCGCCGGGGAGGTAGATTTCCGGATGAATCCCCTGGCCAAATTCTCCTCAATATATTCGGACATCGACCGGGTCTCAGCAGCAGACAATGGGTAAATACGCCCACGGGGAGGCGTAGTACCGGGTAACAGGTCGATAGGACAGTCGTATGGTCTATGAGGGGGTAATGTCTCTGCCTCCTTTTTATTAAAGACATCAGCAAATGACCAATAGGGAATCGGAAGTCCAGGTAGATTAGTTGGGGTAGGAGAAGGACGGGCGGGATGAACAGGAACCAAACAAGTCTTATGACAGTCCTGTCCCCAACGAAGGACTTCTCCGGTCTGCCAGTCAAGCACGGGTGCATGTCTCTGGAGCCAAGGTAGACCTAGTAAGAGGGCGTGAGAGAGTCCAGGCAGAACATGAAAAGAGATGCTCTCAGAATGCAGCATTCCCACCTGCAGAGTTATGGATTCGGTGATGAGTTGGATGGGACGTGGTAAGAGGCCCCCATCCACAGCAGCGACAGATAATGGTATAGTCAGAGGTTTGGTGGGAATGCGGTATTTTTCTACCAGGGCCTGTGAAATAAGATTCCCGGCCGTTCCAGAGTCAAGTTGGGCTAGTTCGAAATAACGATTCTCCCCGCAGATAATTGAGACAGACAGCAGCAGAGATGGAGAGGATTTATTCTTGTCTAGGTCGACCTCTCTGAGCGAACCTAGACACAGGCGTTTCCCGACCTCTCCGGGCAGGTACAGATCCGGTGCTCCTTACTGCCACAGTAGAAGCAGCTCCCCTCGGCACGGCGTAAGTCCTGCCGGGTTTTGACCTGGTCTGGTCGACCTGCATAGGCTCAGGAGAGTGTACCTGGGGAGAAACGGAGGGAGTGACGGGTTTCTGAAAAGTAGGAGCTAGACGTGGAAACCTCCTCTCACGGGTGACTTCTTTGGCACGCTCCTGTAACCGTAGGTCAATCCGGGTGGCAAGAGTTATTAGGTCATCGAGAGTGGTAGGAATGTCTCGACCGGCGAGTTCATCTTTAATACGGCCGGACAGACCCTCCCAGAAGACAGATACCAGAGCGTCGTTATCCCAGGCCAGCTCCGAGGCAAGGGTACGGAACCGTATGGCATATTGGCCCATGGTGAGACTTCCCTGACGGAGGCGTAGCAGAGATGATGCGGATGAGGTCTTCCGTCCGGGTTCGTCGAAGACTTTCCGGAAAGCCGTGAGAAAGGCAGGCAAGTCGGACACCAGGGGGTCTCCTCTCTCCCATAGAGGATTTAGCCAGGCCAGGGCCTCCCCGGTGAGATGGGACATGATGAAGGCAATTTTGGCCCGGTCGGAGTTAAACTGGTGGGACAGGAGTTCAAAGTGCAGGGTGCACTTATTTATAAAGCCCCGAGCCTGAGCGGAGTCGCCTCCGAAGCGAGGAGGTGCAGAAAGCCGGGGTCCGGGGTAGGATACCATAGTATTGGTGGGCAGCGGAGCTGCCGGATTGCGAGTCATGGCACGGGCGGTGGTTGCTGGTGGAGCAGTCAGAGTGTCCAGGCGAGAATTGACATTCCGCAGGTGACCCAGGATGGACTCCTGTTGGGACCTCTGACGGGACAGTTCATGACACAGGTCCGAGAATGAGGGAGCTTGGGTGCCACGGGGTTCCATGGCCCGAGCAAACTGTAACGGGTCTGGGAGGCGGAACCTCTGAGCTACTATACAAGGGGGCGGTCCTTGTAAGGGAGCGGGTGGCGACCAGGGAAGACGGGCAGGCAGTCACAGCAGGTGACCGGGACAGTCTCTGGGTGAACGGACAGGAGGTCACGGCAAGTGACCGGGGCAGTCTCTGGATGAACGGGCAGGAGGTCACGGCAAGTGACCGGGGCAGTCTCTGGATGAACGGGCAGGAGGTCACGGCAAGTGACCGGGGTAGTCTCTGGGTAAAGGGTTGGTACGACCTGTGACGGCTGAGCCTCCAGGTAGGCTAGCAGGCAGATGGTAGACGTGAGCTCCCAGGTGAGCAGGCGAGAGTCTCTGGACAAGCGGGTGGTCACAGCATGTGACGGCAGAGCCTCCAGGTAGACCAACAGACAGGCAGCAGATGAGCGCTCCCAGGTGAGCGGGCAGGAGTCTCTGGACAGGGGGGTGGTCACAGCACGTGACGGCGGAGCCTCCAGGTAGAATAGCAGACAGGCAGCAGATGAGCGCTCCCAGGTGAGCGGGCAGGAGTCTCTGGACAGGCGGGTGGTCACAGCACGTGACGGCGGAGCCTCCTGGTAGGCTAGCAGGCAGGTAGCAGATGTGCGCTCCCAGGTGAGCGGGCAAGCTGGTCCATAGACAGACTGACAGGAGTTGGAGGGCAGACCGTCGGACCTCAGGCTAGCAGGCAGGTAGCAGAAGTGCGCTCCCAGGTGAGCGGGCAAGCTGGTCCTTAGACAGACTGACAGGAGTTGGTAGGCAGACCGTCGGACCTCAGGCTAGCAGGCAGGTAAGCGGAATATCAGGCAGGAATCAGACAGCAAACTGGCAGGAATCTGGCAATTAACTGGCAACGGGACCTAAGGGCTGAAGCAGAGCAGTGAACAGTGCACCAACATTGCTTGGGCACCTCCATTTTGGAGGAGGTGCCTTATATATGGTGAAATCCTCCGGCCATTGGCCGGGGACTCCTTAGGACGGCGCGCGCGGCCCCTTTAAGAGGGAGGGAGCGCGCGCACGCCCTAAGCACAGTGGCCAGGAAGGAGTGCGCGCTGCCAGCAGGGCGGGAGGAGGACGCCGGGCTCGGAGCAGAGGGGTGAGGGGAACAGCGTCCCTGCCTAGCAGAGGGCAGGGACGCCGGCGCTACATACGTAATGGGAGGGTGCCCATCCGTCTTCTCAACTTAGGGGAAGATGAGGTCAGACTGCCACGTTATGCCACTGTTGCCAAATTACATGCTGTAAATAACAACTGCATTCACGAAGCGGAGTCCTTAACCTCACCAGACGAAGTGGAGGATAATGACCCTGCAGCCCAGGTGGAGGATTGGTGTCAACAGCTCCATGTTGAGACAGACACCACTCCTGCCCATCAAAAACAGGGTGTACACCGGGTGGTTCAAGAATACTCGCAGGTGTTCAGTAAACATCCACTTGACTTCAGGAGGATTAAGGGGGTTCAACATCATATCCCCACAGGCAACCATCCCCCAATCAAAGAACGTTATAGGCCTATACCACCAGCTCACTACCAGAAGGCTAAGGAAATGTTGCACGACATGAGGAAGGCGGGAGTAATAAGGGATAGTTGTAGTCCCTGGGCAGCTCCTCTAGTGCTAGTTAGGAAAAAGGACGGGAGCATGAGAATGTGTGTAGATTACCGTCAAGTAAATCGCATTACACATAAAGATGCATACCCTTTACCACGCATAGAGGAGTCCCTAGCTGCCTTAAAGTCTGCAAATTACTTTTTCACCCTTGACCTCACTAGTGGGTACTGGCAAGTAGCTGTGGCTGAGGATGATCAGGAGAAGACGGCCTTCACCACCCCGATGGGACTCTGCGAGTTCAACAGTATGCCGTTTGGACTCTGCAATGCCCCAGGAATGTTCCAGAGGTTGATGGAGTGCTTCCTGGGACACCGCAACTTCGAGACTGTGTTACTTTAACTGGACGATGTGATAGTGTACCCCAGAACATACAAGGACCACTTGAAACACCTGGCAGAGGTATTTGAGTCACTGTCCCGGTACGGGACGAAGTTGAAGCCCTCAAAGTGCCACCTGCTCAAGAGAAAGGTACAGTACCTGGGGCACATTGTCAGTCCAGAAGGGGTAGCACCAGACCCAGAGAAAGTCACTGCCAACCAGAAGTGGCCGGAGCCGAAGAACCTCAAGGAGGTGCGTCAGTTCTTGGGACTAGTCGGATACTACCGGAGGTTTGTAAAGGACTACACCAAGAAAGCAGCTCCTCTGCAAGACCTCTTGGTAGGGCAGTCCCCAAAGGCAAAAACCCCCCATTCCACTAGGGTAAGGAGCAAGCCGAGTCGTTTCAGGAGATGAAGGAGATCCTGATAGGCGATGAGATCTTAGCCTACCCTGACTACAGCCAACCGTTCCTGCTGTATACTGATGCCAGCAACGAAGGCCTGGGAGCTGTCAGAAGCAGAATGGACAAGAGAAAGTGATTGCATACGCAAGCAGGAAGCTCCGCCTGACTGAGAGGAACCCAGAGAACTATAGCAGCTTTAAGTTGGAGTTTCTGGCCTTGGTCTGGGCCATCACTGAAAGGTTCAAGCACTATCTGGCCTCCAGCAAGTTCACTGCCTTTACTGATAACAACCCCTTGACCCATCTTGAAACAGCTAAGCTCAGGGCACTGGAACAACGATGGATGGCTCGGCTGTCAAATTACCAATTTACAATTAAATACCGAGCAGGCCGCAAGAACGACAACGCCGATGCCCTGTCTAGGATGCCTCACCAGTCAGACACAGAAGAAGTGGATGACCTGGAAGAGATTGAGCTACCTGCCTTTCACCGGAATGGGATAATCCACGAGCAACAAGCCTCTAGGATGCCGCGTGGAAAGACGTTAAACCCCCTGCCTCACCACAGCTGGAAAGAGACCCAGGACAGTGACCCGGTTGTCAGCCGCATCAAACAGCTGATAACCCAAGAAGGTGCCTCTCTGGAGAAGGATGCATCTCTCCAAGCAAAGCAGCTGTGGAACGAGAGAAGCCGGCTGTTTATCTACCGTGAGAAGGTGTGCCGGAGGTACGTCAATCCAAAAACCAATGAGATGGTATGGCAGATAGTGGTCCCGAAGACAGACATCCAGATGGTATTAGAAGCTTACCACGATCAGGCGGGGCACTTTGGCTGGAAAAAGCTAGAGACTCTCCTGAAGTGTCGATTCTACTGGGTAGGAATGCGCAGCTCCATTGAGAGTTGGTGCCGGGACTGTGGACCCTGCGGTCTAAGAAGAAAAGACTTCAGCAGCCAGAAAGCACCCCTGCAACCCATCAAGACGACTCGACCCCTGGAGATCGTGGCCCTGGACCATGTCAAGCTGTCCCCCAGCAGGTCAGGGTACTCCTATGCTCTGACCATGGTGGATCACTACTCACGTTTCGTGGTGGTCGCCCCCGTCAAAGACCTGACATCAGAGACAGCAGCAAAGACGTTCCAAGCATATTTCTGTAGACCCCATGGTTACCCAGAGCAGGTGCTGACGGACCAACGCCCGGCCTTTGAGGCTGAGTTGTTCAAGGAGTTCTGCCATTTGTACGGTTGTAAGAAGATAAGAACTACACCGTACCACCCACAAACCAACGGTCTCTGCGAAAAGATGAACAATATCATCATCGACCGGCTAAAGACCATACCACTTGAGGAGAGAAACCAGTGGCCAGACCTACTACCTGACCTAGTGGATCTGAATAATCATATACCAGTAAGTTCCACCAACTGCACTCCGGCATATCTCATGCGAGCAAGGCCAGGAAAGCTGCCCATGGATCTGGAGCTTGGTCGAACCTGAAGCTGATATGACCACTGAGGACTGGGACACGACCAGACAAGAGCAGTACAGGAGAGTACAAGCTTGTGTCAAGGACAGTCTCACTCGGGTGAGAGAAAAGCAGGAAGCTCAATACAACAAAAACGCACCCGCAGAACCTTTCACACCTGGTGAAATAGTATTTAAAAGGAAAAGGAGAAGACGTAACCATAAACTTGATGACCAGTGGGAAAGAGAACCCTACACTGTGTTACCGTCAAGGTTTGACAACAAGAAGACTTGCATAATCAGTCGAGATGGAGGAAGAACATCTGCTACAGTGTCCAGGGACCACCTAAAGTTGTGTCCAGACTTACTGAAACCCCAAGAAAAAGTGCCTCTCACAATCCAGGAAGAATCTAAAGAAGCAGTGATCCACACTGACTTAGGAGACTTCCCAGCAGATTGGCCCCAACTAGGAGGAGCAGTAGTCATCCCTGTAATTACCTTCTACCCACAGCAAGAGGAACCTATAAGTGCTGCAGAAGTCCCTGCTCAAGCAGAATCCCCGGAAGAAGGATCCCCGGTAGGAACAGAGCAAGAAGGCCCAGCCAATGGTATGCTTGCTAGTCCAGTAGTGAGGTCAATACAGTCATGTAGCCCCTCCACACCTAGTACTGACACATTGGGGAGTAGTGCACCTACAAATACTTCACGCATACCGGTACTACGCTGATCAGCACGTAGCACGAGAGGAAAAACCTCTGTCAGGTACACTGAATAAAATAGTTAAACTTCTGACAAGTGTAGATAGTTACCCCTGGGGTATTGTGTATTAAATTGAAATGTATTGTATAATTGTGTATTTTCAATGCATATGTATGCTCTCACTAATTTGTGCTTTACCTTATTAATTTCTTTGCTATTTACCTAAGTACTTCGTGGCTGAGGACTGTGTGTAGCCCAAAAACTGCTTTTGTATATAATTGTGCTCCCTGGAGTGCCCCTTCTAGGTGACCTCAGAAGGAAAACCTGTCGGGAGTGGCTCTGTTGGAGGTCCAACTCGGGATCTTCATGCTCTGCAGCCACCCCAGGGCCTATGTTGGGGGTTTAGGACAGGTCCCTCAAAACCACCAAGTACTCTACCTTGTGAGATGGACATCCTTGCTGGGAACCTCACCACAAGAGACTTGAATTCTGAGGACACTCTGCATTTGTTATTGTTATGTAAAGTTTAAGATTCGTGCCTCCCATAAAGGGAAGATTGTTCTTGTATTGTTCATGTTTCTTATTGTTATATAAAATGTACTTCAGCCCGGTAGTGCTGAGCTTAACTAGGGGGGAATGTGACGCCCAGCTGCGCTTGGTATCACAGATCCTAGAAGTGTGCATTGATGGATTCCTCCACAAGAGGCCCCCATAACCATTCACACATCTCCACCTTCCACCTCAGACCACCAGAGGGAGCCCGTTAGATAAATAGGGAAGGTGGAGCCAGGCAGCAGTTAGTTGTGAGTCTAGTTCAGTCTGGTTTAGCAGTGAGTCCAGTACAGCCTGAGAGGAGTTACCTCAGAGGACAAAAGCCTGTTTCCGTTCCTGCAATTGCTATCCTGCAGTGGAGCTTATCCAGATCAAGACTCCGTGTAACTCAGAGAGGTGAGCTTTAGGTGTGCCGGTGCCATAAGATCGGTGAAGGGCGGCAAGCTGCCGTTAGTGTGAGTAGCGTAGTGAGGGCCCGAGTAGGCCGAAGGCGAGTGGAGAGTTAGTACATAGGAGCAGAGGAGCTTAACTAGCTCACCCCGAAGAAGTTACCGGACACCGGGTCCGAAGTTTACCGGGATCTCTAAGACCCAGTAAGGCATAACCGGAATCCCTGGAGAACTACAAGTTCCAGGATCGCTAAAGTGCTGATATGTAACAGAGCCAGGAGACACATAGGCCCGCAGCTAAGGTGCATGTACTCCAAGAAAAGGCCCGACCACAAGGTCAGCCAGCGCAGGACAGAGACAAAGTTAGGCCTAGCTCCAGGCAGGTCAGAAACTTACTACGCAGAAGCAAGAAACAGGAGGCCCAAAACCCGCTCATTGGGAAGGATCCTGACATGCACCCTTCACCCTACAGTGCTCCGGGACATGCCTGAATTTCCATCAGTAAAAGGTACTGAAATGACTATCGTGTCTGTCCCTGTTCTTGCTCAGACCCGGCTGGGTCTTGTCTGTCCTGCATCCCCCTTCATACACTGCCCTGAGACCTAGCTCCATGGGTGGGGAGCCATACCATCGAGCTACCTAATCACTGGCCTCAGTGGACTGCGCAGCGCTGGTGATCCTCACCAGAAGCCACAGGTGGCGTCACGAACCTTTATAAAATAAACAATTATTAACGCTTTTAAAGAGGGACCCCAGGGTACGGGCCCGGGAGCCGACCACCGCGACATCCCCAAGGCAAAGGCCCGGGTACCGAGTCATCCCCATCCCCTGGGCTAGTCACTTTCTTGAATCAAAAAGGGGCAGAAAGTCAGGCAGTTTACCCAATACATTCGCCCATTCGATGCATTTTTTTCCAATTTTTTTAAATTAGAAATTATATATTTTTGTAGGATTAACATTTTTGGGGGTTAAGCCACATACCTGTAGCTTGATGATGGACTAAGATATTGATGACCTATCTTTAGGATAGATCATCAATATCTGATCAGTTGGGGTCCAACATCTGGCGCCCCCACCGATTAGGTGTCGCACAGTCTACACCACAGCTTTGTACACTCTAGTGGCCATTTTTGGTTACTGCAGCACTTCTCCCATTAATGTGAGCAGCAACTGAGCATTTGAGACCATTATAGAGCAAAAACTCAGTTCACGTCTCATATTTCTCTTACATAATTGCGCTATCAACAAGCAGTCCCGGGACATTGAGTTCCTATGTTGGCATCTATTCATTAAGTATTAATAATATGCCATAAAACAGCAAAGTATACACAGCCATAAGCAACATAAATAGGAACGAGCCTACAGCCCAAGCAAATCCCTCTAGCAGGAGGAAATGCTGCATTATTCATTGAACGTTATACAATAAAGTGCTACCAGCCTGAATTAGTCTTATCACTGTGATAACTTTGCATTTTCATCTGTCACAGAACAGATTTCTCGTCTCCTTAGAAATCATATATACTTAGAGGTGTAGGATGTATGGATTGCCGATGCCACACATATACCAGAGCCATACTGTAGCGCTGGCGTCCCTGCCCTCTGCTAGGCAGGGACGCTGCTCCCCTCACCGCTCTGCTGTCAGCGCGCGCTCCGTCCCGGCGTCCTCTCCCCGCTCTGCTGTCAGCGCGCGCTCCGTCCCGGCGTCCTCCTCCTGCTCTGCTGTCAGCGCGCGCTCCGTCCCGGCGTCCTCCTCCTGCTCTGCTCTCAGCGCGCGCTCCTTCCCGGCCCCTGTGCTTAGGGCGCGCGCGCGCGCGCTTCCCTCCTCTTAAAGGGGCCGCGCGCGCCGCCCTAAAGAGTCCCCGGCCAATGGCCGGAGGACTTCATCATATATAAGGCACCTCCTCCAAAATGGAGGTGCCCGAGCAATGTTGTTTGCACCTGTGTCTCACCTGTGCTTCAGCCCTCAGGTCCCGTTGCCAGTTACCTGCCAGTTACCTGCCAGTTACCTGCCTGATTCCTGCCTGAATACTTGTTACCTGTCTGCCAGTCTGAGGTCCGACGGTCTGCCTTACTACTCCTGTCAGTCTGTCTAAGGACCAGCCTGCCCGCTCACCTGGGAGCGCATATCAGTTACCTGCCTGCTTGCCTGAGGTCCGACGGTCTGCCTTACTACTCCGGTCAGTCTGTCTATGGACCAGCTTGCCCGCTCACCTGGGAGCGCTTCTCCGTTACCTGCCTGCTTGCCAGCCCGGAGGCTCCGTTGTCACGTGCTGTGACCACCAGCTATCTCAGAGACTCTTGCCCGCACACCTGGGAGCGCATCTCCGTTACCTGCCTGCTTACCAGTCCGGAGGCTCCGTTGTCACGTGCTGTGACCACCAGCTATCTCAGAGACTCTTGCCCGCTCACCTGGGAGCGCATCTCCGTTACCTGCCTGCTTGCCAGCCCGGAGGTCCCGTTGTCACTTGCGGTAACCACCAGCTATTCCAGAGACTCTTGCCCGCTCACCTGGGAGCGCTTCTCCGTTACCTGCCTGCTAGCCTACCCGGAGGCTCTGCCATCACAGGTCGTACCTACCCCTTACCCAGAGACTGCCCTGATCACTTGCCGTATCTCCCTGTCCGTTCACCCAGAGACTGCCCTGATCACTTGCCGTATCTCCCTGTCCGTTCACCCAGAGACTGCCCTGATCACTTGCCGTATCTCCCTGTCCGTTCATCCAGAGACTGCCACCCGCTCCCTTACAAGGGCCGCCCCCTTGTATAGTAGCTCAGAGGTTCCGCCTCCCGGACCCGTTACAGTTTGCTCGGGCCATGGAACCCGGTGGCACCCAAGCTCCCTCGCTCTCGGACCTCTGTCTTGAACTGTCCCGTCTGAAGTCCCAACAGGAGGCCATCCTGGGTCATCTGCGGAATGTTAATACTCGCCTGAACACCCTGTCTGATCCTGCAACTACGGCCAGTACCATGGTATCCTTTTCCGGACCCCGGCTCTCTGCACCTCCTCGCTTCGGAGGCGACTCCGTCCTGGCTCGGGGCTTCATAAATCAGTGCACCCTGCATTTTGAACTATTGTCCCACCAGTTTAACTCCGACCGAGCCAAAATTGCATTCATCATGTCCCATCTCACCGGGGAGGCTCTGGCCTGGCTAAATCCTCTGTGGGAGAGAGGAGACCCCCTGGTGTTCGACTTGCCTGCCTTTCTCACGGCTTTCCGGAAAGCCTTCGACGAACCCGGACGGAGGACCTCATCCGCATCATCTCTGCTACGCCTCCGTCAGGGAAGCCTCACCGTGGGTCAATATGCCATACGGTTCCGCACCCTTGCCTCGGAGCTGGCCTGGGATAACGAAGCTCTGGTATCCGTCTTCTGGGAGGGTCTGTCCAGCCGTATTAAAGATGAACTTGCTGGTCGGGACATTCCTACCACTCTCGATGACCTAATAACTCTTGCCACCCGGATTGACCTACGATTCCAGGAACGTGCCAAAGAGGTCACCCGTGAAAAGGGGCTTCCACGTCTGGGTCCTACTTTTCTGAAACCCGTCACTCCTTCCGTTTCTCCCCAGGTACACTCTCCTGAGCCTATGCAGGTCGACCAGACCAAGATGGTCAAATCCCGTCAGGACTTTCGCCGTGCCGAGGGGAGCTGCTTCTACTGTGGCAGTAAGGAGCATCGGATCCGTGCCTGCCCGGAGAGGTCGGGAGAACGCCTGTGTCTAGGTTCGCTCAGAGGACTTGATCTAGACAAAAATAAATCCTCTCCATCCCTGCTGCTGTCTGTCTCAATCATCTGCGGGGAGAATCGTTATTCCGAACTAGCCCAACTTGACTCTGGAGCAGCCGGAAATCTTATTTCACTGTCCCTGGTGGAGAAATACCGCATCCCCACCAAACCTCTGGCTGTACCCTTGTCTGTTGTTGCCGTGGATGGGGGCCTCTTATCTCGCCCCATCCAATTCATCACCGAATCCATTACTCTGCAAGTGGGTATGCTGCATTCAGAGAGTATCTCCCTTCACGTTCTGCCTGGACTCTCTCACGCCCTCTTGCTAGGTCTGCCTTGGCTCCAGAGACATGCACCCGTGCTTGACTGGCAAACCGGAGAAGTCCTTCGCTGGGGACAAGACTGTCATAAAACCTGTCTGGTTCCCGTCCATTCCGTCCGTCCCTCTCCTATCCCAGCTAATCTACCTGGACTTCCGATTCCTTATTGGTCTTGTGCTGATGTCTTTGATATGGAGGAGGCAGAGACATTACCACCTCGTAGACCATGTGACTGCCCCATCGATCCCGCCAGAGTAATGCAGGTGGCCTCCGTGAGTCTAAATTGTCTCCCTCCTGGTAAGACGTTCGTATCGGTACCTGATCGGGAGAGGATCCTACACTGGGGTCATTCGTCTAAACTAGCTGGCCACACCGGTCAGAAAAAGACCCTCCAGCTTATTACCCGGCACTACTGGTGGCCTAACCTGCACAAGGATGTTATGGACTTTGTTTCTGCCTGTGTGTCCTGTGCCCGCAACAAGGTTCCGAGACACTTGTCGGCCGGCCGCCTTCTTCCTCTGCCAGCACCTGCTGCCCCCTGGCAGCATATAGCGATGGACTTCGTAACTGATCTGCCCGTCTCTGCCGGTTGTACGGTCATTTGGGTGGTCGCTGACCGCTTTTCCAAGATGGCTCACTTCATTCCCCTGCCAGGTCTTCCGTCTGCACCCGAGCTGGCCAGAGTCTTTATCCGCCACATCTTCCGTCTTCATGGCCTGCCCCGTCACATCGTGTCGGATCGAGGAGTACAGTTCACTTCTCGTTTCTGGAGAGCCACTTGTAAATTGCTAGACGTCACTCTGGACTTCTCCTCCGCTTACCACCCACAGTCTAATGGTCAAGTGGAGCGGATCAATCAGAACCTGACCAGTTACCTCCGGCACTTCGTTAATGCTCACCATTCTGACTGGGTGGATCTCCTGCCAAGGGCCGAATTCTCGTACAACAATCACAAGAGCGAGTCTTCCTCCATATGGGAGAGTACCCGGTCCGCACTCCTTCTGTCATCCGAGCGTATGAAAAGGCACGCTGACAAAGGACGTCTGGATCCTCCTCAATTCCGTCCTGGGGATAAAGTCTGGCTCTCGTCCAAATATGTCCGGCTCAAGATCCCTTCCTATAAGTTGGGGCCTCGGTTCATCGGCCCACTGGAGGTTATCAGTCAGATCAACCCGGTGGCCTATAAATTGAAACTCCCGGCCAACTTACGGATCCCTAACTCCTTCCATGTATCTCTCCTCAAACCTGTGGTACTTAACTCTTTTTCTAAGTCTACAGGTACGCCTCTTGCTCCGGTTTCTGCTGAGGACGAGTTTGAGGTAGAGAACATTCTTGCCACCAAAAGGGTAAGAGGAAAGACCTTTTTCTTGGTAGATTGGAGGGGGTTTGGTCCTGAGGAGAGAACGTGGGAGCCCCGGGAGAATATCCATGCCCCTCTCATCCTAGCTAAATTTCTGTCTGGCCTAAAAAAGGGGGGGCCTAAAGGGGGGGGTACTGTAGCGCTGGCGTCCCTGCCCTCTGCTAGGCAGGGACGCTGCTCCCCTCACCGCTCTGCTGTCAGCGCGCGCTCCGTCCCGGCGTCCTCTCCCCGCTCTGCTGTCAGCGCGCGCTCCGTCCCGGCGTCCTCCTCCTGCTCTGCTGTCAGCGCGCGCTCCGTCCCGGCGTCCTCCTCCTGCTCTGCTCTCAGCGCGCGCTCCTTCCCGGCCCCTGTGCTTAGGGCGCGCGCGCGCGCGCTTACCTCCTCTTAAAGGGGCCGCGCGCGCCGCCCTAAAGAGTCCCCGGCCAATGGCCGGAGGACTTCATCATATATAAGGCACCTCCTCCAAAATGGAGGTGCCCGAGCAATGTTGTTTGCACCTGTGTCTCACCTGTGCTTCAGCCCTCAGGTCCCGTTGCCAGTTACCTGCCAGTTACCTGCCAGTTACCTGCCTGATTCCTGCCTGAATACTTGTTACCTGTCTGCCAGTCTGAGGTCCGACGGTCTGCCTTACTACTCCTGTCAGTCTGTCTAAGGACCAGCCTGCCCGCTCACCTGGGAGCGCATATCAGTTACCTGCCTGCTTGCCTGAGGTCCGACGGTCTGCCTTACTACTCCGGTCAGTCTGTCTATGGACCAGCTTGCCCGCTCACCTGGGAGCGCTTCTCCGTTACCTGCCTGCTTGCCAGCCCGGAGGCTCCGTTGTCACGTGCTGTGACCACCAGCTATCTCAGAGACTCTTGCCCGCACACCTGGGAGCGCATCTCCGTTACCTGCCTGCTTACCAGTCCGGAGGCTCCGTTGTCACGTGCTGTGACCACCAGCTATCTCAGAGACTCTTGCCCGCTCACCTGGGAGCGCATCTCCGTTACCTGCCTGCTTGCCAGCCCGGAGGTCCCGTTGTCACTTGCGGTAACCACCAGCTATTCCAGAGACTCTTGCCCGCTCACCTGGGAGCGCTTCTCCGTTACCTGCCTGCTAGCCTACCCGGAGGCTCTGCCATCACAGGTCGTACCTACCCCTTACCCAGAGACTGCCCTGATCACTTGCCGTATCTCCCTGTCCGTTCACCCAGAGACTGCCCTGATCACTTGCCGTATCTCCCTGTCCGTTCACCCAGAGACTGCCCTGATCACTTGCCGTATCTCCCTGTCCGTTCATCCAGAGACTGCCACCCGCTCCCTTACAAGGGCCGCCCCCTTGTATAGTAGCTCAGAGGTTCCGCCTCCCGGACCCGTTACACATACTTATCTGATGCATCCCTATATAGGAGCAGCCTTGTGATCAGCAGATAGAGAGCACGGCCCGCAGCGGGGAATCGGATGAAAGAACCGATAGAGCGGAGAAGTAGCTGCTTATATATTCATTACTAATCGTATTCTTCTATTTTTTTTTTTGCCAAATCATTCCCATGACAGGCTCTGTGACATTTTGGAGTCTTCCATTCCTTAACCCATTTTGCACAGCGTGCTAAGTAATGTTTGTTTTACCTGCACGTTATTTATCGCAGGGGTAAAGTGGAAGCGATATAGACATTTCACAGCCAATTCTATCTTTGACAGCGTGTCTTCCACTTGGAGGTTTCCAGGCTTGCATGCTAGGGAATTGCTTATCTGTAATTTTCTAATGGGCACTTACCAAGGTAATAAGTACAGGAGTGATCTACAGGGAGAACGAGTAACCACAAAATTGGAGATCTTGCAGGCTTTTTTTTCCGGTTGTGTGTAAGCTATGACATGTTTCACAGGCAAATTTGGGCTCCATTGACTTAAAGTGGTTGTTCCCTACTTGAACAACCCTTTCTGATTTTTTATGTTTCCCTTTTGTAAAATAAAAACACTTATACTCACCTTCGGTGCCGGCAAAGTTCCAGTGGTTTCAGCACTGGCTTTCCCGGGGCTCGTGTGACATTATGTCATGCGATCCCTGCGGCCAATCAGCGCTTGCCTCACTTTCCTCTACTAAGAATGTAATTGATATCCAGAGGAAATGAGAGAGTAGGAGCAGTGCTCACTTCCTCCGGATGTCTTGATTATGTGAAGGACGAAAGAGTAAAGCCAGTGCTGATTGGCCACAGTGATTGCGTGACATAACAATGTCACGTGATCCCCGGGAGAGTCAGTGTCGACAGTGGTGGAACGGTGCAGGCTTAGGAGGTAAGTATAAGTGTTATTATTTTACTGGGGGATTAAGAAGGGGTTGTCTGAGTCATGGACAACCTCTTTAAGAGAAAATATAGCAAGGACAGTGATGAAGTATGGGATCTATAGAAGTCCAGAACCATATCATCAGTGGCACAATACAGCAGTATGCAAAGTTCCTCCATAATATGGAGCTTCAGAGACTCAGCGTGCTGAAGTAAGAGATTATGATTCTCCAGCATAATTTTAAAAAAAGAAGAGCACTTACCAAATTGGACATTTATGGCACAAATATCTGATAAATTGTGTCCCATTACAAGAGCAGGGCACCGGCACACTCTCTGAGGACTGCAGGGGTGTTGTTCTCTCCATTCATTTCTATAGAAGCTATGAAAAATGTCAAGCAAGGTCAATTTTCAGAACTTATATTAAAACAACTGGAGAGAGATACACATGTTTGGCAACCTCCACTAACAATAGTGGTGTTGAGACAGCATCAAAATTCAATGACATGTCGATGCACGAAAGACAAATGGGGGGTGATCCCATTTTACCTAAGCCAAATCCAAGTAAAGGAAGGTGGCTTCAGCATCCTATAATGATCAATTTGCCTTATTATGGCATCACAAATACAGAAACAGCATCAACGTTTCCACCCCTAGAATAGGTTGGGGTCTTTGTCCTAGACCTATACCAGAGGTCTTAACATTGCTGCTGTTTCTGTATTTATGATGCCATAATAAAGCAAGTTGATCATTATTGGATGTTGAAGCCACCTTCATTTATTTGGTTGCCTCTACTGTCATGAGAATGCGTGTTGGTGCCCCACTCTTGTGATGACATCAGCATTTATCAGACATTAATGGTATAGCCTATGAATATGCCAGAAATAGCCCAGTTGAGAACACCCTTCAAGAAGAACAATATCCCATGTGTAAATGATAATCTTTTTGGACTTTATGTAATTTAAATTGCAATGTATATTTTTTCTTTTTATATAAATGTGTTACTAGGATAGTTTTATTTTTGACTGAATTTTTGTTCCTGGATTTAAGAGTGACCAAAAGAGTGTGGGTGGGAATGATCGCTCCCAAACTCCACTCTGGGTCTTAGTAGCCTAATAAAATGTACCTCTTTTAGCTCAGGTGTTAGTGTACTGAGGCTGTAGAAGCTGGTGAATATTTTGTACTGCAGCCTCAGAGGTTCCTGTAATACCAAGTTGGTGGAATCGTGTGATTTACTTTGCTGTACCCAGAGAGAAGACTGTTTTAATTATTCATTTGTGCTGAAGAAAGGACTGTTTTGTTATTAATTAGTGCTAAGTTGTGTTTTCATTTTGAAGCTGTAAGGTTTATGAGGACAACATTTTTTATTCTGTTTTGATATAAAAACTCTGTGACTGTGCATTTCAACATGGCTACCAGAGAGCTAAAACCCCTGCAATATATATATATATATATATATATATATATATATATATATATATTTATTTATATATATAGAGAGAGAGAATAAAGACTTTAAGAGTTTGTTTATGACAAGTTTGCTTGAAACAGCTAGCAAATTTGATTTGGTCCAATTAAAATCAGTCCAAACTGAAAGTTTCCTGATTGCTATGAAAATACCAATATTATGCTTTGAGGTCTTTCCAGACCCCAAACCATAACAAATGGAAGAGAGGAAAAGGTTAAAAAAATAATAAAAACCTCATAATCACCTGTCATTGGCCTCCTCCTGTCACGCAAGGTGTGGCAAAGACTTAGTGCAACACAAAGGGAAGAGGGAAAGGGAGCCCAGACTCTAGGGAAAGGAGGGAGTGGAGACCTCCTAGGCTGGTCTAGTGTCACCCTGTCTCCCCTAACGACCCTATATTGGCTCTTCACCAATTGCCACATGCGTGCCTTGCCCTGACTTTCCCTGGTGTATGACTAAGGCTAGGGAAGGGAGGAGATGAGCACTAGTCGATCTCCAATGAACACTAAAGACAACAAGGGAGGACAAACAGGGGGAAATTGCTTAGCTTTAGATGACTCCAGACAAATGTGCACACGTCCTCAAGACCAGAGAGGAAGAAGTACTGCTCTTGCTAAAGCCTTCACAAGGAGTAATGAATATCGTCGGCACCTCTCTCTGGAACACAACACATATTTATACACCCAGGCCAGGGTGTTAATTAGCCAGAGGAAGGTAGCCGCTGGGTCCTAGAGACAGCCAGCCTCTAAGAAGATGTCTGTAATGCCAAATGTAGAGATTAGTGTTGAGCCACCCCCGTAGTGTTCGAGTTCGGTTCGGTTCGTTGAACACCCTTGTGTTCGCCGAACTGTTCATCGAACTGTTCGTCGAACTGTTCGTCGAACACCTTCGAACACCATTAAAACCAATGGCAGGCAAACAAAAACACATAGAAACACATAGAAAACACCTTCAAAGGTGTCCAAAAGCTGACAAACTGCTCAGAAGACATAACTAACACATGGAAAAGTGACAAGTATATATAGTCATGCGAAAAGAAAAGAGGTGGAGGAGTAAAAGGAGGGGGAGACACAGATATAGGCATGTCATGCCCTTCTAAAATCCAAAAAGTGAGAAGCCGACACGGCCAGTCCGTTCCTGCCCGTGCCACCTCCGTTTGTGCCAGAGCCGCGGTGGACCCTGACGGCCAGCCCCCCTCTCCCAATACTGGTGCCTGTCCGCTGGTGGGTCGAGCGAGTCCCCCTGTGGTGGAGGCAGCTCTAAGCTTTTTAATTTAAATTGTCTCTCTAATTTGAATGAATACACTTTAAATCCTTTTACAAGGATCTATTGAAGGGCAAGTCTCATGCCAGCAGCCGCGTAATTCCAGCTCCAGTAGCGTCCACTAAAGCTGCTGCAGTTAAAAAGCTTTTATAAGGATCGAGCTCGGCTGTCCACCGCAAGGCGTCCTACCGCCAGTCCCAGCCCCTATGCCTTGGGGTGCCTCCTGATGCTCTTCACTGAGTATCCCGTGGTCCCGAAGCATTTCCTTTGAAAAAATTAAGTGTCCAAACTACAGGTGGTGTAGCTTGCTTAACAGGCGGGATAATCCGCTGACTAGCAGACACTGCTACTAGGTACAAAGTATTTCCTGGGCTAGATGCAGTTAAAAATTTGTAATTAGATACTCTCGTTGGATGCTGAGAAAGCATTCCATAGAGTCTCCTGGCACGCCATATATTATTCTCTTAAAAAGCTTGGGGTAGGGGTCTAGGGGACCCTTTTATAGCCAAAATCACAGCCCTGTATCGCAATGCGTCACCTAGGCTGAAGATAAATGGAACTGTAGCACCCCGAGGGCTCGGTTGCTGCAGAGGTATTGCACCTCACCCAGAGGTGTGATATCTCACTCTCAGGTAAAGATGGAGTGTGGATCAGGACCCCGACACCTGCATGCATTACACCACATTGCCGTGGGGCAGGGCGACCAATATGCCCCTGAGATGGGCACGACAGTCCCTGTCCCTGGCTGGAGTGGGGGGGGGACACTAAGGAAGGGGAACCCTGTAGTGCAGGAGCAGGGAGGAAGCAGTTCCTGGGTGCATTGAGAAGGGAGTATAAAAGGTGGGCACCATCTTAGTTTAGTGCAGAGAAGTCTGAGCAGAAATGACAGGGAGCAGGGGCTCTGCATGAGCTCTGCTCCAGAGGCGGGCCTAGCAACAGAGGCCCAGGCCTGAAAGAGGGAGAAGGAAGGAAGAGGAGCGGAGAAGGCTCCAGGAACGAGGAACGAAGGGATCCCAGGGGTGTGGACGGGCGAGTCGCCACCGCACGCCCGAATCCACCTGCGTGGAGGGGTCAGGCCAAAGGGGGAGACCGGTCCCCGAAACTAGTGGAGGCGGGAAACAACCCTCAGCTAGAAACCGGAGGTTGTGACATTTTATGCGGCACAGCCCCTCGCTACACCCGCTAGGAGGGCAGCACATAGGGTCAGGGAAACTGGCGCCAAGTTTACCAAGAGGAGGCCCGAGGCAGCCGGACAGAAGGGTTGGTAAGAAAGGCCAGACAAAGGACACACAAAGGGGGTCCTGTGAAGCGCTCCAAAGTTATCTGGGAGTTGTTGGAGCCCCTCACCTGGTGAGCACAGTACGACGTGGGCAGCCGTTACCTGCAGAAGTGGTCTGGATAATAAGAACTGTGAGTAAAGGCCCTGGACTGCATCACTGACTCCTTGTCGTTACTGCTGCTGCCCTGCACCATCACCCCCATCCTCCGCATACACTGCCCTGAGGCTATACTCCTCCCGTTGGGAGTTATGCTACGCTCTGCTGCACCCACAACACCAGCCTCAGCGGTCTGCCCTGCAGCGGCGGTTCACTCTGACCGCAATCCACGGGTGGCGTAGTCGGACATTTAAACATCAAAACCACATAAATAGTTCCGCCATTGGTTTGACCGCCCTGAGCCACGGAAACGGGTCGCCGCCACGGAGACTACAACCACCAGCATCCACCAAAAAGGGTACAGCCTCCGGATGTCCCAAGGCCCAGGGGGCGCGTCAGAACATTTTCATCACCTTTCATAATCACCAATGGGACAAGGCAGGGATGTCCTCTGTCCCCTCTCTTATACATCCTAGTGACGGAGCACCTGCTCTCATCAATTCGCCATAACCCCAATATTAGGTGGATTGAGGTGGGAGGCACCGAGTACAAGTGCTCTGCATTTGCTGATGATGTCAATCACATATATCCATCAGCAGGCTGTTATGGCTGAAATAGATCACTTTGTTACATGGTCAAATTTTAAAATCAATACAGAGAAGTCTGAGGCCCTCGATGTCTCCCTACCCAAATCCATATAGGATTCCATCCAGTCCAACTTTCCCTTTGCCTGGCCCTCACAGGGTATCAAATTCTTAGGAATTCCTATTCATTGAGACCTCTCCCGTCTATGTTATCTTAATTTTGGGCCCTTTATTGAACAACTCCATACAGACCACGGTTGGCAAGTTAGAACTGTAAGATTCACTACGTGAACCACTGGTGTTTTGTGGAAAAGCACATGTACACTGTGTTCCAAATTATTATGCAAAAAGTGTTTAGGAGTGATAAGGGAAGAATTTGTTTGTTTGTCAGTTAAACTCATTGATGGTGATGTATGTCAGGGCTCTTTATATCACCTGTGCTAATTAGTTTGGCAGGTGTGTCCAATGAACGGCAAGACTACTTAAGAACGCTGTCTCACATTATTAAGCAGCCTACATTTTCTGCCAAAATGGGAAAGAAAAAGGATGTGTGCGATGATCAGGATGAAGTGTCTTGGCAATCAAGAAGTATGTAGCTGATTCACAGTACACACGTGTGCGTGCTGATAAGGGCAAATTGAGGACTCTTTCCTACAGGCAATTACGTCAGGTGAAAAGAGCAGCGGCAAAAAAGCCTTGTCATAGCAGCAGACAAGTTTTTGAAGCTGCTGGTGCCTCCAACGTCCCCCAACAACAAGATGCAGGGTCCTTCAGAGGTTTGCAGCAGTGCGTACGCCATCCTGTCGACCTCCTCTATCCACTGCACACAAGCAGAAACGGCTCCAGTGGGCCAAACATTACATGAAGACTGATTTCAAAACTGTTTTGTTCACGGATGAGTGCCGTGCAACGCTCGATGGTCCAGATGGATGGAGTGGAGGATGGCTGGTTGATGGACACCCCACGCAAACACGGCTACAGCGCCAACAAGGAGGAGGTGGAGTAATGTTTTGGGCTGGAATCATGGGGAGAGAGATTGTTGGCCCCTTTAGGATCCCTGAAGGGGTAAAGATGAACTCCATAATGTATGTGGAGTTTCTCAAACAGCACTTCCTGCCATGGTTCAAGAAGAAGAACCGTGTATTCCACAGCAAGATCATTTTCATGCATGATAATGCACCGTCTCATGCTGCACATAACACATCTGCATCTCTGGCTGATATGGGCATAAAAGGGGACAAACTTATGGTGTGACCCCCATGCTCCTCTGACCTCTACCCCATTCAGAACCTCTGGAGCATCATCAAAAGGAGTGTCTATGATGGCTGGAGGCAGTTCACATCTAAGCAACAGCTCTGGGAGGGTATTCTGTCCTCATGCGAAACAATTGAAGCAGAAACCATCCAAAACCTGACAAATTCAATGGACGAGAGAGTTCAGAAGCTCCTTTCGAACAAGGGGTCCTATGTGCAAATGTAACATCACCTAGAATAAAGTTTTGAGTTGAAAACTGTTTGATTTCAGTTTCTAATAACCTGCTAATGCTTATAATTTCAAAAATGACCATTTTTTTGGTCTTTATTAAAATGAAAAGGTTGATCGAAGAGTGTGGGGGATATAAGAGTGTGGCAACCCAGTAGTCAGGATTACTTCGAATTCTGACAATCTGAGGGTCATGTTGCAGGTAGTGCAGCAAGAAGCCACTTATGTGTCTTGCGCATCTCGGAGCCCCAAAATTATTTTCCGGGCAAGATGCAGCTAAAAATTATTATTAATTTTAAATCTGGTGGAGCTTAGTATAGATGGCCTAATAGAATCAGTACTGCACACTGCTACAAAGCCCAAATTATTTTCCAGCCAAGATACAGATAAACATGATTAGTAATTTTAAATCTGGTGGAGCTTAGTATAGATGGCCTAATAGGATCATTACTGCACACTGCTACAAAGCCCAAATAATTTTCCAGCCAAGATACAGATAATCATGATTAGTAATTTTAAATCTGGTGGAGCTTAGTATAGATGGCCTAATAGAATCAGTACTGCACACTGCTACAAAGCCCAAATAATTTTCCAGCCAAGATACAGATAATCATGATTAGTAATTTGAAAGCTTAAAACGATTGGTGAGGTGATTTTAACCAATCATCAAGCTTTTACTCTCCCCAGGATGACACAGGGGTAGAAAAGTGATTTCGGATCCATGATTTGTTCATCTTTATGAACGTGAGTCTGTCTACATTATCAGTGGAGAGCCGCGTGCACTTATCTGTCAGCACACCACCAGCAGCGCTGAACACACGTTCAGACAGAACGCTGCCTGCGGGGCATGACAAGATCTCCAAGGCGTAAGTGGCGAGCTTCGGCCATTTATCCAGATTGGAAGCCCAAAAAGAGCAAGAGTCCAGTGACACAGTCATGGCTTCAATGTTTACTTGGATATACTCCTGTACCAGGAGTCTCTAGGCGTTGACTAAGTGTCAGACTTCTTGTCTCCTGTGGCCTTGCAAAGGATGAGCTAAAAAAGTGGTGAAATGATTCCGCAAAATTGATGTTACCAGCAGATACTGTGTTTCTGTTACGGTTTGAGTGCTGAACACTCGACGGTCCCACGGTTGGCAAGTTGGAACTGTGAGATTCACTACGTGCACCACTGGTGTTTCGTGGAAAAGCAAATGTAAGATTCTGCAACAGTCTCTGCTGATACTCCTGCATGCGTGCATCCCTTTCTATGGCAGGAATTATTTCTGCAAATTTACTTTTGTACCGGGGATCTAACAGTGTGGCAACCCAGTAGTCAGGATTATTTCTAATTCTCCCAATTCGAGGGTCATGTTGGAGGTACTGCAGCAAGAAGGCACTCATGTGTCTTGCGCATCCAGGAGCACCAAGTCCCTGTTGTGTTGGTGGCGAGGTAACAATCATGCTTCCTTCCTCTGTCCTCTCCCCCCAACCTCGCACAACAGAAATGTGATCAAGGTCTCCCTCATCTGATGAGTCTTCCATCAGTTCGTCCTCCACTTCTTCCTGGGCTCCTGCACCTTCCTCACTAGTTTGGCTATAACAATGCGCCCTGGTAAAACCATCTCCCCCACCCTCACATGCCTGCCGCCTTGGTGCTGCCGACCGTCTGGACCTTGCAGATGTTAGCCCTTCCGCATACAACTCCTCCTCCTCTACTTCCTCCACCTCCTCTTGTGCCACCACCTGACTCCGAATTCTGTTTAACATGTGCTCCAGCATGTAAATCACCGGAATAGTCATGCTGATAATGGCATCGTCAGAACTAAACATCTTCGTCGCCATTTCAAAACTGTGCAGAAGGGTGCATAGGTCCCTGATCTGAGACCACTCCTCCAGCGTGATTTGCCCCACCTCTGGATCCCGTTGGCCCAGGTTATACGTCAGAACGTATTGCACCAGGGCTTGTTAGTGCTGCCACAGTCGCTACAACATGTGCAGAGTTGAATTCCACCGGGTAGGCACATCGCATTTTAGCCGGTGAAGTGGCAGGCCCAACGACTTCTGTAGAGATGTAAGTCACTGAGCTGCGGGATGCGAACGGCGGAAGTGAGCACACAGCGACTGTGCCCTCTGCAGAAGGCCATCTAGTCCGGGATAGTGGGCTAAAAATTGCTGGACAACCAGGTTCAACACGTGAGCCATACAAGGCACGTGTGTGACATTGCCCCGGCGAAGGGCCGCAACCAGGTTTGCAGCATTGTCGCACACGGCCTTCCCTGGTTTCAGGTCCAGTGGAGACAACCATTCATGAAACTGGTTCTCCAGAGCTGACCACAACTCCTCAGCTGTGTGACTCACATTTCCCAGACATTTCAAAGTAAAAACTGCCTGATGACGTTGAGCCCTGCTGCCAGCATAGTAAGGAGGTGTGCAGGATCTCTTCTGCGCAGTTAGAAAGCTTGTGGCATGACCAGACAGGCTTTGGGTGAAGGTGGAGGACCGAGAGGAGGTTGAGGAGGCAGAAGCAGTGCAGGAACTTTGAGATAAAGAGGATTGATGCACAACTCGTGGGGACGGCAAGACTTGGACAGCAGCCCCTTGTCCTGCTGTCACCATAGTTACCCAGTGCCCAGTCAGCGACATGTAACGCCCCTGTCCATGCCTACTCGTCCAAGTGTCTGTGGTGAAATGCACCCTGTCACACACAGAGTTTCTCAAAGAAGCGGTGATGTTGTGTGCGACATGCTGGTGGAGCGCAGGCACACCTTTCTTTGAGAAGTAGTGCCGACTGGGCATCTGGTACTGGGGCACAGCGACGGACATAAGGTCTCGAAAATCCTCTGTGTCCACCAAGCGGAAAGGCAGCATTTCTGTAGCCAAGAGCTTGCAGATGGTGAAATTCAACCTCTTAGCTTTCTCATGGCTAGGAGGAAATAGTCTTTTACTTGTCCACATCTGAGGGACTGAGGGCTGGCTGTTGTGCTTAGACGGGGTTGATAAGGGTGTCCCCGGCAAACTGCCGGTCTGTGAGGAAGATGCAGGTGGACATGTTAGGTTGCCTTGATCCAAAGGTGGTGCTATCGATGTCGCACAGCGCTCAACACCAGCTGGTGTTACCACCTCCAAGGAAAATGATGACCTGCCAATCACGCTAGCTGTTGCGGGTAGAGAGGTGGCAGGTCTGCGTCCCAAAACAGGTGTGACTGCTGTCCCCCCAGTCACAGAGGATGAAGAGGCCGCAGATGCACAAGATGGGGCAGACGGTGGCTGGCCCGGCCGGCTAGGCCGCATTGTAGCACAGTGAGCTTCCCACTGCAACTTATGCTTCATGTCCATGTGCCGGTTCATGCATGAAGTACTCAAACTATGTATTTTTTGGCCTCTACTTAGCTTTTGTTGACAAATGTTACAGATAACACGAGTTGGGTCATCTTTATCGATCTGAAAAAATGCCCAAGCTATGCAAGGATTAGCACCCATGCGACCTGAAGAGCCACCACGACTTGTGGTCAGAGGCAGAGTTGTGTTTGAGGATGCAGTTGTAGACGTGCTTCCAGTACTACGTCTCTGTCCAGGAAGGTGCAACCTGACCTCGTCGTCACTAGCATCCTCCTCCACCTCCTCTGCTGACCTCATCTCTTGGCTGACTGTGGGTTGACAGTAAGTGGGATCTCCAACCTCATCATCATCACCCTGTGTGTTATCACACCCGTCGTCCTCAGAGCCAACCTGTTCCTGCCCTGACAAAAAACTAAAGTTGTCGCTCCAATCAGGTATTTGAGTCTCATCATCGTCTTCCTCATTGTCTCCACCAACAGGAGTTACAGTTTGGGAATGAGGGTCTACATTATGGTCAGAACCATCTGCGTCTGGTCCTGGATCCGACTCATAAAGATTCTGGGCATCAGTGCAGATCATTTCCTCGTCTGGATTCACAGAAGCGCTGGAGCCGACCTCTGATTCCCAGGCTATAGTATGAGTAAACAGCTCTGCAGACTCAACCATCTGTTCTACCTCATACTCAGATGGGCAGCTGGAGATTTGGGAGCTGTGAGGAAGCAAGTGCGATTGGGGTGACACTTCTGAGGACTGGAGTATTTGTGATGTTGAAGTTGATGTGGAGGAGAGCCCACTTAAAGGAGCACTTGATATCTGTTGAAGCACCTGCTGTTTTTGTGCCTCATCTGGAATTTGTAGCGATTGGCGTGGCCGTAAGAAAGGGATCTTATCACATTGTCTGCTAAAAGAAGTAGACATTTTAGTTTGGCTGTAAGATGGTCTTTCTTCTGCAGATGTTACTGTTGCTTTAACACCTTCTCCACGGACACAACCGTTTTTCCCCTTCCCAACTCGCCTATTCCCCTTTCCACCAGCAGCACGCCTTTTTCCACTCATTTTGGTGGTTAACTAATTCACAACTCTGGAGTTGTTTGCACAAAAAAACAAAGGATGGGAACCGAGCAGAGCTGAGTGGCCAAACTGTGGTATTAGGCCAAAAGTATTGTCTGGGTTAGATGCAGAAAAAAATTATATTCAATTTTCAACCTGATGGAGGTCAGTATAGATGGACTAATAGAACAAGTCCCACACACAGCTAGAAGCCCAAATATTTTTTCAGAGCTAGATGCAGAAAAAAATTATATTCAATTTGCAACCAGATGGAGGTCAGTATAGATGGACTAATAGAACAAGTCCCACACACTGCTAGAAGGCCAAATATTTTTTCAGAGCTAGATGCAAAAAAAAATTATATTCAATTTGCAACCTGATGGAGGTCAGTATAGATGGACTAATAGAACAAGTCCCACACACTGCTAGAAGGCCAAATATTTTTTCAGAGCTAGTTGCAGAAAAATATTATATTCAATTTGCAACCTGATGGAGGTCAGTATAGATGGACTAACAGAACAAGTCCCACACACTGCTAGAAGGCCAAATATTTTTTCAGAGATAGATGCAGAAAAAAATTATATTCAATTTGCAACCTGATGGAGGTCAGTATAGATGGACTAATAGAACAAGTCCCACACACTGCTAGAAGGCCCAATATTTTTTCAGAGCTAGATGCAGAAAAAAATTATATTCAGTTTGCAACCTGATGGAGGTCAGTATAGATGGACTAATAGAACAAGTCCCACACACTGCTAGAAGGCCAAATATTTTTTCAGAGATAGATGCAGAAAAAAATTATATTCAATTTGCAACCTGATGGAGGTCAGTATAGATGGACTAATAGAACAAGTCCCACACACTGCTAGAAGGCCAAATATTTTTTCAGAGATAGATGCAGAAAAAAATTATATTCAATTTGCAACCTGATGGAGGTCAGTATAGATGGACTAATAGAACAAGTCCCACACACTGCTAGAAGGCCCAATATTTTTTCAGAGCTAGATGCAGAAAAAAATTATATTCAGTTTGCAACCTGATGGAGGTCAGTATAGATGGACTAATAGAACAAGTCCCACACACTGCTAGAAGCCCAAATAGTTTTTCAGAGGTAGATGCAGAAAAAAATTATATTCAGTTTGCAACCTGATGGAGGTCAGTATAGATGGACTAATAGAACAAGTCCCACACACTGCTAGAAGGCCCAATATTTTTTCAGAGCTAGATGCAGAAAAAAATTATATTCAGTTTGCAACCTGATGGAGGTCAGTATAGATGGACTAATAGAACAAGTCCCACACACTGCTAGAAGCCCAAATAGTTTTTCAGAGGTAGATGCAGAAAAAAATTATATTCAGTTTGCAACCTGATGGAGGTCAGTATAGATGGACTAACAGAACAAGTCCCACACACTGCTAGAAGCCCAAATATTTTTTCAGAGCTAGATGCAGAAAAAAATTATATTCAACTTGCAACCTGATGGAGGTCAGTATAGATGGACTAATAGAACAAGTCCCACACACTGCTAGAAGGCCAAATATTTTTTCAGAGCTAGATGCAGGAAAAAATTATATTCAATTTGCAACCTGATGGAGGTCAGTATAGATGGACTAATAGAATGATGCTATGCCCAAAAGGTTTTACTTCACTAGGTGCAGTAAAAAAATTGGTATTCTATACACAGGTGGTGTAGCTTGCAACACAGATAGGCTACTCCACTGACTAACACACTCTGCAATAGGCCAAAAAGGATTAGCTTTGCTAGATTTAGCCAAATGCTGTGAAAAAAACTAGCACAGCACTGGCACAGACCTGCCTGGCAAAAACTGTTAGGAACTGATGTAACTTAGTCCTGAAAAGGACTGCAATTACAATTAGTCTTTACTAGAGATGAGCGTTGTTCTACTCGAACTGTTCGCCAATCTCAAATTCGAGCTGTTTTGGGCGGTGTTCGAGCCGTTCGGCGAACACGAACGATTTGAGAAAAATTCGGCTGTTCGAGGTTATGTTCGATAACTGTTCGTGCACCAAAATCATAACTGGATTTTTTCTCAGTAATGATGAAAATTAATGTTAATACGCAGTTTGAGTGTACAGCGGGGTGGGGGGAGGGGCAGGGGATGGATCTCTGCAGGAATAATGAAGATCACCATTTTTTTTTCTCTTTCCCGCATTTACAGTGGGGAGGTGCAATCTGTCAGCCTATCAGCAGCGCACACACGGAGCGAAGTGCTTTTTTCACACAAGCAAGGGCATGTGTCATTGGCAGTGTATGTCACATGTCCTTGCCCTATAAGACCAAGCCATTTTCCCCGTCGCCACCATTTTCTCACTGCTGCAGCTGCGTGTTAGACGGCACCGCTGTTGCTGTGTGCGCTATACCTTGTTAATTTCAAGCCAATTTTCGCACAAATCTACAGATAGCTTGGGAGTAGGGAATAGTTGTGATTGCAGTCCTTTTAAGGACTAGGTTACAGCATTTCCTACGACTTTTATCAGCAGGTCTGTGCTCTTAAATAGATAGATTGTGGGAGTAAAGACTAATTGTAATTGGAGTCCTTTTCAGGACTAGGTTACATCAGTTCCTATCAGTTTTTGCCAGGCAGGTCTGTGCCAGTGCTGTGCAAGTTTTTTTCACAGCATTTGGCTGAATCTAGCAAAGCTAATCCTTTTTGGCCTATTGCAGAGTGTGTTAGTCAGTGGAGTAGCCTATCTGTGTTGCAAGATATACCACCTGTGTATAGAATACCAATTTTTTTACTGCACCTAGTGAAGTAAAATGTTTTGGGCATAGCATCATTCTATTAGTCCATCTATACTGACCTCCATCAGGTTGCAAATTGAATATAATTTTTTTCTGCATCTAGCTCTGAAAAAATATTTGGGCTTCTAGCAGTGTGTGGGACTTGTTCTATTAGTCCATCTATACTGACCTCAATCAGGTTGCAAACTGAATATAATTTTTTTCTGCATCTAGCTCTGAAAAAATATTTGGCCTTCTAGCAGTGTGTGGGACTTTCTCTATTAGTCCATCTATACTGACCTCCATCAGGTTGCAAACTGAATATATTTTTTTTCTGCATCTACCTCTGAAAAAATATTGGGCTTCTAGCTGTGTGTGGGACTTGTTCTATTAATCCATCTATACAGACCTCCATCAGGTTGCAAATTGAATATAATTTTTTTCTGCATCTACCTCTGAAAAAATATTTGGGCTTCTAGCTGTGTGAGGGACTTGTTCTATTCGTCCATCTATACTGACCTCCATCAGGTTGCAAATTAAAAATAATTTTTATCTGCATCTACCTCTGAAAAAATATTTGGGCTTCTAGCTGTGTGTGGGACTTTCTCAATTAGTCCATCTATACTGACCTCCATCAGGTTGCAAATTAAAAATAATTTTTATCTGCATCTACCTCTGAAAAAATATTTGGGCTTCTAGCTGTGTGTGGGACTTTCTCAATTAGTTCATCTATACTGACCTCCATCAGGTTGCAAACTGAATATAATTTTTTTCTGCATCTAGCTCTGAAAAAATATTTGGCCTTCTAGCAGTGTGTGGGACTTTCTCAATTAGTCCATCTATACTGACCTCCATCAGGTTGCAAATTAAAAATAATTTTTATCTGCATCCAGCTTTGAAAAAATATTTGGCTTTCTAGCAGTGTGTGGACTTTCTCTATTAGTCCATCTATACTGACCTCCATCAGGTTGCAAATTAAAAATAATTTTTTGTCTGCATCTAGCTCTGAAAAAATATTTGGCCTTCTAGCAGTGTGTGGGACTTACTCTATTAGTCCATCTATACTGACCTCCATCAGGTTGCAAACTGAATATATTTTTTTTCTACATCTACCTCTGAAAAAATATTGGGCTTCTAGCTGTGTGTGTGACTTGTTCTATTAATCCATCTATAAAGACCTCCATAAGGTTGCAAACTGAATATAATTTTTTTCTGCATCTACCTCTGAAAAAATATTTGGGCTTCTAGCTGTGTGTGGGACTTGTTCTATTAGTCCATCTATACTGACCTCCATCAGGTTGCAAATTGAATATAATTTTTTTCTGCATCTAGCTCTGAAAAAATATTTGGGCTTCTAGCAGTGTGTGGGACTTTTTCTATTAGTTCATCTATACTGACCTCAATCAGGTTGCAAACTGAATATAATTTTTTTCTGCATCTAGCTCTGAAAAAATATTTGGCCTTCTAGCAGTGTGTGGGACTTTCTCTATTAGTCCATCTATACTGACCTCCATCAGGTTGCAAACTGAATATATTTTTTTTCTGCATCTACCTCTGAAAAAATATTGGGCTTCTAGCTGTGTGTGGGACTTGTTCTATTAATCCATCTATACAGACCTCCATCAGGTTGCAAACTGAATATAATTTTTTTCTGCATCTACCTCTGAAAAAATATTTGGGCTTCTAGCTGTGTGAGGGACTTGTTCTATTCGTCCATCTATACTGACCTCCATCAGGTTGCAAATTAAAAATAATTTTTATCTGCATCTACCTCTGAAAAAATATTTGGGCTTCTAGCTGTGTGTGGGACTTGTTCTATTAGTCCATCTATACTGACCTCCATCAGGTTGCAAACTGAATATAATTTTTTCTGCATCTAGCTCTGAAAAAATATTTGGCCTTCTAGCAGTGTGTGGGACTTTCTCTATTAGTCCATCTATACTGACCTCCATCAGGTTGCAAATTAAAAATAATTTTTATCTGCATTCAGCTCTGAAAAAATATTTGGCCTTCTAGCAGTGTGTGGACTTTCTCTATTAGTCCATCTATACTGACCTCCATCAGGTTGCAAATTAAAAATAATTTTTTGTCTGCATCTAGCTCTGAAAAAATATTTGGCCTTCTAGCAGTGTGTGGGACTTACTCTACTAGTCCATCTATACTGACCTCCATCAGGTTGCAAACTGAATATATTTTTTTTCTGCATCTACCTCTGAAAAAATATTGGGCTTCTAGCTGTGTGTGTGACTTGTTCTATTAATCCATCTATAAAGACCTCCATAAGGTTGCAAACTGAATATAATTTTTTTCTGCATCTACCTCTGAAAAAATATTTGGGCTTCTAGCTGTGTGTGGGACTTGTTCTATTAGTCCATCTATACTGACCTCCATCAGGTTGCAAACTGAATATAATTTTTTTCTGCATCTAGCTCTGAAAAAATATTTGGGCTTCTAGCTGTGTGTGGGACTTTCTCTATTAGTCCATCTATACTGACCTCCATCAGGTTGCAAATTAAAAATAATTTTTTGTCTGCATCTAGCTCTGAAAAAATATTTGGCCTTCTAGCAGTGTGTGGGACTTTCTCTATTAGTCCATCTATACTGACCTCCATCAGGTTGCAAAGTGAATATATTTTTTTTCTGCATCTACCTCTGAAAAAATATTGGGCTTCTAGCTGTGTGTGGGACTTGTTCTATTAATCCATCTATACAGATCTCCATCAGGTTGCAAACTGAATATAATTTTTTTCTGCATCTACCTCTGAAAAAATATTTGGGCTTCTAGCTGTGTGTGGGACTTGTTCTATAATTCCATCTATACTGACCTCCATCAGGTTGCAAACTGAAAATAATTTTTTGTCTGCATCTAGCTCTGAAAATATATTTGGCCTTCTAGCAGTGTGTGGGACTTTCTCTATTAGTTTATCTATACTGACCTCCATCAGGTTGCAAATTAAAAATAAGTTTTTGTCTGCATCTAGCTCTGAAAAAATATTTGGCCTTCTCGCAGTGTGTGGAACTTTCTCTATTAGTCCATCTATACTGACATCCATCAGGTTGCAAACTGAATATATATTTTTTCTGCATCTACCTCTGAAAAAATATTGGGCTTCTAGCTGTGTGTGGGACTTGTTCTATTAATCCATCTATACAGACCTCCATCAGGTTGCAAACTGAATATAATTTTTTTCTGCATCTACCTCTGAAAAAATATTTGGGCTTCTAGCTGTGTGTGGGACTTGTTCTATTAGTCCATCTATACTGACCTCCATCAGGTTGCAAACTGAAAATAATTTTTTGTCTGCATCTACCTCTGAAAAAATATTTGGGCTTCTAGCTGTGTGTGGGACTTGTTCTATTAGTCCATCTATACTGACCTCCATCAGGTTGCAAACTGAATATAATTTTTTTCTGCATCTAGCTCTGAAAAAATATTTGGCCTTCTAGCAGTGTGTGGAACTTTCTCTATTAGTCCATCTATACTGACCTCCATCAGGTTGCAAATTAAAAATAATTTTTATCTGCATCCAGCTCTGAAAAAATATTTGGCCTTCTAGCAGTGTGTGGACTTTCTCTATTAGTCCATCTATACTGACCTCCATCAGGTTGCAAATTAAAAATAATTTTTTGTCTGCATCTAGCTCTGAAAAAATATTTGGCCTTCTAGCAGTGTGTGGGACTTACTCTATTAGTCCATCTATACTGACCTCCATCAGGTTGCAAACTGAATATATTTTTTTTCTGCATCTACCTCTGAAAAAATATTGGGCTTCTAGCTGTGTGTGTGACTTGTTCTATTAATCCATCTATAAAGACCTCCATAAGGTTGCAAACTGAATATAATTATTTTCTGCATCTACCTCTGAAAAAATATTTGGGCTTCTACCTGTGTGTGGGACTTGTTCTATTAGTCCATCTATACTGACCTCCATCAGGTTGCAAACTGAATATAATTTTTTTCTGCATCTAGCTTTGAAAAAATATTTGGGCTTCTAGCTGTGTGTGGGACTTTCTCTATTAGTCCATCTATACTGACCTCCATCAGGTTGCAAATTAAAAATAATTTTTTGTCTGCATCTAGCTCTGAAAAAATATTTGGCCTTCTAGCAGTGTGTGGGACTTTCTCTATTAGTCCATCTATACTGACCTCCATCAGGTTGCAAAGTGAATATATTTTTTTTCTGCATCTACCTCTGAAAAAATATTGGGCTTCTAGCTGTGTGTGGGACTTGTTCTATTAATCCATCTATACAGATCTCCATCAGGTTGCAAACTGAATATAATTTTTTTCTGCATCTACCTCTGAAAAAATATTTGGGCTTCTAGCTGTGTGTGGGACTTGTTCTATAATTCCATCTATACTGACCTCCATCAGGTTGCAAACTGAAAATAATTTTTTGTCTGCATCTAGCTCTGAAAATATATTTGGCCTTCTAGCAGTGTGTGGGACTTTCTCTATTAGTCTATCTATACTGACCTCCATCAGGTTGCAAATTAAAAATAAGTTTTTGTCTGCATCTAGCTCTGAAAAAATATTTGGCCTTCTAGCAGTGTGTGGAACTTTCTCTATTAGTCCATCTATACTGACCTCCATCAGGTTGCAAACTGAATATATTTTTTTTCTGCATCTACCTCTGAAAAAATATTGGGCTTCTAGCTGTGTGTGGGACTTGTTCTATTAATCCATCTATACAGACCTCCATCAGGTTGCAAACTGAATATAATTTTTTTCTGCATCTACCTCTGAAAAAATATTTGGGCTTCTAGCTGTGTGTGGGACTTGTTCTATTCGTCCATCTATACTGACCTCCATCAGGTTGCAAACTGAAAAGAATTTTTTGTCTGCATCTAGCTCTGAAAAAATATTTGGCCTTCTAGCAGTGTGTGGGACTTTCTCTATTAGTCCATCTATACTGACCTCCATCAGGTTGCAAATTAAAAATAATTTTTATCTGCATCTACCTCTGAAAAAATATTTGGCCTTCTAGCTGTGTGTGGGACTTGTTCTATTAGTCCATCTATACTGACCTCCATCAGGTTGCAAACTGAATATAATTTTTTTCTGCATCTACCTCTGAAAAAATATTTGGCCTTCTAGCAGTGTGTGGGACTTTCTCTTTTAGTCCATGTATACTGACCTCCATCAGGTTGCAAACTGAAAATTTCTTTTTCTGCATCTACCTCTGAAAAAATATTTGGGCTTCAAGCTGTGTGTGGGACTTTCTCTATTAGTCCATCTATACTGACCTCCATCAGGTTGCAAATTGAATATAATTTTTTTATGCATCTAACCCAGCCAATAGTTTTGGCCTAATACCACAGTTTGGCCACTCAGCTCTGCTCGGTTCCCATCCATTGTTTTTTTGTGCAAACAACTCCAGAGTTGTGAATTAGTTAACCACCAAAATGAGTGGAAAAAGGCCTGCTGCTGGTGGAAAGGGGAATAGGCGTGTTGGGAAGGGGAAAAAAGGTTGTGTCCGTGGGGTAGGTGTTAAAGCAACAGTAACATCTGGAGAAGAAAGACCATCTTCCAGCCAAACTAAAATGTCTACTTCTTTTAGCGGACAATGTGATAAGATCCCTTTCTTACGGCCACGCCAATCGCTACAAATTCCAGATGAGGCACAAAAACAGCAGGTGCTTCAACGGATATCAAGTGCTCCTTTAAGTGGGCTCTCCTCCACATCAACTTCAACATCACAAATACTCCAGTCCTCAAAGGTGTCACCCCAATCGCACTTGCTTTCTCACAGCTCCCAAATCTCCAGTAGAGATGAGCGTTGTTCTACTCGAACTGTTCGCCAATCTCAAATTCGAGCTGTTTTGGGCGGTGTTCGAGTCGGTCGGCGAACACGAACAATTTGAGAAAAATTCGGCTGTTCGAGGTTATGTTCGATAACTGTTCGTGCACCAAAATCATAACTGGATTTTTTCTCAGTAATGATGAAAATTAATGTTAATACGCAGTTTGAGTGTACAGCGGGGCGGGGGGAGGGGCAGGGGATGGATCTCTGCAGGAACAATGAAGATCTCCATTTTTTTTTCTCTTTCCCGCATTTGCAGTGGGGAGGTGCAATCTGTCAGCCTATCAGCAGCGCACACACGGAGCGAAGTGCTTTTTTTCACACAAGCAAGGGCATGTGTGATTGGCAGTGTATGTCACATGTCCTTGCCCTATAAGACCAAGCCATTTTCCCCGTCGCCACCATTTTCTCACTGCTGCAGCTGCGTGTTAGACGGCACCGCTGTTGCTGTGTGCGCTATACCTTGTTAATTTCAAGCCAATTTTCGCACAAATATACAGATAGCTTGGGAGTAGGGAATAGTTGTGATTGCAGTCCTTTTAAGGACTAGGTTACAGCATTTCCTACGACTTTTATCAGGCAGGTCTGTGCTCTTAAATAGATAGATTGTGGGAGTAAAGACTAATTGTAATTGGAGTCCTTTTCAGGACTAGGTTACATCAGTTCCTATCAGTTTTTGCCAGGCAGGTCTGTGCCAGTGCTGTGCAAGTTTTTTTCACAGCATTTGGCTGAATCTAGCAAAGCTAATCCTTTTTGGCCTATTGCAGAGTGTGTTAGTCAGTGGAGTAGCCTATCTGTGTTGCAAGATATACCACCTGTGTATAGAATACCAATTTTTTTACTGCACCAAGTGAAGTAAAATCTTTTGGGCATGGCATCATTCTATTAGTCCATCTATACTGACCTCCATCAGGTTGCAAACTGAATATAATTTTTTTCTGCATCTAGCTCTGAAAAAATATTTGGGCTTCTAGCGGTGTGTGGGACTTGGTCTATTAGTCCATCTATACTGACCTCCATCAGGGTGCAAATTAAAAAAAATTTTTTTCTGCATCTAGCTCTGAAAAAATATTTGGGCTTCTAGCAGTGTGTGGGACTTGGTCTATTAGTCCATCTATACTGACCTCCATCAGGTTGCAAATTAAAAATAATTTTTTTCTTCATTTATCTCTGAAAAAATATTTGGGCTTCTAGCAGCGTGTGGGACTTGTTCTATTAGTCCATCTATACTGACCTCCATCAGGTTGCAAATTAAAAATAATTTTTTTCTGCATCTAGCTCTGAAAAAATATTTGGGCTTCTAGCAGTGTGTGGGACTTGGTCTATTAGTCCATCTATACTGACCTCCATCAGGTTGCAAATTAAAAATAATTTTTTTCTGCATCTAGCTCTGAAAAAATATTTGGGCTTCTAGCAGTGTGTGGGACTTGGTCTATTAGTCCATCTATACTGAAGTCCATCAGGTTGCAAATTGAATAAAAAAATTTTCTGCCTCTAGCTCTGAAAAAATATTTGGGCTTCTAGCGGTGTGTGGGACTTGGTCTATTAGTCCATCTATACTGACCTCCATCAGGTTGCAAATTAAAAATAATTTTTTTCTGCATCTAGCTCTGAAAAAATATTTGGGCTTCTAGCAGTGTGTGGGACTTGGTCTATTAGTCCATCTATACTGACCTCCATCAGGTTGCAAATTAAAAATAATTTTTTTCTTCATTTAGCTCTGAAAAAATATTTGGGCTTCTAGCAGTGTGTGGGACTTGTTCTATTAGTCCTTCTATACTGACGTCCAGCAGGTTGCAAATTGAATATAATTTTTTTCTGCATCTAGCTCTGAAAAAATATTTGGGCTTCTAGCGGTGTGTGGGACTTGGTCTATTAGTCCATCTATACTGACCTCCATCAGGTTGCAAATTAAAAATAATTTTTTTCTGCATCTAGCTCTGAAAAAATATTTGGGATTCTAGCAGTGTGTGGGACTTGGTCTATTAGTCCATCTATACTGACCTCCATCAGGTTGCAAATTAAAAATAATTTTTTTCTGCATCTAGCTCTGAAAAAATATTTGGGCTTCTAGCAGTGTGTGGGACTTGGTCTATTAGTCCATCTATACTGACCTCCATCAGGTTGCAAATTAAAAATAATTTTTTTCTGCATCTAGCTCTGAAAAAATATTTGGGCTTCTAGCAGTGTGTGGGACTTGGTCTATTAGTCCATCTATACTGACCTCCATCAGGTTGCAAATTAAAAATAATTTTTTTCTTCATTTAGCTCTGAAAAAATATTTGGGCTTCTAGCAGTGTGTGGGACTTGTTCTATTAGTCCTTCTATACTGACGTCCAGCAGGTTGCAAATTGAATATAATTTTTTTCTGCATCTAGCTCTGAAAAAATATTTGGGCTTCTAGCGGTGTGTGGGACTTGGTCTATTAGTCCATCTATACTGACCTCCATCAGGTTGCAAATTAAAAATAATTTTTTTCTGCATCTAGCTCTGAAAAAATATTTGGGCTTCTAGCAGTGTGTGGGACTTGGTCTATTAGTCCATCTATACTGACCTCCATCAGGTTGCAAATTGAATAAAAAAATTTTCTGCATCTAGCTCTGAAAAAATATTTGGGCTTCTAGCGGTGTGTGGGACTTGGTCTATTAGTCCATCTATACTGACCTCCATCAGGTTGCAAATTAAAAATATTTTTTTTCTGCATCTAGCTCTGAAAAAATATTTGGGCTTCTAGCAGTGTGTGGGACTTGGTCTATTAGTCCATCTATACTGACCTCCATCAGGTTGCAAATTAAAAATATTTTTTTTCTGCATCTAGCTCTGAAAAAATATTTGGGCTTCTAGCAGTGTGTGGGACTTGGTCTATTAGTCCATCTATACTGACCTCCATCAGGTTGCAAATTGAATAAAAAAATTTTCTGCATCTAGCTCTGAAAAAATATTTGGGCTTCTAGCGGTGTGTGGGACTTGGTCTATTAGTCCATCTATACTGACCTCCATCAGGTTGCAAATTAAAAATAATTTTTTTCTGCATCTAACCCAGCCAATAGTTTTGGCCTAATACCACAGTTTGGCCACTCAGCTCTGCTCGGTTACCATCCATTGTTTTTTTGTGCAAACAACTCCAGAGTTGTGAATTAGTTAACCACCAAAATGAGTGGAAAAAGGCCTGCTGCTGGTGGAAAGGGGAATAGGCGTGTTGGGAAGGGGAAAAAAGGTTGTGTCCGTGGGGTAGGTGCAGAAGAAAGACCATCTTCCAGCCAAACTAAAATGTCTACTTCTTTTAGCGGACAATGTGATAAGATCCCTTTCTTACGGCCACGCCAATCGCTACAAATTCCAGATGAGGCACAAAAACAGCAGGTGCTTCAACGGATATCAAGTGCTCCTTTAAGTGGGCTCTCCTCCACATCAACTTCAACATCACAAATACTCCAGTCCTCAAAGGTGTCACCCAAATCGCACTTGCTTCCTCACAGCTCCCAAATCTCCAGCTGCCCGTCTGAGTATGAGGTAGAACAGATGGTTGAGTCTGCAGAGCTGTTTACTCATACTATAGCCTGGGAATCAGAGGTCGGCTCCAGCGCTTCTGTGAATCCAGACGAGGAAATGATCTGCACTGATGCCCAGAATCTTTATGAGTCGGATCCAGGACCAGACGCAGAAGGTTCTGACCATAATGTAGACCCTCATTCCCAAACTGTAACTCCTGTTGGTGGAGACAATGAGGAAGACGATGATAAGACTCAAATACCTGATTGGAGCGACAACTTTAGTTTTTTGTCAGGGCAGGAACAGGTTGGCTCTGAGGACGACGGGTGTGATAACGCACAGGGTGATGATGATGAGGTCGGAGATCCCACTTACTGTCAACCCACAGTCAGCCAAGAGATGAGGTCAGCAGAGGAGGTGGAGGAAGATGCTAGTGACGACGAGGTCAGGTTGCGCCTTCCTGGACAGAGACGTAGTACTGGAAGCACGTCAACAACTGCATCCTCAAACACAACTCTGCCTCTCACCACAAGTCGTGGTGGCTCTTCAGGTCGCATGGGTGCTAAGCCTTGCATAGCCTGGGCATTTTTTCAGATCGATAAAGATGACCCAACTCGTGTTATCTGTAACATTTGTCAGCAAAAGCTAAGTAGAGGCCAAAAAATACATAGTTTGAGTACTTCATGCATGAACCGGCACATGGACATGAAGCATAAGTTGCAGTGGGAAGCTCAGTGTGCTACAATGCGGTCTAGCCGGCCGGGCCAACCACCGTCTGCCATATCTTGTGCATCCGCGGCCTCTTCATCCTCTGTGACTGGGGGGACAGCAGTCACACCTGTTTTGGGGCGCAGACCTGCCACCTCTTTACCCGCAACAGCCAGCGTGATTGGCAGGTCATCATTTTCTTTGGAGGTGGTAACACCAGCTGGTCTTGAGCGCTGTCCGACATCGATAGCACCACCTTTGGATCAAGGCAACCTAACATGTCCGCCTGCATCTTCCTCACAGACCGGCAGTTTGCCGGGGACACCCTTATCAACCCCGTCTAAGCACAATAGCCAGCCCTCGGTCCCTCAGATGTGGACAAGTAAAAGACCATTTCCTCCTAGCCATGAGAAAGCTAAGAGGTTGAATTTCACCATCTGCAAGCTCTTGGCTACAGAAATGCTGCCTTTCCGCCTGGTGGACACAGAGGATTTTCGAGACCTTATGTCCGTCGCAGTGCCCCAGTACCAGATGCCCAGTCGGCACTACTTCTCAAAGAAAGGTGTGCCTGCGCTCCACCAGCATGTCGCACACAACATCACCGCTTCTTTGAGAAACTCTGTGTGTGACAGGGTGCATTTCACCACAGACACTTGGACGAGTAGGCATGGACAGGGGCGTTACATGTCGCTGACTGGGCACTGGGTAACTATGGTGACAGCAGGACAAGGGGCTGCTGTCCAAGTCTTGCCGTCCCCACGAGTTGTGCGTCAATCCTCTTTATGTCATTTTTCCTCCACTGCTTCTGCCTCCGCAACCTCCTCTCGGTCTTCCATCTGCACCCAAAGCCTGTCTGGTCATGCCACAAGCTTTCTAACTGCGCAGAAGGGATCCTGCACACCTCCTTACTATGCTGGCAGTAGGGCTCAACGTCATCAGGCGGTTTTTACATTGAAATGTCTGGGAAATGTGAGTCACACAGCTGAGGAGTTGTGGTCAGCTCTGGAGAACCAATTTCATGAATGGTTGTCTCCACTGGACCTGAAACCAGGGAAGGCCGTGTGCGACAATGCTGCAAACCTGGGTGCGGCCCTTCGCCGGGGCAATGTCACACACGTGCCTTGTATGGCTCACGTGTTGAACCTGGTTGTCCAGCAATTTTTAGCCCACTATCCCAGACTAGATGGCCTTCTGCAGAGGGCACGGTCACTGTGTGCTCACTTCCGCCGTTCGCATCCCGCAGCTCAGCGACTTACATCTCTACAGAAGTCGTTGGGCCTGCCACTTCACCGGCTAAAATGCGATGTGCCTACCCGGTGGAATTCAACTCTGCACATGTTGCAGCGACTGTGGCAGCACCGACAAGCCCTGGTGCAATACGTTCTGACGTATAGCCTGGGCCAACGAGATTCAGAGGTGGGGCAAATCACGCTGGAGGAGTGGTCTCAGATCAGGGACCTATGCACCCTTCTGCACAGTTTTGAAATGGCGACGAAGATGTTTAGTGCTGACGATGCCATTATCAGCATGACTATTCCGGTGATTTACATGCTGGAGCACATGTTAAACAGAATTCGGAGTCAGGTGATGGCACAAGAGGAGGTGGAGGAAGTAGAGGAGGAGGAGTTGTATGCGGAAGGGCTAACATCTGCAAGGTCCAGACGGTCGGCAGCACCAAGGCGGCAGGCATGTGAGGGTGGGGGAGATGGTTTAACCAGGGCGCATGGTAGCAGCCAAACTAGTGAGGAAGGTGCAGGAGCCCAGGAAGAAGTGGAGGACGAACTGATGGAAGACTCATCAGATGAGGGAGACCTTGATCACATTTCTGTTGTGCGAGGTTGGGGGGAGAGGACAGAGGAAGGAAGCATGATTGTTACCTCGCCACCAACACAACAGGGACTTGGTGCTCCTGGATGCGCAACACACATGAGTGCCTTCTTGCTGCACTACCTGCAACATGACCCTCGAATTGTGAGAATTAGAAATAATCCTGACTACTGGGTTGCCACACTGTTAGATCCCCGGTACAAAAGTAAATTTGCAGAAATTATTCCTGCCATAGAAAGGGATGCACGCATGCAGGAGTATCAGCAGAGACTGTTGCAGAATCTTACATGTGCTTTTCCACAAAATACCAGTGGTGCACGTAGTGAATCTCACAGTTCCAACTTGCCAACCGTGGGACCGTCAAGTGTTCAGCACTCAAACCGTAACAGAACCACAGTATCTGCTGGTAACATCAATTTTGCGGAATCATTTCACCACTTTTTTAGCCCATCCTTTGCAAGGCCACAGGAGACAAGAAGTCTGACACTTAGTCAACGCCTAGAGACGATGGTACAGGAGTATCTCCAAGTAAACATTGAAGCCACGACTGTGTCACTGGACCCTTGCTCTTTTTGGGCTTCCAATCTGGATAAATGGCCGGAGCTAGCCACTTACGCCTTGGAGATCTTGTCATGCCCCGCAGCCAGCGTTCTGTCTGAACGTGTGTTCAGCGCTGCTGGTGGTGTGCTGACAGATAAGCGCACGAGGCTCTCCACTGATAATGTAGACAGACTCACGTTCATAAAGATGAACAAATCATGGATCCGAAACGACTTTTCTACCCCTGTGTCATCCTGGGGAGAGTAAAAGCTTGATGATTGGTTAAAATCACCCTACCAACCGTTTTAAGCTTTCAAATTACTAATCATGTTTATCTGTATCTTGACTGGAAAATAATTTGGGCTTTGTAGCAGTGTGCAGCACTGATCCTATTAGGCCATCTATAATAAGCTTCACCAGATTTAAAATTAAAAATAATTTTTAGCTGCATCTAGCCCGGAAAATAATTTTGGGGCTCCGAGATGCGCAAGACACATAAGTGCCTTCTTGCTGCACTACCTGCAGCATGACCCTCATATTGTCAGAATTCGAAGTAATCATGACTACTGGGTTGCCACACTCTTAGATCCCCCAAACTTTTCGATCAACCTTTTCATTTTAATAAAGACCAAAAAAATGGTCATTTTTGAAATTATAAGCATTAGCAGGTTGTTAGAAACTGAAATCAAACAGTTTTCAACTCAAAACTTTATTCTAGGTGATGTTACATTTTCACATAGGACCCCTTGTTCGAAAGGAGCTTCTGAACTCTCTCGTCCATTGAATTTGTCAGGTTTTGGATGGTTTCTGCTTCAATTGTTTTGCATGAGGACAGAATACCCTCCCAGAGCTGTTGCTTAGATGTGAACTGCCTCCCGCCATCATAGACACTCCTTTTAATGATGCTCCAAAGGTTCTGAATGGGGTAGAGGTCAGGGGAGCATGGGGGTCACACCATAAGTTTGTCCCCTTTTATGCCCATATCAGCCAGAGATGCAGATGTTTTATGTGCAGCATGAGATGGTGCATTATCATGCAGAAAAATGATCTTGCTGTGAAATACACGGTTCTTCTTCTTGAACCATGGCAGGAAGTGCTGTTTGAGAAAATCCACATACATTATGGAGTTCATCTTTAGCGCCTTCAGGGATCCTAAAGGGGCCGACAATCTCTCTCCCCATGATTCCAGCCCAAAACATTACTCCACCTCCTCCTTGTTGGCGCTGTAGCCGTGTTTGCGTGGGGTGTCCATCAACCAGCCATCCTCCACTCCATTCATCTGGACCATCGAGCGCTGCACGGCACTCATCCGTGAACAAAACAGTTTTGAAATCAGTCTTCATGTAATGTTTGGCCCACTGGAGCCGTTTCTCCTTGTGTGAAGTGGATAGAGGAGGTCGACAGGATGGCGTATGCACAGCTGCAAACCTCTGAAGGACCCTGCATCTTGTTGTTCGGGGGACGTTGGAGGCACAAGCAGCTTCAAAAACTTGTCTGCTGCTATGACAAGGCTTTTTTGCCGCTGCTCTTTCAACCTGACGTAATTGCCTGTAGGAAAGAGTCCTCAATTTGCCCTTATCAGCACGCACACGTGTGTACTGTGAATCAGCTACATACTTCTTGATTGCCAAGACACTTCATCCTGATCATCACACAATGTTGATTGTAGTCATGCCTTGACCTAAACACTCCACAATTTGTTGCTTCTCAGCAGCCGACACATCCTTTTTCTTTCCCATTTTGGCAGAAAATGTAGGCTGCTTAATAATGTGAGAGAGCCTTCTTAAGTAGTCTTGCCTTTCATTGGACACACCTGCCAAACTAATTAGCACAGGTGTCTGCAATTGCTTACAGTGATATAAAGAGCCCTGACACACATCACCATCAATGAGTTTAACTGACAAACAAACAAATTCTTCCCTTATCACTCCTAAACACTTTTTGTATAATAATTTGGAACACAGTGTACATGTGCTTTTCCACAAAACACCAGTGGTTCACGTAGTGAATCTTACAGTTCTAACTTGCCAACCGTGGTCTGTATGGAGTTGTTCAATAAAGGGCCCAAAATTAAGATAACATAGATGGGAGAGGTCTCTATGAATAGGAATTCCTAAGTATTTGATACCCTGTGAGGGCCAGGCAAAGGGAAAGTTGGACTGGATGGAATCCTATATGGATTTGGGGAGGGAGACATCGAGGGCCTCAGACTTCGCTGCATTGATTTTAAAATTTGACCATGTAACAAAGTGATCTATTTCAGCCATAACAGCGTGGATGGATATATGTGATTGAGTGATATATACTAGTACATCATCAGCAAATAGAGAGCACTTGTACTCGGTGCCTCCCACCTCAATCCACCTAATATTGGGGTTATGGCGAATTGATGAGAGCAGGTGCTCCGTCACTAGGATGTATAAGAGAGGGGACAGAGGACATTCCTGCCTTGTCCCATTGGTGATTGTGAAAGGTGATGAAAATGTTCTGATGCACCCCCTGGGCCTTGGGACACCCGGAGCCGGGCCCTTTTTGGTGGATGCTGGTGGTTGTAGTCTTCGTGGCGGCGACCCGGTTCCGTGGCTCAGGGTGGTCAAACCAGTGGCGGAACTATTTATGTGGTTTTGATGTTTAAATGTCCGACAACGCCACCCGTGGATTGCGGTCAGAGTGAACCGCCGCTGCAGGGCAGACCGCTGAGGCTGGTGTTGTGGGTGCAGCAGAGCGTAGCATAACTCCCCACGGGAGGAGTATAGCCTCAGGGCAGTGTATGCGGAGGATGGGGGTGATGGTGCAGGGCAGCAGCAGTAACGACATGGAGTCAGTGATGCAGTCCAGGGCCTTTACTCACAGTTCTTATTATCCAGACCACGTCTGCAGGTAACGGCTGCCCACGTCATACTGTGCTCACCAGGTGAGGGGCTCAGACAACTCCCAGATAACTTTGGAGCGCTTCACAGGACCCCCTTTGTGTGTCCTTTGTCTGGCCTTTCTTACCAACCCTTCTGTCCGGCTGCCTCGGGCCTCCTCTTGGTAAACTTGGCGCCAGTTTCCCTGACCCTATGTGCTGCCCTCCTAGCGGGTGTAGTGAGGGGCTGCGCACATAAAATGTCACAGCCTCCGGTTTCTAGCTGAGGGTCGTTTCCTGCCTCCACTAGTTTCGGGGACCGGTCTCCCCCTTTGGCCTGACCCCTCCATGCAGGTGGATTCGGGCGTGCGGTGGCGACTCGCCCGTCCGCACCCCTGGGATCCCTTCATTCCTCGTTCCTGGAGCCTTCTCCGCTCCTCTTCCTTCCTTCTCCCTCTTCCAGGCCTGGGCCTCTGTTACTAGGCCCACCTCCGGAGCAGAGCTCATGCAGAGCCCCTGCTCCCTGCCACTTCTGCTCAGACTTCTCTGCACTGAACTAAGATGGTGCCCACCTTTTATACTCCCTTCTCAATGCACCCAGGAACTGCTTCCTCCCTGCTCCTGCACTACAGTGTTCCCCTTCCTCAGTGTTCCCTCCCCCCACTCCAGCCAGGGACAGGGACTGTCGTGCCCATCTCAGGGGCATATTCGTCGCCCTGCCCCACGGCAATGTGGTGTAATGCATGCAGGTGTCGGGTCCTGATCCACACTTCATCCTTACCTGAGAGTGAGATATCACACCTCTGGGTGAGGTGCAATACCTCTGTAGCAACTGAGCCCTCAGGGTGCTACAGTTCCATTTATCTTCAGCCTAGGTGACGTATTGCGATACAGGGCCGTGATTTTGGCTATAAAAGGGTCCCCTAGACCCCTACCCCAAGCTTTTTAAGAGAATCATATATGGCGTGCCAGGAGACTCTATGGAATGCTTTCTCAGCATCCAATGAGAGTATCTAATTACAAATTTTTAACTGCATCTAGCCCAGGAAATACTTTGTGCCTAGTAGCAGTGTCTGCTAGTCAGCGGATTATCCCGGCTGTTAAGCAAGCTACACCACCTGTAGTTTGGACACTTAATTTTTTCAAAGGAAATGCTTCGGGACCACGGGATACTCAGTGAAGAGCATCAGGAGGCACCCCAAGGCATAGGGGCTGGGACTGGCAGTAGGATGCCTTGCGGTGGACAGCCGAGCTCGATCCTTATAAAAGCTTTTTAACTGCAGCAGCTTTAGTGGACGCTACTGGAGCTGGAATTACGCGGCTGCTGGCATGAGACTTGCCCTCCAATAGATCCTTGTAAATGGATTTAAAGTGTATTCATTCAAATTAGAGAGACAATTTAAATTAAAAAGCTTAGAGCTGCCTCCACCACAGGGGGGCTCGCTCGACCCACCAGCGGACAGGCACCAGTATTGGGAGAGGGGGGCTGGCCGTCAGGGTTCACCGCGGCTCTGGCACAAACCCGGCGACACGGAGGTGGCACGGGCAGGAGCGGACTGAACGTGTCGGCTTCTCACTTTTTAGATTTTAGAAGGGCATGACATGCCTATATCTGTGTCTCCCCCTCCTTTTACTCCTCCACCTCTTTTCTTTTCTCATGACTATATGTACTTGTCACTTTTCCATGTGTTAGTTGTGTCTTCTGAGCAGTTTGTCAGCTTTTGGACACCTTTGAAGGTGTTTTCTATGTGCTTCTATGTGTTTTTGTTTGCCTGCCATTGGTTTTAACGGTGTTCGAAGGTGTTCGACGAACAGTTCGACGAACAGTTCGGCGAACACACGGGTGTTCGACGAACCGAACCGAACTCGAACACTACGGGGGTGGCTCAACACTAGTCTTTACTCCCACAACCTATCTATTTAAGAGCACAGACCTGCCTGATAAAAGTCGTAGGAAATGCTGTAACCTAGTCCTTAAAAGGACTGCAATCACAACTATTCCCTACTCCCAAGCTATCTGTAGATTTGTGCGAAAATTGGCTTGAAATTAACAAGGTATAGCGCACACAGCAACAGCGGTGCCGTCTAACATGCAGCTGCAGCAGTGAGAAAATGGTGGCGACGGGGAAAATGGCTGGGTCTTATAGGGCAAGGACATCTGACATACACTGCCAATGACACATGCCCTTGCTTGTGTGAAAAAAAGCACTTCGCTCCGTGTGTGCGCTGCTGATAGGCTGACAGATTGCACCTCCCCACTGTAAATGCGGGAAAGAGAAAAAAAAAATGGAGATCTTCATTATTCCTGCAGAGATCCATCCCCTGCCCCTCCCCCCGCCCCGCTGTACACTCAAACTGCGTATTAACATTAATTTTCATCATTACTGAGAAAAAATCCAGTTATGATTTTGGTGCACGAACAATTATCGAACATAACCTCGAACAGCCGAATTTTTTTCAAATCGTTCGTGTTCGCCGAACGGCTCGAACACCGCCCAAAACAGCTCGAATTTGAGATTGGCGAACAGTTCGAGTCGAACAACGCTCATCTCTAGTAGAGATCTCCTGCAACCCACTGCAGGGCGACTGTCTGTCACTTCTGACACACCCGTGACACCACCTGTCTGACATTCCCTGTGTCGCTGAAGCTCTTGGGTTTTCCATGCCAATCTTCAGTTCTCTTTCATTTCCTTTTCCTTTCCCAACACATGACGGCATGAGGCCAATGATTCAAGTTGGGAGTCACTAGAGAGAAAGAACCAAGAGGATCAAAGACCAGAGCAGGGAAGGTGGTGTCAGACAGGTGAGTTTACTGTATTTTATCATTTTAACCCCTTCTCAGCAAAATGGCTCTTGGCTGGCCATTGGGCCATATTGTCTAGCCACTGGCCCATATACATTAGGGTCCTTATTATTTCTGAAACAACTGTACCCCAATGGTTCTAATGACCTACACTTTGCTCACCCTAAAAAGATCCACGTTTGATGTAGTAGACCACGTTGGTGTCCAGTTGTTGCAGCCACAACATAGACCCTAATATGTGGCCAAATCATCATGTTATGGGCTTCAGCCAAAGAAACTGTGAGTCATTACCCTCCATTAATTATAATGCTGGCTTGTCTTCAATACATGTCATTTATGTATATTTGAAGCATTATTCTTGCTTTCAAAGTCTAGAAAAAGATTTTTTTTTTGTGCCTCGCATCATTGAAATAATTGAATGGCTCCTGGTTAGCGAAAACCTCATAAAAGACAAACCTTTCTGTACGAGAGGCAAATACTGTTCAAAGCCAGAAATGATGGCTTGCAATGACTTTTCAATCCCTTGATCTCATTTAATAATATCATCATACACAGACGTCTCATTTCTCTATGGGCTCAAATAGATGGGTGTTCAAACGGGGTATGGATTTTTTTTTCTCTTTTGTGGACATATTGGGAATTGCATTAATATTGATTCCAACTCACAATGATATTTTGCGAACTGTTCCCAAGAAGTGGTCAAATAATTACCTGCATGGGTTAAGAGATGCAATGAGTATACACTAAATGGCCACTTACAACTTCACTATATAGAAATTAGACCTGTGACCCCAGAGTGCAGCATAAAATCAAGTTATCAGTTTTCTGTGTATCAGTTTCAGCGTGAATCCACATTGCAATGGGAAAATTGAGTGATTTTAGCAACTTCAAACGACGTCTGGTCATTGGAGATAGACTTGCCGTGGCCAGAATTTTAAACACTGCCATCCTTGTAGGGTTTTTTTCATGCAACATTGTATGGTACAAAGTATGGAAAAAGGAAAGAAAATCCAGCAACCGCAAAAAATATATAAAACATCACATTTTTTTGAACAATTAAAAAAGAAAAGGTGAGAAAAAATTTTGAAATAACATGGTAACGCCGGGTCTAGCTTTCGAGCTTCCTCATCTTGACTAAGACTTTGATCAAGACTAAGAGCTGTGAAAGCTCGAAATGCATAGACTTGATGTTACTATGCTGTTTAAATATTTTTGTATCGCCATTTATTTATTAATTATTCAAATAAATGTAATATTTTATATACAGTACAAACCAAAAGTTTGGACACACCTTCTCATTTAAAGATTTTTCTGTATTTTCATGACTATGAAAATTGTACATTCACACTGAAGGCATCAAAACTATGAATTAACACATGTGGAATTATATACTTAACAAAAAAGTGTGAAACAACTGAAAATATGTCTTATATTCTAGGTTCTTCAAAGTAGCCACCTTTTGCTTTGATGACTGCTTTGCACACTCTTGGCATTCTCTTGATGAGCTTCAAGAGGTAGTCACCAGAAATGGTCTTCCAACAATCTTGAAGGAGTTCCCAGAGATGCTTAGCACTTGTTGGCCCTTTTGCCTTCACTCTGCGGTCCAGCTCACCCCAAACCATCTCGATTGGGTTCAAGTCTGGTGACTGTGGAGGCCAGGTCATCTGGTGTAGCACCCCATCACTCTCCTTCTTGGTCAAATAGCCCTTACACAGCCTGGAGGTGTGTTTGGGGTCATTGTCCTGTTGACAAATAAATGATGGTCCAACTAAACGCAAACCGGATGGAATAGCATGCTGCTGCAAGATGCTGTGGTAGCCATGCTGGTTCATTATGCCTTCAATTTTGAATAAATCCCCAACAGTGTCACCAGCAAAGCACCCCCACACCATCACACCTCCTCTTCCATGCTTCACGGTGGGAACCAGGCATGTAGAGTCCATTCGTTCACCTTTTCTGCGTCGCAGAAAGACACGGTGGTTGGAGCCAAAGATCTCAAATTTGGACTCATCAGACCAAAGCAGAGATTTCCACTGGTCTAATGTCCATTCCTTGTGTTCTTTAGCCCAAACAAGTCTCTTCTGTTTGTTGCCTGTCCTTAGCAGTGGTTTCCTATCAGCTATTTTACCATGAAGGCCTGCTGCACAAAGTCTCCTCTTAACAGTTGTTGTAGAGATGTGTCTGCTGCTAGAACTCTGTGTGGCATTGACCTGGTCTCTAATCTGAGCTGCTGTTAACCTGCGATTTCTGAGGCTGGTGACTCAGATAAACTTATCCTCAGAAGCAGAGGTGGCTCTTGGTCTTCCTTTTCTGGGGCGGTCTTCATGTGAGTCAGTTTCTTTGCAGCGCTTGATGGTTTTTGCAACTGCACTTGGGGACACTTTCAAAGTTTGCCCAATTTTTCGGACTGACTGACCTTCATTTCTTAAAGTAATGATGGCCACTCGTTTTTCTTTACTTATCAGCTTTTTTCTTGCCATAATATGCCATAATACAAATTCTAACAGTCTATTCAGTAGGAGTATCAGCTGTGTATCCACCTGACTTCTGCACAACACAACTGATGGTCCCAACCCCATTTATAAGGCAAGAAATGCCACTTATTAAACCTGACAGGGCACACCTGTGAAGTGAAAACCATTTCCGGTGACTACCTCTTGAAGCTCATCAAGAGAATGCCAAGAGTGTGCAAAGCAGTTATCAAAGCAAAAGGTGGCTACTTTGAAGAATCTAGAATATAAGACATATTTTAAGTTGTTTCACACTTTTTTGTTAAGTATATAATTCCACATGTGTTAATTCATAGTTTTGATGCCTTGAGTGTGAATGTACAATTTTCCAAGTCATGAAAATATAGAAAAATCTTTAAATGAGAAGGTGTGCCCAAACTTTTGGTCTGTACTGTATTTTTACGGTTCCAGGATTTGCTCTCCTTTTTCCATGGTTTCCCAGCTCAAGAGCCAGCCTGATGACTCCATGCACCGCACCCTCATTAAAGGTACTCTTCATTAGAGATGAGCGTTGTTCTACTCGAACTGTTCGCCAATCTCAAATTCGAGCTGTTTTGGGCGGTGTTCGAGCCGTTCGGCGAACACGAACAATTTGAGAAAAATTCGGCTGTTCGAGGTTATGTTCGATAACTGTTCGTGCACCAAAATCATAACTGGATTTTTTCTCAGTAATGATGAAAATTAATGTTAATACGCAGTTTGAGTGTACAGCGGGGTGGGGGGAGGGGCAGGGGATGGATCTCTGCAGGAACAATGAAGATCTCCATTTTTTTTTCTCTTTCCCGCATTTGCAGTGGGGAGGTGCAATCTGTCAGCCTATCAGCAGCGCACACACGGAGCGAAGTGCTTTTTTTCACATAAGCAAGGGCATGTGTCATTGGCAGTGTATGTCACATGTCCTTGCCCTATAAGACCAAGCCATTTTCCCCGTCGCCACCATTTTCTCACTGCTACAGCTGCGTGTTAGACGGCACCGCTGTTGCTGTGTGCGCTATACCTTGTTAATTTCAAGCCAATTTTCGCACAAATATACAGATAGCTTGGGAGTAGGGAATAGTTGTGATTGCAGTCCTTTTAAGGACTAGGTTACAGCATTTCCTACAACTTTTATCAGGGAGGTCTGTGCTCTTAAATAGATAGGTTGTGGGAGTAAAGACTAATTGTAATTGGAGTCCTTTTCAGGACTAGGTTACATGAGTTCCTATCAGTTTTTGCCAGGCAGGTCTGTGCCAGTGCTGTGCAAGTTTTTTTCACAGCATTTGGCTGAATCTAGCAAAGCTAATCCTTTTTGGCCTATTGCAGAGTGTGTTAGTCAGTGGAGTAGCCTATCTGTGTTGCAAGATATAACACCTGTGTATAGAATACCAATTTTTTTACTGCACCTAGTGAAGTAAAATCTTTTGGGCATAGCATCATTCTATTAGTCCATCTATACTGACCTCCATCAGGTTGCAAACTGAATATAATTTTTTTCTGCATCTAGCTCTGAAAAAATATTTGGGCTTCTAGCAGTGTGTGGGACTTGGTCTATTAGTCCATCTATACTGACCTCCATCAGGTTGCAAATTAAAAATAATTTTTTTCTTCATTTAGCTCTGAAAAAATATTTGGGCTTCTAGCAGTGTGTGGGACTTGTTCTATTAGTCCTTCTATACTGACCTCCAGCAGGTTGCAAATTGAATATAATTTTTTTCTGCATCTAGCTCTGAAAAAATAGTTGGGCTTCTAGCGGTGTGTGGGACTTGGTCTATTAGTCCATCTATACTGACCTCCATCAGGTTGCAAATTAAAAATAATTTTTTTCTGCATCTAGCTCTGAAAAAATATTTGGGCTTCTAGCAGTGTGTGGGACTTGGTCTATTAGTCCATCTATACTGACCTCCATCAGGTTGCAAATTAAAAATAATTTTTTTCTGCATCTAGCTCTGAAAAAATATTTGGGCTTCTAGCGGTGTGTGGGACTTGGTCTATTAGTCCATCTATACTGACCTCCATCAGGTTGCAAATTAAAAATATTTTTTTTCTGCATCTAGCTCTGAAAAAATATTTGGGCTTCTAGCAGTGTGTGGGACTTGGTCTATTAGTCCATCTATACTGACCTCCATCAGGTTGCAAATTAAAAATAATTTTTTTCTGCATCTAGCTCTGAAAAAATATTTGGGCTTCTAGCGGTGTGTGGGACTTGGTCTATTAGTCCATCTATACTGACCTCCATCAGGTTGCAAATTAAAAATATTTTTTTTCTGCATCTAGCTCTGAAAAAATATTTGGACTTCTAGCAGTGTGTGGGACTTGGTCTATTAGTCCATCTATACTGACCTCCATCAGGTTGCAAATTAAAAATAATTTTTTTCTTCATTTAGCTCTGAAAAAATATTTGGGCTTCTAGCAGTGTGTGGGACTTGTTCTATTAGTCCTTCTATACTGACCTCCAGCAGGTTGCAAATTGAATATAATTTTTTTCTGCATCTAGCTCTGAAAAAATAGTAGGGCTTCTAGCGGTGTGTGGGACTTGGTCTATTAGTCCATCTATACTGACCTCCATCAGGTTGCAAATTAAAAATAATTTTTTTCTGCATCTAGCTCTGAAAAAATATTTGGGCTTCTAGCAGTGTGTGGGACTTGGTCTATTAGTCCATCTATACTGACCTCCATCAGGTTGCAAATTAAAAATAATTTTTATCTGCATCTACAGTACCTCTGAAAAAATATTTGGGCTTCTAGCAGTGTGTGGGACTATTTGTATTAGTCCATCTATACTGACCTCCATCAGGTTGCAAATTCAAAATAATTTTTTTCTGCATCTAACCCAGCCAATAGTTTTGGCCTAATACCACAGTTTGGCCACTCAGCTCTGCTCGGTTACCATCCATTGTTTTTTTGTGCAAACAACTCCAGAGTTGTGAATTAGTTAACCACCAAAATGAGTGGAAAAAGGCCTGCTGCTGGTGGAAAGGGGAATAGGCGTGTTGGGAAGGGGAAAAAAGGTTGTGTCCGTGGGGTAGGTGTTGAAGCAACAGTAACATCTGCAGAAGAAAGACCATCTTACAGCCAAACTAAAATGTCTACTTCTTTTAGCGGACAATGTGATAAGATCCCTTTCTTACGGCCACGCCAATCGCTACAAATTCCAGATGAGGCACAAAAACAGCAGGTGCTTCAACGGATATCAAGTGCTCCTTTAAGTGGGCTCTCCTCCACATCAACTTCAACATCACAAATACTCCAGTCCTCAAAGGTGTCACCCAAATCGCACTTGCTTCCTCACAGCTCCCAAATCTCCAGCTGCCCGTCTGAGTATGAGGTAGAACAGATGGTTGAGTCTGCAGAGCTGTTTACTCATACTATAGCCTGGGAATCAGAGGTCGACTCCAGCGCTTCTGTGAATCCAGACGAGGAAATGATCTGCACTGATGCCCAGAATCTTTATGAGTCGGATCCAGGACCAGACGCAGAAGGTTCTGACCATAATGTAGACCCTCATTCCCAAACTGTAACTCCTGTTGGTGGAGACAATGAGGAAGACGATGATAAGACTCAAATACCTGATTGGAGCGACAACTTTAGTTTTTTGTCAGGGCAGGAACAGGTTGGCTCTGAGGACGACGGGTGTGATAACGCACAGGGTGATGATGATGAGGTCGGAGATCCCACTTACTGTCAACCCACAGTCAGCCAAGAGATGAGGTCAGCAGAGGAGGTGGAGGAAGATGCTAGTGACGACGAGGTCAGGTTGCGCCTTCCTGGACAGAGACGTAGTACTGGAAGCACGTCAACAACTGCATCCTCAAACACAACTCTGCCTCTCACCACAAGTCGTGGTGGCTCTTCAGGTCGCATGGGTGCTAAGCCTTGCATAGCCTGGGCATTTTTTCAGATCGATAAAGATGACCCAACTCGTGTTATCTGTAACATTTGCCAGCAAAAGCTAAGTAGAGGCCAAAAAATACATAGTTTGAGTACTTCATGCATGAACCGGCACATGGACATGAAGCATAAGTTGCAGTGGGAAGCTCAGTGTGCTACAATGCGGCCTAGCCGGCCGGGCCAATCACCGTCTGCCATATCTTGTGCATCCGCGGCCTCTTCATCCTCTGTGACTGGGGGGACAGCAGTCACACCTGTTTTGGGGCGCAGACCTGCCACCTCTTTACCCGCAACAGCCAGCGTGATTGGCAGGTCATCATTTTCTTTGGAGGTGGTAACACCAGCTGGTCTTGAGCGCTGTCCGACATCGATAGCACCACCTTTGGATCAAGGCAACCTAACATGTCCGCCTGCATCTTCCTCACAGACCGGCAGTTTGCTGGGGACACCCTTATCAACCCCGTCTAAGCACAATAGCCAGCCCTCGGTCCCTCAGATGTGGACAAGTAAAAGACCATTTCCTCCTAGCCATGAGAAAGCTAAGAGGTTGAATTTCACCATCTGCAAGCTCTTGGCTACAGAAATGCTGCCTTTCCGCCTGGTGGACACAGAGGATTTTCGAGACCTTATGTCCGTCGCAGTGCCCCAGTATCAGATGCCCAGTCGGCACTACTTCTCAAAGAAAGGTGTGCCTGCGCTCCACCAGCATGTCGCACACAACATCACCGCTTCTTTGAGAAACTCTGTGTGTGACAGGGTGCATTTCACCACAGACACTTGGACGAGTAGGCATGGACAGGGGCGTTACATGTCGCTGACTGGGCACTGGGTAACTATGGTGACAGCAGGACAAGGGGCTGCTGTCCAAGTCTTGCCGTCCCCACGAGTTGTGCGTCAATCCTCTTTATGTCAAAGTTCCTCCACTGCTTCTGCCTCCTCAACCTCCTCTCGGTCTTCCACCTGCACCCAAAGCCTGTCTGGTCATGCCACAAACTTTCTAACTGCGCAGAAGGGATCCTGCACACCTCCTTACTATGCTGGCAGTAGGGCTCAACGTCATCAGGCAGTTTTTACATTGAAATGTCTGGGAAATGTGAGTCACACAGCTGAGGAGTTGTGGTCAGCTCTGGAGAACCAATTTCATGAATGGTTGTCTCCACTGGACCTGAAACCAGGGAAGGCCGTGTGCGACAATGCTGCAAACCTGGGTGCGGCCCTTCGCCGGGGCAATGTCACACACGTGCCTTGTATGGCTCACGTGTTGAACCTGGTTGTCCAGCAATTTTTAGCCCACTATCCCAGACTAGATGGCCTTCTGCAGAGGGCACGGTCGCTGTGTGCTCACTTCCGCCGTTCGCATCCCGCAGCTCAGCGACTTACATCTCTACAGAAGTCGTTGGGCCTGCCACTTCACCGGCTAAAATGCGATGTGCCTACCTGGTGGAATTCAACTCTGCACATGTTGCAGCGACTGTGGCAGCACCGACAAGCCCTGGTGCAATACGTTCTGACGTATAGCCTGGGCCAACGAGATTCAGAGGTGGGGCAAATCACGCTGGAGGAGTGATCTCAGATCAGGGACCTATGCACCCTTCTGCACAGTTTTGAAATGGCGACGAAGATGTTTAGTGCTGACGATGCCATTATCAGCATGACTATTCCGGTGATTTACATGCTGGAGCACATGTTAAACAGAATTCGGAGTCAGGTGGTGGCACAAGAGGAGGTGGAGGAAGTAGAGGAGGAGGAGTTGTATGCGGAAGGGCTAACATCTGCAAGGTCCAGACGGTCGGCAGCACCAAGGCGGCAGGCATGTGAGGGTGGGGGAGATGGTTTTACCAGGGCGCATGGTAGCAGCCAAACTAGTGAGGAAGGTGCAGGAGCCCAGGAAGAAGTGGAGGACGAACTGATGGAAGACTCATCAGATGAGGGAGACCTTGATCACATTTCTGTTGTGCGAGGTTGGGGGGAGAGGACAGAGGAAGGAAGCATGATTGTTACCTCGCCACCAACACAACAGGGACTTGGTGATCCTGGATGCGCAACACACATGAGTGCCTTCTTGCTGCACTACCTGCAACATGACCCTCGAATTGTGAGAATTAGAAATAATCCTGACTACTGGGTTGCCACACTGTTAGATCCCCGGTACAAAAGTAAATTTGCAGAAATTATTCCTGCCATAGAAAGGGATGCACGCATGCAGGAGTATCAGCAGAGACTGTTGCAGAATCTTACATGTGCTTTTCCACAAAATACCAGTGGTGCACGTAGTGAATCTCACAGTTCCAACTTGCCAACCGTGGGACCGTCAAGTGTTCAGCACTCAAACCGTAACAGAACCACAGTATCTGCTGGTAACATCAATTTTGCGGAATCATTTCACCACTTTTTTAGCCCATCCTTTGCAAGGCCACAGGAGACAAGAAGTCTGACACATAGTCAACGCCTAGAGACGATGGTACAGGAGTATCTCCAAGTAAACATTGAAGCCACGACTGTGTCACTGGACCCTTGCTCTTTTTGGGCTTCAAATCTGGATAAATGGCCGGAGCTAGCCACTTACGCCTTGGAGATCTTGTCAAGCCCCGCAGCCAGCGTTCTGTCTGAACGTGTGTTCAGCGCTGCTGGTGGTGTGCTGACAGATAAGCGCACGCGGCTCTCCACTGATAATGTAGACAGACTCACGTTCATAAAGATGAACAAATCATGGATCCGAAACGACTTTTCTACCCCTGTGTCATCCTGGGGAGAGTAAAAGCTTGATGATTGGTTAAAATCACCCTACCAACCGTTTTAAGCTTTCAAATTACTAATCATGTTTATCTGTATCTTGACTGGAAAATAATTTGGGCTTTGTAGCAGTGTGCAGCACTGATCCTATTAGGCCATCTATACTAAAGCTTCACCAGATTTAAAATTAAAAATAATTTTTAGCTGCATCTAGCCCGGAAAATAATTTTGGGGCTCCGAGATGCGCAAGGCACATAAGTGCCTTCTTGCTGCACTACCTGCAGCATGACCCTCATATTGTCAGAATTCGAAGTAATCATGACTACTGGGTTGCCACACTCTTAGATCCCCCAAACTTTTCGATCAACCTTTTCATTTTAATAAAGACCAAAAAAATGGTCATTTTTGAAATTATAAGCATTAGCAGGTTGTTAGAAACTGAAATCAAACAGTTTTCAACTCAAAACTTTATTCTAGGTGATGTTACATTTTCACATAGGACCCCTTGTTCGAAAGGAGCTTCTGAACTCTCTCGTCCATTGAATTTGTCAGGTTTTGGATGGTTTCTAATTCAATTGTTTTGCATGAGGACAGAATACCCTCCCAGAGCTGTTGCTTAGATGTGAACTGCCTCCCGCCATCATAGACACTCCTTTTAATGATGCTCCAAAGGTTCTGAATGGGGTAGAGGTCAGGGGAGCATGGGGGTCACACCATAAGTTTGTCCCCTTTTATGCCCATATCAGCCAGAGATGCAGATGTTTTATGTGCAGCATGAGATGGTGCATTATCATGCAGAAAAATGATCTTGCTGTGAAATACACGGTTCTTCTTCTTGAACCATGGCAGGAAGTGCTGTTTGAGAAAATCCACATACATTATGGAGTTCATCTTTAGCGCCTTCAGGGATCCTAAAGGGGCCGACAATCTCTCTCCCCATGATTCCAGCCCAAAACATTACTCCACCTCCTCCTTGTTGGCGCTGTAGCCGTGTTTGCGTGGGGTGTCCATCAACCAGCCATCCTCCACTCCATCCATCTGGACCATCGAGCGCTGCACGGCACTCATCCGTGAACAAAACAGTTTTGAAATCAGTCTTCATGTAATGTTTGGCCCACTGGAGCCGTTTCTGCTTGTGTGAAGTGGATAGAGGAGGTCGACAGGATGGCGCATGCACAGCTGCAAACCTCTGAAGGACCCTGCATCTTGTTGTTCGGGGGACGTTGGAGGCACAAGCAGCTTCAAAAACTTGTCTGCTGCTATGACAAGGCTTTTTTGCCGCTGCTCTTTCAACCTGACGTAATTGCCTGTAGGAAAGAGTCCTCAATTTGCCCTTATCAGCACGCACACGTGTATCCTGTGAATCAGCTACATACTTGATTGCCAAGACACTTCATCCTGATCATCGCACAATGTTGATTGTAGTCATGCCTTGACCTAAACACTCCACAATTTGTTGCTTCTCAGCAGCCGACACATCCTTTTTCTTTCCCATTTTGGCAGAAAATGTAGGCTGCTTAATAATGTGAGAGATCCTTCTTAAGTAGTCTTGCCTTTCATTGGACACACCTGCCAAACTAATTAGCACAGGTGTCTGCAATTGCTTACAGTGATATAAAGAGCCCTGACACACATCACCATCAATGAGTTTAACTGACAAACAAATTCTTCCCTTATCACTCCTAAACACTTTTTGTATAATAATTTGGAACGCAGTGTACATGTGCTTTTCCACAAAACACCAGTGGTTCACGTAGTGAATCTTACAGTTCTAACTTGCCAACCGTGGTCTGTATGGAGTTGTTCAATAAAGGGCCCAAAATTAAGATAACATAGATGGGAGAGGTCTCTATGAATAGGAATTCCTAAGTATTTGATACCCTGTGAGGGCCAGGCAAAGGGAAAGTTGGACTGGATGGAATCCTATATGGATTTGGGGAGGGAGACATCGAGGGCCTCAGACTTCGCTGCATTGATTTTAAAATATTACCATGTAACAAAGTGATCTATTTCAGCCATAACAGCATGGATGGATATATGTGATTGAGTGATATATACTAGGACATCATCAGCAAATAGAGAGCATTTGTACTCGGTGCCTCCCACCTCAATCCACCTAATATTGGGGTTATGGCGAATTGATGAGAGCAGGTGCTCCGTCACTAGGATGTATAAGAGAGGGGACAGAGGACATCACTGCCTTGTCCCATTGGTGATTGTGAAAGGTGATGAAAATGTTCTGACGCACCCCCTGGGCCTTGGGACACCCGGAGCCGGACCCTTTTTGGTGGATGCTGGTGGTTGTAGTCTTCGTGGCGGCGACCCAGTTCCGTGGCTCAGGGCGGTCAAACCAGTGGCGGAACTATTTATGTGGTTTTCATGTTTAAATGTCCGACTACGCCACCCGTGGATTGCGGTCAGAGTGAACCGCCGCTACAGGGCAGACCGCTGAGGCTGGTGTTGTGGTTGCAGCAGAGCGTAGCATAACTCCCCACGGGAGGAGTATAGCCTCAGGGCAGTGTATGCGGAGGATGGGGGTGATGGTGCAGGGCAGCAGCAGTAACGACACGGAGTCAGTGATGCAGTTCAGGGCCTTTACTCACAGTTCTTATTATCCAGACCACGTCTGCAGGTAACGGCTGCCCACGTCGTACTGTGCTCACCAGGTGAGGGGCTCAGACAACTCCCAGATAACTTTGGAGCACTTCACAGGACCCCCTTTGTGTGTCCTTTGTCTGGCCTTTCTTACCAACACTTCTGTCCGGCTGCCTCGGGCTTCCTCTTGGTAAACTTGGCGCCAGTTTCCCTGACCCTATGTGGTGCCTTCCTAGCGGGTGTAGCGAGGGGCTGCGCCACATAAAATGTCAGAGCCTCCGGTTTCTAGCTGAGGGTCGTTTCCTGCCTCCACTAGTTCGGGGACCGGTCTCCCCCTTTGGCCTGACCCCTCCACGCAGGTGGATTCGGGCGTGCGGTGGCGACTCGCCCGTCCGCACCCCTGGGATCCCTTCATTCCTCGTTCCTGGAGCCTTCTCCGCTCCTCTTCCTTCCTTCTCCCTCTTCCAGGCCTGGGCCTCTGTTACTAGGCCCGCCTCCGGAGCAGAGCTCATGCAGAGCCCCTGCTCCCTGCCACTTCTGCTCAGACTTCTCTGCACTGAACTAAGATGGTGCCCACCTTTTATACTCCCTTCTCAATGCACCCAGGAACTGCTTCCTCCCTGCTCCTGCACTACAGGGTTCCCCTTCCTCAGTGTTCCCTCCCCCCACTCCAGCCAGGGACAGGGACTGTCGTGCCCATCTCAGGGGCATATTGGTCGCCCTGCCCCACGGCAATGTGGTGTAATGCATGCAGGTGTCGGGTCCTGATCCACACTCCATCCTTACCTGAGAGTGAGATATCACACCTCTGGTGAGGTGCAATACGTCTGTAGCAACCGAGCCCTCAGGGTGCTACAGTTCCATTTATCTTCAGCCTAGGTGACGTATTGCGATACAGGGCCGTGATTTTGGCTATAAAAGGGTCCCCTAGACCCCTACCCCAAGCTTTTTAAGAGAATCATATATGGCGTGCCAGGAGACTCTATGGAATGCTTTCTCAGCATCCAACGAGAGTATCTAATTACAAATTTTTAACTGCATCTAGCCCAGGAAATACTTTGTGCCTAGTAGCAGTGTCTGCTAGTGAGCCGATTATCCCGGCTGTTAAGCAAGCTGCACCACCTGTAGTTTAGACACTTAATTTTTTCAAAGGAAATGCTTCGGGACCATGGGATACTTAGTGAAGAGCATCAGGAGGCACCCCAAGGCATAGGGGCTGGGACTGGCAGTAGGATGCCTTGCGGTGGACAGCCGAGCTCGATCCTTATAAAAGCTTTTTAACTGCAGCAGCTTTAGTGGACGCTACTGGAGCTGGAATTACCGCGGCTGCTGGCATGAGACTTGCCCTCCAATAGATCCTTGTAAATGGATTTAAAGTGTATTCATTCAAATTAGAGAGACAATTTAAATTAAAAAGCTTAGAGCTGCCTCCACCACAGGGGGGCTCGCTCGACCCACCAGCGGACAGGCACCAGTATTGGGAGAGGGGGGCTGGCCGTCAGGGTTCACCGCGGCTCTGGCACAAACCCGGCGACACGGAGGTGGCACGGGCAGGAGCGGACTGGCCGTGTCGGCTTCTCACTTTTTGGATTTTAGAAGGGCATGACATGCCTATATCTGTGTCTCCCCCTCCTTTTACTCCTCCACCTCTTTTATTTTCGCATGACTATATGTACTTGTCACTTTTCCATGTGTTAGTTATGTCTTCTGAGCAGTTTGTCAGCTTTTGGACACCTTTGAAGGTGTTTTCTATGTGTTTCTATGTGTTTTTGTTTGCCTGCCATTGGTTTTAACGGTGTTCGAAGGTGTTCGACGAACAGTTCGACGAACAGTTCGGCGAACACACGGGTGTTCGACGAACCGAACCGAACTCGAACACTACGGGGGTGGCTCAACACTACTCTTCATACCGGTGAGCTGATGTTAGTTGATTTTTCTCCCATTGTCGAAAGTATACTGAGAATGGTGTGAATGAAGAAAAACGTTCAGCAAAAGTGGATCTTGTGGACATAAATAAGTTGTACACGAAAGGGGTCAGTAAATTATGTCAAGAATTGTTCTCAAGCCTATTGCAACCAAATAAAATGCTGGTGTCCAACTAATGAGCCCAAAGGCATAGCGTATATTTCCATGGATAACAGCAGGCCATTCCAAGTTCTATTGCTTTTTAATGGGAAAAATAAAGACTCCAACAGACACAGGAGCTCAAAGATTGTATCATTGCCTGGCCAGAAAAATCCAGATTTCTATTGCACCATGTTGATTGGAAGGTCACAATTTGGCACCAGCATCATGAAGGAGTCAAAAGGCTGGTGGTAATGGTGTAGGAATTGGTTTCTTGGCATTCTCTGAATCCTCTGATACCTATAGATGGGCATTCGGACAGAAGGGCTCACATAAGCATTGTGGCCATTCAAGGTCATCTCTTCATGGATGAAGAACAACGCACCATGGCAAAAGGGTTGTATAGTCATGGGAGAAGTATGACAACAAGTTTTCCATGCATCCATGTCCTTCACAGTCTCCAGATCTTAATCTATTACAGCATCTCTGGGGCAATGTCACATGAACCTCCATCTAATTTGCTGCCACCATGAGAAGCTTTCTAGTCCACGTGAGACAATATTCTGCAGAACAATTTCCACACCACAACTAAGGCCAGGTTAAGACAACTGTGCAAAAACTTGGCCAGACCTGTCCACAAATGTGGATGTGACTGCCTCCGAGTGCAGCTCCATGTGCTCTTCCAAATATCGGATGAGTCCAGAAATTGCATGTTTTTGGCATGAATTACGCTTGTCCATAAATCAGACCAAAGTAGTGCATGCTGTAATTTTTTTCACATGGACACTTGGTCCGTGAAAACAATTGGCCATCTGAACAGTGCTATTGAGTAAGAAGGGTCAGTGTTCTGCCCGCGTGCTATCTGATTGAAAATCAGACGGCATATGTCCAATTTATATGCTCGTCTGAACGAGTTCTTACGTCTACTGCTCTGAAGGAGGTCGAACAAGTTTCAAGATGGCCATTCAGTGTATTCTACTCCTATGGGGAAGGGAACCATGTTTAGGATGTCTTTTTTACACTCACTTTTTTGAATTTCACAATGTGTTTTTATTTGCCCTTTTGGCGCATTTGGTTGCTTTGTATTATTAGTGCCTTCTTTTTTCTATAAATAATAGTTAATCTCCAAGGTTCCAGTAAGGGAACAGTTTGTAACCACCTCATTTTTAACCCAATATTTGTTTTTGTTTTCTTTTATTTTCCTCCCCTTTTCTAAATAGCCATAACTTTTTTCTTTTCCTTCAACCTTGAGAGATTTTTTTTCTTTGCAGGACAAGTTGAAGTTTTGAATAAAGCCATTGATTTTACCAAATAGACCAGGGGTCTCAAACACGCGGCCCGCGGGCCGCATGCGGCCCCTGAGGCTGCTTTATGCGGCCCGCAGGCACAGACCCCTTGACGATCCCGACCTGGTCCAGGAGGAGCCGCCGACAGCAGCGCTGAATTGCCACACAGAGACTGTTTCCCAGCACTGCATTTCCAATGCCAGCCGCTGGCCAATCAGAGGCCAGCAGCTGATATCTGCGTGTCGGCGCAGCGAGTATGACGTCATTGCCATATGCAGATGTCAGCTGCTGGCCTCTGATTGGCCGGCGGCTGACATTGAAAATGCTGTGCTGGGAGACAGTCTCTGTGCGGCAATGCAGCGCTGCTGTCGGCGGCTCCTCCTGGACCAGGTCGGGATCGTCAAGGGGTCGGACTCTGTGGTGCCTGCGGGCCACATCTGCAGGAAGGCCGCCGAGGGAACGGAGGACAGATGAGAATCATCTTTTTTTTTTTCTATTTTATGTGTGTGAAGAACAGCACAGGGGGCACAGAGCCACAACATGGGGACCGGGATGGTGCACAGAGCCACAAGAGGGGACCTGGATGGGGCACATAGCCACAGGATGGGGACCTGGATGGGGCACATAGCCACAGGATGGGGACCTGGATGGGGCACATAGCCACAAGAGGGGACCTGGATGGGGCACATAGCCACAAGATGTGGACCTGGATGGGGCACATAGCCACAAGATGGGGACCTGGATGGGGCACAGAGCCACAAGATGGGGACCTGGATGGGGCACAGAGCCACAAGATGGGGCACATAGCCACAAGAGGGGACCTGGATGGTGCACATAGCCTCAAGATGTGGACCTGGATGGGGCACATAGCCACAAGATGGGGACCTGGATGGGGCACAGAGCCACAAGATGGGGACCTGGATGGGGCACAGAGCCACAAGATGGGGCACATAGCCACAAGATGGGGACCTGGATGGGGCACATAGCCACAAGATGGGGACCTGGATGGGGCACATAGCCACAAGATGTGGACCTGGATGGTGCACATAGCCTCAAGATGTGGACCTGGATGGGGCACATAGCCACAAGATGTGGACCTGGATGGTGCACATAGCCTCAAGATGTGGACCTGGATGGGGCACATAGCCACAAGATGGGGACCTGGATGGGGCACAGAGCCACAAGATGGGGACCTGGATGGGGCACAGAGCCACAAGATGGGGCACATAGCCACAAGATGGGGACCTGGATGGGGCACATAGCCACAAGATGGGGACCTGGATGGGGCACATAGCCACAAGATGGGGACCTGGATGGGACACATAGCCACTAGATGGGGACCTGGATGGGGAACATTGCCACAGGATGGGGACCTGGATGGGGCACATAGCCCCAAGATGGGGACCTGGATGAGGCACATTAGTACAAGATGGGCGCCAGGATGGGGAACGTTGCCACAGGATGGGGACCTGGATGGGGCACATAGCCACAGGATGGGGACCTGGATGGGGCACATTAGTACAAGATGGGGACTTGGATGGGGAACATTACTACAAGATGTTTTCCATTATTACTATATGATGCTAATTGTAAGACAATATTACTGTATGTGGCCAATTGGGGGAAATAAAATTGTAAAAAAAATAAAAAATAAAATAAAGCATGAAAAAATATTGGGCACTAAAAATGCTGTTTTATATGTAAACTAAAGTAAACACAAAAAAGTGCACGTTTATTATCGCCACATCCATAACGACCCAAGCCATAAAAAAATAAACACGGCAAAAATGTTCAAAAGGTGTATACAAAAAAAATGGTATCACTAAAAATGTCACATTGAACAAAGAATGTGGCCCCCCAAATTCAAATTTTTTCCATGTGCGGCCCATATACCCAGCCGAGTTTGAGACCCCTGAAATAGACAGATCCCTTTTATATGTTGCTGTCAATGGTTAACTATGCAATATTGCTTGCACTTGCCTTTGTGGAGCAGGTTCAGCTCCTGAGCCTGCTCCAAACACCATGGAAAAAACAGTCAGGAACAGAAAAGCGCAATAGGGTCTTATCTGGGTAGAAAGGAGAGGATAAAACTGCACATTTGTGCTCAACTGGTAGGGTTGTGTGCACGCAACCACTAATGAGGCTGAGACTGCTGCAGACCCACAAGGAGAAAGCAAGATAAACTGGAAAGGAACGGGTTAACTTCCGCTGTCTTAAACAATAATGAAAACACCGGATTCCAAAGATATGCAGTTTAATAATCAACGCGTTTCGAAGTATACAACTTCTTCATGAGAGCAAACCAGCACAGGTTAACCCATTCCTCTCCAGTTTATCTTGATTGCTCCAAACACAATGACATACTCCATGACGTATATATCTGTCATGGAGTGTTGAGTGATTAAATGAGCTTTTCACTTCTATTATGTTAATTATCTCTCCTTAGGATAAGACTTTCCAAATCAGATCGGTGGTGATCCAACACTTGGCACCCTCTTTGACCAGCTGTTACCAGCTCAGGCAGCAGTCTGTTGGAACACCACCATTCTGTCATATTATGTAGAGGTCACTGCGGGTACTTCCATACAATGTATATATTTGGCTGCTGCCTGAGTTGGTAACAGCTGATTGGTGGAGGTAGCAGATTTTAGCCCCTGCTGATCTGATATTGATGGCCTATCTTTTGGCTAGGTCATCAATATAATAGCAGTGAAATAATACTTTAATAAAACTCTTTAATAAAGAGGGGTTATCTAAAGAGGAGAACCTTATAAAAAAGGGTTGTCTGGGACTTTAATATTGATGGCCTATATTTAGGATAGAGCATCAATGTCTGAAAGGTGAGGTTGCAATACTAGAACTCGCGCTGAGCAGCTGATCCTGATGTTTGCAGCAGCTGGAACTGCCCAGTTGAAGTGCAAAACAGCACAGCTCCATCTGTGAGGGTGGATTGTATGAAGATGTATTACATTGCACTGTATGTTACTCCATTATATGTGTTATACTCCTGTTAGGCTGCAGTTCCTCTTAGTTGGGTATTACCAGGTTAACTGTAGGGCCGGCCCAGATTGGGGATGAGGATTGGAGATCTGTGGATAGTGGCAGGAAAAGGAAGTCAGTTAGGAAAGATAAAGAAATAAGTAAAGACACTCTCAGAAAAGATGATCTTCACCGTGTGTGTGTGTGGGCAAAGAGAACAGGAAGCTCAAGAAACACCAAGAGAAGAACCAAACAGTAGCAGCGGTCTTCTGTAAGAAGGCAAGTCTTGGAAATATTCAGCCAGAAGCTTTCAGGAGATCCCTAAGGGACTCTGGGGAATGAACTAGTGTCGGCCAAGACTTGGAAGCTGCAGTCAGGAAGACAGAGTCAGCAAAGCTGGGGGCAAGTGGCGCATCATTACTCGGTTCCCAAGAAGTGGGCTGAAGGATAGTGGCCATAGAAAGGGCACAACTTCAAGTGGCGCTATGCAGAATTGTAATAGTCCCTATTTCAGTTGGGATGAAACTGTTCTTAATCTTTAGAAACGTACCTCTGTTTTGTATAAAGGAACATGACAGCGATATCTCCTGTTACTCTTTGGGCACAAGTCTGAGCATTAGTAAAAAGGGCTTTGTTGTACCCAACTGGTTTCCTTGTAGTGGGGTCTCAGGGAGCTGACACCATGTTCTGCATGGCCAACCAGAGGAAATGGGAAGTGTCCCTAACCGAAGGATCGCCACACACACACACACACACACACACTGAACAAGGATGCCATTTTTCGATAGCGAGTCGGGGAGCAGTAAATAAGTCATTCACCCATGGCTACCGCCCCAGGTATCGTTACACGTCGACGGAATAGTGTTTGCGGCTGGGTACTATACATCCACCCCCTATTGATTTGAATGGTGGATGTGCTAGCACCGAGAACAGTCGATCAGTAGGGTTGCCGGGTGTCGCGCCTAAGGATAGGCCATCGATGTTAAAGTCCCGGAAAACCCCTTTAAATTGCGATTATCATGGTACTTGGAAAATTAGTTGTGATTAACATTGAAAAAGTAAGAAGTTACTCAAGTTCTACTGATTTTACGAGCAGCATTTGTTGAGTCATTGAACATCTAACATCGAGGCTTTTCTAGCTTTGTGTTTTATTTCAGCATTTTACTTCTATACAGATCAGGAAATCCTTTGTGTGAGCTGTTCACAAAGCCTTTTATATTAAAAAGCCTTAATTCTGCAAAATAGAGCCGTTTTGCCAAAGAAATTTCTGGGGTTAATGTCACTCTAAGAAAATACCCAGGCGATTATTTCTATTTAGTTTTTGGATTTTCTGTTTAGTTACATTGTGAAGGATCGTGGGTTGTTCATAAAGAATGAAGAACATGAACTTTGAAAAACTCCATTGAAAGTTTTTTTTGGGGGGGGGGAGATTGTTGAGCAACTTATTATGAGTTTTATATAAAGAAATTATTTTATTTTAAAATATAATATCCTAAGAAGATATCGGATATTGTCACAAGAGGGTCGAGGAAGTCCTGAAGGTTTTGCAATGCAAGGAAATGTGACATATGTGGAGATCATGATCCAAACTTACCCTGGGATACACATTTTGGATGTCTGAACTACATTTCCTATAGGCTACATTGCATCCAGTACTGTTCATATTGCTCGTCAGGTCTTCCTTGATATCCTGCTGCTTCTTGGTTCCTTTATTTTTCATTCTTTTCTCAATCCGAGACTCTTTTGTCTTTGTAAAAGAACCAGAATCCCCCCATAAGCAGCTGAAGATATAGATAAGATCTAGTGCAGGAGAATTAGAGGCTGGGGACAATGGAAATATCTTGAAGTAATGCAATTGAGAATTTATAAAGAGAATCTAAAATGGGGCCCCGAATTCTGATTTTCAGCAGGTGCAAGACTCAACGAGGATCGTTCTTAAAGGGGTGTGTTTGGATAAAGAATCATGAGCAAATTAATAAATAATATTGAAGGACTGCACTCCAATATTATAACACAGTTGGGTCAGCCTTCAAAATGGCACTTCAATATTTTTTTTTTTGCATAATGTAAAAAAAATTGCCTCAACTGTGCAATTTGTTTCATCCCAACACACTTACATTGAAATATTATGGGAAACAAATTCATGCGATCTCCAGTCTGAGGATTAGTCCATTCTATCCTGTGTAGAGAGAAAGTCAGTCTTTGACTTATTATGAACTAAAAAAATTATATAATTTATCAAATCCATTAAGCAGAGTTCAGATCCCGCTATATATACTGTCACCTTCATTGTTCCTCTGTAGGTCCTCTCATTCTGAAGACATCACTTGTGCTTTGTGTAAGAGAGCAGTGATATTGTAGGTAGTGATGAGCAATCGTGCTCGCCACTTCTCAGTACTCACCCGAGCATCATTGTCCTCGACGAGCTCGGCGCTTGACGAGTATTTCCGGGGTTGTTCGGCGGGAGCTCGGGTCTCCGCTCTGCATGTTTGGCGCTCTTTACAGAGCAAACGAACATGCAGGGATTGCCTGCCACACACTGTAATGCCGTAGCCATGTTGGTTGTGGCATTACAGTGATTGGCTGGCCTCACAGAGTCATCAGGTCTATATCAGACCTGGCGCCGCCATGCTCGTCACAGTCACTCTGGAATCAGGCAAAGTAGGGAGAGTTGCTGCTGAGCTAGGGAGAGATTGGCTTGTTCATAGTTAGTATAGGTATTCCACAACATATATCTATACAGTGGGGGGAAAAAATATTCAGTCAGCCACCAATTGTGCAAGTTCTCCCACTTAAAAAGATGAGAGAGGCCTGTAATTGACATCATAGTTAGACCTCAACTATGAGAGACAAAATGAGAAAACAAATCCTGAAAATCACATTGTCTGATTTGGAAAGAAATTGTTTTCAAATTTTGGTGGAAAATAAGTATTTGGTCAATTACAAATAAGCAAGATTTCTGGCTCTCACAGTCCTGTAACTTCTTCTTTAAGAGGCTCCTCTGTCCTCCACTCATTACCTGTAGTACTGGCTCCTCTGTCCTCCACTCATTACCTGTAGTACTGGCACCTGTTTGAACTTGTTATCAGTATAAAGGACACCTGTCCGCAACCTCAAACAGTCACACTCCAAACTCCACTATGGTGACGACAAAAGAGCTGTCGAAGGACACCAGAAACAAAATTGTAGCCCTGCACCAGGCTGGGAAAACTGAATCTGCAATAGGCAAGCAGCTTGGTGTGAAGAAATCAACTGTGGGAGCAATAATTAGAGAATTAGAGAATTAGAGAATGAAAGACATACAAGAACACTGATAATCTGGGGCTCCACACAAGATCTCACCCCATGGGGTCAAAATGATCTCAAGAATGATGGGCAAAAATCCCAGAACCACATGGGAGGACCTAGTGAATGACCTGGAGAGAGCTGGGACCAACGTTACACAGGTTACCATCAGTAACACACAAGGCCAGGGCAACGAAGGAGTGGCTTCGTAAGAAGCATTTCAAGGTCCTGGAATGGCCTAGCCAGCCTCCAGATCTAAACCCTATAGAAAACCTTTAGAGGGAGTTGATAGGCTGTGTTGCCCAGTGACAGCCCCAAAACATCACTGCACTAAAGGAGATCTGCATGGAGGAATGGGCCAACATACCAGCAACAGTGTGTGCCAACCTTGTGAAGACTTCCAGAAAATGTTTGACCTCTGTCATTGCCAACAAAGGATATATAACAAATAGTGTTGAGCGAACATGCTCGACACTGCTCGGTACTCGCCCGAGCATCACGCTACTCGGGATGTTCGGCGAGCACCGAGCATTTCCGGGTTACTAGGGCGGGAGCTCGGGTCTCCGCCCTGCATGTTTGGCGCTCTTTACAGAGCCAATGAACATGCAGGGATTGCCAGCTAGTCACTGTAATGCCGCAGCCATGTTGGCTGTGGGCATTACATTGATTGGCTGGCCGCAGAGCATGACCTCGAGTATTTAAAACCGTGCGCCGCCATCTTGGGCACAGACGGCTGGGATCAGACAGTGTAGGGACAGCGCTGCTGATTTAGGGAGCGATATATACTGCGAAATAGTTACTGTAGGGTCTGTAAAGGCTGCCAGATCAAACAAACAGTCCTTCTCAGGACTAATATCCATCCCAGATATTAGGCAGGCAGGCAGGCTGTATAGGAGACGCAGTGGTTATACCAGCAAATGCTGCATTACAGTCCTGTGCTCCTGTTGCTGAAATTGCTGGACTTAGCTCCAGGTCTCGGGGGCCAGGAAAAATCCTTTTTTTTTCCATCTAAATCCTCTTTTTTTTTTTCCTCCTTCACACTGTACAAATACCCATCTTATTATCCTTTTGGTGTCCCCCCCCCCCCCCAAAAAAAAAAAAAGTGTGTCTGTGACAGTTCAGACACAAATATATTTTTTTAAAAGAGTCTGGTGTAGGCCAGAGAAATAGAAGTGTGGTTTTGCAGTTCCACGGTTCAAACTTCTGTATTGTCCACTTTTGGGCCATTTTTACCTAAAAAAAAACAGTTTGAGTGTGTCACTCACTGTTCAGCGGCAAATATATCTATTTAAAAAAGTCTGGTATACACCAGTAAATTATAAGTGTGGTTTTGCCGTTCCACTGTAAAAATCTCTATTATCCTGCTTTTGGCATTTTTTGCAGTAAAAAAAAAAACTGTAATAGTGTCTCCCTGATTGTTCAGACACAAATATATTTGTTGAAAATAGTCTGGTGTATGCCAGAGAAATAGAAGTGTGGTTTTGCAGTTCCACGGTTCAAACCTCTGTATTATCCACTTTTGGACCATTTTTACCTAAAAAAAAACAGTTTGAGTGTGTCGCTCACTGTTCAGCTGCAAATATATCTATTTAAAATTGTCTGGTATACCCCAGTAAACAATAACTGTGGTTTTGCCATTCCATGGTAAAAAAATCTCTATTATTCAGCTTTTGATATTTTTTCCGTAAAGAAAAACAGTAATAGTTTCTCCCTGATTGATCAGATTGTTTAAAAGAGTCGGGTGTAGGCCAGAGAAATAGAACTGTGGTTTTCCTTTTTCACGGTTCTAATCTACTTTTTATTACCCTTTTTCCATTGATAGTGCTAGTGTAAGCTATTTTACTTCCTTTACAATGGGCAAGGCGCGTGGCAAGGGACGTGGAACTGGATGTTCTGGTGATGGTGCGTGCAGAGGACGGGGCCGTGGCCAAGGTGAAAATGTGCCACAACCAACAGCCACATCTTCTCTCTCCCACTTCTTGACCGAATTACTAGGGAAGCACAGAACAACACCAGTATTGCAAACTGATCAGTGTGAACAGGTTATTAATTGGATAGCAGATAATACTTCCAGTTACCTGGGCACCACCACCTCCGGTCTATCTTCCACACAGTCAAATCTTAGTAGCCGTGAGCCTTTTAGGCTGGTGGAGACGGAATCCTTCCGCAACCTTATGGCGGTGGCCGTCCCTCGGTACTCGGTCCCCAGCCGACACTATTTTGCCCGGTGTGCCATCCCCGCACTACACAAGCACGTGTCCCAAAACATCTGCCATGCCCTCAACAACGCAGTTACTGGGAGAGTCCACCTGACAACGGACACGTGAACAAGTGCTTGTGGCCAGGGACGGTACTTCTCTCTGACGGCACACTGGGTAAATGTAGTGGAAGCCGGGACCCAGTCGGACCTTGGGACGGAACACATCCTCCCCACACCGAGGATTGCGGGCCCTATGTAAGTCAGAGTTGCCCTCATAGTGTACAGCTCCTGCGCATCATCCTCCTCCTCCTCCTCATGTTCAGGCTCCATCTCAGATATCACCACATCAGTTACAAGCTGGAAGCACTGCAGTACTGCCTCCGCCAAGCAGCAACAGGCTGTGCTGAAACTCATAAGCTTAGGTGAGAAACCTCACACTGCTTGTGAGTTGTGGACAGCTGTGAAAGAGCAGGCAAATTTGTGGCTGACACCGCTGAACCTACATCCAGGCATGGTCGTGTGTGACAATGGCCGTAACCTGGTGGCGGCTCTGAGGCGAGGCGAGATCACACACGTACCATGCCTGGCTCATGTGCTTAACCTCGAGGTTCAGCGGTTTCTTAAATCGTACCCCGAGTTGCCAGATCTGCTCGTCAAAGTATGCCACCTGTCAGCTCATTTTCGCAAGTCAGCTACAGCTTCCGCCGCCCTTGCTGTGTTGCAGCAGTGTTTGCAGCTTCCGTCACACCGACTGGTGTGTGATGTCCCCACATGCTGGAACTCTACCCTCCACATGTTGCAAAGGATTTGTGAGCAGAAGAGAGCAGTTGTGGAGTACCAGCTGCAACAAGGCCATCGATATTCAGGTCAGACTCCACACATAAGACCTCAGGAGTGGACCTGGATGTCTGACATATGTACCATCTTTAGAAACTTTGAGGAGTCCACCAAGATGGTGAGTGGCGATAACGCCATCATTAGTGTCAGCATTCCACTTGTCTGTCTTTTGCAACGCTCTCTGCAGAGAATTAAAGAGGAGGCATTGCAGCCAGAGTATGATGAGATGGATCAAGAAGCCGTAGCGGTCGATTGCACACAGCCCAGCCTCATCTCATCCCAACTTGCATTGGGGTACAATGAGGGAGAGGAGGAGGAGGAGGAGGAGAAAGAACAGGAGCTTGTATCATTCGCTGTAGACGGTACTACCTGTACAACTGTTATACCGTCGGTTCAGCGTGGGTGGCCTGAGGACAGGGGGGAGGAGGAGGAGGAAGAGGAGAGCATGGTCAGTCGTCATCTTGGTGAGGACACGGAAGCCTTGCCCATTACCAGTCTGGCACTCATGGCTGACTTTATGTTACGCTGCCTTAACCGTGACCCTCGTGTTGTCAAAATGTTGGGTGACAGTCATTACTGGTTGGTGACACTTTTAGACCCCCGCTACAAGGAGAACTTTCACTCTCTTATTCCTGAGGTGGAGAGGTCTACAAAAATTGGGCAGTACCAGAAGGCCCTTGCTGCAGAACTGTTAAAAATTTTTCCATCTGAACACGCTAGCGGCAGAGATCACAGTTCGTTGCCCAACCAAGGCGTACATGCGAGAGAGACGCAACTCCAATCCAGCAGAGGCATGGGAACACTGTCAATGTTCTGAGACAGTTTTCTCAGACCCTCCCTTCGGATAGACCCTGAGGCGCGGGGTACTCTCACAAGGAGTGAAAAGTTTCAAAGATAGTGAGGGAGTACCATGCCGACCGTACCAGCATCCTCTGTGATTCCTCTGTGCCTTTTAATTATTGGGTATCCAAGCTGGACAGTTGGAATGAACTCGCTCTGTACGCCTTGGAGGTCCTGGCCTGCCCTGCCGCTAGCGTGTTATCGGAGCGTGTTTTTAGTGCCGCTGGGGGAATTATAACTGATAAGCGCACTCGCCTGTCAACTGACAATGCTGACAAGCTGACCCTGATCAAAATGAACAAGGGCTGGATTGGGCCAGACTTCTCATCACCACCAAATGACAGTAGAGTAACATAAAGTCAAATCCACTGTGTTATTTCGGGAGGTGTATTCACATGCACCGCTTCACACCCACACATGGGTATACGCTTCCTCATTTCAGCTGTTTTATGTTCTTCTCCTTATCCTCCACTACCACTATACCACCAGGGTGACCGTGGTCCGTGTTGCCATTATTGAAAGTTCCTCCGTCCTTATTTTTGTCAGCTTTTGCTTGGAAGGCATAAGCAAAGACTGTGGGAGACCCACTTCCCAATAATGGGAATAATATTTTTAAGATGCTGTACTATATGGCTCTTGTAAGGGGCATTAAAACCGTCTTGTTAAGCACTGCGACCTCCACGTCTCTTCTGAGGGGCATTAAAACAGTCTTGTTAAGCTACTGCGACCTCCACGTCTCTTCCGAGCGGCATTAAAACCATCTTTTCAAGCTACTGTGACCTCCACCACTTTTCCAAGGGGCATTAAAACTGTCTTGTTAAGCTACTGTGACCTCCACCACTTTTCCAATGGGTATTAAAACCGTCTTGTTAATCTACTGTGACCTCCACCACTTTTCCAAGGGGCATTAAAACCGTCTTGTTAAGCTACTGAGACCTCCACCACTTTTCCAAGGGGCATTAAAACAGTCTTGTTAAGCTACTGCGACCTCCACGTCTCTTCCGAGGGGCATTAAAACCATCTTGTTAAGCTACTTGGACCTCCACGTCTCTTCCGAGGGGCATTAAAACCATCTTGTTAAGCTACTGTGACCTCCACGTCTCTTCCGTGGGGCATTAAAACCGTCTTGTTAAGCTACTTGGACCTCCACGTTTCTTCTGAGGGGCATTAAAACCGTCTTGTTAAGCTACTGCGACCTCCACGTCTCTTCCGTGGGGCATTTAAACCATCTTTTTAAGCTACTGGGACCTCCACGTCTCTTCTGAGGGGCATTAAAACCGTCGTGTTAAGCTACTGCAACCTCCACCACTTTTCCAAAGGGCATTAAAACCGTCTTGTTAAGCTACTGGTACCTCCACGTCTCTTCCGTGGGGCATTAAAACTGTCTTGTTAAGCTACTGGGACCTCCAAGTTTCTTCTGAGGGGCATTAAAACCGTCTTGTTAAGCTACTGCGACCTCCACGTCTCTTCCGTGGGGCATTAAAACCGTCTTGTTAAGCTACTGGGACCTTCACGTCTCTTCCGAGGGGCATTAAAACAGTCTTGGTAAGCTACTGTGACCTCCACGTCTCTTCCGTGGGGCATTAAAACCGTCTTGTTAAGCTACTGGGACCTCCACGTCTCTTCCGTGGGGCATTAAAACCGTCTTGTTAAGCTACTGTGACCTCCACCACTTTTCCACGGGGCATTAAAACCGTCTTGTTAAGCTACTGCGACCTCCACGTCTCTTTCAAGGGGCATTAAAACCGTCTTGTTAAGCTACTGCGACCTCCACGACTCTTCCAACGGGCATGGCATGTCCTCCTAATTTTAGTCAGCTTTTGCTTTTCAATGCATAGGAGAACACTAAGGGAGACCCACTCCCCAATAATGGGTAGAAGGCTTTTAGTACGCTGTAATCCACGTCTGTTTCAAGGGGCATTGCAGTTCCTCATAATTTTTGGAAAGCCTTCCATTCACTGCTTAGGCCAACAGTGCACAGGAGATCCAGTTGCTATAAATGGAAAAAATTGTTTAGTTAAGGCACTCTGACCTCCATGTCACTTCCAAGGGGCATTGGAGTGCCTCGAAATTTTTGGTAGGCATTGCACTCACTGTATGCCCTATAACTGTGTAGCCAAACCACTCCTTTTGGTACAGAAACATATCCTACAAGACATGTGTGGTTGACTGGCCTGATATTGATGTGAATGGTCCCTGTTCCTCCTGCTCTTTCTCCTTTGCCACCACCTCATCCATCATTTATCACCTGAAGCTTTGTTTTAACGGAAGTCATAGAACTGGGATAGTATCAGGAAAACATCCAGTAATCCTCGGAGGAGGTAGGATATGCGCCAAAACTCTGACCACCTCAGGCCTAGCCGCTACTACATACATGCGTTTGCATTCCAAGAAAACAAAGCAGATGCTAACTTCTATCATCATCATGCTCCTCGCCTTGGCACTCTCAACTCCCCTGATGGAGAAGCCAGGGCCCACCGGAGGAGTCTGGTTCTCTGGTGGGCTCATCCAATGCTGCCCTAAAGCAGGACAGGCTAAGAAAAGAGTGTGGGAAGGTAACAGGAGAAATAGGGGCAGCTGGGGACCGTTTATGGACACCCAGCCGCCCCCAGGCGGCTGCGGACCGTGTATGGACACCCGGCCACGGGGCGACAGGGGACCAAGTATGGACACCCGGCCACCCCCTGGTGGCTGGGGACCGAGCGTAGACACCCGGCCGCCGGGCGGCTGGGGACTGAGTATGGATACCTCGCTGCCGAAGCAGCCATGACGTAGTGGCCAGCTTCGGCCTCCTCCAAACTAAAAGGCCCCATTTCAAGTGAAAGCTAGCAGTATGGTATTGCAGTCAGCGGGTGGGTGGGTGGTTGGCTGCATATTTGCGCTTGCATTGCAAGGAATGGGGGAGGTACAATTGAACACTGCCCTGGGACAAGGACTTGCACGGGGATAGCTGCAAGTCTACATCTTCTGATGCGGCAAGGATCACTTCTGATGGGCACACTTTTAGGCAGTGACCTGGGTGTCAGAGATGCTTCCAGGTGTCTTCCCTATGCTGTTCCCATGTCTTTTCAGCACTGTATGCATGTGTCACACAGCACATGGCCAGATAAGATTGTAAAATGTTAAAATGACATTTCCCGGTGAATGCATTTGTCACGGTTGAAAGCAATACAAAAGTGCAAAAACGCATAAAAAATGCTACTTGTGAAAATAGCCCAAGGTGTGGAGGAGTATTTTTTGGGGGTTATTTATTTTACCTTATACACAAGTCTTTACCCTGGAAAGGAACTTCCTTAACATACAGTATTCCACAGGAAAGAAGTTTCAGTTTAGTTTTTGATCGTTTTATTGTGAGCCCTTAAAAGTGGCTTAATATCTCTGACCATGTTGTTGACAGCAGTGACCTGGGGGTCAGAAATGCTTCCTGGGGCGATCCCCATGCTGTCCCCATGTCATTTGAGCACTGTCACTATCGTTTTGGGCACTTGTTAGGCTTTTAAAAGACTGCCGGGGGTGCTGCCGCAAAAATGCTCGGGTCTCCCATAGACTAACATTGGGCTCGTTGCTCTGGTCGAGCACCCGAGCATTTTAGTGCTCGCTCAACACTAGTGGTTATTAATGGAACACACTCAGACTGGGTCACAGTTAACAGTGGGGTACCACAGGGGTCAGTATTGGGCCCCCTTCTTTTTAACATATTTATTAATGACCTTGTAGGGGGCATGCAGAGTAATATTTCAATATTTGCAGATGACACTAAACTCTGCAGGGTAATCAATACAGAGGAGGACAATTTTATATTACAGGAGGATCTATGTAAACTAGAAGCTTGGGCTGATAAATGGCAAATGAGCTGTAATGGGGATAAATGTAAGGTAATGCACTTGGGCAGAGGAAATAAAATGTATAATTATATGCTTAATTGTTAAACACTGGGCAAAACTGTCACTGAAAAAGACCTGGATGTATTGGTGGACGACAAGCTCACGTTTGGTGGCAAGTGTCAGCTGCTGCAAAGGCAAATAAAATAATGGGATGCATTAAAAGAGGCATAGATGCTCATGAGAAGAACATAATTTTACCTCTATACAAGTCACTAGTGCGACCACACTTAGAATACTGTGTACAGTTCTGGTCTCCGGTGTATAAGAAAGACATAGCTGAACTAGAGCGGGTGCAGAGAAGAGCGACCAAGGTTATTAGAGGACTGGAGGGTCTGCAATACCAAGACAGGTTATTACACTTGGGGTTATTTACTGTGGAAAAAAGAAGGCTTAGGGGTGATCTTATTACTATGTACAAGTATATGAGGGGACAGTACAAAGACCTGTCTACTGATCTTTTAACTCTGAGGCCAGAAACGGGGACATGGGGGTATCTTCTACGTCTGGAGGAAAGAAGGTTTAATCATAATCACAGACGCGGATTCTTTACTGTAAGAGCAGTGAGACTATGGAGCTCTCTGCCGCATGATGTTGTAATGAGTGATTCACTACTAAAATTTAAGAAGGGCCTGGATGCCTTTCTTGAAAAGTAAAATATTACAGGTTATATATACTAGATTCCTTGATAGGGCGTTGATCCAGGGAACTAGTCTAATTGCCATATGTGGAGTCAGGAAGGAATTTTTTTCCCCAATATGGAGCTTAGTGTTTGCAACATGGTTTTTTTTTGCATTCCTCTGGATCAACATATTAGGCTATGGGTTGAACTAGATGGACTTAGTCTCCCTTCAACCTTAAAAAACTATGCTACTATGTAACTATGTTACTATGGGTATATGCTTCCTGATTTTGTTAATTTGCTCCTGTCCTCCTCCTTCTCCGCATCCTCATCCTCCACCACCATATCACCACCATATGTACCATATCAACATATCTACGTCTCTTCCAAGGGGCATTGGAGTTCCTCCAAATTTTTGGCAACCGTTGCTTCACTGCATAGGCAAACAGTATGGGAGACCCACTTCCTAATAATGGGAACATTGTTTTCAGGAGGCCCTGCGACCTCTACGTCTCTTGCAAGGGGCATTGTAGTTTCTCCAATTTTTTGGCAGCCGTTGCATTCACTGCATACCCTTTAACTGTATAGGAGACCCTCTCCTTTATAATGGGAACATGTCGTTACTGTGGCCCAGCTCTATGTGTCTTTAAATTGTTAGTGGGGTTTTTCACAAATTTGGTCAGCCGTTGGACTCACTGCATACCCTATAACTGTATAGCATACCCTCTCCTTTCTAATGGGAATTTCTTGTTACTGTGGCCCTGTTCTATGTGTCTTTAAATTGTTAGTGGGGTTTTTCCTAAATTTGGTCAGCTGTTGGACTCACTGCATACCCTATAACTGTATAGCACACCCGCTCCTTTCTAATGGGAACATGTCGTACTCGTTACTGCGGCCCTGCTCTATGTGTCTTTAAATTGTTAGTGGGATTTTTCCTAAATTTGGTCAGCCGTTGGACTCATTGCAGACTCTCTCCTTTCTAATGGGAACATGTCGTACTGTGGTCCTGCTCTATGTGTCTTTAAATTGTTAGTGGGGTTTTTCCCAAATTTTGGCAGCCCTTGCAGTCACAACATGGGCATTACCACTATAGGGGACCCGCTCCTTTATAATGGGAACATTTTTTTTACTGAGACCCTTCTCTATGTCTCTTCAAAGGGGTATTGGGTTGCATCCAAATTTTTGGCAGCCCTTGCAGTCACTTCATACGCAATAATAGTATGGGAGACCCACTCGTTAATAATGGGAACAACAAACCATAGCCGGCTGACTGCTGGCCCTTTAAGATTATTATGGCCCGCCTAATGACCCTATAAAAATAGGCTTGCCTTGCCTTGGCCAAGCGGCAACAGGCTGTGCTGAAGATAACATGCTTAATGCTTAGGTGACAAACTGACTTGTTGAAAGCTGTAACACAGCAGCCTGATCTGTGGCACTCACCGTGGAAGGCGGAGGCGATACTGGGAGAAATAGTGGCGGCTGGGGACCAAGTATGGACACCCGGCTGCCGCCATGAGGTTGTGAAAAGCTTCCACCTCCACGAGCCTAAAAGGGCACATTTCATGTGCATGCAGCTGCCCAGAAATCTGGCAGTTTAGTATTGCGGCCTGTGGGGGGGTGTCTGGCTGCATACTTGCGCTTGCATTCCAAGAAACAGAAAACTAAGCAGATGGCCTCACTCATCATTATGGCCTCACCTCGGCACTATGAACTCTCCTGAAGGAGAAGCCATGGCCTACTGAAGGAGTCTCCGGTTCTCTGGTGGGCCCGTCCAACCCTGCCAAAAAGCAGCCCTGGATAAGAAAAATGTGTGGGAAGGTTCGCAGACACTCTATGGCTGCTTTTTTAATGTGGATCGGACATGCTTATGTTATTTCTCAAACCGCATTGCAGATCAGGCCATTGCCCAACTCTGTAGTCATGAAATTAAAGGCGCAAAGAAAGATGTTTGTGTGTCGAAGCACCACCAAGAAGTGTGACCTGATGTTGGATGGGCTGCCACTCCTTATGCGACAAGCTACATTAGAGGATTTCCTGGGAAAATGTCACCCAGAGTAGATACAGTTTCCCTCTATGCCAGTCCTTTCACCGAGCTAAAGAATATGGCTGTGGTGAAATACAACTGTCACTGAGAAGCAGTGTCAGACTGAAAAACATTGGGCCCACCAGAGGATTTGAGTCTGAGGGCCCACCTTTCTCCCCCAGTCAAGAGCCCCATAGCAACTGCAAAGTTTGTGCCTATCATGAACTCTTCTGATGGAGAAGCCAGGGCCCACAAGAGGATTCTCTGGTGGGCCCCTCCAACTCTGACGAGAAGCAGCCCTGGCTAAGAAATGTGTGTGGGAGGGTTCCCTGACACTCTATGCTGCATTTTTAATGTGGACTGGCTCCGTACCATCTCTGGCCACATTCACCTGTCCAGGTGTTTGTGGTTAGGCAGTACTTCCCACCTACCCACTGGGGAGGGCACGGGTAATGTTGTGCAACCCCTGCTTGTGGAAGGCGGAGACGACACCAGGAGAAATAGTGGCACCTGGGGACCGAGTATGGACACCCGGCCACTGCCACCATGAGGTTGTGGACACGAGCCTAAAAGGCCACATTTGAAGTGCAAGCAGCTGTCAAAAATTTGGCAGTATAGTATTGCAACCTGTGGGTGGGTGTCAAAAAAATGTGAAATCGCATGCTAAAAATGCTTGATAAACGCTTGTCCCTGGCAGAAAAAAATGTATGTAAAATTTGCATGCATTTTTTTCTGCCAGGGAGATGCAGAAACGCTCAGGAAAAATACGGAGCATTTCTGCATCGAGTCAGAGATGCTTCCAGAGGTCTTCCCCATGCTGTTCCCATGTCTTTTCCGCACTGTATGCATGTGTCTGATGATGTGTCACACACCACATGGCCAGATAAGGTTGTAAAATGTTAAAATGACATTTCCCAGTGAATGTATTTGTCTTGGTTGAAAGCAATGCAAAAGTACAAAAATGCTACGTGTGAACATAGCCCAAGGTGTGGAGGAGTGTTTTTGGTTTTGGTTATTTATTTTGCCTTATATACAAGTCATTACCCTGGAAAGGATGTTCCTTAACATATTTCCCAGGAAAATCCATTTTGGTTTCGTTTTTGTATGTTTTATAGTGAGTCCTTAAAAGTGGTGTAATACTCTGACAATGTTGTTGACAGCAGTGATCTGGGAGTCAGAAATGCTTCCAGGGGTCTTCCCCATGCTGTCCCCATGTCATTTGAGCACTGTTCCCATCGATTTGGGCAATTTTTAGGCTCTCTGCAGACCGCCGGGGGGAGCCACCTGAAAAATGCTCAAGTTTCCCATAGAGTTACAATGGGCTCGTTGCTCGGGTCGACCCGAGCATCGAGCACCCGAGCATTTTAGTGCTCGCTCAACACTAATAGTAGGTGAGTCAATACGATAATTCCTATCTATACCATTTGTGAGTGCAGCTTTACATTGGCTCCACTGCCTCCTGCTTGTAAGAGCTGGCAATGACAAAGTTATCACAAGCAGGAGGAAGAAGAGACCGACTGGAGCTGCATTACATAGGATAATCTGAGGGTCTACACTGCTTTTTTCTATCTGATTTGACAAAATGAAAATTCTGCAACCGATCACTACAAAGTTCTTGTGATGCCACCATCAGATGTTGATTCCAGCATCAGATGTTGATTGCAGCATATGCAGCCCTATATATAAGTATATACTGTATATATATATAAATATATATATATTTTTATATATATATATATATATATATATATATATATATATATATACATACATACATACATACATATTATATATATATATATATTTTAAATTCTCACCTCCATGGGCCCATTAACAATGGTTTATCCAGTAGTTGACAACCCCTTTAAGAGTGAAACCCTTACTAACAACCTAGAATTCCTCAATACAATATTTAAAAAAAATTGTGTTTAATAAACCATGCATTCCTAGTAATTATCATTTACCAAATGTTGTGAAATTTCACTGGTCGATTAGCCCTTTCTTTTTGCACTACAATATCATTTGTGCTGTATATAACAGAGCAGTGATATAGTAGGTGAGCCCATTCAATGATAAGCTGCATTTATATAGCTCACCTGATTAATAATTACTGCCTATACCACATGTGAGTGCAGCTTTATTTCGGATCCCCTACCTCCTGCTTCCAAGAGGTGACAAGGAGAAACCTATCACAAGCAGGAGGAAGAAGAGACAGAGTACAGCTGCATTAGATAGAATAAACTGAGACTCTACATTATTTTTTATGCTCTGCTTGGACAAAATGTGAATGCTGCAGCAATCAGTGGCCACTAGAGTGTTCATGTGATGCCACTGCCCTGACTATGGAGGGGCTGTCTTGGAGGCAAGTATATTTTAAAAATACATGTTCTCACCTCCATGGACCCATTAATAATTGATTATGCAGTAGTGGGCAATCTCTTTAAGAGTGAAACCCTTACTAACAGCCTAGAATTTCTCAATCCAACTTTTAAAAAAAGGTTTTGTAAGCCATACATTCCTACTAATAATCACTTACCAAATAATGTGACATTTCTCTGGTCGAATAGCAATTTCTTTTTGCACCTCAATTTAGCAGTCAATCCGATAGTTGATGGGATGCTCGAGTTGTGCAGTATTTCTTTACTTTAAGTAACGGTTTTACGATCTCTTCTTAAGAGTATCTACAAATAACAAGCTCAAAGACCATAACACCAAAGTAATTTATTATCTTATCAATGAGCTTCTACCTTGTAACTATAAGGAGGGTGCTAAGCAGCGATAATTAAAAATAACAAGAAATAGAAAAAAGGGTACAGAAAAGGGAAACTGCAAAATACATACAACTCACAATTACCATAGAAATAACCATTGGAATAATGTCTAAATAAGGTTAAGTGCACACGTAGCATTTTTGATGCGTTTTCGCGGTGGTTTTTCCACACAGAAATGCATCAAAAACGCTTGGTAATCGGTCTGCCAGCTAATGCAATGGCAATCCAGATGTGCTGTGCACATGATGCGGGAATTTCCGCTCACAATTTCCATTGCATTTAAAAACTCAGCATGTCCTTTCTATGCAGCGTTTCTTGCCAATTTACTTTAATTGAACTGCAGCAAATCCGCAGGTATAATATTTATACCTACGGATTTACTGGATTTCAATTAAAGTCAATGCGCGATGAAACACTGCAAAACGCACATAGAAGTGGTACTCGGGTCGGCAGAGGAGGACTACTACTCCCATCTTCTGACCGCCGCTCCTGCTGATAATAGCAAGAGCGTCGTGGCTGACGGGAGTAGTAGTGTCCTCAGCTGAGCCGGGGCTGCACGTTGTGTAAAAAAAAATGTAAAAAAGTAAAAAAATTAAAAAAAAAACACTATCCTCACCTGTCCGGCACCCGCCGTTGTCCTCCCGGTCCTCGCGATGTCCCCCGGTGATGTGATCCTCCCAGCGGTCGGCGGTATACTGATGGGAGTGCGCTCGCTCCTGGCAGTGTATATTGCTGTGCTGCCAGGACATGAGGTCACGTGATCTCACTTTACGGTACCAGTGCTGCTTGGAAACATTCTGAAGAATGTTCCCATCAGTACTGATGCTAAGGTCACCGGGGCTGATCTGCTGATCTTCAGCTGATGAACCAAGTGACCTCACTCCTGCAGCAGAGCCATGTACACTGACAGGAGTGATTACACTCCTGTCAGTGAACATTGCTGTCTTCTACAGCAGTGACATCAGTGATTGCTGATGTCACTGCTGTAGAAGTGACCCGGATCACCGAGGGAAAATCTAGACTATGTCATGACGGCGGACAGGTGAGGGATATGGTTGATTTTTTTGTTTTTTATTTTTATTTTTTTTACAGAAGATCGAGGGCTTCGGGTACTGAGCATGCAATAAAAAAAATTATTAAAACCGTGTGTATTTTTATTTCATTAAAATACTTTATTCTGGCCGTGTCTTTTATTGAAAATCAGCGAAAACTTTACTACGCGGTTAGTAATGGGGGTGTCTTATAGACCCCATCCATTACTAACCTGGGCTTCACGCCAGCCGACAATACAGGGCTGACATTAACCCCAACCCCATTACCCCACTCGTCACTGCTACAGGGCAGTGGGAGGAGCGGAGGCTAAGCACCAAATTATGGATGCGCCATTTCTGGGACTGCTGAGCGGTGATATTATTAGCCGTAGAGGGGGCTAGTATGCCTGGCCCCTTCCCTGGCTATTAATATCAGCCCGCAGCTTTCTGTTTATCCTTTTCTTGTTAGATTTTATAGGGGGACCCTACGTCAATTTTTTTCTGTGGTCCCCCTGTGATCTAGCCAGTAAAGGCTAAGCAAACAGCTGTGGGTGGTTATTAATAGCCAGGGAACATTTTGGGCTAATGGCTCCTTCCCCGGCTACTAATATCAGCCCCCAGATGGTGGCTTTCCCTCTGCTGGTTATGAAAATGACACTGGAGCCCACACCATTTTTTTTTTTAATTTTAGGCTCTGCGCCCACGATGCGGACATAGCAGCGCTTTGGATGCAGCATATTTTTGCTACGTCCAAAACGTTGCATTCTATTGAACGCAGATAAATCCACATGTGTTCACTGAACCATGCGGATTTATCACATTCAATACTTTCTAGTGGTCAAATTTCTGTTGCGGAGACTACAGTCCTGAAAGACGCGCCGCATGTCAGTGACCATGGGTGATTCGCAGCCTCAGATGCACGCATAGTGGACATGTGATTTCTGGAAATCCCATCCACTATGCTGTAACATCTGGACGCTGCGGGTTTGACGCTGTATAAACACACAGCTTCAAATTCGCAGCGGCTCCTAATATTGGCCATGTACCCAAACTCACCCGCAACATGTTAATTTCTGTAGTGAACACGCTAGTCTCTGCTGCAGATTTTGACCGATTGAAGTGTCATTATATGAAGTGGATTCACATGTACCGACAACAAAAGTGCAGCATTAGAACACCGCATTTTGGACGCAGCAAAAATACGCTGCTTCCAAAGCGCTGCTTGTTGCTGTTCGTGGGGACATAGCAGCTAACGAAACAGCTGTGAGCTGTTAATAATAGCCAGGGACCATGTTTGCCTAATGGAACCTTCCTTGGCTAAAAATAACAGCTCTCAGCTGCTCCAGAAATGACATGAATGGAAATTCTAATGACATTAGGTATATGGGATTAGCTAACACTAGTGGCCTACTGATAATGGTGGCAGGCCGCGCCACTGCTATGGGGCCCGTGAGCTGGGGGGGCCCCGAAGCAGCGGAGGAACGAGGAGGATAGATGAGTATTGTGTTTGCCCTATATACTCGAGTATAAGCCGAGTAAAGTCCCCCTCATCTTATACTTGAGTATATAGAGATTCCATTGGTGGATAGCAGGGAAGGTTGTGGCGGCGGAGGAGCGGGGCACAGGCTGTAGCCAGCTGCTGCAGCTACCACGCATGCCCGCTGCTAAAGAGATATGAATATTTCCTCTTTTCCACTCACATGAGCGCGGAGAAGAGGGAATATTCATTTTCTTTAGTAGCGGACATGGAGGAGCACTGAGCCGCGGCTCCTGCTGACAGTGCCCTCTACTAAAGAGAAAGTATATTCACTCTTCTCCACGCACATAGTCCCAGCATGGAGAGGAGTGAATATGCCGGCAGCAGCAGCTCACATAAGCATATGAGAGCGCGCGCTGCGCCTCAGATGCTTACATGAGCTGCTGGCAGACAGAACGCAGTGCTGGAGCAAAAGTGAGGAAGGAAGGTGAGTATAAGTGTTTATTTCTTTATGTGTGCAGTGATTGGGCCACGCATACCAGGATTGGGGGATGAGGGGGCCACACATACCGGGATTGGGAGATGAGGGGGCCATGCATACCAGGATTGGGGGATGAGGGGAGCCATACATACCAGAATTGGGGGATGAGGGGTGCCATACATACCAGGATTGGAGGATGAGGGGGCCATACATACCAGGATTGAAGAATGAGGAGGCCATACATGCCAGGATTGGGATGAGGAGGCCATTCATACCCGGATTCGGGGATGAGGGGGCCACACATACCAGGATTGGGGGGATGAGGGGGCCACACATACCGGTATTGGGGATGAGGGGACCATGCATACCAGGATTGGGGGATGAGGGGGGCCATATATACCAGGATTTGGAGATGAGGGGTGCCATACATACCAGGATTGGGGGATGAGGGGTGCCATACATACCAGGAATGGGGGATGAGGAGGCCATACATACCAGGATTGAGGTATGAGGAGCCCATACATACCAGGATGGGGATGAGGAGGCCATGCATATCAGGATTGGAGGATGAGGAGGCCATGCATACCAGGATTGGGATGGGGGGCCATATATACCAGGATTGGGAGATGAGGAGGCATTGCATACTAGTATTTGGGGGATAAGGGTGCCATGCATACCAGGATTGGGGGATGAGGGAGCCATGCATATCAGGATTGGGGGATGAGGGGTGACATGCATACTAGGATTGGGGGATGAGGAGCCATGCATACCAGGATTGGGGGATGAGGGAGCCATGCATACCAGGATTGGGGGATGAGGGGGCCATGCATACCAGGATTGGGGATGTGGGGTGCCATACATACCAGCATTGGGGGATGAGGGGGCCATGCATACCAGGATTGGGGATGATGGGGCCATGCATACCAGGATTGGGGGATGAGGAAGCCATGCATGCCAGGATTGGGGATGAGGGAGCCATGCATACCAGGATTGGGGGATGAGGGGGCCATGCATACCAGGATTAGGGGATGAGGGGGTCATGCATACTTGGATTGGGGGATGAGGGGGCCATGCATACCAGGATTGGGGGATGAGGAGGCCATACATATCAGGATTGGAGATGAGGGGTGCCATACATATCCAGGATTGGGGAGGAGGGGGCCATGCATACCAGGATTGGTGATGAGGGAGCAATGCGTACCAGGATGGGGAAATTTACCAGTATGTGCTGCATTTCCCACCCTAGGCTTGTACTCGAGTCAATAAGTTTTCCTAGTTTTCTGTGGTAAAATTAGGTACCTCCGCTTATACTCGGGTCGGCCTATTTAAAATATACGGTATTTTAAAATCAGTTAGTACGTGGTGCCCATAATACTAGAGGACTGTGGGTGCATTATACCATATGGGGGCTGCATTTTACCCTATGGGGAGTGTAATATGTACTGTATGCAGTACTATGGGGAGTGCATTATATTCTATGGAGGACCATGGGAAGTTCATTATACTATAGGGATGATTATGGGGGGCGCATTATACTATATGGAGGATTATCGGTGGCATATTATACTATATTGAAGGCTATGTGGGGGGCCATTATACTGTATGAAAGCAATTATACGGTGTGAAGATTTGTGTGGGGTCCATCATACTGTTTGGAGGGCTGTGTGGGGGTCATCATACTGTTTAGAGGGCTAGTGCGGGCCATTATACTGTATGTAGGACCATTATATTGTATGGAGGGCTGTGTGAGGGTCACAGTTGGGGGACCATACTGTGTTGGGGTCACCATAATTTGCCTTGGGAGTTGAAGTGGGGTACAATAGGGTCATTATACTGTGCATGTGGAGGCTAATGTGGAGGAATTCACCATGGGGGTATCATACTGTGTTTGGGGGCACTTTTATTGGCATCATACTTTATGGGGGCAATGAAAGAGGAATCTAGGACTTCATCAGGAGGAAAATTGCTATGTAAAGGTTGGAAATTTGTGAGATCTGCTCTTCTGTGACGCAGGCAAATATTTATTTATTTAGTTTTTGTGGGGGGGGGGCCCAATTAGAGCTTCTGCTATGGGGCCCCATGATTTCTATGTACGCCCCTGGCTGACGCCTAGCTCTTTTGTTTGGTGATGACAAGGTGTCAATCAAACCCTTTCATGACCAAACCTAGTTAAACTAAAGTAAAGAGTAATAAACACACAGACACAGAGCAAACACTTTATTTGAAATACAGACACATTCTTAAATTAATCAATTTACTCGCTCCAGTACTGACGGTAATCCAAGGGTTAAAGCTATGGCTCACATTTGTTTTTTCAAATAACTTTATTTAGCTCCCAACAACATGCATTTCAGTACAAAAGCACTTCAAAAGACGCTTCAGAACCGCATAAAAAAATCGAGAAAAGCTATTTTTTTCTGCTTCAAATCCTGAACATGCACACATAACCTAAGGACTAGTGATGGGCGAGCACTAAAATGTTTGGGTGCTCGTTGCTCGGGTCGAGCACATTGGAATACTCGGGTGCTCAACCCGAGCAACGAGCCCAATGTAAGTCTATGGGAAACTCAAGCATTTTTCAGGCGGCTCTCCCCGGCGGTCTGCAGAGGCCTAACAATTGCCCAAATCAATTGGAACAGTGCTCAAATTACATGGGAACAGCATGGGGAATAACCCTGGAAGCATTTATGACTCCCAGGTCACTGCTATCAAAAATGTTGTCAGAGGTATTACACCACTTTTACGGACTCACTATAAAACATACAAAAACAAAACCAAAATGGATTTTCCTGGGAAATATGTTAAGGAACATCCTTTCCAGGGTAATGACTTGAATATAAGGCAAAATAAATAGCCAAAAACAAAAATACTCCTCCACACCATAGGCTATGTTCACACATAGCGTTTTTGATACGTTTTTTGCACTTTTGTATTGCTTTCAACCGTGACAAATGCATTCACCAGGAAATGTCATTTTAATATTTTACAACATTATCTGGCCATGTGGTGTGTAAGACATGATCAGACACATCCTGCTTCATTTATGAAGGAGGGACTCTGAAAGTCACAAAGCCTATTTTTACAGGGCCATCAGGTGACCTTTACTATTCTTAAAGGTCCAGCAGTTGGCCCTCACTATTCTTAGAGAGCCATCAGCCGGCTATGCTTTGTTGTTCCCATTACTAAAGAGTGGGTCTCCTATACTGTTATTGCGTATGCAATGAGTGGCAGGGCTGCCCAAAATTTGAACGTACCCCAATACCCCTTTGAAGAGACTTAGAGGAGGGACTCCTGAAAACAATGTTCCCATTATTAGGAAGTGGGTCTCCCATTGTGTTTGCCTATGCAGTGAATGCAAGGGTTGCCAAAAATTTTGAGGCATTCCAATGCCCCTTGGAAGAGACATGGAGGTCAGAGGGCCTCCTGAAAACATAGTTTTCTGCAGTTAATGTTTATTGAAAATTTATTCATGCACATATTTATTGTCTGCAGGTTTTGTGTTTTTTTCCCCCCTTTTATTCCCCTTTTTCACTCTTTTTCCTTTGGGATATTTTCTGCCCTTACTTGTACAAGTTTTCTCTAGGACTTTCTCATATGTATACATGTATAAGTACATAGTTGTTCATATGTATTGCATTACATACTTCTCATTCAGTTTTTCCAGGGTACATTTTTTGGTTTGTTTCCACCTTTTTCTTTTCATATATTCAGTCTAGTCTTCTCTGTGATTGGTATTTTCTTGATTGTTTTCATGTGTTTTTTGTGTCCATGATTATTTGTTAGTATACTTAAGTCCAGTTCAGAATATTCTTTTTCATAGCCAGTGTTCAAGAGTTTTTCACTCGAAATGTGTATGGCATTTTTTAAACACACCACCCCATAATATATGCTATTTCATCTGAGATGTCCATTTTTTTTCTTTTCCACAAGTTTTTAAAAGGATTTGCCAATAAAGATTGTTGAAATTGCCAGGTGTGTTGAGCTGGATCCATCTTCACTTCCTCATTATTCCATTGTGTTTGCCTATGCAGTGAATGCAAGGGTTGCCAAAAATTGGGAGGCACTCCAATGCCCCTTGGAAGAGACGTAGAGGGCCTCATGAAAAATGTTCCCATTATTAGGAAGTGGGTCTCCCATAATGTTGTCCTATGCAGTGAATGCAAGGGCTGCCAAAAATTGGGAGCCACTCCAATGTCCCTTGGAAGAGACGTAGAATGCTTCATGAAAAAATGTTCCCATTATTAGGAAGTGGGTCTCCCATAGTGTTGGCCTATTCAGTGAATGCAAGGGCTGGCAAAAATTGGGAGGCACTCCAATAACCCTTGGAAGAGACGTAGAGGGCCTCATGAAAAAATGTTCCCATTATTAGGAAGAGGGTCTCCCATAGTGTTGGCCTATGCAGTGAATGCAAGGGCTGCCAAAAATTTGGAGGCACTTCAATGCCCCTTGGAAGAGACGTAGAGGGCCTCATGAAAAAATGTTCGCATTATTAGGAAATGGGTCTCAAATAGTGTTGGCCTATTCAGTGAATGCAAGGGCTGCCAAAAATTGGGAGGCACTCCAATGCCCCTTGGAAGAGACGTGGAGGAGGGTCTCATAAAAAAATCTTCCCATTAGAAAGAAGCGGGTCTCCTATACTTGTAATGCCCATGCACTAAGTGTATGGGCTGACAAACATTTACCCCTGGGGGGTATACATGAGCATACTGTATGAAAAAATTTTTTTACGGGCATCATAAACACCCTTTAAAAAAATTAGGTGGGTGTTGCATCACGGACCACGGTCACCCTGGTGATATGGTGGTGGAGGATGAGGATGAGGAGAAGGAGGAGGACAAGAGCAAATAGCCAAAATCAGGAAGTGTATACCCATGTGTGGGTGTGAAAAGGTGCATGGGAATACACCTCCCAAAAAAAGACACTGGATTTGGGTTTATGTTACGCTGCTATCATTCGGTGGTGTTGAGAAGTCTGGCCCAATCAAGCTCTTGTTCATTTTTATGATTCAGCCTGTCAGCATTTTCACTTGACAGGCGGTTGAGCTTTTCAGTGATAATTCGACCAGCGGCACTTAAAACCCACTCTAATAAATCGCTAGCAGCAGGGCAGGCCAGGACCTCCAAGGCGTACAGAACCAGTTCATTCCACGTATCCAGCTTGGATACCCAATAATTATAAGGCACAGAGGAATTACGGAGGACATTGGTACGGTCGGCAAGGTACTCCCTCAGCATCTTCCCAAACTTTGCACTCCTTGTGAGAGTATCCCGCGACTCAGGGCCTGTGCGACAGGAGGGGCTGAGAAAATTCTCCCAGAACTTTGACAGTGTTCCCTTGCCTCTGCTGGATTGGAGTTGTGTCTCTCTCGCCTGTAGTCCTTACTTGTCCAACGAACTGTGACCTCTGCCGCCAGCGTTTTCAGATGGGAATTTTTTAAATAGCTCCGCAACAAGGGCCTTCTGGTACTGCCCCATTTTTATAGACCTCTCCGCCTCAGGAATAAGAGATATAAAGTTCTCCTTGTAGCGTGGGTCTAGAAGTGTCACCAACCAGTAATGACTGTCACCCAAAATTTTGAGAACGTGAGGGTCATGGGAAAGACAGCGTAACATAAATTCAGCCATGCGTGCCAGACTGCTAACAGGCAAGACTTCCGTGTCCTCACCAAGAGGACAACTAACCATGCTCTCCTCCTCCTCTCTGTCCTCAGGCCATCCACGCTGAACAAATGGTATGACAGTTGTGCAGATAGTACCATCTATAGAGCAGGAAACTAGCTCCTGTTCTTCCTCCTCCTCCTCCTCTTCCTCATTGTCACCCAATCCACGTTGGGATGAGATGAGGCTTGGCTGTGTGTAATCACCGTGTATGGTTCCTTGCTTCATCTCATCGTGCTCCGCCTGCAATGCATCCTCTTTGATTGTTAGCAGAGAGCGTTTCAGAAGACAGAGAAGCGGGATGGTGACACTAGTTATGGCGTCATTGCCGCTCACCATCTTGGTGGAGTCCTCAAAGTTTTGGAGGATGGTACATATGTCTGACATCCATGTCCACTCCTGAGGTCTTATGTGTGGAGTCTGAACTGAATACCGACGGCCTTGTTAATGCTGGTACTAAACAACTGCCCTCTTCTGCTTCCAAATCCTTCCCAACATCTGCAGTGTATAGTTTCAACACGTGGGGATCTCACACACCAGTCTGTGAGCTGGAAGCTGCAAACGCTGCTGAAACACTGCAAGGGCGGCGGAAGCTGTAGCGGACTTTCTAAAATGGGCACACAGGCGGCGTACTTTAACAAGCAGATCCGGCAGCTCCGGGTAGGATTGAGAAACCGCTGAACCACAAGGTTAAGCACATGGGCCAGGCATGGTACGTGTGTGAGCTCGACTCGCCTCAGAGCCGCCACCAGGTTCTGGCCATTGTCACACACGACCATGCCTGGCTGTAGGTTCAGCGGTGTGAGCCACAGATCTGCCTGCTGTTTCAGAGCTGCCCACAACTCTTCAGCATTGTGCGGTTTGTCACTTAAGCATATTAGCTTCAGCACAGCCTGTTGCCAATTCAGAGATGGAGGCTGAAGAGGAGGAGGAGGCTGAGGGTTATGAGGAGCAGAAGCTGTAGACTGTGGGGGCAACCCTGATTGACCTAGGGCCCGCAATCCTTGTCGTCGGGAGAACGTGTTCCGTCCCAAGGTCTGACTAGGTCCCGGCTTCCACTATGTTAACCCAGTGTGCTGACAGCGACATGTACTGTCCCTGCCCACAAGCACTTGTCCACGTGTCTGTGGTTAGGTGGACTTTCCTGGTAACTGCGTTGTTGAGGGCATGGTTAATGTTTTGGGACACATGCTTGTGTAATGCAGAGATGGCACACCGGGAGAAATAGTGGCGGCTGGGGACCGAGTACCGAGGGACGGCCGCCGCCATCAGGTTGCGGAATGCTTCCATCTCCACGAACCTAAAAGGCAAAATTTCGAGCGCAAGCAGTTGAGAAATGTGGGAATTTAGTAGTGTGGCCTGTGGAGCATTAGCTGCGTATTTGCGCTTGCGTTCCAAGGCCTGGGGTATGGACAACTGAACGCTGCGCTGGGACAAGGACGTGGACGTGCTTCCTGATGCTGCTACTTGAGAGTGTGCAATGACAGGTGCAGGGCAGGAGGCATCTTCACATGCACCATGGACAGGAGATTGACTTGCATGCACATCAGCGGGAGAAGTAATGGTGCCACCCGCAGACACTATACCTGGACCCTGGGGTTCGGCCCACAAAGTCGGGTGCTTTGCTGCCATGTGCCTGATCATGTGGTCAGGCTGGTAGTTTTGCCACCCCTGCTGATGCTGGCCTGGCAGGTAGCGGAAATGGACTTTTTGGGGTTATCGGCAGAGTCTTTAAAAGTCAACCAGACTCGGGAAGACCTAACAGTTGTACTGGCAACTTCCTTCGTGTTGGTGTTACGGGGAACAGTTGCCTGCCTTCTTTCTGAGGCCACCACACTGCTTCTTCCTGCATATTGGGGTGCTCTGCCTCCCTCCCCCTGTGTGCTGCTGTCCTCGCTCTGCATGTCCTCCTGCCAGGTTGGGTCAGTTACTATATTATCCACCACCTCGTCTTCCACTTCTGCACCCTGGACCTTCTCCTGACTTTCTGGCAATTGTGTCTCATCATCGTCCACCTCTTGTGACACTTTCCCAACGTTGCCTTCGTGTGACCGTGGCTGCTCAAATATTTGGGCATCTCTACATGCAATCTCCTCTTGCCCCGCTTCAAGTGGATAGGGCGAGAGGCCCGAATCTATAAATGGAAAAGTGAACAGTTCTTCGTTGTGTCCAAGTGTGGGATCAGTTGTCTCCGGGAACTTGGCATGATGGGATTAAGGAGGATCAGGGTGAGGAATATGCAGTCCAGACTCACGGCTACTGAGGCTTGACCGTGTGGTGGTGGTGGCAAAGTGACTGGAAGCATTATCCGCTATCCAACCAACAACCTTTTGACACTGCTCTGGGTTCAATAGTGGTGTGTTGCGGTCCCCTAGGAATTGGGACAGGAAGGTCAGGTGAGAAGATGTGAGTGTTTGTTGTGGCATAATTTCAGCTTGCCCACGGCCTTGTCCTCGGCCTCTGCATGCACCATCACCATCACGTCCAGTTCCCCGTCCCTTGCCACGTGCCTTGCCCATTTTAAATGGAGGACAATATCTTCCACGTTCGCTACAAATGGCTGAATTTGGAGCGAAGTTATATGAGATCCGTGTGACGGAGAAACCACAGTTTTAAATAGCTGGATTTTTAGCGCTGTAATATGGAAAGGACCTGGCTGTATTCTGCAGTGCCAACAAGCAAATGGCACAGAAAACTGTGTTCTCTGGATTGCTTCTTAAGCAAATAATGAGGATTAAGATCCAAAAAAAAATTATTCCTGGCCCCTGAGACCTGGGCCAATGTCTAGAAATGTCTAACTGCAGCAGCTTACAGAACTGGAATGGAGCCTCTTGTGCTATATGCACTGCAGTCTGCTATATACACTGCAGTCTGCTATATACACTCCCTGCCTGATATCTCTGCAGATGGATTAGTCCTCAGAAGGACTGTTTGTTGAGATGGATATGTGTAATGTACTTGTTTTCTCCCTGCACTACCTAATAAACAAGCAATTCTCTCCCTAGCTCAGCAGCAGCTCTCCCTACACTGTCTGATTGCGGAGTAGACTGTGACGAGCATGGCAGCTCCAGGTCTGATATAGACCTGATGACAATGTGCGGCCAGCCAATCACTGTAATGCCACAACCAACATGGCTGCGGCATTACAGTGAGTGGCAGGCAATCCCTACATGTTCATTGGCTCTGTAAAGAGCACCAAACATGCAGGGAGGGGACCCGAGCATCAGCCCGAGCATCTCGCAAGTACTCGGCGTGCTCCGAGCATCTCGAGTACTGAGATGCTTGGGCGAGTACCGAGTACTTGAGAGTATCCTTGCTCATCACTACTAAGGATTCCAATATTTCCTAATTCAATATATTATTGCAATGTGCTAACAAATCTATTCCAAGGCTGCAATGCTGATCACTACCACTGGGTGGCCATGTATTGACACATATGTCATAAACATGTCCCAACAGTATTACAAATTCTTGTTTTTTTTTCAAATTTGGTCATCTTGCACCTTAAATCTCATGTCCACTAAAAGAAAGAAGGAAAGTGGGAAGGAAAGAAAGAAGGCGAGGAAGAGAAAAACAAAGGCATAAAGTAGGAAAAAAGAAGGAAGGAGAGGAAGAGAAAAAGAAAGGAGTAAAAAAAGGTAGGAATCAATCGGGAGAAAAGAAAGAAGAGGTGCATAAAAAGAAAGGAGAGTAGGAAAAAAGAAAGGAGAGGAGGTATGTAAGAGGGTGACCAGGACGGTTATGCGTCTCTTCCTTCTTAATGCACATAATGCTGTGTTCTATGTTTACATATGATCTAATGTCTGATGGGTTACTTATAGGTTCAATATAGGTTGGTGCGGGTAGACTATTAGACTGATAGAAGAAGTAGTGCATAGGTGGGCACTATAGCACACAGAGTATGCAGTTATGGTTGGGAAAGAGTTAAGGGGTTTAGGAGCTGCTCCAGTGTGGGAGTGGCAGGTTTAGTGAAGAAAGGAGTCACTTCCTGATTGCAGGCAGAGTGAGTTGAGTGAGGAACAGTGTGTCAGGAGGACAGAGGAGAAAGTACAGAAGAAGGGTGTGTGTTTGTCACAGTCTGGGAGTTTTTGGACAACCTTATCTGGAAGGTGAATCTGAACAGTCTAGACAGCAGGGACAACAGGAACAGAAGTACATGGAGAGGTCAATGTGGGAACTTCACCTTACATGCCAAGACAGGACAGCCTCATCAGGGAGATGGATCCAAGCAGGTCAGGCAATGGGACAGAGAATGGAGTTACCCAGAGAACTGGCGCGCTCGGCGTTGGTCTTCATGTCCAAATCGGTGTCCGTGACGTTCATCGCTGGAAAAGTGCCGCTGTATGTGAAGAGATCACAAAGAGACTGTATCACTTGTTACTCCCTGTATGTGACTGTGGCTGCAAGTAAAGAAGTTTTTACCTGTTTAAGCTGGTCTGGTTTTCTCCTTCCGAAGGTTAAAAGACTCAACACCCGGAACAGCGGGTCAGAAGTGAGTATGGAGGTCTCCTCCACGGAAGCACCACAACACACACACCCAGGGATGCTCCGAGTCCCCTTTTACTGTAGCGGGCCAGGGTGAAGATTTAATTACTGAAACTGACGTGCCACTCGCCACCGACTGCCACCCTGTCCCCCGTTACAGAAAAAAAAAGGATGGGAAGGAAAAAGAAAGAAGAAGTGGTGGCGAAAAAGAAAGGAATAAAAAAGGAAAAAAGAAAGAAGGAGAAAAAGAAAAGGAAAGAATGGAAAAAAGAAAGGAGGAAAGGAAGAAAATGAAAGAAGGAGAGGAGGATAAAAAGAAAGGACTAAAGGGAAAAAAAAGGAGTAAATGAGGAAAAAATAAAGGAGAGAAAAAAGGAGGAGGAAAAAAGAAAGGAGAGGATGAAAAAAGAAAGGAGAAAAAGAAAGAAGGAAAGAAGGAGAAAAAGAAAAGCGTAAAGGAGGAAAAAAAATGAGGAAAGGAGGAAAAAAGAAAGCAGGAAATGATGAAAAAATAAAGGAGGAAAGAATGAGAAACAGAAAGAATGAAAATCGATGGAGGAAGGTAAGAGGAAGAATGAAAGTTAGAATGGCTAAAACAAAAATGGAAATAAAAGGAGGCAAACAAAAAAAATGAAAAAGGAAGGTTGGAAAGAGGGAGAAATGACAGTATGCTTGTGACGCGCCCCCTGGGCCATGTTGTTAGGGATACCCGGAGCCGGATCAGATGGGGGTTGTAGTCTCCGAGTGGCTGTGACCCGGTCCGTGCCCAGGGTGTCAAACTCAGTGTGTGGCAGTCCTTATAGATGTTACTAGATGTTCTTTTATGTCGACTACGCCACCCGTTGATTTGCGGTCACTACGGCCGCCGCTGCAGCAGGGTCCGCTGAGGCTGGTGGTGTGTGTGCAGCTTTGGGTAGTATAACCCCCAACGGTAGGGGTATAGCCTCAGGGGGTCAGCCGTGGAGGATGGTGGTTGTGAAGGTGCAGCAAAGAGACTCAGAGGCATAAAATGCAGTTCCAGGGTTTTACTTACTGGTGTTGCTCGGGTCACTGTGTACAGCAGTGACCACCCGAGCCGTGCTGCGTCCACCAGGTCCTGGACTCGGTCAACTCCCAGGCAACTCCGGAGTGTGGTCCTGAGCTCCTTTCTGACTCTCCCTTCTTCTGGCCGTTCCCACCAGGGATCCACCTAAGTCCGGCTCCCTCGGGCCTCCTGTTGGTAAACCCTTGTCTCTGGGTTCCCTGACCCTATTCTTGGTCTGCCTTCCGGGTGGATTTAGTGGGTGGTCGTGGCAGATCCTGCCCACGACCTCCGGTCTCTGGCTGAGGATTAGTGCTGTAGCCTCCACCAGCTTGGGATCCGGTACCCTGTTGCCGACCCTTCACCCTATTAGCTCTCTTATGGGCTCTTGGGGTCCCCTCTTCCTGCGCCTCTGGGTCCCTCTTCCTTCTCCTCTGCTCTGCTTCTCAGGCTCTCAGACAGACTGTCTGACTGACTGACTGTGGCTGACTGACCCTGATCTAAGATGGTGCCCACCTTATATACTCCCTCTATGTGTGAGCTCAGGTGACCAGCACCCAATGAGCTCTTAGCTTTACCCAGGCTGCTCCCCCTATCTGCCCCTACACTACTGGGATGTTCCACCCCCCTCCCACTCCAGCCAAGGACAGACTCGGTCGTACCTGCACATTTATTAAGTGGGAGTACCGTCGGTCTGTCCCCCGGAAATGGGATGTGTGTAGTGCATGCAGACTACTAGCTCAGTTCCACACTCCATCCTTACCCGGGAGTGGAATACCACACCTCTGGGTTGAGGTGCAATACCCCTGTAGCAGCCGAATCCTCAGGGTGCTACATTCCCCCCTGGTAAATCACAGCACGTCCTCGGGCTGTAAAAGAATAAACATCCAAAAACATACAAATTTTTTTTTTTTTCATAAACATCAACATATAAAACATCATATATATTATCATCAGTAATAAACTTTTCATATAAAACTTTTCATAAATAACATTCTTGCTTCTGGTTCCTCCGGTCACTGTGCAACTTGTGACCGGGTAAAGTGCGACAGTCTCTCTTGGAAGAAAACAGTTTCCTATAAAACCGGTAGAGGGCGCCTTAGGAAGCGCAACTATATACAAATGGGATATGGCCGCTCTCAGTCCTCGACCAGTGGGATTAAGGACGGCTGTTCACAGTCCTCAGCCTGTTAAGGGATGGGGACACACGGGTACAGTTCACTCTTTTGTCCCAACGGGGAACATATTTTAAGCAGCAACAGTTTTTTGGTACCCCTACGGGCAACTATATACAGTCTCTTCTCTACCGTACTCAACGACGGCGTCCTCCTGCTCTTTCTTTGGATTCAGTTTCTGTTTCAGACCCGTCCGGGTTCTCTTGCTCCTCCTCCGTCAGGCGATGCAGATGGAGGGCGTAGGGTCCTTTGGCACACTTGTGCCGGGTGAAGGTGACCTCGTCCCCTAGATACAGGTCACGACCTCTGTGTCCCTCCGGCAGATGGCTTTCTACGTCTCTGCGGGTCACAAAGACGTCGCCGGGGGTATGATGGTCTCTAATGAAGCCCCACCCATGCTGCAGGTTGAACTTAATCACAGTCCCGATGGTGCGGGGACCATGAGCTGCACGGGGGTTCCTCCGGGTCCGGCTCTTCTGTTCAGCGCTCTGTATTTGCAGCCGCTGCTCACGGACCCGCCTCTCTCTCCTTTCCCTGTCAAAGACTTCCAACTGCTGGCGGCAGCACTCCGCACGCTCAGCTGCGGCTGCCCTTGTTTCCTGAGTGAACCCCATGAGGTCTCCTCCGGTGGGGTCCCACTCGAACTGCGCTTCTTCCAGCGGGAGCGGGGTCATCTTGACAGGCGCCGGAGGCGGTATCAGGGGCTCATCCAGAGGCCGTTCCCTCCGGAGTCGGGGATTGACGAACTCCGGAGGCCACACAAAGGGCTGCCCATCCGGGCACGTATGCTGGGCGAACAGGTCTTCACCCAGGTGCGGCGCTCTAGAGGTTGAGGGCGCTGTGGTGGTAGCGGCGCCCAGGTTTACCAGGCCTTGCGACCAGGCTTGGGGCACCCTGAATGTGAAGGGCACCGTGAAGACGGCGGCGCCCGGGTGTTCCTGGCCTTTCGACCAGGCCGGCGGCTCGGCAGAGGTGGAGGGCGCTGTTGGTACTGCGGCGCCCGGGGGCACTCGGCCTTGCGACCAGGCCGGTGGCTTCTCCTGCTTGGCCGCGCTCTGGATTGAGGCACGTGACATAGCAGGGGGCGTGGCTGCGGCTCCGGCCGCTTGAGGCCTAGCTTGGAGCGATGACGCAGCGGCTACGGGAACCGTGAGTGGGGCTTCGGGCTCTGCGACGGGGAGCTGGGGCAGGTTTACGGCTTCTGGGCACGGGATGCTGTCGTCCCCATTACCTGTCTTCATCTCTTCGGCTCCCTCCGCGGCGCCGTCTCCGGCCGTCGTCCCTCCTTCGCCGTCCTCAGAGGTGGACTTGCTCCCCGCTGCGGGTGGCATGCTTCGCTGGCGGGCTCCGGCTTGCTGGGCCATCTCTCGAGTCCACTCCGCCAGTGTTTCCTGCTGCACCCGGGCCATCCTCCGTGCTAGGCCCTCCAGCGCGGTCTGTGCACGCTCCCGATCTCCGGGGAGCTGCGCCAGGATCTCCAGCAGGCCTTCTGGAGTGGCGACCTGCAACAGGCTCCTGACCACTGGGTCGGTGCTGCCTGCCTCTCCCTCCATCTCCGGGTGTGTTCTCTCTGGACTCTCCTCCAGACTTCTTGTCTCCGGGTGCGCTCTCTCCAGACTGCTCCAGGCGACACCCATCTTTGTTCTCTTGTTCTGTCTCCGCCCACATTGAGGGTGGTCCCGGGGCAACTTAGTGATTGTCAGTTCCAGGGGCAGTTCTCTTACGCTGATGGACACTTCCAGCATCACAGTCTCTGTTGGTGGGCGCGGTTTCCGCTTTTGGCGCCATTCTTCGACCTGGCCCACGATGGGAGGTGGCCTCTTGCCACCCTCTGGCACGCCCATAATGGCGTCCGCTCTTCCAAGGCGGGAAATCTTTGGAAATGGCGGGAATCGTCTCCCAGTGGCGGGAAACTCCATGGATGGCGGGAAAAAGCTGCAAATGGCGGACAACCGGCGGGAAACGACCTGTGATGGGGTCCGTTGGCGGGGACCCTCCGGAACCGGCGGGAGACTTCTTTTTGAGGTAACGGTGAACTTTTCTTCAGGCACGCAGTACCCGGTTGTTGCGGGCACGTTATCCTGCCGACTACGCCAAAGTTGACGCGCCCCCTGGGCCATGTTGTTAGGGATACCCGGAGCCGGATCAGATGGGGGTTGTAGTCTCCGAGTGGCTGTGACCCGGTCCGTGCCCAGGGTGTCAAACTCAGTGTGTGGCAGTCCTTATAGATGTTACTAGATGTTCTTTTATGTCGACTACGCCACCCGTTGATTTGCGGTCACTACGGCCGCCGCTGCAGCAGGGTCCGCTGAGGCTGGTGGTGTGTGTGCAGCTTTGGGTAGTATAACCCCCAACGGGAGGGGTATAGCCTCAGGGGGTCAGCCGTGGAGGATGGTGGTTGTGAAGGTGCAGCAAAGAGACTCAGAGGCATAAAATGCAGTTCCAGGGTTTTACTTACTGGTGTTGCTCGGGTCACTGTGTACAGCAGTGACCACCCGAGCCGTGCTGCGTCCACCAGGTCCTGGACTCGGTCAACTCCCAGGCAACTCCGGAGTGTGGTCCTGAGCTCCTTTCTGACTCTCCCTTCTTCTGGCCGTTCCCACCAGGGATCCACCTAAGTCCGGCTCCCTCGGGCCTCCTGTTGGTAAACCCTTGTCTCTGGGTTCCCTGACCCTATTCTTGGTCTGCCTTCCGGGTGGATTTAGTGGGTGGTCGTGGCAGATCCTGCCCACGACCTCCGGTCTCTGGCTGAGGATTAGTGCTGTAGCCTCCACCAGCTTGGGATCCGGTACCCTGTTGCCGACCCTTCACCCTATTAGCTCTCTTATGGGCTCTTGGGGTCCCCTCTTCCTGCGCCTCTGGGTCCCTCTTCCTTCTCCTCTGCTCTGCTTCTCAGGCTCTCAGACAGACGGTCTGACTGACTGACTGTGGCTGACTGACCCTGATCTAAGATGGTGCCCACCTTATATACTCCCTCTATGTGTGAGCTCAGGTGACCAGCACCCAATGTGCTCTTAGCTTTACCCAGGCTGCTCCCCCTATCTGCCCCTACACTACTGGGATGTTCCACCCCCCTCCCACTCCAGCCAAGGACAGACTCGGTCGTACCTGCACATTTATTAAGTGGGAGTACCGTCGGTCTGTCCCCCGGAAATGGGATGTGTGTAGTGCATGCAGACTACTAGCTCAGTTCCACACTCCATCCTTACCCGGGAGTGGAATACCACACCTCTGGGTTGAGGTGCAATACCCCTGTAGCAGCCGAATCCTCAGGGTGCTACACTTGTAGCTGTTCTTTTGTACACATAAGAAGATATATAAGCTGCATTAATATTTGATACCTCTCAGCTGCGTGTACACAACACGTCTTCTACACACACGATGAGGAAGGAATAGAAATGCCCAGATGATATTTATTCCTGTTTATGGACGATTGCTATAGTCTACGCCTCACACAATGAAGTATGGGGTTAAGTAAACAGGAGAATACAATGTCAAAGCAAGGTTAAGTGATGGAGAGGTAATTATAAGTGAAGTGTATGGCACACAGCAATCAACTGAAGTGGACACTTAACCCTTAGTAGTTCGTCAAAGACGCCTTGATGCACATTCAGTTCAACAGGTAATTTCACACATTGAAAAAAACTAGATATATATTATAAATGGATAGAGTTGCAGAGTTCTATATTTTTTGCCAAAACACAATGCATATGTGCAGAACTCTCAGCACACCGGCCAATGATGATTGCTGCCATTTTGTTAGTCTAATGATTTTTGATGCGCAATATGGCTGTGTTCACACAATGAAACTACAATAAGTACAGTTTGCCACGATTTTCAAAAGAATTGTGATTACTGCAAAAAACAACAACACTGTGGCTGCAACATGTGAACACAGCCTTAAAGTACACGTTTTCAGCCTGAGGTCAGCATAGATACAGGCGATGATGCTAACTAGCGAACTAGCTCGCCACTACTCGGTACTCGCCCGAGCATCTCACTGCTCAACAAGCTCGGCGCGTATTTCCTGGTTGCTCGGGCGGGAACTTGGGTCCCCTCCTTGCATGTTTGGCACTCTTTAGAGAGCCAATGAACATGCAGGGATTGCCTGCCATGCACTGTAATGCCGTAGCCCTGTTGGTTGTGGCATTACAGTGATTGGCTGGCCGCACAGCGTCATCAGGTCTATATAAGACCTGGCGCCGCCATCTTCGTCACAGTCACTCTGGATCAGACAGTGTAGGGAGAGCTGCTGCTGTGTCAGGGAGAGATTTGCTTGTGTATTAGGAAGTGTAGGGAGAAAAACCGTACATTACACATATCCATCTTAACAAACAGTCCTTCTGAGGACTAATCCATCTGCAGAGATATCAGGCAGGGTATATAGGCAGGCAGTGTATATAGCAGACTGCAGTGCATATAGCACAAGAGGCTCCATTCCAATTCTGCCTTCTGATGCTGTTATATTTCAAGAAATAGGCCCAGATCTCAGGGGCCAGGAATAATTTTTTTGCATCTTAATCCTCATAATTTGCTTAAAAAGCAATCCAGAGATCACGGTTTTTCTGCGCCATTTGCTTCTTGGCACTGCAGAATACAGCCAGGTCATTTCCATATTATAGCGCTAAAAATTCAGCTATTTAAAACTGTGTTTTCTCCGTCACATGGATCACATATACCTTTTCAGAAAATACTGCCATTTCTGGCCTCCATTAAAAAAAAATTTCAGTGTGTCAGCAAAGTTTTTGACACTGGTTTGCTGTTCAAAACAGTTACCTACAGGCCAGGTATTTAAAACTGTGTTTTCTCTGTCAAACAGCTCACCTATAAGTTCGCTCCAAACTCAGTCATTTGTAGTGAGCGTGGAAGATACTGTTCTCCATTTAAAATGGGCACGGCACGTGGCAAGGGACGGGGAACTGGACTTGATGGTAATGGTGCATGCAGAGGCCGAGACCAAGGGCCGTGGGCAAGCCGAAATTGTGCCACAACAAACACCCACATCTTCGCGCCTGACCTTCCTGTCCCAATTTCTAGGGGACCGCAGCTCCCCACTATTGAACTCAGAGCAGTGTCAAAAGGTTGTTGGTTGGATAGCGGATAATGCTTCCATTCACTTAGCCACCACCACCACCACACTGTCTTCTACACGGTCAAGTCTCAGTAGCCGTGAGTCTGGACTGCATATTCCTCATCCTGATCCTCCTTCCTCCCACCATGCTGAGTACCCAGAGACAACTGATCCCACACTTGGACACTCTGAAGAGCTGTTCACTTTTCCATTTGTAGATTCGGGCCTCTTGCCTGGTCCACTTGAAGCGGGGCAAGAGGAGATCGCGTGTAGCGATGCCCAGATATTTGAGCAGCCACGGTGACACGAAGGTGACAGTGGGAAAGTGTCACAAGAGGTGGACGATGATGAGACACAATTGTCAGAAAGTCAGGAGGAGGACCAGGGTGCGGAAGTGGAAGACGAGGTGGTGGACGATATAGTAACTGACCCAACCTGGCAGGAGGACATGCAGAGCGAGGACAGCAGCACACAGGGGGAGGGAGGCAGAGCAAACCAACATGCAGGAAGAAGCAGTGTGGTGGCCGCAGACAGAAGGCAGGCAACCATTCCCCGTAAAACCAACACAAAGGAAGTTGCCAGTACAACTGTTAGGTCTTCCCAAGTCTGGTTGTTTTTTAAAGACTCTGCTGATAACCTCAAAAAGGCCATTTGCATCACCTGCCAGGCCATCATCAGCAGGGGTGGCAAAACGACCAGCCTGACCACCACCAACATGATCAGGCACATGGCAGCAAAGCACCCGACTTTGTGGGCCGAACCCCAGGGTCCAGGAACAGGGTCTGCGGGTGGCACCATTGCTTCTTCCGCTGTTGTGGATGCAAGCCAATCCCCTGTCCATGGTGCATGCGAAGATGCCTCCTGCCCTGCACCTGTCGTTGCACACTCTCAAGTAGCAGCATCAGGAAGCACGTCCATGTTCTTGTCCCAGCGCAGCGTTCAGTTGTCCATACCCCAGTCCTGGGAACGCAGGTGCAAATATGCAGCTAACGCCCCACAGGCCACACTACTAAATTCTGACATTTCACTACTGCTTGCGCTCGAAATGTTGCCCTTTAGGCTCGTGGAGACGGAAGCATTCCGCAACCTGATGGCGGTGGCCGTCCCTTGGTACTCGGTCTCCAGCTGCCACTATTTCTCCCAGAGTGCCGTCCCCGCATTACACAAGCACGTGTCCCAAAACATTAGCTGTGCTCTCAACAATGCAGTTACCGGTAAAGTCCACCTAACCACAGACAGGTGGACAAGTGCTTGTGGGCGGGGACAGTACATCTCGCTGACGGCACACTGGGTTAACAGAGAGGGAGCCGGGACCCAGTCGGACCTTGGGACGGAACACGTCCTCCTGAAGCCAAGGATTGCGGGCTCTAGGTCAATCAGGGTTGCCCCCACGGTCTACAGCTCTGCTCCTCCTCAGCCTCCTCTTCCTCTTCAGCCTCCATCTCCGAAATGACCACATCAGTCACAAGCTGGTAGCACTGCAACACTGCCTCGGCCAAGCGGCAACAGGCTGTGCTGAAGCTAATATGCTTAGGTGAAAAACCGCACAATGCTGAAGAGTTGTGGACAGCTCTGAAAGAGCAGGCAGATCTGTGGCTCACACCGCTGAACCTACAGCCAGGCATGGTCATGTGTGACAATGGCCGGAACCTGGTGGCGGCTCTGAGGTGAGGCGAGCTCACACACGTACCATGCCTGGCCCATGTGCTTAACCTCGTGGTTCAGCGGTTTCTTAAATCCTACCCGGAGCTGCCGGATCTGCTTGTTAAAGTACGCCGCCTGTGTGCCCATTTTAGAAAGTCAGCTACAGCTTCCGCCGCCCTTGCAATGTTTCAGCAGCGTTGCAGCTTCCGGCTCACAGACTGGTGTTTGATGTCCCCACGCCTTGGAACTCTACACTGCAGATGTTGGCAAGGATTTGTGAGCAGAAGAGGGCAGTTGTTGAGAACCAGCATCAACAAGGCCGTCGGTATTCAGTTCAGACCTCACACATAAGACCTCAGGAGTGGACATGGATGTCAGACATATGTACCATCTTCCAAAATTTTGAGGACTCCACCAAGATGACGCCATAATTAGCGTCACTATCCCGCTTCTCTGTCTTCTGAAATGCTCTCTGCTCACAATCCAAGAGGATGCATTGCAGGCGGAGCACGATGAGATGGAGCAAGGAACCATACAGGGTGATTACACACAGCCAAGCCTCATCTCATCCCAACGTGGATTGGGTGATAATGAGGAAGAGGAGGAGGAGGAGGAAGGACAGGAGCTAGTTTCATACATTATAGATGGTACTACCTGCACAGCTGTCATACCGTCTGTTCAGCGTGGATGGCCAGAGGACAGAGAGGAGGAGGAGGAGGAGAGCATGGTCAGTCATCCTCTTGGTGAGGACATGGAAATTTTGCCTGTTAGTAGTCTGGCACGCATGGCTGAGTTTATGTTACGCTGCCTTTCCCATGACCCTCGCGTTCTCAAAATTTTGGGTGACAGCCATTACTAGTTGGTGACACTTCTAGACCCACGCTACAAGGAGAACTTTATATCTCTTATTCCTGAGGCGGACAGGTCTACAAAAATGGGGCTGTACCAGAAGGCCCTTGTTGCGGAACTATTAAAAAAATTCCCATCTGAAAATGCTGGCGGCAGAGGGCACACTTCGTTGGACAACCAAGGAGTACAGGCGAGAGAGCCACAAATGCAATCCAGCAGAGGCAGGGGAATACTGTCAAAGTTCTGGGAGAGTTTTCTCACACCTTCCCATCGGACAGGCCCTGAGGCGTGGGGTACTCTCACAAGGAGTGCAAAGTTTGGGAAGATGCTGAGGGAGTACCTTGCCGACCGTACCAATGTCCTCCATGATTCCGCTGTGCCTCATAATTATTGGGTATCCAAGCTGGATACGTGGAATGAACTGGCTCTCTATGCCTTGGAGGTCCTGGCCTGCCCTGCCGCCAGTGTTTTATCAGAGCGGGTTTTTAGTGGCGCTGGTGGAATTATAACTGATCAGCGCATCCGCCTGTCAACTGAAAATGCTGACAGGCTGACTCTTATAAAAATGAACAAGGGCTGGATTGGGCCAGACTTCTTAACACCACCGAATGATAGCAGCGTAACATAAACTCCAATCCAGTGTCTTTTCTTGAGAGGTGTATTCCCATGCACCTTTTTACACCCACACATGGGTATACGCTTCCTGATTTTGGCTATTTGCTCTTGTCCTTCTCCTTCTCCTCATTCTCCACCACCATATCACCAGGGTGACCGTGGTCCGTGATGCAACACCCACCTAATTTTTTTAAAGGGTATTTATGATGCCCGTAAAAAAAATTTTTGATACAGTATGTTCATGAATACCCCCCAGGAGTAAATGTTTGTCAGCCCATACACTTAGTGCATGGGCATTACAAGTATCGGAGGCCCGCTCCTTTCTAATGGGAACATTTTTTTATGAGGCCCTCCTCCACGTCTCTTCCAAGGGGCATTGAAGTGCCTCCAAATTTTTGGCAGCCCTTGCATTCACTGCATAGGCCAACACTATGGGAGACTCTCTCCTTTCTAATGGGAATTTGTCGTTACTGTGGCCCTGCTCTATGTGTCTTTAAATTCTTAGTGAGGTTTTTCCTAAAATTATTCAGCAGTTGGACTCACTGCATACCCTATAACTGTATAGCAGACCCTCTCCTTTCTAATGGGAACATGTCGTACCTTGTCACTGTGGCCCTGCTCCATGTGTCTTTAAATTCTTAGTGGGGTTTTTCTTAAAATTAGTCAGCCGTTGGACTCACTGCATACCCTATAACTGTATAGCAGACTCTCTCCTTTCTAATGGGAACATGTTGTACCTTGTTACTGTGGCCCTGCTCCCTGTGTCTTTAAATTCTTAGTGGGGTTTTTCCCAAATTTTGCCAGCCTTTGCAGTCACAGCATGGGCATTACCACTATAGGAGACCCGCTCCTTTATAATGGGAACATTTTTTTTACTGAGACCCTCCTCTATGTCTCTTCAAAGGGGTATTGGGTTGCATCCAAATTTTTGGCAGCCCTTGCAGTCACTGGATACGCAATAACAGTATAGGAGACCCACTTGTTAATAATGGGAACAACAAAGCATAGCCGGCAGATGGCTCTCTAACAATAGCTAGGGCCGACTGCTGGCCTTTTAAGAATAGTAAGGGCCATCTGATGTCCATATAAAAATAGGCTTTATGACTTTCAGAGTCCCTCCATCATAAATAAAACAGGAAGTGTCTGATGATGTGTCACACACCACATTGCCAGCTAAGGTTGTAAAATGTTAAAATGACATTTCCCGGTGAATGCATTTGTTTTAAAAAAAACTTAAAAAAAACAAAACAATAGGATCTTTCTTTAGTATAAAAAACAGTGTCACCAATTTAACAACAATGTAATTACATTGTTCAGCTCATGCACCTCCTCCTCCATCTCCGAAATGACCACATGAGTCACAAGCTGAGAGCACTGCAGCACTGCCTTGGCCAAGCGGCAACAGGCTGTGCTGAAGATAACATGCTTAATGCTTAATTGACAAACCGCCCAGCTCTGCAGAGTTGTTGAAAGCTGTAACACAGCAGCCTGATCTGTGGCTCTCACCGCTGAACATACAGCCAGGCATGGTCGTGTGTGACAATGGGCGGAACCTGGTGACGGAGAAATGACAGCTGGGGTAGATACAGTTTCCCTCTATGCCAGTCCTTTCACCGAGCTAAAGAATATGGCTGTGGTGAAATACAACTCCCACTGAGAAGCTGTTTCAGATTGAAAAACATTGTGCCCACCAGAGGATTTGATTCTGAGGGATAACCTTTCTCCCCCGCTCAAGAGCCCCATAGCAGCTGCAAAGTTAGCGCTATCATGAACTCTCCTGAGGTAGAAGCCAAGGCACACCAGAGGATTCTCTGGTGGGACCGACCAACCCTGCCGAGAAGCAGTCCTGGCTAAGAAAAGTGTGTGGGAAGGTTCCCGCACACTCTATGGCTGCTTTTTTTTACTGAGGTGGAAACCCACGCAAACACGGGGAGAACATACAAAGTCCTTGCAGATGTTGTCCTTGCTGGTATTTGAACCCAGGATCCTAGTGCTGCAAGTCTTCAGTGCTAACCACTGATCCAATGTGCTGCCGTTCTCCCTCTAATATCTAACAGGCTGGAGAAACTTGCACCTACTGCCACTCTATCATCAGCTCCTTTGTGAGAAAATGTATTTGGGCAGCCACTCAGTCTACCAAATAAAATTCCTGAGAAGGAAATTGGGGATGGCTTCGCTACTGTTACTGGGGGCCGTGCTAATACCATGGCGTCGTACCATAGTTTGCTGGAAATATTCCAGGCTGGTAGGAGGTAAGCAAATTCCCACAGAAAAGTACCAGCAGTGATGTTCAGGGACCCGTGCTTGTAGAACACGGAGACAACACCGGGAGAAATAGTAACGGCTGGGGACCGAGTATGGACACGAGGCATGAGGCATGTGGTTGTGAAAAGCTTCCGCTTCCATGAGCCTAAAAGGCCACATTTCAAGTGCAAGCAGCTTTACAGGACTTCCTGTGAGAAATGACATGCAAGCTAGATAAGGTTTCCCTCTATGCCAGTCCTTTCACCGAGCTAAATACAACTGCAAAAAAAGTTGTGGACTGGCTCCGTACCGTCCCTGGCCACATTCACCTGTCCACGTGTTTGTGGTTAGGCGGTCCTTCCCAGTAAGTGCACTGGGGAGGGCACGGGTAATGTTGTGGGACCCGTGCTTGTGGAAGGCGGAGGCGATACCGGGAAATATAGTGACAGCTGGGGACCGAGTATGGACACCCGGCCGCCGCTGGCATGAGGTTGTGAAAAGCTTCCGCCTCCACGAGCTTAATAGGCCACATTTCAAGTGCAAGCAGCTGTCAAAAATTTGGCAGTATAGTATTGCAGCCTGTGGGTGGGTGGGTGGCTGGCTGCCTGCATACTTGCGCTTGCATTCCAAGGAATGGGGTAGGGACAACTGAATGCTGCAGTGGGACAAGGATGTGGACGGTGATTGTTGCAAGTCTGTAATGACAGGAGCATGGCGCGAGGCATCTTCGCATGCGCCAAGGATCACTTATGATGGGCACACTTTTAGGCAGTGACCTGGGAGTCAGAGATGCTTCCAGAGGTCTTCCCCATGCTGTTCCCATGTCTTTTCAGCACTGTATGCATGTGTCTGATGATGTGCCACACACCACATGGCCAGATAAGGTTGTAAAATGTTAAAATTACATTTCCTGGTGAATGCATTTGACTTGGTTGAAAGCAATGCAAAAGTGCAAAAACGCATCAAAAACGCAACGTGTGAACATAGCCCAAGGTGTGGAGGAGTATTTTTTGTTTTGGTTATTTATTTTGCCTTCTATACAAGTCTTTACCCTGGAAAGGATGTTCCTTAACATATTTCCCAGGAAAATCCATTTTGGTTTAGTTTTTGTATGTTTTATTGTGAATCTGTAAAAGTGGCTTAATACTCTGACAACATTGTTAACAGCAGTGACCTGGGAGTCAGAAATGCTTCCAGGGGTCTTCCCCATGCTGTTCCCATGGCATTTGAGCACTGTTCCCATCGATTTGGGCAATTTTTAGGCCCTCTGCAGACCGCCGGGGGGAGCCGCCTGAAAAATGCTCGAGTTTCCCATAGACTTACATTGGGCTCGTTGCTCAGGTCGAGCACCCAAGTATTCCAATTTGCTCGACCTGAGCAACGAGTACCCGAGCAATTTAGTGCTCGCTCATCACTAATGCTAACCTCAGGGATGTATAGTTTTCTGTGATTTTTCAGTATTCTCATGTAAAAAACACTCTTTGAAATGCTGCCAGATGTCGCAGAGAAAGACTGAAAATCCTTCCTCCCACCACTTATTCATAGAAAATTCCTGAATTCTCCTTCTCCATCCGCTGGTAAATAAACTTGTGACTCCTGATTCCTCTACTCACTCATTGAGAAAGCTTGTAAGTCCTGCTTTTCCTACCTACTCATAGAGAAAGCCTCTGCTCAGTCATAGAAAAAGTATGAGAGTTCTCCTTCCTTCATGGAGTATGGCTGCTTCCCCCACCCACTCATACATTAAGCCTATGAGTCCTGCTTCTCCTACCCACTCATTGAGAAAACCTGAGTCCAGCTACTCCTACCCACTCATAGAGAAAGCTTATTGTTACACGCACGCCACCTAAGTTCAGATAGGGGCGAGACGGGTTTCATGAATTCTTTGGAATCCTGGGGGAGCCGTTACTCAGGTCGACCATAGGCTGCAGCTTCTCTCAGGCACACAATAGATTCAATTGCTGACTAGACACATCTGACAAGAGTCTTTTTCAACATTTTAACAGTGGAGTTTATTCAACTACGACCAGTACCATTTAACTCTTTGAAGAAACAGGCTTCACCACAGTACAGTCTATTAAAGTAGGTACAGTAACGGCAGTCTCTTAAGTAGCACAGTTCAGCACAGATTAGATCTCTTAGCAGCACAGACCACAGGCTTTTCCTTCACAAGGACACAATAGTACACAGCATTCTTTATCCTACATGCAGATGGAGGGGGGGGGGGGTTGATGAGGGAGATGATCCCTGTGACACAATTCCTTCCAGTCCTTATCTTCCTGCCCTATAATACTCTGCACTGTTAGTTCAGAGAGTTTATCTGACCTGTGTTTAGTTTCTCTCCTGATCTGAATCCTGTTCAGTTGCCTTCTATAAGATACATATAACACACCATCACCTCTCTCTTCGGCTTCAGCCAGGCTACAATAACAAGTTCCCCACAATCCCCCTGGGGCTCTGATAAAACACTCCCTGTCTGCTGTGACTGTGTTAACCCCTCGGATGCTTCTGAAGCACAACACTTCCTGTCTCCTGTGCTTGTGTTATTTGTGCCTCATACGTCAGCATCAGGGGCCTCCTCAATTCTCGAGTCGACATCCTCCTGGTGGGTTGTTCTTCAGATACCACGGGTTCTTCGGTCAAAGGAGTTTCTTCTGCCGCACTCATTTCCCGTGCTTCATCAGATGCTCCTGGAACTGCCTCTGTAAGTGACGCGCCCCCTGGGCAGTGGGGATACCCGGAGCCGGGCCTTGTAAATGCTGGGGGGTTGTAGTACCCATGGCGGCGACCCGGTCCGTGACCCAGGGCGGTCAAACCAGGGTAGTTTATGTGTCTCAGTTATAGATAGTCCGACTACGCCACCTGTGGATTGCAGTCATTGGTAACCGCCGCTGCGGGGCAGTCCGCTGAAGCTGGTGGTGTGCGCAGCAGGGTGATGTAACTCCCCACAGGTGGAGTGTAGCTTCAGGGCAGCGTGTAAGGATGATGGTGGTGATAGTGCCTGGATCAGTAATAATGACACAGAGTCTTTGCAGTGCAGTCCTGGGGTCTTTACTGGTGACAAGTATATAGGCCCCAACGGGAGTACTTGCTAGGGATGAGGGCCTGGTCAGTCTGGGAGCAATCCTAGAAGTCCCTTGGCCAGGTGGAGTTGTAGGCCTGCCGTTCTGACTGTACTCTTTTGGCTATCCCGCTTATAGTCGTGTTGTAGCCCACGTCCCTGAGTGTAACGTGCTGCTCACCCGTATGGCTGGCGACTCGGATCCCGTGTATTCCTCGCTCCTCAGTGGTGGTACTGGTCCTTTCGTGTGGCTGAGCCTCCGGGCTTCTGTTGGCCAGGAGACCTACAATCTCCTGCCGTGTGGTTTCTGCTGCTGGATATACAATCCCCACAGCCTCGGACTCCGGTGTCCGGTCCTCTGTATGTACTCTGGCCAGGACGAGCTCTGCACAGCTCCAGTCCCTGGCTTCTTGCTCATGTGTCCTGCTAGACTCCTGACACTGAACCGAGCTAACCCCGCCTCCAGATCCAGTTATATAGGGCAGGATCCTCCCCTTTCTGGTCTGGAGCAGGAGGTGTTGCATGTCATGTGTCCCTGACCAGGAAACTCCTGTTTTGCTCCCAGACATGGTATTACTGTGGCAACCAGACCCTCTGAGGTGCCACATTCCCCCCTAGTAAATTTCAGTACTCCGGGACTTAACATATTTTGCAAAAGTATAACAGGTAACAATATACAATACTAATACAATGTACATTAGAATATTTACAGACACTACAGTCTTTATAGGTCACGGTATCATCCGCAACCAGGTGTCCATTTCACCGAAGATGTAGTTTGAGGGACCCATCCCAAACCCTCCACGGAGGCCCTGGGGTGGCTACAGGACATTGATGATCCGATGCTGGACCACGTCTTCAGCCACCTCCACGGGTTTTTGTTCTGTGGTCTGGCACATAGGGGCACTTTCCAGGTGCAACTATTTACAGGCAAAGTTTTTGGTTATCCATTGTCCATAACCTAAAAAGTCTCTGAAACCTGTCGGGTAACTGGAAAAACAGGTTAAATGCACACATAAAACATTTCAACATTAAAGTTATACATTACATTTAAATTCTCCAATGAGCAGGAATTTGACCTCTGGTGCTTCTGGTAGACCTGCGTAACACACTGTCTGTCTGTGTTCCGCTCTGGTCCCCTTTCCCTACCCCTGGTGTAGTGGGCACTATGTGATCTGCACTACTGGTATATTGAGGTGTCACTGGTAGGTTGGGCAGCTTCCTACGGATCCTTTGGCTTACCGTGGGTACGACAGGCTCGCTACTAGCAGAGGGTAGATTCTCCTGGTATGCTGATGAGGAATCTTCTGTCTCCGGGGCCAATGGTTCTTCCAACCCTACTGGGACTTCTACAGCTTCTTGAGGGGCTGGTTGGAGAAATGTAAGGACTGGCACAACTATTGCATTATTTACTTGTGTCCATGACCGGGGAAATTCTCCGAGTACTGTGCTGACCATTTCTTCCACTTGCTCTGGGGGTTGAGGGATATCTTGGCCTTCTTCAGCATGCTGTAACTGCTCGGGACATTTATTCAGGTGGTCTCTGGAAACTGTTGCTGTTGTCTCACCTCCATCCTTACTTATGAGGCACACCTTGGTGTTATCATGACTTGATGGTAGAATGGTGTATGGCTCTTTTTCCCACTGGTCATCCAACTTGTGGAGTCGCCTCTTCCTCTTTAGGACTTGCTCTCCAGGTGACAAGGGGGCAGCAGGTGCATGTTGATTGTAAGTCCTCTCTTGCCTTTCTCTTGCTTGGGACAGACTTCTTTCAACACTTTCCTGTACCTTACGGTATTGCTGTTGCCACTCAGTGTCCCAATCCGCATCCGGTGAGGCGTCCTCTGGTGTCAGAACTCCCATATCCAGGTCGATGGGCAGCTTACCAGGTCTCGCTCTCATCAGGCAAGCTGGCGTGCAGTTGGTGGAATTCACTGGGATATGATTGTAGAGGTCCACCAGGTCTGGCAACTTTTCTGGCCACATACTGCGTTCCTCCAGGGGCAATGTCTTCAGTAGGTCTATCACCACCTGGTTCATCTTTTCACACATCCGGTTGGTCTGGGGGTGATAAGGCATTGTCCTGATCTTCTTGCAGCCATACAGGTTGCAGAACTCCTGGAATACTTCTGCCTCGAAGGCTGGACCTTGGTCAGTTAGCACACGTTCTGGGTAACCATGCAGGCGGCAGAAGTGCTGCTGGAAAGCTCTGGCTGCTGTCTGAGCCGTTTGGTCCTTGACTGGCACTACTACCAGGAACCGGGAGTAGTGGTCTACAATGGTGAGAGCGTAGACATAGCCTGACCTGCTCGGGGACAGCTTCACATGGTCCAGGGCTACCAGTTCGAGTGGCTGCTTGGTGACGATGGGCTGCAGGGGAGCCCTCTGGCTGGCACTGTCTTTCCTTCTCAGATTGCACGGTCCGCAGTCTTGACACCACCTCTCGATTGTTCCTCTCATGCCAACCCAATAGAACCGTTCACGCAGCAGGACTTCCAGCTTTTTCCATCCGAAGTGTCCTACTCCATCGTGGTATGCTTCCAAGACCATAGACGCGTCCCGCCTCGGGACTACCACCTGCCAGACCAGCTCGTGCGTCCGGGAGTTGACAGTTCTTTGACACAGCTTCCCTTCATAGATGAACAGCTTACTTTTCTCTTTCCACAGCTGTTTGGTCCCCTCTCGAGCATCTGGGTCAGGGTATGAGTCAGCTCGTGTCAGCAACTCTTTGACTAGGTGGACGGCTGGGTCACTGTCTTGTGTTTCTGCCCAGCCGTGGTGGGGCAAGGGATTGAACGTGGCCTCCTTGGTGGCAAAGTACCTGTCTTTCACACAGTGGGAGCACTGAGTTATCCCATGACCGTGGAAGGCGGGGATTTCTATCTCTTCCAGTTCTTCCGGGTCTTCTCCCCCATCTGGCAAGTTAGGCATCCTGGACAGTGCATCTGCGTTGGCATTCTTGCGCCCAGCCCGGTACTTGATGGTGACCTCATAATTGGAGAGTCGGGCCATCCATCTCTGCTCCAGGGCACCAAGTTTCGCAGTGTCCAGGTGTGTCAGTGGGTTGTTGTCTGTGAATACGGTGAACTTGGAAGAGGCGAGGTAATGTTTAAAGCATTCTGTCACTGCCCATACAACTGCGAGGAACTCTGGCTTGAAGGAGCTGTAATTTTCAGGGTTTCTTTCTGTGGGCCGGAGCTTCCTGCTGGCATAAGCGATTACCCGTTCTCTGCCCTGCTGGATCTGGGACAGCACTGCTCCCAGTCCCACGTTGCTTGCGTCCGTGTGGAGGATGAAGGGCTGGCCATAATCAGGGTAAGCCATGATCTCGTCCCCCATGAGGGCCATTTTCAGCTGGTGGAAGGACTCATCTTCCAGCTTGTCCCATCTGAATGGCGGCTTCTGGTGTTTGGCCTTCCTGGACTGGCCTATCAGGAGGTCCTGCATGGGTGCCGCCATCTTGGTGAAGCCTGGAATAAATCTTCGGTAGTACCAACCAGAGGAACTGCCACACTTCCTTTACAGTGGAGGGTCTTAGCCAGTCCTTGATTACTGTGATTTTATCGGGGTCTGGAGCTACACCGTCAGCGCTCACCATGTGCCCCAGGTACTGTACCTTAGGCTTCAGCAGATGACATTTTGAGGGCTTCACCTTTAGACCAAAGCCAGCCAGGGCGTCAAACACTTCCGCCAGGTGCTTCAGATGATCCTCATACGTCTGGGAGTATACAATGACGTCATCCAGGTACAGCAGCACTGTCTCAAAATTCTTATGTCCCAGACAGCACTCCATCAACCGCTGGAAGGTTCCTGGAGTGTTGCAGAGCCCGAATGGCATGCAGTTGAACTCACTGAGGCCCATCGGGGTGGTGAATACGGTCTTCTCCTTATCCGCCTCTGCTACAGGAACCAGCCACTACCCACTAGTAAGATCCAAAGTAGAGAAATAGCAGATTTTAACGCAGCTAGTGACTCCTGTATCCTGGGTAGCGGGTATGCATCTTTGTGTGTTATGCGGTTGATTTTCCTGTAGTCTACACACATTCTCATAGTGCCATCCTTTTTCTTTACAAGAACTAATGGAGCTGCCCAGGGGCTACAACTGTCTCTTATTACCCCAGCCTCCTTCATTTCTCGCAACATCCCTTTGGCATTTTGGTAGTGTGCAGGGGGTACAGGCCGGTACCTTTCTTTAATGGATGGATGGTCTCCCGTGGGGATATGGTGTTGAACCCCTTTTACCTTCCCGAAGTCAAGTGGATGTTTACTGAAGACCCTTTCGTATTCCTGTACCACCCGGTATACTCCTTGTTTTTGGTGTGGAGGGGTGGAGTCAGTGCCCACATGCAGCTTCTGACACCAGTCCTCCATTTGTCCCTTGGAGCTGTTATCCTCCGCCTGTTGGGATGGAGGCAAGGGTTCCACTGCCTTTATAGAATTCTGGTTGACAGTGAACAGATTGGCTAGGGTGGCATACCGGGGCAAATGGACTTCTCTCTCCCCAATGTTTAGGATGCGGACGGGTACCCTCCCATGGCGGACATCAACTACCCCCCGGGCTGTCAAAATGGTGGGCCTACTGTCAGAGTAGACGGGCTCTACCACGGCCTGGTAGTCTCTACCCCTTAGACCAATAGCTGCCCGGCACCATATCATCATTTCACTTTTTGGGGGCATGGCGATTGGGAATGGGTCGCTCATCCTAACACTACCAATTTCACCACCAGACAGTTCTACCTGCTGTCTTTTCATCAGGGCTCGGATCTCCCTCTGTAGAACCCGCTGCTGGCTGAAACTGGCGGTTTCCGCAACCTGCTGTAACAAGACAATTATTTCTGCAAAACAATTTTCAATGACATTAGTGCCTAAAGTTATCATGGGATGACTTTCTCGGCGATCAATGTCGACAATAATCAGTCCTTGTGCTGGCAGTTCGACTTTGCCAACCTTTATGGTCATTTCTTTGAACCCCACTTGAGGCACAGGTTGACCATTGCTGGCATAAATGCTCAAATGTTCGTCTGGACGGCGGGTGATGTCAGAGTCAGTCCAGTACCGTTTGAAAAGAATGTAGGGGATGGTGGTCACCTGGGATCCAGTGTCCAGCAACGCGCTCATTGGAAAGCTGTCCAGCATGACAGGTAGGACCGGTCATCCTCCCACATATTTGTCTCGCCAGCTTGATGGGCCTGGTGGTCTTATGCCTGGGGGTTGGCCCTCTGCCCCAGGTTTTGCTCGTTTAAATGACAGTACCTTGCATAATGTCCTGGCTGGTTGCAGTGGCGGCAGATGGGTTGTCCGTCCTGGTCATAGCGGTCGCTGTTCCTCCCTCTGGATGGTGGAATCCTCTTCTGTCGGCGCCACGGGACGTCCTCCAGACTGGAAGCCAGCTGGATCTTTCCTTTGGGATACACCTGCAAGGACTGCACAGTTTTGGTTAGCGCAGCTACACTTTTAACCCCTTAACAACATCTGACGTACTAATACGCGTCTGTGCCCTGGGACTTAAGAGCCAGACCCGTATTAGTACGTCATGACGATCGCGCACGCACACAGGCTGTGCGGGCGCGATCGCCGCTGGGTGTCAGCTGATTGTCACAGCTGACACCCGATACTATGTGCAGGGAGCGGTCCTGCACCGCTCCCAGCACATTAACCCCCGCGATGCTGCGATCGAAGTCGATCGAAGTCGATCGCAGCATTGCGGGGGCAAGGGGAGGTGATCGCAGATACTCACCTCCTCTTCCGACTTCCAGCGCTGTCTGCAAAGGCTTCCCGGGTGTTGCCATGACGACCCGATGTCGTCATGACAACATCCGGGTCACCAGACAGCAGGAAGATTGTTTGGACATGCGCAGTGCATCTCCAAACAATCTTCTCCCTTTCCAGCGCTGACAGCCTGCATGGCACAGGGATGGTGCTGCATTCCTGTGCCATGCAGGCGATCAGAATAAAAAAAGTGAAAGTCCCACAGAGGGACAAAGTAAAAAAGTATATAAACTTTCAGAAAGTGGAAAAAAAAAAAAAATTGCAAAAATATAAAAAATAAAAAAATAAAAATAATCCACCAAAAATAAAAATATAATGTACCCATCAATAAATATTATTATAAAAAAAAAAAACAATAAAAGTACACATATTTGGTATCGCCGCGTCCGGAACAACCTGACCTATAAAACTGTCCCACTAGTTAACCCCTTCAGTGAACACGGTAAAAAAAAAAAAAAAGCAAAAAACAATGCTTTATCACCATACCGCCAAACAAAAAATGGAATAACACGCGATCAAAAAGACAAATATAAATAAAAATGGTACCGCTGAAAACGTCATCTCGTCCCGCAAAAAACAAGCTGCAATACAGCTCCATCAGCCGAAAAATAAAAAAGTTATAGCTCTCAGAATAAAGCTATGCTAAAAAATAATTTTTTCTATAAAATTGCTTTTATTATGTAAAAGTGCAAAACATAGAAAAACTATATAAATGTGGTACCGCTGTAAATGTATTGACCCAAAGAATAAAGCTGCCTTATCAATTTTACCACACGCGGAACAGAATAAAAAAAAAAAAAAAACAATTCCTGAATTGTTGGTTTTTGTTTATTCTGCCTCCCAAAAATCGGAATAGAAAGCGATCAAAAAATGTCACGTGCCTGAAAATGGCACCAATAACAACGTCAACTCATCCCGCAAAAAACAAGCCATCACATGACTGTCTGCCAAAATCTGGAAAAATTATAGCTCTCAAAATATGGCGATGCAAAAACTAGATTTACAAAAAATGCGCCTTTTAGTGTGTGACAGCTGTCAGTCATAAAAACCCCATATGATTCTGGTATTGCTGTAATCACACCAACCCGAAGAATAAAGTCGTCTAATCACTTATACCGCACGAGGAACGGCATCAAAAATAAACTCTTGGGTTAGGATTGGGCTAGGGTTAGGGCTGGGTTTGGGGTTGTGCTAGGGTTAGGGTTGTGCTAGGGTTAGGGTTGTGCTACGGTTAGGGTTGTGCTACGGTTAGGGCTGGGGTTGGGGTTAGGGTTGGGGTTAGGGTTGTGATGGGGTTGGGATTTTTTTCAAAAGTAAGAAAAAAAGATGACGATATGGCGACTAGTGTTGAGCGCAAGTGCTCGCTACTTGAGTTTGCATTGGGTGCTCTGGTATGCATTGAGTATCGTGGGTATTTGAGTGACATGCTCGAGTCTCTGCCCCATATGCTTCGCGGCCAAAAAAACTTTACGGGGATTGCCTGCCATGCACGAGCGATCCCCGCATGTTTTTTTTTGGGTGTCTAATAACCGTGAAACATGCGGAGCAGGGACTCGAGCATGTCACTCGAGCAAACGCTGTACATGGTGCATACCTGAGTACCCGATGCAAACTCAAGTAGCGAGCACTTGCGCTCAAGACTAATGACAGCTTATTCAATATGATGACCTAATGTAAACAAATTCTGTGTCGTAACTCTGGGTTCAAAATGTTCACTATACACCTTAATAAAATCCTTGAGGGGTATAGTTTCCAAAATGGGGTCACTTGTGGGGGAGCTCCACTGTTTAGGCACATCACGGGCTCTCCAAACGCGACATGGTGTCCGCTAACAAATTGAATGGAAAATCAGCTCAAATTGTTAGCGGACGCCATGTTGCGTTTGGAGAGCCCCTGCGTGCCCAAACATTGGAGCTCCCCCACAAGTGACCCCATTTTGGAAACTAGACCCCCCAAGGCACCAATCTAGATGCATAGTGAGCACTTGGAACCCCCAGGTGCTTCACAAATTGATTCATAAAAATGAAAAAGTGGGGTTTTTTTTTCACTTTTTCATTTTTATGAATCAATTTGTGATGCACCTGGGGGTTCCAAGTGCTCACTATGCATCTAGATAGGTGCCTTGGGGAGTCTAGTTTCCAAAATGGGGTCATTTGTGGGGGAGCTCCAATGTTTGGGCACACAGGGGCTCTCCAAACGCAACATGGTGTCCGCTAACAATTTGAGCCGACAATTTGTTAGCGGATACCATGTTGCATTTGGAGAGTCCCTCTGTGCCCAAACATTGGAACTCCCCCACAAGTGACCCCATTTTGGAAACTAGACCCCCCAAGGCACCTATCTAGATGCATAGTAAGCACCTGGAACCCCTAGGTGCTTCACAAATTGATTCATAAAAATGAAAAAGTGTTTTTCTTTTCACTTTTTCATTTTTATGAATCAATTTGTGAAGCACCTGGGGGTTCCAAGTGCTCACTATGCATCTAGATAGGTGCCTTGGGGAGTCTAGTTTCCAAAATGGGGTCACTTGTGGGGGAGCTCCAATGTTTGGGCACACAGGGGCTCTCCAAATGCAACATGGTGTCCGCTAACAATTTGAGCCGACAATTTGTTAGCGGATACCATGTTGCATTTGGAGAGTCCTTGTGTGCCCAAACATTGGAGCTCCCCCAAAAGTGACCCCATTTTGGAAACTAGACCCTCCAAGGCACCTATCTAGATGCATAGTGAGCACTTGGAACCCCTAGGTGCTTCACAAATTGATTCGAAAAAATGAAAAAAAAAACACTTTTTCATTTTTACGAATCAATTTGTGAAGCACCTAGGGGGTTCCAAGTGCTCACCATGCATCTAGATAGGTGCCTTGGGGGGGTCTAGTTTCCAAAATGGGGTCATTTGTGGGGGAGCTCCAATGTTTGGGCACACAGTGGCTCTCAAAACGCAACATGGTGTCCGCTAACAATTTGAGCCGATTTTCCATTCAATTTGTTAGCGGATACCATGTTGCATTTGGAGAGTCCCTGTGTGCCCAAACATTGGAGCTCCCCCACAAGTGACCCCATTTTGGAAACTAGACCCCCCAAGGCACCTATCTAGATTCATAGTGAGCACTTGGAACCCCCAGGTGCTTCACAAATTGATTCATAAAAATGAAAAAGTGTTTTTTTTTTCACTTTTTCATTTTTATGAATCAATTTGTGAAGCACCTGGGGGTTCCAAGTGCTCACTATGCATCTAGATAGGTGCCTTGGAGGGTCTAGTTTCCAAAATGGGGTCACTTTTGGGGGAGCTCCAATGTTTGGGCACACAGGGGCTCTCCAAACACAACATGGCGTCCGCTAATTATTCAAGCAAATTTTACAATCAAAAAGTCAAATGGCGCTCCTTCCCTTCGGAGCCCTGCCGTGCGCCCAAACAGTGTTTTTTCCCCACATATTGGGTATCTGTGTGCCCAGGGGAAATTGCACAACAAATTTTGGGGTCCACTTATTCTTGTTACCCCTGTGAAAATAAAAAAATTGGGTCTAAAGTAACATTTTTGTGAAAAAAGTTAAATGTTCATTTTTTTCTTCCACATTCAAAAAATTCCTGTGAAGCACCTGAAAGGTTAATAAAGTTCTTGAATGTGGTTTTGAGCACCTTGAGGGGTGCAGTTTTTAGAATGGTGTCACTTTTGGGTATTTTCCTTCATAAAGACCTCTCAAAGTGACTTCAAATGTGATGTGGTCCCTAAAAAAATGGTTTTGTAAATTTTGTTGGAAAAATGAGAAATCGCTGGTCAACTTTTAACCCTTATAGCTCCCTAACAAAAAAAAATTTTGGTTCCAAAATTGTGCTGATGTAAAGTAGACATGTGGGAAATGTTATTTATTAACTCTTTTGTGTGACATATCTCTCTGATTTAAGGGCATAAAAATTAAAATTTTGAAAATTGCAAAATTTTCTAAATTTTCGCCAAATTTCCATTTTTTTCACAAATAAACGCAAGTGACATCGAAGAAATTTTACCACAATCATGAAGTACAATATGTCACAAAAAAACAATATCAGAATCAGGGGGATCCATTGAAGCGTTCCAGAGTAATTACCTCATAAAGTGACAGTGGTCAGAATTGTAAAAATTGGCCTGGTCATTAACGTGCAAACCATCCTCGGGGCTTAAGGGGTTAATTAACTCTTGGACCTGATGGTGCAGGTCTGTAGATGGGACATTGTCCAGAGTCTGTGCATCAGCTCCTACAGGCTCCGGGGAAAAGGGTGCCACCTCCTGGTGGTAGGTGATAGCTGGGCGCCGGTGAGCTGTAGCGCCACATGGTGCTGGTTCCCATAGCTCCCGGATGGCCCTGTCCTTAAATTGAGCAAAGTCCAAGTCAGGGTTTTGCAGAGCCATTATGCGCAGCTGGGTTCGGTGGGCGCTGGACAGTAAACCCTCAATAAATTGCTCAGTTAACAGTCTGTTTTCATCACGCACACTGTCAGGGTCTACCTGTTTGATGGCCCTCAGCGCCTCCTGCAGGTTTAAAGCATAGTCCCGTACACTGTCCTGTGCCCGTTGTTTGCACCCATAAAACTTCATCTTTATCTCTGCCGTAGTACGGGTGTCAAAAGTGTCCTTTAGGCGGGCCAGTATCTCTTTTACAGTCCCTTTTTCTCTGCCTGACCAGAATTTTACTTCTCTCTGGGCTGCATCAATCAACTGGCCTACGAGGATGCTCACTTTCTGCTCCTCGGACAGGGGGTATACTTTAAATAAACTGCTTAGTCTCTCCTTGAAGTCACTCAGGGTGTGCGACACTCCTGAGTACTGGGGCAACCACGTCGCCCCCGGTATATATGGCATGGAGAATGGCATTACCGCGGCAGCGGCCGCGCCGGTGGTTGAAGTTCCCTCCATATCGGGCGTCTTCCTCCCCCCTAGTAAACCGTGGCCTTTTCTTCCATAGGCCGCAGTTCCGCAGGCGATGGTCTCTGTCAAGGACCTGGCGTCGCACGCATCTGACGTCAGCATTCGCTGTGGCTTCTTCCAGGACCTGGCGCTGCATCCGTGCGTGGGGCGGGGCTTTGGACTTCGCGCTTTTCCCGGTGCCAATTCTGCTCCATAACATTTTCAATCATAGTACTCCTTACTCTTGCTCTGTCCTTGCGTAACCACTTTGGACGCTCTGTTGTATGCCTCTGCCATCCATTCCTTCCATTTCCGAACGTACTCCGGATACGTTCTGTAAGTCTTTGACACCGGAGTATTGAACATGATGTTGATTGGCAGTCTTGGCGATCGTCCATACAATAGGAAAAAGGGTGAGTAACCTGTCGCATCGCTCTTTGTACAGTTAGAGGCATGTACCACTTTTGACAGAGAACTCTTCCAGTCTTTTTTCTCATCAGCTGTTAAAGTGTGCAACATCGACCATAATGTCCAGTTAAAAATGTTCCACTTGTCCATTACCCTCTGGGTGATAGGGCATTGTGTGGGATCTCTGAATTCTACAGTACTTTCCTAGCTTGGCAAAGAGCTGGTTCTCAAATTCTCTTGGTCATGGTGTAACCTCGTAGGGAACTCAAACCTCAAGGCAAAATCATTGAAGATCTTCTCTGCCACTGTTTGACCTGATTTATTAGTGCTGGCATATGCTTGGGCAAATCGAGTAAAATGGTCCATCACCACCAATATGTATTTGTAACCACCCTTGCCCTTCTCGAGATGTAGAAAGTCTATTGAGACCATCTCAAACGGATATATAGTTTGGATGTTGCCCATAGGTGCCCAGGTTGATGTGTTGGGACGTTTATATTTTAAAGCAAGTACCGAAGCGATTTCTGGTGGGTCCATGGTATATCCTTCTCCGGACACAATTTTCCCTAGAAATCAGACTTGCTTTTTGAACAGTTCACACTTCTTTGGGGTCAACTTAATTCCGTGTTGTTGATACCGTTGTAATATGGTCCTCACGTGTTCAACATGCTCCCGGAAGGTTTTGCTGTGTACCACATTGTCATCCAAGTATGGCGGGCAGATATCGTCCCTCAATCCTTCCAAACCGTTCTCCATGCTCCTCTGAAATTCTGCTGGACCTGAACTGAGCCCAAACGGTATGCAGATGCACGCATATAACCCCCACGGTGTGATGAATGCTGTCAAGGGTCTACTGGACTCTTCAACAAACCCTTGATGGTATGCTTTACCCTGATCGAGGACAGAGAACCAGGTACTTCCTGATAGGCTATCCAGCATATCTTGAATCTTTGGTATCGGGTGCCAATCAGGTACTGACTTTCGGTTTCGTTCCCGGTAATCACAGCAGAGTCTCAACGTACCGTCCTTCTTCCTAACACAAACAATAGGAGAGGAATAAGACGACTTCGACTTTTGGACCCAACCTCTGTTGATTAGATCTTGTAAATACTGTTTCACTTCACGGTGTAATGGTTTTGGCACAGACATGTAACTTCTGGTTACTGGAGTTGTGTCTTTCAAATTGATTTTCAATTGCAATGACGGGATACAGCCTATATCAGAGTCATCTTTAGAGAATGCATGACATTCTTCTCTCAGTATCTGTTTTGCTATCGCTATATCTTCAGCACACAAGTATTCCAGGGGTACTGGGGGATCCCAGGACCCTGATGTGGGTCATGCAATTTCCTCCCCTGGGCAACTCCTGTTCCTTGGTAGGGAGACTGAATTCACGATAGACCCCTGGGTGGGTCTCACAGTGGCTGGATATACTGTTTCAACGCTTTCAATGTGACCTAACACAGTCTTTGAATCCAGTCTAATTTCGTGTTTTGTAGTATTCATCACCGGTGCTGTCACTCGAACAAACCCACCAGTAGAAATTGTAAGCACAGTCTCACCTTGAACTAGGCCTTCCGGAAGTTCTGAGGAGTCTTTTGGCAGGACCAGTCTTTTCTGGACTTTTCTTCCCGGTTCTACCTGGACTCCCCACCTCACCCCCACCATTTGGTTTGCAGGGATGATGGTTGGGCGCCAGCCTACCTTGACTTCTTTTAGGTCCATTGTATTCTGTGCTTTTTTTTACTCTATGAATCACATTTTCCGCCATGGTGTTGGGTATGGCAAGTGATGTGGCAATTACATCCACCACCAGCGTCCCTGACTTGTGTTTCGTGATGACCTCATTGATTACATTATAACCCAGGATAGGATCCTCTGCCACGTTCTGATCACTGGTCACGAGAAAAGGTACCAAAAGCTCAATGGTGTTGCTGTGCTTCGTGGCCCTCAGTTGGAAAGTCACTTCCACCCAGCCTGTGAAAGGGATTTCGGTCCAATTAACAGCTTTGCCGTGGAGTTCCACTGGTCCAAAGAGTTCTTTTAGTGACCGAATGCAAGTATATGGCAGGTAGCGCCTTCTCCATTCTTCATTTAAAAGGCTCGCTTGGGCTCCTGTGTCCCACAGTACTTTTACCAGGAGTCCATCTAGCTGGTACTGTATAAAGCACCTTTCACCGATTAGGCTGATGAGGCTATCTTTACTGACCGAGGAATCCTCCTCCCAGGAGTACATCGTTTGACCTCCGCACAGGGCATTAAGTAACTGATGCCCCTGTCTCTCTTGCAGCTATTGTAGATGGGAACACACTTAGGGATAGCACTGATGCAGCCAATTTATCTTATGCTTCGTTCTGGGGTTTGGTGAGATTTGGATTTGCTTCTGGGGCCTCCTCCGAGTCGCGGTTACCAGTCGCCCTGCACTGGCGACCTCCTGTCTTTTAACCCAAACGACCGTGACCATTGGTATTTCTTGGCATAATGTCCTTCCTCACCACATCTTAGACATTGGACACACACCATATTTGATGAACGACACGCTTCACAAGCCGGGTATCTTCTGTTTTGGAACCCACTCCTGGGCATGAGGGATATAGGTTCTGGCCTGGAAAGAATCAACTTTTTCAGCTCAATCAACTTGGCTCACAGTTCTCCTATTACTTCCTCCCAGTCAGCGCTGGCGGTCCTCTCTTTTGTTGGAGATTTAAGGTTTCCTCTCTGAGGTGGCACAGGAGGGTCTCCATGATGATCTTCAGACTGGCCACCGGGGGTCTCCAACTTAAGCTGACTCATTTTGGCGATTTTAGGAGCAGAGCCTTTTTTTAACTTCTGTTCACTCTCTGACTCCAAACTAGCTGCCTCATTTATTTTTTCAATTAGGACTTCGTCCAGAATGCCAGGTTCTTCTAGGTACTGTTTCAGCTGCAACTTGATGTCTTTGCTGATTTTACCCATTCCCAATGAGCTCAAGAACTTCTTCTGGACTAGTTCAGCATCAAACTTCTCCTCCGATTCTACATCTCTGAATGCAAACAACAGTCTATCCTTCAGTTCAATTGCTCTGAACAAGAAACTTTGGGGTGATTCATTATTTTTCTGTGAGAGGTTAATGAGTTGGTGGAACAATTCTGAAGTACTCTCTTCTTTATAGTGCCCTTTTAAAATCATCTTTAGCTGTTGCAAGGTCAATTGACTCTTCATTTCTAGCATACTACAGAGGTTCCGTCCTGGGCTGATCGCTTTCACTACCCCCTCAATGATGTCATCTGGTTGGTAGCCTTTCTGTAAGCCTGCATCGATCTGGTGCAACAAGTTCATATTAGACAGTTTCTCTTTCTGTTCACACTCTCCAATCTGTCCCATGATCTTGAATTCTTTCCTTATGGTGATTTGTGGTGTTAGAGAGGACAGTCTTCCTGATTTATCTAACCTGAGCAGGTTAAAGGTTCTGACTGAGTCTGTCACCTGTTCAGAGGTTTTGGTCAATTCCTGCAGGGCTATTGTTAGGGCTTTGAATTGTTTTTCAATTCCTGTAGTTCTGTCTGCGGATGGAGATTCCCGTTTTTGGTAATTGGTGCCGCCCCTCCATCCTCCAACTTCAACCTGGTTAGAAACTGTGTTAGCTCCTGGAGGAACTGTTAGAACCCTCCTGTTTGTTTTCAACATCTTGTGTTTTACGGTCACGTGACCATTTGCCTTTATATTCCAGCTCCACCCTTTTGGCTGTGCTGGACTTCAGTGTTTGAGTGTTTCTCTAGCCAGGTGCTTCTGTGCCTTTCTCAGTCAGTTCGCTTGGTCCTTCTGGGACCTCTAGTACTTTTTTGTCAGTTTGTCTTTTTGTGTTCTGCAACAACTTCTCTGTTTAGGAGGTGTCCCATTTTTTGTCCCAGTCCTTAGTTCTTTTAGGGACTCCTCCCTTTATGCTATTGGTCTTCGTTCAGACTAGTCAAGGACTAAGGCGGGTCTGTTCATTAGGAACAGGCAGCCGGCTACATCGTAGGGATTCAGCTTAGTCTTACTGTAGGGACAGCTTTCCCCTATCTTTCCTTAGTTCATGTTGCAGATTATAACAGTAAGTCCAGCCCAAAAAACTAAAAGGAAAGAAATTCGGGGATCAGTATGGTTTCCATCCAGGATTTGGCTCAACGCCTGCAGGAATTGTCTCTGGAGGTGGCCGAACTTCAGCAACACGTGAGTAGCTGTTCTGGAGCGCATTTTGTGGAACCCAAGGTAGGACTGCCTGATGTTTTTTATGGTAAACAGCAAGATTTTTTTTCCTTTAAAAATGCTTGTTTGTTATATTTTCGTTTGAGACCAAGGTCCTCTAGGAATGAATCACAGCGCATTGGTTTTATTATGTCACTTTTGCGCAATGAACCACAGGGGTGGGCCTTTTCTCTCCAGCCTCATGATGTGTTTTTAACGTCTGTTGAAGATTTTTTTTCTGCTATGGGGCTATTATATGACGATCCTGATAGAATCTTATCTGCTGAGGCAGAACTCAGGCATTTGAATCAGGGGTCAGGTGATATTGAAAATTATTGCACACACTTCAGGAGATGGGCCTCAGAAGTTAAATGGAATGATCCTGCGCTGAAATGTTTATTTCTTGCTGATCTGAGTGAAAGGGTTAAGGATCTGCTAATTGCATTCCCTGTACCTGAGACTCTGCTGGATGCCATGCAATTAGCTGTTTGTGTGGACAGGAGGCTGAGGTGCAAGCTGAATGAGGTAAAGACTCCTGTAATGTCAGTACCTAGTCGCCAGAAAATCTGCTCAGATGGCGGAGAACCGATGGAGGTTGGGACGATGTCACTCCACTCTCAGGAAAGAGACCGGAGGTTCGCCGAGGGATTGTGTCTTTATTGTGGTAAAGCTGACCATTTGATTAAGTATTGTGAGCTTCGTTTAAGTAAAGAAAAAAAAAAGGTCAGTTACGCCCATATAGCTTGTTTACGCTCTGCAGGAGTATTTCTTTCTGGGAGTACTACTTTGCAGGGAGATTTGATTGAATTGCAGGTATTTGTGGATTGTGGTTCAACACTTAATGTGATTGATAAAGGGTTTTTGGAAAACCTTAAATTGAAATCCAAACCTTTGTCATCACCTATTTCTGTGATTGCAATTGATAACACTCCCTTGAAATGTATTACTCACAAGGTTGCTGCATTTCCTCTCACTATCAATGGAGTTCACCAAGAAATTTTGGACTTGGTTGTATTAGATAATTTACCCTCTCCGGTTGTTCTAGAACTGCCTTGGTTAAAACTGCACAATCCTTTATTGGACTGGTCTACTAATGTGATTAAGTCTTGGAGTCCGAAGTGCTATGATAAATGTTGTAATGGTCACATTTCGGCTGTGGAAAAAGGGGAATTACCTGTACCTATTCAAGATTTTTGGAGGGTTTTTTCAGAGGAGAAGTCGCAAGTTTTACCTCCTCATAGGGATTATGATTGCGCCATCGAGTTTGTTCCGGGAGCTACTCTTCCCAAGAGTTGCTTGTTTAATCTGACCATCCCTGAAAGAAAGGCCTTGGAGGAGTACATACAGACTAGCTTGGCTGCTGGTCACATTAGACCTTCTAAGTCGCCTGTGGCAGTTGGATTTTTCTTTGTTAAAAAAAATGACGGGGGTTTACGTCCATGTCTGGATTTTCGTGAAATTAATAAGATTACTGTACGCAATTCCTACCCATTGCCGTTAATTCCTGACTTGTTTAACCAGTTAGTGGGGGCAAAGTGGTTCTCTGAAATTGATCTCGGGGGGCATACAATTTGTTACGAGTGAAGGAGGGTGATGAATGGAAAACTGCTTTTACGTCATTTTGAGAATCTGGTGATGCCTTTTGGTCTTACCAATGCACCTGCATTTTTTCAGAACCTTATTAATGACATCTTGAGACCTTTGATTGGTAAGAATGTGGTTGTGTATTTGGATGACATTTTGATTTATTCACCAGATCTAGAGTCCCATTGGCAAAGTGTACGTGAAGTTTTGCAGTTATTGAGTGATAATTCACTCTTTGGTAAGCTGGAGAAATGTGAGTTCGCAGTGCAGAAGATACATTTTTTGGGCTACATTGTCTCCAGCGAGGGCTTTGAGATGGACCCTGTGAATGTTCAGGCTGTGCAGGAATGGCCTAGGCCTATGGGTTTGAAATCTATACAGAGATTTTTGAGTTTTGCCAATTATTACAGGAAATTCATTAAGAATTTTTCTGTAATTGTTAAACCTCTAACCGATCTCACCAGGAAAGGTGCGAATACGGCCCAGTGGACTACTGAGGCCATTGAAGCGTTTGAGTATCTCAAAGAGAGGTTCAGTTCTGCCCCTATCCTTATGCAGCCTGATGAGACCAAGCCTTTTTTTGGTCGAGGTCGATGCTTCATCGGTGGGGGTCGGAGCAGCTTTGTCTCAGGAGAACAAGGGTGGAATACATCCTTGTGCCTTCTTTTCGAAAAAAAATTCGGAAACCGAACTGAATTATGATGTTAGAAATCGGGAGTTGCTGGCTATTAAACTCGCGTTTGAACATTAGCGGAATTTTTTGGAAGGCGCTAGATTTCCTATTCAGGTTTTCACAGATCATAAGAATTTGATCTATCTGGATGCTGCCAAGTGCTTGAATGCCGGTCAAGCTAGGTGGGCACTTTTTTTTCTCGGTTTCATTTTTCTGTCACCTATATCCCTGGTACTAAGAATGTTAAAGCCGATGCTTTATCTCGCAGCTTCTCTCCTACGGTCAGTGCCGAGGAGGAGGAGAACATTTTACAGAAAGGAGTTGTGGTGGCAGCATTGGACTCCGATTTGGAGAATGGGATACTGAAAGCTCAAGATGATGCTCCATCTAACACTCCCCATGGGAGGTTGTTCGTGCCTAGAGCCTTTAGGAGAGATTTTTTTGTGGAGCATCATGAGTCTCGGTTGGCAGGTCATCCAGGAATTTCGGAGACTAAGAGACCTATCAGTCGCAGTTTTTGGTGGCCGGGATGGCAGAGGGAGGTCATCAAGTGGGTGCGTCAGTGTACTATATGATCTAGGTCAAAGGCTTCACATACTCCTGCTGCGGGGTTGCTTTGCCCTCTGGAGGTTCCCAGTGCGCCTTGGACGCATTTCACAATGGATTTTATTACTGATCTTCCTGTGTCTGAGGGTTTTTCTGTCATCTGGGTGGTCGTAGACCGTTTTAGTAAGATGTGTCATTTGGTTCCATTCATTAAGTTGCCCTGCGCCAAGACACTCGCTAAGGCTTTTGTTAACCACTTCGCGCCAGAGCCTGTTTTTGCCTTCGTGACCGGGCCAATTTTTTCAATTCTGACCACTGTCACTTTATGAGGTAATTACTCTGGAACGCTTCAACGAATCCCCCTGATTCTGAGATTGTTTTTTTGTGACATATTGTACTTCATGATAGTGGTAAAATTTCTTCGATATCACTTGCGTTTATTTGTGAAAAAATCAGAAATTTGGCGAAAATTTTGAAAATTTTGCAATTTTCAAACTTTGAATTTTCATGCCCTTTAATCAGAGAGATATATCACACAAAATAGTTAATGAATAACATTTCCCACATGTCTACTTCACATCAGCACAATTTTGGAACCAAAATTTTTTTCTGTTAGGAAGCTATAAGGGTTAAAAGTTGACCAGCGATTTCTCATTTTTACAACAAAATTTACAAAAACATTTTTTTAGGGACCACATCTTATTTGAAGTGACTTTGAGGAGCCTTTATGACAGAAAATACCCAAAAGTGATACCATTCTAAAAACTGCACCCCTCAAGGTGCTCAAAACCACATTCAAGAAGTTTATTAACCCTTCAGGTGCTTCACAGGAATTTTTGGAATGTGGAAGAAAACAATGAACATTTAACTTTTTTTCACAAAACTGCTACTTTAGCCTCAAATTTTTAATTTTCACAAGGGCAGCCAGAAAAAATGGACCCCAAAATGTGTTGTGCAATTTCTCCTGAGCACGCTGATACCCCATATGTGGTGCAAAGCCACTGTTTGGGCGCACGGCATGGCTCGGAAGGTAAGGAGCGCCATTTGACTTTTGGAATGGAAATTTGACTGGAATCGATAGCGGACGCCATGTTGCATTTGGAGAACCCCTGAGGTGCCTAAACAGAGGAAACCCCCAACAAGTCACCCCATTTTGGAAACTAGACCCCTCAAGGAACTTATCTAGATGTGTGGTGAGCACCTTGAACCCCCAGGGGCTTCACACAATTTTATAATGTTGAAGGGTGAAAATAAAAAAACATATTTTTATCACAAAACTGCTACTTTAGCCTCAAATTTTTAATTTTCACAAGGGCAGCCAGAAAAAATGGACCCCAAAATGTGTTGTGCAATTTCTCCTGAGCACGCTGATACCCCATATGTGGTGCAAAGCCACTGTTTGGGCACACGGCATGGCTCGGAAGGTAAGGAGCGCCATTTAACTTTTGGAATGGAAATTTGACTGGAATCGATAGCGGACGCCATGTTGCATTTGGAGAGCCCCTGAGGTGCCTAAACAGAGGAAACCCCCAACAAGTCACGGCATTTTGGAAACTAGACCCCTCAAGGAACTTATCTAGATGTGTGGTGAGCACCTTGAACCCCCAGGGGCTTCACACAATTTTATAATGTTGAAGGGTGAAAATAAAAAAACACATTTTTATCACAAAACTGCTACTTTAGCCTCAAATTTTTAATTTTCACAAGGGCAGCCAGAAAAAATGGACCCCAAAATGTGTTGTGCAATTTCTCCTGAGCACGCTGATACCCCATATGTGGTGCAAAGCCACTGTTTGGGCGCACGGCATGGCTCGGAAGGTAAAGAGCGCCATTTGACTTTTGGAATGGAAATTTGACTGGAATGGATAGCGGACGCCATGTTGCATTTGGAGAGCCCCTGAGGTGCCTAAACAGAGGAAACCCACAACAAGTGACCGAATTTTAGAATCTACTCCTCTGTATAAATTAATCTAGTGGTGGGAAAATAAGTAGGTAAATGGTCACTAAACCCATAGATGAATTCCCACAGAGGTGTCATTTCCAGAATGGGGTCACTTCAGGGGGGATTATGCTGTTCTGGCACTTTTCAGAGTACCAGAGCTAAAGAATCCCCCCTGAAGTGACCCCATTTTGGAAATGACACCCCTCTGGGAATTCATCTATGGGTTTAGTGACCATTTTAACTCGATGGATGATTTCCAGAAACAAGCACGCAATGGAAGGTTTAGATTCTGGAGAACCCCCCCTGGAAATTAAGTGAGCTCTACTCGAATATGTCATTCACTAAATGAACCAAATGTTTGAATGACAAATTGGGATACATTTTTACAGTTTAAAAACGTGGTTCTGTGTGGTAGATTTTAAAGCAGTCAGTGACGCATAATGCTGGCAATGATGGGCATTGTGGGCAATAGTAGCGGGTATCACACCTCATTCCTCTCTTAGTACATACATGACATCTTTTCTGGGGGTTCCTTCTTGTTTCCGTTGCTGGAATAAGTGCAATAAAATGTCGTTCAGTGAGTCTTTTCACATCCTCAGATTCTAATGGATAGGCGGGGCTAACACTTTGAAAGACAAGATTTTCAATTACCTTTTCTTGATAATCAAGAAAAGGATCTGAATTTCCTGCTTTTTTGTACAACACAAAAGAATTGTATGTGGCCACCTGAAACAAATAGATAACCAACTTTTTATACCAGGTATAGGACTTTCTTGATACCTGGTATGGCTGTAGAACCTGGTCTGCAAGGTCCACACCCCCCATGTGTTTGTTGTAGTCAATGACTGACACAGGTTTTTGCTTCGGAGTGGTGGATCCTAGTTCTACAGTGGCCCTTGTGGCATCTGTGTGGATCGAGCTGAGGACAAAAATATCCCTCTTATCCCTATATTTCAGGGCAAGCAGCTCTCCGTTGCGTACAGCCCCTGACTGCCCCTTTTGGAACTTTTGGTTGACCAATGGTTGTGGAAACCCCTGACGGTTTTTACGGATGGTCCCACAAGCCCCGATGTTGTGTTCAACCAGACTTTTAAATAGGGGTATGCTGGTGTAATAATTGTCCACATATAGATTGTAGCCTTTTTGAAAAAATGGACTTATCAGCTCCCAAACAATTTTTGCAGATGTCCCCAGATAAGTAGGGCATCCTGGTGGGTTTAGTTGGCTATCTTTCCCCTCATATATGCGGAAAGCGGATGTGTATCCGGTTGAACTTTCGCACATTTTATAGATCTTTATTCCAAACCTTGCCCTTTTAGATGGGATAAATTGCTTGAGGTGCAGTCTTCCTTTGAATTTTACAAGGGACTCATCTATAGAAATATTTTGTGTTGGGGTGTAGAGGCTTAAGAATTTTTCTGACAAATTTTCAATGATGGGTCTAATTTTATATAACCTGTCATGTTCTGGGGCATTTCTGGGCAGGCATTGACTATTGTCGTTAAAATGCCAAAACCGCATGAGCATTTCATAACGGGTCCTAGGCAGAATGACTGAAAACATAGGGGTGGCTTGAACAGGGTGGTTGGACCAGTAGGATCGAATGCTCGGTTTTTTAACAAGCCCCATGGCAAATGTAAGTCCTAAAATTTTTTTTATTTCCGGGACATTAGTTGGTGTCCATAAATTTGCCCTAGCATAGTAAGATCGGGGATTCTGGCTTATGAATTGGGATGCATATAAATTTGTTTGCACGACAATATGCTCTAGCAAGCTGTCTGTAAAAAACAAATTAAAAAAATGAATTGGTCCAAAATCTTCCACCTCCACATTTATACCAGGAGTGGCGTTGAAATCAGGGCTGAATGGAGCAGCCGAATCCGAAGCCTCACATCTGGGAAATGCTAGATCATGTGGCAAAGCCCCTTGTACACTGGCGTGCGCCAATTCACTAGTAGCAGGGACAGCGCTTGTACTGGGCAGTGTTCCCTGATTTGGAGACGTTTCTCCAGTAGCGCTATTTGCCACTATTGTTGTACTGGTCCTTGGGCTTGAGGATGGACCAGAATCACTGCTCATTTCTGAGCTCTCAGTGTCGCCGCTACTAAAGCCCTCAAAATCCACATCTCCATCTGAGATTGCGCTGTCATCAGTGTCAGAACACAGCAGGGCATACACCTCCTCTGCGGTATAAGTCTGACGGGCCATTTTATTTTTAGATTTTTTGACTGGACTTAACGGACCGGACTGAACGGACGGGACTGATCTGACAGGACTGACTGACCTGACAGGACTGACTGATCTGACAGGACTGACTGACTGATCTGACAGGACTGACTGACTGACAGATCTGACAGGACTGACTGACTGGACTGATCTGACAGGACTGACTGACTGGACTGATCTGACAGGACTGACAGATCTGACAGGACTGACTGACTGACAGGACTGACTGACTGACAGATCTGACAGGACTGACTGACTGACAGATCTGACAGGACTGACTGACTGACAGATCTGACAGGACTGACTGATCTGACAGGACTGACTGACTGATCTGACAGGACTGACTGACTGATAGATCTGACAGGACTGACTGACTGATCTGACAGGACTGACTGACTGATAGATCTGACAGGACTGACTGACTGACAGATCTGGCAGGACTGATCTGACAGACTCACTAACCCTAACTCTTACTTTCTTTTTTATTTTATTTTTTTTACTTTCACAGTGGCAAGGCTGACACAGCTCTTGTCACACTGTTTCTCCTCTGCTCTCTCACTGAGATCGGAGGAGAAACAGTGTATTTATCAGGCAGATCACCCGGGAAAGTTTGTTGCTAAAACAAACTTCCCTGGTGATCTCTCTGATTGGCTGGTGTGACGCTGACATCATCGAGACCTGAGCCAATCAGGTCTCAATGATGTCAGAGGTCACAGCACCGGGATCCCCGCCGCTCCTGAGGTATGTGGGGGGTCCCGATCGCCGACCACCAGCTGTTACTATCTTTTAAATGCCGCGATCGCTATGGATCGCGGCATCTAGAAGATAGGAACAGGTTAACATCATGGGGACCTGATCCATTCAGGTCCCCATGATGCCACATGTCAGAGCTATCGCTCTGAACCGGTACCGCAGCGCTAGCAGGACCCTGGGGGTCCTGAGCGCTGCGGGACCACCCACCATTTTTAAACGTCGGCGCTGCACAGAGCCCAGGCAGCGCCGACGTTTATGTACAGTGGGCGGTCCTGAACCGGTTAAGGAGATTGTCAAGCTCCATGGCGTTCCCACGGATATTGTTTCTGATAGAGGACCTCAGTTTGTGGCTCGCTTTTGGCGTGCTTTTTGTGACAGGTTGGGAGTCCATTTGTCATTTTCCTCTGGTTATCATCCTGAGTCTAATGGACAGACTGAAAGAAAGAAACAGGATGTTGAACAGTTTTTGCGTTGTTTTGTGTCAGACAATCAAGAGGTGTGGTCTGAGTTTCTGCCTCTCGCAGAATTTGCTCTTAACAATCTTACATCCTCCTCTGCTGGGTGTTCTCCTTTTTTTTGTTGTACTGGGAGACATCCGTCTTTTGGTTTGTTCTCCAAATTGGAGTCAGCGGTGGCGGAGGAGAAGAATTTTTCAGGTGATTTGGAGAGAGTTTGGACTAATGTATGTTGCAACCTTCAAGAGGCTAACAAGAAGTCCAAGAAGTATTTTGACAGGAAACGTAAGGAGGTTTTGTTTACTGTGGGTGACATGGTTTGGTTGTCCTCAAAGAACCTGCGGTTGAGGATTCCCTCTAAAAAACTGGGTCCTAAGTTTGTGGGTCCATTTAAAGTGCTTCAGGTTGTTAACCCGTCTGCTGTTAGGTTGGATGTCCCTACTTCCTGGAAGATTAATCCTGTGTTTCATGTTTCCTTGTTGAAAAAGGCTGATGTATCTGATAGGGACGCCACTGTCACAGTTCCTCCTGTGGTGGAAGACAGCGAATTTGAAATTTCTCATATCTTGAATTCTAGATGGCATACAGGGAGATTATAGTATCTCGTCTCCTGGAAGGGTTTCGGTCCCGAAGACAACTCCTGGGTAAGAACGGATGATGTCTCTGCTCCTAGGCTTGTTAAAGCTTTCCACAAGAGGTTTCCGGATAGGCCTGGGCCTGGAGGATCCGGAGGATCCTCACAAAAGAGGGGGTACTGTTAGAACCCTCCTGTTTGTTTTTTCCATCTTGTGTTTTGCGGTCACGTGACCATCTGCCTTTATATTCCAGCTCCACCCTTTTGGCTGTGCTGGACTTCAGTGTTTGACTGTTTCTCTAGCTAGGGGCTTCTGTGCCTTTCTCTGTCAGTTCGCTTGGTCCTTCTGGGACCTCTAGTACCTTTTTGTCAGTTTGTCTTTTTGTGTTCTGCAACAACTACTCTGTTTAGGAGGTGTCCCATTTTTTGTCCCAGTCCTTAGTTCTTTTAGGGACTCCTCCCTTCATGCCATAGGTCTTCGTTCAGACTAGCCGAGGACTAAGGCGGATCTGTTCGCTAGGAACAGGCAGTCCGCTACATCGTAGGGATTCAGCTTAGTCTTACTGTAGGGACAGCTTTCCCCTATCTTTCCTTAATTCATGTTGCAGATCATAACAGGAACCTCTCCATGACGTCTTCAGCTTCTTTCTCCCCCAGCTCATTCATTTTTGCATTAATGGCTGCGAACAGTTGTCTGTGGTTGGGGGCTTTAGAAATCTGTTCTTCTGACATCTTTACAGTGGGTACGGAAAGTATTCAGACCCCTTTACATTTTTCACTCTTTGTTTCATTGCAGCCATCTGGTAAATTCTAAAAAGTTCATTTTTTTCTCATAAAAGTACACTCTGCGCCCCTTCTTGACTGAAAAAAAAACAAATGTAGAAATTTTTGCAAATTTATTAAAAAAGAAAAACTGAAATATCACATGGTCATAAGTATTCAGACCCTTTGCTCAGTATTGAGGAGAAGCACCTTTTTCAGCTAGTACAGCCATGAGTCTTCTTTCACACCTGGATTTGGGGATCCTCTGCCATTCTTCCTTGCAGATTCTCTCCAGTTCCATCAGGTTGGATAGTGAACGTTGGTGGACAGCCATTTTCAGGTCTCTCCAGAGATGCTTAATTGGGTTTAGGTCAGGGCTCTGGCTGGGTCAGTCAAGAATGGTCACAGAGTTATTCTGAAGCCACTCCTTTGTTATTTTAGCTGTGTGCTTAGGGTCATTGTCTTATTGGAAGGTGAACCTTCGGCCAAGTCTGAGGTCCAGAGCACTTTGGAAGAGATTTTCATCCAGGATATCTCTGTACTTGGCCGCATTCATGTTTCCTTCAATTGCAACCAGTCGTCCTGTCCCTGCAGCTGAAAAACACCCCCATAGCATGATGCTGCCACCACCATGTTTCACTGTTGAAATTGTATTGGGCAGGTGCTGAGCAGTGCCTTGTTTTCTCCACACATACCGCTTAGAATTATCACCAAAAAGTTCTATCTTCGTCTCATCAGACCAGAGAATCTTATTTCTCATAGTTTATGAGTCCTTCCTGTGTTTTTGAGCAAACTCTATGCGGGCTTTCATATGTCTTGCACTGATGAGAAACTTCCATCAGGCCACCTGACTGGTGGAGGGCTGCAGTGATAGTTGACTTTGTGGAACTTTCTCCCATTTCCCTACTGCATCTCTGGAGCTCAGCCACAGTGATCTTGGGGTTCTTCTTTACCTCTCTCACCAAGGCTCTTTTTCCACGATTGCTCAGTGTGGCTGGACGGCCAGGTCTAGGAAGACTTCTGGAGGTCCCAAACTTCTTCCATTTAAGGATTATGGAGGCCACTGTGCTCTTAGGAACCTTGAGTACTGCAGAAATTCTTTTGTAACCTTGGCCAGATCTGTGCCTTGCCACAATTCTGATTCTGAGCTCCTTGGGCAGTTCCTTTGAGCTCATGATTCTCATTTGGTCTGACATGCACTGTGAGCTGTGAGGTCTTATATAGACAGGTGTGTGCCTTTCCAAATCAAGTCCTATCAGTTTAATTAAACACAGCTGGACTCCAATGAAGGAGTAGAACCATCTCAAGGAGGATCACAAGGAAATGGACAGCATGTGACTTAAATATGAGTGTTTGAGCAAAGGGTCTGAATACTTATGACCATGTGATATTTCAGTTTTTCTTTTTTAATAAATTTGCAAAAATTTCTACATTTCTTTTTTTTCAGTCAAGATGGGGTGCAGAGTTTACTTTAATGAGAAAAAAATGAACTTTTTAGAATTTACCAAATGGCTGCAATGAAACTAAGAATGAAACATTTAAAGGGGTCTGAATACTTTCCGTACCCACTGTATATGTGCTTCTACTGTTCTCAATTCTTCACAGGTTAGCTGAAGAAGCAGCTCACTAAAGCCCCCGTCTCACATAGCGATATCGCTAGCGATATCGCTGCTGAGTCACGGTTTTGGTGACTCACCAGCGACCTCACCAGCGATGTCGCTGTGTGTGACACTTTGCAACGATCAGGCCCCTGCTGTGAGGTCGCTGATCGTTGCAAAGTGTCCTGGACCATTTTTTGGTCGTTGGCCTCCCGCTGGCCAGCACACATCGCTGTGTGTGACCAGCGGGACCAACGATCTGGCTGGTAACTATGGTAAACATCGGGTTACTAGGGGCACGTGCGCACTTAGTAACCCGCTGTTTACCATGGATACCACTCTGCTACGGTGCGCAGAGGCTCCCGCGCACCGTAGCAGAGTGGTATCCATGGTAAACAGCGGATTACTAGGGGCACACGCGCACTTAGTAACCCGATGTTTACCATAGTTACCAGCCTGCTCCTGCTTGCAGCAGGCTGGTAACGGGAGCAGGACATCGTGGAACGATTCTTTCCACGATATCGCTGCTCCCCTGATCGCTGGTGAGCCTGCCTGTTTGACAGCTCACCAGCTATGTATTAGCGATGCAGCAACGATCCCTGACAGGTCGTATCGTTGTCGGGATCGCTGCTGCATCGCTTAGTGTGACGGGGCCCTAATTCTATCCATTTGTATTTCCACATCCATTGCTGCTAGTGAGTTTTCTTTAGGGCTGGTCCCCTTTAACTGGTGTAGAAGAGTTGAATTGAGGTGTTGTGCTACTGTGTTTTTCCAGACACTTTTCCTCTTCTCCCTCTACATGCTAATTCCCGCTCAGGACTCCCTGTACTGGCCACTAATGTTACATGCACATGGCCTATGTTCAGATAGGGGCGAGATGAGTTTCATGAATTCTTTGGAATCCTGGGGGAACGGTTACTCAGGGAGACCATAGGCTGAAGCTTCTCTCAGGCACACGATAGATTCAATTGCTGACCAGACACATCTGACAAGAGTCTTTTTTAACAGTTTAACAGTGGAGTTTATTCAAGTACGACCAGTACCATTTAACTCTTTGAAGAAACAGGCTTCACCACAGTACTGTTAAAGTAGGTACAGTAATGGCAGTCTCTTCAGTAGCACAGTTCAGCACAGATTAGATCTCTTAGCAGCACACTTCTATGCATACATAACCACAGTCTTTTCCTTCACAAGTACACAATAGTACACAGCATTCTTTATCCTGCATGGAGATGAAGGTGGGGAGGGTTTGATGAGGGAGGTTATCCCTGTGACACAATTCCTTCCAGTCCTTATCTTCCTGCCCAATAATACTCTGCACTGTTCGTTCAGGGAGTTTATCTGACCAGTGTTTAGTTTCTCTCCTAATCTGAATCCTGTTCAATTGCCTTCTGTCAGATACAGATAACACACCACCACCTCTCTCTTCGGCTTCAGCCAGACTACAATAACAAGTTCCCCACAATCCCACTGGGCCTTGCTAAAACACTCCCTGTCTCCTGTGACTGTGTTAACCCCTCTAGTTGCTGAATGCTTCTGAAGCACAACACTTCCTGTCTCCTGTGCTTATATTATTTGTAATAGTTGCTGGATGCTTTTGAAGCAACAACACTACTTCTGCATGTCACACTATGAGTCCTGCTTCCTCCACCCACTCATAGAGAAAGCCTGAGAGTCTTGCTTCTTCTACCCACTCATAGAAAAAGCCTGTGAGTCCTGTTTCTCCCACCCACTCATAGAGAAAGCCTAGGAGTCCTGCTTCTCCTGCCCACTCATAGAGAAAGCCTTTGAGTTCTGCTTTTCCCACCCACTCATGGAAAAAGCCTGTGAGTCTTGCTTCCCCATCCACTCATACAGAAAGCCAGTAAGTCCTGATTTCCACCACTCACTTATAGATAAAGCCTCTGAGTCCTGCTTTCCCCATCAACTCATAAAGTAAGCCTGCCAGTCCTACTTTCCACCTCTCTCTCATAGAGAAATCTTTGAGTCCTGCTTTTCCCACCCACTCATAGAAAAAGCTTGTGAGTCCTGCTTTTCCCACCCACTCATAGAGAAAACTTGTGAGTCCTGCTTTTCCCACCCACTCATAGAGAAAGCCTGTGAGTCCTGCTTCCTCTGTCCACTTGTCAATAAAGCCTGTGAGTTTTGCTTTCCCCACCCAGACACACGAAAAGCCTGTGAGTCCTGCTTTCCCCACCCAGACACACAGAAAGCCTGTGAGTCCTGCTTTCCCCACCCAGACACACAGAAAGCCTGTGAGTCTTGCTTTCCACAAATGTCTCATAGCTAAAGCCTGCGAATCCTAAAGTAAGCCTGAAAGTCCTGCTTACCTCCTCTCTCATAGAAAAAGCCTATGAGTCCTGCTTTTCCCCCACTCACTCATGGAGGTAGTCTGGGAGCCCTGTTTCTCATACTCACTCATAGAAAAAGCCTGTGAGTCCTGCCTTCCCAGCTCTCATAGAGAAATCCTGTGAGTCCTGCTTCCCCCACCCATTTATAGAGAAAGCCTGTGAGTCCTGCTTGCCCACCCACCAACACACAGTGATACACTTCTTTTTTGTGTTTGTTATCAGTAATGACTGTCACTCACTGTGTTGCCTGAGAAAGCAGAACTTACCAACTTTATCTATGATTGGGTGGAGGAAGCAGGGCTCACAGGTTTTTGCTATGAGCGATCAGGGGAAGCAGGACCCACAGGCTTTCTACATGAATTATCTGGGGGAAGGAAGACTCGCAGGCTTTTACTATCAGTGTGAGGAGGAAGCAAGACTCACAGGCTTTATATCTGAGTAGGCAAGGGAAGAGGACTTACAAGCTTTCTACATGAGTAGTCAGAGGGATGAAGGTCTCATAGAATTCCTCTATGAGTTAATGGAATAAGCAGGTTTTTCCTATCAGTTGTTTGGAAATACAAAATAATCCAAAACTGAGATAAAAATATATTTGTGCTTTCCTTTTTTATACCAACAATCACATTAGTATGTATTAGACTCAACCACTAGATCTGAATCCATCAGAAGGAACATAGCTAAGAGACCTTTGACGTAAGGGAGCATTTCTTTTAATGTGAAAATACACCACCATCCTAAGCTGATTACTGTGCTTTCGCTATTTCAGATCCTATTTTTTTTCTCCGAATGACAAGTTAATGTCTGTGCATTATCAATGGTCTCAGTAATGGCAGAGAAAACATTGGGTCTGTAATCCCTCACTCATTGGATGTGACAAGGCTGGAGAGCTCGCTGCTTTAGGCTGAAGTATCACCTATTGATTTTTCTCTCTAACTTTATTTATGTACTTTTTTATTTCTAGAACAGATGGAAATGGCTTTTTGGTTTATTCAAAGGCATTCTCCTTAATGACAGAGTGATATACCATGATGAGCTGCCATCATTAATGGGTGAGTCGTGATGGGTTGTTCTATGTCCCTGTATTGGGAATACCAGGATGTGCTGCTATCTCTTTGTCTTGGATATGTCATGATGGACTGCTATCTCTTTGTCTTGGGTATGTTATGATGGACTGCTATCTCTTAGTCTTGGGTATGTCATGAGGGACTACTATCTCCTTGTCTTGGATATGTCATGATGGACTACTTTCTCCTTGTCTTGGGTATGTCATGATGGACTACAATCTCTTAGTATTGGGTATGTCATGATGGACTACAATCTCTTAGAATTGGGTATGTCATGATGGACTACAATCTCTTAGTATTGTATTGGGTATGTCATGATGGACTGCTATCTCTTTGTCTTGTGTATGTCATGATGGACTGTTATCTCTTGGTCTTGTGTATGTCATGATGGACTACTATCTCTTAGTCTTGGATATGTCATCATGCACTGCTATCTCTTAGTCTTGGGTATATCACGATGGACTGCAATCTCTTTGTCTTTGGTTTGTCATGATGGACTGCTATCTCTTTGTCTTATGTGTCATGATGGACTGTTATCTCTTTCTTTGTCTTGGGTATGTCATGATGGATTGTTATCTCTTCTAGTCTTGGGTATATCACGATGGACTGCTATCTCTTTGTCTTTGGTATGTCATGATGGACTGCTATCTCTTTGTCTTGTGTGTCATGATGGACTGCTATCTCTTTGTCTTGGGTATGTCATGATGGACTGTTATCTAATTGTCTTGGTGTATATCATGATGGACTGGTATCTCTTACTCTTGGGTTTGTCATGAATGACTGCTATCTATTAGTCTTGGGTACATGATGATGGACTACTATCCCTTAGTCTTGAGTATGTCATGATGTACTGGTATCTGTTTGTCTTGGGTATATTATGATGTACTGGTATCTGTTTGTCTTGGATATGTCATGATGGACTGCTATCTCTTTGTCTTGAGTATGTCATGATGGACTGTTATCTCTTTGTCTTTGGTATGTCATGGTGGACTGCTATCTCTTTGTCTTGGATATGTTACGATGGACTTCTATCTCTTTGTCTTGGGTATGTCATGATGGAAAGCTATCTCTTTGTCTTGGGTATGTCATGATGGACTGCTAAGACAGAAGCTGGAAATCACAATTATCTATGTTTTTCCCAACATAAGGCCAACCTTCCAAACGAGGAACCCTTTTCTATAATGTGCATATACACTGAATGGACCTCTTAAGATAACCCTTTAAGGGTTTATTCACGCAACATTTAACAAGACTTTTCATGCAAGTTCCATCAAAGAATACACATAAAAAGTACTTTAAGTTCACTTGTAACAAACTTCCTATTCTCTTGAAGGAGTAACAAGCCTATAATACACATACTGCCTTTTTTCAGAGCATTTAGCACTTATCCATCCTGTTTTTATCGCAATTTTTTTGCCATTTTTGCAAGATATTTGCCAATATAACAGTCCAAAAAACACACCCTACCGCTACAGACCATGAATGTTCACACTGAGTTTTTTAACTGGAAATGGATATGCTTCACAATCCTCCTCAAAGTGTATTCAAAGGGTATTTGCCCATGCGCCACAAATCCACCATAAAAATTTAATATAATCCCCAGCAATGTAAGAACAACATTGCTGTGCACACGTTCAGTCTTTTGTTACTTTTTTTACCACTTCAGAGTTTGGAAACCGTGAAGTGGTTAAAAGAAGTAATATGATCGGTCTGCGGGTGGTGTCATTTGGAAGCTGACCTCTCTTGACAGCCTAAACTATAGGAAAAAAATGCCAGCAGAAAATCCACTGCAAAAAGATGGTAAAATCACCAGTGAAGCAGCTTTAGGAAAAAAAACACTGACTTTGCCTAGGAAAACCTAAGAGTGTTTTTTTTATGTGGAAGTTGAAGCGGATCAGCAGAATACTTTGTATTCACATATTCGTTGCCCCCTGATAAAGGCAGGACCAAAACGCGCGTTGGGGCGGACCCGAGGTCTGTGGAGGCCTCTGCGCTCTCTCTCCCCCCTGCATCCCAGGTATTGAATTTTCAGTATAACTGGCATGACTATGTTCTATATGTCAATGTGACCTTACCTGTGTAGAATATCAGCCCAGACTTATAGATGTGCCTTACAAACCTCTATGACTTATATCATTATGGTAATCTTGTGGCACATTAGTGAGTGCCTGATAGGGGTAATATACCCATGTATACTACTACGGATTTATGGTATATGAGAGATGCAAATATATGGTACACTATGTTACCAATATTTTAATGAATTGCAGCTCCACTACCGTGCGTCTCATGCACACATAGCTACCTGCACGTTTGTACCTCCCCCTCCCCGATTTTCCTGTTGATTATTATCAATAAAGTATTTTTTACTATGGTACAAACTTTGTGGCCTGTTTGATCATTTTTTTCTGTTTTGCTATAGTCCTAGAAATAATGAAAAATGTATGATCACTGAGGGGACAGATTATTTGAATGGCACAGTACTGAGCATGTGCGGCCACCACTTCAGACATTGGAGCGGTGGTCGCACATGCTCACTATTGCCCCATTCAAACAAGGAACCTCAAGACTTTTCTCATAATCTGTGGGGATTTGACTCCCCAGGGATCATATATTTTTCACAATTTCTTGGAATATGCGTTGTTTATGGTAAAACTCCTTTAATTTCTTCACGTACAAAGAAATAATTGATGTAGAGAGCTGTGTTCCTTTGGGAACGCAATAGTCAACCCTTCGAAGATTTGTCGGCCCTTACGTTGCGTGTAAACGGTGATACATTAGATTTATAACTAATCAGTCACAGAATATGAGGGTCTGGAAGCTTTCACAGTCTCCGAGAGTTTTATTAATAGCTAGCCTTCTAGCACTAACAGAAACTTCTGGAGAACATTAACAGGTAATGATAAGAGAGCAAAAACCCAGATCTATAAACCATTAATAATTATTGACATCACACAGTCCTTACTTCTCCCGAGAATGCCAAGGTATTTGTCATTGTTATTTGCTATCGGGTTGTATTAATTGAATGTTGACTTTATTTCCTGCCTGTCTCCAGAGGCGCGGACCACTGCGGCTGATGTCTGCTCATTAACGATAATTAATTAGAACATTTCTGACACTGACCACAGGACTTGGGATATGCAAAATCACACACTCAAATTTTTGCAGGGTGTGTTCCTACGGGGTGAACTTAAATGGTCATTGTTGTTTCGACAAACTTTAAGTCAATCAATAGTGCAAGAGAATTGAAGAAAGTTTGTAAAATATCTTATTACAGAAATATGCTTCTTTCTCCACGTATGAGCCACTTTTTGTTTCTGCACCTCCTGAACTCTGTGCCTCATTCACTCTGAAAAATCTGGTGGGACAAGATAACAGCTTCCTATTGAAGTCTAAAAAGGAGGAGCAGAGAGAGACAGAGGCTGAGATTTTCAGCAAGTGTTCTTATATGTTACCTCAGAGCTGGATTCACAACTACACTGTTCAGTACTGCTATATAATGTCCTCCATGCTGCTGCAGTTTTCTAACAAGTGTTTTTGTCTCATTACAGTGCTGGATTCACAGTTACACTTCTCAGTACTGGTATATATTGTCCTCCATGCTGCTGCAGTTTTCTAACACGTGTTTTTGTCTCATTCCAGTGCTGGATTCACAGTTAAACTCCTCAGTACTGCTGTGTAGTGTCCCCCATGCTGCTGCAGTTTTCTAACAAGTGTTTTTGTCTCATTCCAGTACTGGATTCACAGTTACACAGTGCTAGATGCACAGTTACACTGCTCAGTACTGCTATTTAATGTCCTCCATGCTGCTGCCGTTTTCTAACAAGTGTTTTTGTCTCATTCCAGTGCTGGATTTACAGTTACACTGCTCAGTACTGCAATATAATGTCTTCCATGCTGCTGCAGTTTTCTAACAGGTGTTTTTGTCTCATTCCAGTGCTGGATTTACAGTTACTCTGCTCAGTACTGCTATATCATGTCTTCCATGCTGCTGCAGTTTTCTAACAAGTGTTTTGGTCTCATTCCAGTACTGGATTCACATTTACACACTGCTAAATGCACAGTTACACTGCTCAGTACTGTTATTTAATGTCCTCCAAGCTGCTGCAGTTTTCTAACAAGTGTTTTTGTCTCATTCCAGTGCTGGATTTACAGTTACACTGCTCAGTACTGCTATATAATGTCTTCCATGCTGCTGCAGTTTTCTAACAGGTGTTTTTGTCTCATTCCAGTGCTGGATTCACAGTTACACTGCTCAGTACTGCTGTGTAATATCCTCCATGCTGATGCAGTTTTCTAAGAAGTGTTTTTGTCTCATTCCAGTGCTGGATTCACAGTTACACTGCTCAGTACTGCTAATGTTCTCCATGCTGCTGTAGTTATCTAACAAGTGTTTTTGTCTCATATCAGTGCTGGATTCACAGGTACACTGCTCAGTACTGCTGTGTAATGTCCTCCATGCTGATTCAGTTTTCTAACAAGTATTTTTGTCTCATTCCAGTGCTGGATTCACTGTTACACAGTGCTGCGTTCACAGTTACACTGCTCAGTACTGTTATATAATGTCTTCCAAGGTGCTGCAGTTTTCTAAAAAGTGTTTTTGTCTCATTCAAGTGCTGGATTCACAGTTACACTGCTCAGTACTGCTATATAATGTCCTCCATGTTACTGAAGTTTTCTAACACATGTTTTTGTCTCATTCCAGTGCTAAATTCACAGTTACACTGCTCAGTACTGCTGTGTAATGTCCTCCATGCTGATGCAGTTTTGTAACAAGTGTTTTGTCTCATTCCAGTGCAGGATTAACAGTTACACAGTGCTGGATTCACAGTTACACTGCTCAGTACTGCTATATAATGTCCTCCATGCTGCTAAAGTTTTCTAACAAGTATTTTTGTCTCATATTAGTGCTGGATTCACAGTTACACTGCTCAGTACTTTTGTGTAATGTCCTCCATTCTGATGCAGTTTTCTAACGAGTGTTTTTGTCTCATTCCAGTGCTGTATTCACAGTTACACTGCTCAGTACTGCTATATAATGTCCTTCATGCTGCTGCAGTTTTCTAATGAGTGTTTTTGTCTCATGCCAGTGCTGGATTCACAGTTACATAGTGCTGGATTCACAGTTACACTGTTGAGTACTGTTGTGAAATGTCCTCCGTGCTGCTGCTGCTTCTGAATATGTGCTACATAGAGACAGAACAGGAATCCCTTATGTCTATAGTGTATAGGAGATATCATAGCAGCTCATCTTCACTTACTGCAAATTAGAGGCAGAAGAGGGCAACTGGTCAAAAATACAGGCTACAAGTATTGACCAAGAATAGTGTTAATCCTCATGTACATAGCTTACCCTGAAAATTCAACTAGAATGACAGGTATACTTTAAAGGGAGATTCCACTTTTAAAGTGGAAATTGCCCTTATGAGATACATATACATATATGTATGTTATCAATACACATCTGAGATCTGGAACATTGTTCTAGTTCATAGTCTTACAAACTGGTGCCAAATATCCCACTTTTCCAGTGATATGTAGCTAAAATGACAGTCTGCAATTCTGTGATTTTATCTTGATAGCTTACATTTTTTTTCAATATATATTTTATACTGGTAGTGAAAGTTCTGTTTTTCTTATGCAGAGCTTTATTTATTTTTTTATTAGCCATAAAGGTATAGGGAACCCATCTGCTTTTCGCTACATCATCATAGATCAGCACGATGTAGGGATAGAGACGCTGATTCCAGGAATGCATCATTTACTGGGCTGTTTGCTGCAGTTTTGATAAAATCACTGTTTTTCTGCTGCAGATTTACCAGTTCTCTGAATGCTGAGCTCTGTATAACCCCGCCCACAACAGTGATTGGCCGCTTCCTGCCTATGCATAGAGTACAAGGAAAGCAGCCAATTAGTGATGGGGGGCGTGGGTAGACTACATGGCAGCAGGTTTTCTAGTCCTCTAGTGATAATCTTCTGCTGATGAAACAGTGATTTTATCAAAACTACAGGAAGCAGCCCAGTAAGTGACATATCACTGGAATCAGGATCTCTGCCCCTACATTATACAGTTCTCAGATTAGGTGGCAAAAAACTGGTGACAGATTAGCTTTAAGGTTTCAAACTTTGTCTTCAGTCACCATTATGGGGAGTTAAAGAGTTGGGACTGGTGTACATTTCTGTCATACTTTAAGCCACTTTTGCGGTGGAAATTATGATGAATTTGTCAGCTGCACTCGGTCCTTACTTCTCCATGTCCAATCTTCAAAAAGTACCCAGAGCTGGTCGGGACGGGCATAAAAACAACGAAAGTGCTAGATTTCAAGCAGTTGTAACATTAGAAAACTGCAATCGGCCCAACTTGGTTTCCAGTATAATCCATCTCTAGCATCAGGGACAGCAATAGGGAGGAAGCTGGGAGTGGGTCTTTGTCTGTAAAACTGCATACAGATATAATATAGAGGCAGGCTTTCATTTCAGGACAGGCTAGCTATTGGACAATAACTGTTACAATGCATGCTGATAAATAAGTGAAAGAAAGTTCCAGCACCTATAGTGCTGTAAGAACACTGATGAAGAGTAACCCCGCACAGAAAAATCTGAAGAATTAATCAGTACATAAGTATGGACCTAACAACATTGTGGCTTGCGTGATGAGGTGTAAGAGTCTTTAGATGCCCTCTTAGTCAGCATTGTCAGCCTTGCACTAGCGATAGAGATACTATATAATGTATAAGTGCCAACTGATGACTTCTTCAGTTTCTTAAAGGGAATCTGTCAACAGATTTTTGCTGTGTAATCAATCTGACAGCAGCATGATGTAGGGGCAGAGACCCTGATTCCGGTGATGTATCATTTGGTTTTCTGGGTGCAGCAGATGTGATACGATCCCTGTTTTCTCTGCTGCAGATCTAGCAGAGCTCTGAATGCTGAGCTGTGTATAACCCCGCCCACATCACTGATTGGCTGCTTTCTGTGTGTACACTGTATAGTGACAGAAAGCTGCTAATCAGTACTGGGAGCGTGGTTGGACTAGCAGGCACGAAACACCCAGTCCTGTAGTGATAATCTCCTGCTGATAAAACACTGATTTTATTGAAAAAGCAAAACACAACCTGGTAAGTGACATATAGCTGGAATCAGGGTCTCTGACTCTACATCATACTGCTGTGAGATAACACTCTTGTGGGCAGTGTTATACAGAGCTCAGTATTCAGAGAACTGGTAAATCTGCAGCAGAAAAACAGTGATTTTATCAAAACTGCAGCAAGCAGCCCAGTAAGTAATACATTGGTGGAATCAGGGACTCTGTCCCTACATCGTGCTGATCTATGATGATGTAGCAAAAAGCAGATGACAGATTCCCTATCCCTTTATGGCTAATCAAAAAAAATAAAGCTCTGCATAAGAAAAACAGAACTTTCACTACCAGTATAAAATACAGTGGTGGCCAAAAGTATTGGCACCCCTGCAATTCTGTCAGATAATACTCAGTTTCTTCCTGAAAATGATTGCAATCACAAATTCTTTGGTATTATTATCTTCATTTAATTTGTCTTCAATGAAAAAACACAAAAAGAATTGTCCTAAATAGTGTTGAGCCACCCCCGTAGTGTTCGAGTTCGGTTCGGTTCGTCGAACACCCGTGTGTTCGTCGAACTGTTCGTCGAACACCTTCGAACACCGTTAAAACCAATGGCAGGCAAACAAAAACACATAGAAACACATAGAAAACACCTTCAAAGGTGTCCAAAAGCTGACAAACTGCTCTGAAGACACAACTAACACATGGAAAAGTGACAAGTACATATAGTCATGCGAAAAGAAAAGAGGTGGAGGAGTAAAAGGAGGGGGAGACACAGATATAGGCATGTCATGCCCTTCTAAAATCCAAAAAGTGAGAAGCCGACACGTTCAGTCCGCTCCTGCCCGTGCCACCTCCGTGTCGCCGGGTTTGTGCCAGAGCCGCAGTGAACCCTGACGGCCAGCCCCCCTCTCCCAATACTGGTGCCTGTCCGCTGGTGGGTCGAGCAAGCCCCCCTGTGGTGGAGGCAGCTCTAAGCTTTTTAATTTAAATTGTCTCTCTAATTTGAATAAATACACTTTAAATCCATTTACAAGGATCTATTGGAGGGCAAGTCTCATGCCAGCAGCCGCGTAATTCCAGCTCCAGTAGCGTCCACTAAAGCTGCTGCAGTTAAAAAGCTTTTATAAGGATCGAGCTCGGCTGTCCACCGCAAGGCATCCTACTGCCAGTCCCAGCCCCTATGCCTTGGGGTGCCTCCTGATGCTCTTCACTGAGTATCCCGTGGTCCCGAAGCATTTCCTTTGAAAAAATTAAGTGTCCAAACTACAGGTGGTGTAGCTTGCTTAACAGCCGGGATAATCCGCTGACTCGCAGACACTGCTACTAGGCACAAAGTATTTCCTGGGCTAGATGCAGTTAAAAATTTGTAATTAGATACTCTCGTTGGATGCTGAGCAAGCATTCCATAGAGTCTCCTGGCACGCCATATATGATTCTCTTAAAAAGCTTGGGGTAGGGGTCTGGGGGACCCTTTTATAGCCAAAATCACGGCCCTGTATCGCAATACGTCACCTAGGCTGAAGATAAATGGAACTGTAGCACCCTGAGGGCTCGGTTGCTACAGAGGTATTGCACCTCACCCAGAGGTGTGATATCTCACTCTCAGGTAAGGATGTAGTGTGGATCAGGACCCAACACCTGCATGCATTACACCACATTGCCGTGGGGCAGGGCGACCAATATGCCTCTGAGATGGGCACGACAGTCCCTGTCCCTGGCTGGAGTGGGGGGAGGGAACACTGAGGAAGGGGAACCCTGTAGTGCAGGAGCAGGGAGAAAGCATTTCCTGGGTGCATTGAGAAGGGAGTATAAAAGGTGGGCACCATCTTAGTTCAGTGCAGAGAAGTCTGAGCAGAAGTGGCAGGGAGCAGGGGCTCTGCATGAGCTCTGCTCCGGAGGCGGGCCTAGTAACAGAGGCCCAGGCCTGGAAGAGGGAGAAGGAAGGAAGAGGAGCGGAGAAGGCTCCAGGAACGAGGAATGAAGGGATCCCAGGGGTGCGGACGGGCGAGTCGCCACCGCACACCCGAATCCACCTGCGTGGAGGGGTCAGGCCAAAGGGGGAGACCGGTCCCCGAAACTAGTGGAGGCAGGAAATGACCCTCAGCTAGAAACCGCAGGCTCTGACATTTTATGTGGCGCAGCCCCTCGCTACACCCGCTAGGAAGGCACCACATAGGGTCAGGGAAACTGGCGCCAAGTTTACTAAGAGGAGGCCCGAGGCAGCCGGACAGAAGGGTTGGTAAGAAAGGCCAGACAAAGGACACACAAAGGGGGTCCTGTGAAGCGCTCCAAAGTTATCTGGGAGTTGTCTGAGCCCCTCACCTGGTGAGCACAGTACGACGTGGGCAGCCGTTACCTGCAGACGTGGTCTGGATAATAAGAACTGTGAGTAAAGGCCCTGGACTGCATCACTGACTCCGTGTCGTTACTGCTGCTGCCCTGCACCATCACCCCCATCCTCCGCATACACTGCCCTGAGGCTATACTCCTCTCGTGGGGAGTTATGCTACGCTCTGCTGCACCCACAACACCAGCCTCAGCGGTCTGCCCTGCAGCGGCGGTTCACTCTGACCGCAATCCACGGGTTTCGTAGTCGGACATTTAAACATCAAAACCACATAAATAGTTCCGCCACTGGTTTGACCACCCTGAGCCACGGAACCGGGTCGCCGCCACGAAGACTACAACCACCAGCATCCACCAAAAAGGGTCCGGCTCCGGGTGTCCCAAGGCCCAGGGGGTGCATCAGAACATTTTCATCACCTTTCACAATCACCAATGGGACAAGGCAGGGATGTCCTCTGTCCCCTCTCTTATACATCCTAGTGATGGAGCACCTGCTCTCATCAATTCGCCATAACCCCAATATTAGGTGGATTGAGGTGGGAGGCACCGAGTACAAGTGCTCTCTATTTGCTGATGATGTCCTAGTATATATCACTCAATCACATATATCCATCCATGCTGTTATGGCTGAAATAGATCACTTTGTTACATGGTCAAATTTTAAAATCAATGCAGCGAAGTCTGAGGCCCTCGATGTCTCCCTCCCCAAATCCATATAGGATTCCATCCAGTCCAACTTTCCCTTTGCCTGGCCCTCACAGGGTATCAAATACTTAGGAATTCCTATTCATAGAGACCTCTCCCATCTATGTTATCTTAATTTTGGGCCCTTTATTGAACAACTCCATACAGACCACGGTTGGCAAGTTAGAACTGTAAGATTCACTACGTGAACCACTGGTGTTTTGTGGAAAAGCACATGTACACTGTGTTCCAAATTATTATGCAAAAAGTGTTTAGGAGTGATAAGGGAAGAATTTGTTTGTTTGTCAGTTAAACTCATTGATGGTGATGTGTGTCAGGGCTCTTTATATCACTGTAAGCAATTGCAGACACCTGTGCTAATTAGTTTGGCAGGTGTGTCCAATGAAAGGCAAGACTACTTAAGAAGGCTGTCTCACATTATTAAGCAGCCTACATTTTCTGCCAAAATGGGAAAGAAAAAGGATGTGTCGGCTGCTGAGAAGCAACAAATTGTGGAGTGTTTAGGTCAAGGCATGACTACAATCAACATTGTGTGATGATCAGGATGAAGTGTCTTGGCAATCAAGAAGTATGTAGCTGATTCACAGTGCACACGTGTGCGTGCTGATAAGGGCAAATTGAGGACTCTTTCCTACAGGCAATTACGTCAGGTTAAAAGAGCAGCGGCAAAAAAGCCTTGTCATAGTAGCAGACAAGTTTTTGAAGCTGCTGGTGCCTCCAACGTCCCCCGAACAACAAGATGCAGGGTCCTTCAGAGGTTTGCAGCTGTGCATACGCCATCCTGTCGACCTCCTCTATCCACTTCACACAAGCAGAAACGGCTCCAGTGGGCTAAACATTACATGAAGACTGATTTCAAAACTGTTTTGTTCACGGATGAGTGCCGTGCAGCGCTCGATGGTCCAGATGCATGGAGTGGAGGATGGCTGGTTGATGGACACCCCACGCAAACACGGCTACAGCGCCAACAAAGAGGAGGTGGAGTAATGTTTTGGGCTGGAATCATGGGGAGAGAGATTGTCGGCCCCTTTAGGATCCCTGAAGGCGCTAAAGATGAACTCCATAATGTATGTGGATTTTCTCAAACAGCACTTCCTGCCATGGTTCAAGAAGAAGAACCGTGTATTTCACAGCAAGATCATTTTTTTGCATGATAATGCACCATCTCATGCTGCACATAAAACATCTGCATCTCTGGCTGATATGGGCATAAAAGGGGACAAACTTATGGTGTGACCCCCATGCTCCCCTGACCTCTACCCCATTCAGAACCTCTGGAGCATCATCAAAAGGAGTGTCTATGATGGCGGGAGGCAGTTCACATCTAAGCAACACCTCTGGGAGGGTATTCTGTCCTCATGCAAAACAATTGAAGCAGAAACCATCCAAAACCTGACAAATTCAATGGACGAGAGAGTTCAGAAGCTCCTTTCGAACAAGGGGTCCTATGTAAAATTGTAACATCACCTAGAATAAAGTTTTGAGTTGAAAACTGTTTGATTTCAGTTTCTAATAACCTGCTAATGCTTATAATTTCAAAAATGACCATTTTTTTGGTCTTTATTAAAATGAAAAGGTTGATCGAAAAGTTTGGGGGATCTAAGAGTGTGGCAACCCAGTAGTCATGATTACTTCGAATTCTGACAATATGAGGTTCATGTTGCAGGTAGTGCAGCAAGAAGGCACTTATGTGTCTTGCGCATCTTGGAGCCCCAAAATTATTTTCCGGGCTAGATGCAGCTAAAAATTATTATTAATTTTAAATCTGGTGGAGCTTAGTATAGATGGCCTAATAGGATCAGTGCTGCACACTGCTACAAAGCCCAAATTATTTTCCAGCCAAGATACAGATAAACATGATTAGTAATTTTAAATCTGGTGGAGCTTATTATAGATGGCCTAATAGAATCAGTGCTGCACACTGCTACAAAGCCCAAATTATTTTCCAGCCAAGATACAGATAAACATGATTAGTAATTTGAAAGCTTAAAACGGTTGGTAGGGTGATTTTAACCAATCATCAAGCTATTACTCTCCCCAGGATGACACAGGGGTAGAAAAGTCGTTTCGGATCCATGATTTGTTCATCTTTATGAACGTGAGTCTGTCTACATTATCAGTGGAGAGCCGCGTGCGCTTATCTGTCAGCACACCACCAGCAGCGCTGAACACATGTTCAGACAGAACGCTGGCTGCGGGGCATGACAAGATCTCCAAGGCGTAAGTGGCTAGCTCCGGCCATTTATCCAGATTGGAAGCCCAAAAAGAGCAAGGGTCCAGTGACACAGTCATGGCTTCAATGTTTACTTGGAGATACTCCTGTACCATCGTCTCTAGGCGTTGACTATGTGTCAGACTTCTTGTCTCCTGTGGCCTTGCAAAGGATGGGCTAAAAAAGTGGTGAAATGATTCCGCAAAATTGATGTTACCAGCAGATACTGTGGTTCTGTTACGGTTTGAGTGCTGAACACTTGACGGTCCCACGGTTGGCAAGTTGGAACTGTGAGATTCACTACGTGCACCACTGGTGTTTTGTGGAAAAGCACATGTAAGATTCTGCAACAGTCTCTGCTGATACTCCTGCATGCGTGCATCCCTTTCTATGGCAGGAATAATTTCGGCAAATTTACTTTTGTACCGGGGATCTAACAGTGTGGCAACCCAGTAGTCAGGATTATTTCTAATTCTCACAATTCGAGGGTCATGTTGCAGGTAGTGCAGCAAGAAGGCACTCATGTGTGTTGCGCATCCAGGAGCACCAAGTCCCTGTTGTGTTGGTGGCGAGGTAACAATCATGCTTCCTTCCTCTGTCCTCTCCCCCCAACCTCGCACAACAGAAATGTGATCAAGGTCTCCCTCATCTGATGAGTCTTCCATCAGTTCATCCTCCACTTCTTCCTGGGCTCCTGCACCTTCCTCACTAGTTTGGCTGCTACCATGCGCCCTGGTAAAACCATCTCCCCCACCCTCACATGCCTGCCGCCTTGGTGCTGCCGACCGTCTGGACCTTGCAGATGTTAGCCCTTCCGCATACAACTCCTCCTCCTCTACTTCCTCCACCTCCTCATGTGCCACCACCTGACTCCGAATTCTGTTTAACATGTGCTCCAGCATGTAAATCACCGGAATAGTCATTCTGATAATGGCATCGTCAGCACTAAACATCTTTGTCGCCATTTCAAAACTGTGCAGAAGGGTGCATAGGTCCCTGATCTGAGACCACTCCTCCAGCGTGATTTGCCCCACCTCTGGATCTCGTTGGCCCAGGCTATACGTCAGAACGTATTGCACCAGGGCTTGTCGGTGCTGCCACAGTCGCTGCAACATGTGCAGAGTTGAATTCCACCGGGTAGGCACATCGCATTTTAGCCGGTGAAGTGGCAGGCCCAACGACTTCTGTAGAGATGTAAGTCGCTGAGCTGCGGGATGCGAACGGCGGAAGTGAGCACACAGCGACCGTGCCCTCTGCAGAAGGCCATCTAGTCTGGGATAGTGGGCTAAAAATTGCTGGACAACCAGGTTCAACACGTGAGCCATACAAGGCACGTGTGTGACATTGCCCCGGCGAAGGGCCGCACCCAGGTTTGCAGCATTGTCGCACACGGCCTTCCCTGGTTTCAGGTCCAGTGGAGACAACCATTCATGAAATTGGTTCTCCAGAGCTGACCACAACTCCTCAGCTGTGTGACTCACATTTCCCAGACATTTCAAAGTAAAAACCGCCTGATGACGTTGAGCCCTACTGCCAGCATAGTAAGGAGGTGTGCAGGATCCCTTCTGCGCAGTTAGAAAGCTTGTGGCATGACCAGACAGGCTTTGGGTGCAGGTGGAAGACCGAGAGGAGGTTGAGGAGGCAGAAGCAGTGGAGGAACTTTGACATAAAGAGGATTGACGCACAACTCGTGGGGACGGCAAGACTTGGACAGCAGCCCCTTGTCCTGCTGTCACCATAGTTACCCAGTGCCCAGTCAGCGACATGTAACGCCCCTGTCCATGCCTACTCGTTCAAGTGTCTGTGGTGAAATGCACCCTGTCACACACAGAGTTTCTCAAAGAAGCGGTGATGTTGTGTGCGACATGCTGGTGGAGCGCAGGCACACCTTTCTTTGAGAAGTAGTGCCGACTGGGCATCTGGTACTGGGGCACTGCGACGGACATAAGGTCTCGAAAATCCACTGTGTCCACCAGGCGGAAAGGCAGCATTTCTGTAGCCAAGAGCTTGCAGATGGTGAAATTCAACCACTTAGCTTTCTCATGGCTAGGAGGAAATGGTCTTTTACTTGTCCACATCTGAGGGACCGAGGGCTGGCTATTGTGCTTAGACGGGGTTGATAAGGGTGTCCCCGGCAAACTGCCGGTCTGTGAGGAAGATGCAGGCGGACATGTTAGGTTGCCTTGATCCAAAGGTGGTGCTATCGATGTCGGACAGCGCTCAACACCAGCTGGTGTTACCACCTCCAAAGAAAAATGATGACCTGCCAATCACGCTGGCTGTTGCGGGTAAAGAGGTGGCAGGTCTGCGCCCCAAAACAGGTGTGACTGCTGTCCCCCCAGTCACAGAGGATGAAGAGGCCGCGGATGCACAAGATATGGCAGACGGTGGTTGGCCCGGCCGGCTAGGCCGCATTGTAGCACACTGAGCTTCCCACTGCAACTTATGCTTCATGTCCATGTGCCGGTTCATGCATGAAGTACTCAAACGATGTATTTTTTGGCCTCTACTTAGCTTTTGCTGACAAATGTTACAGATAACACGAGTTGGGTCATCTTTATCGATCTGAAAAAATGCCCAGGCTATGCAAGGCTTAGCACCCATGCGACCTGAAGAGCCACCACGACTTGTGGTGAGAGGCAGAGTTGTGTTTGAGGATGCAGTTGTTGACGTGCTTTCAGTACTACGTCTCTGTCCAGGAAGGCGCAACCTCACCTCGTCGTCACTAGCATCTTCCTCCACCTCCTCTGCTGACCTCATTTCTTGGCTGACTGTGGGTTGACAGTAAGTGGGATCTCCAACCTCATCATCATCACCCTGTGCGTTATCACACCCGTCGTCCTCAGAGCCAACCTGTTCCTGCCCTGACAAAAAACTAAAGTTGTCGCTCCAATCAGGTATTTGAGTCTCATCATCGTCTTCCTCATTGTCTCCACCAACAGGAGTTACAGTTTGGGAATGAGGGTCTACATTATGGTCAGAACCTTCTGCGTCTGGTCCTGGATCCGACTCATAAAGATTCTGGGCATCAGTGCAGATCATTTCCTCATCTGGATTCATAGAAGCGCTGGAGTCGACCTCTGATTCCCAGGCTATAGTATGAGTAAACAGCTCTGCAGACTCAACCATCTGTTCTACCTCATACTCAGACGGGCAGCTGGAGATTTGGGAGCTGTGAGGAAGCAAGTGCGATTGGGGTGACACCTTTGAGGACTGGAGTATTTGTGATGTTGAAGTTGATGTGGAGGAGAGCCCACTTAAAGGAGCACTTGATATCCGTTGAAGCACCTGCTGTTTTTGTGCCTCATCTGGAATTTGTAGCGATTGGCGTAGCCGTAAGAAAGGGATCTTATCACATTGTCCGCTAAAAGAAGTAGACATTTTAGTTTGGCTGGAAGATGGTCTTTCTTCTGCAGATGTTACTGTTGCTTTAACACCTACCCCACGGACACAACCTTTTTTCCCCTTCCCAACACGCCTATTCCCCTTTCCACCAGCAGCAGGCCTTTTTCCACTCATTTTGGTGGTTAACTAATTCACAACTCTGGAGTTGTTTGCACAAAAAAACAATGGATGGGAACAGAGCAGAGCTGAGTGGCCAAACTGTGGTATTAGGCCAAAACTATTGGCTGGGTTAGATGGAGAAAAAAATTATATTCGATTTGCAACCTGATGGAGGTCAGTATAGATGGACTAATAGAACAAGTCCCACACACAGCTAGAAGCCCAAATATTTTTTCAGAGGTAGATGCAGAAAAAAAATATATTCAGTTTGCAACCTGATGGAGGTCAGTATAGATGGACTAATAGAGAAAGTCCCACACACTGCTAGAAGGCCAAATATTTTTTCAGAGCTAGATGCAGACAAAAAATTATTTTGAATTTGCAACCTGATGGAGGTCAGTATAGATGGACTAATAGAGAAAGTCCCACACACTGCTAGAAGGCCAAATATTTTTTCAGAGCTAGATGCAGAAAAAAATTATATTCAGTTTGCAACCTGTTGGAGGTCAGTATAGATGGACTAATAGAACAAGTCCCACACACAGCTAGAAGCCCAAATATTTTTTCAGAGGTAGATGCAGAAAAAAATTATATTCTGTTTGCAACCTGATGGAGGTCTGTATAGATGGATTAATAGAACAAGTCCCACACACAGCTAGAAGCCCAATATTTTTTCAGAGGTAGATGCAGAAAAAAAATTATTTTTAATTTGCAACCTGATGGAGGTCAGTATAGATGGACTAATAGAGAAAGTCCCACACACTGCTAGAAGGCCAAATATTTTTTCAAAGCTAGATGCAGAAAAAAATTATATTCAGTTTGCAACCTGATGGAGGTCAGTATAGATGGACTAATAGAGCAAGTCCCACACACAGCTAGAAGCCCAAATATTTTTTCAGAGGTAGATGCAGATAAAAATTATTTTTAATTTGCTACCTGATGGAGGTCAGTATAGATGGACTAATAGAACAAGTCCCACACACTGCTAGAAGGCCAAATATTTTTTCAGATCTAGATGCAGATAAAAATTATTTTTAATTTGCAACCTGATGGAGGTCAGTATAGATGGACTAATAGAGAAAGTCCCACACACTGCTAGAAGGCCAAATATTTTTTCAGATCTAGATGCAGATAAAAATTATTTTTAATTTGCAACCTGATGGAGGTCAGTATAGATGGACTAATAGAACAAGTCCCACACACTGCTAGAAGGCCAAATATTTTTTCAGAGCTAGATGCAGAAAAAAATTATATACAGTTTGCAACCTGATGGAGGTCAGTATAGATGGACTAATAGAACAAGTCCCACACACTGCTAGAAGCCCAAATATTTTTTCAGAGCTAGATGCAGAAAAAAATTATATTCAATTTGCAACCTGATGGAGGTCAGTATAGATGGACTAATAGAATGATGCTATGCCCAAAAGATTTTACTTCACTAGCTGCAGTAAAAAAATTGGTATTCTATACACAGGTGGTATATCTTGCAACACAGATAGGCTACTCCACTGACTAACACACTCTGCAATAGGCCAAAAAGGATTAGCTTTGCTAGATTCAGCCAAATGCTGTGAAAAAAACTTGCACAGCACTGGCACAGACCTGCCTGGCAAAAACTGATAGGAACTGATGTAACCTAGTCCTGAAAAGGACTGCAATTACAATTAGTCTTTACTCCCACAATCTATCTATTTAAGAGCACAGACCTGCCTGATAAAAGTCGTAGGAAATGCTGTAACCTAGTCCTTAAAAGGAGTGCAATCACAACTATTCCCTACTCCCAAGCTATCTGTAGATTTGTGCGAAAATTGGCTTGAAATTAACAAGGTATAGCGCACACAGCAACAGCGGTGCCGTCTAATACGCAGCTACAGCAGTGAGAAAATGGTGGCGACGGGGAAAATGGCTTGGTCTTATAGGGCAAGGACATGTGACATACACTGCCAATGACACATGCCCTTGCTTGTGTGAAAAACAGCACTTCGCTCCGTGTGTGCGCTGCTGATAGGCTGACAGACTGCACCTCCCCACAGCAAATGCGGGAAAGAGAAAAAAAAATGGAGATCTTCATTATTCCTGCAGAGATCCATCCCCTGCCCCTCCCCCCACCCCGCTGTACACTCAAACTGCGTATTAACATTAATTTTCATCATTACTGAGAAAAAATCCAGTTATGATTTTGGTGCACGAACAGTTATCGAACATAACCTCGAACAGCCGAATTTTTCTCAAATCGTTCGTGTTCGCCGAACGGCTCGAACACCGCCCAAAACAGCTCGAATTTGAGATTGGCGAACAGTTCGAGTAGAACAACGCTCATCTCTAGTCCTAAAGCCAAATTGGATATAATTCCACACCAAACCTAAAAAAGGGGGTGGACAAAAGTATTGGCACTGTTTGAAAAATCATGTGATGCTTCTCTAATTCGTGTAATTAACAGCACCTGTAACTTACCTGTGGCACCTAACAGGTGTTGGCAATAACTAAATCACACTTGCAGCCAGTTAACATGGATTAAAGTTGACTCAACCTCTGTCCTGTGTCCTTGTGTGTACTACATTGAGCATGGAGAAAAGAAAGAAGACCAAAGAACTGTCTGAGGACTTGAGAAACCAAATTGTGGGGAAGCATGAGCAATCTCAAGGCTACAAGTCCATCTCCAAAGACCTGAATGTTCCTGTGTCTTCCGTGCGCAGTGTCATCAAGAAGTTTAAAGCCCATGGCACTGTGGCTAACCTCCCTAGATGTGGACGGAAAAGAAAAATTGACGAGAGATTTCAACGCAAGATTGTGCGGATGGTGGATAAAGAACCTCGACTAACATCCAAACAAGTTCAAGCTGCCCTGCAGTCCGAGGGTACAACAGTGTCAACCCGTACTATCCGTCGGCGTCTGAATGAAAAGAGACTGTATGGTAGGATACCCAGGAAGACCCCACTTCTTATCCCGAGACATAAAAAAGCCAGGCTGGAGTTTGCCAAAACTTACCTGAGAAAGCCTAAAACGTTTTGGAAGAATGTTCTCTGGTCAGATGAGACAAAAGTAGAGCTTTTTGGGAAAAAGCATCAACATAGAGTGTACAGGAAAAAAAAAGAGGCATTCAAAGAAAAGAACACGGTCCCTACAGTCAAACATGGCGGAGGTTCCCTGATGTTTTGGGGTTGCTTTGCTGCCTCTGGCACTGGACTGCTTGACCGTGTGCATGGCATTATGAAGTCTGAAGACTACCAACAAATTTTGCAGCATAATGTAGGGCCCAGTGTGAGAAAGCTGGGTCTCCCTCAGAGGTCATGGGTCTTCCAGCAGGACAATGACCCAAAACACACTTCCGAAAGCACTATAAAATGATTTGAGAGAAAGCACTGGAGACTTCTAAGGTGGCCAGCAATGAGTCCAGACCTGAATCCCATAGAACACCTGTGGAGAGATCTCAAAATGGCAGTTTGGAGAAGGCACCCTTCAAATATCAGGGACCTGGAGCAGTTTGCCAAAGAAGAATGGTCTACAATTCCAGCAGAGCATTGTAAGAAACTCATTGATGGTTACCGGAAGCGGTTGTTCACAGTTATTTTGGCTAAAGGTTGTGCAACCAAGTATTAGGCTGAGGGTGTCAATACTTTTGTCTGGCAAATTTTGGAGTTTTGTGTGAAATGATCAATGATTTGATTTTTGCTTCATTCTCTTTTGTGTTTTTTCCTTGCAAGAAAATTAAATGAAGATAATAATACCAAAGAATTTGTGATTGCAATCATTTTCAGGAAGAAGCTGAGTATTATCTGACAGAATTGCAGGGGTGCCAATACTTTTGGCCACCACTGTATATATTGAAAAAAAAATGGGAGTAACCTGCTAACAGATTCTCTTTAAAGAATGTTGCAATGTGATACTTACAATAAAACTAATGAAAAGATTATTTATCGATAATATTAATATCATTATGTGATAAACTCCATACTGAAAATTATAAGAATATTAGAATCCACCAAGGAGCTCGATGTGAATATGAAATGATAAGGCCGAGCACAGACCATGAACGGACAATGGGGCTCATGCTTTATAATTTACAGAAATATTCTTTTAAATAAACACCTCCAGCAGCTGAGGTGTATTATGAGGTTCTGCAGCAGCTGAGGTGTATTATGAGGTTCTGCAGCAGCTGAGGTGTATTATGAGGTTCTGCAGCAGCTGTGGTGTATTATGAGGTTCTGCAGCAGCTGAGGTGAATTATGATGTTCTACAGCAGTGGAGGTGTATTATGAGGTTCTGCAGCAGCTGAGGTGAATTATGATGTTCTACAGCAGTGGAGGTGTATTATGAGGTTCTGTAGCAGCTGAGGTGTATTATGAGGTTCTGCAGCAGCTGAGGTGTATTATGAGGTTCTGCAGCAGCGGATGTTTATTATGAGGTTCTGCAGCAGCTGAGGTGTATTATGAGGTTCTGCAGCAGCTGAGGTGTATTATGAGGTTCTGCCGCAGCTGTGGTGTATTATGAGGTTCTGCAGCAGCTGAGGTGAATTATGATGTTCTACAGCAGTGGATGTTTATTATGAGGTTCTGCAGCAGCTGAGGTGTATTATGAGGTTCTGCAGCAGCTGAGGTGTATTATGAGGTTCTGCAGCAGCTGAGGTGTATTATGAGGTTCTGCAGCAGCTGAGGTGAATTATGATGTTCTACAGCAGTGGAGGTGTATTATGAGGTTCTGCAGCAGCTGAGGTGAATTATGATGTTCTACAGCAGTGGAGGTGTATTATGAGGTTCTGTAGCAGCTGAGGTGTATTATGAGGTTCTGCAGCAGCTGAGGTGTATTATGAGGTTCTGCAGCAGCGGATGTTTATTATGAGGTTCTGCAGCAGCTGAGGTGTATTATGAGGTTCTGCAGCAGCTGAGGTGTATTATGAGGTTCTGCAGCAGCTGTGGTGTATTATGAGGTTCTGCAGCAGCTGAGGTGAATTATGATGTTCTACAGCAGTGGATGTTTATTATGAGGTTCTGCAGCAGCTGAGGTGTATTATGAGGTTCTGCAGCAGCTGTGGTGTATTATGAGGTTCTGCAGCAGCTGAGGTGAATTATGATGTTCTGCAGCAGTGGAGGTTTATTATGAGGTTCTGCAGCAGCTGAGGTGTATTATGAGGTTCTGCAGCAGCTGAGGTGTATTATGAGGCTCTGCAGCAGCTGAGGTGTATTATGAGGTTCTGCAGCAGCTGAGGTGTATTATGAGGTTCTGCAGCAGCTGAGGTGTATTATGAGGCTCTGCAGCAGCTGAGGTGTATTATGAGGTTCTGCAGCAGCTGAGCTGTATTATGAGGTTCTGCAGCAGCTGAGGTGTATTATGAGGTTCTGCAGCAGCTGAGGTGTATTATGAGGTTCTGCAGCAGCTGAGGTGAATTATGATGTTCTGCAGCAGTGGAGGTTTATTATGAGGTTCTGCAGCAGCGGATGTTTATTATGAGGTTCTGCAGCAGCTGAGGTGTATTATGAGGTTCTGCAGCAGCTGAGGTGTATTATGAGGCTCTGCAGCAGCTGAGGTGTATTATGAGGTTCTGCAGCAGCTGAGGTGTATTATGAGGCTCTGCAGCAGCTGAGGTGTATTATGAGGTTCTGCAGCAGCTGAGCTGTATTATGAGGTTCTGCAGCAGCTGAGGTGTATTATGAGGTTCTGCAGCAGCTGAGGTGTATTATGATGTTCTGCAGCAGCTGAGGTGAATTATGATGTTCTGCAGCAGTGGAGGTTTATCATGATGTTCTGCAGCAGCGGATGTTTATTATGAGGTTCTGCAGCAGCTGAGGTGTATTATGAGGTTCTGCAGCAGCTGAGGTGTATTATGAGGTTCTGCAGCAGCTGAGGTGTATTATGAGGCTCTGCAGCAGCTGAGGTGTATTATGAGGTTCTGCAGCAGCTGAGGTGTATTATGAGGTTCTGCAGCAGCTGAGGGGAATTATGATGTTCTACAGCAGTGGAGGTGTATTATGAGGTTCTGCAGCAGCTGAGGTGAATTATGATGTTCTACAGCAGTGGAGGTGTATTATGAGGTTCTGTAGCAGCTGAGGTGTATTATGAGGTTCTGCAGCAGCTGAGGTGTATTATGAGTTTCTGCAGCAGCTGAGGTGTATTATGAGGTTCTGCAGCAGCTGTGGTGAATTATGATGTTCTACAGCAGTGGAGGTGTATTATGAGGTTCTGTAGCAGCTGAGGTGTATTTTGAGGTTCTGCAGCAGCTGAGGTGTATTATGAGGTTCTGCAGCAGCGGATGTTTATTTTGAGGTTCTGCAGCAGCTGAGGTGTATTATGAGGTTCTGCAGCAGCGGATGTTTATTTTGAGGTTCTGCAGCAGCTGAGGTGTATTATGAGGTTTTGCAGCAGCTGAGGTGTATTATGAGGTTCTGCAGCAGCTGTGGTGTATTATGAGGTTCTGCAGCAGCTGAGGTGAATTATGATGTTCTACAGCAGTGGATGTTTATTATGAGGTTCTGCAGCAGCTGAGGTGTATTATGAGGTTCTGCAGCAGCTGAGGTGTATTATGAGGTTCTGCAGCAGCTGTGGTGTATTATGAGGTTCTGCAGCAGCTGAGGTGAATTATGATGTTCTGCAGCAGTGGAGGTTTATTATGAGGTTCTGCAGCAGCGGATGTTTATTATGAGGTTCTGCAGCAGCTGAGGTGTATTATGAGGTTCTGCAGCAGCTGAGGTGTATTATGAGGCTCTGCAGCAGCTGAGGTGTATTATGAGGTTCTGCAGCAGCTGAGGTGTATTATGAGGCTCTGCAGCAGCTGAGGTGTATTATGAGGTTCTGCAGCAGCTGAGCTGTATTATGAGGTTCTGCAGCAGCTGAGGTGTATTATGAGGTTCTGCAGCAGCTGAGGTGTATTATGATGTTCTGCAGCAGCTGAGGTGAATTATGATGTTCTGCAGCAGTGGAGGTTTATCATGATGTTCTGCAGCAGCGGATGTTTATTATGAGGTTCTGCAGCAGCTGAGGTGTATTATGAGGTTCTGCAGCAGCTGAGGTGTATTATGAGGTTCTGCAGCAGCTGAGGTGTATTATGAGGCTCTGCAGCAGCTGAGGTGTATTATGAGGTTCTGCAGCAGCTGAGGTGTATTATGAGGTTCTGCAGCAGCTGAGGTGTATTATGAGGTTCTGCAGCAGCTGAGGTGTATTATGAGGTTCTGCAGCAGCTGAGGTGTATTATGAGGTTCTGCAGCAGCTGAGGGGAATTATGATGCTCTGCAGCAGTGGAGGTTTATTATGAGGTTCTGCAGCAGCGGATGTTTATTATGAGGTTCTGCAGCAGCTGAGGTGTATTATGATGTTCTGCAGCAGCTGAGCTGTATTATGAGGTTCTGCAGCTGCTGAGGTGTATTATGAGGTTCTGCAGCAGCTGAGGTGTATTATGAGGCTCTGCAGCAGCTGAGGTGTATTATGAGGTTCTGCAGCAGCTGAGGTGTATTATGAGGTTCTGCAGCAGCTGAGGTGTATTATGAGGTTCTGCAGCAGCTGAGGTGTACAGTCATGGCCAAAAGTTTTGAGAATGACACCAAAATGATATTTTCACATGATCTGCTGGCCTCTGGTTTTTATTAGTGTTTGTCTGATGTTTATATCACATACAGAAATATAATTGCAATCATATTATGAGTACCAATAAGTTATATTGACAGTTAGGCTGTGTGCCCACGTAGCATTTTTCAAGCGTATATGCTGCGGAATTTCCGCAGCGTAAACGCTTGAAAAACGCATGTATATCCGCACCCCATGGTCCCCAATGGCATTCCGCAATGTCAATGCCCATGCTGCGGATTTTTCCGCAGCGTATATGCTGCGGTCAAAAATCCGCAGCATGTTCATTAATTTTGCGGAAGCGCAGCGGAATCAATGTGCGGATGGTACCCAAGTCAGGATGAGAGGAGACTCTCATCCAGACCTGGGTACCAAAGAACCTGTAAAAAAAAGAATAAAATAAAGTTTATACTTATCTTCTGATGTTTTCCCTCCGTCGCGCTGTTGTCTGAAGGACCTGCCACGTCATTGAGTCATGTGACCCACCACATGACTCAATGACGTCACCGCAGGTCCTGCACACAACAGCGTGAGCCGCTCAAGCCTCCGGACGGGGCAGAGAATGCATCAGAAGGTGAGTATAAAGTTTATTTTTTTATTTTTTACCATTCTGAACAAGTTGTCAAGCACTTTTCCAAGTGATGCTTGGAGAAGTGCTTGATAACCCGCATGCGGAAATGCATGCAAAGACGCCTCACAAACGCTTCTACCTGGCGGGAAAACCGCATGTAATATCCGCATTCGATTTTCCCACCAGGGAGAAGCGTAAAAAATATGCTTCAGGTCCGCAACGTGGGCACATAGCCTCAGAATGAGTTAATGCAGCAAGTCAATATTTGCAGTGTTGCCCCTTCTTCTTCAAGACCTCTGTAATTCTCCTTGGCATGCTCTCAATCAACTTTTGGACCAAATCCTGACTGATAGCAGTCCATTCTTGCATAATCAATGCTTGCATTTTGCCAGAATTTGTTGGTTTTTGTTTGTCCACCCGTCTCTTGATGATTGACCACAAGTTCTCAATGGGATTAAGATCTGGGGAGTTTCCAGGCCATGGACCCAAAATCTCTATGTTTTGTTCCATGAGCCATTTAGTTATCACCTTTGCTTTATGGCAAGGTGCTCCATCATGCTGGAAAAGGCATTGTTGGGCGCCAAACTGCTCTTGGACGGTTGGGAGAAGTTGCTCTTGGAGGACATTCTGGTACCATTCTTTATTCATGGCTGTGGTTTTAGGCAAGACTGTGAGTGAGCCGATTCCCTTGGCTGAGAAGCAACCCCACACATGAATGGTTTCAGGATGCTTTACAGTTGGCATGAGACAAGACTGGTGGTAGCGCTCACCTCTTCTTCTCCGAATAAGCTGTTTTCCAGATGTCCCAAACAATCGAAAAGGGGATTCATCAGAGAAAATGACTTTGCCCCAGTCCTCAGCAGTCCACTCCCTGTACCTTTTGCAGAATATCAGTCGGTCCCTGATGTTTTTTCTGGAGAGAAGTGGCTTCTTTGCTGCCCTCCTTGAAACCAGCCCTTGCTCAAAGAGTCTCCGCCTCACAGTGCGTGCAGAAGCACTCACACCAGCCTGCTGCCATTCCTGAGCAAGCTCGGCACTGCTGTTAGTCCGATCCCGCAGCTGAAACAGTTTTAAGATACGGTCCTGGCGCTTGCTGGTCTTTCTTGGGCGCCCTGGAGCCTTTTTGACAACAATGGAAGCTCTCTCCTTGAAGTTCTTGATGATACGATAGATTGTTGACTGAGGTGCAATCTTTGTAGCTGCGATACTTTTCCCTGTTAGGCCATTTTTGTGCAGTGCAATGATGGCTGCACGTGTTTCTTTAGAGATAACCATGGTTAACTGAAGAGAAACAATGATACCAAGAACTAGCCTCCTTTTAAAGTGTCCAGTGATGTCATTCTTACTTAATCATGACTGATTGATCGTCAGCCCTGTCCTCATCAACACCCACACCTGTGTTAATGGATCAATCACTAAAACGATGTTAGCTGCTCCTTTTAAGGCAGGACTGCAATGATGTTGAAATGTGTTTTGGGGGTTAAAGGTCATTTTCTGGGCAAATATTGACTTTGCAAGTACAGTAATTGCTGTTAAGCTGATCAGTCTTTGACATTCAGGAGTATATGCAAATTGCCATTACAAAAAATGAAGCAGTAAACTTTGGAAAAATTACTATTTGTCTCATTCTCAATACTTTTGGCCATGACTGTATTATGAGGTTCTGCAGCAGCTGAGGTGTATTATGAGGTTCTGCAGCAGCTGAGGTGTATTATGAGCCTCTGCAGCAGCTGAGGTGTATTATGAGGTTCTGCAGCAGCTGAGGTATATTATGAGGTTCTGCAGCAGCTGAGGTGTATTATGAGGTTCTGCAGCAGCTGAGGTATATTATGAGGTTCTGCAGCAGCTGAGGTGTATTATGATGTTTTGCAGCAGCTGAGGTATATTATGAGGTTCTGCAGCAGCTGAGGTGTATTATGATGTTCTGCAGCAGCTGTGGTGTATTATTAGGTTCTGCAGCAGCTGAGGTGTATTATGATGTTCTGCAGCAGCTGAGGTGTATTATGAGGTTCTGCAGCAGCTGAAGTGTATTATGAGGTTCTGCAGCAGATGAGGTGTAATATGAGGTTCTGCAGCAGTTGAGTTGAATTACGATGTTCTGCAGCAGCTGAGGTGTATTATGATGCTCTGCAGCAGTTGAGGTGTATTATGATGTTCTGCAGCAGCTGAGTTGTATTATGAGGTTCTGCAGCAGCTGAGGTGTATTATGATGTTCAGCAGCAGCTGAGGTGTATTATGATGTTCTGCAGCAGTGGAGGTTTATTATGATGTTCTGCAGCAGCTGAGGTGAATTATGAGGTTCTGCAGCAGTGGATGTTTATTATGAGGTTCTGCAGCAGCTGAGGTGTATTATGAGCTTCTGCAGCAGCTGAGGTGTATTATGAGGCTCTGCAGCAGCTGAGGTGTATTATGATGTTCTGCAGCAGCTGAGGTGTATTATGATGTTCTGCAGCAGCTGAGGTGTATTATGAGGTTCTGCAGCAGCTGAGGTGTATTATGAGGTTCTGCCGCAGCTGAGGTGTATTATGAGGTTCTGCAGCAGCTGAGGTTTATTATGAGGTTCTGCTGCAGCTGAGGTTTATTATGAGGTTCGGCAGCAGCTGAGTTTATTACTAGGTTCTGCAGCAGCTGAGGTGTATTATGATGTTCTGCAGCAGCTGAGGTGTATTATGATGTTCTGCAGCAGCCGAGGTGTATTATGATGTTCTGCAGCAGCTGAGGTGTATTATGATGTTCTGCAGCAGCCGAGGTGTATTATGATGTTCTGCAGCAGCTGAGGTGTATTATGATGTTCTGCAGCAGCTGATGTGTATTATGATGTTCTGCAGCAGCTGAGGTGTACTATGATGTTCTGCAGCAGCTGAGGTGTATTATGAGGTTCTGCAGCAGCTGAGGTGTATTATGAGGTTCTGCCGCAGCTGAGGTGTATTATGAGGTTATGCAGCAGCTACGGTTTATTATGAGGTTCTGCTGCAGCTACGGTGTATTATGAGGCACTGCAGCAGCTGAGGTGTATTATGAGGTTCTGCAGCAGCTGAGGTTTATTATGAGGTTCTGCAGCAGCTGAGGTGCATTATGAAGTTCTGCAGCAGCTGAGGTGTATTATGAGGTTCTGCAGCAGCTGAGGTGTATTATGATGTTCTGCAGCAGCTGAGGTGTATTATGAGGTTCTGCTGCAGCTGAGTTGTATTATGGTGTTCTGCAGCAGCTGAGGTGTATTATGAGGTTCTGCCGCAGCTGAGGTATATTATGAGGTTCTGCAGCAGCTGAGGTGTATTATGATGTTCTGCAGCAGCTGAGGTGTTTATTATGATGTTCTGCAGCAGCTGAGTTCTATATTATGATGTTCTGCCGCAGCTGAGGTGTATTATGAGGTTCTGCAGCAGCTGAGGTGTATTATGAGGTTCTGCAGCAGCTGAGGTTTATTATGAGGTTCTGCTGCAGCTGAGGTGTATTATGAGGTTCTGCAGCAGCTGAGGTGTATTATGAGGTTCTGCAGCAGCTGAGGTGTATTATGATGTTCTGCAGCAGCTGAGGTGTATTATGAAGTTCTGCAGCAGCTGAGGTGTATTATGAGGTTCTGCAGTAGCTGAGGTGTATTATGATGTTCTGCAGCAGCTGAGGTTTATTATGAGGTTCTGCTGCAGCTGAGGTGTATTATGATGTTCTGCAGCTGCTGAGGTGTATTATGAGGTTCTGCAGCAGCTGAGGTGTATTATGATGTTCAGCAGCAGCTGAGGTGTATTATGAGGTTCTGCCGCAGCTGAGGTGTATTATGAGGTTCTGCAGCAGCTGAGGTGTATTATGAGGTTCTGCAGCAGCTGAGGTGTGTTATGATGTTCTGCAGCAGTTGAGGTGTTTATTATGATGTTCTGCAGCAGCTGAGTTCTATATTATGATGTTCTGCAGCAGCTGAGTTGTTTATTATGATGTTCTGCAGCAGCTGAGTTCTATATTATGATGTTCTGCAGCAGCTGAGGTGCATTATGAGGTTCTGCAGCAGCTGAGGTATATTATGAGGTTCTGTAGCAGCTGAGGTGTATTATGAGGTTCTGCAGCAGCTGAGGTGTATTATGATGTTCTGCAGCAGCTGAGGTGTATTATGAGTTTCTGCAGCAGTTGAGGTGTATTATGAGGTTCTGCAGCAGCTAAGGTGTATTATGAGGTTCTGCAGCAGCTGAGGTGTATTATGAGGCTCTGCTGCAGCTGAGGTGTATTATGAGGTTCTGCAGCAGCTGAGGTGTATTATGGTATTCTGCCGCAGCTGGCTTCTATATTATGATGTTGATTATGAGTTGCATATTATGATATTCTGCAGCAGCTGAGGTCTATTATGATGTTCTGCAGCAGCTGAGGTGTTTATTATGATGTTCTGCAGCAGGTGAGTACTATATTATGATGTTCTGCAGCAGCTGAGTTCAATATTATGATGTTCTGCAGCAGCTGAGTTGTTTATTATGATGTTCTGTAGCAGCTGAGTTCTATATTATGATGTTCTGCAGCAGCTGAGTTGTTTATTATGATGTTCTGTAGCAGCTGAGTTGTTTATGATGTTCTGCAGCAGCTGTGTTCTATATTATGATGTTCTGCAGCAGCTGAGTTGTTTATTATGATGTTCTGCAGCAGCTGAGTTCTATATTATGATGTTCTGCAGCAGCTGAGTTGTTTATTATGATGTTCTGCAGCAGCTGAGTTCCATATTATGATATTCTGCAACAGCTGAGATGTATTATAACGTTCTGCAGCTATATATTATGATGTTCTGCAGCAGCTGAGTTGTTTATTATGATGTTCTGCAGCAGCTGAGTTCTATATTATGATGTTCTGCAGCAGCTGAGTTGTTTATTATGATGTTCTGCAGCAGCTGAGTTCCATATTATGATGTTCTGCAACAGCTGAGATGTATTATAACGTTCTGCAGCTATATATTATGATGTTCTGCAGCAGCTGAGTTGTTTATTATGATGTTCTGCAGCACCTGAGTTCTATATCATGATGTTCTGCAACAGCTGAGATGTGTATTATAACGTTCTGCAGCTATATATTATGATGTTCTGCAGCAGCAGAGACACCGATTTATAAAATGCACATTGCAGCTGCTGAAGAACCTCATCTTAAAGAGAAAGGGATCCGCGCACATCCGTCAATCAGTGGCAGTGTCTGGTGTTTTCGCAGCGCCGTTTATCTCCGTATAACGACCTTTACATAAATAATAATAACTCCATTGATACAATTAATCCCAGAGATCAGCACTGCATTGTCCCTACATTGATACATTGTTTCATCTCATCATCATCCTCACTTTCCTGGATTTTTTTCACTACAATGTGTCTTCTCCCCTCCTCTGTCATCACAGTTGTGTCTGTATCCTGCTGCAATCCATTGCACCAAAACCCATCCCCTATACTGGAATCTATATGATCCTGGATGTAGCAGTGCTGAAGATGTCAGGCTGCAATGTCTCCCTCCACCATGCATTCATCACATCTCCAGTGCATAGCATTATTCTAGCCTTATAGAGGGGGAGGACAGTGCAGCAGCCATTGCCTAGTCCTGGGTCATGTCTTGAGTATTTTCCCATTTTCTTGCAGACACTTTCAGAAGGATCCTGGCTGCCATCTATCTGCTGTGTAGCATACAGAAAAGAGTAAGTGAATTCCAGGACAGGCTTCTTTCCCTCTCAGCATGCAGTAGTAATGAGAGGCAGAGAAGCAAGGAGAGAGAAAGAGGAGGAGGGGAAACAGAGAGAGAGAGGAAGAGGAAGAGACTGATCCTCACAAGCTTTGCAAAGCCAAGACTGGGAGCAAGCATCTCCATCCAGGACCAGGATCCAGGGGCTTGTGTGACCCAGAAACTCTCCTGGATCAGCAGCTGGACTATATAACAAGGGAGGGAGGGATATGAGCCTGGAAGGGCTGTGACTAGGCGAATTACAACAGGAAGGGGATGAATGATTTTTTTTTTTTTTTTTGCATCCTTCAACCAGATCTGCCTCATTCAAAGAATGCAAGCACTGTCAGGTAAGCAGCACCTACTGCAAGCACTGTCAATGCCTATTATGTGGATTCCTCCCATAGCCAATGCATAGTGTCTCCAGTTTCTAATAGGGGTGGGGCAGAAGAAGGCTTCCCCCCCCCCACATACCTCCATCAGTCCCCTCTTCAGTCTGTAATTACAGAGTCATAGCCATTGCCCATCAAGCCTACTATTATTCTTTTTATTTATTTTTTGTATTTGTTTATTTATTATTTGGTTGTAATTTTTTTTTTAATTTATTATTTATTTATTATTTGGTTGTATTTATTTACGATTATTTTTTGCATTTATTTATGCACTATTATTATTATTTTTTTGCATTTATTTATTAGTATTTTTATTATTTATTTATTTTATTGCAGTGTTTTTTCAGTATCGAGAGAAAAGCAAAAAGTGCATGGGGTCTAATTGATTTAGGATGTAAATGAAAGCAGAAGATACATGTGTATCAAGAGCTGCAATCTGCAGCACCACAGTCCAGGCTGCTTTCAGGTGCAGGAGCTGCTGCTGCTCTTTGCTGCTTCTATCCCCCCCCCCTTCCTCCATCAACATCTGAGGATTAATCCTTTACTGACAAAAGGTACAAAGAAGAAAAAAGGGGAGGTATATTTAATTATGCATTGTTTCCTATGATGGGGGAATCCTTGCTGCATCCTACTCCTATTGACTAGGAGACCACCTACTGTGATACCCCCCCCCCCTCTGTGCAAAAGCGGGAACATGGATGAAGTCATATGTAATGATGTGACCTAAATTTGCACATTGCCTGTTGCCCTAGAATCAGGCTGGAATAGACAAGGTGCAGTCATATTTTGCAAAAAAAAAAGCTTCCTTCCTTTCTGACTGTATAGTGTTAAGGTAAGGTTATGACATTATTGACTCGCTAATTGCTGGCTGGACATACTAAGGAGACTGGGGGGTTTACACTTGGTCTCTGTTTACTATAGGGAGGAGGGGGAGATAGACTTTGTGATGTCCTGACACCTGGGAAAGACAATGAATGACCTAGAATCTGTGTACGGTATTGCCTAATTTTGCTGAAATTTTCATTTTACGCAATTTTTTACATTTCTTATTTTAATTTTTTTTTTCATTTTTATGCCTGTTTATCCATGCAGTCCTATCGCTTTTAGGATTTTTTGGTGCAGTGGTTGCAGCTGTGTCATAATATCCTCCGACCAGGCTATAGGATTGTCAGTGACTTTTTTTTTTTAGGAGAGTTTTTGAGGTTGCAGATTTTCTTAAAGAAAAAAAACTCAACAAAAACTCATTGTGGGAATGGAGCCTTATGGGCTGTAGACTGTTTGTACTGCATGACTGCAGATTGCTGTCCGCGGTGCTGAAAGGCAGCTTACTCTATCCATTATAGCCCAAATCACTGCAGGCGACCGCAGCTGGCGCCCGGGCATCTGCTTGCAATGGCAGAGCTCATATCACCTGTAGGATTTTTCCATGTAGTCTCCCATTTATCGGCAACCTGTAGCATGTTCGCCATCTACAATCCCATCAGTCTTAAAACCCCTTTTGTGCTTATCATAGCTCGGGAGTTTTTATCTGAAAGCCAATAGTCAACACAATTCCGCTTGCTCCATCAGCGCACGTTGCTATATCCTCTAAATGGACAGATACATATAGCATCAGCCATCATCTCCTTTATAACACAGTCAGCCACAATAACGGCTCCGCTCACTCAATGTAACAGAAGTTGCTTAGTCTTTAAGCCTATCCATTAAATGTCTGCTGGTAATACTGTCCATAGGCGAGGTCAGTATCCTGCACTGACTCCATGCACTACCAACAATATTCTATCTATCTCCTATCTATCTATCTATCTATCTATCTATCTATCTATCTATCTATCTATCTATCTATCCATCTATCTATCTGTTATCTATGTATATCTATCTATTATTTATCTATTATCTATCTCTTATCTATCTATCTATCTATCTATCTATCCCTCTATCTATCTCTCTCTATCTATCTATGTATTATCTATCTATCTATCTATTATCTATCTATCTATTATCTATCTATCTATCTGTCCACCACGGATCTATCCATTGCACTGCAGGTACATCACTTAACGTATTTTAACATACGGCGTATATTTATTATATTCTATTTATCTAGTTTAAAACAAAAAGGATTAAAGCAGCATGAAAAGTAGATATGAAATGTCAGCCTTCAGGTTGCGACCCAACAACCGCACCATGCAAAAATGAAAAAACATAGGCAGCACACATAGGATAGGTGTCCAAAAGTGCAGCAAGTTTTAATCAGCCCAGTTGGGTGATACTTACAACACTTTTGAATAACTATACTAAGTGTGCTGCCTATGCTTTTTAATTTTTATCTATCTATCCATCTATCTATCTATCATCTATCTATCTATTATCTATCTATCTATCTATCTATCTATCTATCTATCATCTATCTGTCATCTATCTATTATCTATCTATTTATCTATATACTCATTTATTCATCCATCCATCCATGCATTCCATGTTGGTATATCCATATATAGATCTGTCAATGTAATAGGTAATTGGGTAAATTGACCCATGTTGTCTAGCTATCTGTCTATCTATCTATCTAGCTATCTATCTATCTAGCTATCACTTTAGCTAATTTCTTTCTTTTCTTCCCTTTTCTTCTTGCCCTTCCTTCCTTTCCTTTTTTCCCTTCCGTTTCCTTCCTTTTCGTTTCCTTCCTTCCTTTCTCTTTCTTTCTTTCCTTTCTTTCCTTTCTTTCTTTACTTCCTTTCTGTTTCCTTCCTTCTTTCCTTCCTTTCTTTCTTTTCTTCCTTCCTTTTTCTCTCCTTCTTTCCTTCCTTCTTTTCCTTTTTTATTCCTTCCATTCCTATCCTTGCCTTCCTTTCTTTTTTCCCTTCCTTTCTTCCTCTCTATTTCCTTTCTTACTTTCTCTTTCCTTCCTTCCATTCACTTTTTTCCTTCCTTTCTTTTCTTCCTTCCTTCCTTTCTCTTTCCTTTTCCTTCCTTCCTTTTCTTCCTTCTTTTCTCTTTCCTTCCTTCTTTTCTTTTTCCTTCCTTCCTTTTCTTCCTTCCTTTCTCTTTCCTTCCTTTCCCTTCCCTTCTTTCTTTCCTTCCTTCTTTTCCCTTCCTTCCTTTCCCTTCCTTCCTTCTCTTCTTTCCTTTCCCTTCCTTCCTTCTCTTCCTTCCTTTCTCTTTCCTTCCTTCCTTTCCCTTCCTTCCTTTCCCTTTCTTTCTTTCCTTCCTTTCTCTTCCTTCCTTGCTTCTTTCCTTCCTTCCTTTCTTTCATTCACCTATCTTCATATCTCTGTCTCTCTGTCCCTCCCTCCGTCTGCCTGTCTATCTATCTCGTACCTTTCTCTCTGTCCATAGATCGTTCTATCCATCGGACTACCGATATCAGACCTCGGTCAGATCACACAAGGGGAATGACCCAACCGCGTATTCAGCTCTTCTATTTCTGTAATGGACACAGTATAAATTCCTTGTTATTTGACACAACGAATGGAATAATAACTCATGGAATAATCACTGTGCGCAGAAGATCAGTGTAGCGCTGCACCCCGCTCTGCTCCATCTGTACCTCTGCTATCTCCCCGCATTCGTATACACGCGGTATACACGGGGTATTCTTGTCCTGTCAGCTCAGTTAATCCAAATGAGTAAGTTTTGCTTCGGCTTCTGAATGAACGCGCTGAAGAATTATTCCCAGATTATTTTGACAGATGTGTTTTGTGTGTTGTCAGGCGGAGGGTTTTTGTTTTGCATTATGTGTCTTTTGTCTGGAGATTCCTCGCTGGCTTTTTGTGTCCTTGCTTTATAAACAAGATGACTTTATTTCATTTTTTTGGGGGTAAATTGTTCTATTTTATGCCTTTTGTTCTTTGGCTGCATGATACATTTGTAATCGTTAACCAATTACAGCCGCAGAAAACACAGACGAGCCGGCAATCAAGAGGGGCTTATTATTGGGAGTGCGGAGCGTCTTTTTTTTTTTTTTGGAGCCGGGATAATGAGAAATACACGTGACTATGGTTCTCAATGCAGATTTGTAGGGAAGTGGCAGATTTGGAGATACTGATAAAATAGTATCTGCAGAATATGTGATACCCAAAATGATCCCAAAACCAACCAGCTTAAAGGGGTTGTCCAGTCTTAAGCTAAAAGTCACCATGGTATTTCAGACTTGTGAATCCTCACAACGCGCGTCAGGGTTCTTCGCTGTCAGCGCCGGGAGTGGGTAGTCATGTGATCGCAAGTATGGAATATGCATACATCCAGTCACATTCCGACTAGACTGTTTTTGGGCTCGCTCAATATCCTTGCCTTGAGCGAGGCCTCACCCATCTAGTTGGAATGTGCATATTGCCCGATCCCGATGCCATCATCAGAGAATCCTCACAGTGTGCACTGTGATATGAGGATTCACAAGTCTGCAGTCACGTAGAGTGACTGCAAACTTGTAGCCTAAGACTGGACAACCCCTTTAAACCAACCATCCCCTAAAATCTTTCTTAAAGGGAAAGGGCACCTGTAAACATCTTCTAAAAGGATGCTGAGATTTTTTAACACAAGTCCCTGGTAGAGGACTTTGTCATGTGACTTTCTCCGATCACTAGGATCAGACTTCCATGGTTCTTTGTTTTCTGATGCGAATATCCAAAGGTTCATATTTGTCATTGCCGACTACAGGTTACTGATTGGAGATCTACAATGCAGGAGTTAAGGGGTAACTATACTTTCTAGTAACTTTTCAGAATAAGCTGTCATCTGTGTGTACATGGCCATTTTTGGCATTTTCTCCAGGTTTCCCTTCTTCTGTAGACTCTCTCTGATAATTTGCAATTATTACCTGAGCTGGTGGGAGGAGACAAACTGCTATGATGTCTCTCATACACTGCACAACACACAGAGAAAGGGCTCTTCATTCCTTAGTTAACATACAATCAGAAGCAGCAGCCTGGAAGACAATATACAGCAGTACTGAGCAGTGTAGATGTCTATCTATCTCTAGGATGAGATAAAAGACTTGTTAGAAAGCTCAGCATAATCTTTTTGCGTCTCCCTCTACCTGTTTTCTCACTCTGCTCCTCACTCCTCCTCCCCACTTCCTTATCTATTGTAAGGCAGCACTAGTCATCATAATGGGGGATACTCGCTGCACCGGGTAAATTAGGCACACGTGCAATGTCCTTCCGGTATTTTCTCAATACAGCAGTTTATTATCTTATCATAAACCGAATATCACACAGTCCTTCTTAGTATATCACCGGCATGTTTACACACTTCACATCCGGGAGTCTCTCAAGTAGCAGACAGGCCCAATTGGCCCAAGTTACAGCCTTCAGCAAGGTAATACTATAGCAATGTCTATATAAGTGTCCATATTACAAAGTGTATTACCTTTGCCTGGTTTAGTTGCTGCAGTCCATTTAATCCGCCACCACTGTGGCTTTAAGGCTTTCCCAGGTGGGGGTCTCTAGCCGTCGTCCCGTCTAAGGCTACTGGAATGTTTCACTCACACCCATCCTGTCTGCGCCTTTCCGGATTCTTCACCAAGCCGCTGCCTTCCAAGGCCACTGGCATCTACACAAGATCCAGGCTCGACCTTTCAGGCTGCCAGGCTTCACGGTATCACGGTGTCCCACACACACAGGGAACAGGCCTCACGCCCCTCTCACAGAACACCTGTCTCCCATCAAGCAGGGTTTATATATGCATCCCGTGCACACACACACACACACATACTGACAGGATCTTGCTGATGTCACAGTCATGTGATCAGACAGACATTCTGTGCGTGCAGGACCTGTGCTATGTCACAGTCATGTGACCAGTCACCTGAGGGGGAAGGTACATGGTCAGGTAAAACACATCCTGGACCATTACCGTAATGCCAGCAAGTCGCTGCATTACACTATCGAATATAATAGCTCTTCACTGTGCTGGCTGTCCATCTTAACCTGATCTAGACAGAGTTGAACCGTTTTGTCAGACTGGATGGCGAGTTCACGAAGCAGTTAGGGGAAGAAGATCTTTGATAAGATATTTTACAAAGTTTCTTAAATTTGCTGGTATTTATGATTTATGCAAAGTTCCGTGAAAGTATAATTCCACTTTAAATGGTACAGAACTCATAGTATGAACATGTACCAAAAATCAGCTCTTTCTTGGTTTCGTACAGAGCTCAAAGGCTTGTTACGTTAAGTTCTAGTCATTGATGAAGGTAAAGATTGATCTCTACTGATGACATCTTCTGAAATGTCTCTTGTACACCTTCCATAAGACAACGCTACTCTAAATAAGTCACGTGACGGCAAAATATCATGGTGGATAAACTTGTACATTTTAATTTATCAACCTTTGTTTCTTAGCCAACTCTTAGTCAAAGTTGATTGACTTTTGCTTTTTCCATGGAGAACGTAAATGCACATTGTTAAAATTGTAGGCAATATTTTATCTATGGCGTCCATAATGCCTTTTTTGGTGTAAAGTCATCTACGAAGTTTTTCGTTCATCCATGTCACGATATCTCCAGTAGGGCTAAGCCAACATTGGCTGGACATGTTTAGACATCTTGAAAAGTTTTCACGATTTATAAGATGGGCCACCTGGTCTTCCTTTAATAGGTGGGTCTATCAGCTCCAGTTTTGCTTTTCTTATCTAGATTTGCATCTAACTTTGATGCAAAACTTTTGCAATGGCTTAAAATTAGGCAAATAATGGGAACCCATCACATTGAACATGGCGTCGAATCTGGGCGTAGTATGTGACAAAGCAGAAGGAGCTGAAAGGACTTTTTTATAGTCTTATGGGGAAAGATTCAGTAGAACTTTTTTTTCTAGACTTAGGAGTCCTGTTAAAGACCACCCACTGGACTACTAACCTCAGAATTAAAATGAGTGAATTACAAGTTGTATTGGATCTTTTCCCAGCATGACCACAGATTCACTACATTCTTAACATGATCATCTTTTTTATTAAAAAAGCTGGTAGGATAAATTGTGAAACATCTCCTTAACGTCTAATTAAGTTGATTTCCTTGACCCTCATTTTAACCATCAAATAATTTATATACTGAGACTGCTATTTAAAGGGTCTGTCTGGTGAAAACAAGTTATCACCTATCCACTTAGGATAGCTGATAACTTACTGATCGGTAGGTGTCCGATCATTAGGACCTGCACCGATCGCCAGAATAGACAATGTTTATTCAAATTACAAAAATGGAGTGGCATTCATTCTCCATGGGACTTCGGGAAAAAGTTGAAGCAGCTCCATAGTGAATGAATAGAATAGTGAATATTCCATATAGAAAGAATAGAGTGGCAGTTGAGCATGCATACTGCTTCTCCATTCTAATGTGGATAAAAGTGTCCGTTCTGCAAATTAGTGCTGGTCCCAGCAGGTCGGACCACCACAGATCAACAAGTTATTCACCAAACAACCCCTTTTACTATGTCTAACACTAAGAAAGACCAGGGGTTAATAGTCACGTGCCTTCAGCCTTCTTCTTCCTTCTTCCTTCATCCTTCTTTTTCCTTCTTCGTTCTTCTTTCTTCTTCCTTCTTCATCTTCCTTCTTCTTACTTCTTGTTCTTTCTTCTCCTTCTTCTTCTCCTCCTTCTTCTCTTCCTTCTTCTCCTACTTCTTCTTCTACTTCCTCTCCTACTTCTTCTCCTCCTTCTTCTTCTCCTACTTCTTCTCTTCCTTCTTCTTCTCTTCCTTCCTCTTTTCCTCCTTCTTCTCTTACTTCTCTTCTTTCTTCTCCTTTTTTTCTTCTTCTTCTTCTTCTCCTTCTCCTTCTACTCCTCCATATTTTCCTTCTTCTCCTCCTTCTCCTCCTTCTTCTCCTTCTGCTCCTTCTTCTTCTTCTGCTCCTTCTCCTTCTTCTCCTCCTCTCCCTTCTTCTTCTTCCTTCTTATTCTTCTTTGTTCTTCCTTTTTTCTTCTTCCTTCTTCTTCTCGTTATAATTATGCTCCCCATCCTAGGGAGATCATCTTACAAAATGTTACAGCAATTTGATCTTGGTTGGATCTTCCCATTATTGGTCTTGTCTTATAGATCTTGCCTTTATTGGATTTACTATACTCATTAGTAGACATTTTAGACTATATTGGCAGCAAGGGATACATAAAATTCTTTCCTTCAATCTTTTTCTCTATGTTCTCATTCCTCCACTATACATACAAGTCAATGAAAGTGATTGCCTTGGACTAAAATAGTATTTGATCTTTTTTTTGATCTCCATCCCTTTCCATGTGTTGGGTCTAGTTTTGCAGCTCATTCCCATTGAAGTTGACATGTGCAATATCAAATACGGTCTATAAAATAGAGCGGCATTGGAGATTACTTTTTTTTCCCAATCTTGGACAACCCCTTTAAAATATATTGAGCTGGTCTAACTGTATGGTGATGCAACTACTTTGTGTTTGTTCGTAAACATAGAATTTATAGGAAAACAGTTGGCATACATGTAGTCAATAGTTTTCAGTAGTCCACCATTGAACGATGTATGGATCAATATTACCCATTTGGATAAGGTGAAGGGAACTGATCCCCTGCTTGATGTTTGTGAATACTCGTTTAGTGCTTTGTTCTTGTGGTTATTTTTTACATTAGTCTTTTTTTAGTTGTTTGTATGTATTTTAGTCATAGTGGGCATCGTATGCCGCGTTAAAGGGTTGTCCAGCCTTAGGCTACAAGTCTGCAGTCACTCTATGTGACTGCAGACTTGTGAATCCTCACATTGCACACAGTATGTACTGTGACGAGTCTCTAATGCCAGAGTCGGGAGCAGGCGGCTGGCAAGTATGCGATTTGCATACTTTCAGCCACATTCCGACTAGACGTGTCTGACCTCACTTACAACACTTGCATTGAGAGAGGTTGCGCATGCCTAGTCGGCATGTGACCGGCATGTATGCAAATTGCATACTTATTGCCTCTTGAGAAAGCCTTAGTATACATCGCGAAACGCGCGTTGAGGCTACCTCCAGCTCGCCTCCCCTGGCGCACACAACCCCATTTTTTCTGGTAAGGTTAAAAATTATACAATCCTTTTTGGCTCTGTCTTATGATACTTTAAACTATTTACCTATACCTTACCATGGTGATGTCTGCCTGCACTGCACTTTTTATAGTGCTATAATGTGAGGGATTTGTGTCTTGGGGTTTGTGGGTTTGGCTTTATTCACTGTCCGCTTTTGTTGGTTTCTTATCTACTCTTGTTTTGTATGCATTTATACTTGTAATTGATGAGTAATAACAAATAAAAATGTTATATACCATTTACTCCTGGTTCTCTTGGTATTCCAGACTTGTAGCCCAAGGTTGGACATCCCCCTTTAAGTGCTTTTTTGTGTTTTTGTACAGTGCACACAAAGCTCAGAAACATTTTTTGCATGTGTAATTATAGGGGTTGTCTCAACTTCAAAAATGGCTGCAATTACAAAGTGCTTGTAAAAACAACTTACTTTGTAATTTACCTTTTATTAAACATCCTCTCCGTTCTCAAGAACATAGGGATTTTTAATTTTATAATTTACGACACATTATCTAGGATACTATATACTTCTGCAGTCTGTGAGAGGTGGCCGGTTTCCCAGACAAGGAGCGTGCACTTGCAAGCACAGCTCTGGAGCCGGCTGGATTGCTCCTATGCTCCTCCCATGCTGCAGAGGTAAAGCTTCTTCTGCATGCAACTGTCATGTTCTTGGGTTCAAACACTTGAGCCTGTCTTTTGTGGTTGGCTTCTCTGTCTGCCGTGTCACAGTGGACACACCTTCTTCCAGGTGTTTAGGATCTGTTATTCTAACTGCAGTCGGTTAGGCATAACACAGGTGTTTTCATTTTGTGCCCTATCACCTTTTGGGTGCAGCTTTATATTCTGTCCCCTTGCTGGTATTTCCTGCTGTAGCTTAAAGCCAGTCAGTGAAATTCTAGCTAGGGTTTATCTCATACTTTACTCACTCTGGGATATTTTGTTTTTTTCAGCATACTTACCCTTTCATAGGTAATTCACACTCTGCTCTGCCCTCTGGTTCTTTAGGAGGAACATGAAGCGTTCGACGGCCTTTCAAGCAGCATGGGTCAGAGCTTCCATCTTCTAGTCTGTAGCCCTTCTCACGCAGGAATCATTAGGGACTGTGGGGTCAGGATCTATAGTCTGTACAGGAACTTGCAATTTTTTAGTTTGTTACCTATTTTCCCGGGGGAGCTGCTACACTATCATAACAGCAACATAGTAAAGTGCACAGTTCAGACCAGTGACATGACTGTGGTTCTGGTCCGATCTATCAATCTTCAGGAGCACACTGCACCCAGGCAAGTAGATAGCTGGGAGGCAAGGGAGCAGTGTGCTCCTGATGAATGAAAATTAGACAACTAATTTAATTGAGGAAAACTCAGAAAAATTGCTGTTTTTGAACAAAAAAATATTGTCTCTAATAGACTTTTATTGTAGCTTCAGTTTCCTTGTATTGAATACTTTGGCATTTTTTTATATGGCTGATTCAGGGTCTAGTACTAAATACATGTCAACCAGAAGTCTATGAGATATGGAGGTGAGATATGGTACGTCAGACCCGTACTCTTCATGCTTAGCAGAGCACCAGAGATATATTGTTCTGTACCCAGCACTTGGCCGAGCTGGTCATTGCTTGGTTATAGTTCACACTGCAGGGGCGCAGACAGTACCGCTATACACTGTATGCATTATACTACAGGAGACAGTCGGTGGTGTGTGGTAACCTTTCACATTTGTGCACATTGGGAAACATACACTGGTTTCTTACCTCTCCTGCTGAGCCGGTGATTTAGCAGCCATCTGTAGCTGTGCGACCATTTCTCATCATTACATCTGTCTATTACAGGCTTCCAGGTAGTTATAGGAGAACGTTTTATCCTTCAAATAAAAATGGAACATCAAAACGAAAGCCGGGTTTTTATTTCACATTTGTGCTGAAAGTATCAATGTATTTCTCTCCATCTTCGTGAAGCCTTACTCATCTTGTTTTTGCCAAATTTTCTTTCTTATTGCTATTTCTTTTCCTTCATTATTTCTTTCCTTTTTTCCCCATGATTTTATCTTTCTATTCTTTTTGCCTTCTCCTTCACCTCCCTTCTTTCTACTCTTTGTTTTCTTTTTTTCTTATTGGTCTACACTGTGTGCAGAATTATTAGGCAAATGCGTATTTTGATCACATGATACTTTTTATACATGTTGTCCTACTCCAAGCTGCATAGGCTTGAGAGCCAACTACCAATTAAGTAAATCTGGTGATGTGCATCTCTGTAATGAGGAGGGGTGTTGACTAATGACATCAACACCCTATATAAGGTGTGCTTAATTATTAGGCAACTTCCTTTCCTTTGGCAAAATGGGTCAGAAGAAAGATTTGACGGGTTCTGAAAAGTCCAAAATTGTGAGATGTCTTGCAGAGGGATGCCGCAGTCTTGAAATTTCCAAACTTTTGAATTGTGATCACAATTATGGGCTGATGAAATGAGAGTGGCTCTTGATGGGCCAGATGGATGGGCCAGAGGCTGGATCAGTAAAGGGCAGAGAGCTCCACTCCGACTCAGACGCCAGAAAGGTGGAGGTGGGGTACTGGTATGGGCTAGTATCATCAAAGATGAACTTGTGGGACCTTTTCGGGTTGAGGATGGAGTGAAGCTCAACTCCCAGACCTACTGCCAGTTTCTGGAAGACAACTTCTTCAAGCAGTGGTACAGGAAGAAGTCGGTATCGTTCAAGAAAAACATGATTTTCATGCAGGACAATGCTCCATCACATGCATCCAACTACTCCACAGTGTGGCTGGCCAGTAAAGGTCTAAAAGAAGAAAAAATAATGACATGGCCCCCTTGTTCACCTGATCTGAACCCCGTAGAGAACCTGTGGTCCATCATAAAATGTGAGATCTACAGGGAGGGAAAACAGTACACCTCTCGGAACAGTGTCTGGGAGGCTGTGGTGGCTGCTGCACGCAATGTTGATCGAAAACAGATCAAGCAACTGACAGAGTCTATGGATGGAAGGCTGTTGAGTGTCATCATAAAGAAAGGTGGCTATACTGATCACTAATTTTTTTGGTTTTTGTTTTTGCATGTCAGAAATGTTTATTTCTAAATTTTGTGCACTGATATTGGTTTACCTGGTGAAAATAAACAAGTGAGATGGGATTATATTTGGTTTTTATTAAGTTGCCTAATAATTCTGCACAGTAATAGTTACCTGCACAAACAGATATCCTCCTAAGATAGCCAAATCGAAAAAAAAAGCCACTCCAACTTCCAAAAATATTAAGCTTGGATATTTAGGAGTCTTTTGGGTTGATTGAGAACATAGTTGTTGTTCAATAATAAAAATAATCCTCTAAAATACTACTTGCCTAATAATTCTGCACACAGTGTATTGCTTAATGCATCATTTTATTCTTTCTTCTTTGCCCTTTTCTCTTTTTTCTTCATCTCAATCATTTTTTCTCATTCTCTTCTTTTCATATCTTTTCTTTGTTCTTTCTTTTTTTCTTCCTCGGTCTCTTACTTTCTTTTATTTTTCTTTCTCTTTTACTTTATTTCTGTTTGCTCTTTCTTTTTTATTTTCTTGATATCTATCTATCTATCTATCTATCTATCTATCTATCTATCTATCTGTCTGTCTGTCTGTCTATCTATCTTCACCTTTACTCTTTCTTACTTTCTTGTTTTCTTTCCTTTCCCTATTCCTTTCTTTCTTTCTTTTCCTTCCAATCTCTTTTTTCTTTCTTTTTCTTTCTTTCATTCTCTGTCATTTCTTTTTCTTTGTGTCCCCTTCCTTCCCTCCTCTTTCTTTCTTTGATTCTTTCTTTCTTTTCTTTTTCTCACTCTGTCCTCTTCCTTCCTTTCTTTCTTTTTGCTTCTTTCTTTTTTTCTCTTTCTGTCCTCTTTCTTCCTCCCTTTCTTTTTATCTCTGTGCACTTTGTTTCTCTTCTGTTCTCTTTTCTTTTCTCTCTCTCTGTCCTCTTCCTTCCCTCCTCTCTTTCTTTTTCCTTCTTTCTTTTCTTTTTCTCTCTTTGTCCTCTTTCTTCCTCCCTTTCTTTCTTTTTCTTTTTATCTCTGTCCTCTTTCTTTTTCTTTCTTTCTCTTTCTTTTCTTTTTCTCTCTCTCTGTCTTCTTCCTTTCTTCCTCTCTTTCTCTCTCTCTTTCTTTCTCTCTTTTCTTTCTCTTATCTCTCCCACTTCTTTATCTTCTTCTTTGCGTTGTTTCTTTCTTTCATTCTTTTCTCCTTCTGTTTTCCTTTACTTCGTTCTTTCTCTTCTTCCTCTTCTTTCTCTTTTTTTTTCATCATATTTTTCCACTTCTTGTTTATCTTCTTTCTTATCCATTTTATTTCCCTTTCTTTTCTTCAAAGCAGATTTGTTGTAGTCAGAGCTGGAAAAACAACGATGCTACAATGTAATTGGAAAGGGTATTTGACTAATTTACTAAAAGCTTCATGTCTATAAACTTGGTCCATTTGGAGTTTTCTGACTATTGGAGTTTCTTTTCTTGCTTGCTATAAGCTGCACATCTGAGCCTCGAATTTGTCTCTTTTACTAACAGAACTTGACAACATCCTTCACAAAATCTGGCAGGCCTTCTTATTGGCCCTGTGTCTAACAGGAGTTCAAAGATGGCCGACCTGGGCTCCCTCATTCGGCCTCTGGCCTCCATCGCAGATGAGCTGACGGTGGGAGCTGCCTCCAACTACTTAGATGTCTCGGTCACTATTGCCGGCAGCAGAACTTCTGGAATCAGATATCTCCCATTGTGGCTGATGCTGAAGTGTCGCCTTTATTATCTGTACATTTTTGGCCCTTGGTGCTAACTGCACAGCACCGGCTTGTAATAAATGACTAATGGTGCCAAGAGGTTTCACCTGTGCAATATCTGCCCAAGTACGGTGTAAACTGAATCAGTGAGGGTCTTGTCTTGTTTTTCCATCTTTCCTGATTTTTCCACTTTTCCTTTTAATCTTCTCATTCCTCTTTTTCTCTTATTTATCTTCTTCCTTTTTTCTTCTTTGTTTTACTCTCTTATTCTCATCATTCTAATTTTTCTTTTTGTTTTTGATACTCTTCATTGCATTCTCTTTTTTCTTGCTTTCCTTATCTTTTAGTTGTTCTCTTCATCAGTATCTTCTTTTTTCTTCTGTATTGTGCTTCCTTCTTCTTCTTTTTGATCATCCTCATTACATTCTTTCTCTTTTTTCTTATTTTCCTTCTTATCATCTTACCTCTTTGTTATTCATCATTATCTCCTTTTCTTCTTCATCTTCTTTATTTCTGTCTTATTTTCCTTCCTTCTTCCTCTTCTTTTTCTTCTTCATCATCACCTTTTTGATGATCCTTGTTATATATTCTCTCTTCTTATTTTCCTCCTCCTCATCTTTCCTCTTTGTTGTTCATTTTCATCGTCTTCTTATTATTCCTTTTCTTCTTTTTGATCTTCCTCACTTACTTTCTCTTTTTCCTTATTTTCATTCTTATCATCTTTACCCTTTGCTGTTCATCATTACTTTCTTTTTTCCTTCGTCATCTTTTTTCTGTCTTATTTTACTTCCTTCTTCTTCTCCTTCTTTTTCTTCGTCTTTAGGATGACTGTCATTACATTCTCTCTCTTATTTCCCTTCTTATCATCTTTCCTCTTTGTTGTTCATCATTAACTTCTTTTTTTCTTCATTTTTTTTCTTCCTTATTTTCCTTCCTTCTTCTTTTTCTTCATCATATTCTTGCTTTTGATTATCATTATATTCTCTCTCCTTTTTCTTATTTTCCTTATCTTCCTTGTTTGTTGTTCTCGTCATCATTATCTTCTTTTTTTTCTTCTACATCTTTTTTTCTTCCTTAATTTACTTCCTGCAACTTCTTCTTATTATTCTTTTTTATCTTCTTCATTACATTCTTTCTCTTCTTATTTTCCTTTTTATCATCATTCCTCTTCTTCAACCTCTTCACCATTATCATCCTATTTTTTTCTCCTCTTTATCATCCTACTTCTTCTTCTTCGCCATCTTCTGTCTCTCGTTTCCATCAGCTTATTATATTTCATGACGTTTTCTGACAATTGTTGGTCCATAAAGCAAAAAAAACTGCCCTTGAGTCATATTAGACCATTGGAAAATGATGCTAAATCCTTTTGCATATATTTATGGATGTAGAAAGACATAGCATTCTTGTTCTAAGGCTGGGATATTATTATTATTATTATTATTTATTATTATAGCGCCATTTATTCCATGGCGCTTTACATGTGATAGGGATATACATAACAAAAGCATTTACATAATCTTAACAAAACGAGTCAGCGACTGGTACAGGAGGAGCGAGGACCCTGCCCGCGAGGGCTCACAGTCTACAAGGGATGGGTGAGGATACAGTAGGTGAGGGTAGAGCTGGTCGTGCAGTGGTGTTTACTGCAGGTTGTAGGCTTGTCGGAAGAGGTGGGTCTTCAGGTTCCTTTTGAAGGTTTCCACGGTCGGCGAGAGTCTGATATGTTGGGGTAGAGAGTTCCAGAGTAGGGGGGAAGCACGGGAGAAATCTTGTATACGATTGTGGGAGGAGGAGATAAGAGGGGAGTAGAGCAGGAGATCTTGTGAGGATCGGAGGTTGCGTGCAGGTAAGTACCGGGAGACTAGGTCACAGATGTATGGGGGAGACAGGTTGTGGATGGCTTTGTATGCCATGGTTAGAGTTTTGAACTGAATTCTCTGGGCAATGGGGAGCCAGTGAAGGGATTGACAGAGAGGAGAGGCCGGGGAATAGCGGGGGGACAGGTGGATTAGTCGAGCAGCAGAGTTTAGGATAGATTGGAGAGGTGCAAGAGTGTTGGAAGGGATGCCATGGAGCAGGAGGTTGCAGTAGTCGAGGCGGGATATGATGAGGGCATGCACTAGTGTTTTTGCAGAGTCTTTGCTGAGGAATGCACGGATCCGGGAGATGTTTTTGAGTTGGAGTCGGCAGGAGGTGGAAAGGGCTTAGATATGTGGCTTGAAGGAGAGATCAGAGTCCAGGGTTACCCCAAGGCAGCGAGCTTGTGGGACTGGGGAGAGTGAACAGCCATTGACGTTGATGGATAGGTCGGATGGGGGATGTGAATGAGAGGGTGGAAAGATGATGAACTCTGTTTTATCCATGTTGAGTTTTAGAAACCTGTCGGAGAAGAAGGATGAGATGGCGGACAGACATTGTGGGATTCTGGTTAGTAGGGAGGAGATATCGGGTCCAGAGAGGTAGATCTGTGTGTCGTCAGCATAGAGGTGATACTGAAAGCCGTGAGACTCTATGAGCTGTCCCAGGCCGAAGGTGTTGATGGAGAAGAGCAGAGGTCCTAGAACTAAACCTTGGGGGACACCGACAGATAGGGGGCGAGATGAGGAGGTGGTGCGTGAGTGGGAGACGCTGAATGTCCTGTCTGTTAAGTATGAGGAGATCCAAGATAGAGCCAAGTCCGTGATGCCAAGAGATGAGAGAATCTGGAGTAAGAGGGAATGGTCCACTGTGTCAAAGGCAGATGACAGGTCCAGAAGGAGGAGGATGGAGTAGTGTTGCTTGGATTTGGCATTTAGTAGGTCATTGGTGACTTTGGTCAGGGCAGTTTCAGTCGAGTGATGCGGTCGGAAGCCAGATTGTAGACGGTCGAAGAGGGAGCAGGAGGAGAGGTGGGAGGACAGTTCAAGGTGGACATGTTGTTCTAGAAGTTTTGAGGCAAAGGGGAGGAGTGATATGGGGCGGTAGCTGGTCAGAGAGGAAGGGTCAAGGGAGGGCTTTTTGAGGATGGGTGTGATTGCGGCATGTTTGAAACATGAGGGGAAGACTCCGGTTGTTAGTGATAGATTGAAGAGGTGGGTTAGGGTTGGGATGAAGACTGTGGTGAGGTTAGTGATGAGGTGGGATGGGATTGGGTCAAGTTCGCAGGTGGTGAGGTGTGATTTGGAGAGTAAAGAGGAGACTTGACCTTCTGTAATGGTGGAGAAGTGGGGTTTGGAGGAGGAGGGTTGAGTAGATATGAGGAGGGGTTGTGTGGACTTTAGGCCAAAGTTTTGTCTGATGGTGTCAATCTTCTGTTTGAAGAATGAGACAAAGTCGTCGGCTGAGATGAGAGAAGAGGGAGGAGGTGCTGGGGGACGAAGGAGAGAGTTGAAAGTGTTAAATAGCTGCTTAGGGTTGTGAGATAGGGAGGATATGAGAGATGAGAAGTAGGTTTGTTTTGCTGTAGTGAGTGCAGACTTGAAATTAGTGAGGGATTGCTTGAATGCGATGAAGTGCTCGATGGAGTGAGACCTTTTCCATCTCCGCTCCGCAACCCTGGAGGCCCGGCGCAGTTCTTTGGTAAGTTTAGTGTGCCAGGGTTGCCTGTTGAATGTGCGAGGTGTGGTGTGTGTGAGAGGGGCGATCGAGTCTAGAGCTGAAGCTATTGTGGTGTTATATGAAGCAGCAGCAACGTCTGCATCGTGCAAGGAATTTATGTCTGTGAGAGGAAGGAGGGATTCAGAGAGAGAGTGTAGGTCAAGGTGTTTGAGATTTCTGCGAGGGTGTGTGAGTTTGTGGAGTGGGGATTGTGCACCCGGAGAGGAGAGGGTAGAGAATGTGAGGAGGTTATGGTCAGAGAGAGGGAGTGGTGAGTTAGAGAGGTTAGATAGGGAACAGAGGCGGGTGAAGATGAGGTCCAGTGTGTGGCCATCTTTGTGGGTGGGTGTGGAAGACCATTGAGTGAGTCCAAAGGAGGAAGTGAGGGATAGGAGCTTAGAGACAGACGAGTGGGGAGTGTCAATGGGGATGTTGAAGTCACCCATTATGATAGTGGGGATGTCAGTGGAAAGGAAGTGAAGCAGCCAGGTAGTGAAATGGTCTAAGAAGGTGGTGGCTTGCCCTGGGGGTCGGTAAACGACGGCCAGTTGGAGGTTGGAGGGGGAATAGATGCGCACACAGTGCACCTCAAAAGAGGGGAGTGTAACGGAGGGTGGCAGTGGGATTTTGGTGAAAGCGCAGAGTTCTGATAGGAGGAAACCTACACCTCCACCATGTTTGCCATTGGGGCGGGGGGTGTGGGAAAGGTGGAATCCGCCATATGAAAGGGCAGCTGGGGAGCCTGTGTCTGAGGGGGTGAGCCAGGTTTCGGTGATGGCGAGGAAGGAAAGTTTGTTTGTAATGAAAAGATCGTGGATGAAGGAAACTTTGTTGCAGACAGAGCGAGCGTTCCAGAGAGCTCCTGTTAGTATAGCTGAGGAGGTGGGTATTAGTTGGATGGGTATGAGGTTAGAAGGGTTGCGACAGTTTGAGGAAGGTCGTGGATAGGAGGTAGAAGTGACTGTGGGGATATGGCGAGGAGGACCAGGATTTGGAGAGATATCTCCAGCAGTGAGGAGGAGCAGAGAAAGTGTTAGCAGGTGGGAGCAAGAGAGAGCATGAGGTGGCTGTCTGTGTTTGGAGATCCAGGATTGAATGTTGAGGAATAATTTGGAGGAGGAGGTGAGATGAATGGGGAGAATAGAGGGAGAGATGAAGAGTTTCTTACTTGGTGTAGGGATTTGAGGGGTTATTAGAAAGTGGAGGACTATAGAGGAAAAAGTGAGAGCTAACAGAAACATAGTTAAAGGAGAGTAAGTGGTCAAAGTGTTGGTTACCTGACTCCTGCCCCGACTAACTGCCTCTGAAATAACTGCAACTTCTCTCCGAAGCCACTTTGCACAAGAAGACGCGTGCACACCCCAGCACGTGTGCACCCCTTACAGAGAGTCTAAATATATAGGCCACATTAAACTATATCAGGTGTAGGGCATTGTGGGAACGGCTTGTGGATAAATTAACAGCTGGTCATTTCAACAGGAGATGGCTGGGTGATCAAAGACAGAGCCAGGACGCAAGTCTCTGCAGTTTAGCACCTCTAAAAATCAGATAAGGTATATAGTGGGGAAAGGACAAACATATGTGAATATTGATTGGAGTGGGACAGATGAAGCAGGGGAATTATGCAGAGCATGTACCAGAGAGATGGGTCAGCAGAGCATTAGATGACAGCATACATAGGAGCAGGGGAATTATGCAGAGCATGTACCAGAGAGATGGGTCAGCAGAGCATTAGATAACAGCATACATAGGAGCAGGGGAATTATGCAGAGCATGTACCAGAGAGATGGGTCAGCAGAGCATTAGATGACAGCATACATAGGAGCAGGGGAATTATGCAGAGCATGTACCAGAGAGATGGGTCAGCAGAGCATTAGATGACAGCATACATAGGAGCAGGGGAATTATGCAGAGCATGTACCAGAGAGATGGGTCAGCAGAGCATTAGATGACAGCGTACATAGGAGCAGGGGAATTATGCAGAGCATGTACCAGAGAGATGGGTCAGCAGAGCATTAGATGACAGCATACATAGGAGCAGGGGAATTATGCAGAGCATGTACCAGAGAGATGGGTCAGCAGAGCATTAGATGACAGCATACATAGGAGCAGTGGAATTATGCAGAGCATGTACCTGTGGAAAGAGAAGAAGAAGACGAATGTTAGTCCATGGCCTCTGAAATAACTGCCACTTATCTCCGAAGCCACTTTGCACAAGAAGACGCGTGCACACCCCAGCACATCAAAACTCAAAAACACAGAGGGCCAAAATTAAAAACTTGGACAAAGTAGTGGGCCAACCAGTTTACAGTATAATGGGCCCACATAGTCCTCCATACAGAATAATGGCCCCACATAGTCGTCCATACAGTATAATGGGCTCCACATAGTCATCCATACAGAATAAAGGGCCCCACATAGTGCTCCATACAGTATAATGGCCCTACCTAGTCCTCCATACAGAATAATGGCCCCACATAGTCCTCCAAACAGAATAATGGGCCCCACATAGTCCTCCATACAGTATAATGGCCCCACATAGTCCTCCATACAGTATAATGGGCCCCACATAGTCCTGCATAGAGTATAATGGGCCCACATTGTCCTCCATACAGAATAATAGCCCCACATAGTCCTCCATACAGTAAAATGGCCCCACATAGTCCTCCATACAGAATAATGGACCCCACATAGTCCTCCATATAGTATAATGGGCCCACATTGTCCTCCATACAGAATAATAGTCCCACATAGTCCTTCATACAGTATAATGGGCTCCACATAGTCCTCCATACAGAATAATGGGCCCCACATAATGCTCCATACAGTATAATGGCCCCGCCTAGTACTCCATACAGTACAATGGCCCCCACATAATCCTCCATACGGTATAATGGGCCCCACATAGTCCTCCATACAGAATAATGGGCCCCACATAGTCCTCCATACAGAATAATGGCCCCACATTGTTCTCTATACAGAATAATGGGCCTCACATAGTCCTCCATACAGTATAATGGGCCCCACATAGTCCTCCAGACAGTATAATGGGCCCCACATAGTCCTCCATACAGTATTATGGGCACCACATAGCCCTACATTCAGTATAATGGGCCCCACATAGTCCTCTCTATATAATAATTGCCCCACATAGTCCTCCATACAGAATAATGGTCTCACATAGTCCCCCATACAGTATAATGGCCCCACATAGTCCTCCATACAGAATAATGGCCCCACATAGTCCTCCATACAGAATAATGGGATCCACATAGTCCTCCATACAGTATAATGGGCCCCACATAGTCCTTCATAGAGTATAATGGGCCCCACATAGTCCTCCATACAGTACAATGGGCCCCACATAGTCCGCTATACAAAATAATTGCCTCACATAGTCCTCCATACAGAATAATGGGCCCCACATAGTCCTCCATACAGTATAATGGCCCCACATATTCCTACATACAGTATAATGGCCTCGCATAGTCCTCCATACAGTATAATGGCTCCACATTGTACTCCATACAAAATAATGGTATCCACATAGTCCTCCATACAGTATAATGGCCCCACATAGTCCTCTATACAGAATAATTGCCCCACATAGTACTCCATACAGAATAATGGGATCCACATAGTCCTCCATACAGAATAATGGACCCACACAGTCCTCCATACAGAAAAATGTGCCCCACATAGTCCTCCATACATAATAATGGGACCACATAGTCCTCCATACAGTATAATGGCCCCACATATTCCTCCATACAGTATAATGGCCTCACATAGTCCTCCATACAGTATAATGGCTCCACATAGTACTCCATACAGAATAATGGGATCCACATAGTCCTCCATACAGTATAATGGCCCCACATAGTCCTCTATACAGAATAATTGCCCCACATAGTACTCCATACAGAATAATGGGATCCACATAGTCGTCCATACAGTATAATGGCCCCACATAGTCCTTCATACAGTATAATGGGCCTCACATAGTCCTCCATACAGAATAATGGGCCCCACATAGTCCTCCATAAAGTATAATGGGCCCCACATAGTCCTCCATATAGTATTATGGGCACCACATAGCCCTCCATACAGTACAATGGGCCCCACAAAGTCCTCCATACAGTATAATGGCCCCACATAGTCCTCCATACAGAATAATGGGCCCCACATAGTCCTCTATACATAATAATTGCCCACATAGTCTTCCATACAGAATAATGGTCTCACATAGTCTTCCATACAGTATAATGGCTCCACATAATCCTCCATACAGAATAATGGCCCCACATAGTCCTCCATACAGAATAATGGGCCCCCCATAGTCCTCTATACATAATAATTGCCCCACATAGTCCACCATACAGAATAATGGTCTCACATAGTCCTACATACAGTATAATGGCCCCACATTGTCCTCCATACAGAATAATGGCCCCACATTGTTCTCTATACAGAATAATGGGCCTCCCATAGTCCTCCATACAGTATAATGGGCCCCACATAGTCCTCCAGACAGTATAATGGGCCCCACATAGTCCTCCATACAGTATTATGGGCACCACATAGCCCTACATACAGTATAATGGGTCCCACATAGTCCTCTATATATAATAATTGCCCCACAAAGTCCTCCATACAGAATAATGGTCTCACATAGTCCTCCATACAGTATAATGGCCCCACATAGTCCTCCATGCAGAATAATGGCCCCACATAGTCCTCCATACAGAATAATGGGATCCACATAGTCCTCCATACAGTATAATGGGCCCCACATAGTCCTCCATACAGTATAATGGGCCCCACATAGTCCTCCATAGAGTATAATGGGCCCCACATAGTCCTCCATACAGTACAATGGGCCCCACATAGTCCGCTATACAAAATAATTGCCTCACATAGTCCTCCATACAGAATAATGGACCCACACAGTCCTCCATACAGAAAAATGTGCCCCACATAGTCCTCCATACATAAAAATGGGACCACATAGTCCTCCATACAGTATAATGGCCCCACATATACCTCCATACAGTATAATGGCCTCACATAGTCCTCCATACAGTATAATGGCTCCACATAGTACTCCATACAGAATAATGGGATCCACAGAGTCCTCCATACAGTATAATGGCCCCACATAGTCCTCTATACAGAATAATTGCCCCACATAGTACTCCATACAGAATAATGGGATCCACATAGTCGTCCATACAGTATAATGGCCCCACATAGTCCTCTATACAGAATAATTGCCCCACATAGTACTCCATACAGAATAATGGGATCCACATAGTCCTCCATACAGTATAATGGCCCCACATAGTCCTCTATACATAATAATTGCCCCACATAGTACTCCATACAGAATAATGGGATCCACATAGTCCTCCATACAGTAGAATGGGCCCCGCATAGTCCTTCATACAGTATAATGAGCCTCACATAGCCCTCCATACAGAATAATGGGCCCCACATAGTCCTCCATAAAGTATAATGGGCCCCACATAGTCCTCCATACAGTATTATGGGCACCACATAGCCCTCCATACAGTACAATGGGCCCCACAATGTCCTCCATACAGTATAATGGCCCCACATAGTCCTCCATACAGAATAATGGGCCCCACATAGTCCTCTATACATAATAATTGCCCACATAGTCTTCCATACAGAATAATGGTCTCACATAGTCTTCCATACAGTATAATGGCCCCACATAGTCCTCCATACAGAATAATGGCCCCACATAGTCCTCCATACAGAATAATGGGCCCCCCATAGTCCTCTATACATAATAATTGCCCCACATAGTCCACCATACAGAATAATGGTCTCACATAGTCCTACATACAGTATAATGGCCCCACATTGTCCTGCATACAGAATAATGGCCCCACATAGTCCTCCATACCGAATAATGGGATCCACATAGTCCTCCATACAGTATAATGGGCCCCACATAGGCCAACATACAATATAATGGGGCCCACATAATCCTCCATACAGTATTATGGGCACCACATAGCCCTCCATACAGTACAATGGGCCCCGACAGTCCTCCGTACAGAAAAATGTGGCCCAAATAGTCCTCCATACAAAATAATGGGACCACATAGTCCCCCATACAGAATAATGGGATCCACATAGTCCTCCATACAGTATAATGGCCCCACATTGTCCTCCATACAGTATAATGGGCCCCACATAGTCCTGCATACAGAATAATGGGCCCCACATAGTCCTCCATACAGAATAATGGGCCCCACATAGTCCTCCATACAGTATAATGGCCCCACATAGTCCTCCATACAGAATAATGGGCCACACATAGTCCTCCATACAGTATAATGGCCCCACATATTCCTCTATACAGAATAATGGGCCCACAAAGTCCTCTATACAGTATAATGGGCACCACATAGTCCTCCATACAGAATAATGGCCCCACATAGTCCACCATACAGAATAATGGCCCCACATAGTCCTCCATACAGAATAATGGGCCCCACATAGTCCTCCATACAGTATTATGGCCCCACATATTCCTACATACAGTATAATGGCCTTGCATAGTCCTCCATACAGTATAATGGCTCCACATTGTACTCCATACAAAATAATGGTATCCACATAGTCCTCCATACAGTATAATGGCCCCACATAGTCCTCTATACAGAATAATTGCCCCACATAGTACTCCATACAGAATAATGGGATCCACATAGTCCTCCATACAGTATAATGGCCTCACATAGTCCTCTATACATAATAATTGTCCCACATAGTACTCCATATAGAACAATGGGATCCACATAGTCCTCCATACAGTATAATGGGCCCCACATAGTCCTCCATACAGTATAATGGGCCTCACATAGTCCTCCATACAGAATAATGGGCCCCACATAGTCCTCCATACATTATTATGGGCACCACATAGTCCTCCATACAGAATAATGGCCCCACATAGTCCTCCATACAGAATAATGGGCCCCACATAGTCCTCTATGCATAATAATTGGCCCACATAGTCCTCCATATAGAATAATGGTCTCACATAGTCCTCCATATAGAATAATGGGCCCCACATAGTCCTCCATACAGAATAATGGCCCCACATAGTACTCCATACAGAATAATGGCCCCACGTAGTCCTCCATACAGAATAATGGGCCCCACATAGTCCTCCATACAGTATAATGGCCCCACATATTCCTCCATACAGTATAATTGGCCCATATAGTCCTCTATACAGATTAATTGCCCCACATAGTACTCCATACAGAATAATGGGATCCATATAGTCCTCCATACAGTATAATGGCCCCACATAGTTCTCTATACCGAATAATGGGCCCCACATAGTCCTCCATACAGTATAATGAACCCCACATAGTCCTCCATACAGTATAATGGCCCCACATAGTCCTCCATACAGTATTATGGGCCTCACCTAGTCCTCCATACGGTATAATGGGCCCCACATAGTCCTCCATACAGTATAATGGGCCCCACATATTCCTCCATACAGTATTATGGGCACCACATAGCCCTCCATACAGTACAATGGGCCCCACATAGTCCTTCATACAGAATAATGGGCCCCACATAGTCCTCCATACAGAATAATGGGCCCCACATAGTCATCCATACAGTATAATGGGCACCACATAGTCCTCCATACAGAATAATGGGCCCCACATAGTCCTTTATACAGAATAATGTTCCCCACATAGTCCTCCATACAGTATAATGGCCCCACATGGTCCTCCATACAGAATAATGGGCCACACATAGTCCTCCATACAGTATAATGGCCCCACATATTCCTCTATACAGAATAATGGTCCCACATAATCCTCTATACAGAATAATGGGCCCCACATAGTCCTATACATAATAATTGCTCCACATAGTCCTCCATACAGAATAATGGTCTCATATAATCCTCCATACAGAATAATGGCCCCACATAGTCCTACATACAGAATAATGGCCCCACATAGTCCTCCATACAGAATAATGGGCCCCACATAGTCCTCCATTCAGTATAATGGCCCCACATAGTCCTCCATACAGAATAATGGGCCCCATATAGTCTTCCATACAGTATAATGGACCCCCCACAAAGTCCTCCATACAGTATAATGGGCCTCACATAGTCCTCCATACAGAATAATAGTCCCCATATAGTACTCCATACAGAATAATGGGCCCCACATAGTCCTCCATACAGTATAATGGGCCTCACAAAGTCCTCCATACAGAATAAAGGGCCTCACATAATCCCCCATACAGTATAATGGGCCCCACATAGTCCTTCATACATAATAATGACCCCACATCTTCCTCCATACAGTATAATGTGCCTCACATAGTCCTCCATACAGAAAAATGAGCCACACATAGTCCTGCATACAGTATAATGGCCTCACATAGTCCTCCATACAGAATAATGGACCCATATAGTCCTCCATACAGTATAATGGGCCTCACATTGTCCTCCATTCAGAATAATGGGCCTCACGTAGTCCTCCATACAGTGTAATGGTCTCACATAGTCCTTCATACAGAATAATGGGCCCCACATAGTCCTCCATACAGAATAATGGGACCACATAGTCCTTCATACAGAATAATGGGATCCACATAGTCCTCCATACAGAATAATGGGCCCCACATAGTCCTCCATGCAGAATAATGGGCCCCACATAGTCCTCCATACAGTATAATGAGCCCCACATAGTCCTCCATACAGTATAATGTGATCCACATAGTCCTCTATACAGTATAATGGCCCAACATAGTCCTCCATACAGAATAATGGGCCACAAATAGTCCTCCATACAGTATAATGGGCCCCACATAGTCCTCCATACAGTATAATGGGATCCACATAGTCCTCCATACAGTATAATGGCCCCACATAGTACTCCATACAGAATAATGGACTCACACAGTCCTCCATACAGAATAATGGGCCCCACATAGTCCTCCATACAGAATAATTGGACCACATAGTCCTCCATACAGAATAATGGGATCCACATAGTCCTCCATACAGTATAATGGCCCCACATAGTCCTCCATGCAGAATAATGGCCCCACATAGTTCTTCATACAGAATAATGGGCCCACATAGTCCTCCATACAGAATAATGGGCCACACATAGTCCTCCATTCAGTATAATGGCCTCACATAGTCCTGCATACAGAATAATGGACCCACACAGTCCTCCATACAGAATAATGACCCCAGATCTTCCTCCATACTGTATAATGGGCCCCACATAGTCCTCCATACAGGATAATGGGTCACACATAGTCCTCCATACAGTATAATGGCCTCACAAAGTCCTCCATACAGAATAATGGCCTCACAAAGTCCTCCATACAGGATAATGGGTCACACATAGTCCTCCTTACAGTATAATGGGCCCCACACAGTCCTCCATACAGAATAATGGCCTCCACATAGTCCTCCATACCTTATAATGGGCCCCACATAGTCCTCCATACAGAATAATGGCCTCACATAGTCCTCCATACAATATAATGACCCCACATAGTCCTCCATACAGTATAATGGCCCCACATAGTCCTCCATACAGTATAATGGGCCCCACATAGTCCTCCATACAGAATAATGGGCCCCACATAGTCCTTCATACCGTATAATGGCCCCACATAGTTCTCTATACAGAATAATGGGCCTCACATAATCCCCCATACAGTATAATGGGCCCCACATAGTCCTCCATACTGTATAATGGCCCCACATAGTCTTCCATACATAATAATGACCCCACATCTTCCTCCATACAGTATAATGTGCCTCACATAGTCCTCCATACAGAATAATGGGCCACACATAGTCCTCCTTACAGTATAATGGCCCCACACAGTCCTCCATACAGAATAATGACCCCAGATCCTCCTCCATACTGTATAATGGTCCTCACATAGTCCTCCATACAGGATAATGGGTCACACATAGTCTTCCATACAGTATAATGGCCTCACATAGTCCTCCATACAGAATAATGGCCTCACATAGTCCTCCATACAGAATAATGGGCCCCACATAGTCCTCCATACAGAATAATGGCCCCCACATAGTCCTCCATACAGTATAATGGGCCCCACATAGTCCTACATACAGAATAATGTCCTCCACATAGTCTTCCATACCTTATAATAGGCCCCACATAGTCCTCCATACAGAATAATGGGCCCCACATAGTCCTTCATACAGAATAATGGACCCACATAGTCCTCCATGCAGCATAATGGGCCACACATAGTCCTCCATGCAGTATAATGGCCCCACATAGTGCTCCATACAGAATAATGGCCTCACATAGTCCTCCATACAGTATATTGACCCCACATAGTCCTCCATACAGTATAATGGCCCCACATAGTCCTCCATACAGTATAATGGACCCCACATAGTCCTCCATACAGAATAATGAGCCCACATAGTCCTCCATACAGTATAATGGGCCCACATAGTCCTCCATGCAATATAATGGGCCCCATATAGTCCTCCATACAGTGTAGTGGGCCCCACATAGCCCTCCATACAGAATAATAGCCCCACATAGTCCTCCATACAGAATAATGGCCCCACATAGTCCCCCATACAGTATAATGGGCCCCACATAGTCCTCCATACAGAATAATGGCTCCCACATAGTCCTCCATACAATATAATGGGCCCCACATAGTCCTCCATACCGAATAATGGCCCCACATAGTCCCCCATACAGTATAATGGGCCCCTCATAGTCCTCCATACAGAATAATGGCCTCCACATAGTCCTCCATACCTTATAATGGGCCCCACATAGTCCTCCTTACAGAATAATCGGCCCCACATAGTACTCCATACAGAATAATGGCCCCACGTAGTCCTCCATACAGAATAATGGGCCCCACATAGTCCTCCATACAGTATAATGGCCCCACATATTCCTCCATACAGTATAATTGGCCCATATAGTCCTCTATACAGATTAATTGCCCCACATAGTACTCCATACAGAATAATGGGATCCACATAGTCCTCCATACAGTATAATGGCCCAACGTAGTCCTCTATACATAATAATTGCCCCACATAGTACTCCATACAGAATAATGTGATCCACATAGTCCTCCATACAGTATAATGGGCCCCACATAGTCCTCCATACAGAATAATGAGCCCCACATAGTCCTCAATACAGTATAATGGCCCCACATAGTTCTCTATACCGGATAATGGGCCCCACATAGTCCTCCATACAGTATAATGAACCCCACATAGTCCTCCATACAGTATAATGGCCCCACATAGTCCTCCATACAGTATTATGGGCCTCACCTAGTCCTCCATACGGTATAATGGGCCCCACATAGTCCTCCATACAGTATAATGGGCCCCACATAGTCCTCCATACAGTATTATGGGCACCACATAGCCCTCCATACAGTACAATGGGCCCCACATAGTCCTTCATACAGAATAATGGGCCCCACATAGTCCTCCATACAGAATAATGGGCCCCACATAGTCCTCCATACAGTATAATGGGCACCACATAGTCCTCCATACAGAATAATGGGCCCCACATAGTCCTTCATACAGAATAATGTTCCCCACATAGTCCTCCATACAGTATAATGGCCCCACATGGTCCTCCATACAGAATAATGGGCCACACATAGTCCTCCATACAGTATAATGGCCCCACATATTCCTCTATACAGAATAATGGTCCCACATAATCCTCTATACAGAATAATGGGCCCCACATAGTCCTCTATACATAATAATTGCTCCACATAGTCCTCCATACAGAATAATGGTCTCATATAATCCTCCATACAGAATAATGGCCCCACATAGTCCTACATACAGAATAATGGCCCCACATAGTCCTCCATACAGAATAATGGGCCCCACATAGTCCTCCATTCAGTATAATGGCCCCACATAGTCCTCCATACAGAATAATGGGCCCCATATAGTCTTCCATACAGTATAATGGACCCCCCACAAAGTCCTCCATACAGTATAATGGGCCTCACATAGTCCTCCATACAGAATAATAGTCCCCATATAGTACTCCATACAGAATAGTGGGCCCCACATAGTCCTCCATACAGTATAATGGGCCTCACAAAGTCCTCCATACAGAATAAAGGGCCTCACATAATCCCCCATACAGTATAATGGGCCCCACATAGTCCTTCATACATAATAATGACCCCACATCTTCCTCCATACAGTATAATGTGCCTCACATAGTCCTCCATACAGAAAAATGAGCCACACATAGTCCTGCATACAGTATAATGGCCTCACATAGTCCTCCATACAGAATAATGGACCCATATAGTCCTCCATACAGTATAATGGGCCTCACATTGTCCTCCATTCAGAATAATGGGCCTCACGTAGTCCTCCATACAGTGTAATGGTCTCACATAGTCCTTCATACAGAATAATGGGCCCCACATAGTCCTCCATACAGAATAATGGGACCACATAGTCCTTCATACAGAATAATGGGATCCACATAGTCCTCCATACAGAATAATGGGCCCCACATAGTCCTCCATGCAGAATAATGGGCCCCACATAGTCCTCCATACAGTATAATGAGCCCCACATAGTCCTCCATACAGTATAATGTGATCCACATAGTCCTCTATACAGTATAATCGCCCAACATAGTCCTCCATACAGAATAATGGGCCACAAATAGTCCTCCATACAGTATAATGGGCCCCACATAGTCCTCCATACAGTATAATGGGATCCACATAGTCCTCCATACAGTATAATGGCCCCACATAGTACTCCATACAGAATAATGGACTCACACAGTCCTCCATACAGAATAATGGGCCCCACATAGTCCTCCATACAGAATGATTGGACCACATAGTCCTCCATACAGAATAATGGGATCCACATAGTCCTCCATACAGTATAATGGCCCCACATAGTCCTCCATGCAGAATAATGGCCCCACATAGTTCTTCATACAGAATAATGGGCCCACATAGTCCTCAATACAGAATAATGGGCCACACATAGTCCTCTATTCAGTATAATGGCCTCACATAGTCCTGCATACAAAATAATGGACCCACACAGTCCTCCATACAGAATAATGACCCCAGATCTTCCTCCATACTGTATAATGGGCCCCACATAGTCCTCCATACAGGATAATGGGTCACACATAGTCCTCCATACAGTATAATGGCCTCACAAAGTCCTCCATACAGAATAATGGCCTCACATAGTCCTCCATACAGGATAATGGGTCACACATAGTCCTCCTTACAGTATAATGGGCCCCACACAGTCCTCCATACAGAATAATGGCCTCCACATAGTCCTCCATACCTTATAATGGGCCCCACATAGTCCTCCATACAGAATAATGGCCTCACATAGTCCTCCATACAGTATAATGACCCCACATAGTCCTCCATACAGTATAATGGCCCCACATAGTCCTCCATACAGTATAATGGGCCCCACATAGTCCTCCATACAGAATAATGGGCCCCACATAGTCCTTCATACCGTATAATGGCCCCACATAGTTCTCTATACAGAATAATGGGCCTCACATAATCCCCCATACAGTATAATGGGCCCCACATAGTCCTCCATACTGTATAATGGCCCCACATAGTCTTCCATACATAATAATGACCCCACATCTTCCTCCATACAGTATAATGTGCCTCACATAGTCCTCCATACAGAATAATGGGCCACACATAGTCCTCCTTACAGTATAATGGCCCCACACAGTCCTCCATACAGAATAATGACCCCAGATCCTCCTCCATACTGTATAATGGTCCTCACATAGTCCTCCATACAGGATAATGGGTCACACATAGTCCTCCATACAGTATAATGGCCTCACATAGTCCTCCATACAGAATAATGGCCTCACATAGTCCTCCATACAGAATAATGGGCCCCACATAGTCCTCCATACAGAATAATGGCCCCCACATAGTCCTCCATACAGTATAATGGGCCCCACATAGTCCTACATACAGAATAATGTCCTCCACATAGTCTTCCATACCTTATAATAGGCCCCACATAGTCCTCCATACAGAATAATGGGCCCCACATAGTCCTTCATACAGAATAATGGACCCACATAGTCCTCCATGCAGCATAATGGGCCACACATAGTCCTCCATGCAGTATAATGGCCCCACATAGTGCTCCATACAGAATAATGGCCTCACATAGTCCTCCATACAGTATATTGACCCCACATAGTCCTCCATACAGTATAATGGCCCCACATAGTCCTCCATACAGTATAATGGACCCCACATAGTCCTCCATACAGAATAATGAGCCCACATAGTCCTCCATACAGTATAATGGGCCCACATAGTCCTCCATGCAATATAATGGGCCCCATATAGTCCTCCATACAGTGTAGTGGGCCCCACATAGCCCTCCATACAGAATAATAGCCCCACATAGTCCTCCATACAGAATAATGGCCCCACATAGTCCCCCATACAGTATAATGGGCCCCACATAGTCCTCCATACAGAATAATGGCTCCCACATAGTCCTCCATACAATATAATGGGCCCCACATAGTCCTCCATACCGAATAATGGCCCCACATAGTCCCCCATACAGTATAATGGGCCCCTCATAGTCCTCCATACAGAATAATGGCCTCCACATAGTCCTCCATACCTTATAATGGGCCCCACATAGTCCTCCTTACAGAATAATCGGCCCCACATAGTCCTCCATACAGAATAATGGACCCACATAGTCCTCCATGCAGCATAATGGGCCACACATAGTCCTCCATGCAGTATAATGTCCCCACATAGTGCTCCATACAGAATAATGGCCTCACATAGTCCTCCATACAGTATATTGACCCCACATAGTCCTCCATACAGTATAATGACCCCACATAGTCCTCCATACAGTATAATGGACCCCACATAGTCCTCCATACGGAATAATGAGCCCACCTAGTCCTCCATACAGTATAATGGGCCCACATAGTCCTCCATGCAATATAATGGGCCCCATATAGTCCTCCATACAGTATAGTGGGCCCCACATAGCCCTCCATACAGAATAATAGCCCCACATAGTCCTCCATACAGAATAATGGGCCCACATAGTCCTCCATACAATATAATGGGCCCCACATAGTCCTCCATGCAATATAATGAGCCCGATATAGTGCTCCATACAGTATAATGGGCCCCACATAGCCCTCCATACAGAATAATAGCCCCACATAGTCCTCCATACAGAATAATGGCCCCACATAGTCCCCCATACTGTATAATGGGCCCCACATAGTCCTCCATACAGTATATTGGCCCCACATAGTCCTCCATACAGAATGGGCCCCACATATTCCTCCATGCAGAATAATGGTCCCACATAGTCCTCCATACAGTATAATGGGCCTACATAGTACTCCATACAGAATAATGGCCCCACATAGTCCTCCATACAGAATAATGGGCGCCACATAGTCCTCCATACAGTATAATGGGCCCCGCATAGTCCTCCATACAATATAATGACCCCACATAGTCCCCCATACAGTATAATGGGCCCCACGTAGTCCTCCATACAGCATATTGGCCCACATAGTCCTCCATACAGAATAATGGGCCCACATAGTCCTCCATACAGAATAATGTCCCCACATAGTGCCCCATACCGTATAATGGGCCCCACATAGTCATCCATACAGTATATTGGCCCCACATAGTCCTCCATACAGAATAATGGGCCCCACATAGTCCTCCATGCAGAATAATGGTCCCACATAGTCCTCCATACAGAATAATGGCCCCACATAGTCCTCCATACAGAAAAATGGCCCCACATAGTCCTCCATGCAGAATAATGGCCCCACATAGTCCTCCATACAGAATAATGGCCCCACATAATCCTCCTTACAGAAAAATGGCCCCACATAGTCCTCCATACAGAATAATGGCCGCACATAGTCTTCCATACAGGATAATGGGCTTCACATAGTCCTCCATACAGAATAATGGCCCCACATAGTCCTCCATACAGAATAATGGCCGCACATAGTCCTCCATACAGTATAATGAGCGAGACATAGTCCTCCATACAGAATAATGGTCGCACATAGGCTGGCGTCTTAGGCTAAATAAAACTACCTTGCGGGTCAGACTTGGCCCACGTGCCAGAGTTTCACATGTATGTGCTAAGAGGTAGAAACTTGTCCATTTAGGTCCATGGTCAGTATATTGCTTCCTTACTGTAGGGAAGACTCTCCACTGTGTCTATATAAATATATATTGGTCGAAATGGTCAGAAGCTGTAGAACATGATATTGGAAGTGTTGACCATTGTTTCTTCTCCTTTCTTTTCGTCACTTGTGATTCCGGTCAGAAATCTCTCATTTTATAATTTAATTTATTTTTCACCAATGTTAAACTAATTTAACCTTTATCTGATTATTTATCCAATACAATCAGCTATAGAAAACCAAACTGATCAATAAGTCTAAAGGGAAAAGTTTCACGTGACCAGAAAAAAAGCTAATTGATAGTGAAATCCCACCATCCTGAGCTTTACTACACAGCACCTGACCCGATACGTGGATGAATGTGAATAAGGCGACATTTCTTTATTTGTAAAATAAGTCCTAGTAATCACCTTTTAAGATGTCTGGAAAGGATCGTGTCTCATGCTTTATCTCATTCATTATCTTATAATTTGATGTATAGGAATATCCATAAAACAAATGTTGCAGTTGTCACGAGCCCAATGATTGTTTGGACTTTTTAATGTTATTATTAATGCTTTGAGCACATTTCTTTTTATATCTAATTTCTTAAAGTTGTAAAATTATAGCTTAAAATATTTCGTCTTCGTTGCTACAATGTCTCAAACTACAAATATTAACATTCATGTTGTTGGTGATGTGCTAAAATTTAAATGGCCGCTGTTGCCATAACTCAATAGTACAAGTGAATATAAGAAACTTTGTAATATATCTTATCAGAGAAAAATGTTTCTTTCTCCACTTATAAGCCACTTCTTCCCCTCAGACTGCGTCCTGAACTAATCATTCACTCTGAAAACAGCTAAAATGTATCATGGACAAGATATGATGAATTGCAAGCTAACTGAGGGATCAGATTACAGCTGCCTAGTAATTTCTATGTAGAGGAAAGTAGAGGAGCATAGAGAGAGAGACTGACCACTGTGACAGCTCCTCCTGTATTCATCATCACTCTGAAAAAGAACTAAAATCTGTAATGGACAATACAAGATGAATTGCATGCTACCTGAGGGATCAGATTACAGTTGCCTATTAAAGTCTATGAAGAGGGGAGGAGTATAGCGAGAGAGAGAGAGAGAGACTGACCAACTGTGGCAGCTCCTCCTGGACTCATTATTCGCTCTGAAAAACATCTAAAATCTACAATGGACAAGACAAGATGAATTGCAACCTAACTTAGGGATCAGGTGTCACACAGGGTGTGGGAAAGACTCAGTGCAACACAGAGTGAAGAGGGAAAGGTAGCCCAGAAGGGGGAAGCGGAGACCTCCCAGTCCCTATATTGGCTCTTCACCAATCGCCGCACGTGTGCCTCGCCCTGACTTTCACTGGCGTATGGCTAAGTCTAGGAAAGGGAGGAGATGAGCACTAGTCAATCTCCACTAAACACTATAGACAACAAGGAAGGACAAATGGGGGGAATTGCTTAGCTTTAGACAACTCCAGACAAATGCGCACATGGCCTCAAGTTCCAGAGAGGAAGAAGTACTGCTCCTGCTAAAGCCTCACAAGTAGTAATGAATATCGCCGACACCTCCCTCTCAGACACACCAGGTATTTATACACTCAGGCCAGGGAGCTAATTAGCCAGAGGGAGGTAGCCGCTGGGTCCTAGAGACAGCCAGCCTCTAAGACGATGTCTGTAATGCCAAACGTAGAGATCTCCTGCAACCAACTGCAGGGCGACTGCCAGTCACTTCTGACACACCAGTGACATCAGGTTACAGCTTTCTCAGCTCAGCTTTTTACATTCTTAGGGAGGGTTTACTGTTTTCAGGAATACATGAGTGATACAATATATTTGGCTCAGCATAGTACTATATACAGTTACCTATATCGAAGGTATAGCTTACATGTACGGCACAGCCGGAGACAGTGGGGGGGTATTTTCTAACCTTTTCGCGTTTGTGCACATTGTGACGCATACACTGATTTCTTAAGTCTCATGCTGAGTCTGTGATTTATCAACTGTCTGGAGCTCTTGTCCCTTTTTCTACCGATTACGTCAGTCTGTCATAAGACGCCAGGCTTTATAAAGAATTATTTTAATTATTTTTGTACTCCTTGACTTCAATCGCTTATGTAGTTTTAACCAATTCCCGACCAGGCAATTTTCAATTTTTGCGTTTTTGTTTTTTTCTTCCAAGAGTCATAACTTTTTTTTTATCGCTCCTTTCACATACAGTAGCCATTTGAGGGCTATGAGATGTAGTTTCGAATGACACCATTCATTTTACCATAGGATGTAATGAAAAATGACAAAAAAAATCCACACGTGGTGAAATTACGCAAAAATTGCAATTCTGCAATTTTTTTTTTTTTTTTTACAGCATTCTGTGTTTAGAACAATAAAAGGATCTAGAAACATGATTACCCTGATCAGTGAGATTATGGCGATACCAAACTTTGTACAGTTTTTTTTTTTTTTATTTTAAGTGTTGAAATTTTTTTTTTTGTAAATTCGTAAAATAGAATATGTTGCTTTTGTCGCCATACTGTGAGACCTGTCACTTTTTCATTATTCTGTTAATAGAGATATGTGAGGGTTTTATTTTTGCGTGTTGGTGTCACGCTTTGATTGATTCCACTTTGGCGTAAATTCTAGCGTTTCATTTTTTTTTTTTTTTAATCTTTATGTCATTTACCAATCAGGTTAATTAATTTTACATTTTGATTGATCGGATCGAGCACGCTGAAGATACTCGGTATTGGTCCGAGCATACTGGCCGAAAGGGTTAACCGAACATACTCGCTCATCACTACCCCCTACATGTCCACATCAGGTCAACCATTCTCTACTTTCCCGGAAGAACTGAAGCCCGGACTCGGGAAGGATTGGTGATGGTGGCTTAAGGACAGATGAGGACTTCGGACAAGACGAGACAGTTCATAATAACTTATTTTCATGGTAATTAGGGCACTTTTGATTTAGCTTCATTTTATTAAGATCGAATCAGATCTGCGCCCAAATTGAAGGAATCGGGCCAAAATGAATTTTGGGAGATTTACTCATTTCTAGTGTCTGGCTTGGCTAACATGCCTAGTCATGTTGGAGGTCTTGTTAAAGGGTTGGATATTAACTTATAAGGTTCAATCTCAAATATACGTCACAAGCAAGATAGTTTACATTTTTTTATTGGAGAGAGGCAATTTTTATTCTTTTTCCGATGGAGCATGGCCAACAAGACTTCATAAACAGCAGGTTTTCATTGTTGAGCCAACCACAGTGGGAAATAAGTGTCCGTCACTGGTACCGCATCTCAGTCCTATACATTTGGATGGGATAATATACAGTATTAGATGAAACCTATAGAGAAGAATACTGCTATTGAAGGAAAAAACATCCTCAGACAACCAGCTGCTGAAGGCTATCACATCATGTGTGATAATAGTACCAATTTCCAGGGGTGTAGAAGTGTCCGCCCCTGGTGCCGCAGCTCAGCCCAGTACACTTGAATGGGGGAAATATACAAAATAATACTAAACCTATAGAGTAGAGCAGTGATATTGAAGGAAAAATCATCCTCAGACTTTCAGCTTCCCCGGCCGATCACATTATGTGCAGTAATAGTACCAATTTACAGATCGTTATTTCTGGTCATTCGTGTGTAATATTCATTGCTGGGCTGAGAGAATGGACAGGGCAAATGTGACCAAATCGCGAAAGTGAGTTATACTACAGTCATCCGATTAAACTGTAATTAAACACTTTGAATTCAGGAAAGCTTCGCTAATGAAAGGCGAATTCAGTCGTTTCTGTAATTGCCTCGTGGAATACAATTTGGCAATTACGTCCTGTTTACTAGAAACCATCCACTCCCTTTTAGTAGTCCCTGTGATACAGTGAAAGCTATAAATATTCTCAGGTTTACAAGGAGTTACGAATAAACTTCATTTTTTTTTTTGCCGCGCTGGCAGAATTTTTTTTCCGGATCGACACTTATAGAGACCGAAGTTTTGATCGGTGGGGGTCCGGGTTCTGAGACTGTCATGGGTATATCAGAGGTGACAGACAGTTGCCCTGCAGTTGGTTGCTGGAGATCTCTACGTTTGGGATTACAGACATCTTCTTAGAGGCCGGCTGTCTCTAGGACCTAGCGGCTACCTCCCTTTGGTAATCATCTCCCTGGCCTGGGTGTATATATGCCTAGTGTATCTGAGAGGGAGGTGCCGGCTATATTCATTTCTACTTGTGGAAGCTTAGCAAGAGCAGTACTTCATCCTCTCTGGAGCTTGAGGCCGTGTGCGCATTTGTCTGAAGTCGTCTAAAGCTAAGCAATTCTCCCCTGTTTGTCTACCCTTGTTGTCTATAGAGTTTAGTGGAGATCGACTAGTGCTCATCTCCTCTCATCCCTAGCCTTAGCCATATGCCAGGGAAAAACAGGGCAAGGTAAGCGTGCTGCGATTGGCGAGGAGCCAATACAGGGACGGCCGTTGAGACAGGGTGACACTAGACCAGACTAGGAGGTCTCCACTCCCCCTTTTCCCTAGTGTCTGGGCTCCCTTTCCCTCTTCCTTCTGTGTTGCACTAAGTCTTTCCCACACCTGGTGTGACAGAGACCCTCAGAGATCCCTAAAGCGAAGGAGATAAATGCTGCTCTCCTCCTTTTTGCAACAATTATGGGGACTGGGCTTGCAAAAACACCCATCCCTCCCTCCGTTGACACCATTCATGAGCGTCACTGACATTTTGGTTCAAAATGAGCTTCACAGGAGGACATACAATTACACCACATAATATAAGCTATCAAATTATGGAGACTAAAAAAAATAAAAATAAATAAATATTTTTTTATTAAAAATTAAATAAAAATTTTAAAAAATATTATTGTTTAAATCGTCTTACTTTTCCTAGTCCGTGACCTGAATAATAATACCGCCAGGTCATTTTTACTGCAGAATGAACCTAATCATAGCAAAACAGCTCCAAACAACTTTCTTTTTTCATTATTTCAAGCCAAGTGGAATTTCATTCCCTTTTTTCATTTTGTTATATGGGAAAATGAATAATGTCATTCAAAACTACAATATACATAAATATATAATAACAAACCCTCAGACTTCTATAACAGGAAAAATAAAAAGGTAAGGATAAAAAATTGAAAGCAAAAACGGGAAATCAACCGGTTCTGGTGATCGTTCGGATTCTGTGGATTGGGATTACTGTAGATTGTGCATTAATTGGATAGGATATCACATACACTACTCACAAAAAGTTAGGGATATGAGGCTTTCGGGTGAGATTTACAGTACAGACCAAAAGTTTGGACACACCTTCTCATTTAAAGATTTTTCTGCATTTTCATGACTTTGAAAATTGTACATTCACACTGAAGGCATCAAAACTATGAATTAACACATGTGGAATTATATACTTAACAAAAAAGTGTGAAACAACTGAAAATATCTTATATTCTAGGTTCTTCAAAGTAGCCACCTTTTGCTTTGATGACTGCTTTGCACACTCTTGACATTCTCTTGATGAGCTTCAAGAGGTAGTCACCGGAAATGGTCTTCCAACAATCTTGAAGGAGTTCCCAGAGATGCTTAGCACTTGTTGGCCCTTTTGCCTTCACTCTGCAGTCCAGCTCACCCCAAACCATCTCGATTGGGTTCAAGTCTGGTGACTGTGGAGGGCAGGTCATCTGGCATAGCCCCCCATCACTCTCCTTCTTGATCAAATAGCCCTTACACAGCCTAGAGGTGTGTTTGGGGTCATTGTTTTGTTGAAAAATAAATGATGGTCCAACTAAACGCAAACCGGATGGAATAGCATGCCGCTGCAAGATGCTGTGGTAGCCATGCTGGTTCAGTATGCCTTCAATTTTGAATAAATCCCCAACAGTGTCACCAGCAAAGCCCCCCACACCATGACACCTCCTCCTCCATGCTTCACGGTGGGAACCAGGCATGTAGAGTCCATCCGTTCACCTTTTCTGCGTCGCACAAAGACACGGTGGTTGGAACCAACGATCTCAAATTTGGACTCATCAGACCAAAGCACAGATTTCCACTGGTCTAATGTCCATTCCTTGTGTTCTTTAGCCCAAACAAGTCTCTTCTGCGTGTTGCCTGTCCTTAGCTGTGGTTTCCTAGAAGCTATTTTACCATGAAGGCCTGCTGCACAAAGTCTCCTCTTAACAGTTGTTGTAGAGATGTGTCCGCTGCTAGAACTCTGTGTGGCATTGACCTGGTCCCTATTCTGAGCTGCTGTTAACCTGCGATTTCTGAGGCTGGTGACTCGGATAAATTTATCCTCAGAAGCAGAGGTGACTCTTGGTCTTCCATTCCTGGGACGGTCCTCATGTGAGCCAGTTTCTTTGTAGCGCTTGATGGTTTTTGCAACTGCACTTGGGGACACATTCAAAGTTTGCCCAATTTTTCGCACTGACTAACCTTCATTTCTTAAAGTAATGATGGCCACTCGTTTTTCTTTACTTAGCTGCTTTTTTCTTGCCATAATACAAATTCTAACAGTCTATTCAGTAGGAATATCAGCTGTGTAACCACCTGACTTCTGCACAACACAACTGATGGTCCCAACCCCTTTTATAAGGCAAGAAATCCCACTTATTAAACCTGACAGGGCACACCTGTGAAGTGAAAACCATTTCCGGTGGCAAGAGAATGCCAGGAGTGTGCAAAGCAGCTATCAAAGCAAAAGGTGGCTACTTTGAAGAACCTAGAATATAAGACATGTTTTCAGTTGTTTCACACTTTTTTGTTAAGTATATAATTCCACATGTGTTAATTCATAGTTTTGATGCCTTCAGTGTGAATGCACAATTTTCCTAGTCATGAAAATACAGAAAAATCTTTAAATGAGAAGGTGTGTCCAAACTTTTGGTCTGTACTGTATGTCAAACTTTAAAAGTGATATTTCATCATGAAAGTAGGGCATCTAAGTAGAAGCATGTAATGGTGATTTCCTCATGTCAAACTATTTATTGAAACAAAAGCCAAGAACAGTGGTAGGTATACCCCAACAAAATATGTCAATGTCTCGATAACGTGTCATGTGGCCTTGAGCATCAATTACAGCTTGACAACGACGTCTCATGCTGTTTACAAGTGGGGTTATTATCTGCTAAGGCATGGCGTCCCACTCTTCTTGAAGGGCGGCTCTCAGGTCATTAAGGTTCTGGAGCACAGAGTTAAGAGCCTCCACACAGCGTCTCAGCTGATCCCATAGGTTTTCTATAGGATTCAGGTCTAGAGAAAGTGAAGGCCACTCCATTTGAGGTACTCCAGTCTCCAGCAGCCGTTCCCTAATGATGTGACCTCCATGAGTTGGAGCATTGTCATCCATGAAGATGAAGTTAGGCCTGTGTTGTTCGTGCAGAGGCACAATGAGTGGATTAATCATGTTCTTCAAGTAGTAGGGGCTTGTCACTGTACTATTCACAAAGTGTAGTTCAGTTCTGTTTTGACTAGACTCCTGCCCACACTGTAACACCACCACCAGCAAAGGCTCATCTGGTGACAGTGGCTGATGCATAGTGCTCTCCTTGACGTCTCCAACACCATTGATGGCCATCATTTCTGCTCAGTGTGAATCGACTTTCATCAGTGAACAGCACTGAGGCCCACTGGTTCCTCGTCCAGCGTAGATGATGCCTGTGTCTGGTGGTGTGGTCAGGAATCCTTGCAGGTTGTCTAGTACGCAGACCACGGTTTGAATGGTTTGACGTGACACTTGGGTGGCTCTCACCTCACTTAAATGTGCCTGGAGTTGTGTGGCATTCATCATCTGGTTCCTAAGAGCATTGTTCACAATGAAGCGGTCATCAGTGAGGGATGTAGCCAAAGTACAGTACAGACCAAAAGTTTGGACACACCTTCTCATTTAAAGATTTTTCTGTATTTTCATGACTGAAAATTGTACATTCACACTGAAGGCATCAAAACTATGAATTAACACATGTGGAATTATATACTTAACAAAAAAGTGTGAAACAACTGAAAATATGTCTTATATTCTTGGTTCTTCAAAGTAGCCACCTTTTGCTTTGATGACTGCTTTGCACACTCTTGGCATTCTCTTGATGAGCTTCAAGAGGTAGTCACCGGAAATGGTTTTCACTTCACAGGTGTGCTCTGTCAGGTTTAATAAGTGGGATTTCTTGCCTTATAAATGGGGTTGGGACCATCAGTTGTGTTGTGCAGAAGTCTGGTGAATACACAGCTAATAGTCCTACTGAATATACTGTTAGAATTTGTATTATGGCAAGTAAAAAGCAGCTAAGTAAAGAAAAACGAGTGGCCATCATTACTTTAAGAAATTAAGGTCAGTCAGTCCGAAAAATTTGGAAACTTTGAAAGTGTCCCCAAGTGCAGTTGCAAAAACCATCAAGCGCTACAAAGAAACTGGCTTACATGAGAACTGCCCCAGGAAAGGAAGACCAAGAGTCACCTCTGCTTCTGAGGATAAGTTTATCCGAGTCACCAGCCTCAGAAATCGCAGGTTAACAGCAGCTCAGATTAGAGACCAGGTCAATGACACACTGAGTTCTAGCAGCAGACACATCTCTACAACACATCTGTTAAGAGGAGACTTTGTGCAGCAGGCCTTCATGGTAAAATAGCTGCTAGGAAACCACTGCTAAGGACAGGCAACAAGCAGAAGAGACTTGTTTGGGCTAAAGAACACAAGGAATGGACATTACACCAGTGGAAATCTGTGCTTTGGTCTGATGAATCCAAATTTGAGATCTTTGGTTCCAACCACCGTGTCTTTGTGAGACGCAGAACAGATGAACATATGGACATTACATGCCTGGTTCCCACCGTGAAGCATGGAGGAGGAGGTGTGATGGTGTTGGGGGTGCTTTGCTGGTGACACTGTTGGGGATTTATTCAAAATTGAAGGCATACTGAACCAGCATGGCTACCACAACATCTTGCAGCGGCATGCTATTCCATCCGGTTTGCGTTTAGTTGGACCATCATTTATTTTTCAACAGGACAATGACCTCAAACACACCTCCAGGCTGTGTAAGGGCTATTTGACCAAGAGGGAGAGTGATGGGTTGCTATGCCAGATGACCTGGCCTCCACAGTCACCAGACCTGAACCATATCAAGATGGTTTGGGGTGAGCTGGACCGCAGAGTGAAGGCAAAAGGGCCAACAAGTGCTAAGCATCTCTGGGAACTCCTTCAAGATTGTTGGAAGACCATTTCCGGTGACTACCTCTTGAAGCTCATCAAGAGAATGCCAAGAGTGTGCAAAGCAGTCATCAAAGCAAAAGGTGGCTACTTTGAAGAACCTAGAATATAAGACATATTTTCAGTTGTTTCACACTTTTTTGTTAAGTATATAATTCCACATGTGTTAATTCATAGTTTTGATGCCTTCAGTGTAAATGTACAATTTTCATAGTCATGAAAATACAGAAAAATCTTTAAATGAGAAGGTGTGTCCAAACTTTTGGTCTATACTGTATGTCCACTTCTCTACCTTTCTGTGACTCTTCCAGCCTCTCTGTATCTCTGTTGCAACCTGCTGATGACTCTATGACATTCTATGCTCAGTGATCACTTCCGTCTGAGAACATCCTGCTTGAAGCCTCGTAATGGCGAGGTACTGTGGATCAATTGTTAGGTGTTGTCTTCTTCTCATGATGTCAAAGTGTGAACGGCATGATGTGGATGACTGGTGACTGGTTAATACCAAATCTAATTGAACCCCGAAATTTGTTGTGAATTTTGCCATTAAGCTCCTTGTTAGAGAACAGCAAGTTGTGCAAAAAGTACTGAAACATTAAACAGTTGGACATTCAATAGTTTAGAGACGGTCACATTACGTTCCCCTGAGAAGGTTAGAGCGCATTTTAGGATTATCCTGAAAGTCAAATATCCCTAACTATTTGTGAGTAGTGTATATATGTCTGTAACACTTAAAAAATTTACAACTTGCCCCATAAAAAATTTGTATCCACAGGGACGGGGAGGTGGAGGCCCGAGACCTGTCCATGAGATCTTCTACAAGACCCTGGTGTTTGCATTTCTGTAGGAACGGGTTAATTGAAAAAAGTAATAAAATAATGATCAGGAAGAAATAATCTCTGAGTCTCTGTCATGACAGACGAGTCCAATCTCAGATTTGAGATTTTTCTTCGTATACCCAGTGTGTTGTCTAATTATTTGGAGCGGGATTTACGCTGGGAAGGAAGACAAGTTACCTAATAGAGCTTCTGTCGGGTTATGTCTGTCGTTTCAATTTGCGGCCAAAACTTACTGCAAATCCTTCAGGTGATAACATCGTGCTATTTATATCAGATGTGTGACAATGACATCACCCAGAAAAGTGACAATGCGGCTCAGCAGGGCTCATGATAGTGATGATGTCACCCTGCAACGGAAGACATTCGTTCTTTACCCAAATCATGCAAGAAAAGAATCGGCCGGAGAATTGTGTAGAATGTCTGGAATATTATAAATGTATCTTGTAAAAGAATTCTTTCATATATAAATAAAACATTAAAGGGCTTTTTAGGCTTTGTAAAAATTAAAAATTGTAGAATTTTTTTCCAAAAAATTACATTTGTTACAAAATTGAAAGTAAAGCAAAGCCTCCAATTGCCCGATAAAGACATGTGTAACGCTCTGAGGTCTCCTAGGACTGAATCCAACTGTTTTCAAGCTCTTTAGCACAAACAAAGACTTAGTAATTAAGGATGAGCAGACTGGAGAAAGTTTGGGTTCTGGTACCCGACTCGAACTTTAGTCCAAAGTTCGGGTGCCAGAACAGTACCTGAACTTCAACCAGAACCTGGACCTCATTGAAATTAAAGGAGACCTGAACTGGAAAAACAATTTCTCTCTCACTGCAACAGACTTACCCCGGAACTTCGAATATTGCAACGGAATTCCAGAGAAAGTCCGTGTTCGGCATTTAGCCCGAAACAGTAACTGTCCGATATGAATGTTCGGGTTCGCTCATCTCTATTAGTAATATCAAAGTTAATACAATATTTATGGCTACGGGAAAACTGATGGCAAGTGGTGGTAAGAAACAGCCTGTTCCTCACACACTAATCTTCTTCACTACTGTGCTGTTACACACTATCTCCACAATTTTTTCAGTGTTTATCTCACCTTATCTCTATGGGTGAGCTGTGATGTCCTCTCACTATCCAGATTCATCACTAAATGGCTGCTTCATTTCCTACATCTGCTTTTATACTGGCTATGATAGTCCCTCTTAATTGGCTGTGATATACCATGTGATAGGGGACATTATGAGGGAGTCCCAAGGTATTGTGAGCCTGATACAATCTTATGCAATGTGTTTAATGCCTGCGGGCATTCTAGGTCATTCAAATTGGCTGGGTTCAGGGATTTTCCAAAAATTCAACATGAATTGACTTGCTCATCTCTAGTGGCTCTTCTTAATCAGCATTCTACCAGCACCGTAGGTGCGAGGTTTTCCTTCCCCTCACCACTCAGCATGAATTGCATTTGCCATTCTCAACATGTATTGCTCTTGTCAGAGCCTGCCTGCCCTGATCTGGAAGAAGCCTTATCTCTGTTATGATTGTCTAGATTTTTGCAGACAGGATAGCAGGAGCACAAAGACAAAGACCTTCCACCACTTCCTGTAAAGACACAGACTGGTCCACACTTCCTATAAAAAAATAAAGACACATCCCCACTTGCTGTAAAGAGACGGAGACCCACCCCAACTTCATGGAATTCCTCTCAGTGTCTCTGCTGATAGAGATGGATTACACTTGACAACAGGCAGCGGACAGCTTATTAGACATGGTGGTTTTTCAGGGATAAGAGAACATACTGTAATTTACACATTGTCTATATATCACATTATCAAATGAGATCAAGTTGTCTTAAACTGCAGAGACCATTTAAAAAAAGTTCAAGAAGTCGTATTTTTGGGATATTTGCTGACAGTCACTGAATGAAAAATTCTCTTGCTTACAGTCAGAGACGGCAAACCTGTAGATAGCTCGTCGTGATACCGAATGAGAAGTGGATACAATTATACCCAGTGTAGAAAATGCTCTGTAAGCTAAAGAGCCTGGACACTGGACGGATACTTTCCAGCAAATTAGCAGAGACATTTTTACAGCTGATGATGTGTTTAGCTCACAGAGCATTGCCTACGCTAGACTAGATACAGCCAGGGCTGTGGAGTCAGAGTCGGTGTTCATGTTGGTGGAGTCGGTAAAAAATGAACCGACTCCGACTCCTAAAATATATCATACATTGGGTACAGTAGTTCAATGCAGGAAGTGCTGTAAAATTTTTCATACAAATTTGGGAAAATTATGAAATGTCCTATAAAAGTCTGTTCTATTCCTGATCTAAGGATTTAGGATTTTAGTTGAGATGAATCTGTGTAGCACTTTATGTACATGCTCAGTAGGGAGGAGTTGGAGTCAGGAGTCAGGGAAATTCAGTAGTCGGAGTCGGTGGATACAACAGTATCCAATTCTCAGCCGAGAGCAGGACACATTAAGTATGGGTTTAGAGACTCTAAATATAAGGGCTCGCTCACACTAGATAAAAAAAAAACGGATTGTACATGGATGACAAGTGAGGGAAAATTGTACCACTCTCCTGGATGAGAATGGGGCCGATTTTTTTATACACTAGTGTGAGCATTCCCTAAGGGGCTGTGTTCACACTGAGTTATTTTGAAACAGATTTCGGTGCTTTTTCTGTGGTCAAAAAACATATGATAAGAGTCCACCAATCAGCTCTGTTTTAAAATGATTTACTTTTAATTTATTTTTTTATTTTTACAAAAACTTTTAATGGTTCAAAATATTTAAGAGCACATAGACCTGGGTGCAAAACCTACCCCAAATATAAGAATTAGTTTCCCTCTGTGCCAGATGGTGGAAGAGAACTGGAAGCAACATATTTTATGCTCCAAGTTGGAACCGTTGGTATACAGAAGTGCATAATCCTTATTTTAGGAGAGCTCTGATGGCAAGATGCCCTGTGGTTGATTTGGCCATCATGGACCAGACAGGTCCAAGACCATGCTCAAAGACTCCTTTTTGGGGAAGATTCATTGAGACTCTCTAATGGGAAAAAAATACTCTTTTACCAGAGTACTACTTTTTTGTGTGAGCCACTTAAGTTGAGCTTTGATTGGTTACTAAGAATAAGAAGAAAAGTTTTGGCGAAAGAGGTTGACTGTTTAGTGTAGGGGTTAGAACATGACACAGGGGTTATCTCTTGGGTGTCCTGTCCGGTGCCATGCTCTACCTCCTCATGCCCTGCACTAGGCATGTTTTGTTTGAAGTGTTTTTTTTAAATTGTATCTGTCAACAGATTTTTGCTACCTAATCAGCATGATCTTGGGGTAGAGACACTGAATCCAGGGATTTGTCACTTACTGGACTGCTTGTTGTAGTTTCAATAAACAGTGTTTTATCATCAGGAGATTATCACTAGAGGACTAGTTGTCTCGTGCCATCTAGTCCTTCTGCTTGGTATAACCTCACCCCCACCACTGATTAGCAGTTTTCTACTTGGTGGATGCCATTCAAGGGAGTTCTGGCTGCATTGTATGTATTGCTCATTATGTCTATCATGTCCACTTTGTCTACCTGCCAGCATGTTGGATTCAGCATTCATATTGTGAGTTTCATCAGTGCAAAAATTTCTGGATTTTGTAGGATTGGTCTTTGAACCAAGCAAAATTGCTGAATTTATGCTGAAATGCTCCAAACAGAGATGTTTTTGATAATTTTGTTTATGGATCCACACATTGCAGATTACTACCAGCAGTGGTGCAGCCATAGGAAGTATAGACTGGAGAGACCCAGTCAACCATTTGCTTAAACCAAACTTTTCCAACCCATGATGAAATAAGCCACAGAGAAAACCACAGAAACATATTTAACTTGTTGGACAGAGTCAGCCACAGCTTTAGTTAAAATTTTATTTCCAACCAAGCTTTTTAACCAAACAACAAGCGAAACATCCGGAACTTGAAACGGTATGCAAGGACTCCTGGTGGACAAGTCGGTATTCAGTTCCTTTAAGTCTTCAACCAGGTCATTTTAACAGCCAACTGTGACTTGATCTCGTAAAATCCCAAGGTAACACATGACTAGATAGGGAGTGAGGAAGGGAAGCTTCATCAGGAGGTACCGGTGAAGAAGCCAAAAAAAAAACGGGTAGAAGGCATTTTATAGTCAGGTGGCCGGCCACCAGTTCAAATTAGAAAAAAGGTAGGGGAGGAGACAAGGTGGAGGAGCAGAGGAGGCATAAGGCACTTAGCATTAACACACATCAAGGGTTGACCAGGACAAAACCTCTTGCTGAAGCATGACAATCGGTGCAGCTCACATTAACCTCATTAGTACCAAGGGAAACAAAGGATCACAATTATCCTAAAATGAGGGGGAGGAGAAAATGTATACTAGACAGGAGATTAAAGGCCAACCTGTCTCACCACTCAAGGACACCTTCCTTATACGGAATGTGGTCCACTAGAAGTAGCAGTTGCTCCAGGACAGAAGGACCTAAGGAAGCTCTGGAGGCTCCTCTGCCGCATACATCAGTATTATAAATTTCACATGATGAGTGGCTGCCCAGTTACAGTTTTTGCATTTACAACCCTGGCAAAGACTGGGCAGTCCTTGGCCATAAAGATTTGGGGTTTATGTAAATTCCTTGCAAAAGTAGACGGACCCTTCTGGTTAGGAGATTGATGGGATTGAAAGAATGGGACTCTATTGTCCTATTGCCGCTAACCTGATATATTCTTATAGGGTCTGTCACATAACAGCTCCGCCATTACAAAATTGACCCAGCTGTTATGTGACACCCCACATGAATGTTACGGAGGGTTAAAAGTGGTCCACATCTTGTTGCTCAGCCTTCAAAGACTTCTTCAGTCTTGTTACTGTGACTGTCGTCATATTCTACATACAGTATGTCCTTGCAATGATTCACATAGTGGAGGAGGAAATCTGCCATATGTCAAGAATGTGAACCTATATGTGATTTACAGACATAGTAGATACCGAAGTATTTAAAGACACCTTACATGACTCATGCTGCCACATTTACTTCTCCAGCTCTGCACGTATCTGGGGGAGTGTGTCTTCTTATATCATGGTGTGATCTTTATCACTCTGAGGAAAACGTTTCTCCAGTATTCACAATTCTTGACATTTTTCGTTCCTACATAAAAACATGAAGAGTTTGCACATTACTTTTCTTGACACTGGAACACAATGGAATTTAGTATTAGCTGGAGGATAATATCATTAGAGTACAAACCTCAGAGTTGCATTTTTAGAGCTCTTTCTGGAGTCCTCGAAGAGTGCAGCAAATTTTTCACCCAAATGTAGTTCCTTTGAATTGGGCAGTTCAGCAAAAATTGTTGCCTCCAGTTGCATTGGACCAGCTAGAAATGGAGCCGCTCACTCTAAGAACCCATAGTTGCTTTATGGTCTGCCTATTGCCCTTTTATTGACGATTGACCATCCTTACCAAGTCTATTGTAATGTCAGGGAGGTTCTCAGAAAAGGACAGACATCTGGACTCCTGAAAGTGTTGGCAGATTCCATTATCATGGTATGACCTTTATTACTGTGAGGAAGATGCTTTGTGAATATTCACAATTTTTGACATTTTTCATTTCTACACATAACATGAAGAGTTTGCTCACTTTACTTTTCTTGACACCAAAGTATTATCTGGAGGATGATATTAGTGGAGTACAAACCTCAAAGTTGAATTTTTAGGCTTATTTTTTGAGCCAATTTCTCACCCAATGCAGCTCCTCTGGAGTAGGGAGTCCTGCACACATTCTTGCTCTCGAGAGTATTGGACCACCTAGAACTTGGGCCACGCTCTCTAAAACCTCAAATGAAATGTATTGTTCCTAATATCCTTGTCTGGGATGAACCTTTAGTAATGTTCATCTAGATCTTTATAGGAATGCCCAAACTAGATTGAAGATCACCCATTCTTGCCAACTCTCTTGTAATGTTCAAGAGTCTTTCGAAAGAGGACAGAGCTTCTGGATTTTGAGGAAAGTTGGCAAAGGCCAACGTTCTGTAGAAGCCTCCAGGTAATTTGTGCTCCGTAAAGATTTTCCTGTGCATGGCTGGAGGGGATGATTTGTCATTACACTGAACCATGGCATCCATGTGCACAATGATGGGATGAGAAAGTTGAGTGGTCCTTAAAAGGGTGTAGTCTGTAATACCGTTGTGCTCCCAGATGATCCTTTTTGAAAGCTTGGCAAATATGATGTTGACACACAAGTGATGCAGAGGAGTGTAGTGCAGTGGTGTAACTCTGTTAGGCCGAATCACTGTACTATCTAACTAGGACCATTGAGTAAACCAGTGAAAGAAGAATTGACCAGTATTACAAGGAGGAGGTTTAGGTATATGGAGCAAGGTTTCTACAGTAGTTGGAACTTTATACTTTCATTCCTAAAGGTTAATCTTCAATGCAAATGTTAATTCCAGCCAACTGATGAGGAACCTGCTATACTTTTACATCTTCGATTGTAAACCTGGTGTGATGAGGGCTGTCAGACTTGATTTACAGATGAGTCTTTGATCAGCCGGTGTTCTAGAAATCTTTGTCTCTTGCACTTGCGGCCTTACCGTTGCATTGCTGTGCGCAGGTCGTGTTACTAAATAAGGCTTTGAAAGCCAAACTCATTCTGGAGGCAACATCTGGCTGTGGTCTAAGGATTCTTCATCCTCTAAGAATAGTGGGAACATGTATAATTTATCAGTGTCCTTAAGAATCGTTACGACGTGTAAAATGTATAAGGATTTAGCCATGCGGAAGAGCTTTTAAAGAGGGGATAGGAGGAAACTCCCTAATGGTGAGAAAATCCCAGGAGGTTACATAATGACATCTTTTGTTCTACTAGAAATATTTTTCTTCGCCGGTAAGGAAGCGGTTTACAGCAGAATGAAAGGAAATTTGCAATTTTTCAAAGCCTATTGCAAAAAGTTGCACGTTTCATTTTATATGCATTAGCACAATGAAACAAAAATTGGTTGCAAATTTGGAATTAGCCCTTGAATCTCAGACAATGGATCTTTGCTACTTGTACCATGGGAATCTGGAATTATTGTGTTCCTACACACCTTAGTAGTGCTTATATAAGAGGGTGGTGGCCCACCCGGGGATTCTCCTGTTCTCCTGTGGGCCAGTCCAAGCCTGTCTGTAGTCACCATGAATCCGAATAGTAATTGTATTGTACTGTAGTGCCATTTACAAATCTGAATATTATCAGATGACTTTACATATATAACTATTATTTAGGCACTGTGACATTCTGCGGTACTGCTACTTAGACAATTATTTTTTTAGCAGTGTATTTTAATGGCTGCGCTATATAACACTGTTATTTTGGTAACGATATGCAAGTGTTGTTTTGGCCATACAGTTTTTATACTATATCATATAGTGGGTATATGTAGCCACTGTACAGTATATTATTTTATACTTTATAATTATTGTGGCACAGTATAGCAGGGGTTTTTCAGCAACTGTATGGGAGTGTTTTGGGGTCATACAGTATTTTATACTCTAATATTGGGCTTATACAGTACAGACCAAAAGTTTGGACACACCTTCTCATTTAAAGATTTTTCTGTATTTTCATGACTATGAAAATTGTACATTCACACTGAAGGCAACAAAAAAGTGTGAAACAACTGAAAATGTGTCTTATATTATAGGTTCTTCAAAGCAGCCACCTTTTGCTTTGATGACTGCTTTGCACACTCTTGGCATTCTCTTGATGAGCTTCAAGAGGTAGTCACCGGAAATGGTCTTCCAACAATCTTGAAGGAGTTCCCAGAGATGCTTAGCACTTGTTGGCCCTTTTGCCTTCACTCTGCGGTCCAGCTCACCCCAAACCATCTCGATTGGGTTCAGGTCTGGTGACTGTGGAGGCCAGGTCATCTTGCGTAGCAACCCATCACTCTCCTTCTTGGTCAAATAGCCCTTACACAGCCTGGAGGTGTGTTTGGGGTCATTGTCCTGTTGAAAAATAAATGATGGTCCAACTAAACGCAAACCGGATGGAATAGCATGCCGCTGCAAGATGCTGTGGTAGCCATGCTGGTTCAGTGTGCCTTCAATTTTGAATAAATCCCCAACAGTGTCACCAGCAAAGCACCCCCACAACATCACACCTCCTCCTCCATGCTTCACGGTGGGAACCAGGCATGTAGAGTCCATCCGTTCACCTTTTCTGCGTCGCACAAAGACACGGTGGTTGGAACCAAAGATCTCAAATTTGGACTCATCAGACCAAAGCACAGATTTCCACTGGTCTAATGTCCATTCCTTGTTTTCTTTAGCCCAAATAAGTCTCTTCTACTTGTTGCCTGTCCTTAGCAGTGGTTTCCTAGCAGCTATTTTACCATGAAGGCCTGCTGCACAGTCTCCCCTTAACAGTTGTTGAAGAGATGTGTCTGCTGCTAGTACTCTGTGTGGCATTGACTTGGTCTCTAATCTGAGCTGCTGTTAGCCTGCGATTTCTGAGGTTGGTGGCTCGGATAAACTTATCCTCAGAAGCAGAGGTGACTCTTGGTCTTCCTTTCCTGGGGCGGTCCTCATGTGAGCCAGTTTCTTTGTAGCGCTTCATGGTTTTTGCAACTGCACTTGGGGACACTTTCAAAGTTTGCCCAATTTTTCGGGCTGACTGACCTTCATTTCTTAAAGTAATGATGGCCACTAATTTTTCTTTACTTAGCTGCTTTTTTTCTTGCCATAATACAAATTCTAACAGTCTATTCAGTAGGACTATCAGCTGTGTATCCACCTGACTTCTGCACAACACAACTGATGGTCCCAACCCCATTTATAAGGCAAGAAATCCCACTTACTAAACCTGACAGGGCACACCTGTGAAGTGAAAACTATTTCCGGTGACTACCTTTGGAAGCTCATCAAGAGAATGCCAAGAGTGTGCAAAGCAGTCATCAAAGCAAAAGGTGGCTACTTTGAAGAACCTAGAATATAAGACATATTTTCAGTTATTTCACACTTTTTTGTTAAGTATATAATTCCACATGTGTTAATTCATAGTTTTGATGCCTTCAGTGTGAATGTACAATTTTCAAAGTCATGAAAATACAGAAAAATCTTTAAATCAGAAGGTGTGTCCAAACTTTTGGTCTGTACTGTACATAGCCACTGTACTTTATATTTTTGTAGTTTATGATTATAGCGCCACTGTAAAGCTGGAGCATTTAAGCAACAATATGCAAGTAGGTTTTTGGGTCACTGTTTTAGACTGTTCTCATATTTAGACACTGTACAGTATATTATTTTTTGTAGTTTATGGTTATAGAGCAGGGGTATTTTAGCAACTGTATGGAAGTGTTTTTGTGGCATACAGTATTTTATACTGTATGGTATTGGACTTATACTTAGCCACTGTACAGTGTATTTCTATGGATTATGATTATAGTGGCACTGTATAGCAGGTGTATTTCAGCAACTGTATGGGAGTGTTTTTGTGGCATACAGTATTTTATACTGTATGATATTGGACTTATACATAGCCGCTGTATGGTATATTTTTGTACTTTATGATTATAGCGGCGGTGTATAACGGTCATAAAGTGTTTGATGTTTTGGAGTCATACAGTGTTTTCTGTTTTGGGGTCATATGGTGTTTGATGTTTTGGGGTCATACAGTGTTTGATGTTTTGGGGTCATACAGTGTTTTCTGTTTGGGGGTCATACGGTGTTTGATGTTTTGGGGTCATACGGTGTTTGATGTTTTGGGGTCATACAATGTTTTCTGTTTTGGGGTCATACGGTGTTTGATGTTTTGGGGTCATACAGTATTTGATGTTTTGGGGTCATACAGTGTTTGATGTTTTGGAGTTATACAGTGTTTTCTCTTTTGGGGTTATACAGTGTTTTCTCTTTTGGGGTCATACAGTGTTTTCTGTTTTGGGGTCATACCGTGCTTAATGTTTTGGGGTCATACAGTGTTGTTTGAGGTTTTTGGGGTCATACAGTGTTTTCTGTTTTGGGATCATACAGTGTTTTCTGTTTTGGGGTCATAGAGTGTTGTTTTCTGTTTTGGGGTCATACAGTGTTTGATGTTTTGAGATCATACAGTGTTGTTTTCTTTTTTGCCTTTATGCAGTGTTTGATGTTTTGGGGTCATACAGTGTTTTCTGTTTTGAGGTTATACAGTGTTTTCTGTTTTGGCATCATACAGTGTTTGATGTTTTGGGGTCATACGGTGTTTAATGTTTTTGGGTCATACGGTGTTTGATGTTTTTGGGTCATACAGTGTTTCATATTTTGGGGTCACACAGTGTTTGATGTTTTGGGGTTATACAGTGTTTTCTGTTTTGGGGTCATACGGTGTTTGATGTTTTGGGGTCATACAGTGCTTGATGTTTTGAGGTCATACTGTGTTTGATATTTTGGGGTCATACAGTGTTTTCTGTTTTGAGGTTATACAGTGTTTTCTGTTTTGGGGTCATATGGTGTTTGATGTTTTTGGGTCATACGGTGTTTGATGTTTTGGGGTTATACGGTATTTGATGTTTTGGGGTCACACAGTGTTTTGGGGTCATACGGTGTTTGATGTTTTGGGGTCATACAGTTTTTGATGTTTTGGGGTCATACGGTGTTTGATGTTTTGGGATAATATAGTGTTTGATGTTTGGGGTCATACAGTATTTGATGTTTTGGGGTTATACAGTGTTTGATGTTTTGGGGTTATACAGTGTTTTCTCTTTTGAGATCATACAGTGTTGTTTTCTTTTTTGCCTTTATACAGTGTTTGATGTTTTGGGGTCATACAGTGTTGTTTTCTTTTTTGCCTTTATACAGTGTTTGATGTTTTGGGGTCATGCAGTGTTGTTTTATGTTTTGGGGTCATAAAGTGTTATTTTATATTTTGGGGTTATACCGTGTTGTTTGATGTGATGGGGTCATAAAGTGTTTGAGGTTTTGGCATCATACAGTGTTTGATGTTTTGGGGTCATACGGTGTTTAATGTTTTTGGGTCATACGGTGTTTGATGTTTTTGGGTCATACAGTGTTTCATATTTTGGGGTCACACAGTGTTTGATGTTTTGGGGTTATACAGTGTTTTCTGTTTTGGGGTCATACGGTGTTTGATGTTTTGGGGTCATACAGTGCTTGATGTTTTGAGGTCATACTGTGTTTGATATTTTGGGGTCATACAGTGTTTTCTGTTTTGAGGTTATACAGTGTTTTCTGTTTTGGGGTCATATGGTGTTTGATGTTTTTGGGTCATACGGTGTTTTCTCTTTTGAGATCATACAGTGTTGTTTTCTTTTTTGCCTTTATACAGTGTTTGATGTTTTGGGGTCATGCAGTGTTGTTTTATGTTTTGGGGTCATAAAGTGTTATTTTATATTTTGGGGTTATACCGTGTTGTTTGATGTGATGGGGTCATAAAGTGTTTGAGGTTTTGGCATCATACAGTGTTTGATGTTTTGGGGTCATACGGTGTTTAATGTTTTTGGGTCATACGGTGTTTGATGTTTTTGGGTCATACAGTGTTTCATATTTTGGGGTCACACAGTGTTTGATGTTTTGGGGTTATACAGTGTTTTCTGTTTTGGGGTCATACGGTGTTTGATGTTTTGGGGTCATACAGTGCTTGATGTTTTGAGGTCATACTGTGTTTGATATTTTGGGGTCATACAGTGTTTTCTGTTTTGAGGTTATACAGTGTTTTCTGTTTTGGGGTCATATGGTGTTTGATGTTTTTGGGTCATACGGTGTTTGATGTTTTGGGGTTATACGGTATTTGATGTTTTGGGGTCACACAGTGTTTTGGGGTCATACGGTGTTTGATGTTTTGGGGTCATACAGTTTTTGATGTTTTGGGGTCATACGGTGTTTGATGTTTTGGGATAATATAGTGTTTGATGTTTGGGGTCATACAGTATTTGATGTTTTGGGGTTATACAGTGTTTGATGTTTTGGGGTTATACAGTGTTTTCTCTTTTGAGATCATACAGTGTTGTTTTCTTTTTTGCCTTTATACAGTGTTTGATGTTTTGGGGTCATACAGTGTTGTTTTCTTTTTTGCCTTTATACAGTGTTTGATGTTTTGGGGTCATGCAGTGTTGTTTTATGTTTTGGGGTCATAAAGTGTTATTTTATATTTTGGGGTTATACCGTGTTGTTTGATGTGATGGGGTCATAAAGTGTTTGAGGTTTTGGCATCATACAGTGTTTGATGTTTTGGGGTCATACGGTGTTTAATGTTTTTGGGTCATACGGTGTTTGATGTTTTTGGGTCATACAGTGTTTCATATTTTGGGGTCACACAGTGTTTGATGTTTTGGGGTTATACAGTGTTTTCTGTTTTGGGGTCATACGGTGTTTGATGTTTTGGGGTCATACGGTGTTTGATGTTTTGGGGTTATACGGTATTTGATGTTTTGGGGTCACACAGTGTTTTGGGGTCATACGGTGTTTGATGTTCTGGGGTCATACAGTTTTTGATGTTTTGGGGTCATACAATGTTTTCTGTTTTGGGGTCATACAATGTTTTATGTTTTGGGGTCATACGGTGTTTGATGTTTGGGGTCATACAGTGTTTGATGTTTTGGGATCATACAGTTGTTTGATGTTTTGGGGTTATACAGTGTTTTCTGTTTTGGGGTCATACAGTGTTTGATGATCTGAAATCATACAATGTTGTTTTCTTTTTTGGCTTTATACAGTGTTTGATGTTTTGGGGTCATACAGTGTTGTTTAATTTTTGGGGGTCATACAGTGTTGTTTTATGTTTTAGGGTCATAAAGTGTTGTTTTATGTTTTGGGGTCATAAAGTGTTGTTTTATGTTTGGGGTCATACAGTGGTGTTTGATGTTTTTGGGTCATACGATGTTTGATGTTTTTGGGTCTTACAGTGTTTGATGTTTTGGGATCACATGGTGTTTGATGTTTTGGGGGTCATACAGTGTTTGATGTTTTGGGATCATACGGTGTTTGATGTTTTGGGGTCATACAGTGTTTCATATATTGGGGTCATACGGTGTTTGATGTTTTGGGGTCATACGGTGTTTGATGTTTTTGGGTCATACGGTGTTTGATATTTTGGGGGCATACAATGTTTGATGTTTTGGGGTTATACAGTGTTTGATGTTTTTGGGTCATACGGTGTTTGATATTTTGGGGGCAAACAATGTTTGATGTTTTGGGGTTATACTGTGTTTTCTGTTTTGGGGTCATACAGTGTTTTCTGTTTTGGGGTCATGCAGTGTTTTCTGTTTTGGGGTCATACAGTGTTTGATGTTTTGGGGTCATATGGTGTTTGTTATTTTGATGTCATACAGTGTTTTCTGTACTTTATGATTATAGTGGCGCTGTATAACGGTCATAAAGTGTTTGATGTTTTGAGTTTATACAGTGTTTGATATTTTGGGGTCATACGGTGTTTGATATTTTGGGGTCATGCGGTGTTTGATATTTTGGGGTCATACAGTGTTTGATGTTTTGGGGTTATACAGTGTTTTCTGTTTTGGGGTCATATGGTGTTTGATGTTTTGGGGTCATATGGTGTTTGATGTTTTAGGGTCATACAGTGTTTTCTGTTTTGGGGTCATAGGGTGTTTGATGTTTTGGGGTCATACGGTGTTTGATGTTTTGGGGTCATACAATGTTTTCTGTTTTGGGGTCATACGGTGTTTGATGTTTTGGGGTCATACAGTGTTTGATGTTTGGGGTCATACAGTGTTTGATGTTTTGGGGTCATACAGTGTTTGATGTTTGGGGTCATACAGTGATGTTTTGGGGTCATACAGTTGTTTGATGTTTTGGGCTTATACAGTGTTTTCTGTTTTGGGGTCATTCAGTGTTTTCTCTTTTGGGGTCATACAGAGTTTAATGTTTTGGGGTCATACCGTATTGTTTGAGGTTTTTGAGGTCATACAGTGTTTTCTGTTTTGTGGTCATATAGTGTTGTTTTCTGTTTTGGGGTCATACAGTGTTTGATGCTTTGAAATACAATGTTGTTTTCTTTTTTGGCTTTATACAGTGTTTGATGTTTTGGGGTCATACAGTATTGTTTGATGTTTTGGCATCAAACAACATCATTATATGATGCCAAAACATCAAACAACACTGCTTGGCCCCAAATCATCAAACACTGTATGACCCCAAATCATCAAACACTGTGTGATGCCAAAACCTCAAACACTGTATGACCCCATTACATCGAACAACACGGTATAGCCCCAAAACATCAAACACTGTATGACCCCAAAACATCAAACATTGTATGACCCCAAAACATCAAAAAGCACTGTATGACCCCGAAACATTAAACAGCACTGTCATACAGTGTTTTATGTTTTGGGGTCATACAGTGTTGTTTGATGTTCTGGGGTCATACAGTGTTTGATGTTCTGGGGTCATACAGTGTTTTATGTTTTGGGGTCATACAGTGTTGTTTTATGTTCTGTGGTCATACAGTGTTTGATGTTTTGAGGTCATACAGTGTTTTCTGTTTTGGGGTCATACGGTGTTTGATGTTTTGGGGTCATACAGTGTTTGATGTTTTTGGGTCATACTCTGTTTAATGTTTTGGAGTCATACGGTGTTTTCTGTTTTGGGGTCATACAGTGTTTTCTGTTTTGGGGTTATACGGTGTTTGATGTTTTGGGATATTATAGTGTTTGATCTTTGGGGTCATACAGTATTTGATGTTTTGGGGTCATACGGTGTTTGATGTTTTGGGATAATATAGTGTTTGATGTTTGGGGTCATACAGTATTTGATGTTTTGGTGTTATACAGTGTTTGATGTTTTGGGGTTATACAGTGTTTTCTCTTTTGGGGTTATACAGTGTTTTCTGTTTTGGGGTCATACCGTGCTTAATGTTTTGGGGTCATACAGTGTTGTTTGAGGTTTTTGGGGTCATACAGTGTTTTCTGTTTTGGGATCATACAGTGTTTTCTGTTTTGGGGTCATAGAGTGTTGTTTTCTGTTTTGGGGTCATACAGTGTTTTCTGTTTTGGGGTCATAGAGTGTTGTTTTCTGTTTTGGGGTCATACAGTGTTTGATGTTTTGAGATCATACAATGTTGTTTTCTTTTTTGCCTTTATACAGTGTTTGATGTTTTGGGGTCATACAGTGTTGTTTCATTTTTTTGGGGTCATGCAGTGTTGTTTTATGTTTTGGGGTCATAAAGTGTTATTTTATATTTTGGGGTTATACCGTGTTGTTTGATGTGATGGGGTCATAAAGTGTTTGAGGTTTTGGCATCATACAGTGTTTGATGTTTTGGGGTCATACGGTGTTTGATGTTTTTGGGTCATACGGTGTTTGATGTTTTTGGGTCATACAGTGTTTCATATTTTGGGGTCACACAGTGTTTGATGTTTTGGAGTTATACGGTGTTTGATGTTTTGGGGTCATACAGTGCTTGATGTTTTGAGGTCATACAGTGTTTCATATTTTGGGGTCATACAGTGTTTTCTGTTTTGAGGTTATACAGTGTTTTCTGTTTTGGGGTCATACGGTGTTTGATGTTTTTGGGTCATACGGTGTTTGATGTTTTGGGGTCATACGGTATTTGATGTTTTGGGGTCACACAGTGTTTTGGGGTCATACGGTGTTTGATGTTTTGGGGTCATACAGTTTTTGATGTTTTGGGGTCATACAATGTTTTCTGTTTTTGGGGTCATACGGTGTTTGATGTTTGGGGTCATACAGTGTTTGATGTTTTGGGGTCATACAGTGTTTGATGTTTTGGGGTCATACAGTTGTTTGATGTTTTGGGGTTATACAGTGTTTTCTGTTTTGGGGTCATACAGTGTTTGATGCTCTGAAATCATACAATGTTGTTTTCTTTTTTGGCTTTATACAGTGTTTGATGTTTTGGGGTCATACAGTGTTTAAGTTTTTGGGGTCATACAGTGTTGTTTTATGTATTGGGGTCATAAAGTGTTGTTTTATGTTTGGGGTCATACAGTGGTGTTTCATGTTTTTGGGTCATACGGTGTTTGATATTTTGGAGGAATACAGTGTTTGATGTTTTGGGGTCATACAGTGTTTTCTGTTTTGGGGTCATACAGTGTTTTCTGTTTTGGGGTCATACAGTGTTTTCTGTTTTGGGGTCATGCAGTGTTTTCTGTTTTGGGGTCATACAGTGTTTGATGTTTTGGGGTCATACAGTGCTTTCTGTACTTTACGATTATAGTGGCGCTGTATAACGGTCATAAAGTGTTTGATGTTTTGGAGTCATACTTAGTTTGTTGTTTTGGGGTTATACAGTGTTTTCTGTTTTGGGGTCATACGGTGTTTGATGTTTTGGGGTCATACAGTTTTTTCTGTTTTGGGGTCATAGGGTGTTTGATGTTTTGGGGTCATACGTTGTTTGATGTTTTGGGGTCAACCAATGTTTTCTGTTTTGGGGTGATACGGTGTTTGATGTTTTGGGGTCATACAGTGTTTGATGTTTGGGGTCATACAGTGTTTAATGTTTTGGGGTCATACAGTGTTTGATGTTTTGGGGTCTTACAGTGTTTGATGTTTTGGGGTCATACAGTTGTTTGATATTTTGGGGTTATACAGTGTTTTCTGTACTTTACGATTATAGTGGCGCTGTATAACGGTCATAAAGTGTTTGATGTTTTGGAGTCATACTTAGTTTGTTGTTTTGGGGTTATACAGTGTTTTCTGTTTTGGGGTCATACGGTGTTTGATGTTTTGGGGTCATACAGTGTTTTCTGTTTTGGGGTCATAGGGTGTTTGATGTTTTGGGGTCATACGTTGTTTGATGTTTTGGGGTCAACCAATGTTTTCTGTTTTGGGGTGATACGGTGTTTGATGTTTTGGGGTCATACAGTGTTTGATGTTTGGGGTCATACAGTGTTTAATGTTTTGGGGTCATACAGTGTTTGATGTTTTGGGGTCTTACAGTGTTTGATGTTTTGGGGTCATACAGTTGTTTGATATTTTGGGGTTATACAGTGTTTTCTGTTTTGGGGTCATACAGTATTGTTTGAGGTTTTTGAGGTCATACAGTGTTTTCTGTTTTTGGGTCATATAGTGTTGTTTTCTGTTTTGGGGTCATACAGTGATGCTTTGAAATACAATGTTGTTTTCTTTTTTGGCTTTATACAGTGTTTGATGTTTTGGCGTCATACAGTGTTTGATACATTTATACTTAGGCACTGGACAATATACCAGTTTTGTGGATTATGATTATGGCGGCACTGTATAGCAGGGGTGTTTAGGCATGTGTATGGAACCGTTTTGTCGTCATACATTGTTTCATAGTGTAAGGTAATGTTTATTTGTAGACTATATGACGGGACATCATATATAGCGGCACCATCAGAATTCACCGCACAGAGCACATCGCGGTGTAAGGTCGGTATTACTTGTTGGGTTGCATTAGTCGGTGGTAAAGGATATGCTGTGCATTAACAGGATTATCTTCTCCTTACATTCAGGAGTCGGATTTGCTGCCTCCGCATCTGCTCTGTCCTGACTCGATCCCCCAGGACTTCTTCTCTACCACACAAGAACATAAAACACATTATTTACTTCTCACATAAAGAACATTTTGGACTGTTGGATTCATTTTGAGACGGTGGAGCTGTCATTCTGACGTTTGATCCTAGCACTATAACCCCAAGCCTGACAAAACCTATTAAAGTGTAGGGTCTGGCATTTCATCATCTCCTAGGAAGGATGGGGGGGCAACTCTGCTATTAATTAGTTAGACAATGCAGCTGTGATGTATATGGCCTCGCACTTGTCATGTTTCTCCATATTAGCAGCTGCACTGGAAGCCGAGCAAAATAGACTTAAAATATTAAAGAGCAAAGGCGGCTGCACATACATCACATTCTGCACATACATCACATGCATCACTTCCAATTTCTACTCCGATCGTTAAGGCTTCGAGCCAGGAGTCAAATACTACACATATTTAATCACATGAAATATCTAGTTTTATGATTACTACATAAATTTTCCTCTACGATAGTGATGGGGGTCATATTCCTTAAAAAAAAGAATGTCCGGAAATATTCCAAGAATTGTTTCTATAGAAACCACATATTCATTTATCAAAAATGGTCTAACAGAAAAATTGGCCTTGTAGGAACCAGTCACAGAGCAGTTTTGATGTCTTTTATGTCTTCCAGGCAGTTTAAAGGGGTTGTTCAGTGTGGGAAACTCATTTTCATGCACTGTATTAGGGAATTGTGACTTAAAGGGGATGTACAGGACTGTGATATTATTTACCTATGCTTAAGAACAGGTCATCGATGTCAAATTGGTGAGGTTTGGATGCCAAACATCCCCATCCATCAATCAGCGGCTGACAGTACATAGTGTATGAAGCCGAATCATGACAGCTCCATACACTGTGCCATTCTTGAGTATTGCAGCTTTGGTCCCATCCACTGGACCCATATTGACTATCTAGTATAAAAATAGACCAGCTATATCATAGACATGGACAAGCCCTTTAATTGTCACAGGTGTGTCCGATGTGACAGACAGTCTCCCTGTAGTTGGTTGCAGAAGATCTCTTCATTTGGCATTACAGACACCTTCTTAGATCTGCCTCACTCTAGGACCCAGTGGCTACCTCTCTCCTGCTAATTGACACTCAGGCCAGGGTGGTTAAATACTTTCTGTTTGCTATAGGGAGGTGCCGTTGATATTCACATGTTCCCTTGTGAAATCTTGGAGCTATTGCAGTCTGCTTACGTCCTCTCTGGAGTTAGGAGGACGTGTGGTGTAATCTCTCTGAAGTCGGCTCAAGGTAAGTTACTTTCCCCCGTGTTTGTCTCATTTGTTGTTTTTAGTTGTTAGAGGGGATTGACTAGTGCTCATCCCCCTTTCCCTATCCAGGGCCAAGTTCTAGGGAAATAGAGGGTTTAGGTTCCTGTGCGGTGATTGATGAGGAACCAATATAGGGACGATAGAGGAGACAGGGTGATATCAGATCAGCCTAGGAGGTCTCCACTCCCCCTTTCCCTAGTGTCTGGGCTCCCTTCCCCTCTTCCCTTCGTGTTGCACTTAGTCTTTCCCACTCCTTGCGTGACATTAATAGAGGGTTCCCGAGGATCTCATATTTGGACCCCCACTGATCTGATATCAATGACCTATCCCATGGATATGTTATCACTAACAGAAAGACACCTTTAGTCTGGAGTAGATATGAGCAAAAAGATTTAAGCTACCCTTCTCTGACATCCAGTTTGGTTCTCTGTGGCAGTCAGTCGATGCCTGCCAGCAATCCTCTACCTGGGATCCTGAAAGCTTTTGCTAGGCTCCCCAAATCTTCATGTTATGGGGGTCTTGTAAGCAGCTGACTCTCTCTAGATGCTGGGGAAATGATGGTTAGTGCGGAAGTTAATATTGTCCTAGTCCAGCTGACACGGAGGACTGGATTGGATACCGGACCAGAGTCATTTGCATCATTTTCTAAACTCTAGGGAGGAGTTGTCCATCCAGGACCCTTATCCCTATGACCAGAGTCAAGAGTAGTTACAAAAGTATCTCTCACTCTGGAGGACTCAATATAAAAACCACTAAATTGAATGGATGCTGTACAATACTACATTTCACCTATGGGAGTGCTGCAGGGAAATTGTATGCTTACTACCAAGGTTTCCAATAGATTAGAGCTGATCACCTGGGCTCTAACTTACTTTCGAGGGACAGTATTATGGAACTATGTATTCATAATGTAATGTCCAAAGGCTGCAATGGGGCCACACTGCACTTCTGTGTACCTCTCATTTTTGTTCAGGGCTACAATTTAGATTTTTTTCTGCTTCTATGTGAAAATATGGTGCCTTCAATGACATGTGGATTACCAAAAGGTTCATACATCCTTTAGGACCCTATGTGCCATCTTGCAGAGTCTGTGCATGTGGCTTAGTTGAGTTCATGGTTGCCCACAGAACACCAGATCATAGAATCATAGAATGGTAGACTTGGAGGGGACCTCCAGGGTCATCGTGTCCAACCCCCTGCTCAATGCAGGATTCACTAAAGCATCTCAGACAGATGTCTGTCCAGCCTCTGTTGGAGACTTCCAATGAAGAAGAACTCACCACCTCTCGTGGCCGCCTGTCCCACTCATTGATCACCCTCACTGTCAAAAAGTTTTTTCTAATATCTAATCTGTATCTTCTCCCATTCAATTTCATACCATTGCTTCTAGTCTTTCTTTGTGCAAATGAGAATAAAGCTGATCGCTCTACAGTGTGACAGCCCTTGAGATATTTGTAGACAGCTATCAAGTCTCCTCTCAGTCTTCTCTTTTGCAAGCTAAACATTCCCAGATCCTCTAACCGTTCCTCGTAGGACATTGTTTGCAGACCAGTCACCATTCTGGTCGCTCTTTTCTGAACTTGCTCCAGATCTTAGCAGGTTCTCGACTGATCTATGAAAATTTTCAAGAGTACAAGATGAGTGTCACTCGCCACTGGCGCATTATTTTGTGCTCTTTTATTCCAAGGTCATATGGAAATACAGAGCAAAGATACACAAACTGGGCTACAGCTGTTTCGCATCTAATTATGCTTCATCCTGTGCTGTCCGAATGATCTATGTATTGAGGTATTCTTCTTGTGGCAGGTCTAGAGAACATTTCTGTAGGTGCACTTCATAATGGTAAGATTTGTGAGTGTTTTTTTTTTAACTCTGATGTAACCTCTCTTTTCGAATTTTCAAAATAAAAGATATTATTTGGCTGACGTTGCTTACCTGCTAAGTTTCATTGACGACGCACCTTCATTGGTGACGCACCATTTAAAAAACGTACTCTGAAAATTGGCAGCGAGAGTTGGCAAGCCGTCGGCGCCTAGCAGGTAATCAATATCTGCAAAATGACTTCTATTATGCTTTAAACTGTAAAGAAAAAGTCAAAGAAGTAATTTAGAAAATGGTTTGAAATGCTGGAAACAGTTCGGAAACACTGAGGAGCGTTTGAATGGGCTTTCATTTTAATTTCCCCGGTGTTACGTCAAGGAATGTCCAGCACCCAGTAATTACATGGTCGATGGGATAAAACATTCATTGGTTCTGGGTTTTTTCCTTTGGGAACATCATTAAATTCTTACACTTTTATTTAATAAGTGTGTTTATTAATATGTTATTATAGCTGTTTTTCTTGCCAAACTGTGCTTTCCTTTGAAAAGAATGGAAACCTGTAGAGCAGGGTTCCCCAACTCCAGTCCTCAAGGCCCACCAACAGGTCATGTTTTCAGGATTTCCTTAGTATTGCACAGGTGATAATTCCATCATCAGCACAGGCAATAGTTACATCACCTGTGCAATACTAAGGAAATCCTGAAAACATGACCTGTTGGTGGGCCTTGAGGACTGGAGTTGGGGAACCCTGCTGTAGAGGACCCATGCGTCTCTCCACAGTTATATGGTTGACTCTTTTTCTGCTGTTTGTATGCCTTTTTCAACTGTGCTTTGTAGAGGTCTAAATGAAAGGGGTATTCCCCTTTATGACATATCCACCGGATAGGTGTGAGTCCCACCACTGAGCCCCCCACTGATGGCCAGAATAGGGGACTTGTGTCTTCTGTTCTCCCATAGCCAACCAGACCTCTGGCAGAAGGGAACGGTTGGTTGAGCGCAAGCCGTTTTGCTGCATCATAACCCATGATGCTGATGAAAACAGCCTATGACTGGTATCTTCAATGTCATGGACTTGAATAGAGCAGCATGGCAAATGCATGACCAATTGCTCCATTCAACTCTTTCTGTCTGTGGTCAAGGAAGAGCCATCAGTAAAAAGGGAACAAAAGTCCCCCATTTTGGAGTTCATTAGGGGACAAAGCAATGAAACCTACCCTGATCTAACAGTTATCCATCCAGTGGATAGATGATAGCATAGTAACATAGTTTGTAAACATAGTTTGTAAAGCCGAATAAAGACTTGCGTCCATCAAGTTCGACCTGTTAGTTCTGTGATTGCTAAAGTTGATCCAGAGGAGGGCAAAAACCCCAAATGATTTCGCCAATCTTCACCTGAGGAAAAATTCCCTCCCGACTCTGAAACCAGCAGTCAGAATAAATCCCTGTATCAACCTACTATTTTATTTTATTTTTAAGTATACGCTGAAATCTGCCTGGTATCTAGAAATGCATCCAGTCCCCGCTTGAACTGGTGTAGTGAATCCGACATTACCGTCTCCTCACTCAGTGAATTCCATATTCTCACTGCTCTTACCGTAAAGAACCCCTTCCTATGCTGGTGCTGAAACCTTTTCTCTTCCAGTCTTAGTGAATGCCCTCTTGTTACCGTAATATCCCTCCTTTTAAACAAATCCCGGGCAAGATCTCTATACTGTCCCCTAACATATTTGTACACATTTATTATGTCCCCCCTCAACCTTCTCTTTTCCAGGCTGAATAGTTCTAGTTTTGCCAACCTCTCTGGGTATTGCAGTCCCTCCATTCCCTTTATTAATTTTGTTGCCCTCCTTTGTACCTTTTCAAGCTCATTTATATCCTTTCTATATATTGGGGCCCATAACTGAGCACAGTATTCCAAGTGTGGTCTGACCAGTGCTTTGTACAGTGGAAGAACAATGTTCTCATCCTTTGCAGCTATACCTCTTCTGATACATCCCATTACCCTGTTTGCCCTTACAGCAGCAGCCTGACTTTGGGCACTCCAATTTAGTTTGCTATCAATCAAGATGCCCAAGTCCTTCTCCATCTCTAAATTCCCCAATGATTTCCCATTCAGTGAGTACTGATGACTTCCATTTTTCCTTCCCATATGTATGACCTTACATTTCTCCTCGATAAACCTCATTTGCCATTTAATGCTCCACGTACCCAGCTTATCCAAATCCCTCTGTAGGTCTGCACTGTCCTCTTTTGTATTAATTGTTTTACATTACTTTGTGTCATCTGCAAATATTGATATTTTACTATTTATCCCGTTGACTATGTCGTTAATAAAGATATTAAATAACATTGGGCCTAGTACAGACCCCTGTGGTACCCCACTAGTGACGCTTACCCAATCTGAGTATATTCCATTTATAACCACCCTCTGCCTTCTATCCTTTAGCCAGTTAGCTACCCACTTGCAGACATTTTGCCCCAGCCCCATCATTCTCATTTTGTATACCAACCTATTATGTGGCACGCTATCGAACGCTTTTGAGAAGTCGAGATACACGACATCCACTGGTTCCCCCTGATCTACTCGAGAGCTAACCTCCTCGTAGAAGTCAATCAGGTTTGTTTGGCAGGAGCGATTCCTTATGAATCCATGTTGGTTCAGGGTTAATAGATTATTAGCATCAAGATGCTCCGTAATCGCCTCTTTAATGAAGCTTTCAAAAATTTTGCCCACAACGGACGTCAGACTCACCGGCCGATAGTTTCCGGCGTCACTTTTCGCTCCCTTTTTGAATATTGGCACTACATTCGCCTGTCGCCAATCAAGTGGCACAGACCCAGTCGCAACAGAGTCCTTAAATATAAGATATAACGGTCTGTCTATCACATTACTTAGTTCCCTTAGTACCCGTGGGTGTATGCCATCAGGTCCTGGTGATTTGTTTATTTTAATGTTACTGAGGCGTTTCTGTACCCCAGCTTGGGTTAGATTAGTCATACTTAGTGGAGGATTAAGTTTGTCACTTCTCATTTCTCCTGTTAGTTCTCTTTCCTTTGTGAAAGTTGTCGAAAAAAAATTATTTAATAGATTAGCTTTATCCTCATCTTTCTCTATGATTTTGCCTTCCTCACTTTTTATCGGTCCAATATTATCCGATTTAATCCTTTTACTATTTATATACGTAAAGAACAGTTTGGGATTTGATCTACTTTCCCTAGCAATACGTCTCTCTGTTTCCTCCTTCGCTATTTTTATTTGTTTTTTGCAGGTTCTCGTTTTTTCCTTGTAACACATTAGTGCCTCCTTACTGTTTTCCTGTTTTAATCTCTTGAATGCCTCTTTTTTGCTATTTAACGCCTTTTTTACGTTCTTGTTCAACCATATTGGTTTCCTCTTATTTCTGGCCCTTTTATTCCTATACGGTATATACCTCTCGCATTGAGTATTCAGAATTCTTTTGAAGGTTTCCCATTTACTATTCGTATTCCTTTGATTAAGAACTTTGTCCCAGTCAATAAGTTGAAGGCTTTCTTTCAGCTGATCAAACTTCGCCCTCCTAAAGTTTAATGTTTTTGTTGTTCCCTTATTGATAACCCTACTGAAGGGCATTTTTATTATGGTCGCTATTACCTAGGTGCCCCCCTATCTGTACCTCAGTTATTCTATCAGGCCTATTAGTCAATATTAAGTCCAACATGGCCTTCCCTCTCGTTGGTTCCTGCACTAGTTGGGAGAGATAATTATCCTTAATATTTGTCAAGAACCTTTTTCCTTTCTGAGATCTACAGGTTTCTGTTTCCCAGTCAATATCCGGGTAGTTGAAATCCCCCATTACAATCACTTCATTATGTTTTGCTACTTTGTCTATTTGTCCTAATAGCAGATTCTCATTCTCCTCTGTTATATTGGGTGGCTTATAGCAGACCCCCAGTAATATTTTATTATTATTTTTAGTTCCCTCTATCTCTACCCACATGGACTCGACCCCCTCTTCTTCCTCTCCTATATCTTCCCTTAGTCTGGGTTTTAGACATGACTTTACATATAAGCAGACTCCTCCGCCTTTCCCCTGTTTCCGGTCCCTTCTAAATAAACTATAACCTAATAAATTTACCGCCCAGTCGTAGCTATCGTCTAGCCAAGTCTCTGTTATACCTACGATGTCATACCTCTCCTCCGATATAAGCGCCTGCAGCTCATCCGCCTTATTGGTCAGGCTTCTTGCGTTGGTCAGCATGCAAGATAAAACTTTGGGGTTATTTAGCATCCTATTCTTCTCTAACGATCTAACTATACTATCCCCACCCCCCTCTCCACCCTCATTATATTCACTTCTCCCCTTCCCCCTTGCTTGCCTCACATCCCACCTATTTCCTTGGTTCCCCCCCCCCGTCTCTAGTTTAAAAACTCCTCCAACCTATTAGCCATCTTCTTCCCCAGCACCACTGCACCCTCCCCATTGAGGTGCAGCCCGTCCCTACGGTAGAGCCTGTAGCCGACCGCGAAGTCGGCCCAGTTCTCCATGAACCCAAACCCTTCTGCCTTGCACCAACTCTTTAGCCACTTATTCACCTCCCTAACTTCCCGTTGGCGCTCCTGTGTGGCTCGCGGGATTGGTAGTATTTCTGAGAAAACTACCTTGGAGTTCCTTGCCCTAAGCTTCCTACCTAGGTCCCTGAAATCATTTTTAAGGACCCTCCATCTACCACTCACTTTGTCATTGGTGCCGATGTGGACCATGACCGCTGGTCCACATCGGCACCAATGACAAAGTGAGTGGTAGATGGAGGGTCCTTAAAAATGATCATTAGGCTGGGAAAAATGATCATTAGGCTGGGGAACCCCTTATTCCTCTTTGGCACCAATGAACAATCGGTAACTTCCAATGTAGCAGAAGGAAATTTAGGCTCCATGGGATACGAGGACTCATGCGGGACTACAACGTCTACAGCTAGGGTTGGACTTTCCCACTGGAAAACCGGAGAATCCTCCGGTGGACTCTGGCTTCTCCTTCAGGAGAGTTGATAGTGCAAACCTTGCAGCTGCTATGGGGTTCTTGAGTGGGGGAGAAAGGTGGGCCCTCAGAGTTAAATCCTCTGGTGGGCCCAATGTTCTTCAGTCTGACACTGTCTACAGTCTTAATACAGTGTTGCCAACTTGACTTTTTATGTTTTCTGGACAGCTAATCAAAAAAATCACGGACAGACAATTTTTTAAGGACACATTAGAAAACCATTATAAATCATAATGAGTATGTCAGTGATATTAATTGTCTCCAGCCCATAATTCTGATACAAAGACATGAGCTGTGTTCACTGCAAACTGTGAAGTGATGATAATTACACTCAAAATAATCTGTATAAGTTTCCTCAGCTTTAAAAAAAAATCATGGGCACCTTAATTTTTTTTTTACGGACAGGGCAAATAAGGGACCAGTTTTTACGGAGTGTCCTGGAATTTTGGGATGGTTGGCAACACAGCTCCTACCTATAGCTTTGCTCATTGTATTGGAGTTTGGCTTTAACAGCATTGATAGAGATAAAAATGGAATACTAGAAGATAAAGGGATTGGTGAAAATGTCATTTTATACCTGTATGTAGGTGGGTGGCTGTTTGGCCATAACACCCTAAAACTACACAGTGGTGGACTATTGTATCTGATGAGAACAATCCCAACTCAAGAAACGTAGTGTGGTGTAAAGTTTTTTTTGGATTTACCCAAATAAATCCCATGATTGACTGATGCACCCCATGACTTTATTTCCTTTGGCTGCAAAGAACTTGGCTAGTGCAAAAACCACAAATCCCAAAATGCAATGACAGCTGAAAGATACTTTCCTTCACCAGCTTGTCGTGAGTCTTCTGCCCGGTGGCCCGTGGATGTCAACATGATCTTCCAAAATCCCTTGTCTATACCTTAACCCTTTCTTGTTCTGCTAGGAAAGCACACAAAGGGTTACTTATTTCATCGACCTCTTTGGTTTCTAATTTATTGCAATCATGGAAGCACCCCCCATAGCCTTCACTGCCCCCCATGGCTTTGTCTTGTCCGGCTCGCTCCTTGCACTTGGGAAGACTGGAAAGAGCTGCAGTGCAGTGAAGGAAAAAAGACTGCAGTCTATTGTGTCAGCGGTCGGATGTATAATGCATGCCTATTTAATGTAAACTGGCGTGCAGCAGTTTGATGTCAGCCAGTGATGTGGTCCAGTTTGACAGGCTGTCAAAATCGTGACAAGGGCCTTCGGACACTCGCGGAGGCCAATATTTGCTTGCGCGCTCGTTGTACTGTTTTATCTCCGGCTCGGAGATAACTGGAAACATCTGTTGATAATTGGCTTATTCATTTATTCTCCTCTGTCGCTGCTGCCTGTCGGTCAATGCAAAATCTCAGCTGAAAGGGATCGATCACTGTGACCGACCTCTTTGAGGAAAGGAAAGAGGGTTCTCTTGCATTGATGATCTCTTTTTGGGTCACTGATCACAAAATGGAATAATAGGGAACTGATATAGGGTTAATCTACAGGTATATATCTTTATAATGCACTTAAAGTGCAGGAGAAAGTTAACCTTATTCCTCCCGGGAGCCGCCGGCTTTCAGTCATAGAGGCGTGGCCATAGTACACAGTGAGTGGCGGCTCTAAGCACACCCTAACAATTTGATTGACAGCTTGCACTGCAGCACATCCAGTCCGAGTGAGCTGTTTACATCTGCCTCTCACAATGCTGTGAGCCGCTGTCGAAAAGCCTCTATGACTGAAAGCCGGCGGCTTCAGGGTGGAATGAAAAACATTTTCTCCTGGTAGCTACATTTTCAGTAAAGCGGCCGGACAGCATTGTAACACTATAACTAACCCAGGTTAATAGTGTTTAGGGAAATGACAGGTTCTCTTAAAGGGTTTTGAGCCAGTTTTTTCAGCATCAAAAAGTCGCAAAGTTTGGTACTTTTTTTTTGTACAAAAAAAGTGCACATTTTTACTATTTTATTCTGTTGCGCCACTTTGAACAAGTAGGTGTCGAGATGGTTGTAGTTAGTTATGTAAATCAGTTGCAAGCCTGATTTATGCAGTGCGACTTTTTAAAAAATCTCAAAAAAGTCACAATTTTACTCCAGTTGGGCGACAAAGTTAAATATAGAGAAACAGTTTTAGACAAAAGTTTTACATGCGTGAAATTTATCAAACTTTGTGCAAAACATTGATAAATTTGGTGCAGATAGCGGCAATCAGCCTCAAAGAAGAGCGACTGTAAAAATGCCCCTGATAATATAGGACCCCCTAAATTGTCCCCCTATAATTTTGGTTCAAATAATAAATAGAATTTAAAAGGAAAAAAAATCAGTCAATTCACAGTCACCCAACTGTTTTTTCTATATCCGAGAAAAACTGTCTTATTGGTCCGATCAGAGTTTGATCAGAGTGGCATCAGTTGTTTTTGAGTGTGGAGACAAAAAAAAAGTTTCTCCACTCTGACAGTCCGTGAAAATCGGACTGCACTTGGATGTCATCTGAGTGCGGTGAGATTTTTTTTTTTCATGGACCCATAGATTTACATTCCTGATTTTGACCCGACATTTGGATCAAATACGGACATGTCTCTGATTTTTTCCGCCGACCACTCGGTCCAAGTAAAATGTTAGACGTGCACAGCCACATAAAATATCATAGGCTGAAAATTATGAATAGCACTCATCAGAAAAGCAGTCGTGTGCATGAGCCCTTAGTCAGAGCCTGGCTGCATGATAAGAATAGGAAAAAAAATGTCAGAAGAATAGTCAGAAAACAAGTTGAGGTCAGAAACAGGAAAGAATGCTAGCACAAGAGAACAGAGATCAGGAATGTGAACCTGGTTAAGCAGAATTTATAACTGGCAGAGGGAGACAGGGATTCTAGAACTTATATAGTGAACAGCTCCACCCAAGACGCTTAGCAGGAAGTTAATGCTAAACAAAGAATTAACCCCACAAGATCTCTGCCTTGGATGGCACCACCAACCGTAAGAACTAAATAGGACTCAATGAAGGTGCGGAATGACCGGTGACAGAAGCAGAAACAGAGGGGCAGGTCCTGACATGGATGGTTACGTTCATGACTTGGGCAACTGACAAAGGTATACCAGTATCTCCTTCAATATCAATATTGATGGTCAACTTCCCATCATCAGCCTGTGATTGATGGTGTAAACGATTCATTCATGTCATTTAAAAAAAAATTCTATAACTTTGTAGAAATTTTTGGCACCATTAGAAACTAGGGGGTTGTTAAAAATTAGTAAAACTTGGCAGCTTTCTTTCACAAACCGCTCCTCACCTGTCCATTGGTTGCGCGGGGCATTGTATCTCAACCTTATGTCAATGAAGCTGAATTGCAATATCACACACAACCTGTCAACCAGGTGTGGCGCTGTTTCTGAAATAAGGCAGCCATGTTTTTCTAAACTTTAAGTCGACTTTTCATAAAACCTACTGTATACTCAGATTAACGCAACGCGATTCAATTTTACCATGACAAAGCCACCACTGAAGTAGTTACCTTGGACTTCTTATTCATTAATGTAACCCTTTGTTCCTTACTTTTTCCTTAGCTGTGAGCATTGTATAATTGCATTTTATGACTTTGCTTTGACACACAAAGCGCAGTAATGTCATTCTCTGGAAGTCCTTGAGGACACATTCCTTTTAACCTTTGTGTTCCGTAAGCTAAACAGTCAATACGATTACGCTGATCTTAATGCAATAAGGAGAAAAAAAATCTTGTAAGGTTGTATTGTTGACATATGTGCAAGTAATTACTTTTAATTGTTGGTCCTCTCCATATATCCTTTCTGTCCTTCAATGGACCTAAACATGGGAAGTGGCATGTGAGTAGGGAATTGACTATTACTGTAGAGATGAGCAAATCTTCTGAAATTCAAAATTCGCCTGCTTCGACCAATTTTTTCCCAAAAATTCATTGGCCGCAAATCACAAATACGACAAAGCCTCTAGCTACCATGGAAAGAGAAATGTAACACTCTTAGGTCTACTAGGTCTGTATTGAACCATCCTTAAAAGTCTTTAATACTAACACAGACTTAGCAATGTCAAGTGATGTCAACATATATGGGTACGGTTGAACATTTGTCCACTGTTTTTCACTGCTGACCTCTCACACACTATCTGTAATGTTTATTCAGTATTTTAAGGCTTTCTCTCACTATTTCTATTACTAAACTTATGTCTTATCACTATCCAGATTTGCACAAAAATGGCCTCTACTGATATACAGACTGTGATAGTCTTCTGGTGGGCTGTGCTATACCATGGGATGTGATATCTGCAAGGCACTATTGGAAAGCCCGCGCAGTCAGGCCTAAGGTCTTCTGCTTTGTGTAAAATGGCAGTGGACATGTTTTTAGTGATTCGCAGATTGTTCGAATTTGTCAGGTTCAGCGAATTTCCTAAAATTTTACATAAATTAAATTTGCGTTGGAACGATTAACTCATCTCTACTAGACTATAATAGATCCTCCAGTTCAATCCCTACTATTTCCACCCAAGGTTCATGTGTTACCAAATTATAGCTCACAGGAGTTCTCCTTCCCGACTGCTGTCCATGTAGTTCAACCCATGACACTAAAATACATTAGGAATAAATTCTCGAAGAAAAAACTTCAAATGTTTTCACCTGCAGCTAACCTTAGGTGGAAGGTTTCATGGCTCATTGTATGTACAAGTTCAACCACTGACACTTAAGAAGAAAAAAAGAACAAGAGTTCATGAGAGAAGACTTCCAAGGATTATATCAAAAGCCACCATTACTTTTGAGGTCCAACAATGGTCCAACTGGCCCTTCTTTACCCCTAAGATATAATGTCTATTACACTAATAGTTTAATCCTAGATGCTCAAGTACTCAAAATATACTTCTAAGGTTTCCACCAGAAGTCACTCTTCATTGGATGGGTCCACTATAAAGTATTTCTTTTGTAAAAGGGGCTCACTGTCCCTTAAGCATTGAAAATGTTCTTTATTCCGGGACTGTAGTATAACCCTAGACACTCAGGAAAGAATAGTCTTCAAGAGAAGCCTTCCATTGTCTTCCAAGTATTCTATCTAAAGCCACAATTAGTTTGGAGGTCCAACAAGGGTTAAACTGGCCCTTCTTTACTGAGAGAGCCCTAACACATAATGGCTATTACAGTAATAGTTTAATCTAAGATGCAATCACTTCTAAGGTTGCCACCAGAAGCCAACCTTCAGTGGATGGTCCACCACAGGGTCCATCTTGTGTAAAAGGGGCTCACTGACCCCAAAGCATTGAAAATTGTCATTACTCTGGGAGAGTAGTATAACCCTAGACGCTCAGGAAAGAATATTCTTCAAGAGAAGTCTTCCATTGTCTTCCAAGTATTCCATGTAAAGCCACAATTAGTTTGAAGGTCCAACAAGGGTTAAACTGGCTTCAAGAGAATTCTTCCATTGTCTTCCTAAGTTTTGATGTAAAACTACCATCAGGTGGAAGGTCTACTGAAGGGTTACTCAGTATGTACTTCTTATAGATAGTGAGGAAGTACTGACAATAAGACTTCTTCAGAAAGTTTTCTATGGTTTTCCGGGGCTTCTTATTAAATGTGGAAGGTCCACTACAAAATCTATTGAGTGTAAGTTGGACCCACTGACCCATTTTTTGCTTTAAGATCTCATAGCAATAACAGTGGTAGTCACTCTCGAAAGAAGTCCTCTAAGTTATCCCTGGTAAAAGATAAAGAACCTCAGAGAACCATTTCTAGATTTTTAAGGATCAGCCAGACATAGATTAGTATTACAGAGACGAAACTATGTTTTGTTCTATGTTGAAATAAATAGAAATGTCGTCCTATTTGTTGTTTCTGGCCTTTTAAGACAAGATAGCTGTAACTGGTGACCTTTGCAAGCTTCAATGGTCCGCGTGTCCCACAATGCGCAGCCGCCTCTCTTGGCAAGGCTCCTTGTCAAGATGCAATTTAGCATGCAGCAGACATCGCCTACTGAGAATCAAACAGAGAGGTATTTAGCGAATGAAAACTTGATTAGTGCTTTACATAATGAAAAGAACGATCAGCCCTGACGCCAAGTGTGCGTAACCCTTTCATGGCAGAGATATGTACCCTGTTAGACCTTTGTTGCAGTGGCATGGAGGAGCGGCTCAATAGCCTTCCGTTACCAACTTCCATTTACTGACTTATAAGGAGGACACATTTCAATGGAAAAGTCGAAAATATATTGGCAGCTGGATGGAAGTTGATATGGACTGGAACGGCAATGATATCACCGGTTTATTATAGAAGGAGACATCATAATGATCCCAATTCATGAAGTACAGACTGTGTTGCAGGCATTGTTGAGTTGCCGGTCGACTTTATTGCATTTTGACTCTTTTTTTTATTCTGGTTTCGCAAAGATTCCTATAAGAGTTTGACCTATCAATTTCCCTTTGGGTAATTCACTCATTGTTTTGCTGAAGATTGCATATTCTTGCACTCATCTTTACACAATACAGCCAATCATATGCTAATGTCGATGTAAATCCAATGGTGGAAGGGAAAAAAAAAATTATCGTATTATGGACGTTACTTCCTGGATCTGTTTTTCTGATTTAACCTCTTAAGTTCCGAGAAAACAAACTAGCTTGAAAATGAAAAAAAAAATTAAAAAATATTAAGTAACGGTATTTGCTTGTCATCATTGTGTAAAGTTGCAATATAATTAGGTAAAGTTAAAGATGTTCCCATTTGAGGGAATTCTAGCTTAAGGTGGTGCTATCAGAGACAACCATTTTTAGGCTAGGGCTACACGGCGAAACCGAAAAAATGGAGTGGCAAATATGTTGGTATAACTGCAATGTATATCAGTATATACCTTAATAGTCCCTTAAGAATATATACCAAATGACTGCTCAAAGATATAAAATCAACCACACTTTATCGAATAAATAAAAAAATACCTCAGTGCCAGGACAAAGGACCAAATATACACAATAATATAATGACAGGACCTTATTACTCTATATTAACCAGTGTCACCCAATCTCCAATTTCCATAATCCTTAATGCACAGTACTAGTAGAAAGAGACTTCAGTAACCTATCATCATGTGGTAAACTGATGGTGTGCTCTCCTTTATTAATATGTTCCCAAATGCCCAGTAAATGTCACACTAGAGAGAGACATCAATAATATAGTTTCAAGTTATTACCTACATGTAGAGCCTTGGATTGTATATACAAGTCCTCAACAAAGTGCGGTCCCACGTCTTCCTACCCCGACGCACGTTTCATGCCTTTTCCACTTCCTTTTCCAACACCTAGGTGTTGAGGTGTTTAACTTTTACTGGACTTTTAACTTGATTCAATAAAGGTACATTTTTTATCCAGTTGGTTGTGCTGGAAACTACCCTAATTTTTCTCTCTGACAGCTGCAATCACCAGCAGGTACGGCACCCATTAGTTTCTAATTACTGCAATGGATTCATCTAAGTAACCAGCGTGAACAGTTCTAACCCTCTCCCCCACTTTTGCCCTGTAGTAAGTAAATATACACTGCTCAAAAAAATAAAGGGAACACTTAAACAACAGAATATAATTCCAAGTACATCAAACTTCTGTGAAATCAAACTGTCCACTTGGGAAGCAACACTGATTGACAATCAATTTCACATGCTGTTGTGCAAATGGAATAGACAATAGGTGGTAATCATTGGCAATTATCAAGACACCCTCAATAAAGGTGTGGTTCTGCAGGTGGGGACCACAGACCACATCTCAGTACCAATGCTTTCTGGCTGATGTTTTGGCCACTTTTGAATGTTGGTTGTGCTTTCACACTCGTGGTAGCATGAGACGGACTCTACAACCCACAGAAGTTGCTCAGGTAGTGCAGCTCATCCAGGATGGCAGATCAATGCGAGATGTGGCAAGAAGGTTTCCTGTGTCTGTCAGCGTAGTGTCCAGAGGCTGGAGGCGCTACCAGTAGACAGGCCAGTACACCAGGAGACATGGAGGGGGCTGTAGGAGGGCAACAACCCAGCAGCAGGACCGCTACCTCCGCCTTTGTGCAAGGAGGAACAGGAGGAGCACTGCAAAATGACCTCCAGCAGGCCACAAATGTGCATGTGTCTGCACAAATGGTTAGAAACCGACTCTATGAGGGTGGTATGAGGGTCCGACGTCCACAGATGGGGGTTGTGCTCACAGCCCAACACCGTGCAGGACGCTTGGCATTTCCCACAGAACACCAGGATTGGCAAAGTCGCCACTGGTGCCCTGTGCTCTTCACAGATGAAAGCAGGTTCACGCTGAGCACATGTGACAGACGTGACAGAGTCTGGAGATGCAGTGGAGAGCGATCTGCTGCCTGCAACATTCCTCAGCATGACCGGTTTGGCAGTGGGTCAGTAATGGTGTGGGGTGGCATTTCTTTGGAGGGCCACACAGCCCTCCATGTGCTCCCCAAAGGTAGCCTGACTGCCATTAGGTACCGAGATGAGATCCTCAGACCCCTTGTGAGACCATATGCTGGTGCGATGGCCCTGGGTTCCTCCTAATGCAGGACAATGCCAGACCTCATGTGGCTGGAGTGTGTCAGCAGTTCCTGCAAGATGAAGGCATTGAAGCTATGGACTGGCCCACCCATTCCCCAGACCTGAATCCGATTGAGCACATCTGGGACATCATGTCCCGCTCCATCCACCAACGTCACGTTGCACCACAGACTGTCCAGGAGTTGGCGGATGCTTTAGTCCAGGTCTGGGAGGAGATCCCACAGGAGACCATCCGCAACCTCATCAGGAGCATGCCCACGCATTGTAGGGAGGTCATACAGGCACGTGGAGGCCACACACAATACTGAGCCTCATTTTGACTTGTTTTAAGGACATTACATCAAAGTTGGATCAGCCTGTAGTGTGTTTTTCCACTTTAATTTTGTGGGTGACTCCAAATCCAGGCCTCCATTGGTTAATACATTTGATTTCCATTGATGATTTTTGTGTGATTTTGTTGTCAGCACATTCAACTTTGTACAGAACAAAGTATTCAATGAGAATATTTCATTCATTCAGATCTAAGGTGTGTTATTTGAGTGTTCCCTTTATTTTTTTGAGCAGTGTATAAATAGCTGGTAATAAAAAATTATACAGGAAACTTAATTATCACTGATTTGAGCTAAACACTGTAAAAGCCATCCCACCACGTCAAGGTGTACCCAATCTGGGTGGTCCCAAACTCTTGTAATTCACTTCTCTATGTGTCAGCAGACCTCAAAATAGATGGGGGCATAGAAGGACCCAGACCTGACTGTCTAAACACTTACTATATGGACAAAATTCACAGCCCAAAAAGGGGGAGCCATGACCCTATACGTGCAAAGTGCAACAATAAAAGCGCAACAATACATTGCAACATTGGATGTAATGATTTCCAATGGTGTCGCGTTGTGACCTACAACATACTACGACTGCAATGCGGAGTTGTCAATATTCCCAAATGTGCAGTCCTGTCGACGTGACGTCAGCGCTGCAGACAACAACAGACACTGGGAGCAGCGGTGGAGACTCAGCACTGGACCCTGGGAGGGTAAGTAAAGGACAGTAACAAACTGCTACCTTGGGAAAGCGGAAAACCACTTTAAATAGAATGCTATGAACATCCATAAATTTGTGGTTAATTTTGCCAATTTTCTGTGCTCAGAAATGCTTATTCCATTGGAACATTTCTGTCCGTGTCCCTCCCTAGTAATCACACCCTTTTTTTTTTTTAATCAAAATATTGATACAAATTAATTGATAAAAGCACCAATTCCAAAATTCTGCAAGCTCCTGACAGGTGACCGTGTTTTATGTTCATGAGCCCAAGAATATCTCCAGAGGTGGCAGAGATGGGTAGGCAGAGGGCGAGATGGGAAGCAGCCGACGCTGGCGAGGATGTGTCGTGCGCTATTAATTATTCATTACATGTATAGTTTGGAAAATGCTATTTAATCCTTTTGCTTCTATGGATTTAAATGGAGCTTAGTCTGTAAATTGTCATCCTAAATAGCCAGCTCATAGACATAGGATCCCTGATTGCAATACCCTGGGAAAAGCTGCGCAGCGGCGCGCGTCACGTGGCACGCTCCAAATGGATATGTGAATCTGTAGGAGAAACACGTACAATCCTCATGTGACAGATAAGACAAGAGGGAATCAGACAGCTGTCATGTGAGAGACAATATAAAACCTTATAGAATTATCCTGGAACAAGCAGATGTGGTGACAGTTCTACCTGTCATACCCAAGCTATGTAATACATAGTGGTGTCCCCAACCTCTGGCACACTGCAGATTTGTAGGTTGTTGAACATTTCCATAAATGATCTGTCACTCTAATGCCCACCTTCTTTAATTTTTCTACCCGAAATGCACAGGCATTATGTTTTTTTTTAAATATGTCCAAATTTCGCCATTTTTTAAAATCTTACATGATTATAGGCTATGTCTTAACTACTTTCCTTCAGTGCTGGAGAACATCCCCTTTTGGACCATTTAGAGCTTCTTTATTACTCCCAAAGTAATGAAAGCCTTGTTATAAATATCAATATAGACTATGTAGATTTATTTTGTAATTATTTTATGAATTCGGTGCATCCAAAATTGAAATAGGCAAATAGTGGTTACAAATCTATTATTTATTTATTTGTCCACAGCTCCTATCTAGACTCAAGTGTCTCCATGGTGACAGACTACGCTGTGTAGTCTGATTCAGCAGTCGTGGGTTATTTTTTTTTACCTCCTGGGCTAATGTGTGTAGATGAGGCAGAGGAAGTGAAGTTTTTTTTAGAAAACAAAAAAAAAACAACTCACCAGAATGGTATTTATAAAAATAGTGATACTCCCGTGACCAGTCCCCCGTTACACCGGGGGTATTGCTTCCTAAGTTCCTGCTTGTCCCTACTTCCTAGTCTTTCTTGCCACACTGGAAATGAACACACAGACAATCACTGGCTGCATCGATGGTCCATCTCAGACAGGAAGTGTCATTTTCTGTGTGTCGAAAGGAACCAGGAAGTAGAGTTCTACCGGGATCCAGTAAGCATCTAAATGGGGTCGGCAGGGAATCAGCGAGGTGAGTATCACTTTTTTTTATTTTAATGCCATTATGACCTTTTTTTTAAAAAAAATAGTGGATGGAAAATTACTTTAGATGGCCCCAACGCCTCATACCAACTCTCATTTGGACGATAGCTATTTCTTTCAGCCACCATTCCTCTCACATGCACCCTTCCTACACGTACAAAAAAAAAGAATAAGTGTCAATTTAACTCACCACTCTTCTGTGGGAAATAATTATTTCAGAAAACTTCTAAATTGTCTCTTCAGAGAGGAAGAGGACCAGAACTCTAGTTCCACCTACAAGACGTAGCAATCCTAAAAGTCAATACTGACCCTTTAACGAGCCTCTCTGAAGAGACAATTTGAATATTTCCCAGAGGAACATTGCAGCTTTAATAGTCTCCTCACCGTGACATGCTTAACATGTCGCTCTCTGCAAGGAGAAACCTTAGATACTGTAGAAAACTTCTAGAAATGATAGTCTGTGGTCTGGGTGTGGTGCCGGAGTATGCACTAGTCTAGCTTCCAGGTCAATGGTCCAAAAGGAGATGTTCTCCAGCACCAAAGGAAAGTAGTTAAAACTTAGTCTTTAATCATATAGGATAAGAAATTGGCAGAATGTGTGCATATTGAAAAAAAAAACAATGCTTACGCGTTTTGGGTAGAAAAATATGTTCCTACCTGAAACACGTAGGAATTATGCATTTTTTTTAATACATGCACAATATACCATTTTTGTATCCTCTATGATTAAAGGCTAAGATTTAGCTACTTTCCTTTGGTGCTGAAGAGCATCTGCTTTTGGACCATTGAGACCTTCCTACTCATGCCTGCTCTTTTCGACCAAGCGGGCATCTGTTTTTACACCTCAGGAAGCAACTTTATCTCTCTGAAGATCAAAAAATCGAGTACTGGTATTGAACCAGCCCAAACCTTCTTTCCCTCAAACATCATCGTCATCCGGAGGCTCCCGTTGGCTGATTCCATTTGGAATTGTTGAGTTTGGACACATTTTCTCTGCTGTGTATGGAAGTATTAAAATTGTTGTCCATATATTAAAAATGGAACATATTGGGCCCAGAGTGTTAAGAGAAATAAAAAATATATATATATTTTATTCCCAGACCTGTGCCGCTCCCTGCACTCTGTACTGTGCCCCCTGACGGTCTTCTGTCATCAAAATATGGCGGTAGGTATCACTGGCTGCTTTTCTGCAACTTAGCCAGAGAGGCCTCCCTAGATAACAAGCTAAAAAAATGCAACAAGCTAGAGTAAAATAATGGAGGGAAACCTGCTGCAGTCTGCAAGAAAACTGCAACTTTGAAGAAAGTTAAAGGGGTTTTCAGAAAAAGACCCTCTCCCCCTGGTAGATTGTTTTAAAAAAACAATTGTAACTTTACTCGCCCTCCCAGTGTCCAGTGCCAAGTTCCCATCACTGCTCCTTTTATCTGCAGCACTAAAGTCACATCAACAGTGCTGCAGCCAATCAGTGAGCTCATCATCTCTGTCTCATTTGCAGCGTGGGCCACTCAGAGCAGCTTACGTCACTGATTGGCTGCAGCACTGTTGATGTGACATTAGTGCTTTAAACAACAACAGATACCAGGAAAAGAGGTGGAGACTCAGTGTCGGACTCTAAAAATGTGAGTAAAGCACCATTTTTAAAAAAAAAAAAACCCGCATCCTGGGGGCAAGTGTTTTTCAAAAACAAAATATTATTATTCCAAAAAGACAAAAAAAAATTAGGAGGGGCACGCTGCATATTGTTTTATTATTGTGCTCAGTGTGTAGTCCTAAGCTCCCTCTAGTGGTGACTGCAGGCGGTCAGAATTTAATAATTGAACTTTTATTTTTCGCTTTCATTTTTTCAGGGTGTTTATTGGTTTGTACCAGGAAAAGAAAGTAAAATGTACGATCAAGTCAAAGAATTTTGCATTTGGTTATGCCTCTAATCACTACCTCCATTATATATTACCTTGACGGGAGGCAGATCGTTGTACGTTATTTGACTCTTAATTATTGTAGATCATTTGATGTAGATTCCTTTATTACTTTTAAAATTCTAGTATAAAGTTTTTTTCTATTGATTAGCATGAAAAAAGTCTAATTTTTTAATAAAACATGAATACGGGGGCAACAACTTTATTTTCTATGCACTGTAGGTACAAAGTGCTTATTCATTCTCAAGGAGACTGTGATATTATTTAGCGATGAAGCACAAACAACCTACTCACCGTGACATTAAGGAGGCGTAAAGTGAATTTTCTATATTATGTTTATGTTCATAATAGATACATAAAGAATATTCTTCCTACTCAATATGCTTCCTCTGATCTCCCTGTGGAATCACCTTCCGCAAGAAGCCATTTACTCCCACATCGTTCTAAGATCTCCTTCTAAGACATAAAAACTATGAGACTAACTCCCACTGTTAACACATACATGCCAGAAAAAAATCTTTAATATATCATGACTAAATGTCAAGTGGAACAGAATCAAAACAACAACAAGAAACAACTGATGAAGCAGCGGCGAAACTTCATGCTTGTGAGCTCCAATGCAAAATCTCTAAAAGGGCCCCAACTATCACGGGTGTTTAATAATAGTCTTCTCATGAAGTCCAAATGGACCATTTGGCCTCTGCCAAGGCTCAAGGATTAAGAAGTGACTGCATCCCCTGCAGCCACTATAGTTTCGCCCCTTGGATGAAGCTGAAAATCCACTATTTGGGTTTTCCAACATTACAGAAACACCCCTTATATTGAAAAATAAAGATGTGTCCTACTTTACCTGTCCACTTGGTTCATCTTATCCTGAGATGAATGGCACGAAAGGACCAGCTTCGAAAAAAACGCTTCATTTTGCAATGCTTTGTCAGGAGTCGTTCACAATAAATGGTCCCAATTCATCAATTTCTGTTTTTTTATAATCTTTCTATATAGTTTTTCTTTTTTCACTGGTTGACTTAGCACCAGATTTATCACGAAGTTTAAAAAGTTTGGTGCAAGTTGTAAGATTTTCTTTTGGCAATTTTTTGTGCCCTCTTAGAGTGAAATGTTGCACGATCACTCTAATGAGCTTTAGAATGTCAGAACTAATACTACAACTGTGCAAAAAAATAGATTGTGTGCTCCGCTAGGATACTGTAAGACAAATGTGAAACAATGTTGTGACAAATGATGACTTAGGTGAGAATCTCTGGATAATGCCATGCCCACTTTGTTGAAACCCCCAAAATTACGAGAACTGAAAAAAAAGCATAAAAATTTTGCAAAAGCCATACTCAATATGGTGCTCAAATATGAATGCCCAAAATCCAAACTTTTACTCCAAAAAAAGTGCAAAAAGAAAGATGAATCAGGTGCCAAAGTGTTTATGTATGTATACAGGGAATATATATATATATTTGTTTTTTTTTTGTACCGTGTTAGCCAGTAGATAGAAAAATATTTAGATTTGAGAGTCCTCAGTGTTTGATACCTTTTAATGTGTTAGGAGGGCGGTTGCAAACAACTTTAATATAATGGAACGCAACCGACCCCGGGGTCTGCGATGCAGCCTGGTGGACTGCTGCCGAACACTTTCCGGGTGGAAAGGAAAGCAACAAACTTAAATGTTAAACCCTTCCGTGTTTCTTTACACAGGAACGGGTATAGCGGTTTGCTCTATCTCCGTTAACAGCACGGGAGATGTGCGACCGGGAAACTATCTGTAGCCCTGTTACTGCACTGGGACTACACTGGCGGTGCTAGGATGCGTGTGTGACTACGCTGATGGGTACACGTGCCTCCAGCCGGCGTGCTACCGGACTGAAGGGTACTGCTCCACGTGACAGACAGGCGATAGCCGTGAATAGGACGTCTGCAGGCTGCTCGGGGTGTTAGGCGACCCCTTTGGCAGAGCCAGACTGCTAGACGAAGCTACCTGCCTACTTTAACTAGCCTGCCTACTTTCACTACATGGAGCACAGTCGTCCACACACAGCAACACTTGCTCAATGATCAGAGCGCGCCGCCATGTTTGTGTGTTGGCCTTTTAAAGACTAAGCCCTGCCCGCCGACGCGCCATTGGTGACGCCACCCATGGACTAATCAGGCGGTGCCAGGTCACCATGTCAGGTGGGTGCCAAACCACCAATCACGATCCGCCAGGTCACGGGCATGCTCAGTGCGGCGAATCCTGGACTTAGACTCTGAAAGCCCTGTCTCCCTCCGCAACCTATGCTTAACATTGCTAGGCACAAATACCCAGGAGACAATTTGTGCATCTTTTGGACCAGCTAGGCGTTGGGGCTGAAGACGATGCTAAGCAGCATCAGCCCTGGCTGGACCAAAATGGGAGACCACAGAAGGTTCTGAACCCATTTCAAATCCAGCAACAAACTGATGCCTAATATTAATGGTTAACTGAAAAGAAGGTAACAGGTTGTAAGCTTTTGAGACTACTCATCACCTGTCTCATCTATTGCATTATTTCTGTGCCATATTGTGTATAAATATGTGACTCTTCAGATTTTGGGTTATACTAGCCTGATGAAGAGGCCTAAGTAGTCTCGTAAAGCTTGCAACTTGTTACCATCTTTTCAGTTAGCCATTAAAAGGTATCAACCACTGAGGACTCTCAAATCTAAATATTTATGGATGTATATATATATATATATATATATATATATATATATATATATATATATATATATATACAGTACAGACCAAAAGTTTGGACACACCTTCTCATTTAAAGATTTTTCTGTATTTTCATGACTTTGAAAATTGTACATTCACACTGAAGGCATCAAAACTATGAATTAACACATGTGGAATTATATACTTAACAAAAAAGTGTGAAACAACTGAAAATATGTCTTATATTCTAGGTTCTTCAAAGTAGCCACCTTTTGCTTTGATAACTGCTTTGCACACTTTTGGCATTCTCTTGAGGAGCTTCAAGAGGAAGTCACCGGAAATGGTTTTCACTTCACAGGTGTGCCCTGTCAGGTTTAATAAGTGGGATTTCTTGCCTTATAAATGGGGTTGGGACCATCAGTTGTGTTGTGCAGAAGTCAGGTGGATACACAGCTGATAGTCCTACTGAATAGACTGTTAGAATTTGTATTATGGCAATAAAAAAGCAGCTAAGAAAAGAAAAACGAGTGGCCATCATTACTTTAAGAAATGAAAGTCAGTCAGTGCGAAAAATTGGGAAAACTTTGAAAGTGTCCCCAAGTGCAGTTGCAAAAACCATCAAGCGCTACAAAGAAACTGGCTCACATGAGGACCGCCCCAGGAAAGGAAGACCAAGAGTCACCTCTGCTTCTGAGGATAAGTTTATCCGAGTCACCAGCCTCAGAAATCGCAGGTTAACAGCAGCTCAGATTAGAGACCAGGTCAATGCCACACAGAGTTCTAGCAGCAGACACATCTCTACAACAACTGTTAAGAGGAGACTTTGTGCAGCAGGCCTTCATGGTAAAATAGCTGCTAGGAAACCACTCCTAAGGACAGGCAACAAGCAGAAAAGACTTGTTTGGGCTAAAGAACACAAGGAATGGACATTAGACCAGTGGAAATCTGTGATTTGGTCTGATGAGTCCAAATTTGAGATCTTTGGTTCCAACCACCGTGTCTTTATGCGACGCAGAAAATGTGAACGGATGGACTCTACATGCCTGGTTCCCACTGTGAAGCATGGAGGAGGAGGTGTGATGGTGTGGGGGTGCTTTACTGGTGACACTGTTGGGGATTTATTCAAAATTGAAGGCATACTGAACCAGCATGGCTACCACAGCATCTTGCAGCGGCATGCTATTCCATCTGGTTTGCGTTTAGTTGGACCATCATTTATTTTTCAACAGGACAATGACCCCAAACACACCTCCAGGCTGTGTTAGGGCTATTTCACCAAGAAGGAGAGTGATGGGGTGCTACACCAGATGACCTGGCATCCACAGTCACCAGACCTAAACCCAATCAAGATGGTTTGGGGTGAGCTGGACCGCAGAGTGAAGGCAAAGGGGCCAACAAGTGCTAAGCATCTCTGGGAACTCCTTCAAGATTGTGGGAAGACCATTTCCGGTGACTACCTCTTGAAGCTCATCAAGAGAATGCCAAGAGTATGCAAAGCAGTCATCAAAACAAAAGGTGGCTACTTTGAAGAACCTAGAATATAAGACATATTTTCAGTTGTTTCACACTTTTTTGTTAAGTATATAATTCCACATGTGTTAATTCATAGTTTAGAGGCAACTTTAGGGCTTTAAGAAGCACTAAAAGAAATCAAGATTAAAAATGTGATACTCAGTAAGGGTAATTTTTTTAAGACCAAGTAGAGGGAAAAAATTATGGAATCACTCATTTCTGAGGAGAAAATTATGTTATCACCCTGTAAATTTTCATTTCCAAAACTAACACCTGCATCAAATTAGATCTGCTCGTTAGTCTGCATCTAAAAAGGAGTGATCAACTGATCACATCTTGGAGAGCTGTTGCACCAAGTGGACTGACATGAATCATGGCTCCAACACGAGAGATGTCAGTTGAAACAAAGGAGAGGATTATTAAACTCTTAAAAGAAGGTAAATCATCACGCCATGTTGTAAAAGATGTTGGTTGTTCACAGTTAGCTGTGTCTAAAATCTGGACCAAATACAAACAACATGGGAAGGTTGTTAAAGGCAAACATACTGGTAGACCAAGGAAGACATCAAAGCGTCAAGACCGGAAACTTAACGCAATATGTCTCCAAAACAGGAAATGCACAACAAGACAAATGAGGAACAAATGGGAGGAAACTGTAGTCAATGTCTGTGACTGAACTGTAAGAAACCACCTAAAGGAATTGGGATTTAGATACAGAAAATCTAAACCTAAGCCATCATTAACACCTAAACAGAAAAAAACAAGGTTACAATGGGCTAAGGAAAAGCAATCGTGAACTGTGGATGACTGGATGAAAGTCATATTCAGTGATGAATCGCGAATCTGCATTGGGCAAGGTGATGATGCTGGAACTTTTGTTTGGTGCCATTCCAATGAGATTTATAAAGATGACTGCATGAAGAGAACATGCAAATTTCCACAGTCATTGATGATATGGGGCTGCATGTCAGGTAAAGGCACTGGGGAGATGGCTGTCATTACATCTTCAATAAATGCCCAAGTTTACATTGATATTTTGGACAGTTTTCTTATCCCATCAATTGAAAGGATGTTTGGGGATGATGACATCATTTTTCAAGATGATAATGCATCCTGCCATAGAGCAAAAACTGTGAAAACATTTCTTGAAAGAAGACACATAAGGTCAATGTCATGGCCTGCAAATAGTCCGGATCTCAATCCAATTGAAAATCTTTGGTGGAAGTTGAAGAAAAGGGTCCATGACAAGGCTCCAACCTGCAAAGCTGATCTGGCAACAGCAATCAGAGAAAGTTGGAGCCAGATTGATGAAGAGTACTGTTTGTCACTCATTAAGTCCATGCCTCAGAGACTGCAAGCTGTTATTAAAGCCAGAGGTGGTGCAACAAAATACTAGTGATGTATTGGAGTGTTCTTTTGTGTGTTTGTTTTTCATGATTCCATAATTTTTTCCTCATAATTGAGTGATTCCATAATTTTTTTCCTCTGCTTGGTCTGAAAAAAATTACCCTTACTGAGTACCACATTTTTAATCTTGATTTCTTTTAGTGTTTCTTAAAGCCCTAAAGTTGCCATTTGAAATGACTTTAGTTTTGTGCCATGTCTGTGATCTGCTTTTTTTCAACAACATTAAACAACTGAATGAACATCCTCCGAGCCCGGTGATTCCATAATTTTTGCCAGGGGTTGTACAAGTATTGCTGGACTGGTCTTTGAAGTGCTACATGCGCATATAAATAGTTTGAGAGGTGAAATCTTTTTTATGTAAATTGACAAGGTGACTATTATGTGTGAAATAAATATTCCATTTTTTTTTCCATCTGATACCACCCCTTACAACATGTGGCTAATGGGTTGATCAACTGATCACCCTTGTTCTTGCTAATGGCACTTTAAGCTGGGGCATTTATACTGCAGCGCCCACTGCAGGGGAAATGTAGTATTACATGGCAGCTGTTCAGATGAGTGGCAGTCCTTGTGATACAAAGATGGTTTAATTCAGCCATTACTAGTGCCTCTCCTACAATTATGGCTCAAATAATGGGACTATTATATACCCCAATAGGACATATGAACAGGGACTAAGTTCATACTGCAGCACCAGTAATTTTTTCAATTAAAATGAGAACCCAGCAAACTTTGATCCCAATAAATCATTTATGGGTTTTTAAGTATCTTTTTTTTTGTCTTGTGGTTCTTGTTGAGGTACTTTTGCTTCAAAATGGTTCTCCTAGTTTCTAAAGTTAGTTCAAAAATCTAACTTTTTTTTGCAATTTTTTAGAGCAAAAATTTGCAGATTTCACACAATTTGCACCAAAAATTGCAGCCATACAGTACGTATGTGCAAAAATCTGGAATCTAAAAAGTCCCAATTTAAGAATCAGCCGAAACCATCCGAAAAAAAATGAAAACCTGGCACACAATGGCGGATATAAATTAAAAAAAATTGGATATAAAATAGACTTTAGAAAAGGAGCAAATAAAAGAAAAATTAAAAAACTAGACAAAAAAGAGGCCAATGCAATAACGAATCGGCCCTATATCGTGTGAGGAACGGTAATAAATCCATATGGTCTTGTACATATGGGCCTCCATGAACATCTGGGCTTAGTTTATATTGTCCATGTTTTTGTTAAAATTCATCTTGCGATGCATGAATCTCCCTTTGATTTTTTTCCTGTTCTCTTCCGCTTGATTTCTGCTATAATAGTGCAGGATATTTTAATATATTTCAGACTGACAGATTTCCCTTGATCCTTCCCACATAGGGAGCGCATGCCTTTTGGGCAAAACCGTCTAAGAACCATCAATGGATTATTGAAACTTTTTTTTTTTTTCAATAAAACTAGAAAAAAAAAATGTATTTCCCGAGCTGAGACAGCACAAGTCTATCTTTCTAATGGAAATGTTCTTGCTAAGCTTTTCATCGGTTCACATATTTATTTTTACTTATTCACACTTGGGAGACAAGCTTTATTTGTGTCGCTGTGGAGAGAAGATTACTGGATTTATATGGAGTGAAAATACCCGAAGCATTTAAACGGGCTAATTGCAAAGAGATTTTAGGGTTTCGTTTTAAGGTGCAGCACTTCTTAGCTCGGCTTAAGACAGGCAATGGTAGGAAACCAATTTTACGAAGGGTTCTCTGTTTTCGAAAGGAACAAATGTTATGTCATTCAGATTTTGGCGGGTAGCTGAGAATCCAATTTTCGGAAATTGCTTAGGAAGGATATCATGTATAATCTGTAAAATAGCAAATATGGAGTTCAAAACATAATTAAATATTATTGGAGGTCATAAGACACCTCATCCACATTAGGGAAAATCAGCCGAGCCTCTCGATTTTGGCCGGACTGGCTGAACATCTGACCTGTATGGAAGCCCCTCTATTCTCACCCAACAGTTGATGAGGATCGTGCAGTTGGAATATCAACAACCGATTCTTTTGTTTTCCAGGGAGAAAAGCCACTGATAGAGGAGTTTGGCTGCAGTTTTCTCCTCTTTCTTCGTTGAAAACACATGAACACTCACGGGTGTGTCAGGTGTGACAGACAGTCGCTCTGGATCCAGCTGTAGAAGGTCGCTGCGCTTGGCATTGTAGACGCCTTCTTGATCCTCTCATCTCTGTAGAATAGTTATATCCTTCTTCATTTAGGACCCAGCAGCGACCTCCACCTTCTGCTGCTGATTGACACACCCTTGCTTGGTAGTTAAAAACTCTCAGTTTCTCCAGAGAGTCACCGGTGATAGTTCTATGTACCTCTGTGCAGGCTTGGAGCACTAGCAATCAGCTAGTTTCTTCTATGGTGCCCTTGGAGGACAGTTGGCTCTGGTGTCTGCTCAAGCTACATTTATCCCCTTTATTTGTTTACCTTGTTCTCTTTAGTTTGTAGTGAGGCTTGACTAGTGCTCACCACGTCCCCTCCCTATCTAGGGCCTAGCTCTAGGCACATTCAGGGATTAGGTTCCAGCTCAGCGATAGGTGTGGAACCCATATAGGGACAATAGGGCAGACAGGGTAATATTAGATCTACCTAGGGGTCTCCAGTCCCCCTTTCCCTAGCTGTTGGGCTCCTTTCCCCTCTTCCCGTTATTGTGCACTTAGTATTTCCCTCACCTTGCGTGACATGAGCACTCATTTGTGTGGGGGATCAGGATAGATAATTGTCTTCTATTTGATTGACAGCTATCCCATGTGTGTATGGCCACTGATTTTCCATTGCTACTCCCTGTGTCTGTTATCGACAGTGCTGCAGACAATCAATAAGCTCAACAGCTCTGAGCAGCTCACACCATCAGCTTGGACAGAGTTTTAAGCTCAGTTATTGGCTGCAGTGCTGCTGCAGATGCTGGGAGCAGCAGCAGAGCTCAGCATTTATATTGATATGCAAATGAAACTAAAGGACTGTGGTAGATCTGAATCCTCTGTCACTCCAGCTCTACTTCCCACCCATCGCCGCTGCATTCTGCTGGACTGACAACCTCTATGCTGTGTGACTTCAGGCAATGGAGCCATCAGTTAAGCCATCAGTTAAGCAGGAGGAGGCAGCACTGGGTAGGAAATAGAGTTGGAGTGACAGAGGCTTCAGATCTACCATAGCTCTTAAGCTTCATTTGCATATCAATTCAAAGGGTGAATTCTCAGTAATGGAGGAACAGACTGCCCATGTAAAGGTATTGCTGGACTTGTCCCTGAAAGAGCTTCATGCACATATAAATAGTTTGGGAGGTGAAATCCTTTTATGTAAACTGACAAGTTGACAGTTATGTGTGAAATAAATATCTCTTTTTTTTTTTTACCCATCAGAGACCACCCCTTTCAAAATATGGCCAATCTGGTGATCAACTGACCGCCCCTGTTCCTGCTCTTGGCACTTCAATCTGGGGCATTTACACTACAGCGGCCACTGCAGGAGAAATTTAGCATTACACGGCAGCTATTCAGATGAATGGCCTCAGCTAATCCCACTTGTCATAGTCATTTACTGTTAAGAATTGAACAGATCAGGAAGAAGTTTACCATTTGTGGTCTGCAACATTTCTACAAGAGAGTTCCAAGAGCTGCAGAAAATCCTACAGATTTTCAAACAGTGCGACCATCAGGAAGATGGTCTGCAGTACCCAGATACAGCCTGTGCATAAGGGTGGCGCTGTTTCAGAAATTGCTTTTCTGTAATCCTGGAGGATTTTAACGACATTGTATGAAATTTCTTCTTTCATCTGATAATACAAAGAAGTTATCTAAGGACATAATCGGAAACATTAAGGCAGTTTCATTCCTTCACAAAACGTAATGTTTTGTGGTTAAACCTCCTACTAGGTAAAAATACATTTTAATCCTAATATTCCCTAGAAAATGCCCGTTAAATGTCTTTTGAGTTGATTTTTTTCAGTTTAGTTAAAATGCAGTTCATTCTGAAAGTTACACAATTAGCTGCAGCAAAAAAAATCCTTAAATGGGCAGAATGCTGCCAAATAGTCCAAAAGATGATGTGTACTTTTATTATTAATTATTATTATTTACGGCCTACAGCTCAGTCTCGAGCAATGGTGACTTGATGGATGAACGATCTGTATTAAGATCGATCTTGTGTAAGCCTAGATAGGTCCACCAGGGTCTTCTCCGCCCTTATCTTGATAATATTAAGCCATCGGGTTGCTGGTTTTCCTCTTCATTTCTTCCCACCATGATGTCCTTCTCCAGTGATCGCTCTCTTCGTATGATGTGTCCAAAGTACAGAAATGAACGACCAAGGCAGGCCTGGGTGTAGGAGCGGCATTACCCTTGGGGACTAATGTTGGCACCTATCTCTCCAGTAGAGATGAGCGGTGTTCGACTAGAACTGTTCGCCAATCTCAAATTCGAGCTGTTTTGGGCGGTGTTCGAGTTGTTCGACGAACCCGAACGATTTGCAAAAAATTCGGCTGTTCGAGGTTATGTTCGATAACTGTTCGTGCACCAAAAGCGTGTCCTGCATGTCTGGCGCTATTTAGAGCACCAATCATGCAGGGATTGTCTGCCACTCACTGTAATGCCACAGCCATGGTGGTTGTGGCATTAGAGTGATTGCCCAAATCGATGTGAACTGTGCTCACAGTGAAACATGAAAAGCCGGCAATTCAGCAGCGGCATACACCGGTACCCGACAATTTAGAACTGAAAGAATAGAGCTTCACACATAGATTAGATAGATAGAAACATGTCAGTCACATATATAAGAAGTACAGTGACAGTGTTGATTACTGTACTTGTCATTTAGTGTAAAGGATTTATAAAAAAAAATATTAGTGTTTTCATGCACCGTCTCTTTAAAAAAGCCGGCCGGCAATTCAGCAGCGGTACCCGACAATTTAGAATAGAAGGAATAGAGAATCACACATAAATTAGATAGATAGAAACATGTCAGTCACATATATAAGAAGTACAGTGACAGTGTTGATTACTGTACTTGCCATTTAGTGTAAAGGATTTATTAAAAAAAATATTAGTGTTTTCATGCACCGTCTCTTTAAAAAAGCCGGCCGGCAATTCAGCAGCGGTACCCGACAATTTAGAATGGAAGGAATAGAGCATCACACATAGATTAGATAGATAGAAACATGTCAGTCACATATATATGAAGTACAGTGACAGTGTTGATTACTGTACTTGTCATTTAGTGTTAAAATAAAGGATTTATTTAAAAAAAAATTAGCGTGGGGTTCCCCTTAATTTTAGGCTCTAGCGGAGGTTAAGCAGACGGCTGGGGCAGATGTTTGAAGCCTGGGAAGGGGATAATACCTATGGAGCTTCCCAGGCTACTAATATCAGCCCCCAGCTGAATACTTAGCCTTTACTAGCTATTAAAATGGGGGACCCCCCAAAAAATTGACGTGGGGTCCCCCCTATTTTAATAGCTAGCAAAGGCTAGGCAGACAGCAGGGGGCTGATATTAATAGCCCAGGAAGGGTGCCATGAATATTGTCCCCCTCCCAGGCTAGAAACACCAGCCGTCAGCCGCCCCAGAAATGGCACATCCATAGGATGCGCCAATTCTGGCACTTAGCCTCGCTCTTCCCACTGCCCTGTAGCGGTGGCAGTGGGGTAATAGGGCTGGGGTTGATGTCAGCTTATAATGCCAGCTGACATCAAGCCCAGGTTAGTAATGGAGAGGCGTCTATAAGACACCCCCATTACTAACCCCATAGTCAAAGTTAAAAAAAAACACAAACACCCAGAATAAAGTCCTTTAATTGAAATAAAGACACAATTCTTTATTGTTCTAAATTAAACCATACTTACCGTCACGCCCATTCCAGCTGAAGCCAACGATCCCCTGCAATAAAAGAAAAATAATAAAGCAACATCATCCTTACCTTTCCATGGTTCCCACGACAGCTTCAGCTCTGCTACATCGAGATGACAGGGTGGACCGCAGCAGAACGCTGCCATCCAGCCTGTCATCCCGCGGACACTGAGATGCGCAGGCATGCTTGCGCTCCTCAGCGTCTCTCTGTGACGGCATCCAGATGAGAGGAGGTCATGTCCAATGAACTCGGCTCACCTCATGCACGTCACTGACAGCGTGGGAAAATTCTCACGCTGAAGCGCTGAGTGCAGGAGAATTCTCCCACGCTGTCAGTGACGTGCATAAGGTGAGCTCATGTCCAATGAACTCAGCTCACCTCATGCACGTCACTGACAGCGTGGGAAAATTCTCCTGCACTCAGCGCTTCAGCGTGAGAATTCTCCCACGCTGAAGCGCTGAGTGCAGGAGAATTTTCCCACGCTGTCAGTGACGTGCATGAGGTGAGCCGAGTTCATTGGACATTAACTCGGCTCATCTGGATGCCCTCACAGAGAGACACTGTGGAGCGCAAGCATGCCTGCGCTTCTCAGTGTCTGCGGGATGACAGGCTGGATGGCAGCGTTCTGCAGGTCCAGCCTGTCATCTCGATGTAGCAGAGCTGGAGCCGTCCTGGGAACCATGGAAAGGTAAGGATGATGTTGCTTTATTATTTTTCTTTTATTTCAGGAGATCGTTGGCTTCAGCTGGAATGGGCGTGACGGTAAGTATGGTTTAATTTAGAACAATAAAGAATTGTGTGTTTATTTCAATTAAAGGACTTTTTTCTGGGTGTTGTGTTTTTTTTAAATACTTTACTAGAAATTCATGGTGGTCATGTCTAATATTGGCGTGACCCCATGAATTTCGGGCTTAGGGCCAGCTGATAATGCCAAGCTGGCCCTAACCCCTTTATTACCCAGTGAGCCAACGCATCAGGGCCCTGGATGAGTTGGGTACAGCGCCAGAAGATGGCGCTTCTATGAACGCGCCATTTTCCGGGGTGGCTGCGGACTGCAATTTGCAGCGGGGGTGGCCCAGAAAGCTTGGGCCTCCCTGCGCTGCGGATTCCAGCCCCCAGCTGCCTAGTTGTACCTGGCTGGACTCAAAAACAGGGCGAAGCCCCACGTCAATTTTCTTTAAATTATTTCATGAAATAATTAAGAAAAAAAGGGCTTCCCTATATTGTTGTGTCCGGCCAGGTACAAATAGGCAGCTGATGGTTGGGGGCAGCCCGTTCCTGCCTGCTGCACCTGACTGGACACAAATATAGTGCGAAGCCCCACGTCAATTTTTTTTAAATTATTTCATGAATTTCCTGAAATAATTTAAAAAAATTGAAGTGGGGCTTCGCACTATATTTGTGTCCAGTCAGGTGCAGCAGGCAGGAACGGGCTGCCCCCAACCACCAGCTGCCTATTTGTACCTGGCCGGACACAACAATATAGGGAAGGCCTTTTTTTCTTAATTATTTCATGAATTTCATGAAATAATAAAAAAAAATTGAAGTGGGGCTTCGCACTATATTTGTGTCCAGCCAGGTACAGCAGGCAGGAACGGGCTGCCCCCAACCACCAGCTGCCTATTTGTACCTGGCCGGACACAACAATATAGGGAAGGCCTTTTTTTCTTAATTATTTCATGAATTTCATGAAATAATTAAAAAAAAAATACGTGGGGCTTCGCCCTATTTTTGTGTCCAGCCAGGTACAACTAGGCAGCTGGGGACTGGAATCTGCAGCGCAGGGAGGCCCAAGCTTTCTGGGCCCCCCCCGCTGCAAATTGCAGTCCGCAGCCACCCCGGAAAATGGCGCGTTCATAGAAGCGCCATCTTCTGGCGCTGTACCCAACTCATCCAGGGCCCTGGTGCGGTGGCTCACTGGGTAATAAAGGGGTTAAGGCCAGCTTGGTATTATCAGCTGGCCCTAAGCCCAAAATTCATGGGGTCACGCCAGTATTAGACATGACCGCCATGAATTTCTAGTAAAGTATTTAAAAAAAACACAACACCCAGAATAAAGTCCTTTAATTGAAATAAACACACAATTCTTTATTGTTCTAAATTAAACCATACTTACCATCACACCCATTCCAGCTGAAGCCAACGATCTCCTGCAATAAAAGAAAAATAATAAACCAACATCATCCTTACCTTTCCATGGTTCCCAGGACGGCTCCAGCTCTGCTACATCGAGATGACAGGCTGGACCACAGCAGAATGCTGCCATCCAGTCTGTCATCCCGCAGACACTGAGAAGCGCAGGCATGCTTGCGCTCCTCAGTGTCTCGCTGTGACGGCATAAAGATGAGCCGAGGTCATGTCCAATGAACTCAGCTCACCTCATGCACGTCACTGACAGCGTGGGAAAATTCTCACGCTGAAATGCTGAGTGCAGGAGAATTCTCCCACGCTGTAAGTGACGTGCATGAGGTGAGCAGAGATCATTGGACATGAACTCACCTCATGCACGTCACTGACAGCGCTTCAGCGTGAGAATTTTCCCACGCTGTCAGTGACGTGCATGAGGTGAGTTCATGTCCAATGATCTCTGCTCACCTCATGCACGTCACTGACAGCGTGGGAGAATTCTCCTGCACTCAGCGCTTCAGCGTGAGAATTCTCCCACGCTGAAGCGCTGAGTGCAGGAGAATTTTCCCACGCTGTCAGTGACGTGCATGAGGTGCACCGAGTTCATTGGACATGACCTCGGCTCATCTGGATGCCGTCACAGCGAGGCACTGAGGAGTGCAAGCATGCCTGCGCTTCTCAGTGTCCGCGGGATGACAGGCTGGATGGCAGCTTTCTCCTGCGGTCCAGCCTGTCATCTCGATGTAGCAGAGCTGGAGCTGTCCTGGGAACCATCGAAAGGTAAGGATGATGTTGGTAAATTATTTTATTTTTATTACAGGAGATCGTTGGCTTCAGCTGGAATGGGCGTGATGGTAAGTATGGTTTAATTTAGAACAATAAAGAATTGTGTGTTTATTTCAATTAAAGGACTTTATTCTGGGTGTTTGTGTTTTTTTTAACTTTTACTATGGGGTTAGTAATGGGGGTGTCTTATAGACGCCTCTCCATTACTAACCTGGGCTTGATGTCAGCAGGCGTTATAAGCTGACATCAACCCCAACCCTATTACCCCACTGCCACCGCTACAGGGCAGTGGGAAGAGCGAGGCTAAGTGCCAGAATTGGCGCATCCTATGGATGCGCCATTTCTGGGGCGGCTGACGGCTGGTGTTTCTAGCCTGGGAGGGGGCCAATATTCATGGCACCCTTCCTGAGCTATTAATATCAGCCCCCAGCTGTCTGCCTAGCCTTTGCTAGCTATTAACATAGGGGGGACCCCACGTCATTTTTTTGGGGGGGTCCCCCATTTTAATAGCTAGTAAAGGCTAAGTATTCAGCTGGGGGCTGATATTAGTAGCCTGGGAAGCTCCGTGGGTATTATCCCCTTCCCAGGCTTCAAACCTCTGCCCCAGCCGTCTGCTTAACCTCCGCTAGAGCCTAAAATTACGGGGAACCCCACGCCAATTTTTATTTTAATAAATCCTTTATTTTAACACTAAATGACAAGTACAGTAACCAACACTGTCGTTGTACTTATTATAAATGTGACTAACATGTTTCTATCTATCTAATCTATGTGTGAAGCTCTATTCTTTCTGTTCTAAATTGTCGGGTACAGATGCTGAATTGCCGGCCGGCTTTTTTAAAGAGACGGTGCATGAAAACACTAATATTTTTTTTACTAAATCCTTTACACTAAATGACAAGTGCAGTAACCAACACTGTCACTGTACTTCTTATATGTGTGACTGACATGTTTCTATCTATCTAATCTATGTGTGATGCTCTATTCCTTCTTGTCTAAATTGTCGGGTACCGGTGTATGCCGCTGATGAATTTGCCGGCCGGCTTTTTTAAAGAGAGTGTCTTCTGAGCAGTTTGTCAGCTTTTGGACACCTTTGCAGGTGTTTTCTATGTGTTTCTATGTGTTTTTGTTTGCCTGCCATTGGTTTTAACGGTGTTCGACGGTGTTCTAAGGTGTTCGACGAACAGTTCGACGAACAGTTCCTCGAACATCCCGGTGTTCGACGAACCGAACCGAACCCGAACACTATGGGGGTGGCTCAACACTACTCTCCAGCACTACCAAGATGTTATACTGGTCATAGAACCGACTGGCGATTTTTGTTCCTCCTAGCCATATCTTGGGAAAAAAATATTCTGATTATTTGCTGATGGAGGATCTTGTAGATAGAGAGTCCCTTTGCAGGTTCTCAATAGCCACATAAAGTAGAGGAAAGATAGGGCACCTTGATTTGGGCCCCCTCCCTTGATGTGCCACATGGTACTATCATGGCTGCGCCTACGGTGCATATGTCTTTGGCTGGAAATAAGAATAACCTCTGAAGAGTGATAATCTTTCAGTGAGCTTGTCCCATCTAGGTTATCCCTGTCCTTATGCTCAGGGCACACACTGTATCATTGTACTATCATGGCTGTCTCTGTCAGTTTAGTAGACAATGAATGAAACAGCAGTGAGCATGCTGCTCCATCCAGTCTTGACTGTGCATGTTACCTGTGGACAGGTGATAAACCTTAAACATTATGAACATCTTCATTCCTTCATTCATTTCAGGCACCCTGATATGCAGTTTGCAATTTTCTGATTTTTCTCTTATGAGAGTGCCTCTACCATTAATATAGGCTGTATGTCAGGTCTGGGTGTCTTTCCCATTAAGATAGACTGGATATGATGTCTGAGTGTCTCTACCAGTAATATAGGCTGGATGTTAAGTCTATATGTCTGTACCAGTAAAATAGGCTGGAGGTAAGGTCTTTGTGTCTCTTCCAGTAATATGGTCTGGATGTGACATCTGTGTGTCTCTCTCAGTAATATAGGCTGGATGGGAGCTCTGTGTCTCTACAAGTAATATAGGCTGGATGGGAGCTCTGTGTCTCTACCAGTAATATAGGCTTGATGTGAGCTCTGTGTGTCTCTCCCTGTAATATAGGCTGGATGTGAGCTCTGTGTGTCTCACCCAGTGATATAGGCTGGATGTGAACTATGTGTGTCCCTCCCAGGAATATAGGCTGGATGTGAGGTCTGTGTGTCTCTCCCAGTAATATAGGCTGGATGTGAGCTCTGTGTGTCTCTCCCTACAATATAGGCTGGATGTGAGGTCTTAGTATCTCTCTCAGTAATATAGGCTCAATGTGAGGTCTGTGTGTCTATCCCAGTAATATAGGCTGGATGTGAGCTCTGTGTGTCTCCCCTACAATATAGGCTGGATGTAAGGTCTTAGTCTCTCTCTCAGTAATATAGGCTCAATGTGAGTTCTGTGTGTCTCTCCCTGTAATATAGGCTGGATGTGAGGTCTGTATGTCTCTCCCAGTAATATAGGCTGGATGCGAGCTCTGTGTGTCTCTCCCTATAATATAGGCTGGATATGAAGTCTTAGTATCTCTCTCAGTAATATAGGCTGGATGGGAGCTCTGTGTGTCTCTCCCAGTAATATAGGCTGGATGTGAGGTCTGTGTGTCTCTCCCAGTAATATAGGCTGGATGTGAGCTCTGTGTGTCTCTACCAGTAATATAGGCTGGATGTGAGGTCTGTGTGTCTCTCCCAGTAATATAGGCTGGATGTGAGGTCTGTGTGTGTCTCCCAGTAATAAAGGCTGGATGTGAGGTCTGTGTGTCTCTCCCAGTAATATAAGCTGGATGTGAGCTCTGTGTGTCTCTCCCAGTAATTTAGGCTGGATGTGAGGTCTTTGTATACCAAGTCAGCGTGCTGCGGTATCCACTTGCTTTCCTCTCCATTTGCTTTCCATGATACTGAAAGCCTATTTTCTCAGCTTTTTTTACAAGCTTAGATACTTTCCCCTCTCTACACTGCATATCTGTGTACAACTCCCTCTCCCTTCTGCTATCTCTAACATTAAGGAAAGGGAAGGGTATTTCCACCATAGTTTTGGGTATTTTCATTTTTATGATATTCATTGTGTAAGAAAATAAAGAATTAACGGCATGATTCTCTAGGTAAGTATGTTTTCAGTGATAAAAAAGCTTTATATTTTAGTGGTTAAAACAAATTTGAGAACTTTGCAAAACAAAATAAAAAATGTTTTCATGCCCCAATTTTTGAGACCTGCAACCTTTTAATTTTTTTTGTGTAAGGAATTGTTTTTTCCATGGTGATCTGTCCTTTAAGTGACTAGGTAGGATGTTTTGATCACTTATTTTATTTTTTGGGGGAGGTGTGGAGATGGAAAAAACGCAGTTGTGAGCTTTGTAGGTGAGTCAACATGGCGGTGACAGGGATCTTCAGAAATCCTATAGTGACACATCAGAACACTGCAGCCACTTAGCAACTATTTAAAGTGGACGTATTAAGAGGTTAAAAGCTTGCATTTTTTGGTTTTATTTTATTCTTACTGCTCCCCGAGTCATCTCTTTTTTCTTTTTTTTTAAATCCACCATACCGTTCAAGAAATCTGGGCATTTTTCTTTAGTGCTAATTTTTATGGTCTTAGCCAAGAGGGTTTAGTCCACAGGGAGAAATGCGTAGCCTAAAGACATGCCCCAGAGGTTCCCATGAGCCACGCCCCCAATCCCTTTAAAGACCATACAAATAAAACCACTCACAACTCTGGATCCACATGATGAATTTAAAAAAAACAAAAATCGTAATACACAGGGATGCTGTGGGAATAAAATAAGGGCAAAAACTGGTAACTTTAAAACTGGTATCAGGTACTCTTTAAGTGCTGCAGTTAGTGATTACCTCCAGCATCTAAATGGTTAACAGCAGCAATGGGATCCAGCACTCATCCTGTAGATAAAAAAAAAAAGGCACTCACAATACATAGAGCGGGCTGAATTCCTCAGCCCATACTAGATCTATAACATAAATATACATTATGTTGCAGGTAGACATTAAGCAGCACCTATAGGGGACATTTTAATAGGACCCCCTCACCTCTATACGTTGCGTGATGTTGATGTCCTCCTCTAGCCTCAATGCACAGAAGTAAATTAAAGGCAAACTTTTAGGACAGAATAGCCACAGGACCAATAATTGTTCTCTGACATAATGATTCAAGGTGAACTGATACTCCCGACATTGGTAAAAGCGACAAAACATCAATTCATCTCTTATGAATGGCGACACCTGAGAACAGACTGTTCACTTTGTCTACCAGTCGTTACTTTTCTGTCGCCGTCAACTGTAATTGTCCTTGAGAGAGAATCAAAATCTGGCCTTTTAGTATTTAGCACCTTTTAATAAAATCCAAAGCTTTCAGCTCACAGTTCATTAGAATTCTATCAATTGCCGAGCCACGAATAATGCGCCATGCGTCCTTGTCTTATTTTGTGAAATTAACCTAACGAGAAACGGGACTATGTGAAAACATTTGTCCCAGAAAAATACCAGTCTTTAGTGGAATGTCGGGGTAGACATATTTTTGTTTTTGATAAAGCTTCACTATACAGTACAGACCAAAAATTTGGACACACCTTCTCATTTAAAGATTTTTCTGTATTTTCATGACTATGAAAATTGTACATTCACACTGAAGGCATCAAAACTATGAATTAACACATGTGGAATTATATACTTAACAAAAAAGTGTGAAACAACTGAAAATATGTCTTATATTCTAGGTTCTTCAAAGTAGCCACCTTTTGCTTTGATGACTGCTTTGCACACTCTTGGCATTCTCTTGATGAGCTTCAAGAGGTAGTCACCGGAAATGGTTTTCACTTCACAGGTGTGCCCTGTCAGGTTTAATAAGTAGGATTTCTTGCCTTATAAATGGGGTTGGGATCATCAGTTGTGTTGTGCAGAAGTCTGGTGGATACACAGCTGATAGTCCTACTGAATAGACTGTTAGAATTTGTATTATGGCAAGAAAAAAGCAGCTAAGTAAAGAAAAACGAGTGGCCATCATTACTTTAAGAAATGAAGGTCAGTCAGTCTGAAAAATTGGGAAAACTTTGAAAGTGTCCCCAAGTGCAGTTGCAAAAACCATCAAGCTCTACAAAGAAACTGGCTCACATGAGGACCGCCCCAGGAAAGGAAGACCAAGAGTCACCTCTGCTTCTGAGGATAAGTTTATCCGAGTCACCAGCCTCAGAAATCGCAGGTTAACAGCAGCTCAGATTAGAGACCAGGTCAATGCCACACAGAGTTCTAGCAGCAGACACATCTCTACAACAACTGTTAAGAGGAGACTTTGTGCAGCAGGCCTTCATGGTAAAATAGCTGCTAGGAAACCACTGCTAAGGACAGGCAACAAGCAGAACAGACTTGTTTGGGCTAAAGAACACAAGGAATGGACATTAGACCAGTGGAAATCTGTGCTTTGGTCTGATGAGTCCAAATTTGAGATCTTTGGTTCCAACCACCGTGTCTTTGTGCAACGCAGAAAAGGTGAACGGATGGGCTCTACATGCCTGGTTCCCACCGTGAAGCATGGAGGAGGAGGTGTGATGGTGTGGGGATGCTTTGCTGGTGACACTGTTGGGGATTTATTCAAAATTGAAGGCATACTGAACCAGCATGGCTACCACAGCATCTTGCAGCGGCATGCTATTCCATCTGGTTTGCGTTTAGTTGGACCATCATTTATTTTTCAACAGGACAATGACCCCAAACACACCTCCAGGCTGTGTAAGGGCTATTTGACCAAGAAGGAGAGTGATGGGGTGCTATGCCAGATGACCTGGCCACCACAGTCACAAGACCTGAACCCAATCGAGATGGTTTGGGGTGAGCTGGACTGCAGAGTGAAGGCAAAATGGCCAACAAGTGCTAAGCATCTCTGGGAACTCCTTCAAGATTGTTGGAAGACCATTTCCGGTGACTACCTCTTGAAGATCATCAAGAGAATGTCAAGAGTGTGCAAAGCGGTCATCAAAGCAAAACGTGGCTACTTTGAAGAACCTAGAATATAAGACATATTTTCAGTTGTTTCACACTTTTTTGTTAAGTATATAATTCCACATGTGTTAATTCATAGTTTTGATGCCTTCAGTGAGAATGTACAATTTCCATAGTCATGAAAATACAGAAAAATCTTTAAATGAGAAGGTGTGTCCAAACTTACGGTCTGTACTGTATATAAAACTCTAAAAATCCATCAGCTACAAATAGTAGATTACTTATCAAACACAATTAATGATTATAGGCTTATCAATATAGATGAGCAGATCTTTTGGAAATTAGATTCGCCAAATTTTCCCCAAAAATTTTCGCAAAAAAATTTCCCCAAAAAATTCAATTTGCAGCAAATGAAAGAAAGGTGGACACACTGCATGTGCACCTGCCCATCGGGTAAAGGGGTGCAATTGATCTATGCCATTTATTGATCGCAGTTTATTGTCCTCCCTGATATGTGTTTTCACTCCGTCACCATCTAACTATGCTAATTAGATAACCCTATATATTTTATTAATTATTTGTTTTTTCTTCAAACTGGTCTTACCTATAACTCAAACACAGTATCTGCAGTATTGAGGGAAGAAACACTAACAGTGACGCACATGCTGATCTGTTGTTACATGTAACCTAATTTTCTCTACCTAAAGATCTAAATTTTAACAGAATTTTCCCTACCTAGAGATCTAAAAATGGTAAAAGAATTTTTCTCTACCTAAAGATATAAATGGTAATAGAATTTTTCTCTACCGAAAGATCAAAATGGTATTTTTCTTCTTTGCAGGAATATTGTACTGGTACATAGAGATGCAACTCTATATACCAGTGCATCTCTACATACCTGTACATTATTTTATAAAGGGAGAGGACTAAGAAACAAACCAACTGTTGAAGCCCAGTGTAGTCAAAGGTATAATAAAATGTAAGTATTCTTTATTGAAGATCAGAAAGGCAACAAATGGATAAACAAGGAATGCAACGCGGCACACACCCAAAATGATAAAAAAAAATATGACGATAAGGAGTCATATTACCATAATATAGTAATATCTTTCAATAAGGAAGTATCACGAAGTATCAAAGAGCCTATTAAAAGTGCCAGTAGAATGAGCAAGTTGGGAATTGTAAAGTCTGTATTTACTGCAATATAGTGAGGTAGCTGGAGACTCCCACTACTGAATGGCATCCACCCGACGCGCGTTTCGGCAGTAGTCTTCGTCAGGAAGTGATTATTTTATGGTAAAAATGTAAGAAGATGAAAACAAAAAAAAATCTTCTTGCCTTTTGAACATCTGCATAAAACCAGTACTTCCATGCATGTGTATTTTATACATGCTTATGTGCACATGTGTAGATGGGTACATAGTTTGTAATCCATTAATATGTGCATATTTTGTATAAATGGGTGGAGAATGATGGTGGAGGGCCCAGACACATGTCCTACACAAGGGGCCCTTTACTGTCAGCGTCCTTCTCTGAATAGCTATGTGTACAGTATCAGAAAACATGAATGTATTTTTGTATTATCAAGCTTTGCTTTGTGCTTTTTACTAGTCTTTTAGAACCACATTAGGCATCTAAATCGGCAGGGAAGAAGGCCGTGACCCATGCTTATCCTCCTGCAGGCTTCTCCCCTTGCCGCTTGTTAACAGTGAAACCTCCAGACAAACCATTATGGATAAGAAATATAAATATAGAGAAAGGCGCGCTAAGTGATTCGGGGGACGGGTAATTTCACTACAGATTACAGTTTTGTGAGTGGAGTGTGACATTTCAATTTCCATGTTGTCCACAAAAGCTTTTTATAACCTCAACTGCTTCTTTATTAACTGTGGTTTAATGGAATCCTGTCCGGCGGCAATTGACAGAGCACCAGAACAGTGACTGTACTCCAGTTGTAGTAGCCAGACCAAGCTGGCAGACACGGGCAGGACTATGATTTATTTACCCCTAAACACCATTAACATTTAAGGGTCATTATTTCCTGTTGCTTAAATTGCATTAGCATATTCAAAAGAGCTATACAAAAACTGCAAAATAAAGGAGTTTTCCAGCCCTGCGAACATTTTTGCAAAAACTGTAGCTTGCCGAATATTTATAGTGTGTAATATACATACTGTTAGGATTCGGCTCCACTTGCCGGTTCGAGTGGTTTTCACATGACTGCAAGCATGCAATTTGCATAGTGTGGTCATCTGCCAATTAGCTTCTCAACTACTTGCATGCAAATCGCTTACTTGCAGTCACGTGACCACTGATCGAACCGGCAAGCGGAGCCAAATTTTAACAGCGTGCATATTACACACCGTTAGCATTCGGCAAGCTGCAACGCTTGCCAAACATTTCCCCAAGTAACTCAATAATCATGTGCAAGTCACATTAACACATCCATTTTTTTTGAAGAATAAAAAAAATGGAAAAGAACATTGTCACGACACGAGTTAAAAAAAAAGTAATAACTACCAAAAAAGTGAAGAGTAAAAAAGTGCTACCTTAGAGTTTTCACCCTCTTAATATATTACAATCATCATTAGTGATGAGCGAGCATGCTCGTTACTCGAGATTTGCAAGCATGCTCTGGTGTTTTCCGAGTATCTTCGGTGTGCTCGGGTGTTATGTTTTATTCACTCCGTGCTCATGATTTGCGACTATTTGACAGCTTTAATACATGTGAGGAATGCCTTTTTCTTAGGCATTCCTCACATGTATTAAAGCTGTCAAACAGTTGCAAATCATGAGCACGGAGTGACTAAAACATAACACCTGAGCACGCTGAAGATGCTCGGCTAGCACCCGAGCATGTTCGCCGAAAGGTTTAACAGAACATGCTCACTCATCACTAATCATCATATAATATAGCACTCTGTACTTCCAATTGCTCATTTTCCCTTTCTACCCAACTAATTCTTCTCTTGTCTCTGCTCTATGTAGAAATAGGAAGTCTCCTTTCCCTGCATGAGTCATCCTCCCCTTCAACTCCTGACCCAGGTGTTCCTCCTCACCCACTTTTGCGGTGATGACTCATGCAGGGAAAAGAGACTTTCTGTTTCTACATAGAGTTTAGAAGGATTCAGCTAGTCAGTGTTAGTCACGTGATGTCATAGACCTAATGGAAAAGAGAAGAATTAACTGGGTAGAAAGGTAAAATGAGCAATTGTAAGTACACAATGCTATATAATGTGATGATTGCAATATATTAAGAGGATAAAAATTTTGATTGGAGGAGGAGTGCTTCTTTAAATAGTGCTGTGTGTGTAGTGTGCTCCAAATTTATCCCCTGTCCATGGAATAGGGGACACTTACTGATCGCTAGGGAAGTTCAACCACTGGGACCCTCATTAGTTTCTAAAAGAAGAGATATTTGGCACCTGGGAACTTGGCTCTACAGAATGACGTGATGTAAATGGAGCAGAGATGTGGAAGCTTGACTTCTACTTGCTTCATTGTCTGTAGGACTATGGAGCACTGTACTCCACTTTCGGCAACAGTACATGGAGAATAAATGGTCGAAGGTCGTGCATACGCATCTCTACTCAATTCAAGATGAGGTTTTGCAGAGTCCTGTTCTCAGGGTCCTGAGTCCTCTTCACTAGATCATTGAGTTGGCCTAACGATCTGACCACAAGCAAATAGGAAGTTGTCTCCATCCTATTGAGGGGAGATGCAGGAATGGTCCTTTAAGTAGTTTGGCCCATGTTTACCAGTTATGCCCTATTCAGAGAATGAATGATAATTTTCTAAATACTAGGGTTTTAACCATGGTACCTCCAAAAATCCAGAGACCAAAGCAGTTCAGAGACCCCTTTCAATGGAGTGGAGATTGAGGCTGCTCACCACTCAGCAAAAGCCAAGTACTACTTATGGTGGTCCCGTAAAGAATGAATAGTGTAGTGGCACACATGCTCAACCTTATCTCCATTGAGATTGGGCTCTTGGGATTTGTGGAACAGGGTGGGGTATTGCTAGATAAAAATTTTTAGGCAACGGCAAAATTCTGTTGAGGACATGGACAGAAAATATAAATCAACTGGTGCAAGTCTTGATCCAAAAGGTAAAATTGTGTAGAAGAAAAACCGCGCTTCAACTATAATTGGGGTCTTCACCAGGCCAATTGTACAAAACCAAGCAAAAAAAATTGGCATTTATTTCCAACAAGAAGTAGATTTTTATTTCAGAATCTGACTAAGCACGAGGCTTTTTTCCCGTAGTCTGTAACCATGTAGACATCTATGTAGAGCTTAATGAAACAATAGGAAAATTTTTAATAGATTTAAGATGCATGAAATCATAAAAATTTCTACAAAGTTGAATTAACACTTTAACATTTTTTTTCTTGGTCTTTCTTTTTTTTATTTAATCCTTTGAATCCCAGCCCTGCGATATCATTTATTCAGAATCTTTATATAGTAACTAATTATGTTCAAGCCTTCTGACAAAAACAATTTGGAATTGGAAGACAATCCTAATCACCACATGAATTATTACCATGGCGGAATGAAAGTTTTGACAGAGAGAAATGTCATGTAGTTGAAAACGAGGGAGTAAGGAACAGGTGCAGAATTGATGATTGATCTAGATCTGTCACATGACGACAAGCCGGGCAATAAACCCACATGTGCACTGTTCCAAATCCCATCAAAAATGATAATACTTGTCCGTCTTGATGCCTTCTGCTTTGCTTATATGGATTTATGCACATTTGAGACCAAGATTTCCATTTCATCTTCCGTACAGCTTGACTCTTCAGGGGAATCGATGGGTTCGGCAATGTAAATCTTGGCCACCAGTCATTCAATGAACCATCTCCGATCTCTAGCCAAGGGGAAGTCGCGAGGATCTCATGAGAAGACTACAAAGACTTTGACAATGTTTCCCAGTTCAAAGGAACCGGTGCGTCTGGAAGAAAGCCTGGAAATGATGTGAAACTGTATGAAAGGTGAGAGACGAGGGGAACGAGAGCATGTGATATTCTTACCTGGCAATGTTTTATGCCAAGTAGCACAAATTGTCTTGTGTATAACATATCCTTTTTGAAATGTTCTTCACATTGAGTGAGCATTCAAGAGGACCTGTCGATATTCAGTACAGGGAATGTCGGTGAGCATTATTTGTAGGGTCAATGACTTGATTAATTACTCTTGTAAGCTTGGGACCAGGTGCTGTGGTTCCAAATCCTGTTCTATGGTTTGGAAGTATGGGAGATATCTACAAAAAGTTATTTTTAATAACCTTATAAGAAAATGTTGAGCTAATATGGGGTGCTCCATTCGGGACCCACATCTAATAGCTAGAGCATTTCTTTATCTCCCTCTCTTGATGGAGAACGCTGTCCATTTTGTTGGGCACAGTATAATTCAGCACTCCAGGAAAATTAAAGGGTATCTAGAAAAGTTATGACATGTCATGCCAAAGTTTTTCTTGGTAGATGCGGGGAGCTGAATACCCCACCAATTACTAAAATTAAGGGGCAGAAGCTTGCAACTCTGGTCAACTCTCATTGGATTGTAGAGCAAGTTATGTACAAATGTATAGAAAGTCCATAGATTGTATTGGCACACTGCTCTCGCCACTCCATAGATTTTATTTGTATTTGCAAACTGCTCACTCCATAGACTTTCTATGAATCTTCACACTGCTCGCCCAACTCCATAGATTTCCTATGTACCTTCATTACTGCTCTCACCTCTCTATAGATTTTCTATGAACCTGCACTCCGCTCGCTCCATACATTTTCTATTATTCTGCTCACTGTTCGCTCCACTCCATAGATTTTCCATGAACCTGCACTCTACTTCTCTTCACTTCGTAGATTTTCTATGAACCTGCACTCCGCTTGCTCCACTCCGTAGATTTTCTATGAACCTGCTCTCCGCTCGCTCCACTGCATAGATTTTCTATGAACCTGCACTCTGCTCGCTTCACTCCATACATTTTTTATGAATCTGCACTGCGCTCGCTCCACTCTATAGATTTTCTATGAACATGCACTCCGCTAGCTCCACTCCATAGATTTTGTATGAACCTGCACTCCGCTCGCTCCACTGCAAAGATTTTCTATGAACCTGCACTCCGCTCGCTCCACTGCATAGATTTTCTATGAACCTGCACTCCACTCGCTCCACTGCATACATTTTCTATGAACCTGCACTCCGCTCGCTCCACTGCATACATTTTCTATGACTCTGCACTCTGCTCGCTCCACTCTATAGATTTTCTATGAATTTGTACTCTGTTCGCTCCACTCCATAGATTTTCCATGAACCTGCACTTTACTTGCTTCACTCCAGAGGTATTCTATGAACCTGCACTCTGCTTCTCTTCACTCCATAGATTTTCTATGAACCTACACTCCACTTGCATCACTCCATAGATTCTCTATGAACCTGCACTCCGCTTGCTCCACTCCATAGATTTTCTATGAACCTGCACTCCGCTCGCTCCACTCCATATATTTTCTATGAATCTGCACTCCGCTCACTCCACTCTATACATTTTCCATGAATCTGCACTCCTCTCGCTCCACTCAATAGATTTTCTATGAACCTGCACTCCGCTTGCTCCATTCCACAGATTTTCTATGAAAATGCACTCCGCTCACTCCGCTCCAGAGACATTCTATGAACCTGCACTCCACTTACTCCATTCCACAGATTTTCTATGAATCTGCACTCCGCTCACTCCTTTCCATAGATTTTTTAGTAACCTGCACTCCGCTCGCTCCTCTCCATATATTTTCTATTAACCTGCACTCCGCTTGTTCCACTCCATAGATTTTTTATGAACCTGCACTCCGCTCGCTCCACTGCATAGATTTTCTATGAATCTGCACTCCGCTCGCTCCACTGCATAGATTTTCTATGAATCTGCACTCCGCTCGCTCCACTACATAGATTTTCTATGAATCTGCACTCCGCTCACTCTTCTCCATAGATTTTCTATGCACCTGCACTCCTCTCGCTCCACTCCATAGATTTTATATGCACCTGCACTCCACTCGCTCCACTGCATAGATTTTCTATGAATCTGCACTCCGCTCGCTCCACTACATAGATTTTCTATGAATCTGCACTCCGCTCACTCTTCTCCATAGATTTTCTATGAATCTGCATTCCGCTCGCTCCACTACATAGATTTTCTATGAATCTGCACTCCGCTCACTCTTCTCCATAGATTTTCTATGAATCTGCACTCCGCTCGCTCCACTACATAGATTTTCTATGAATCTGCACTCCGCTCACTCTTCTCCATAGATTTTCTATGCACCTGCACTCCTCTCGCTCCACTCCATAGATTTTATATGCACCTGCACTCCACTCGCTCCACTAAATAGATTTTCTATGAATCTGCACTCCGCTCGCTCCACTACATAGATTTTCTATGAATCTGCACTCCGCTCACTCTTCTCCGTAGATTTTCTATGAATCTGCATTCCGCTCGCTCCACTACATAGATTTTCTATGAATCTGCACTCCGCTCACTCTTCTCCATAGATTTTCTATGCACCTGCACTCCTCTCGCTCCACTCCATAGATTTTATATGCACCTGCACTCCACTCGCTCCACTAAATAGATTTTCTATGAATCTGCACTTTGCTCACTTCACTTAATAGATTTTCTATGAACCTGCACTCCTCTCCCTCCACTCCATAGATTTTCTATGAATCTGCACTCCGCTCACTCCACTCCATATATTTTCTATGAACCTGCACTCCGCTTGCTCCACTCCACAGATTTTCTATGAATCTGCACTCCACTCGCTCCACTGCATAGATTTTCTATGAACCTGCACTCCGCTCGCTCCACTGCATAGATTTTCTATGAACCTGCACTCCGCTTGCTCCACTCCGTAGGTTTTCTATGAATCTGCACTCCTCTTTCCCCACTGCATAGATTTTCTATGAATCTGCACTCTACTCGCTCCACTACATAGATTTTCTATGAACCTGGACTCCTCTCGCTCCACTACATAGATTTTCTATGAACATTCACTCCTCTCCCTCCACTCCATAGATTTTCTATGAACTTGCACTCCTCTCGCTCCACTCCATAGGTTTTCTATGAACCTGCACTCTGCTTTCTTCATTCCATAGATTTTTTATGAATCTGCACACTTCTTGCTCTGATCCATAGATGTTCTATGAATCCTTTTACCGCTCGCTCCACTCCATAAAATTTTCATGAATCTGTTAACTTCTGCTGTACTCGCTTTTCATGTCTGAAGGGAGCCAATAAAAAATTAAAATTCAGTACTCTTTTGCCTTTCCGATTTAGCAAGTGTTGGGGGGTCTCAACATAACTGACTTCACTATTCAAACATGTAACTACTGTATGACATGCAATAATTTTTATTTTTTACTATTATATTTACCTTTTAAGATTGCACTTAATAAGCCATTCGCTGATACAATGTAGCACTGACCGGCTGTGAGTAACAGCATAGCCAGGAGATTATCGTTGTAGTCTGAAATCTCAAGAGATTATGGTTGGCATAGTAAATCATTATTGTATGTGCAATCGAGCTTCCGGGATCTGGCTCACATCTGCCTGAGAGACGGCTCGTAGCGTAAAATGTGTGAAAAAATAATATTTTATGTGCGAATCCAAAAATTTTACACTTGCGTTAGAACATTAATATAGAGTTTGTCTATTTCAGAGTTCTATGGACAACAGATACAGTGTGATCACTGCTAACAGAAGCCTTTTTGGGGCTGAAAATCATATTTGCAATTGGGTTTCTTTAAAATTTTACAGACCTTTTGTTTCTTGGCAAATTCATCTTTGGTGTTGTGTTTGGTCATAAATCAGCTGTGAAGAGCTCAGAAAAAAAGGGATAAAAGAGTTACAAACTGGACCATCAGAACAAGCTCACTGACCGATTTTCAGTTAACTCTTTCTACGGGCAGCAAGAGACAGTGCAATACAGAGGCTACAGAAGGCAAAAATTTTAATAAAACTCAATTATAAAAATCATTTTTAGACCCAAATATATGCAAATGTCCTCAAAGGTGGAGAACCTCTTTAAATCATTACATTCAGGATGCCAGCGGAAGGAGTTTAGGAGTTTATTTCCCACTCTCTATACATTAAGCTCAATGAAAAAGCTGCAGGAAAGCATAATTTTATCATTTAATTCTATGGATATGCAGGGGATTTAGAGCTCCGTATATGAAAAAAAAAACAGTTTGAACTCCTGTAAAGATGTATTTTGAACTCCGGATGGATACTTTCTAGTAGAGAAGTTTTTGTTTAATACAATACATTAATGCTTTTAATGTAGATATTGATCTTACTTAACCCCTTCTCAATCTCTGCCATATATTTGTATGTACAAGTATGGGGGTTGAGCCTGCACCATACCCGGCTGGTGCCAGCTGTATTAAACAGCAGAGATCAGAGTCAGCTAGCTCCGATCGCTGCTTTTCAACCACTTAAATTTTGCTGCCAATTTCTGACAGCGGTATTTTAGTGTTTTCATGTCTGTGCCAGGTTGCTACGTCTGCTGGGAGCCGGCTGAAATCCCCTGTTGTCGCCATTTTGCTACTCCTATGAAGCCCAGCTGAGCTTCATGGGAGATTGTATATTTTACAGCAATATTAAAGTATTGGAATATATTGAACGTCTTCTAGGGGAACTAAAAAAAAGAACAAAGTACCGTAATTAAAAAAAAACCTTTAAAAATATTATGAAAATAAAAAATAAAATGTAAAAGTTTAAATAAATAAAAGTAATCTTAAAAACTAAGATAAAGCACAGATTTGGCTTTCTCATGTCCGCAAAAGTCCGATGTATGAAAATAGACGAAAAATTAACCCGCGTTGAAAATGCGGTAAGAAAAAAAGCAAAAAAAAGCTAGAATTGCTGTTTTTATATTACTCCACCTTCCTAAAACAGTGCAATAAATAAAGCATCATATGTGCCGCAAAATGGTAACAATTAGAACTACAGCTCCCATACACCTCCATTGAGAAAATAAAAAAATTACAGATCTCACAAAAATGGTGACACAAATCAATTTTTTTTAGAAAGTTGTTCATTTTTTTGACCTCTAAAATCTAAAAAACATAAATAAATATTGGAAAAAAGGGAGGAAAAATTGAATGAAAGCGCAAAAAATGAGTTAGTATATTTGTTGCTATTTTCTTATTGTCTGGGTAAAATTTCCTGACACCATAAATGCATAGGTCAAGAAAAATATATATAAAAAAAATACTTTAGAATTTTTTATTGAGTTTTTTTTTTTTTTTTAAGTATTTTATTAAAATGATTTTTATGCCCCTAGTGTTGAGAGATGGTATTACGAGATGTCCGGGGACTATGAAGAGGATGTTTGCACCATCACAGTGCGGTTGATGAAAGAACTTTGCTACAAGAATGAACAAGATGAAAAATGTCTGGAATTTTATGACATCCAACGAAACAATGGGGTGACGCGCTATACGGACTCAGGTAATTTTTATGCATTTCTTGTCTAATTCCCACTTGATCCAGACATGTTATAATTATGACTGTGTGATATGTTTATATTAAAGCTAATATTGGGAAAATGGTCCAAAGTAATCTTTATTTTAATTTATTTTTCTGTTAATTTACTTTTTTATTTGTTTCTAGTTTATTGTATTTTTAAAATTGTTGCTTTTTTTGCCTGCAGAATGAGGTAGCTGAGAGTCCATCAGTGAACTCCTAATTCTTCCATCTGTCTTTTTCTGAACTCCCCTGCGCTGATTCCAGACCACAGACCGCATCAAGCTTAAGCTCAACATTTGATGTGGTCAGAAATCAGCTCGGAAAAATACAGATGGAAGAGATACAAACTCGTCAGAAGAGGCTCACTGATGGATTTTCAGTTACCTCATTCTGCAGACAGCAATGTGCAGAGAAACAAAGAGCAAACGCTGCAAGATTTTTAACAAATTCCAATTGCAACAATTTTTTTTAGACCAAACTATATGAATTTAGGTAAAAAAAATGTCCTTTAAAACTTCTCTGTGTTGTATAGTATTTCTTTTCTAAAACACGTGATCATCAGTAATCAACCAATCATGTATCTACAGCTGAAATTTAGACAGTGCTGTGGAATAGCCCCTTAAAGGGGTTAACCACTTTTCAGACAATTTTTTTTTAAATTCCGTAAATTTTTGTGTATTAAAATAAGCAACGTTCTTTAAAGTCGGCTAGTCTGATCAAACTCTGATCAGAATAATGTGACCGTTTTTCTCGGAAGTGGAGATATCGGTCGGGTGAACCTACCCTAAGAAAAAAAGCAAAATCTTTCCTAAATAATTTCATTCCCTTGACAGTTTCTTCAAAAAGTTCACCCAAAAACTGTATCAAAATGGCAAATGTAAAAGCTCCCAAAGACTGGAATTCTGCAATTTTTGATGCAATTTGTTTAGATCCAAAACCAAGACCGGATTTGAAAAGAATAAAATCTAGAAAGAAAAGAGTGATTCCACTCCCTCTTTCTGGATCAATTATGGTTTGTATCTTTGAATAAAAATGCCCAAAAACTGCATATATGTTTCCAACTTTAGAGTAGGTGCTCACAGGCTCGGACTGGCCTACGGGAGGACAGGAGAATCCTCCGGTGGGCCCCCATGCAGGAATTGGCTCCACACTTATGAGAAGTAGTTGGCTCATTACATGTTTCACTGTGAACAGACAAGGGATCATCTCAACATACATTGAGTGACGGTAATGTGATATTTGAACTGTGGGCCACCAGACTCGGTGTTACTGGTGGGCCATTGGCACCCAAGACCGGTACTAGGTGCACGCAATGTCTTTTCCAAGTGGGTCTGCTCCGAAACCCTTATGGAAAAAGGCCTAAGAAAAAATGCTTAAAAGAATGAACATGACGCTTTAGGCTACATTGCCACAATGAGTTTTTGGTGAGATTTCTTTCGCTTATTTTTGAAAAAAATGCAAGTAGCCTGTTTTCTTTAATGGGCGCGGAAATGGTGTCGAAAAGTGGCAACATCAAAAGCTCACCAAAAGCTCATCATGGGAATGTTGCCTTAAAGGGGTTGATAACCCCTTCCTGATCAAAATGTTTGGCCCCCATAAAATAATAAAGCTTATACTCACCTCCCATGCCAGCATTGTTCCCATGCATTGTTCCCATGGTGTCGGCACTCACTCTCCCGCAGCTCCGGTGCTGTTGTGACACGTGAAGTCGGCACTCAATCAGCGCTGGAGTCACTGTCTTTTCGACAAATCGAACATGAAGAGGAAGTCTGGGCTATAGCTAGTCTTTGACTTCCTCTTCATGCTCAATTCGACAGGAGATGGGGACAGTGACGCCAGTGCTGAATGGGCGCCGGCATCACGTGTCACAACAACAGTACAGGAGCCCCGGTACTAGTGCCGACACCGTGGGAACGGCGCCAGCATGGTAGGAGAGTATAAGCTTTATTATTTTATGGGGGCCAAGTGTGGGGTATGAGAAGGGGTTGTCCAAGTAGTGGACAACTTCTTTAAGGAAAAAAAAAAATACTAGAGTTTCCTAAAGAGTCTTCATCTTGAAAAACTCACCTAAAAAAGACGTTGAGTGCGTACCGTTAGGGGTTTCCCTTGGTCAAAGGGATTTTTCTTCGTTTTTTTTTTAGAAATACAAGAACTAATATATCGTTTGTCGAAAAAAAAACCTTTGTCAATGAGTTCTGCAAACAGGGAATTTTCGACTCCACAAAATACTCTCAATTTTGTTATTTTCTCTGGCAATTATTGTAAATTGTGACATTTTGGGGCAATTTAGAGAAAAAAGGCTGTTATTTTCCTGCCGAGATCTATTTTACTGTAAATGTGAGTAAATTACCTCCTGATTTTTTCATCGTTCCTGCAAGTCCCGGCAGCAGTCTGCCGGCCACTCGTGGAGTAATATGTCAATAGATGACATGTTGACCTAATAGTACTGCCGATTCCCCCGACCTGTGATTTCCCCGACGGCTTATTAATAGTAATAATCAGGTTAATTTCGACAATCGCCATTTCTTGTGCGCTGGACCGGGAGTGGAGATGCCGGGAAGTCTGATGGCCTCGGCATTTAAGGAGGTTAAGCGCTGAAGGAAAGATAAAACTGTCAGGATGAAGTCAAAATGGAACATTTTCTATAATTATGAGTTATTAGGCAAAACGTTTTTTTTCCTTTCGCTAAGCCATGAGCATAAAGTAGACGGGAATCTGTTTGTCAATCAGGGATAATAATGTGGCTTTAAAAGCTTTAGGCTGTAAAATACACGTAAGTGCTCTTCACCCATTCAGAGCTGAAATCAGAATTCTGCTGGTTGCTACTTGGGATATGACAGTGCTGTGCTGTCAGATATCATTGGGAAGTTGTCGAAGAGTAAATTGTCTGTAACACAGCAATTTATGGGACCCAAAGACAGTTGGAGCACAGACCTGATTGATTCTAGCCTTTTTGCTATTGGTTGGTGGACTCCTCCCTCCGAGGAACTGGAAACAAAGGAATAGGGTACAACCCAAGAGGTATGAAAAGAGTACAAAGGATAAACAAACACCATCTGTTTCATTCCTAGGTGGCAAAACTCCTTGGAATGAGCAGGGGATGAACTGTTAGAAAGTCTACAGTGACTTAATAAGTATATTTGAATTGGTACACCACCATTACTCTGAGGAATACCTAGACCCCCATCGGTTAAAGGGAATCTGTCAGCAGGTAATCTGAGTGTAGCATGAAGTAGGGAATGTGACCCTGATTCTAGCGATGTGTCACTTACTAGGCTGTGTTTTGCTGCTTTATCACTATAGGAGTAGGTGTCTGGTACCTCCTGGTCCAACCACGCCCCCACCACTGTTAAAAGCAGCCAATCAGTGGTGTGGGTGGGGTTATACAGAGCTCAGCATTCTGAGATCTGCAACAGAGAAAACTGTGATTGTATTACAACTGCTGCACCCAGTAAACAAAGTGACACATCGTCGGAATCAGGGTCTCTGCCCCTACACCATGCTGCTGCCAGATTACATGTCAAAAACCTGCTGGCGGATTCCCTTTAAACCTTCCGATGTGTCACTCTGACATGTCAAAAGTTCATTTTAGCGTGATAGGTACCTTTCAAGGATCCTTATTTATTTGCAAGAGCAAAAAGCAAGTATAGAAATAATCTCTTACTCTGAAGGACCCAATGTACAATTTCTACAGAAACTTCAAAAAACTGTTTCCTTCATTCCCTTGTGATGGACCTGAAGAAAAATTAAGCACTTGCTGCTAAGCAAATTCTACAACAAAATGGACTTGAATAAAGCAAACAACCATTTTAAAGGGATCTGTCACCAGATTTCACAAAACAAAATGCATAAATTATTAAATAGTTATCTTAGACCTGATGAGACTGATGTGCTTACTTTGAAAATCCAAATAAGATTGGTTGTGTAAAACCTGATATTGAAGTGAACATTTGATGAGCCCATGTAAAAAGTGAACGAGCTCATGAGTCCAAATGTATTCCACCTCCAACCAGCCTGATTGACTGGTGCAGCTTGTATTGATCAGTGTGAGATTTCAGCAGGGAGGAGGAACGGAACACTAAGCCGTTGTCAATCAGGCTAGGTGGGCAGAAATTCAGCAACTGCAGGAAGGAGGGACACTGAGGAGCTGTCAGTCAGGATAGGTGGGCAGAGATTAAGCAGCAGCAACTAAGAGGAGGGGCATTGTGGAGCTGCCAATAAAACAGGATGGGCAGAGATTCAGCAACAGAGAGGAGGGGCACTGAGGAGCTGCCGATTAGACTAGATGGACGGAGGTCGAATACACTCAGATTAATGGGCTGTTTTACTCTCTTGATGGACTCGAAGTTTTAAAAAAAGATGTAGATTTGTGAAATGGAGTTTCACAGTAAGTGCTCCAGCCTTATCAGGTCTAAGAGATCTATTTAATTATGCATGCAGTTTATGTTGTGAAATCTGGTGAGAGATCCCTGTTAAATAGGGTCAACTGCCACCTATAACTGATTTTAGCCCTAAATATTGGATCTAGTGGATTTAGGTTTCAGTGGATACAGCTCTGGTGGATGAGGCCATTGACATGTGACATTTAATACTTTTTGTATTTTAAGGAAGTAAACATGTGTCTTGTCGCATCCTCGATCACGGTTTAGGGCGATGTGATATCTCCTATGATCAGTGTCAGGACCCGTCTGTACATAATAGGACACGCTGGTAAATGACGATAGGGTCTAGTTTGCCATCTGTCGGTTTTGCCCTTGAAATCATGGTCTGACTCAAGACAATTGATGTTTATCAGGAGATGTGAGACCATTTCCAAAACAAAGAACCTTAATTCACTGATTTTCCAAACCCCATGATGTGGAACTGCTAACAGAGGCTCCATGGACTTTCCTGCATAATATATACACAAAACACCTAATTATAGCCCTTGTATTTCAGCTTATCCTAAGTCATATTGCAAGGCTTGTTAAAGGGTCGATATTGACTTTTAGAATCACTGATTCCAATAGGTGGCGCTAGAGTTCTAGTCGTCTTCCTCTCTGAAGAGGCAATTAGCATATTTAATTTCCCACAGGAACATGCATGGCTTATAAGTCTCCTCACTCTGACATGCCAGGTTTGGCTTTTTACTCTCCACAAGGAGAAACGTTACCCATTAGACCTCAGTCCAGAGCCTCTCACCTAGCCAAATCAGATCTCATACTTTGCGCTGATGAGGGGCAAAACCTCAAAAAACTGTCTGCAAATTGAGATTCTGGTTTGGCTTTTATCCTAAGTCATATGGCAAGGCTCTTTAAAGGGTCAATATTGATTTTTAGGATCTCTACTTCCAATAGGTTACGCTAGAGTTCAAGTCCTCTTTCTCTCTGAAGAGACAATTGGCATATTTAATTTCCCAGAGGAGCATTGCAAGGCCTATAAGTCTCTTCTCTCTGACATGCCAGGCTTGGCTTGTCACTCTCCACAAGGAGAAATGTGACCTCAGTCCAGAGCCTCTCACCTAGCCAAATCAGATCTCATACTTTTCACTAATGAGGGGCAAAACCTCAAAAAACTGTCTGCAAATTGAGATTCTGGTTTGGCTTTTATACTAAGTCATATGGCAAGGCTCGTTAAAGGGTCGATATTGACTATTTTTGATCACTGCTTCCAATAGGTGGCACTAGAGTTCTAGTCCTTTTCCTCCCTGAATAGACAATTTGCATATTTAATTTCCCAGAGGAGCATGCATGGCTTATAAGTCTCCTCACTTTGACATGCCAGGCTTGGCTTTTTACTCTCCACAAGGAGAAACTTTACCCCTTAGATCCCAGCTGCAAAAGCCAAAGCAATCATTATTTGCCATGAATGCACGCTACATTTAGCAAATATTAGTTTTAATGCATATGATAACCTGCATATTTACAAACAACCTTTATAATAAAAATACCATTTTGCCTAAACAGCTTCTGCGCAGATCAATATGTCGCCGTGGCTACAGACTACAAACAAACTTTTGTAGTCTGATTCAGTATGATGCGCTACTCTATCCTATCTGTTTGTTCTTTTGCTATTTGTAGTTTAGGAAAGATAGGACAGATGGAAGAAAGTAAAGCATGATGGAGGATCGAACTACATAGGTTTATTTTTTGTCAGTAATTATGGAGATGCATAATGATGGTCATGGTACTGTGACTTTCATTAGAAGGGTCCTTTGACAATAAATTAATCTAACTCCATGGACCACAAGTGACTACAAGGAAATTTGAAAGTAGGGGTATGTTCATACTTGCCATTTTTGCAGAATTTTGGGGTTTTTTTTTCTGCATTTTTTTCAGCTACTTTTTACAGCAGCAGCAAAGTGAATGAGAATGTAAAAAATCTCATGCACATGCTGCATTTTATCCTTTGCATTTATTTTTTTAATCTGCAGGATGTCAATTCTTTCAATGTTCTTCCAGCATTTTTCACCCTTTCTAATGAATCAAAAAAAAATACAAGTAAAAGCACATAAAAAATACATGCAAAAAATGCAGCAAAAGTTTTAGAATAAATGAAAATGGGACTTACAGTAACATAATCTCTTGGGGGAAACAGTGACTTTAGTGCCAAGTGCCAAAGTCTAGGTGGGTGTAAAATAAATCACCCTCGACGCATCCATTGTCAAATGATCGGCGCCTCCAAACATGGTGCAGTGCACAGCAGCCGAGATGTGTTTGCCTATGTAGAGCGCAGCGAACAATGACAATGTGTTTGTCATTGGTCGCTGAACTCTTCATAGGCAATGTCCGAAAATGACAAAGCACAGTATAATGAAGTGAGCTTTGTCTTCTCGGTTGCTACCTATGCAGAGCGCAGCAGCCTATGACAAGCTCATCTTGACTGCTGCACTCTGCATAAGCAACGACCGAGGTTAAACGTGGTGGATTTAGTGCCTGCCTGACACAGTTTATGCAGAGCGCAGCAGCCGAGATTTGTTTGCCTCTGCAGAGCGCAGCCACCAATGACATTATCCAGAAATTATAATGCTCAGTATAATGAAGTGATCTTTGTCTTCTCAGTCGCTATTTATGCAGAGCGCAGTGACAATGTCCAAAAATGACAAAGCTTAGTATAATGAAGTGAGCTTTGTCTTCTCGGTCGCTACTTATGCAGAGCGCAGCAGGCTATGACAAACTCATCTCGGCTGCTGAGCTCTGCGAATGCAGCATCCAGCTCAGTATATTAAAGTGAGCTTTGTCTTCTCGGTCACTACCTATGGAGAGCATAGCAGGCTATGACAAACTCATCTCGGCTGCTGAGCTCTGCGAATGCAGCATCCAGCTCAGTATGTTGAAGTGAGCTTTGTCTTCTCGGTCGCTACCTACGCCGAGCACAGCAGCCTATGACAAACTCATCCTGACTGATGCTCTCTGCATAGGCATGCCAGAAAATGAGTAGCTAATGAATGAAGACATTTTTACAATTTTTCTATCCCTAACTAAATCAAAGGCATGTGCACACATTCAGTATTTGCAACAGAAAAATCCGTTGCACATACATGAGTTCTGGCAGGAAAAATGCGAGAAAAAATACTTGTGATTTTGAGGCGCATTTTTCTCCATTCATTTGAATGGGTGAAAAACGCTACTAAACAGCTGAAAGAATTGACATGGTGCAGATATGAAACTGCTTCATGTGTGCAAGGAAAAAATTAGCAATTTAGGAAATTCCCTTTGCTGATAATGGAAAAAAAATGCTTTTTTTTCATAGCAAAAATGCAATGTGTGAACATTGGGCTAAAAAGTTATAGATTTTTGCTTTTTTATGTATCAGTCCCTAACCCTAAACCAAATATCTAGCCCTAACCTTAACAGTATGTTAAGGTTAGGGTTAGATATTGGTTTAGGGTTAGGGATTGATACATTAAAAAACAAAAATCTATAACTTTTTATTTCTTAAAATTGCCCAAATCATCAGTATTTAATACTGGATTGATGGAAGGGACTTGGGAAGTGCAAATGGTTCACAGGTTAAGGGGGTGCAAAATACTTGCCTTGCCCCGAAGGTTTACCGCCGGTCTCATCTTATGATGACAGTATGAATACTCCTGTGTTAGCGGCGACCCCCTTTAATAACATTTTCTTGGTCATTGACAGTGTTGTTGGCAACATTTGGCTAGCAGAGACTTGTGACCTCTCAATTCCTTACGATAAACACCTGCCGCCCCTCGGTGTGTTCATGTTGCGCTCTGAAAGTGATGACATTTGCACAGAGATTGTAGTTGTAGAATCTGGCAGAAAGCTGAGACCTGCGGCCCGAGAAGAGAAATCAATAGAGCGTGCATGTAACCTGTTTGTTACAAATAGAGTGGAAAAAAGTCACTGTCTAAAGACGCTGAATTATTTACCAGATACAAAGGCAAGAAGCGGAGGCCGGGCTGTGCCAGAGGAAGGTGAGCTGCACAAATAATGACAAGTGATTGGCGGCAGCTCGGATCTCACGTTCACTGCATGCAATCATCTGGGATTTGCAGATCCGTCATTCAGGCAATTCGTTAAAGATGGCAGGATGGCGTATTTTGCAAAACCAATAAAGTAAAGCTCTGACTTGGAGCCTCTTTAAGGGCACGTCCACATGCACAGCATATATCACTGCAGGCCAAATGCGCCCCCAGAAATTCAGATTTCATTGCGAAAATGTGGCAGCTTTTCAACAGCTTTTCTAGGGCTACGTTCACTTGCTGCGTTTTTTATGCAAATTTTCAGCTGCTTTTTACAATACCAGAAAAGTCTATAAGATTTCAGAAATCTCATGCACACACTGTCACGGGTGTATCAAGTGTGACAGACAGTCGCTCTGGATCCAGCTGTAGAAGGTCACTGCGCTTGGCATTGCAGACGCCTTCTTGATCCTCTCATCTCTGAAGTGTAGTGATATCCTTCTTCCTTTAGGACCCAGCAGCGACCTCCTCATTCTGCTTCTAATTGACACACCCTTGCTTGGTAGTTAAAAACTCTCAGTGTCTCCAGAGAGTCGCCGGTGATAGTTCTGCTTCTAATTGACACACTCTTGCTTGGTAGTTAAAAAATCTCAGTGTCTCCAGAGAGTCGCCAGTGATAGTTCTATGTTCCTCTGTCCATGTCTGTAGTACTAGTAGGCAGCTAGTTTCATCTTGGACTTCCCTTGGAGGACAGTTGGCGTTATCCCCCTGGTGTCTTCTCAAGCTAAGTGTATCCTCTTTGTTTGTTTACCTTGTTGTCTTTAGTTACAGTCATGGCCAAAAGTTTTGAGAATGACACCTAAATTATGTTTTCACATGATCTGCTGGCCTCTGGTTTTTATTAGTGTTTGTCTGATGTTTATATCACATACAGAAATATAATTGCAATCATATTATGAGTACCAATAGGTTATATTGACACTTAGAATGAGTTAATGCAGCAAGTCAATATTTTAAGTGTTGCCCCTTCTTCTTCAAGACCTCTGTAATTCTCCCTGGCATGCTCTCAATCAACTTTTGGACCAAATCCTGACTAATAGCAGTCTATTCTTGCATAATCAATGCTTGCATTTTGCCAGAATTTGTTGGTTTTTGTTTGTCCACCCGTCTCTTGATGATTGACCACAAGTTCTCAATGGGATTAAGATCTGGGGAGTTTCCAGGCCATGGACCCAAAATCTCTATGTTTTGTTCCATGAGCCATTTAGTTATCACCTTTGCTTTATGGCAAGGTGCTCCATCATGCTGGAAAAGGCATTGTTGGGCGCCAAACTGCTCTTGGACGGTTGGGAGAAGTTGCTCTTGGAGGACATTCTGGTACCATTCTTTATTCATGGCTGTGGTTTTAGGCAAGACTGTGAGTGAGCCGATTCCCTTGGCTGAGAAGCAACCCCACACATGAATGGTTTCAGGATGCTTTACAGTTGGCATGAGACAAGACTGGTGGTAGCGCTCACCTCTTCTTCTCCGAATAAGCTGTTTTCCAGATGTCCCAAACAATCGAAAAGGGGATTCATCAGAGAAAATGACTTTGCCCCAGTCCTCAGCAGTCCACTCCCTGTACCTTTTGCAGAATATCAGTCGGTCCCTGATGTTTTTTCTGGAGAGAAGTGGCTTCTTTGCTGCCCTCCTTGAAACCAGCCCTTGCTCAAAGAGTCTCCGCCTCACAGTGCGTGCAGAAGCACTCACACCAGCCTGCTGCCATTCCTCAGCAAGCTCGGCACTGCTGGTAGTCCGATCCCACAGCTGAAACAGTTTTAAGATACGGTCCTGGCGCTTGCTGGTCTTTCTTGGGCGTCCTGGAGCCTTTTTGACAACAATGGAAGCTCTCTCCTTGAAGTTCTTGATGATGCGATAGATTGTTGACTGAGGTGCAATCTTTGTAGCTGCGATACTATTCCCTGTTAGGCCATTTTTGTGCAGTGCAATGATGGCTGCACGTGTTTCTTTAGAGATAACCATGGTTAACTGAAGAGAAACAATGATACTAAGAACCAGCCTCCTTTTAAAGTGTCCAGTGATGTCATTCTTACTTAATCATGACTGATTGATCGCCAGCCCTGTCCTCATCAACACCCACACCTGTGTTAATGGATTAAAGTTCATTTTCTGGGCAAATATTGACTTTGCAAGTACAGTAATTGCTGTTAAGCTGATCACTCTTTGACATTCAGGAGTATATGCAAATTGCCATTACAAAAAATGAAGCAGTAAACTTTAGAAAAATTACTATTTGTCTCATTCTCAATACTTTTGGCCATGACTGTACAGTGTGGCCTGACTAGTGTTCACCCCCTCCCTACCTAGGGCCTAGCTATAGGGACATTCAGGGATTAGGTTTCCTGCTTGACGATAGGTGCGGAACCTATATAGGGACGACAGGGTAGGGTGATATTAGATCTGCCTAGGGGTCTCCACTCCCCTTTTCCATAGCTGTTGGGCTCCCTTCCCCCTCTTACCATCGTTGTACACTTGTTCCTTCCCTCACCTTGCGTGACACACACATTGTTTTTTTTTCCTGACTGTTTTGTCAAGCTGCTGCAATTTTGCAAACTGCAGCATGTCACTTCTTTCAGTGTTTTTTCAGCATTTTTGACCCATTGAAAGCAATGGGTAGTGCAAAAATGCTGCAAAAAATGCAGGTATCAGGTTTTGCTGCATGTTTGGTGCAAAATACTGAGGAGGTTGAATCATGTATTTTCTTATGCACTAAATTTTATCAGCATGCACAAGAGACAATTGTACCTGACAAAAACGCGGGGAAAAAACGCAGCAAAAAACTGTTTTTTTGACGCTGCTTCTTTGCTGCCAAGAGAGCAAGTTTTGCCGCTGAAAAAAATGCAGCAAAAACACAACGTGTGAACATAGCCTTAAGCTATGTTCACATAGCGTCTTTGTTGCGTTTTTTTTCTGCAGACAAAACCTGCTCTCCTGGCAGGAAAAACACTGTATTCATAACAAACCTGTTTTTCAGGGTTTTCCACAGCGTTTTTGAAGCATTTCCAAGATGAGTTTTTGGTGAGTTTTTTACACTGCGTATTTTCAAAAACATGCATGTAACTTATTGTACTTAATGGGTGTAGAAAATCTGTAACATCAAAATCTCGCCAAAAACTCGTGGGAACATAGCCCTAAAACTAACTTTATTAAACATATACTGTAGACATCACACATGCAATCAGAACCCAAAAAATGGCCCACAAATGGAGTGAAAAACACTGAAAAATGGGTGTTTTGAACTCAGCGTTTTTCCTGCCAAGAGAGCAAGTTTTGTCTGCAGAAAAAAAAGCGGTAATGTTTTGTTAATTTCATTGCGGAAATGTTGAAGATTTTCAGCAGCCTTCCTAAGGCTATGTTCACACACGGTATTTTTTGATGCTTTTTATGTTCTTCAGCCAAAACCTGCTCTTTTGGCAGGAAAAATGCTGCATTGAAAGCACCTATTTTTCAGTGTTTTCAGAACTTTTTTGGGGTATCTACAGTGCATGTTTAATAACGTTAGTTATATTCACTGAAAACACTTTATTTTTTTTCACTTACTCATTGCTTTTTATGGGTGCAGAAACGCTGAAAGAATCGACAAGCTGCATATATAAAAAAACGCAGTGATTTTCCAATTCAGTCCGTAAAAAATAAACAAGTGTGTGCATGAGATTACTGCAATCTCATACTTTTTCCTGGTACTGTAAAAAGCAGCTTTAATTTGCATAAAAATTGCAATGTGTGAATACAGCCTAATGCAGTTTAACATTTGACTAGAGATGAGCGGTGTTCGACTAGAACTGTTCGCCAATCTCAAATTCGAGCTGTTTTGGGTGGTGTTCGAGTTGTTCGACGAACCCGAACGATTTGCAAAAAATTCGGCTGTTCGAGGTTATGTTCGATAACTGTTCGTGCACCAAAAGCGTGTCCTGCATGTCTGGTGCTATTTAGAGCACCAATCATGCAGGGATTGTCTGCCACTCACTGTAATGCCACAGCCATGGTGGTTGTGGCATTACAGTGATTGCCCAAATCGATGGGAACAGTGCCAACAATGAAACATGAAAAGCCGGCAATTCAGCAGCGGCATACACCGGTACCCGACAATTTAGAACCGAAAGAATAGAGCTTCACACATAGATTAGATAGATATAAACATGTCAGCCACATATATACGAAGTACAGTGAAAGTGCTGCTTACTGTACTTGTCATTTAGCGTAAAGGATTTATCAAAAAAAATAATATTGTTTTCATGCACCGTCTCTTTAAAAAAGCCGGCCGGCAATTCAGCAGCGGTACCCGACAATTTAGAATAGAAGGAATAGAGAATCACACATAGATTAGATAGATAGAAACATGTCAGTCACATATATATGAAGTACAGTGACAGTGTTGATTACTGTACTTGTCATTTAGTGTAAAGGATATATCAAAAAAAATAATAGTGTTTTCATGCACCGTCTCTTTAAAAAAGCCGGCCGGCAATTCAGCATCTGTACCCAACAATTTAGAATAGAAGTAATAGAGAATCACACATAGATTAGATAGATAGAAACATGTCAGTCACATATATATGAAGTACAGTGACAGTGTTGGTTACTGTACTTGTCATTTAGTGTAAAGGATTTATTAAAAAAAATAATAGTGTTTTCATGCACCGTCTCTTTAAGAAAGCCGGCCGGCAATTCAGCATCTGTACCCGACAATTTATAACAGACAGAATAGAGCTTCACACATAGATTAGATAGATAGAAACATGTCAGTCACATATATATGAAGTACAGTGATAGTGTTGGTTACTATACTTGTCATTTAGTATTAAAATAAACGATTTATTATTAAAAACATTGGCGTGGGGTTCCCCTTAATTTTAGGCTCTAGCGAAGGTTAAGCAGACAGCTGGGGCAGATGTTTGAAGCCTGGGAAGGGGGTAATAACCACGGAGCTTCCCAGGCTACAAATATCAGCCCCCAGCTGAATACATAGCCTTTACTAGCTATTAAAATGGGGGACCCCCCAAAAAAAATGACGTGGGGTCCCCCCTAATTTAATAGCTAGCAAAGGCTAGGCAGACAGCTGGGGGCTGATATTAATAGCCCAGGAAGGGAGCCATGAATATTGGCCCCCTCCCAGGCTAGAAACACCAGCCGTCAGCCGCCCCAGAAATGGCGCATTCATAGGATGCGCCAATTCTGGCACTTAGCCTCGCTCTTCCACGCTGCCCTGGTGCGGTGGCAGGGGGTAATAGGGCTGGGGTTGATGTCAGCTTATAATGCCAGCTGACATCAAGCCCAGGTTAGTAATGGAGAGGCGTCTATAAGACACCCCCATTACTAACCCCATAGTCAAAGTTAAAAAAAACACAAACACCCAGAATAAAGTCCTTTAATTGAAATAAACACACAATTCTTTATTGTTCTAAATTAAACCATACTTACCGTCACGCCCATTCCAGCTGAAGCCAACGATCTCCTGTAATAAAAATAAAATAATAAAGCAACCTCATCCTTACCTTTCCATGGTTCCCACGACAGCTTCAGCTCTGCTACATCGAGATGACAGACTGGACCGCAGCAGAAAGCTGCCATCCAGCCTGTCATCCCGCAGACACTGAGAAGCGCAGGCATGCTTGCGCTCCACATTGTCTCTCTGTGACGGCATAAAGATGAGCCGAGGTCATGTCCAATGAACTCGGCTCACCTCATGCACGTCACTTACAGCGTGGGAGAGTTCTCACGCTGAAGCGCTGAGTGCAGGAGAATTTTCCCACGCTGTCAGTGACGTGCATGAGTTGAGCCGAGTTCATTGGACATGACCTCGGCTCATCTGGATGCCGTCACAGCGAGACACTGAGGAGCGCAAGCATGCCTGCTCTTCTCAGTGTCTGCGGCAGCGTTCTGCTGCGGTCCAGCCTGTCATCTCGATGTAGCAGAGCTGAAGCTGTCGTGGGAACCATGGAAAGGTAAGGATGAGGTTGGTTTATTATTTTTCTTTTATTGCAGGAGATCGTTGGCTTCAGCTGGAATGGGCGTGATGGTAAGTATAGTTTAATTTAGAACAATAAAGAATTGTGTGTTTATTTCAATTAAAGGACTTTATTCTGGGTGTTTGTGTTTTTTTTAAATACTTTACTAGAAATTCATGGCAGTCATGTCTAATACTGGCGTGACCCCATGAATTTTGGGCTTGGGGCCAGCTGATAATACCAAGCTGGCCCTAACCCCTTTATTACCCAGTGAGCCACCGCACCAGGGCCCTGGATGAGTTGGGTACAGCGCCAGAAGATGGCGCTTCTATGAACGCACCATTTTCCGGGGTGGCTGCGGACTGCAATTTGCAGCGGGGGGGGCCCAGAAAGCTTGGGCCTCCCTGCGCTGCAGATTCCAGCCCCCAGCTGCCTAGTTGTACCTGGCTGGACACAAAAATAGGGCAAGCCCCACGTATTTTTTTTTTAATTATTTCATGAAATTCATGAAATAATTAAGAAAAAAAGGCCTTCCCTATATTGTTGTGTCCGGCCAGGTACAAATAGGCAGCTGGTGGTTGGGGGCAGCCCATTCCTGCCTGCTGTACCTGGCTGGACACAAATATAGTGCGAAGCCCCACATCAATTTTTTTAAATTATTTCAGGAAATTCATGAAATAATTTAAAAAAAATTGACGTGGGGCTTCGCACTATATTTGTGTCCAGTCAGGTGCAGCAGGCAGGAACGGGCTGCCCCCAACCACCAGCTGCCTATTTGTACCTGGCCGGACACAACAATATAGGGAAGCCCTTTTTTTCTTAATTATTTCATGAAATAATTTAAAGAAAATTGACGTGGGGCTTCGCCCTGTTTTTGTGTCCAGCCAGGTACAACTATGCAGCTGGGGGCTGGAATCCGCAGCGCAGGGAGGCCCAAGCTTTCTGGGCCACCCCCGCTGCAAATTGCAGTCCGCAGCCACCCCGGAAAATGGCGCGTTCATAGAAGCGCCATCTTCTGGCGCTGTACCCAACTCATCCAGGGCCCTGATGCGGTGGCTCACTGGGTAATAAAGGGGTTAGGGCCAGCTTGGCATTATCAGCTGGCCCTAAGCCCAAAATTCATGGGGTCACGCCAATATTAGACATGACCACCATGAATTTCTAGTAAAGTATTTAAAAAAAACACAACACCCAGAAAAAAGTCCTTTAATTGAAATAAACACACAATTCTTTATTGTTCTAAATTAAACCATACTTACCGTCACGCCCATTCCAGCTGAAGCCAACGATCTCCTGAAATAAAAGAAAAATAATAAAGCAACATCATCCTTACCTTTCCATGGTTCCCATGACAGCTTCAGCTCTGCTGCATCGAGATGACAGGCTGGACCGCAGCAGAACGCTGCCATCCAGCCTGTTATCCCGCAGACACTGAGAAGCGCAGGCTTGCTTGCGCTCCACAGTGTCTCTCTGTGAGGGCATCCAGATGAGCCGAGTTAATGTCCAATGAACTCGGCTCACCTCATGCACATCACTGACAGCGTGGGAAAATTCTCCTGCACTCAGCGCTTCAGCGTGGGAGAATTCTCACACTGAAGCGCTGAGTGCAGGAGAATTCTCCCACGCTGTCAGTGACGTGCAGGAGGTGAGCTGAGTTCATTGGACATGAGCTCACTTTATGCACGTCACTGACAGCGTGGGAAAATTCTCCTGCACTCAGCGCTTCAGCGTGGGAGAATTCTCACGCTGAAGCGCTGAGTGCAGGAGAATTCTCCCACGCTGTCAGTGACGTGCAGGAGGTGAGCTGAGTTCATTGGACATGAGCTCACCTTATGCACGTCACTGCCAGCGTGGGAGAATTCTCCTGCACTCAGCGCTTCAGCGTGAGAATTTTCCCACGCTGTCAGTGACGTGCATGAGGTGCGCCGAGTTCATTGGACATGAACTCGTCTCATCTTTATGCCGTCACAGCCAGACACTGCAGAGCGCAAGCATGCCTGCGCTTCTCAGTGTCTGCGGGATGACAGGCTGGATGGCAGCGTTCTGCTGCGGTCCAGCCTGTCATCACGATGTAGCAGAGCTGAAGCTGTCGTGGGAACCATGGAAAGGTAAGGATGATGTTGCTTTATTATTTTTCTTTTATTGCAGGAGATCGTTGGCTTCAGCTGGAATGGGCGTGATGGTAAGTATGGTTTAATTTAGAACAATAAAGGATTGTGTCTTTATTTCAATTAAAGGACTTTATTCTGGGTGTTTGTGTTTTCTTTTAACTTTGACTATGGGGTTAGTAATGGGGGTGTCTTATAGACGCCTCTCCATTACTAACCTGGGCTTGATGTCAGCTGGCATTATAAGCTGACATCAACCCCAGCCCTATTACCCCCTGCCACCGCTACAGGGCAGCGTGGAAGAGCGAGGCTAAGTGCCAGAATTGGCGCATCCTATGAATGCGCCATTTCTGGGGCGGCTGACGGCTGGTGTTTCTAGCCTGGGAGGGGGCCAATATTCATGGCACCCTTCCTGGGCTATTAATATCAGCCCCCAGCTGTCTGCCTAGCCTTTGCTAGCTATTAAATTAGGGGGGACCCCACGTCATTTTTTTGGGGGGGTCCCCCATTTTAATAGCTAGTAAAGGCTATGTATTCAGCTGGGGGCTCATATTAGTAGCCTGGGAAGCTCCGTGGGTATTACCCCCTTCCCAGGCTTCAAACATCTGCCCCAGCTGTCTGCTTAACCTCCGCTAGAGACTAAAATTAAGGGGAACCCCACGCCAATTTTTTTTAATAATAAATCCTTTATTTTAATACTAAATGACAAGTACAGTAACCAACACTATCACTGTACTTCATATATATGTGACTGACATGTTTCTATCTATCTAATCTATGTGTGAAGCTCTATTCTGTCTGTTATAAATTGTCGGGTACAGATGCTGAATTGCCGGCCGGCTTTTTTAAAGAGACAGTGCATGAAAACACTATTATATTTTTTAATAAATCCTTTACACTAAATGACAAGTACAGTAAGCAACACTGTCACTGTGCTTCTTATATGTGTGACTGACATGTTTCTATCTATCTAATCTATGTGTGAGGCTCTATTCCTTCTTGTCTAAATTGTCGGGTACCGGTGTATGCCGCTGCTGAATTGCCGGCCGGCTTTTTTAAAGAAAGCGTCTTCTGAGCAGTTTGTCAGCTTTTGGACACCTTTGAAGGTGTTTTCTATGTGTTTCTATGTGTTTTTGTTTGCCTGCCATTGGTTTTAACGGTGTTCGACGGTGTTCTAAGGTGTTCGACGAACAGTTCGACGAACAGTTCCTCGAACATCCCGGTGTTCGACGAACCGAACCGAACCCGAACACTACGGGGGTGGCTCAACACTACATTTGACATCAAATGTCAATTTACCCTTCTGATTTCTGTGTAAAATTTCTCACAAAGCCTACTGTCGGATTTACACGGATGTCTGCATGAGACCTAAAGACTCATTCAGACTCATTTATTTTTGTGATTTTCCCAAGTTTAAACCATTATATCTTGGTGTTCATGGCAGTTGAGAATAGCAGTTAGTATTAGTACAGTTTAATTAAATTAGTGATGCGTACAAAGTAAACAATGGCTGACCAAGGTGTAAAGTAAACTGTGTCCTGCAAACTCAATTCTCTGTCAGTGTCTTAGGTAAACTATTCCCTACCAATTCACTTCCCCCCTCTGTTACATTTGTAATTGTGTATTTTTTCATGAACTCATTAACTTTTTTGTTCAGAATAGTTACTATTTTTTCAGACATAAAAATCCTTTTCCACTAAATAATTTGATCAAAAAAATGTTTTTATGGCTTCACATATGTCTTGCATTGGTGACCCGTGTTCATGCATCTGTGGTGGAAGCAAAGCTGAACTTTGGGATACTGAAAAACGCAGCAGAAATGCGGGGAAAAATGCAGCAGAGCATGCTTTTTGTAAGAAGCTTCTTTACTGCCAAGAGAGCTGGTTTCCCTGCCGAAAAAAGCATAGCAAAAATGCAGCGTGTGAACATAGCCTTAAGGTAAACATTATTGCCCCGTGTAGGTAACACATTTACCATTTCTGGGCAACCTGGTGTTGCGATGAAGCCGTACAAAAGAAATGTGAGGAACTTCGTCGTAGGGATTGGTTTCTTGCTTATTTAGTTAGGATACATGAATGTGACATACTATGAAGCCTATTATAACCAAATTAGAGCCCCTGTTAATAATGTACATCTGGTAAATGTTAATACATGTTAGTGGTAATACATAGTGACAGCCTGAATTGATACGTTGCACCCAGGAGCTCAGCCGGTCAGATCGCGACGGCTTCCGGAAGATGAAACGAGTTCCATGCTAATTCAGCATTGATAATCCCTCGGTTTTGTATCAATAATCCCTTGATTTGTATTGATAATCCCTTTTTATGTTAAATACACATCGCTCCGAGTCCTTGAAATCTCCGCCTTCTGCAAAAAAAAACCCAGACGTAACCTCCAGTGAAGGAATAGGGGCATTCTTGAGTTCTATAAATGGAATATACCTGTGGTCTTTAGCATTATATTCCAGGGTGGTCTCAGTACCGGGGCACAATCTTTGGGGCAGGGAGGGCACTATGTTTGGATGTTACTAGGTTGAGTAGCGACTGGATGTAAGCAGTGGACGGAGCAGAACAGCACAGCTTCATTCACTGTGTAGTAACTATTGGCGGGTCCTGCAGATCAGCTACTATTCTTTTTAATAGGAGAGCATCTGCAGTACATAGGTGCAGTCACTAAACAATGTACAGAACCGTGCTGTTCTGCTGATTGGTGGAGTGTGCCAGATGTCAGACATTCGACTCATCTGAAGAATGGGTCATCAACATAAAAGTAGTAGACAACTTCTTTAAAGTCTAGGCTGAAATCATTCCCGTTGTGGCCAGATTAAGGACCCAGAATGTCTCTCATTATCATTTTTTTCTGTGCTAGCGGGTGAGACTATGTGCTATGATGTCTCCCATATGCAGCACACACAGACATAAGGAATTCCTGCTCTCCTGTCTCTTTATACTTCATGTTCAGATCTGCAAGAACATGGAGAACATTATATAGCAGTACTGAGCAGTGTAACTGTGAATCCAGCTCTGGGGTGAGGTAAACACTTACTGTTAGGAAGTGACCTGGATTGGAGTAGTGGTATTGCAACCATTAGGGGCCGCACCAGCAGGTAGCGTAGTCAGGAAAAGCTAGGAACACAGTAACAGCAGTATAATTCTGTATGAGGCAGCAGGTGCAGAGCGAGCTTGACTAAAGGTTGGGAGTTCAATAATCTCACAAGGAAGGAGGTGCCAGGTCGGGTTTAAATATGGTGTTCAATCAGGAACTCACAGGATGAAGCCAAACAGGAATAACACAGGGTGGAGCCGCTCAGTAACTACATAGGTACTAGAATGTAGGTTAGCCAGGCACTGTCCAGCAAGCTGAATAGCTCAGCGGGAAGAGCTGCTGCCTGGTGTACAAGAGCTTCTGGGTTCAAGTCCTGAGTGACACTTACTTTCTGTCATGAGATTTGTGCAGTGAAGCAAAATGTACTTACTTGAGCCTCATCATTCACACTACGCATGCACCAAATGTCTGAGGAACATGAAGGAGATTCCTTGTGCTTCACCACCATAACAGCACAATAGGTGTAATTACAGTTTAATCACAGAGATAGCCCCACCCAGATGACTACTCAGGAGTATTTAGTTTATTGCTTGTGACAGAAACTTATTTTTTTACACTATATCATTTTATGTTTTAAGAAAAAGATAGGGTAGTAGTGGTTTAGAATAAGAAGTTCCAGGATCCCTTTAAGTCACAAAAAAGCCCTTTAAGGCATTACATTCTAAATTTATTGTATGGTTATGAAAAACGTAGTCTTCCAGGATTTTAATATAGTTGAATAAAACATATACAAGCCAATTGTATGCCAAACATACACTATTTTGGCATATTTTTGGGGGGTTAAGTCTATGGGCATGTTCGACACATGGGTTACATTGAATAGTACCTGGATACAGTGTGAACACGGCTATAGTCAAAAAATCTGTAAGTCGGATGTTGGATCATGAAATACATATTGTATATAAAGGCCCCCTTACGCTGTAGATGAATGTTGGACTGACCTGTCAGTTTTGGGGGAATTTGTAGCCATCTACTCTGTATGGGGAGGTGTCCTGACTAATGATGATGTGTCACGCACAGTGTAGGAAAGACAAAGTGCAACACGAAGGGATGAGGGGAAGGGAGGCCAGACACTAGGGAAAGGGGGAGTGGAGACCTTCTAGGCTGATCTAATATCACCCTGTCTCCCATACCATCCCTATATTGGTTCCTCATCAGTCGCTGAACAGGAAACCTAAGCCCTGATATCCCTAGAACTAGGCCCTGGATAGGGAAGGGGGGGATAAGCACTGGTCATTCCCCATTATAAACTAAAGACAACAAGGGAGACAAACACAGGAGGATGGAACTTAGCTTGAGCCAATTTCAGAGAGATTCCACCAAATGTCCTCCTAGCACCAGAGAGGAAGTAAGCAGACTGCAATATCTCCAAGTCTTCACAAGGGAACATGTGAATATCACCGGCACCTCCCTGTAGCAAACTGTAACTATTTAAACACCCAGGACAGGGTGTCAAACAGAGCAGGAGGAGGGTAGCCGCTGGGTCCTAAAGTAAGACAGATTTAAGAAGGCATCTGTAATGCCAAACGAAGAGATCTTCTGCAGCCAACTGCAGAGCGACTGTCTGTCATATCTGACACACCCGTGACATGATGTTAGAGGAAATAACCCAATGCCAAATAAACATGCATGTACATGTACAGTTATTTAAGATGTATCGGCATCTTTAAGCACAGGAGAGGCTGTAAACTGAGCTCTGCGCAGCAGCATGCATGTCGTGGGAAGTGTGCAGCTCAGTGCTCAGAGATTCCAGCAGGAAACAATAAGCTGCCCCAATGGATGGTAGGAAAACCCATGCTGCAACTAATGAAAAATGTAGGCCAGGCTAGGAGTTAAATCGATGGTTTTATCTGCTAAATTCTGTGTTTTCATGATCAAATGTCAAAGATGTCCATTTTCTGTGTAAGATTCTCCACTAATGAACTGGTCCTTCTTCCTGTTAGTCAAGATGTTCAGTATTTTCACAGCTTTGTTTTTCGATAACCTTTCTCCAAGTCTTTATAAGCATTAGAGCATGTGGGATTCGCAAAAGAGGCCCACTTGCCTTCTGTCTTCCGATGCTGGATATTCTCTATGTGTTTCCTTTCCCACAGAGGTGCATCTCAACCATATATATTGCCGGGTATTGTGTTTTTCTTTTTTTTTTTTGGAGACAGATGGTTCTCTCTTAACTTGTGAGTTGTTAATGTTCTTATGCTAAAACTTCATAAGTTTGTTTTGCTCTGGAAATTTCGCAAATCTTAATACTTAGATTAGCTAACCGTAAATCTCGCCCTGGGAAATATCTAACGTTCTGATATGATATGAAGGTTTGGTTAATCTTGGGGATGTTTTAATTAATTTTGGACAAAATGTTGAAAATTAACCTTAATTCCGTAAATCTGATCTTCAGACTTGGTGATATGAATTCTTCCTTTCTGCATTGAATTTAATGATAAAGTGTACTGAGGGTACTGAGAGATAATGTTATTTATTTCTATTATATGACTTGTATCTTGCATTTTTCACTAGTTTTCTCCCATGCACTTTTCTCTGAGCTAGTGGTTGAGACTACTTGCTATAATATTTCCCATACACAGCACACATAAACACGAGGATTTCTCGCTCTCTTGTCTCTATCTAGCTCCTTTTCAGAAGCAGCAGCACAGAGGAAATGAAACAGCAGTACTGAGCAGTGTAACTGTGAATCCAGCTGTAGGGTGAGGATAACATTTACTAGAAATCGGCAGGACTGTCCGTTTGTTTCTCTGACCCTCTCTTTACCTCTGTTTCCCACTCAGCTGCTCCCTCCTCAACCCTTCTCCATAAACATTACTGTGCAGCTGTAACCTGATCTCTCAGTGAATTAGAAATCCATCTTGTTTTGATCAAGATATACCCAACAGTCTAAACTTAGACTAGACAGTCTACATATGTGCCAAATTTAACTCAGTTGTTGCTGGATGCTTGATGATAAATATGGTGCATTTTTTGACACTTTTGAGTAACTCTACACCACCTATTGGTTAACTTACTTTTGCATCATTTTTTAGCACACTTGTAGCAACAGCTCTTTTCCAGCTAATCCATGCCCATCCCGAAAAAAATACAGCTCCCTCATCCAGTAAGATGGAACAATGCGTGATAAATTATTATGTGACTGCGTGCAATAATTTGCTCCAAAAAGCAAAAAAGCACCAAAATTTTTCACATTTTCCACCAAAGTCCAGATGCACTAACAATAGTAAATCTGCCATCTTTTACGAAGAATTCTGGTCAATATACAGATTTGTTTTTCAGTTGCCATTTCTAATTGGATTAAGGGTAATACTGAACTATGTACTGTAGTTTGATGAATCAGAGATTATTTGGAAATCATTTTTATCAATTTTTAATTTTTGGGCAATTTCCACCATGATTAGAGTGTTGACTAGAGTTGAGAAAAAACATTCCCGCTGCGGTGGTCTAACATTACGATTGGTTCTCCATGGCAGTCAGATCAGTCAGTTTTTACTTTTTCGACCAATATCCTCAGCCCGGCATCCTGGACACTTCTGGCATTTACTAGTGTCACAATTCCACTCCTCAGTGTGTCTGGGATGCTGTTACTCACAGCTCAGCTGTCCAATCTGGTGCAGGGGTGTGCTGAAGCTGTCAATTCTTTGATTGACAGCTCAGTGTCCAGTTTGGTACATGGGCTTGCTTAGTTGTCTGGATCTTGATTGAGAGCTCGGCTGTCCAATCTGAGACTGGGAGGTGCTGGGCTATCTCCAGGTGTTCATTGTCCCAGGTGATTGCCTGGCTACTTAGTCACTACTTAAGCACTTAGTCCCAGACCAGTGCCAGATGTACATTCAGCCTTGTGTGGTTTATCTCTCTGTGCCTTGTGTTTTGTTTGTTGATCTTTCATTACCTGATCTTGGACCTCGTTCTGACCATTCGTCTGTTTAACCCCTTTGTTCTGATCCGCTATCTTCCTGGTATTTTGACCTCGGACCTTTACCTCACTACTCATTTGTCTCTTTCCTTTCAGTTTATTATGTACCCTCCTGACTTTTGACCTCGGACTCCTTGACTATCACGACTCACTGTTTGTCCGTGAGAAGTAACTCAGTGTAACACTAGGTCTTGCAATGTCATGACATTGCGTGAGGACCAGATCGGATCCCTGAACCAGGGAAGTCAGAATCTTTTTGCTCAACTTTAGTGAACACTACAGTCTTCTCAGAAATAATAAAACAAATTGGGCAAATTTGTTCACTTCTCTCTATAGCTAACATTCAGCATTGTGAATGCCATAAAGGTAGGACATCTTTCCTAAGTTCTTTATGGATACCAGTTGGTTTAGTATTTTAATGATTGTAATACAATTTTGGGATTTTGGGGTATTAAGATGTACAGATGAGCCTCGCTCTTCTGATCAGTTTTCTAGAATTACTAGAATACCAAGGTGACATAATTTTCTCTCACTTTTGAGGACCTACAATGTTTTCGTTTGACAATGATAGAGCATTGATTTCAATTGGCAATGTGTAATGCTTAGTTTACCCTGTGGGGGCAATGCACGAAAATTAAACAGTCACAGCCAGGCTCCTCCAGATATTACTTAAAACGTAGGTCTTAGCATTGGGACATCTATTGGTTAATTTACAAAGGAGGGACATTTAAAAAAAAAAAAAAAATATATATATATATATATATATATATATATATATATATATATATATATATATATATATATTATATGTAGAAAACAAACCCTTTAAAGATAATGTGTTATGAATAGTGTTGAGCGATACCTTCCGATATCGGGAAATATCGGATCGGATTGGATCGGACCGATACCGAAAAAGTATCGGATATCGCCGATTCCGATACCGGAAACCAATGCAAGTCAATGGGACATAAATATCGGAATTAAAATAAACCCTTTCTTTCCTTGTAGGTTATTTCTACATGAAGGAAAACAACTAAGAATAATGTAGAATGTATTGGGGGAGGTGGGGGAGACAATAAAGGCATAGAGGTTTAGCCCAGTCAAATGGAATAGCAGGAATTAATATTTTTTTATTATGTTCTGAGTTACGGAAATATTAACTATGTTAAGTATTTTTATATTTTGTCAGATATTTATGTTTCACTACTTCCATGCTCTTCACCTTCTTTTTTACTTCTCCCACACTTTCTCCTTCATCATCCTCAGCATCTTTTTCATCCACTTCTTCTTCACCTTCTTCTTCTTCACCTTCTTCGTATTATTCTTTTTTTTACATTCTTCATATTCTACTTCTTCATCTTCTTCATATTCTTCTTCTTCATCATATTCTTATTTGTGACAGGCATTCCTGTAGTTGTTATCTATAAAAGGTTGGACATTACACCTTTCGTTCTGCCCGTCACAAAAGATTTACAACAGGATTTGTCCGCGTTCAGTTTGGCCTGCAGCAGCAGGTCTTTTCCAGGGGCACCACGAGGAGGAACGGACTCACCCCCATACACTGCTTAGTCATCTTCTGCTTATAATTTAGATATTATCTTTTGCTCTGATTTTTAGTCTTATGTTTAATGTTCTTCCGCTTTTTGTTCTGCAGCTTCTTGTATTTCTGCTTCTTGGTTTTCTGTCTCTTGTTTTTCTGTATCTTGGTGCTTGTCTTCTCTTCTTTGTCTTCTTGGTCAACTTCTTCAGGGTCATCTTCTTGGTCTTCTTCGGGGTGGTCTTCAGGGTCGTCGTCTTCGGGGGTCCTCGTCTTCGGGGTCCTCGTCTTCTTCGGGTTGGTCTTCTGGGTCCTCGTCTTCGGGGTCCTCGTCTTCTTCGGGGTGGTCTTCAGGGTCCTCGTCTTCTTCGGGGTGGTCTTCAGGGTCCTCGTCTTCTTCGGGGTGGTCTTCAGGGTCCTCGTCTTCAGGGTCATTGTCTTCGGGGTCCTCGTCTTCTTAGGGTTGGTCTTCAGGGTCCTCGTCTTCAGGGTCCTCGTCAGGGAGATCCAGAGTGATTACCAAGAACCATTTCAAAAAGCTTGAACTTGGAAATGTAGCAGAAGGTACAAGAAAGCTGAGGAACTACCGAGGACCAGCTGACGGTACTGGAACCCGGATGGATAGCAGAAGGTACAAGAGCCAATGGAACTACCGAGGACCAGCTGATGTTACTGGAACTCGGTTACTAAGCAGGAGGTACCTGTGCCAGAAAGCACTACCAAGGACCAGCAGACGTTGGTGGAACTTGGATACCGAGAAGGAGGCACCTAATCCAAAGGCACTGCCGAGAACCAGCTGACGGTACTGGAACCCGGATGGGTAGCAGAAGGTACAAGAGCCAATGGAACTACCGAGGACCAGCTGATGTTACTGGAACCCGGATGGGTAGCAGAAGGTACAAGAGCCAATGGAACTACCGAGGACCAGCTGATGTTACTGGAACTCGGTTACTAAGCAGGAGGTACCTGTGCCAGAAAGCACTACCAAGGACCAGCAGACGTTGGTGGAACTTGGATACCGAGAAGGAGGCACCTAATCCAAAGGCACTGCCGAGAACCAGCTGACGGTACTGGAACCCGGATGGGTAGCAGAAGGTACCCATGTAAAAAAAAAGTTCAAGGCCGCGAGCCGGCCGCAGTTACCAAAACCCACAGTCCTACAGAGGGTGCTTGTCCTATTGGCACTATGGAACCAGCCTTCATTGCCAGATCCCGCAGCCCACATAGGAGTCACCTAAACTGCAGGCACCATAGAGTCGGCTAACCCGACCGCAACACGACAGGACAACGCATTGGAGGCAAAGTGACGTTGACACTACCCGGAAACAGCTGGCGTGCTGGAACCAGGCTGGGCAGGAGGGAGTACCCGTGCCAAAGACACTGCCGAGAACCAGCTGACGGTACTGGAACCCGGATGGGTAGCAGAAGATACAAGAGCAAATGGAACTACCGAGGACCAGCTGATGTTACTGGAACCCGGATGGGTAGCAGAAGGTACAAGAGCCAATGGAACTACCGAGGACCAGCTGATGTTACTGGAACTCGGTTACTAAGCAGGAGGTACCTGTGCCAGAAAGCACTACCAAGGACCAGCAGACGTTGGTGGAACTTGGATACCGAGAAGGAGGCACCTAATCCAAAGGCACTGCCGAGAACCAGCTGACGGTACTGGAACCCGGATGGGTAGCAGAAGGTACCCATGTAAAAAAAAAGTTCAAGGCCGCGAGCCGGCCGCAGTTACCAAAACCCACAGTCCTACAGAGGGTGCTTGTCCTATTGGCACTATGGAACCAGCCTTCATTGCCAGATCCCGCAGCCCACATAGGAGTCACCTAAACTGCAGGCACCATAGAGTCGGCTAACCCGACCGCAACACGACAGGACAACGCATTGGAGGCAAAGTGACGTTGACACTACCCGGAAACAGCTGGCGTGCTGGAACCAGGCTGGGCAGGAGGGAGTACCCGTGCCAAAGACACTGCCGAGAACCAGCTGACGGTACTGGAACCCGGATGGGTAGCAGAAGATACAAGAGCAAATGGAACTACCGAGGACCAGCTGACGGTACTGGAACCCGGATGGGTAGCAGAAGGTACAAGAGCCAATGGAACTACCGAGGACCAGCTGATGTTACTGGAACTCGGTTACTAAGCAGGAGGTACCTGTGCCAGAAAGCACTACCAAGGACCAGCAGACGTTGGTGGAACTTGGATACCGAGAAGGAGGCACCTAATCCAAAGGCACTGCCGAGAACCAGCTGACGGTACTGGAACCCGGATGGGTAGCAGAAGATACAAGAGCAAATGGAACTACCGAGGACCAGCTGACGGTACTGGAACCCGGATGGGTAGCAGAAGATACAAGAGCAAATGGAACTACCGAGGACCAGCTGACGGTACTGGAACCCGGATGGGTAGCAGAAGGTACAAGAGCCAATGGAACTACCGAGGACCAGCTGATGTTACTGGAACTCGGTTACTAAGCAGGAGGTACCTGTGCCAGAAAGCACTACCAAGGACCAGCAGACGTTGGTGGAACTTGGATACCGAGAAGGAGGCACCTAATCCAAAGGCACTGCCGAGAACCAGCTGACGGTACTGGAACCCGGATGGGTAGCAGAAGATACAAGAGCAAATGGAACTACCGAGGACCAGCTGACGGTACTGGAACCCGGATGGGTAGCAGAAGGTACAAGAGCCAATGGAACTACCGAGGACCAGCTGATGTTACTGGAACTCGGTTACTAAGCAGGAGGTACCTGTGCCAGAAAGCACTACCAAGGACCAGCAGACGTTGGTGGAACTTGGATACCGAGAAGGAGGCACCTAATCCAAAGGCACTGCCGAGAACCAGCTGACGGTACTGGAACCCGGATGGGTAGCAGAAGATACAAGAGCAAATGGAACTACCGAGGACCAGCTGACGGTACTGGAACCCGGATGGGTAGCAGAAGATACAAGAGCAAATGGAACTACCGAGGACCAGCTGACGGTACTGGAACCCGGATGGGTAGCAGAAGGTACAAGAGCCAATGGAACTACCGAGGACCAGCTGATGTTACTGGAACTCGGTTACTAAGCAGGAGGTACCTGTGCCAGAAAGCACTACCAAGGACCAGCAGACGTTGGTGGAACTTGGATACCGAGAAGGAGGCACCTAATCCAAAGGCACTGCCGAGAACCAGCTGACGGTACTGGAACCCGGATGGGTAGCAGAAGGTACAAGAGCCAATGGAACTGCCGAGAACCAGCTGGCGGTGCTGGAGCCCAGGGTAAATACTAAAAACAGAAGAGCCAGAGGTGTATTTGGAGGAGGTTTTAAATCCGTACTACAGTGGATGTGGACAAAGCAGGAGAATTTGCCGGACACACAGCTGGGGATCAGCTGACGTTACTGAATCCCAATAACACTGGAGCAAGCGTTGACTGTGCAGACGGCACTTCTGAGCAGCAACTAGCGGTATTGGAGCCCAGGGTAAATACTAAAAACGGAGGAGCCAGAGGTGTAATTGGAGCAAGTTTTAAATAAGTAGCACAGTGAATATGGACAGAGCAGGAGAAATTGCCGTGAACACAGCAGGGGAACAGCTGACGTTACCGAACCCCAATAACACCGCAGCAAGTGTTGACTGTGCAGACGGCACTTCCGAGCGCCAACTGGCGGTGCTGGAGCCCAGGGATAAGAATGAAAACAGAGGAGCCAGAGGTGTAATTCGAGCAACTTTAAAATGTGTAGTACAGTGGATGTGGACAAAGCAGGAGAAATTGCCGTCCGCACAGCAGGAGAACAGCTGACGTTACTGAACCCCAATAACACGGCAGCAAGTGTTGACTGTGCAGACAGCACTTCCGAGCGCCAACTGGCGGTGTTGGAGCCCAGGGTAAATACTAAAAACGGAGGAGCCAGAGGTGTAATTGGAGCAAGTTTTAAATAAGTAGCACAGTGAATATGGACAGAGCAGGAGAAATTGCCGTGAACACAGCAGGGGAACAGCTGACGTTACCGAACCCCAATAACACCGCAGCAAGTGTTGACTGTGCAGACGGCACTTCCGAGCGCCAACTGGCGGTGCTGGAGCCCAGGGATAAGAATGAAAACAGAGGAGCCAGAGGTGTAATTGGAGCAACTTTAAAATCTGTAGTAGTGAGAATGTGGACAGAGCAGGAGAAATTGCCGTCCGCACAGCAGGGGAACAGCTGACGTTACTGAACCCCAATAACATGGTAGCAAGTGTTGACTGTGCAGACAGCACTTCCGAGCGCCAACTGGCGGTGCTGGAGCCCAGGGATAAGAATGAAAACAGAGGAGCCAGAGGAGTAATTGGAGCAACTTTAAAATGTGTAGTACAGTGGATGTGGACAAATCAGGAGAAATTGCCGTCCGCACAGCAGGAGAACAGCTGACGTTACTGAACCCCAATAACACGGCAGCAAGTGTTGACTGTGCAGACGGCACTTCCGAGCGCCAACTGGCGGTGTTGGAGCTCAGGGATTACAGTTCAGGTGGTAGAAACATGAACAGAACAGGAGACCTGGATACTGTTGCCAACCAATTATTTATTCTGGAAGAGGACTGGCAAATTCATGAGAGATCCAGGCCTTGTTCATTTTGAGAAAAGTAAGCCGGTCAACGTTATCGGAGGATAGTCGCATGCGACGGTCTGTTAGTACACCACCTGCGGCACTAAAGACGCGTTCCGATAATACACTAGCAGCAGGGCAAGCTAGCACCTCCAGTGCATACTGACTAAGCTCTGGCCATGTATCCAGCTTACAGACCCAAAACTTGAAGGGAGAAGAGCCGTCTGGGAGTACACTAAGAGGGCAAGACATGTAGTCTGTCACCATCTGACGGAAACGTTGCCTCCTGCTGACTGGAGCTGTCTGTGATGGTGTAGACATTTGTGGCGGCGGGGACACAAAACTTTGCCACATTTCGGCCATACTGGTCTTGCCTTGTGCTGAGGCGCTGCTTCTGCTCCCTCTTTGTGCAGAGCTTCCTCCACTGCCTCGACGCACTGAGCTGCTTTGTAAAGCACTAGCAGCACTGCTCTCGGTTGGAATGGAGAACATGATGGAATGCACCAGTGCGTCTTGGTACTCCCGCATTTTACGCTCCCGGTTCAATGGTGTTATGAGGCTTTGTAAGTTGTCCCGGTAGCGAGGATCTAGGAGGGTGGACACCCAATAATCAGCCGTGTTGAGAATGTGGGCGATGCGGCGGTCGTTTCTGAGGCACTGCAGCATGAAATCAACCATGTGCTGCAGACTGCCAACTGGCCAAGAAACGCTGTCCCCTGCTTGAGGCGTGATCTCTGCCTGCTCTGCATCACCCCACCCTCGCTCTAGATACTGACTACTAGAGCATTGTGTACCTCCCTCCTCTGGACAGATGTCTTCCTCATCCATTGACTCCTCCTCATCCTCCTCACAAAGTGTCCCCTGCCTAGGCCTTTGTGAGGAACCACGTTGCGCAGACTGTAGAGAAGCAGATGGCATTTGTGACTCCTCATCCTCCACCTCTTCCAAAACCTCGTCCCTTAGTGCTTGCAGTGTTTTTTCAAGCAGGCAGATAAGGGGGATAGTCATGCTGACTAGTGCATCATCTGCACTCGCCATCCGCGTGGAATAATCGAAGGCACGCAAAACGTGGCAAATGTCCTTCATAGAGGCCCACTCAGTGGTGGTGAAGTGTGAACGGCGCGCACTGCGACTTGTTTGCGCCTGCTGCAGCTGGTACTCCATTACTGCTGCCTGCTGCTCACACAACCTCTCCAACATATGTAACGTTGAATTCCACCTGGTGGGTAGGTCACATATGATGCGATGTTCCGGAAGACATAATCGGCGCTGCAGAGCTGCAATGCGTGATCTTGCATTGCTGGAACGCCGCAAGTGAGCGCACTCTATGCGGACCTTGTGAAGCAGTGCATCAAGATCCGGATAGTCCCTCAAAAAACTCTGCACGACCAAGTTGAGCACATGTGCCAGACATGGGATGTGAGTGAGGTTGCCTAGGCCCAGAGCTGCCACCAGATTTCGGCCATTGTCACACACTACCATGCCTGGCTGGAGATTCGCTGGCACAAACCACACGTCACTCTGCTGCTTGATGGCATTCCAGAGCTCCTGCACTGTGTGGCTTCGATTCCCCAAAGAAATTAATTTTAATACGGCCTGTTGACGTTTGGCCACGGCTGTGCTCATATCGGTCATCATAACAGGTAACCGTTCACGGGTCGATGTGGAGGTAGACCGTGACGGCTCCTGCAGCGCTGATTCAGAGGAACTGGAGTATGAGGAGGAGTCAATGTGTACAGACTGGATTCCTGCAATCCTTGGAGTTGGCAGAACACGTACAGCGCCACTCTCAAGATCTGTACCCGGCTCCACAACATTTACCCAATGGGCAGTGAGGGAAAGGTATCGTCCCTGTCCATGCTTACTGGTCCACGCATCAGTGGTCAGGTGGACCTTGCTACTGACGGCGTTTTGTAGCGCATGTTTAATTTTTCCCTCCACATGATGTTGCAGGGCAGGGACGGCTTGCCTGCTGAAATAAAAGCGGCTGGGCACGTTGTATTGTGGGACTGCCAATGCCATAAAGTTACGGAATGTGTCAGTCTCCACCAGCCTGAATGATAGCATTTCAAGGGCCAGTAGTTTAGCAATGCCAGCATTCAGAGCCTGTGCTCGGGGGTGGTTTGCCGAGTATGGGCGCCTTTTCTCCCATGCCTGTGCTAACGATGGCTGTAGACTGGCCTGGGAGTGTGAGGATGACTGGGAAAGTGGTGCTGTGGGTGGAATTACACTGTGTCTCTGTACAACAGTGCCAGAGATTCTTCCATGGCGATCCTGTGAGGAAGCCGAACCAGCTGTGTGTGAGCTGGAGGAAGAGGCTACAACACGAGCTGAAGAGGTGGTAGGTGGCGCTGTAGGTTGGCCTAGGTCTTCAGTGTGTTTGTGTAACTCCACCACGTGCTTGGTCCGCACATGTTTCCACATATTTGTGGTATTGAGGTTGCTGACACTTTTCCCTCTTTTCACCTTCTGATTACACAGCTTGCATTTGACAAAGCAAATGTCATCTGCAACTGTGTCAAAAAAGGACCAGGCACTGCAAGTCTTGGGAGCGCCCGCTTTGGATTTTGGAAGAGCCATGCTCCTAATGGGTGCCGAAGTGGAGGCTACAGGCAACCAAGTCTGCCCCCTCCCTCTCCCTCCTTTTTGGGCCGTTCGGGGAATCTCTTCCTCAGAGCTGCTCCCACCACCTTCCTGTCCCTCACGCCATGATGGGTCAAGGACCTCATCATCTACACCACCCTCTTCAAACAACTGCTTCTCCTGGGTAGTCTCGACAGCACAGTACGCACCAGAAAGTGGCACCTGAGTCTCATCATCAGATGCATACTGAGGTGTGCTGCTGACCATAGGCACTGGCCCACCCGCCTCTTCAGATTCAGAGAGACAAAACGGTTGCGCATCACTGCATACTACCTCTTCTTCAAATTCTCGAATTCTGCTTGGCTGGCCCCCTCTTTCCAAGCCAAGAGATTCAGAGAACAGAAGTAGAGATGGCTCCTGTCCAGGGCTCTCTGACTGCCTGGGCAATTTGGCAGGTGGTGAAGAGACAGATGGGTGCTCTTCAGTGCTCAGGACCTGAGAGGATCTGGAACTAATTGAAGTCGATGCGTTAGCTGCCATCCATCCGACAACGGCTTCAATTTGGTCCTCGCGCAGCAGTGGGGTACGGCTAGCTCCTACAAAGCTGCGCATAAAGGACTGTTCCCTGGTAAAACTGGGGGATGCTGAGTCACTGGTGCCCGCAGCAGGCACAGAATCCCCACGTCCTCTCCCTGCAGGCACAGAATCCTCACGTCCTCTCCCTGCAGAAACTCCACGCCCACGCCCACGACCACGACCACATGCCTTACTCCCTGCCTTCTTCATCTTGGTAGACTGATAAAGATAGGCAGAAAAGTACTAAGGGCTTAGTGTGCTTATTCCTGAACAGCTGCTAACAGGTATAAGAAACACTAATTTTATAAAGTGTGGACTAGACTTTAATATGAGCTAATGTGGCCTACACAACTGTAAAGTGGAGTGTTTGGTGAACTTTATTTAGGTTTTTTTTGTCACAAAAAGACACTGGATGTGCCTAAAGATGTAATAACGATAGTATCACAAACTTTTTGTAGCTATTACAATGTAGGAAGGTAACCTACAATGCAATAGATGAGGCTGCAAAAAATAGGCTAATACTAATCTGGCTGGGGCTGCAGGGCCCAATGCTGCAGAAAGGCTCCTCTATCTACTCCTATATAGTGTGTTTGGAATCAATTTAGCTGAATATGGATGGAACCACCACACTAATAGGAGATATCAGGAAAAATTATGAATTGGCAATAAAGGACAATGTATGAGGCAGTGACACACACTGAGTGCACTACAACCAGACGGGGTTGAAGCACACACTACAGGGTGAGCTGCACTCACACACCAGACCTTGCAGACAGCGGTGAACAGTACAGATGCAGAGCACTGTGCACTAGTGCTGCAAGACGGAAAAAAATTCTCTATCTACTCCTATATAGTGTGTTTGGAACCAATTTAGCTGAATACAGATGGAACCACCACACTAATAGGAGATATCAGGAAAAATTATGAATTGGCAATAAAGGACAATGTATGAGGCAGTGACACACACTGAGTGCACTACAACCAGACGGGGTTGAAGCACACACTACAGGGTGAGCTGCACTCACACACCAGACCTTGCAGACAGCGGTGAACAGTACAGATGCAGAGCACTGTGCACTAGTGCTGCAAGACGGAAAAAAATTTCTCTATCTACTCCTATATAGTGTGTTTGGAACCAATTTAGCTGAATACAGATGGAACCACCACACTAATAGGAGATATCAGGAAAAATTATGAATTGGCAAAAAAGGACAATGTATGAGGCAGTGACACACACTGAGTGCACTACAACCAGACTTGGCTGAAGCACACACTACAGGGTGAGCTGCACTCACACACACAGACCTTGCAGATAGCGGTGAACAGCACAGGGAACTGTGCACTAGCACTGCAAGGCACAGTGATTTAGAAAGTAGCTTGGGTAAAGCAGTATAGAGCAAATAGGTAGCTAAAACTGTCCCTCAGAACAACAGCGTCCTATCCCTAACTGAATTCACAGCAGAGTGAGCTCAAAATGGCGGCGGTGGCTTTTATAGTGCATCATGACATCATTTCAGCAGCCAATCACAGCCATGCCATTAGTTAAGATGCCTACATGCCTAACAGGATGTGCCCACACTTCTTAGGATCCTCATTGGCTGAATAAAATGAAAATGTCTCATTGCATTATGGGAACTTCCGATTCCGGTATACGATATTGCAATAGTATCGGAATTAAGTATCGGAATTCCGATACCGCGAATATCGGCCGATACCCGATATTTCAGTATCGGAATGCTCAACACTAGTTATGAACTATTGTTTAAATTGGGTATTTTTTTATATTGCAATATTTTTTTATTCGTCTTTCAAATCACAATCTGTATTAAAAAAAATAAAATAAAATTGAGATCTTGCTCTTTTCTCATCGGCCACTTCCGCTCTCTCAGAAAAGCCACATAGACGTTAGCAGCAATAGATTCATTTGGATCCTCCTTAGTGTTTTTGAAGTATGTATTGAGCATGCTCTATATAGGTCAAAGGGAGGGAGAGGAGGTGAACTGAAAATTTCCCTGGTTTTAATGGTGGATCCTGTGTTTTTAACTGTCATTGTAATCGTGTCTGTGAGGATAATGAGACTTCTGAAACTCTTCTATAAGGAACAGGAAGTGTGAGTCTAAAAATTATCCCTAATAGCCAGTGTGAAAATTGCAAGGTTTCTTATTTTTTTTAATAAAGATACTGATACTCAAAATTTAAAAAACTATCGATACTTTTTTATAAAAATATATTTACCATTAAAATGCGATTTAAACCATAGGACATTTTCTGATAACACATTCCCTTTAAAGTGATAGAATCAGTACTTTTTGGAAGATTCCATATCTCATGTTTCTTTTATTTCCTCCACAGCTTTAGATGATTCTTCCATAATTATTGCAGAACTAGCAAATTCAGCATTTTTAAGGTAAATAAAACACATATTGTAAGGCAGGAGGACATTGATCTAGGCAGAGGACAGGAACATTTGTCACTAAGCATGCATGAGCTATAACTATATCCTGGCACAAAATGTTTTATGACCACTGAATCAATAACTGAATAAAAAATGAGACAACATAATATTTAAAATTATTCAACAATAACCGTGTATGCGATATGTGTGCGGAATACTAGATCCCATCGTACATCTCCGGGTCAAAAAGAATGAAAAAGGGAAAACTAAAGAATTCTGAGTGTTTACAATTCTTGTATGCATTTGTATCTACGTTCTTTTTTTCTTCAAAGCAGGAGAATCATATAAAAAAGTTCTAAAAAATCTCATTTACTAGCCAGTAATGCTATAATGAGCCTGTCAAGCTCTGGAGGATGTGTAATTCTTTATTTCTCCTGTGGGGGCACTGCAGGGAAATTGAATATTTATTAACCTGATCGCCACTGATTGTTGAGGATCTAAACACTTCTGATGATATTCCGATGAATGAAAAAAATGTAATCTCTGATGTCAAATACAACGGCTGAACATGAATGTTCGTCAACGGAGCATGTTGTGATCGGCTTTTCAGCTGCATTCTAAGTTTTACATCAATATTGCACCCGCGTCCGGTCTCTTCTTAAATTTGCCATATCTCTGGGAAGTCGAGTGGGTGGACTGAGAGAATACCAGGGAGGTGTGGTGGGCAGATCAGGAGATGGTGAAGATGGTGGTAACATATGATTATGGAAGATGTAGGCTATTAGTACCTGTAAATCACGACGGACTGGAAGTCCAGCTGGTAAACAAATGGCAGTGCAAAAAGCACCATGAAAATTCATCTGAAATTTGCCCAAATAGGTATTTTGGGGTGGATTATGAAGACAGGCTAGGACTGGCCCACAGGAGAACAGGGGAATTCCCCGGTAGGCCCTCCCAACTTCTACATAATCACAGTATACTTATTGCTAAATGTACATATATGAGCTGCATCTCACCATTCATTTATCAAGTTACCTAGTCTATTAGTAGATAGAAGCATAGACCAAATTGTGAACAAGACGCAGGTAATATTACATGGAGCTAAACAGCTAAACAGTGGGTCCCCATAATCAATGTTACTGGGGGGCCTTTGACACTCCAGTCTGACACTATAAAAAACAAACGAAAGGTGTTTGAAAACCCGTTTAAGCTGGCTATTCATATTAGACGACGGTTAGTCTAATCTGTATATGGACCTCCCAACTGATGATGGATGTCAAAGGATAATGGATTGGACATGTTGTTCTTCAAGATACCCCTTCCTTTGTTTCCACACAGAATAGGCCTCTACTAGAGGTGTCTAACAGAAACATATCCCCTCTTACCATTGAAATAAGTGGGCTACGCATGCATGTTTATGAGTCCGGTGAAATAGCTTGCCACCAAACATGCATCTCGCTATCAGTTAGTGCATATATAGCCACCAGTGACAAAAAGTGAATCCCATGCTGAACAAGTTTGACCCCACTTGGGTTTGTCCACTGTAAAGGTCTCCATACACTGTAGCCCAAAGTTGGCTAAACCCGCTGATATTGGCAGGATGGTCAGACAGTCTAATGTGTATTGAGGCCCCCCAATTCTTCCCCGACGGATGATGTGGAGGACAGAAGGATCTGCGCATAGGATTCCCCATACGCCATAGACCAAAGTTGGCTGAACCTGCTGATATTGGCAGGATGGTCAGAGAGTCTAATGTGTATGGGGGTCTTCCAACTCTTCCCCAGTGGATGATGTTGAGGACAGGAGGATCTGCCCATAGGATTTCCAATGACTGATCCTTTCGTTTTTCAGGAGCTGCTACCAGCGGAGTTTGTATAGGGCTCTTTCATACAGAACACAGGAGTGATGGGCCGAGCCAAGCATTCCTGTGCATGAAGGAGTCGGGAGAAATATCTCTGGCTGACAGCTAACTATTGTATATGGGGAGTCTTAACAGAGAAGGATGTCTTGACCTTCAGCTAAGTTCTGTCCATTGTTTCCTTATGTTGCAGGTTCTCAAACTCTTTAGCTGGTCATACACAATAGATGGTTGTTGGCGAAATGATATTTCGGCAGATCGTTTGGTCGATCTCGGCTGACAGTCCCTTAAGCGTTCCTGTGTTCTCTATGAGAAAACCACCGGCAGAGATGTCTGTCGATGGCTTATCTCTGGGAGAGGAAAGTGATCGGCAGTCCAAAATCGGACATGCTCAATCAACTTTCCCCTTGACTATCAGTTGGCCGGCACCTTCATACACCCATACATACTCGAGTTTTGGCGAACGTGAGTTTGGCCAACTTTACTCTAATGGGTACGGGGGCCTTCATTTTGTAATTAGATTTGACTGGCTTCTTCTATTGTTCCACCATAGGCCAAATAGTATCCAAAAGGGCTGAATGTGTGGTTCTGCTTAATTTGATTAAGAAACCAAGAACTTCTATACCGTATTTTTGTTTTTACTTTCATAAAAAGCTTTTTTCACTTTACCCATAATCAGTTCTTATGATATTTTAAAGTAATACCCTATGACGCATATAATAATGCTGCCATATGGCTTTAATGCTCTTGCAGTTTTATTAAACTTGTACTTAGTTAATATAAATGTGATGACATACTATACATGTAAAGCACGGCTCTCATCCTTTTTTTAATTAAAGTAGTTTATATTAAAGCTCTGTGTATTCTAATGAATATTTTATTTTCCTCAAGCACTCTCTTGCTCTTATATCGCATCAATTAGTTTTGGTTAATTAATACTCTCTGCCATCATTTTAGATAAAGTCGTAGCATGAGTGAGGTGCCGTCATCATGTGTTTTTTGATTTATAGTGCGGGTAAATAACATATCTGAGATAATGAGGGACAAAAAGGAGGATTACTATAATAGTCAAGAAGAGATAAGCCATGAGTGGTGTGGTAGAATATCACTAGTCCGCCATAGTCATTACCAAGAGATAAAGCAATTGATCTTCTCTTGGAACCAAAAAATGATAGACTCATGGACTGGAGAGCCTCATATAGATATGGGAGCTTCCTTAACTATTGGTTTCACCATCGTGTCTTCCACTCCAAAGCTTGAAGGCCAAGTGCTTCCTCCTTTGCTCTGATCCTTCACCTGGTCTTGTTCACTAAAATTGTCATATCCATTTGAAGGTATCGGTGTGTGTCATGATACTTAACATCCACAGGTGGTTTTCTTTTGGCACATGAACCCTGACCTGGTGGAATATTAACCACAACACCTTTGGTGGACTTTGAGCTTCATGTGCAGCTTGTTAACTTGGAGCCATCTTTGCAGTGGACAAAACTAGGGCTGGCATCTGCAGTACACCAGTTATATTTGGGCAGATGTTTGGGGTCGCTTTGCTTTAGGCGGTCCATGGTTATCTATGTAAATAAGCTAATGGTTGGGTAGATATGGATCCTGTATGACTGGAGGAATCCCCAGCAGAAACATCCAAACTTCCCGTAGCCTGGGATTATCCTTCGTCCTTGCTTTTCCCTCTCTGCAATGTAATTTTATGCTAGAAACAATGGATCTTACAGGCCTTTTGAAGGTATCGGTGTGTGTCATGATACTTAACATCCACAGGTGGTTTTCTTTTGGCACATGAACCCTGACCTGGTGGAATATTAACCACAACACCTTTGGTGGACTTTGAGCTTCATGTGCAGCTTGTTAACTTGGAGCCATCTTTGCAGTGGACAAAACTAGGGCTGGCATCTGCAGTACACCAGTTATATTTGGGCAGATGTTTGGGGTCGCTTTGCTTTAGGCGGTCCATGGTTATCTATGTAAATAAGCTAATGGTTGGGTAGATATGGATCCTGTATGACTGGAGGAATCCCCAGCAGAAGCATCCAAACTTCCCGTAGCCTGGGATTATCCTTCGTCCTTGCTTTTCCCTCTCTGCAATGTAATTTTATGCTAGAAACAATGGATCTTACAGGCCTCCAGGCTTTTACTCCCGGTTTAGGTTATACACTATCATTTTTACTCTATTTTAATGTAGACAACGCATGCAGATGATATTTGGTGCCTTGGAGTAAGGAGGACCAGCTTTTGTTGGTACTATTGCCTTCTCTATTTTATGGTAACGAGGACCTATACTGGACTCTCCAGAAGAACAGTATTGATAGCAAACATGGGTGGAATTTAATCAATGATCAAAGGGAAAGGATGTAGAGGGGAAACGAGCACCAACCCTTCTGTCCTATGAGGGGAAACAAGCAAGCATCACAATAGGAATCACATTTTGATCTCTTCTGCACTTGCAATTGCTAATTATCTATAGACATCTTGACGATCCCACATTTAGAACCTCATACTAGACCTTCAGGCTTTTACCCATCATTTTAACTCCATTTTTAAATGAAGTTGGAAATGCTCAGATATATGTTTTATGTATTTTAATATAATTTATCAGTGGATATTTGTAATATATATAAAGAAAGCACATGATGATTTGGATCCTTGGAGAGTGGAGGACCAGTTGGTCCCATCCCCTCCTCTACTATGTGGTAAGGTCCTGTTCTAGACTCTACAGAAGATTGGTATTGAGTACAAACACGGGAGTAATTGATTTAAGGATCATGGAAAGGGCGAAAAGAGGCAAACAAGCACCCACCCTTTTGTCCTACAAGGAGAAGCCAAGCACCGTAATAGGGATCACATTTTTGTCTATTCCATTCTTGCAACTGCTAATTGTCTATGAAGATCCCGACGGTCCCACACTTAGGACCTCTTATTAGACCTCCACGCTTTTGTTAATCATTTTAACTCAATTTTAATGTAATAGGAAATATAAAAATATGATATTTTTATGCAAATTATCTCTTGAAAAGGAAGAGGACTTGATCTCTAGCAGCACCTACTAGATGTAGCAATCCTAAAAATGAATGTCGATCCTTTGATGAGCCTTGCCACATGACTTAGAATAAGAAGCCAGTGCAAAATCTGCATTTGCAGACACGTGTTTTGGGTGTTGCCTCTCCTCAGTGCAAATCAGGAGATCTGATTTAGCTAGGTGAGAGGCCTCTGACTGGGGGTCTAAGAAGTAACATTTTTCCTTGCGGCGAGTGCCAAGCCTGTGTAAGGAAACTTATAAGCCATGCAATTCTCCTCTGGGAATTTTAAATATGTAAATAGCCTCCTCAGAAAGAAAAGGGTTGCTCACATGACTTAGGATAAGAAGTCAAAACCAAAATTTACATTTGCCCACACATGTTTCAAGGTGTTTGCCCCTCATCAGTGCAAAGCAGAAGATCTGATTTGGCTAGATGAGAGGCCACTGATTGGTGGTATGGAGACTTATAGGCCATGCAATTCTCCTCTGGGAATTTAAACATACAAATAGCCTTTTCAGAAGGAATAGGATTTGAGCTCTGGTGCCACCTATTGAATGTAGCAATCCTAAAAGTCAATATCGACCCTTTAATGAGCCTTGCCACATGACTTAGGATAAGAAGCCAAAACCAAAATCTCTGTTTGCAGACACGTGTTTGAGGGTGTTTGCCCCTCGTCAGTTGAAAGCAGAAGATCTGATTTGGCTGGGTGAGTAGCCACTGACTGGAGATCTTTTTTATACCATTTTTCAATGGGTATTTGCAATTATCGTAAAGACAGCCCATGCAGATCATATCTGGCTCCTTGGAGAAAGGAAGACCAGCACTAGATGGTCCCATCCTCTTCTCTTCAATATGGTGAGGATCTGTACTCGACTTTCCGAAAAATCTGTTTTGATTGCAAATAAAGAGGTTTTTGATTTTAGGTTCATGGAAAGAGTGAAAAGGGTCAAACAAGCACCAACCCTTCTGTCCTAGGAAGGGAAACCAAGCACCGCAATAGGAATCACATTTCCACATCTCATAGAATCATATATTGTTAGCGTTGAAAGGGACCTCCAGGGTTATCGTGTCCAACATTTGGTCCAGCCTCTGATTGAAGACTTCCATTGAAAGAGAACTCACCACCTCTCATGGCCGCCTGTTCCACTCATTGATCACCCTCACTGTCAAAAAGTTTTTTCTAATATCTAATCTGTATCTTCTCCCTTTTAGTTTCATCCCATTGCGTCTCGTGTTTCCATGTGCAAATGAGAATAAGGATGATCCCTCTACACTATGACATCCCTTCAGATATTTGTAGACAGCTATTAAGTCTCCTCTCAGTCTTCTTTTTTGCAAGCTAAACATTCCCAGATCCCTTAACCGTTCCTCATAGGACATAGTTTGCAGAACGCTCACCATCCTGGTAGCTCTTCTCTGAACTTGCTCCAGTTTTTCTATATCTTTTTTTAAAATGTGGTGCCCAGAACCGGACAGTATGCCAGATGAGGTCTGACCAAGGAGGAGTAGAGGGGGATAATTACTTCATGTGATCTAGAATCTATGCTTCTCTTAATACATCCCAGAACTGTGTTTGCTCTTTTTTTTGCAGCTGCATCACACTGTGGCCTCATGTGCAGTCTGCGATCTATTAGTATACACAAGTCTTTTTCACACCTGCTGTTGCTTAGTTCTATCCCTCCCATTATGTAGATGTAATCTTCAGTGCTTGCAACTGTTAATTGTCTATGAAGGTCTTGATGCCCCATCATTTAGTACCTCATAGTAATGTTTCTTGTTGAGCAGTGCTAATTATAATATACAGTACAGACCAAAACTATGAATTAACACATGTGGAATTATATACTTAACAAAAAAGTGTGAAACCACTGAAAATATGTCTTATATTCTAGGTTCTTCAAAGTAGCCACCTTTTGCTTTGATGACTGCTTTGCACACTCTTGGCATTCTCTTGATGAGCTTCAAGATGTAGTCACATTAAATGGTCTTCCAGCAATCTTGAAGGAGTTCCCAGAGATACTTAGCACTTGTTGGCCCTTTTGCCTTCACTCTGCGGTCCAGCTCACCCCAAATCATCTTGATTGGGTTCAGGTCTGGTGACTGTGGAGACCTGGTCATCTGGCATAGCACCCCATCACTCTCCCTCTTGGTCAAATAGCCCTTACACAGCCTGGAGGTGTGTTTGGGGTCATTGTCCTGTTGAAAAATAAATGATGGTCCAAGTAAACGCAAACCGGATGGAATAGCATGCCGCTGCAAGATGCTATGGTAGCCATGCTGGTTCAGTATGCCTTCAATATTGAAAAAATCCCCAACAGTGTCACCAGCAAAGCACCCCCACACCATCACACCTCCTCCTCCATGCTTCACGGTGGGAACCAGGCATGTAGAGTCCATCCGTTCACCTTTTCTGTGTCGCACAAAGACACGGTGGGTGGAACCAAAGATCTCAAATTTGTACTCATCAGACCAAAGCACAGATTTCCACTGGTCTAATGTCCATTCCTTGTGTTCTTTAGCCCAAACAAGTCTCTTCTGCTTGTTGCCTGTCCTTAGCAGTGGTTTCCTAGCAGCTATTTTACCATGAAGGCCTGCTGCACAAAGTCTCCTCTTAACAGTTGTTGAAGAGATGTGTCTGCTACTAGAACTCTGTGTGGCATTGACCTGGTCTCTAATCTGAGCTGCTGTTAACCTGCGATTTCTGAGGCTGGTGACTCGGATAAACTTATCCTCAGAAGCAGAGGTGACTCTTGGTCTTCCTTTCCTGGGGCGGTCCTCATGTGAGCCAGTTTCTTTGTAGCGCTTGATGGTTTTTGCAACTGCACTTGGGGATACTTTCAAAGTTTGCCCAATTTTTCGGACTGACTGACCTTCATTTCTTAAAGTAATGATGGCCACTCATTTTTCTTTACTTAGCTGCTTTTTTCTTGCCATAATACAAATTCTAACAGTCTATTCAGTAGGACTATCAGCTGTGTATCCACCAGACTTCTGCACAACACAACTGATGGTCCCAACCCCATTTATAAGGCAAGAAATCCCACTTATTAAACCTGACAGGGCACACCTGTGAAGTGAAAACCATTTCTGGTGACTACCTCTTGAAGCTCATCAAGAGAATGCCAAGAGTGTGCAAAGCAGTCATCAAAGCAAATGGTGGCTACTTTGAAGAACCTAGAATATAAGACATATTTTCAGTTGTTTCACACTTTTTTGTTAAGTATATAATTCCACATGTGTTAATTCATAGCTTTGATGCCTTCAGTGTGAATGTACAATTTTCACAGTCATGAAAATACAGAAAAATTTTTAAATGAGAAGGTGTGTCCAAACTTTTGGTCTGTACTGTATATGCCTTTAGTTTAGAAGCTGGGAGGAAGCCTCATCGCACTTGCCTTCCTGCAATAATTTTTTTATATATATATTTTGCTTTATGACTAATTAAATCTACTGTACACATAGGATGAAATATTATTCAAGGTTCATGAGTCCAAGCACTTTATCGTCAGCTCAGATGTTATTTCATGTGTTAATAATTGAAAAGTTTGCTTTAGGATACAGAGAGAATGAATACAAACATTATTATTATTGTGGGTTCGGAAGCGTTGAGATACTCCGGAGGTCCACTCGTGACGTATATGTCATGCATATTGCATCGTCCCCTCCATTGCATTATGTCGCCATCTATTTTTATACATTATTTCATTTCTTCAGCCCAGATGTAATATGATGTTTTTCTGCTTCATTTTATATGAAGATGCGCAGGATTAAAGTTACACTATAAAAATAGCTGAGCGGTTTATAAAGAAGCTGACGCCAGGAGGCCATTAATAGAAATATCGTATTGATTTTAAGAAAAAAAAGATCAATAATTTCTTGAATCATTGGCTCCAAAATAGGAACACATGGAATTAATAGAGATAATACGATTAGGAATTCAGTCCAGTATCTGGGGAGGGAAGAGAGGAGACATTGCGATATGCAGTGGATCATATATGTCACGCCGGTCTGGGGTCATCTACATGGGAAAAAGGAAGGAATCAGGTTTAATAGGGTTCATATTTGGACAATACTGTCTGCTGAGGGTATCAAGAAGGGCTCAATGATGGCTCCTATGAAGGCCATGGCTATTGTGAGACCACTCCTTAAAATGATATCAAATAATAAAATGTCCATGTATCAAACTTTTTGAGCAGAAGTTTAGACTCCAGAGCTGCACTCCCTACTGTAATTGAAAAATTGAAGTTGTAATCATGAACAGCTATTTTTGAAATGGTGAACCGTCCTTCCCTGATCCTGGATTTTTACTAAATATTCAAAATACTCCAAAATATCCAAGACTCCAAAATATATACCAATGATTTTATTTACCCATAATTCAATGTTTTAGCCCTCACAATGGAGATTTTTTTTCTTTTAATTAAGTGATTATCCGGCTCTGATACTCCTATGTATTATTTTTTTCCTTTCTTTCTTTCTTTCTTTCTTTCTTTCTTTCTTTCTTTCTTTCTCTCTTTCTCTCTTTCTTTCCTTCTTTCTATCCTTCTTTCTCTGTTTCTTTCCTTCTTTTTTTTTTTCTTTCTTCTTCATACTCATTACTGATACTCCTATGCATTATTTTTCTCTTACATCTTTCTTTATTTTCTTTCTTTCCTTCTTTTGCTCTTTCTTTCTCTCTTTTTCTTTCTCTCTTTTTCTTTCTTTCTTTCTTTCCTTCTTTCTTTCTTCCTCTCTTTTTCTTTCTCTCTCTTTCTTTCTCTCTTTTTCTTTCTTTCTTTCCTACCTTAATTCCTTCTTTTCTTTTTGACTTCTCTTCTTTTTGTGATCCCTACAAAAAACATCTATCTATCTATCTATCTATCTATCTATCTATCTATCTATCTATCTATCTATCTATCTATCTATCTATCTATCCTATCTATTATCTATCTATCTATCTATCTATCTATCTATCTATCCTATCTATCTATCTATTATCTATCTATCTATCTATCTATCTATCCTATCTATCATTCATCCATGGCAGTGCTCATTTCTGATCAGTTGATCGATTCTAGCCTGGCAGTGATCAACCAATCAGCATGCAGACCCGGTGTCGGCAGCACATCCCCCCAGGAGCAGCAATCTGCTCTTGTAAAGGGACCTTTAGTGGACCTGACCAGAGAGATTCTGGGATCTGACAAGTGATAGAAGCCATTCTTATGAGGATCACTAAGTCTGTCGTCTTCCAGCCCATGCTGCCTGTAAAGTTGTGCTACAAACAAGGGACATGAATGCTGCAGAGATTTCCTCCTGTTCTTCTGATGTACCCGGCTTCATTCTCTGTAATGTGTCCTCCAGGGAGCAATAAATCACTGATTCCTTTGTGGTGAAAATTGTTTGTAAAACTTTGTCTTCTTGGGGTGTAAATGACGTCTCTTTGCCTAATGATGCACTGGGATCATACAGTTAATGGCGACTCTTACATCCTATCCCCCCCGATGCACAGACTTTGTATGTTTTACTGCAGATATCTTAAGAGTTCTTCAGCCTTAGCAGAGTTATATCTACAGATAAATGATCTGAATATAGACGTTATAGAAGTCTGCAAAAACAAAGGACGAATTAGCGCCTCCATATATTAAGTTATTACCCATTCATTTTGATTTTACCATGCAATACCACATTTCTCCTGTAGTGGCCGCTGCAGAAGGAATGTTTCACTGCCTGGAAGTTTTGGAATTTCTTCTGCTGAGACGATCATTTGATCCTTATCTAAAAAAAAAAAAAATAGGTTGCAACTCAATTTGTTTTACCTTTTCTTCTATTTAGTTTTGAACTGAATTTCTGATTTTTTTTTCTTTTATTTTTTTTAAAGAGATTTTCCTATTTATTTATTTATTTATTTTACTAACTTATATAGCGCCATTTATTCCACAGCGCTTTACAGACATTATCGGCACATTATGGGCACTGTCCCCAATGGGGCTCACAATCTAGATATTACAGCCAACCTTTTACTCTGGAGGACCCAATATAACTGTATCTAACACACATAGTCTATTAATTTTAATATGAGCAGTGTAATGCTTGATTTCACCAGTGGAGGCACCGTTGGAAAAATAAGCACTTGCTGACTGAGATCAGATTAGGGATCGGGGTCACATTTACATGCAGAGAACGCTTCTAATACCGATTTATTGTCTAAAACAGAAGCCAAGGTTATCCATCTTTTTATTTTTATTTATTTCATGAATCAGTAGTACGCATGAAAATAAGAAACTTTGTAATATATCTTATCAGGGAAATCTGCTTCTTTCTCCTCCAGGACTGATCTTTCACTTTATAAACTCTGTATTCAGTGGTAAAATCTGTCTTCAGTGAATACAAATTTCCCCAGTTAAACTGAAGAAAGTTTAAACTGTAACTGTCATTTCAGGAGAACTTGCAGCAGAATGTTTTTGTGTTCTACTAGCTTCTCTCCTCTTCCTAGAATCTTATAAACACAAACTGTCACCTCCTATGTCAATAATGGAGAAATCTGTCGTCAGTGAATACAGATTTTTCCCAGTTGGTTCTTAAAGTTTTAGCTGCAATTATCATTTCAGGAGAACTTGCAGCAGAATGTCTGCGTGTTCCTCTAGCTCCTGCATCTCCATAGAATCACTGTACCTGTCATTTCAGGAGAACTTGCAGCAGAATGTCCACGTGTTCCTCTAGCTCCTGCATCTCCATAGAATCACTGTACCTGTAATTTCAGGAGAACTTGCAGCAGAATGTCTGTGTGTTCGTCTAGCTCCTGCATCTCCATAGAATCACTGTAACTGTCATTTCAGGAGAACTTGCAGCAGAATGTCTGCGTGTTCCTCTAGCTACTGCATCTCCATAGAATCACTGTACCTGTCATTTCAGGAGAACTTGCAGCAGAATGTCTGTGTGTTCCACTAGCCCCTCTCCTCTTCGTAGAATCTTATAAACACAAATTGTCACCTCCTATGTCAATAATGAAGAAATCTGTCGTCAGTGAATACAGATTTTTCCCAGTTGGTGCTTAAAGTTTTAACTGCAATTATCATTTCAGGAGAACTTGCAGCAGAATGTCTGTGTGTTCCTCTAGCTCCTGCATCTCTTTAGAATCGCTGTAACTGTCATTTCAGGAGAACTTGCAGTAGAATGTCTGTGTGTTCCACTAGCTCCTCCTCTCTTCATAGAATGTTATAAACACCAACTGTCACCTCCTGTGTCAATACTGGAGAAATCTGTCTTAAGTGAATACAGATTTTTCCCAGTTGGTGCTTAAAGTTTTAACTGTAATTATCATTTCAGGAGAACTCGCATCAGAATTTCTACGTGTTCCACTAGCTCCTCCCCTCTCCATAGAATCTTATAAGCACCAGCTGTCTCCTCCTATGTCAGTTTTGGGGAAATCTGTCATAAGTGAATACAAATTTTTCCCAGTCGTTGCTTAAAGTTTTATCTGTAATTATAATTTCAGGAGAACTTGCAGCAGAATGTCAGCGTGTTCCTCTAGCGCTTACATTTCCATAGAATCTTATAAGCACCAACTATCACATCCTCTCTTAGTATTGAGATTATCTGTTTTCATTGATTTAAACTTTAAGCAGCAACTGGGAAAAATCTGTGTTCACTGAAGACAAATTAACCCAGTTATGACATAGGAAGTGACAGTTGGTGCTTATAAGATTCTATGGAGAGGGAAGTATCTAGAACATGCTGACATTCTAATGCAAGTTCTCCTGAAATGAAAACCACAGTTAAAACTTTAAGCAGCAACTGGGAAAAAGCTATATTCACTGAAGACTGATTTCCCCAGTACTGATATAGTAAATGACAGTTGGTGCTTTTAAGATTATATGGAGAGGGGAGGAGATAGTGGAACATGCAGACATTATGCTGCCAGTTCCCCTAAGATGACAGTTACAATTTAAACTTTTAAACAACAAGTGGGAAAATCTGTTTTCACTGACGACAGATTTTACCACTGATTACAGAGTTTATAGAGTGAAAGATCAGTCCAGGAGGAGAAAGAAGCTGATTTATCTGATAAGATATATTACAAAGTTGCTTATTATCATGTCTACTGTTGATTTATGAAAAAAAAGAAATCAAAACAATGTTTTTTTTTTTGTGGTGCGTAAAGGTATGTGCAAAAAACAGGAGCTATCAGCAGTGGGAGCTATTAGCAACGTATAGGAATTCCTAGGATAATGTTACTAAATTATTTTACCAAAATTGAATATTTCTTAAAAAAAAACATAATTGTTGTTTATGTTCATCCTGCCTCTGATAGAATTAAATAAAAAGTGATGCAGCCAATCAGTGCACAGTGATTGGCTGCATCATTATCGTGGTGACGACAACACTGCAGACAATTTAAGACCCCAGGAGCAGTGGCGGACACTCAAGACTGGATCTAGGGGGGATTAAAAAGGTTCAAAGTTTTTTGTATTTTCTGTAATCGTCTTGAGAACCTCCTATTGCTCCATCCCGGGTATTCTGCAATAAGCCCATCAGACTGAAGAATAAAGAAAAAACTAGTAATCGAGAATTTCTATTGTGTTCTTTGGAATCAGGGAAAAAACTAGTAATCGAGAATTTCTTTTTTTTACATTATTCTCCTTAGATCAAAACATTGAGCCTCTATGGAGTTATCTCGGCAAATATGAGATGAAAAAGACACCTCCTGCCTTGTTTTTACAGAATCTCCCAGTTGCACACACAATGGAGTCCTTTCATAATGACATTTATAGTGAAATAGTAATAATAGAGATAATGAATTTACAGTTGCACCGTCCCTGCTGGGAGCATTAATCTCCCGCTGAGAAGATATTATGTAAATATATCGCAATTACATAAAACTCCGGCTCCCTCTAATAATGCAAGATACAAATAAGTAAACGCCGCCGGGGAGCCGAGCATCAGAAAAACCAATCCTTCCAGCTTTATATATGGGATAGTCACTTATATGACACATGGCTTACCAAGGATGATGTAAATCCACTATATTAATCAGCTAAAAGTTTGGAATTGCATCTAAGGAGTGCCCGTTTTTTAATCTTTATCCCACATACAAAGATGTTGATTTTACTACAGGTCTTCTCCAGGCCTCTACTACCCCAAATAGCATTTTGTAGGGGAATCCAGTGCACTATAGCAAAGCTGCACCAAGAAAACAGAGTCAGAGAGGCCAGGGTCAGAGTAGGCGAATTTTGTGTTGCAGTAGATATGCTGGAGGTCTGGGCGGGCGGTGAACAAGGTGAGAAAACTAGGTCAATAACAGGAGATATAGAAAAGTGGAAGACCTTTACACAGATCGGGAACGAAATGGACCTTATTGCTCAGGTCCAGAGCAATATGGGAGGGGAGTTGATCAATTTGTACTATTGGCTCTATACTGCTGAGCTAAAAATTATTAAACACGTCTAAGGGGTGCCCGGTTTTTTACCCTTTAACTGCCATAGAAAAATGTTGACTTTGCTGTAGGAAATCTTCAAGCCGCTACTGCCCCAAATAGTCTCTTATAGCATTTGTGGGAGAATCCAGTGCACTTATAGCAAAGCTGCACCCAGAGTCAGAGAGGCCGGGGTCCGGGTAGGCAGATTTTGTAAAACAGTAGACATGCCAGAGGTCAGGGCAGGCAGTGGACAAGGTGAAAAAACTAGGTAAATATCAAGAGATATAAAAAAAGTGGAAGACCTTTACTCAGATCAGGGACCAAATGGATCTTATTGCTCAGGTCCAGAGCAATATGGGAGAGGGGTTAATAAATTTGTACTACTGGCTCTAGAAGAGAAGCAATGACAGTTCAAGAAGGGCCAAATGACTTTCCCAAGATGATGTAACTCCACTATATTGATCAGCTAAAAATTGTTAAACATGTTTAATGGGTGCCCATTTTTTACCCTTTAACTTCCATACAAAAATGTTGACTTTGCTGCAGGAAATTTCCAGGCCGCTACTGCTCCAAATTTAGCATTTGTAGGAGAATCCAGTGCACTATAGCAAAGCTACATCCAGAAAACAGAGTCAGAGAGGCCAGGGTCAGGGTAGGCGGATTTTGTATAACAGTAGATATGCGGGAGGTCAGGACAGGCGGTGAACAAGATGAGAAAACTTGGTCAATAATAAAAGATATAAAAAAGTTGAAGACCTTTGCACAGATCAGGAACCAAATGGATCTTATTGCTCAGGTCCAAAGCAATATGGGAGGGGGGCACATTATAAAACCCAGGGCGGGAGTTGATAAATTAGTGCTACTGGCTCTAAAAAAGAAGCAATGGCGGTTCAAGCAGGGCCAAATGGCTTATCCAGGATGATGTAATTCCACCATATTGATAAACTAAAAATTGGGAACTGTGTCTAAGGGGTGCCCATTTTTTACCTTTTAACCTCCAGACCAAAATGTTAACTCTGCTGCAGGAAATCTCCAGACCGCTACTGCCCCAAATAGTCTTTGTTAGCATCTGTAGGAGAATCCAGTGGATGAAAGTTCACTGTTCTGCTGATCAGTGTGGATTTCAGCAGGCAGACCCTCATTGATCAATAAGTTATCACCTATTTTGCAGATAGGTGATAACTTATTTTTGCCAGTCAACCCCTTTATGCTCATTTAAGTACATTTTTATGGGGGCGGACCACCCCCCTTCCATGTTAATATCACGGGTGTATCAGGTTTGACAGACAGTCGTTCTGGATGCAGCTGTAGAAGGTCGCTGTGCTTGGCTTTGTAGACACCTTCTTGATCCTGTCATCTCTGTAGTGTAGTGGTATCCTTCTCTCGCTAGGACCCAGCAGTGATCTCCACCTTCTGCTGCTAATTGACACACCCTTGCTTGATATTTAAAAACTCTCAGTGTCTCCAGAGAGTCTCCGGTGATTGAAATATTTTCCTCTGTCCAGGCCTGGAGTTCTAGCAGTCGGCTAGTTTCTTCTTGGAGTTCCTTGGTGGATATTTGTTGTGATCTCTCTGGTGTCTTCTCAAAGCTAAGTGTATCGACTTGTTTGTTTGCTTTGTTTGTCTTTAGTTGCAGTGGGGCTGACTATTGCTCATCCCTTTCCCTCCCTACCTAGGGCCTAGCTCTAGGGTCAGTCAGGGATTAGGTATCCTGCTCGGCGATAAATGCGGAACTTATTTAGGGACGATAGAGGAGTCAGGGTGTTGTAAGATCTGCTTAAGGGTCTCCACACCACCTTTCCCTAGTTGCTGGGCTTCCCCCCTTTTTCCTTTGTCGTACCTTGGGTCCTTCAGATACCTAGAACGACAGTTAAGTATATTAGATTGCCAGTTCTACCAATGTGAATGAATCCTCTCCTTGTAGAATTATTAAGAACATATCCATCACTAGCTAAAAAGACAGCACTAATGATCATTGCTAATGGTCCCTCATGGCCAATCACATGTTCTCATATTAATGGCTTGTAATTTTGTGTCATTTGAATGAGAGAAATCCCCGAAGTAGTGAGACGTATTCTCCAAACGTCTTAAAACACCACTCGTGGATAATTCTGTACCATGTTATAGTCAGCTGTATGGCTGAAGCTTTCTATGGAAATCTATCTATGTTGGAGGCCAGCAGAATGGTGGTTAAGACAGTAGAGTGATGGATAGGTCAGTCGTAAGTGCAGGAAGCCGAAAAGGTTCATGATCTAGCAATGACTATCTCATACCAGGTCACTTTATACTTTCCTTTCCCAACATCCTGGATTTGTACACCTTCACACAGAATTTTATTGCTTATTTGCTTTCTCAACTTTGCAAAGTTAAGTAACTTTCTAAATAGTTTTCACTACATTTTCTACTAATTTGCAAGAACTTTATCTAGATGAGTGATCTGGAAAAAAGGCACTGCTCCTGCTTCTGATTTCACTCTCTGCTTCTCCCTTCTCTCAGTGTGAGAAATAGCAGAAAGGAGGGGTTTGTATACAGATCTGCAGTGGAGAGGTGAGAAAGTATCTCGGAGGGCAGAAAAAAAAAACTATAGAGGAAAGCACATGGGGAGGAAATTAGTTGAGTTCTGGATCTGTGCTGATGTATGAAAGCGAGTGAAGACAGCAGGACCCTGGATACACACAGCGCTCTCATCCAGCCTATATTACAGGTAGGGACATTCCAAATCTGAAATGTGTATAGAATTTAAAACTTTAGTGGGTATAAAAATGAATGAAGGAATACAAATGGAAGACCAAAACTTAGTACAATTTTATTAACTAAAGGTAATCACTAATATGTAAAAATCAGTTTTTCCTTATTCAAGGTGCCCATAGTCTTTAATAACAGGCAGGAAAATATGAGCTAGTCATTTGCAATGGATATGTCAGAGGAACTCTCTTATTGGTGGACCTTACAAGATGTTCGACTATATCCTTTTGGGTCGGCATAAGTGACACAAGATTACTTGCTTTGAAAAATAAGCATGATTTTGTGATATTCTGTCAAGAGATGTTTATACTATGTGTCTGTATGTGGCTAGACAGTGGTTGAGATGTGGAGTGCAGCCAGTCAACGATTTTGCTATCATGACTTAATTCTTTGCTGAATTTGTTTTGTCGAAAATTGGAATCATTGGCGAAATTCATGGAAAGGTAATAGTCTGTATATTCATAATCCTATATATGTTTGCCTCCAGCCTCTCACGATCCAGCTATGCGGTGTACATTGGGTAGCAGTCACTGTGGGTCCCCCTTTGATAAAAGAAGAGCATATTTAGCAGTAGGGCACCTCAAATCTTCGAAGCACAGTGTTCCTCAGTGATTCTTTTTTGTTGCCTCAGCTTTTTTTTAGGTGTTCCACAGTCAACAATTGACAATAACGGGTTAACTATGAAGCCTCTGGAGAAATACATGGAAACCCAACAGAAGTCAAACTGGCATGATGTTTCCTAGTGCGATTGGTGGTGGTCAACCAACAGACAGCCCTAGCAAAATGCAATCAGTGCAAGGGATTGTTTCATGTTTTCTTCAGGAGCGCACTGCTCCCCAGCCTCCAGGCTTCATGTTTGCCTGGGGGCTAGTGCGCTCCTGACGATTGACAGTTTGAAACGACTGCATGGCTGCATGGCTGAGCCATTGGTCCAAAATATTCACTCTCAGATACTACAAGCAAAGGCCGCTGTTACGCACGCAAGGTGGTGCACGTGGCTTGTGGGCCCACTGTGCCACGGGTCCAGGCTTACCTAGGAGGGGCGTAGCTAAGTGGCTCCCTGTTGTTCAATAGAGCTCCTAATGGTGGGGTCAGGCTTGAGCTGCAGCTTGCCACCAGGTGCCACTCCTAGGCAGTCCCCGATACTGCAGCTGCTGACCTCAGAGGTCAGGTACTCAGACACGGAAAGGACTTAGGCTCCGTTCAGACTACTAGGTTCAGGATCCACGGGTAGAACGGTTACTGACACGGAGACACAGATAGGGCTGATTCGGAGACTGTTAGGACAGTCCGGATACATGGAATACTTGGATAGGCAAGTGTTCAGAGAAATGGGACTCGAATACTGATTCAAGGACTAGCCGCACACAGACCGGGGGACGAGATTCAGTCACTGGACACTCTAGTACCAGGGACTATGAGTTCAAGACTGGGCTCACAAAGACCAGGGACTTTGGCTACAGGACTGGCCACACAAGGACCAGGGACTTCGGATTCAGGACACTGGCCAAACCAGGACAGGGGTTTGGGTTTAGGGCACAGGCCAAGAAGGAAGGAAGCAGGAAGCACGCCGCACATCCGGGGCGGTGAGTATGCTGGCATCCCTGCATGGAGGGGTAAGAGGAACCATGCAGGGGTGCTGGCAATAGCGTTACATCCGCTTTGCCTCTACAGGATCAGGGTCACTAAACTTAGCTGGAAACAGTGATCCAGCTGGCTTCACAGCAGTGCTTGCAAGCTGTACAGCAAAGAGCTTGTAAGTGCACACTCTTTACCTAGGAAACCTTGCCGGTAACTTTGGCAACAAGCTGTACACAATAGAACTTCAAATCCCACAATTCTTGAGAACGGAGGGGATTTTAAAAGGGAAAATTGCAGCATTGCCTGTTTGGAATTTTGCCCATTTAATAAGATTAGACAACCCCTTTAAAGATTAAGCATACAGTATATATCCAGACATATGTTTGTCACGTTATCAGTACAACTGAGAACCTGAGTATATTAGTTCCCAGAATCCCTATGTACCATTAGAATCCCTAATTGTGCGCTTCCATTATCCTTTTCAGCTTAGTACTTAGTATTCTCCAGTTCACTGAAGCAGTGGAGTAATGCACTAAAACAGGTATCTTCCCCACAGGAGACCGGAGACAGAAAAGAATCGGCAATCAAACTATAACTCATAGATGTATTATGTAACGGTGCAAAATCTGCAGGTAGTAAAATCTCCATGTGTAGCTGTAAAGGTGCCAACTGCGGTGAGGAGAAAATATTTGTTTTTGATCTATTCTTTCATTATTTAGCTCCATGTAGCATTTTTAACAGTGGATTTCCTAGAGATTCCTGACTGTCAAATAAGGCAAATCATGGTAGGTTTGAACCTAACATGGTAGGAAAAAATATTTGTCAGGCTGCAAGATTTCTGCAGCTTGCGAACGTCAATCTGGAAACCTCTGCTACCTGTCTGCTGTCTCCAGACTTCTACTACCTGCCTGCGGCCTCCAGAATCTGTTACCTGTCTGTGGTTTCTAGGACATCACCTACTTGCCTGCATCCTCCAGACTTCTGCTACCTGCCTGCAGCTTCAAGAATCTCTGCTACCTGTCTTCAGTCTCCATGACCTCTGCTACTTTTCTGAAGCCTTCAGAACCTCTCCTACCTGTCTGCAGTCTCCAGGACCTCTGCTACCTGTCTGTGGTCTCCAGAACCTCATCTAATTTCCTGTGTCCTCCAAACTTCTGCTACCTGCCTGCAGCTTCCAGAATCTCTACTACCTTTTTGTGGTGTCCATGACCTCTGCTGCTTGTCTGAAGCCTCCAGAACCTCTCCTACCTGTATGCGGTCTCCAGGACTTCTGCTTCCTGCCTGCATCCTCCAGACTTCTGCTACCTGCCTGCAGCTTCCAAAATCTCTGCTACCTGTCTGCAGTCTTCAGAATCTCTGCTACCTGTCTGCGGTCTCCAGGACCTCTGCTTCCTGTCTGCGGTCTCCAGGACTTCTGCTACCTGTCTTTGGTCTCCAGGATCTCTGCTACCTGTCTGCGGTCTCCGGACCTCTGCTACCTGTTCCTGGTCACCTGTACCTTTGCTTATTGTCTGCTGTCTCCGGACATCTGCTACCTATCTTCGGTCTCCAGGACCTCTGCTACCTGTTTGTGGTCTCCAGGACCTCTGCTACCTGTTCCCCGTGAGAAGACACATCCATGATTTTTTTAGCCTTTTCGATGTCTAAACAATGTTCACGAGTCCTAATTTTTAATTCTCTACTAGTGAGTCCTATGTAAATCTTATTACACGGGCACTCGGCCTGATAAATGACCCCCTTCGTGGAGCATGTAATATGGTATCTGATGTCATATACTCGTGTGCCATCATGATTTTTAAAATTTTTTGTTTTTATCAGATTAGCGCAAGCCTTACAAAGCCCACAAGGGAAAAAGCCAGGATTATCATGGATGTCTTTGTGGCCAGTGCGAGGGTCAAAATGACTATGTACCAAGATATCACCTAAGTTCCGTGACCGTTTTGCAACAATGGATGGGTTGGATGTCAAGATTTCTCTTCATACTGGATCTGTAAATAAGATTTTCCAGTGTTCTCTTATTATCTACTTGAATCCATCCCATTGATCATGAAAGGTTGTTATAAAACGTACCTGGTTCTTGTCAGTATTCTGTTTACGGGTAGGTGCATTCTGATATAACAAAACCTCTCTTGACGTTGCTTTGGCTCGTTGATAATTGCATTTAATACTTCTGTGGCTATACCCTCTCTCTTTAAAGCGTTCAGACAATTCTCTCGATTGGGATTCAAATTGGACAGTCTCAGAGCAGATTCACTTTATCCTCAGAAAATGTCCGACAGGGATACCATCAATTGTAGGTCGAGGATGAGATGAGGTTGCATGTAAAAGAGCGTTTGTTGCTGTGGATTTGCGAAAAACAGATGTTGAGATGTAACCATCTGGATTTGTAGAAATAAGAATGTCAAGAAATTCCACTGATCTACCAAATTTATAAGTTAATCTAATATTACTATCATTATCATTTAATTGTCTCATCAAGGTTTGTAACTCATCCACCGATCCCTCCCATATAAATAGGATATCATCAATGTATCATATCCAATTTTGGATCTTGTTGATCCCCACAATGAGTCATCCTGAAAGATCTCCCGCTCCCATTGACCCAAAAAAAGATTTGCATACGAGGGGGTACAAGAGGCCCCCATCACGGTTCCCTAAAACTGCAAAAAAATCTTTTTGTTAAATGCAAATACATTATGGGTCAATGCGAACTCCAACAGAGTTAGAATCAATTTGGCCATAGGTTGTTCAATATTACTGGATTGTAGAAACCATTTGACTGCACTCAGCCCGTCCGTATGTTTAATCGATGTATATAATGCCTCTATATCTGCTGTTACCAACATCATATTTTCAGACAGAAAAATATTGTCTAAGCTTTTGAGAACACTAGTAGAGCCTTTTATGTATGATGGCAACTCTGACACAAGTGGCTTCAGATAATAATCCACTATTTTGCAAATAACCTCACTTAGGCTCTCATTCCCAGAGACTATTGGTCTCCCAGGGGGATCTATGGCATTTTTATGGACCTTTGGAATCAAGTATAAAGTTGCCAATTTTGGATGTAGGTTTTTATACAATTCCAATAATCTCTTAGGAACGACGTGGTCCTCAAAGGCTTCTGCTAGAATATTAAGGAGGTCAGCATGAAATTTGGATGTGGGGTTATGAGTTAGTTGTTTATAACAACCAGGTTCATCCAATAATTTTTTGGCTTGGCTTAAATACATTGTGTTTGGCCAAACAACAATGTTGCCCCCTTTATCGGCCATTTTGAAGACCACGTCACTCCATTGTTCCAATTCTTCCAATGGCTCCCTCTCCTTCACATTTAGATTCGATCTTCCTCTAGATTTTTTAGCTGCTAATTCTTCTATATTTTGTGAATATGTCAACTGCCGGTACCAATGTTAAAGCCGGAAATTTTTTGTTAAGACCCACCAGATGGGAGGGAAAAGTACTTACATCTGGATTATTTTCTTCCGCCAATGATTCTAACACTTCCAAGGCCTCTTTTTCTTCTCGAGATGGAAATAACTCATGTATATCAGGTTTGAAGTGGATTTTCTTTAAAACCAATTTTCGGGAGAAAAGATGAAGATCTTTTATCGCCGTGAACGAGTCTATGTGAGACGAAGGGGAAAATGTTAGACCTTTTTGTAAAACTGATATTTGTGTTTCTGTCAATATATGTGATGAGAGATTAATTACCTTTAGGGAATCACCCCTATAATTTTTACTGTACTGTCTCTCATACGACTTGTTAGTATGTTGTTGTCTTGTCTTAGGACCCGAATCCGATTCTGCCCCTGATTCAACTCCCTCTTGCAAAGAGGAAAGGGATTGGGTGGATGAGTTCCTTGATAAATCTCTCTTAAAGCTGGCTTTTCTCATTTGCCAGCAGAAATTTTTTTTCAGTTTGGTAGTCATTGAGATCACGTTCATATTTCTTATGTTTGTCCATACTAATATTTTTCTCCCATTTCTCAAAATCTCTTTCCAAATCAAGCAGCATTTTTTGAAACTCCTCGTCTTTCATATCTTGCTGCAAACTTTTTTGTAAATTTTCAATCTCATCCTCAACCTTTTTTATTGTGGTTGTATTTTTCTCAATAATTATTTTAATGAATTCTAGTGAACATGTGTTAGCTTCTTGAATCCATCTCTGCACCAAAATCTCATCTTCCAAGTCAAAGGTTGGATATGTTTGAATTCTTAGGCCTCTAGGGATGATCTTTTGTTCAATATAATTTTCCAAAGAAATTTTTGTCCACCATATTTTGGTCTCTTTATAAAGAAGATTTTTATATTTTTTTATTGTATCATGACTGGAATTAAAAACATGACACGATCGTACATTAGTTCCTTTTCTGAAAATATTAGATGCCGTGGTCAACCAGGAATTTTCTCTGGCTTTGAAATCCATATGGGAGGACTATCTGTTTAAACAACAGCAAAAACTGGTAATTTATTATCAAAAGACGTCCAAACTATATCATTTAGCACTTCCAAATTATATTAATACACCATACTCATTGGGTACTAATCTTCCCCGCCGAGTTTAAGAAGTGACACACATATCCTTCATAAAAATATACATTTTATTATAGAATTTAAAACCAATAAAATAGAAAACTTCAACTGCCTGCTGCTCCAATGCCCGTGGCCTGTATGCCCACTCGGACCTTCGGTTTTGAGAATCCACCACACCAAGTGAGCCTAACACTTGTACTGTGACACATGGATGTGTGAATATAGCCTTACCCTTTTCGAAAATTAGGATGGAAACCAATCAGTGATTCCATCTCACAATTAGACCGGAGATCATAGGAAGAGCTCTTAGAAGCTGCACAGTTTTAGGTGCTAAGAAATAGTACTTTAGTTAATTGCTTTTAGCTATCACTTGTAAATTCTCCGGAGACACAGAAACAATCATTCTGCACAGAATTGTGTTCCTTGTGCATATTAGGGTGATGATTCTTTTTGTTCCAGGTGGACACTCGTGAGCATCCCCTGGGCTATGCTTCCAATGCATTGGTACCCGTGCCGCCTGTTCTGTGTGCAGTCTGTTCTTAATCAATAGGTTATCACTCACAGAAAACACTTCCTCTGATCCTAACATTGATTGCTTAACCATAAGCTTTGGAGTGCTACATTGATATGGAAGCTACGTCCTCACCAAGCTATCCCTCAATGGGAAACAATTAGATGAGATTCTCCATTCTGCAGGAATTGTGTCCTATGTGTTATATCACCTGACCACCAGGTACACCAAATGTATATATATCCCTTAAAATTAGTGGTGGACAGTGTGCTTAAAGGAGTTGTTTATAGAAATGAAAAAAATTTCTGAAATTCGCTCAATTTTGCCGGTAGATTTGTTTTTGTCCAAATAAAATCAGTCTGAATTGAAAGTGTTGCGCTTGTCATAAAAAAAAAACGTTCATTGGACAGCTCCAGACCCCAATGCTTAACAAATGAAGGTCTCATAAGGAATTAAAATAAGAAAATACACTGTACTCACCCAGGCCCTCCCCTGTTATTACGTTGCCTCCGCCAGAGTTTCACAGTACTTTGGTCGTTGGTTCTTCCAACACTATTTCGTCACTGAAGCCAGTGATTGACTATATCAATGACGCATGCTGTCTCCGACATAGTCACTTGAGTCCAATAACTGGGAGCACCAGAAGAACTGGTGTAAAGACAGATGAATATAATTATATTTTAACTTCTTCCCTGCACTCAAAAGAAGACAGTAAAATAGTGGCTGGATAGCCGGCATTTTGCTGCATTCATAGAAATTGAATCCAAAAAATGTTGGATTCAAAATTTGGTGGTTACACATCAGAGTTCAGGGACAGAACTTGGTGGTTGAAGATCAGAGTTGAGGAAAAGAACTTAGCAGTTGCACATCAGAGTTGAGGGACAGAACTTTGTGGTTACCTATAGAACTAAGGGACAGAACTTGGAGATTACACGTGTAATTTGAGGTACAGAACTTGGCGATTAGACATCTTAGTTGAAGGACAGAACTTCGCTGCTACGTATAAGAGCTGAAGGACATAAGTTGGCGGTTACACAACAAAGTTAAAGGACAAAAGTTGATGATTACACATCAATATTGAGGAACAGAACTTGGCAGTTACATATCACAGTTAAGGGACACAACTTGGTGATTACACATCAGAGTTAAGGTACAGAACTTGGTTATTACACATCAATGTTGAGGAACAGAACTTGGAGGTTACATATCCTAGTTGAAGGACAAAACTTCGCAGTTGCATATAAGAGTTAAGAGACAGAACTTTGCTGGCACACATCTTAGTTGAGGGACAGAACTTGGTTGTTACACATCATAATTGAGGCACAGAACTTGGCAATTAGTCATCAGACTTGAGGGACAGAACTTGGCGGTTAGTCATCAGAGTTGAGGGACAGAACTTGGTGGTTACATATCATAGTTGAGGAACAGAACTTCCCGGTTACACATCAAAGTTGAGGGACAGAACTTGGCTGTTACCAGCTGCAAAAAGGACACAGTCTCAGGACAGGTCACAGTATAATTCATAACAGGACATTAAGGGGCTGGCAATGTCACTCAAATCATGGTGTTTTGTGTTGAACTCACCCACAATACAGACTATAGACTGGATGTGGCTCACAACGCTTGTAATAGTCAGAAGTCAGACCACAAATTCACTAAGCATCTGGTTTAGCAGGCCCAATATACATATAAATATATATATATATATATATATATATATATATATATATATATATATATATATATATATATATACTAAGTTTTTACTATCCAGAGTAGGTACATGGTGCAAACAGCTCTTCCAAACTCCTTCATTAGATGTTAGGGTCACTATCTATCGATTGCAGGTCCAACTCCATCCACTAACCCTCCTCACTGCTAGTAATTCTGGACAGGTGTTCCTTATCTGGAGGACCCTTTTCTCAGTGTACTCACAAGCTGACCTTACCATTGTCTGGTGATCTGAACACTAGGTGGGCTCAGCTTTATATAACTTGTTCTACCTAGAACTGAGTATTGTAGCTCAATGCTTCAACCTACATATATAAATGCAATGAACCATTGGTAAATTTTAAACGTGCAGTACTTGCAATAAAGTGGAGTTAATCAGTATGTTTTCAATCAGATATGTTCCTTTTGTGCTCTCTGCTGGGTTAATACCAAGAAGGTCATGAGCTCCTGGTAAGAAGACAGGTTTTCATATTCTATTTGCATAGAGACAATAATTTCCTGCCAGGAGACTCAGCACTGTGTCTGAAGAATGACTTTTAAATGAACAGTAATGATAGATTTCTATGAGCTTCATAAATGTTAATATTGACTCAAGATGAGTAGAATTTACATTTTCATTTTACTTTTGTAGAGTGAATTGTTTTATTTATATAGCAATTTTGCTTTTCAGAGGGGGAACTCCATCTTGAAGAAAGATGCAAGATGGCAATAAGGAAAATGGGTTGTCTTCACTGTCAGAATGGAGGGTTACTGAGACAACTAGACAAGGATATGTGACAAACCTATGACAGGTGGGGTTCGACTGATGAAACCCCTACTGATTCTAAAAATGGGGTCTCATTACCCCTATGTGAATGAAGTAGTAGTACACATGCATGACAACAACTCGATATACTGCCAATGGAAGCAGTGGTCACGGATGCACACCACTACTCCATTCACACATCTTTTGGACTCTCACTGTTGGGATCAGTTGAGGTTTCAGGAGTTGGACTCTCACAGATCATATCACCTTTCCACAGGACATGTTGTTCATGGACTAACCACTTTATGGAGAGGTGGCCCAGTTGATGGTCTTTTTTCATGCCTGTTCTCAAAAAAGCATTGTTTGTAAAGGAGAGATGGACCTTTAAGTTCCCACACCAGACATATTGGACAGAGAGAACTTTTGGACCCCTTTAGGTTACGGGTCTCAGGTGAACCCGGAACTTTTGCACTTTTATGGTTCTGCCCCAATAGTGAAGCGTCCCGGAATATGCAGTACCTGATATCTGGCTTTTTCATTGTACTTTGTGGTAAGATCTACTTGTTGTATTAGCATTCAGTAGTAGGGGGTCAATAAATCTCTCACTTGATTACTTATTGTGAATGAGCTATATGGTTGGCTTTATCTCTGTAAGTCATTGTGACCTTGACCAGCATAATTGTGATTCAGTCCATTGTTCATATTCCTACTAACTCCCGTTAACCTTTTCTTCCAGATGTCTCTGTCAGTCTCTTATCAGTCATTGTCACCTTCTGTGGAATAGTTCTCCTTGGAGTCTTGCTCTTTGTCTCTTGGAAGTTATGTTGGATTCCATGGAGGGACAAAGGTTCAACTCAGAAGAAGGATCATGGACACCATGGCCACCTCCACCATTCCCACTATGGAGACTTATTGGTGGAACGTGTGGAGCTTGGACAGGAGATGCCGGAACGTTCTTATTTAGACATGGACTCTTATCCAGAAGCCAACATTAAAATAAGTCAGACATCTCCTGACATACCAGTTGACAGCCAAGGTGTGGCCAAGGAATCTCAGATGCCTTATGCACAGTCACACCAGCAAGTGGCTAATATTGCTCCGACAACAAGGTAAGAATCCTATATTTCACCGGTTGCCTTGCTCCTCAGACGTTACACGTGAGTTTGTAGGTTGTTTTAATATGTACTTACATGCTCATACACAAACTTTATGAATGGCCCTTGTACGGAGGCACAGTGTTACACTATTGACACATTGGCTCTATTTTGTTTGCCATTTGGTGCCTCTAGGGTAGAACATTGTCATAACATGAAATGCATCGGAGCATGCCACAATTTTTGGAATCTGGAACACATGGATGGCATCTACGTGCTGTCCAGTTTTTTCAAGGCTGCTTTGATTTCAAAAAGATGATTTTGATTTGCAAATTTTTTTATTGATTTTTGCAAAAACATTTATTTTTTCCTTGTTCCTCATGACAGTCTAATGTGTATGGGGTTCTCTCGACTCTTACCCAACAGATGATGTAAGGACTGCCAATCCTTTGGTTCTTGAGGAATCGGGCAGTGGCTCTCTTGTAGAGAACACAGGAGTGAGCTTCCCTGTGTATGGTGGAGTCAGGAGAGATAGCTGCCGCCCAAATGATTGGAAAAATGTATTCGGCTGAGAACTATATATTGTGTTTGAGGATCCTTAAGCCCCCCATACACATTAGACTAACATCAGCCTCACCTGCCAATATGAATGGGTTCAGGTGACATTTTTATGTATATGGGGGTGCTGAGGAGTTGTCGATCGGGCATGTCCGATGTTGTTTTGTTCTCCCAAAGAGAAGCCGCCAGCACATGTTACACACATATCTCTGGTATTCCGAGCTCTGCTTCTTTCTCCTCGGTTCGCTGCCCTCTGTTGTGCTCCACATTGGGTTTTGCAGGTTTCCCGCTGTGGCTTAGTGATGTCATTTCCATGATCCCATTTAAGGCCCATTAGGACACACACCAGTTTCTAACGATTGTGATTCAAGACTCTAGTTTGGTGTACTCCATCTCCTGGGCATACCATGCATAACCTGCTTTTTTCCCTATTGACTTCACTTCATCCTACCCCTCTCTCAAGACTCTTATGTGTGCCACAACCTCGCTCACCATGATATCCTGCTGGCTGCACCAATGCCCGTGATCAGTGGACCTGGGGCTTAGTGGTTCCACTTCCCAAGGTGAACCTAACACCAAAGATGTCAGCTGGCAACATTCTCATAGAGAGCACAGGACGAATGCTCCTGTGTATGGGAGACACAGTGGAGACGGCTTACAGCAATCTACTGTGCATTGCTCGGCCAACAGCTATCTATTGTGTATGGAGACCCTTAGTCTTGTTTAAGACCCAGATGAACAGATCAAATTGCTCTGCAGTTGACTTTTACAACAGAACCAACCATAGTCCTGACCAGCAAACCTTCCAACCAACCAGATTGATGGATCACCATTGGTTCCTCTGGTCATTGATATACAGATTTGCCAATCAAAGCAAGATAATCAAGCAATTTCTATGCTTTCGTTGGCCTTAATGATATATTCCAATGTTTCTATTTATGTGCTGACCTTCTTCTACCCCCCTCCTATAATATCCGTTAATAGTTACGCTACATCTCCCAGTAGAATTCCTCTCCGCACATGAGCTTATTTTCTTAGTAAGTTTTTGGCCGCTCTCTCGCTTTGGCACGGTTTTGAGTTCACCGCACAAATATAAAATTAAATATACAGCACTTTTATTACTGGACCTCTGGGAGACTTTTGAAAGTCTCTCTTAATTTGAAGAGTTTCATTGACTTCTCTTGTATAAAACGATAGATGTAATTCCATGGCTGGATAATTATCTGTCCACTGGCTCCTTCTTATTAATTCTCATTAGCTTTATACATCTTCAGAAAATAATGTTAACTTTTGTTGCACAGTGTGTTTTTATAAAATATTCACTCCTCCAAAGGAAGAATACATTTTATATAATTATTATACACATAAGCGTACTGATCCGGATACACTGGCAATGTGATTATTACCGGGATGTAGCTCGCTAATAGTCCTTCACTATTCAGCCAATGCATTTTATCTTACAATTTTATGCTTCGATCATGTCGGGGAAGTCTTTGTTTCTTGAACCATTTCTGATTTTTAGACTGCAACATCTCGGATACTTAATTAAAAGTATCATAGCTTTGGGCCCAAAGATCCCTGGGTATATGGAATGGTATAAAGCATGTGTGACCACCACTATAGACAGTGAGTGGACCAGTGGTTGTACATGCTCACTAAAGAGCCATTCACGAAGGGCACTTTGGGTACTGTTGTTCTTGGAGTCGGTGGAGGTTTCTTCAGTCAACCCTGCAGCAATCATACATTTATTGCCTATCTATCTCTCCAGACCCAGAGAATAATAAACATAGGATGTAACAAAATTTAAATTAATTTATTGTTATTATTTTATTGTTATTATTTAAAAATTAAATGAATTTATTATTAAATGAATCACCTTTCCACTTTCCTACCCTGCTTCCGCTGCCCACCATCTGATGCTCCTCACCTCCTCTCGGGTATTACTATGCAATAATCACTGTGCGTCACACTTATCTATCCCGCTTCCACAGCCCACTGTTTGATGCTCCTTACCTCTTTTCTAGTCTTCCTGTGCAATAATCACCATGCGTGACACTTACCTGTCCCGCTTCCGCAGCCCACCGTCTGATGCTCCTTACCTCTTTTCTATTCTTCCTGTGCAATAATCACCATTCGTCACACTTACCTGTCCCGCTTCCGCAGCCCCCCGTTTGATGCTCCTTACCTCTTTTTCTAGTCTTCCTGTGCAATAATCACCATATTTCACACTTACCTGTCCCGCTTCCACAGCCCACCGATTGATGATGCTTACCCCTCTTTTAGTCTTCCTGTGCAATAATCACCATACGTCACACTTACCTGTCCGGCTTCCACAGCCCACCGTTTGATGCTCCTTACCTCTTTTCTAATCTTCCTGTGCAATAATCACCATGCGTCACACTTACCTGTCCCCACACTTACCTGTCCCGCTTCCACAGCCCACCGTTTGATGCTCCTTACCTCTTTTCTAGTCTTCCTGTGCAATAATCACCATACGTCACACTTACTGTCCCCACACTTACCTGTCCCGCTTCCACAGCCCACCTTTTGATGCTCCTTACCTCTTTTCTAGTCTTCCTGTGCAATAATCACCATGCGTCACACTTACCTTTCCCCACACTTACCTGTCCTGCTTCCACAGCCCACCGTCGGATGCTCCTTACCTCTTTTCTAGTCTTCCTGTGCAATAATCACCATGCGTCACACTTACCTGTCCCGCTTCCACAGCCCACCTTTTGATGCTCCTTACCTCTCTTCTAGTCTTCCTGTGCAATAATCACCATGCGTCACACTTTTCTGTCCTGCTTCCGCAGCCCACTGTCGGATGCTCCTCACCTCTTCTCTGGTCTTCCTATGCAATAATCACCTTTCCTCAAACTTACCTGTCCTGCTTTCACAGCCCACCGTCTGATGTTCCTGACCTCCTCTTGGGTCTTTCCATGCAATAATCACCATGTGCCACACTTGCTTTCCTGCTTCCACAGCCCACTGTCTGGTGCTCCTCACCTCCTCTCAGGTCTTCCTATGCAACATGCCCCACTCTACTACTGCCGAATAGGACTCACACTTCACAACAACATGACTTCATGATCTGTGTTGCCCAAGGTCTTGTCAGTGCCACAGGTGATGCGTGTTGTGGTTTCATGACGCACATGAGACGTATTGCCCCAAGTGATAACTAGACCTTGAATTACACTCATTATAATGTCATGGCATCATGTCCTCTGAGGCTTGCTCGGGGTCAAAAGGACGTGAGAAGAGTTACAGAGCACCAGATGGCGGGCTGTCGCAGATGTGAATTTTTTATTTTTTTTTCACCATTTTGTTCACTTCAATTTGGCAGAACGGCGGCCTCCTGGATTCACACAAAGCACATTTCCAAAAATTCCAATTTTGGAAAATTTAAATTTTTACAAAATTTGAGGTGAATTCAATTATCTTGCTGCAAGGCTTATTAAAGGGTCAGCAACTGATAGACAATTTTCTTCCTTATGGAGGAGAGCTAATTTGGATATATATTTCTGGTACATGCATATGGTGCCCTCTGGTGATCTTTGAAGTCCTTCTAGGAATGGCCAATGAAGAAAATGTTTCTAATGCCCTGACTCTTTTTGTCAACGATGGATGATAGCAGAAATCTATCTGTAGCCCTGTTCCAAGTGGGTGTTCACTTAAGCTGGGTTCACATGTGACTGTGATTCATTTTTGTGCTGTGATTTTTCAAACACACGGTGCATGGTTTTTACCTTGATTTTGGAAATTCGAGCCTAATTTCCCATAAAAAGGACATTAATAGGACACCAATGGGCACAATAACTAGTATGTAGCAACAGTATCTAGACTAGTCTTCCCAACCTGTAGCACTCCAGTTGTTGCAAAATAATATAACTTAGCATAAGTACAATTTAACTGTGGTTCATGGACCTGATTGCACTGGATATTGCTTTAGACTTAAAGTTTTTTTTCAGGCACACAGATTATTAAAATTATGTAAAGTTTATTAGAAATGAAGAAACTTCATAATTTACTTACTGTTAAAATTCTGTCCTGGTCTTGGTCTGTCACATGTGGTGATGTGACCTCCAGCTCTTTACTTCCTTCTACAGTCTGTCCTAAACGCAGAGTACAGAGGTTTCCTGTCTGTGCAGGAAGCACAGCTCTGAATGCAGGAGGCAGGACTCAGCCAGCAGCTCTCAGAGCACTGTGCTTTGAATTGTCTTGTTGCCAGATATCAGTGCCTGAGGGTATGTACAGTGAGGAAGGGAGAGCAGAAGCCCAGAGACAGTGCACTTTCACGGAGAAGAATAGCAAGTTGATCAACTAGTGACCAATGGTGATGGTGCAGTTCTAGATTATATTATAATAAATTAATCAATTATATGACTAATTTCTCCCCTAAATTACACTGAGCCAGTGTTATTAGCACTTGGAACATTATTGTCTGTACCATTACTAACTGCAGGAGAGTCTTAGGAGAGCACACAAGTTTGAGAAATGTTAGGAGGGAGAAATTGTGGGTAAAGATTTATCCAACTTGAGACTGTACAGGAGTCTCAGGATGGTGCTTTGTAGGAGGAGAAGGTAATAGTGTGAGAGCATGTGTGATATATCTACACGCTATACAATAGATAACTCACAATTGTCCAAATTGAAACTAAGACTTTAAAGGAGTTGTCCGCTACTCGGACAACCCCTTCTGAATGACTGTGTCTTCTTCCAGTAAAATAATAACACTTATACTCACCTCTGGTGCAGCCACCATTCCAACTGTGTCAGCACTAGCTCTCCCAGGACCAATCCATGTGACCATTCAGTGCTAGCTTCACTCTCCTCTCCTGTAGACATAATTAAGATCTGGAGAAAGTGAGAGCTGCTGCTGCTGTCTCACTTGCTCTGGATGTCTTGATTTGTTTCAAGGACGGTAGAGTGATGCCAGAGCTGGTTGCATTACAATGTATACCATGTAGATATGTCAAAAATGCTCACACACTCCCAAACTCAGTCTATGGCCACTCCATCTACAAAGCACCATCCTGAGACTCATGTACAGTCTCAAGATGGATAAATCGCTACCTACAATTTCTCCTTCCTAACATTCCTGGACAACCCCTTTTAAGGGTATGTAAACCATTGATACCCTTGTTTATATTTCAGTGGCTATTTAATTACAAGCAGATAAATGAGGGTCTGGGTCATGAGGTGTCATTGAACACACAAAAATCCCTCAAGAAGTGTGCATCTCAGGAGACAGGAATGCACAACTTATGCCTGAGTGTGGCCGCAATGCAGAGCATGAATATAATAGAAAGCCTGTTCACTTGTCAAGGGGTTTGTTAAGCGATCGGTGGGGGACTCAGGACACGGCCCCCCACCAATGTGCTTGCACTTAGAAGGGCATATATAAATGGTATCGAAGGTTTAATGAAATATATCTTTGCTTGTTGAATTTTGGCTCAGATTTCCAATAAAAGTTGAAATAGGAACATTCAGAAATAATTTGAAACTGTAAGTACTATATTAATGATAGACAGTGGTCTTATTAAACAGATTTCTAGCAAACCTCACAGGATAGGTGACAAATGTATGATTGCTGAGCACAGAGGTCCCAAAGTGTAATGTGTAAAGGGAGTGGTCGTGAGCATGTGCCACCAGCACTTTGGTAGACAGTCAGTGAAGACGTGGTCAGATATGTTCCCATCAGCTTCATACTTGTAGGGGTGTTCTCAAGACCGATGGGGGTCCCAGCAGTCAGATCCACAATGACCATACATTTATCATCTTGATTAATTTTGTTGTAGAACAATTTGTGCACCGATGTGTCCATCTCGTGACCAGAGCCGATGTTCATCCCTGTGGAGTAAATGACAAGTGGAGATCTTGAAATTAGAGTTGAGCTAAAGATCTTGATCCAGCCCCTCTTTGGTAGTCATTAGCCACTGGACTGGTCCACTGGGAGCCTCCTACTACCTCTAACATCCCCGGAGCCTCTTCTGATAAGCAGGCCACTGCAACATCATTTTGTTGTAGCAAAACACACCCATCACATCATGGTATCCTACTAATTAGAAGTGGTCCCGGGAGGATTTTTGCAGGGCTTTGGTGTGGCAAACATGGAATACCGACCTGGCCTCTAAACCTGGGTCCCGAAAATCATTTTCCTCAACTCTACTTGAATTGTTTTGGAAAATGTTTTGAAAAATTCTGTACGGTATAAAAAGATTTTATTGGCAGACACCGTAATACCCCTTTAATTAGTGGAGCCAGGATTTAGACATCATAAGAAGCGGGGCACCGGAGATGTAATTTGCATTGAATCTAAACAATTGGATTGAAATGTGCCCCTAGAGTACTTGAAGGGTTTATATATGCAAATCTCTGATATCATACACAATTAGTTTCATGTCAGTCAAGTGAACACATACAAATAGGAATCCACGTGGGGGTTCACTGCGCTACAGAATAAAGCCTTACGTGCGGATACAGATCCCTATGTTTCACGTGCTTAGGAATGACATTGGAAGATGAAGGTTGTTTCATAGACACATTACTGTAGACATACAGGACTGTGCAAAAGTTTTAGGCAGGTGAGAAAAAATGCTGCAAAAGTAAGAATGTATTTACAAATTGAAGCAATAGTAGATTATTTTTATCAATTGTGAATAAACAAAAGACAAATCTAAATCAAATCAGTATTTGATGTGATGGCTCTTTGTCTTGATCAATTCTTCGATATACACTTGCACACGGTTTTTGAAGGAACTCAACAGGGAGATGGTTCCAAAAATCCTGGAAAAAGTGCCACTAGAGATAAGAACAATGATTAGAGACAAATCTAATTTGATCAATGGTAAATACCCCCCAAAAAGTGCCCACTGACTTTTTTTTACACAGTACAGAAGATTGCATCAGCCACAGAAGACTGACATAACCTCAGTTGCCTCCACAAGGTCTTCCCAATAATGTCTTGTAGTTATCACATGACATAGTACAGTGCAGTCAATAAGGAAGGATTATCATAGCCTGTATGTATAAAAACTGAGGCAGGGAATGCAGCAGCCATTTTAGGGTGATTTAGAAAAGTGAGAGGACGCTCAGCCATATAGATAGGAAGAGAAAGCCCTAAAGCATTGGATAAAAACTGCAAGTAAATTATGTTGTACAACTGCAGCATTGAAGAAGATGAGTGTATTATTTTGCGAATAATACAGAAATTCATTGATAGGGGAAGTGCCAGATTTTGTGTGATTGATCAATGATATGGTGGAGCTGGCATCTGTCCTGCTGCTTGTAAATTACAATTGCACATTTTGTTCTTGATTATTAATGCACTAAAAAGCATCAACAAGGCAGCACAATATTTTTATAGCAAAAAAAAGTCGGAAATCAATATAAGATGGTGTGCTTGCTTGTCACAAGCTGCCTTCTGTTACATCCAAATATTTCACATTTTGAGTCCAGAGCTGGTGCCATTCTTCTGCATCCCAGATTTTATGTTTTTTTGCATAGTTGAGTCACTTGGCCTTGTTTCCATGATGAAGATCTGGCTTTTTTTGCCACAATTCTTCCATAAAGACTTCTGGCCAGACTTCTAATAGTTGATGGGATCAGCTGGCCCCTCTGGTTGCTGTTAGTTCTGAGATGATGGCACTGATGGACACCTTCCAGTTTGGAATTGAATTAAGCATAATGTGTTTTTCATTTGCTGCAGTAATTTTCTTTGACCGACCACTGTTTCCAAAGTCTTCAACATTACCCATTTCTTGGTTCTTCTTTAAATGAGCTTGGACAGCACATCCAGTCAGCCGTGAAATTTTTGTGTGGGAGAGACCTTGCTGATGTAGTATAACTACCTTGTGTCTTGTTACTAAGCTCAGTTTTGCCAGGGTGTATGACTTGAGACATGAACTGTTTGGTGTAATTGGTTATGGTTATTCATACACTTGAATATAATCCTCCAAAATTTCCTACTTTGCATTTTGTTAATTGATTAAAATAATCTATTAACACTTCTATTTTTGAAAGCATTCCTGCTTTGTAGCATTTTCTTTCACACCTGCCTAAACCGTTTTCACAGTACTATACTTTTTAGAAGTTTTCTCCCTTTTATGTAGTCTCTTCATTCATCATGCTGATACTTTAATTTAACCCTTAATAGTTCTCAGAGCAAACATTTTGTCAAAGGCCACAATGTTATGCACCTAAAACACACTGATCCAAATAGAAGTGTGTATATATATTTCAATATGATCTCCATTAGATCTATAAAATAACACACTTTGAAGGATTATTCCTAAAAAAAATTGAATTTTTCATAGAATAGTGGATAACTTACTGATTGCTAGAGGTCCAACCACTTGGACCTCCAGTAATGCCGAGATCGAGGCCTTGGAACCCTGAGAAAAGCGCTCTGTAGCCCTGTCCTGAATGGTTAAGGGGTAGAGCATGGGCGGCCTCCACTTAATTCATTGTCTAGAGTAGTGTTCCCCAAGCCCGCTCCTCAAAAGCCACCAACAGGTCATGTTTGCAGGATTTCCTTAGTATTACACAGGTGATGGAATTTTTGCCTGTCCAGGTGAGGCAGTTATCACCTGGGCAATACTAGGGAAATCCTGAAAACATGACTAGTTGGTGGCTCTTGAGGACCGGAGTTGGGGAACACTGGTCTAGAGGGTAACTGGATTTTTTGGGATTAACCCTTTAATGATGATAACCACAGTTATCTTGATTATAAACATCAGCATTGAACTTGGGTATCTTGATCTACCAGAAGAAATTATTCTGAGGTTCCATGTAGAACATATGTCATAACCAAATGGGGTTGTCTTTTGCTGAAATTTTTGTGCTTTGTTGTGTTATGAACCTGTGCCTACTTGAGGATCATCAGATACTATAGTGGACCCAACCAACCAGAGTTCCTTAACGTGTAATTTTATTCCTAATAGTCTTCGGATAAAGCCTATCAAACCTACAAAAAAAAATTATTTCTTTGAGCACTAAATTTTCAAAATGTATTCCTGTGGCCCTTGCTTCTCTGGTCTTAAAAGGGCCAGTGCCTTGGCTGCTTGTCCGGGATGATACTGCTGTCTCCCCTGCCTTAGTAGTTTTGCACTAAATGTTATTTCACATAGAAGTTGTTGCCTGCCCAGTGGAAGACAACTTCTCCACTACCCCCTCTTACTTAGGTATTTCTATGACATAACAATTTATGAACAGCGTCATCTGATGCTAAAATATGGAAACAAATAATATTGGAGACTAAATATATAATCACCAGTGATACAGATGGAACTGGAAACAAAGTATATCACTAGGTCAACATAGGGACTGCACTTTTTGCCACTTTTTATCAGGGACTGGAGTAAATGGTATAGCACATGTAAACAGGAGGGAGTATCTTAGCCTGTATAAAAGCTTAGGCAGGGAATGCAGCTGCCATTTTAAGGTGATTTAGAATAGTGAGAGGATGTCAGAGAAATCCCTAAAATATTGGACAAATTTTGTACAACTGCAACACTGAAGATGAGTGTAGTATTTTGCAAATAATACAAAGATTTATTGATAGAAATGACAGCTCTGTTCCATTATTCTGTTACGATAATGGAACAGAAATATGGAACTCGGAACTCTAGTGTGAACATGACCTAACGCTTCCCACAGCTGATGTTTCGATACAGATATACTCAGTCTATGCCCTCCCTTCAGCTAAACAGCTTGGACTTCCCCAAATACGTTGTAGCAAACTATCTAGAAAGGGGAGAGACGTGGTTTGCTTTTGTATTTAGCTCATAGATGACTGGAAACAACTAGCAAAATCTTCACTGTGAAAAGTGGGATTTTTCTGAAATCCCTGAAAAAATCCAATTAAAGAACAACTCATCATTCAGTTTCTACTCAGTCTGAATTAGCCGATAACAAAGAACAATAGATTATATTTAACCACATTGTGTCCTTTTTTTTTATTAGAAAGCAGTTCTAATTAGCAGCAGACAGATACTCGCGTTGCCAGAAAGTGTATACAAATGTCTTTTATTACTTCTCCCAGCTGACAGGCAAATTCCAGTATTCCTTACTGCAAGAAAATAATGAGATGAAATATTAATAGTCATTTCAGGACTAATACACGAGACATTCAGCCTGGGAAGCAGCGAATAAGATCATGAGACACTTACTGTTTAAATATCATGGTTGAAATGTATCGAGACTCATCTGTTATAATAGAAATCAATTATATAATATTCTATAAATATAATTGTCGGTGACAGAAAGCCACCCACACATGTACACCAGCTGTAAAACACAACACAACAGCATCTCACAGTACCATCTGCTTTTCTGAGCCTTACTTATAGAGGGTATTGCCATGCTTGGGTCTTGTGATATGTCAGTCATCGCCTGAGGTCCTGGGAGCTAGAAACCTCCAAAAAGTCAAGAAAAAGTAGGTATTACCAATGTTTTAAACTTGTAGGATCCACCAGTATCCTAAACAAGTAGGTCTACTGAATGTTGACACCAGGGTCCACCAGTAAGTATCATGAACAAAGTAGTTTGATCTTTGTTCTGATTGATTAAATTCCACCAATGTCCTCAGCAAAATGGTTTCATCATTGTCCTTTACTGGTAGATTTAGATTCCACCATTGTCCTGAACAATATGGTCTTATCAATGTCTTAAACTTGTAGATTTATCCAAAGCCCTAGTCTCATCAATGTCTTAGACTGGTAGATGCTACCAAAGTCCTTTACAAAATGGTTTAATCAATATCCTAAACTGGTAGATTAATCCAAAGTTCTAGTCTAATTAGTGTCTTAGACTGGTAAATTCTACCAATGTCCTGAGAAAAATTGTTTCATCAATGTCCTTTACTGGTAGATTCCAACAATGTCCTGAACAGCATGGTTTCGTCAATATCCTAAACTAGTAGATTTATCCAAAGCCCTAGTTTCATCAATGTCTTAGAATGGTAGATGCCACCAAGAGCAAAATGGTTTAATCAATGTCCTTAACTGTTGGATTTACCCAAAGTTCTAGTTACACCAATGTCTTAGACTGGTGGATTCCACCAATTTCCTGAGCAAAATGGTTTCATCAATGTTTTTTACTGGTAGATTCCACCAAAGTCCTAGTTTCATTAATGTCTTAGTCTGGTAGATTCTACCAATGTCTTGAACAAAATGGTTTTGTCAATATCCTTTTCTGGTAAATTGCAGTGATGCCCTGAATAATATGGTTTCATATCGAAAACTGGCAGAATCCATCAATGCCCCAAACAAAATATTTTATTCAATGTCCTTAACCAGTAGATTCCACCAAAGTCCTGAACAAAATAGTTTCACCAATGTCCTAAATTGGCAAGTTCCACCAATGTTCCAGACAAAATGACTTCACCAATGTCCTTAACTGGTAGATTCCTGGTTTCATCAATGTCCTAGACTGATAAATTCCAGAAAAGTCCAGAACAGATTGGTTTATTCAATGTCCTAATTAATAGGGGCCATCAATGTCCTAAACTGGTAGGGACCATCAAGGTCCTAAACTTATACATTTCACTAATGGTCCAAACAAGAGACGAATGTCTCAAATGAGTAAATACCACCAAAGTTCTAACCAATGCCTTAAACGGACCCTCCACCCTCGGACTGAAAAGTGACTATTCATTTCACATGTATAGTCCCCCTGGTGTGAAATTAACTTTATTCTTCCTGGCAGTTTCTAGCTTTCAGTCATAGAGTGGCATCTGACGTGGCTCAGTATTCAGTGAACGGCGGCTATAACTACGCCAAGGCACTGACAATTGTTTCAGCACTGATGCACGGCTAAGTCAGTTGTCAGTCTATGCTGGGTTGTGCTTTAAGGGGTCACTCACTATATACTGACCAGTGATAGCAGCCACTCCGTGCATGCCTATGACTGAAAGTCGGAGGCTGCTGGGAGGAATAAAGTAAATTTCCTCCTGGCAGCTGGACTTTCAGTGCAGTGGCCACACGGCTTTAGAACACTATCAACCTGCAGATTAACCCCATATCTGCTAGTTAATAGCATATGTGGACATGACAGGTTCCCTTTAAAAGCAGTGAAAAAAACAGTGAGCAACATGATTTTTTTTTGCCAATGAAAATGACGATTCCTACTACGTAACCAAATATGTGATGTTTCTGCACTTCTTGTTTTTTTACGCAGCAAAATTTCACCAGTTCAAAAATTGTTCCCGAAACAGCTCCACTCTTACCTTATAGGTTGCGTCTGGTATTGCAGTTCAGTCTCGTTTAAGTAAGTAAGTCCAAGCTGCAATACCATTCTTTCTAATGTCATTCAACAACAAAAAATTTCAAAACAAATTCTCAAATCGTTGTTAGCTTTGAGTTAATTGTTTTTCCAAAGTGGAAATAATTTTTTGTAGACCTGGCGTTTTACACTGCGCTTATAGCTATTACATTTATTCTTTACTTAATCGAGCCCTTAAAAAAAAAATCAATAAATCAATTAGATTTTTCCGTCATGGATGAAATTATCATGGATAAAAAAAAGGCAACGGAATATGAACAAATTGCCTGTGAAAAATTCCTGAATTCCTCCCTGCGAGATGCGAATTTTCTGTAACGAAATAATACATTTTATTCCTCATTGTTTGCTGTTATGGCGCTTTGAGGGTCTATAGGCTAAAATACGAGTCAGATATAACATGGTAAGGCAGCAAACTGATGCTGGGCTTTTATCTGACAGTCTCATATCGAGCCGGTGAGTTCTTCTTCGGAGATTTTCCCACTTATCTGTCACAGTGAGGGGAGATGCTGTCAGGACAGATTACCTAAGATCACGGCTGTCACCTGTGCTTATCGCCCCGGCTGCCTGGTCTGGACATCTCATGTTAAAATTGAGTTGCAGTGCACACATCGGGCACTAAAAATAGTGTGGATATTTATTAACTTTTTTTTTTATTAAGTCTTTTCTACTTACTTACAAATAATGGGTGAGTATTCACATTTTCATATAATATATATATATATTTTTTTAATATATATTATGTCTTATCCAATTTACCCAAACAAATCTGAATTGAAGTTTTCTAAACATGATTTTGTCCCACTGTTTATAAAGCTGCAAAATATTCCACATACAAGTCCCCAATGGGGACTCAATTTCAGAAAAAACCTTAGCGCAAATTTCATAGGAAACCAATTAAGGCTATGTGCACACAGTGGGGTTTTTTTGTTTTTAGTAGAAACCGCTTTTGGAAATGCTCCTTCTTTGAAGAGTTTCGGAGGAATTTTTGGTTTTCTGAAAAGTTTTTTAAGTGGTTTTTTTTTTTATTTCCTGATTTTTTTTTTAAATTGGGCAGGCCTAGTTTTGATCATTTTTCATTAGGAGACACTTTAAAGAAATGACATGCACTTTATTTTCTTCCACAGAGCATTTTTCAAAATCCGAAGAAGAAAAATGCTCAAAAAACTAAACATATGACCAGCAAAGTAGTTATTTCAAGCGATTTTTTTTAGATGGGTTTTTGGAGGAGACCTGTTCCAAAAGACACTTTGTGTGCACACACATACCCTAACATGTTTTTTTCAAGCATGGGGAAAACGTGGAGTACCTAGAGAAAACCTCTAAAACCAGCAGGAGAACAAACTATAGAAACACTACCTAGTTCTCAGAAAGTCCAAACCCTTTGTGCAACCTAAAGCTGCAAAGAGTCTCAATAGGTTAATGGGCCCACTGTCATCTTAAAACAAATTCCTATTGCATGCAGTGGACCAAGATGATTAATTTCATAGCTCAAAATGAGTGATGGATTGTCGAAAAGACTTAAGTGGATGCTCTAAAATGAACTTTTGAAGAGCAAGAGGGACTCTGCTGTCTTTGTCCATCTTTTTATTGTCAAATTGGAATCCAGAACCGCAAGGAATACTGTTAACCACTAAGTTGCATATTTGCAAATTGTAATAATTAAAGAAGACCTGTCACTTGCTTACAAAATTAGTTGAATACATTGTAAAATTCCCAGAGCTCCCCTGATTCTACAGCTTTTTTCTGTATTGTTCTGCATCGCTCCATTGCAGAGATAATCACATTTGTTGCTTTTGGAGCGCACTATGTGAAATTTCTGCTTGTAGTGCAACTGGACGTTTCTTCAGATACTCCTCTAGGTTGGAGGGAGGCGTGCGTTTTCAATACTACATCTCAGATGCTGCTAAAAAGCAGCATCTGAGAGGGGGGAGTGAAGGCGCATGCTCCCAGAGAAGACCCAGTTGCACCACAAGCAGAAATTTCACATACTGTGATCCAAAAGCAGCAAATGTGAATATCTTTGCAATGGAGCGACGTAGAGCAAAATGGAAAAGAGCAGCAGAATCAGGGTAGCTCAGGGATTTTCACAAGGTATTTTTTTTTAGAAAGTGTCATGTCCTGTTTAAAAATATCCTACCTGATTGGATATATGGCTCCATTTATATGAATTGGATAATTGCAGAAATTTTTGCTAAGTGTCAGTATTCTGCAAGTATACAGTCCATATATTGGTAGCCTTTCATGTATACATTCAGTAACCACATTTGAACACATTTAATAATGATTTCTACTAATCAGGCAGCATAAACTTAGTCAAGCCGGTCTTAGACCAGAAGATGCTCCAAATTTCATACAATTCACACGTTGTGTGACAGATTTGGCGCATCTTGCTTTATGCTTACTGGATGGCATGTCATCGAAGTGGCGAATGATAGACCACCAGAGGCATGTTTCTGGGAGCCAAACTTGATCGCCCTTACCTGCATCCAAAAGGTAAGTATTTTAGCATTTAGTTTTTTTGTTTTTCAGTTTTCGACTGCAGAAGAAATTTATTTGTTGTAAAACTCCATTAAATTGAATTTAAAATGGAAGATGGGAAAGTGCGTCACACATAGACCTGGTAATCTCACACTTTATTGCTAATGATGAGATCGTTTGAGTTTTAAAGGATTGGCCAGACAGGAATTGTTTTGGAAAAAAACAGATTAATAAAATTAAACAATAAAAGAAAGCACCTTACCGATCTCCACCTCTACATTCTGACTCTTCTTGGACCCAAAGTCTTTGTACTTCCTTCTCCGGTGATGACACCTTAATATGGACACGTGACTAATCCAACCAATCACTGGTTGTAGTGGTGATAATTATATCAGTGAGTTGTCATCATTGGAATAGGAAGTCCAGAGATTAACGAGTGACCGGAAGTCATCAGATCGGAAGCAATGGTGGATCGGTAAGCTAAATATGTTTTCTGTTGTTGAGTTGCATCATGCTAAGCTGTTTTCCGAATAATTTTCTCTGGCAGGATATCCACTTTAAAGAGATAGTCTACATTTTTTTACTTGATTGTATTAATTTTTGGCTAAAAATTTCATTTTTTACAATTGGGTTTCATTAAGAATTTGTCACTGTTTGACCGCTATCACCTCTGTGTTGTGTTGTCTATTGCTAAAATTAGTAAATTGGTAATCCATCAACAGTCTGAAGTTGAGTTATTTTTCTGAGGTCCTCTCAGGTCATTTATGACCACAAACAACATCAACATTGAATGTACAGAGACAAAAAAAACCTGTAAAAGCAAAAATGGTGCAAAGTTTTTAATGAAACCCAATTGCAAAAATTTGTTTTTAGCCCAAAATACATGCATTTAAGTAACCAAAAAATTGTCCTGAAAGGCTGACTACTTCTTGAAGGTTCCGATTTGGCTTCTCATTTAAAGTCCGCAGCGATCTGCTGGATTTGTTGCATGATGGATGCCACCATAGGTCATCTGAGCACATTGACTTATGGCTCATTCAGACATCCATTTTTTTCGGTTAGAGTTTCATCCGAGTGTCATCAGAGTTTGGTCCAAGTGTCATCAGTTTTTCCCATGCGTAAAAAAAATCCATATTTTCCTAACTTGGATCACACTCAGATGGCATCCGGGTGCTGTCCAATTTTTTTTTACCCATAAACTTTCATTGCCAATTTTAATCCAATACTCGGATCAACATCGGACCAATTTCCCCGATTTTGCACAAATGGAAAATCACGGACATATGAATGTACGTGTGCTGAAAAACACGGATAGAACTTGTACGCAAAAAGTGAATGTCTGAATGAGCCCTTATAATGAGGAAGTCCAGGTTTCCATTGTGCATCTGTTGTCTGCTTACCATCAAAATCTACAACCCAGCCCAAAAGTGTACAAAGTCTTAGAGAGATTTACAGTTACGTTGGGAGGGACCTAATTTTTCACTTCTGATCAAAATAAAAATTATTCAAACTATAGGCACAGTAATACAGAAAAAAATAATATTTTCCACTTTTTTTCCTTCTAGATATAGTACGTTGCCCAGGCCAATGACGCAACAGTTATCCAGTCCTGACTTTTCAGGTCATGTGGATGAAAAACCGGAACAAGCCACCAGTATCGGTCAGATTAAGCCAGAGCTATATAAGCAGCGGTCAGCTGACGAACAGATGAAGAAGCTGGAGGCCACCAGCTGTGGACGCATTAGCTTCATCCTCCGCTATGCCTACAACACAGAGCAACTGGTTGTAAAGATATTAAAAGCTCTAGACCTACCAGCAAAGGATGCCAACGGGTTTTCAGATCCATACGTGAAGATGTATCTACTTCCTGACCGAAAGAAAAAGTTCCAGACTAAAGTTCACCGCAAGACTCTTAACCCGATCTTTAACGAGACATTCCATTTTAATGTGCCCTTTAATGATCTCCAGAACCGCAAATTACACTTCAGCATCTATGACTTTGACAGATTCTCCCGACATGACCTCATTGGACAGGTGGTATTGGATAACTTGCTGGATTTCTCAAATCCTACAGAAGAAACCCCCATCTGGAGAGATATCTTGGAAGCCAGTTCCGTAAGTCTTTAGTTACTATCATGTGGAAATAGGAGGTCACATTATGTTAAAAAAATGAGATAAAAATTAAATACATAGTTTTATTTATATAATATTATTATTATTTCTCAAGATATTATTTTGTTTTATATTACTTTTTTAAAGGGTCCATTCCTGACTCTGTTATGTGGCCCATTGCTGATTTTGTTATGTGGCCCATTACTAACTTTGTTATGTGGCCCATTCCTGCCTCTGTAATGTGGCCCATTCTTGACTTTGTTATGTGGCCCAGTCCGGACTTTGTTATGTGGCCCATTCCGGACTTTGTTATGTGGCCCATTCTTGACTCTGTTATGTGGCCCATTCCTGACTCTGTTATGTGGCCCATTCCTGACTCTGTTATTTGGCCCATTCCTGACTCTGTTATTTGGCCCATTTCTGACTCTGTTATGTGGCCCATTCCTGACTCTGTTATTTGGCCCATTCCTGATTCTGTTATGTGTCCTATTCCTGACTCTGTTATGTGGCCCATTCCTGACTGTTATGTGGCCTATTCCTGACTCTGTTATGTGGCCCATTCCTGACTCTGTTATGTGGCCCATTCCTGATTTTGTTATGTGGCCCATTCCTGACTCTTTTAAGAGCCCATTCCTGACTCTGTTGTGTGGCCCATTCCTGACTCTGTTAAAGGGCCCATTCCTGACTCTGTTAAAGGGCCCATTCCTGACTCTGATATGGGGCCTCATTAATTATAATTACAACCCAGGTCGTAGTATTGGTGAATTGTGAAAAATTATTTTTTTAAAGAAGCTCCCTCCAGCAATGACAGTGTAAAGCTAGCGTAAATGTTATAGTGTATGGATGTCTTAGAGGGTAACTTTTGGTCGGACCCTTCTGTAGCTATAGAAGAGTTGCATTATCACTAACAGATTGTATTCTGTGAATGAGCAGTCATTTGAATGGGCCCCATATAATACTACTGCTATCATCCAGACAAATGAGTTGTCATTCCCCTCATATTTTCTGTTTGAAGTGTATGCGGCCTCCCCTTCCCTTGCACACCTTCCACCCATTCTTACAAATTGTTTCTGTAGTAAAGCTCAGGGGGTTAGTGGATGTTGCATCAATCAAGACACTATTGAATTTCTCTATTCTGCTGGTAATGTGTCAATTAACGACGGGCAACTCAGCAGGAATAATTCTGTTACAGTGGATTTAATGATGTTCTTCCAGAGAATATTTTCAGAACTCCCCATGTAACACTTCATCGGTGAATTTATTCTGTTTTCTAATTGTTTTGTATTAGCAAATCCTTTTAGACTGACGCCAGATATTTCTAGGACTCACTACATTATGTGGCGTATTATATTACATAAGAACCTGTGAGATCATGATAGTATACATAACTCTAGAGCATACTTGTAATTTCACACAAAACCTGAATAAAAGCCTGATTTAGTTGCCTTCATCACCCTTAGTAGGTTAAAACTGCTTTTAGTGCACATAGCTGTCTAATAGGCCCAGGAACTGTCTCAATTGTCATGATCTGTAACTTTCCATTCATTATCTTTTAGTGGGTGTTTCCTCTTGGTTTATATTCTGTTAGCACTATAGGTGCTGGAACTCCCTTTCCCTTGTTTCCCAGCAGTGGTATAACTCGAACCTCTTATAATCTCCACCAGTCTCCTCAACTATCTTGAGGCTTTAATAGTATTGATCTTCTTATAAGGGTCAAAGGGACCTTTTGTGCCCCTTAGGTTACAACACTCATGTGTGGTTACAACACCTGCACCCACTATGGTTATGTACTTCCTAGCATGCATTTCTCCGTTCATTGTCCAATGGCTTGCCTTCCTTGGACTGAAGGTGTGCTTCTTTGTATGTGGTGTAACAGACAGTAGAAGAGGAGCAAAGAGAAACAGAAAAGACTAGAGATGAGCAGATCAAGAAAAATTTGAATTTGCGTGGATTTTCCCAGGAATTTCAATTCATGGAGAAGTTATTTTTCACAAATTTGTGATCTCTCCAGACCATAAAGCATACTAAACGTAATATGTAAAAAAAATGCTTTTACTCACCTTCCCGACCCCTCAGCTCCTCATTATTAACTGCCATGTACTGGTTGCATGTTCAGATTGCTGCTGGCCATGTTGAATTCCCCGGGTTTCTCATGCTGGGCTAGGACTTCCAGAGTTCTGGACATGTGAGCGCCAAAGGTCATAGCGTCATGCTGTCGTGCTCAGAACCAGTGAATTCAACACGAGTGGCGATGTTATAACGATGCGATGAGGACTGGATGGGAGAGGTGAGGAGTAAGGTGCGAATAATATTTTGTATTACATTTTGATGGTCGTATACGACAGTCGCCATTTTGCTGAATCCGCATTTCGGCGAATGCCGATTTTTGTAAAATTTGAGTAGAATTCAATCCCACTCGAATTTATTCGCTCATCTCTAGCAAAGACCCATCCTCACTTACTGTAATCAGTCTTGGTGCCTCTGCTGATAGACTTATTACACTTGACAACAGGCAGTCAACGGCAAGTTAGACTAAAAGGAGACATCTATCAGACGACACTTTGAAGTGATTTTTCGGAAGTACTATAAGACAACATAATCTTCAAATAAAGAGATTTTCAGAATGGAGTATAGCCTAAAGTATGACCCTGTGCGCCAAAATTGCATCACAGTTTGACACAGATGATCAAAGTAAGCCAACTAATAGATGGCGTAAACTTAGACTAGACAGTGTAAAGATGCACTGACATTATCAAACAGCAACAATCAATTTTGCATTGTCTAAAAGTTCGGAAAAGTAAATCTTCCTCGTTGATTCCCTATGGTCAGATATTTTTGTTTCCGTGGAATATTTTAATGTTTCCATTTCTAACGGGTGGCGCGGTCTTGCCGTGGAGTCATAGCCTATGTGACAGCACATAAAGAAGAATTACAACAAGCTCAGAATTGTATTTTGGTTCAGTCGTATGTAACCGTTTCTAAGTCATCGTCCAAAGTCAATTTTCAGGGCAAATGCAAATCTAAGCAGTGAGAGAAAAATCATTACCTTGGTTAAGTAGACTCATACATTGTAATCTGTGGGATCTATACCAAGAGCGGTGACTAATAACATCTTTACTTACCAATCAGAGCCGGTGAGTGTAAAATCCATCAGAATTAATATGCACAATATAGAGTACAGAGGTTCAGATGGATCTGATAATGAATGAGCTGCCTGCAGAGCACTGCATTACGTCAGGTGGAGATTTCAATATGGTTTGATTGTCCTGTGCCTCATACGACACATACATATCATAACTATGGTCCCCAACTCCGCACTCCGCTCTATGAGCCAGAACAGAGAGCTTTTCTGATAAACTTGAGTCGTCTATGTATCGTATACACTATATAGATAAAAGTATTGTGCCCCCTCCATTCACAGGAGATTTTCTGACCTCCCTTTCGAAATCTGTAGATCTTAAAGGGGTTGCCCTGCATTAGGCTACAAGTCTGCTGTCACTATTAGAGATGAGCGGTGTTCGACTAGAACTGTTCGCCAATCTCAAATTCGAGCTGTTTTGGGCGGTGTTCGAGTTGTTCGACGAACCCGAACGATTTGCAAAAAATTCGGCTGTTCGAGGTTATGTTCGATAACTGTTCGTGCACCAAAAGCATGTCCTGCATGTCTGGCGCTATTTAGAGCACCAATCATGCAGGGATTGTCTGCCACTCACTGTAATGCCACAGCCATGGTGGTTGTGGCATTACAGTGATTGCCCAAATCGATGGGAACAGTGCCAACAGTGAAACATGAAAAGCCGGCAATTCAGCAGCGGCATACACCTGTACCCGACAATTTAGAACCGAAAGAATAGAGCTTCACACATAGATTAGATAGATATAAACATGTCAGCCACATATATACGAAGTACAGTGAAAGTGCTGCTTACTGTACTTGTCATTTAGCGTAAAGGATTTATCAAAAAAAATAATAGTGTTTTCATGCACCGTCTCTTTAAAAAAGCCGGCCGGCAATTCAGCAGCGGTACCCGACAATTTATAACAGACAGAATAGAGCATCATACATAGATTAGATAGATAGAAACATGTCAGCCACATATATACGAAGTACAGTGACAGTGTTGCTTACTGTACTTGTCATTTAGCGTAAAGGATTTATCAAAAAAAATAATAGTGTTTTCATGCACCGTCTCTTTAAAAAAGCCGGCCGGCAATTCAGCAGCGGTACCCGACAATTTATAACAGACAGAATAGAGCTTCACACATAGATTAGATAGATAGAAACATGTCAGTCACATATATATGAAGTACAGTGATAGTGTTGGTTACTGTACTTGTCATTTAGTATTAAAATAAAGGATTTATTATTAAAAAAATTGGCGTGGTGTTCCCCTTAATTTTAGGCTCTAGCGGAGGTTAAGCAGACGGCTGGGGCAGATGTTTGAAGCCTGGGAAGGGGGTAATACCCACGGAGCTTCCCAGGCTACTAATATCAGCCCCCAGCTGAATACATAGCCTTTACTAGCTATTAAAATGGGGGACCCCCCCAAAAAAATGACGTGGGGTCCCCCCTAATTTAATAGCTAGCAAAGGCTAGGCAGACAGCTGGGGGCTGATATTAATAGCCCAGGAAGGGAGCCATGAATATTGGCCCCCTCCCAGGCTAGAAACACCAGCCGTCAGCCGCCCCAGAAATGGCGCATTCATAGGATGCGCCAATTCTGGCACTTAGCCTCGCTCTTCCACGCTGCCCTGGTGCAGTGGCAGGGGGTAATAGGGTTGGGGTTGATGTCAGCTTATAATGCCAGCTGACATCAAGCCCAGGTTAGTAATGGAGAGGCGTCTATAAGACACCCCCATTACTAACCCCATAGTCAAAGTTAAAAAAAACACAAACACCCAGAATAAAGTCCTTTAATTGAAATAAAGACACAATCCTTTATTATTCTAAATTAAACCATACTTACCGTCACGCCCATTCCAGCTGAAGCCAACGATCTCCTGCAATAAAAGAAAAATAATAAAGCAACCTCATCCTTACCTTTCCATGGTTCCCACGACAGCTTCAGCTCTGCTACATCGAGATGACAGGCTGGACCGCAGCAGAACGCTGCCATCCAGCCTCTCATCCCGCAGACACTGAGAAGCGCAGGCTTGCTTGCGCTGCTCAGCGTCTCTCTGTGACGACATCCAGATGAGCCGAGTTCATGTCCAATGAACTCGGCTCACCTCATGCACGTCACTGACAGCGTGGGAAAATTCTCACGCTGAAGCGGTGAGTGCAGGAGAATTCTCCCACGCTGTCAGTGACGTGCATAAGGTGAGCTCATGTCCAATGAACTCAGCTCACCTCCTGCACGTCACTGACAGCGTGGGAGAATTCTCCTGCACTCAGCGCTTCAGCGTGAGAATTCTCCCGCTGAAGCGCTGAGTGCAGGAGAATTTTCCCACGCTGTCAGTGACGTGCATAAGATGAGCTCATGTCCAATGAACTCAGCTCACCTCCTGCACGTCACTGACAGCGTGGGAGAATTCTCCTGCACTCAGCGCTTCAGTGTGAGAATTCTCCCACGCTGAAGCGCTGAGTGCAGGAGAATTTTCCCACGCTGTCAGTGACGTGCATGAGGTGAGCCGAGTTCATTGGACATTAACTCGGCTCATCTGGATGCCCTCACAGAGAGACACTGTGGAGCGCAAGCAAGCCTGCGCTTCTCAGTGTCTGCGGGATGACAGGCTGGATGGCAGCGTTCTGCTGCGGTCCAGCCTGTCATCTCGATGTAGCAGAGCTGAAGCTGTCATGGGAACCATGGAAAGGTAAGGATGATGTTGCTTTATTATTTTTCTTTTATTTCAGGAGATCGTTGGCTTCAGCTGGAATGGGCGTGATGGTAAGTATGGTTTAATTTAGAACAATAAAGAATTGTGTGTTTATTTCAATTAAAGGACTTTTTTCTGGGTGTTGTGTTTTTTTTAAATACTTTACTAGAAATTCATGGGGGTCATGTCTAATATTGGCGTGACCCCATGAATTTCGGGCTTAGGGCCAGCTGATAATGCCAAGCTGGCCCTAACCCCTTTATTACCCAGTGAGCCACCGCATCAGGGCCCTGGATGAGTTGGGTACAGCGCCAGAAGATGGCGCTTCTATGAACGCGCCATTTTCCGGGGTGGCTGCGGACTGCAATTTGCAGCGGGGGTGGCCCAGAAAGCTTGGGCCTCCCTGCGCTGCGGATTCCAGCCCCCAGCTGCCTAGTTGTACCTGGCTGGACACAAAAACAGGGCGAAGCCCCACGTCAATTTTCTTTAAATTATTTCATGAAATAATTAAGAAAAAAAGGGCTTCCCTATATTGTTGTGTCCGGCCAGGTACAAATAGGCAGCTGGTGGTTGGGGGCAGCCCGTTCCTGCCTGCTGTACCTGGCTGGACACAAATATAGTGCGAAGCCCCACGTCAATTTTTTTTAAATTATTTCATGAATTTCCTGAAATAATTAAAAAAAATTGAAGTGGGGCTTCGCACTATATTTGTGTCCAGCCAGGTGCAGCAGGCAGGAACGGGCTGCCCCCATCAACCAGCTGCCTATTTGTACCTGGCCGGACACAACAATATAGGGAAGCCCTTTTTTTCTTAATTATTTCATGAAATAATTAAAAAAAAAGTACGTGGGGCTTCGCCCTATTTTTGTGTCCAGCCAGGTACAACTAGGCAGCTGGGGGCTGGAATCTGCAGCGCAGGGAGGCCCAAGCTTTCTGGGCCCCCCCCCGCTACAAATTGCAGTCCGCAGCCACCCCGGAAAATGGCGCGTTCATAGAAGCGCCTTCTTCTGGCGCTGTACCCAACTCATCCAGGGCCCTGGTGCGGTGGCTCACTGGGTAATAAAGGGGTTAGGGCCAGCTTGGTATTATCAGCTGGCCCCAAGCCCAAAATTCATGGGGTCACGCCAGTATTAGACATGACCGCCATGAATTTCTAGTAAAGTATTTAAAAAAAACACAACACCCAGAATAAAGTCCTTTAATTGAAATAAAGACAGAATTCTTTATTGTTCTAAATTAAACCATACTTACCATCACACCCATTCCAGCTGAAGCCAACGATCTCCTGCAATAAAAGAAAAATAATAAACCAACCTCATCCTTACCTTTCCATGGTTCCCACGACAGCTTAATCTCTGCTACATCGAGATGACTGGCTGGACCGCAGCAGAACGCTGCCATCCAGTCTGTCATCCCGCAGACACTGAGAAGCGCAGGCATGCTTGCGCTCCTCACTGTCTCGCTGTGACGGCATCCAGATGAGCCGAGGTCATGTCCAATGAACTCGGCTCACCTCATGCACGTCACTGACAGCGTGGGAAAATTCTCACGCTGAAGTGCTGAGTGCAGGAGAATTCTCCCACGCTATCAGTGATGTGCATGAGGTGAGCTCATGTCCAATGAACTCAGCTCACCTCCTGCACGTCACTGACAGCGTGGGAAAATTCTCCTGCAATCAGCGCTTCAGCGTGAGAATTTTCCCACGCTGTCAGTGACGTGCATGAGGTGAGCCGAGTTCATTGGACATGAACTCGGCTCATCTGGATGTCGTCACAGAGAGACGCTGAGCAGCGCAAGCAAGCCTGCGCTTCTCAGTGTCTGCGGGATGACAGGCTGGATGGCAGCGTTCTGCTGCGGTCCAGCCTGTCATCTCGATGTAGCAGAGCTGAAGCTGTCGTGGGAACCATGGAAAGGTAAGGATGAGGTTGCTTTATTATTTTTCTTTTATTGCAGGAGATCGTTGGCTTCAGCTGGAATGGGCGTGATGGTAAGTATGGTTTAATTTAGAACAATAAAGGATTGTGTCTTTATTTCAATTAAAGGACTTTATTCTGGGTGTTTGTGTTTTTTTTAACTTTGACTATGGGGTTAGTAATGGGGGTGTCTTATAGACGCCTCTCCATTACTAACCTGGGCTTGATGTCAGCTGGCATTATAAGCTGACATCAACCCCAACCCTATTACCCCCTGCCACCGCACCAGGGCAGCGTGGAAGAGCGAGGCTAAGTGCCAGAATTGGCGCATCCTATGAATGCGCCATTTCTGGGGCGGCTGACGGCTGGTGTTTCTAGCCTGGGAGGGGGCCAATATTCATGGCTCCCTTCCTGGGCTATTAATATCAGCCCCCAGCTGTCTGCCTAGCCTTTGCTAGCTATTAAATTAGGGGGGACCCCACGTCATTTTTTTTGGGGGGTCCCCCATTTTAATAGCTAGTAAAGGCTATGTATTCAGCTGGGGGCTGATATTAGTAGCCTGGGAAGCTCCGTGGGTATTACCCCCTTCCCAGGCTTCAAACATCTGCCCCAGCCGTCTGCTTAACCTCCGCTAGAGCCTAAAATTAAGGGGAACCCCACGCCAATTTTTTTTAATAATAAATCCTTTATTTTAATACTAAATGACAAGTACAGTAACCAACACTATCACTGTACTTCATATATATGTGACTGACATGTTTCTATCTATCTAATCTATGTGTGATGCTCTATCTTTCTGTTCTAAATTGTCGGGTACCGCTGCTGAATTGCCGGCCGGCTTTTTTAAAGAGACAGTGCATGAAAACACTATTATTTTTTTAAATAAATCCTTTACACTAAATGACAAGTACAGTAAGCAACACTATCACTGTACTTATTATATATGTGACTGACATGTTTCTATCTATCTAATCTATGTGTGAAGCTCTATTCTTTCTGTTCTAAATTGTCGGGTACAGATGCTGAATTGCCGGCCGGCTTTTTTAAAGAGACGGTGCATGAAAACACTAATATTTTTTTTAATAAATCCTTTACACTAAATGACAAGTGCAGTAACCAACACTGTCACTGTGCTTCTTATATGTGTGACTGACATGTTTCTATCTATCTAATCTATGTGTGATGCTCTATTCCTTCTTGTCTAAATTGTCGGGTACCGGTGTATGCCGCTGATGAATTTGCCGGCCGGCTTTTTTAAAGAGAGTGTCTTCTGAGCAGTTTGTCAGCTTTTGGACACCTTTGCAGGTGTTTTCTATGTGTTTCTATGTGTTTTTGTTTGCCTGCCATTGGTTTTAACGGTGTTCGACGGTGTTCTAAGGTGTTCGACGAACAGTTCGACGAACAGTTCCTCGAACATCCCGGTGTTCGACGAACCGAACCGAACCCGAACACTACGGGGGTGGCTCAACACTAGTCACTATGTGTGGATTCTCTGGTGCCGGTGGCGGGAGCGTGACCACAAGTATGCAATTTCATGCGGTCATGTGCCGACTAGACGTGCATGACCTTGCTCAATGCAAGTGTATTCAGCGAAGCCGAACTCGTCTAGTCGGAATGTGGCCAGAAATATGCAAATCGCATACTTGCGGTCACATGACCATTTACTACAGGTGCCAGAGAATCCTCACAGTGCGCGCTGTGAGGATTCCCAAATCTGCATAGATTGACTACAGACTTGTTCTGCAAGGCCGAGTAACTCCTTTAATGTTCAGTTTTTCACCCTCTGCAGATATAGCAACCTCTGCCTTTTTGGGAAGAATTTCTACAAGATTTTGTCGGTGTCTGTGAAATTTTTTTCCCCTTCATCCAGTAAACCATTTGTGAGGTCAGACCTTCATATTGGGGAGAGGTCCGAGCTCACAATCTCCATTCTGGTTCATGCCAGAGATGTTAGATAAGGCTGAGGTCTGGACTCTGTACGGCCAGTCATGATCTTCCACACCAGACTTTCCAAACTGGAAAAGCATACCATCAAGCTCCCAGAGGTGGCATCGTTTTTGTGCTGATGTACATAGCAGAGGAGGTCTGGACTCTCCAGTTATGGAGTCAGCAGAGCATTGGTGACTTTTCTGCCCTCTGCTCCTCAGCACTCGTTGGTCCCACTCTGTAACGTTACGGGGTCTCCACTTCATGGCTTAGTTACCGCAGTTCCTTCCACCTCTCAATAATATCACTCACAGGTGACAGGGGAAGATTTATTAGGGGAGAAATGTCATGAATGGACATGTTAGTGTCACGCAAGGTGAGGGAAAGACTAAGTGCAACACGAAAGGAAGAGGGGGAGGGAGCCAAAATACTAAGGAAAGCGGGAGTGGAGACCCCTAGGCAGATCTAATATCACCCTGCCTACCCTATTGTCTCTATATAGGTTCCACACCTATTGCTGAGCAGGAACCTAAGCCCTGAATGTCCCTAGAGCTAGGCCCTAGATATGAAGGGGACAGGGTGAGCACTAGTCAAGCCCCACTACAAACTAAAGACAACAAGGTAGACAAAGGAGATACACTTAGATTGAGCAGACACCAAAGAGATAATGCCAACTGTCCTCCAAGGGCACCAGAGAAGATGCTAGCCAACTGTTAGTTCTCCAAGCCTACACAGAGGTACATGGAACTATCACCGGCAACTCTCTTGGGAAACTGAGACTATTTAACTACCCAGCAAGGGTGTGTCAATCAGCAGCAGAAGATGGAGGTCGCTGCTGGATCCTGAAGGAAGAAGGATATAGCTATACTACAGAGATGAGGGAATCAAGAAGGCTTCTGCAATGCCAAGTGCAGTTGACACGCCCCCTGGGCCGTGGGGTACTCGATAGCCGGGCCGGTCGATGCTGGGTCATGTCACAGTGGCGGTGACCCGGTCCGTGACCCAGGGCGGTCAATAAAAGGGGTTTTAAAGAAACGGGAACAGAGTTTTTATATACAATGTTCATGACACCACCTGTGGTATGCAGCTATATTTAGCCGCCACTGCGGTGCAGAACCTCTGGAGCTAATGGTGACGCAGCAGAGTTGGTTCAGCTCTCCACAGGCAGAGCTTAGCTCCAGGGCAGGAAGTGGTGATTTTATAGATGTTGCTGTGCAGTGTAGTGCAGGGGATGGCACAGTTAATAATCAGTCCACAACTTAATGGCGGTTTCTTCTTATCTTTACTTGCGGTGGTTAGGCAGACCGGGGCACGGGTACTAGCTGGTAGTAGAGGTCTGGGCGGCCTGGAAGCAAGTTGGGAATCCACCTCGCCAGGTGAAGTTGGAGGCCTTCCCTTTGCGCTAATCTCTTTGGCCCTGCTGCTTGTAGCTGTGCGGTGGCCCTCATCCCTGAGTAAAACATCTTTGTGCTTACCCGTGTGGCAGGAAGCTTGGGCCTTCCTGGAGTGTCGCTCCCACGTGGCGGTGCAGGACCCTGCGGTGCAGCTGAGCTTCCGGGCGTCTAATGGGGCCAGGAGACCTGCAGTCTCTTGCCCTCCGGTTTCTGCTGCTGGGCCTTCAGTGCCCCACAACCTTGGGCTCCGGTGTCCGGTTCTTCTACGCTCCTCTCTGGGGTAAGCTGCCGTGCAGCTCCACTCCCCAGGTCTTTCCTCGTCGCTGTCCTGTATTCAACTCCTCTCACTATCTCTAACTAACCCCGCCTCCAGATTCCAGTTGCTAAGGGGAGGAGCTCCCCTTGCTGGTCTGGAGCCAGGAAAGTGTTGCATGCTAGTATACCTGACTAGGGGACCCCTGCTTGCTTCCAGGCATGGCATCACCTCTTGTGAGGGAGGCAATGCCACTGTGGCAACCGGACCCCTGGGTTGCCACACAGTGACCTTCTACATCCAGCTCCAGAGCGACTGTCAAACCTGACACACCCGTGACAGTTAGGACCACACTCTTCTGCCATTCTGTTACATCCTTGTCTAAACCTGCTACTACTATCTCTGACTCTCTGACCAGGTGGCACAATTTTTACACTGCAGATTGTTCTGGGAGACAAAGTGGTTGGCTAGTCAAGCCTATTGGCATGGTTGAGACTTTTGGTGCCGGCCAGCCAGTGAGTCTGTGTGTTTCCGCAGATCACCTAATCAGCAGATGTACTTAGCTCCCTGCTGCCAGCTCTGGGTGTGCCATCACACTTTCTAAAGTCCCACTAGTTTTCTGGATGTTGCAAGTTATAAGTATTCACCAACCCTGTTCTGATTTTATGTGATACCCCGCTACCTGACCTAGCTTACTTGATTCCCGTTGGTGGTCCTGGACTGTCTTATCTCTCCATTTGCCTTACAATTCTGCCTTTGGTTCCTAGCTCTGGCCTCAGCTATCTCCTGAGCTTGTCCCTGACTTATGACTTTTTCCTGTAGCTGGCCTCTCTGCTTTTGACCCGATTTGTCAACTCTCCTTTGACAGCTTGCTCCAGCGGCCACTCCGTGGATATAACACAGGGGGACCCTGTTGTAATTCCAGATCCTTGTTTAGGGGTTCAAGGGTTAAGGCCAGGGTTAATCAGGGATCTTGGTAAGTGGGGTCGCTTGAGCAAAGTCTGTCCATTGCTACAAAAAGCATCTCTCACTTTGGAGACCTTATATGACTTTCTATCCACTGACCACCCATTGGTTTTAATGGCCACCATGTAATGTGTCGTGTCTCCTGTTGCGTTACTGCAGGGAAATTGGAATTGAATACTTGTTTTGAAATGTACAGTTCACAATTTGGGTCACAGCAGAAGAATCAAGTATTCAACTAATCATCAGGGGACATTACTATCCAAAAGGGATTGTTTAAGGTGGACAAACCCTGCCACAATGGCAGCTTTTCTAGCGGTCATATATTTTTGAACCAGTCCACACCAATGACGGCTATAGATCTAGGCATGGGGTCAGTACAGAAGACATTAGGGCAGACAGTTTTCTCAGTAGTATATATATTATGTCACCCGCAAAGGTTGTAACTAGTGATGAGCGCAAGTGCTCGTTACTGGAGTTTGCCCAGGGTGCTCGGGTATGCTCCGAGTATCGCGGGTGCTTGAGTGACATGTTCGAGTCCCAACGGGCGCATGTTTCATGGCTGTTACACAGCCACAAAACATGCGAGTTTGCCTGACACACACGAGCAGTCTCCGGATGTTTTGTGGTTGTGTAACAGCGGTTAAACATGTGACCACGAGGACTTGAACATGTCACTCGAGCATCCGCAATATTCGGAGCCTACCCGAGCACCCTGGGCAAACTCCAGTAACGAGCAATTGTGCTCATCACTAGTTGTAAATGATAAGTCTCTGCTGTCAACAGCGTGGTCATACAATGGCTTTTATTGAACTCTGACCTCCGTCCATCTGTGTTAGAAATGGCTCATTAAAAAATCCCATTGATTGCACTAAAACAACTATTTAAACAGGTACATTATCGATTTCACAATTTCTGTGAGGACCTTGCTTCCCCCCTCACAAAAGAATAATTCATCAAAGAAATTCTAGATTCTTACCAGTTACCCTCAAGAGAGATAAATAAATAGATAGATAATAGATAGATAGATAATAGATAGATAATAGATAGATAGATAATAGATAGACAGATAGATAGATAATAGATAGATAGATAGATGATAGATAGATAGATAATAGATAGATAGATAGATAATAGATAGATAGATAATAGATAGATAATAGATAGATAGATAATAGATAGACAGATAGATAGATAATAGATAGATAGATGATAGATATATAGATAGATAGATAGATAGATAGATAGATAATAGATAGATAGATAATAGATAATAGATAGATAGATAGATGATAGATAATAGATAGATAATAGATAGGTGATAGATAGATAGATAGATAGATAATAGATAGATAATAGATAGATAATAGATAGATAGATAGATGATAAATAATAGATAGGTGATAGATAGATAGATAGATAATAGATAGATAGATAATAGATAGATAATAGATAGATAATAGATAGATAGATGATAGATAATAGATAGATAATAGATAGGTGATTGATAGATAGATAGATAATAGATAGATAGATAATAGATAGATAGATAGATAGATAATAGGTAGATAGATGATAGATAGATAGATAATAGATAGATAGATAATAGATAGATAATAGATAGATAATAGATAGATAATAGATAGATAGATAAATAGGTAATAGATAATTAGATAGATAATAGATAGATACAGTATATAGATAGATAATAGATAGATAATAGATAGATAGATAGGTAGATAATAGATAGATAGATAGATAATAGATAGATAATAGATAGATAGATAGATGATAGATAATAGATAGATAATAGATAGGTGATAGATAGATAGATAATAGATAGATAGATAATAGGTAGATAGATAGATAATAGATAGATAGATAATAGATAGATAGATAGATAGATAATAGATAGATACAGTATATAGATAGATAATAGATAGATAAATAGGTAATAGATAATTATATACAGTACAGACCAAAAGTTTGGACACACCTTCTCATTTAAAGATTTTTCTGTATTTTCATGACTTTGAAAATTGTACATTCACACTGAAGGCATCAAAACTATGAATTAACACATGTGGAATTATATACTTAACAAAAAAGTGTGAAACAACTGATAATATGTCTTATATTCTAGGTTCCTCAAAGTAGCCACCTTTTGCTTTGATGACTGCTTTGCACACTCTTGGCATTCTCTTGATGAGCTACAAGAGGTAGTCACCGGAAATGGTTTTCACTTCACAGGTGTGCCCTGTCAGGTTTAATAAGTGGGGTTTCTTGCCTTATAAATGGGGTTGGGACCATCAGTTGTGTTGTGCAGAAGTCTGGTGGATACACAGCTGATAGTCCTACTGAATAGACTGTTAGAATTTGTATTATGGCAAGAAAAAAGCAGCTAAGTAAAGAAAAATGAGTAGCCATCATTACTTTAAGAAATGAAGGTCAGTCAGTGTGAAAAATTGGGCAAACTTTGAAAGTGTCCCCAAGTGGAATTGCAAAAGCCATCAATCGCTACAAAGAAACTGGCTCACATGAGGACCGCCCCAGGAAAGGAAGACCAAGAGTCACCTCTGCTTCTGAGGATAAGTTTATCCGAGTCACCAGCCTCAGAAATCGCAGGTTAACAGCAGCTCAGATTAGAGACCAGGTCAATGCCACACAGAGTTCTAGCAGCAGACACATCTCTTCAACTGTTAAGAGGAGACTTTGTGCAGCAGGCCTTCATGGTAAAATAGCTGCTAGGAAACCACTGCTAAGGACAGGCAACAAGCAGAAGAGACTTGTTTGGGCTAAAGAACACAAGGAATGGACATTAGACCAGTGGAAATCTGTGCTTTGGTCTGATGAGTCCAAATTTTGAGATCTTTGGTTCCAACCACCGTGTCTTTGTGCGACGCAGAAAAGGTGAACGGATGGACTCTACATGCCTGGATCCCACCGTGAAGCATGGAGGAGGAGGTGTGGTGGTGTGGGGGTGCTTTGCTGGTGACACTGTTGTGGATTTATTCAAAACTGAAGGCATACTGAACCAGCATGGCTACCACAGCATCTTGCAGCGGCATGCTATTCCATCCGGTTTGCGTTTAATTGGACCATCATTTATTTTTCAACAGGACAATGACCCCAAACACACCTCCAGACTGTGTAAGGGCTATTTGACCAAGAAGGAGAGTGATGGGGTGCTACGCCAGATGACCTGGCCTCCACAGTCACCAGACCTGAACCCAATCGAGATGGTTTGGGGTGAGCTGGACCGCAGAGTGAAGGCAAAAGGGCCAAGAAGTGCTAAGCATCTCTGGGAACTCCTTCAAGATTGTTGGAAGACCATTTCCAGTGACTACCTCTTGTAGCTCATCAAGAGAATGCCAAGAGTGTGCATAGCAGTCATCAAAGCAAAAGGTGGCTACTTTGAAGAACCTAGAATATAAGACATATTTTCAGTTGTTTCTCACTTTTTTGTTAAGTATATAATTCCACATGTGTTAATTCATAGTTTTGATGCCTTCAGTGTGAATGTACAATTTTCAAGGCCATGAAAATATAGAAAAATCTTTAAATGAGAAGGTGTGTCCAAACTTTTGGTCTGTACTGTAGTTAATAGATAGCTAATAGATGGATAGATAGATAGATAGATAGATAATAGATAGATATATAGATAATAGATAGATAGATGATAGATAGATGATAGATAGATAGATAGATAGATAGATAATAGATAGATAGATAATAGATAGATACATAGATAATAGATAGTTAGATAATAGATAGATAGATAAATAGGTAATAGATAATTAGATAGATAATAGATAGATACAGTATATAGATAGATAATAGATAGATAATAGATAGATAAATAAATAGGTAATAGATAATTAGATAGATAATAGATAGATAATAGATAGATAGATAATAGATATATGATAGACAGATAAAAATATAGATGATAGATATACAGGGTGGGCCATTTATATGGATACACCTAAATTAAATGGGAATGGTTGGTGATATCAACTTCCTGTTTGTGGCACATTAGTATATGGGAGGGGGAAAACTTTTCCAGATGGGTGATGACCATGGCGGCCATTTTGAAGTCGGCCACTTTGGATCCAATGGGAAGAGGGTCATGTGACACATCACACTTATTGAGAATTTCATAAGAAAAACAATGGTGTGCTTGGTTTTAACGTAACTTTATTCTTTCATGAGTTTTTTACAAGTTTATGACCACTTATAAAATGTGTTCAAAGTGCTGCCCATTGTGTTGGATTGTCAATGCAACCCTCTTCTCCCGCTCTTGACACATTGATAGCAACACCGCAGAAGAAATGCTAGCACAGGCTTCCAGTATCCGTTGTTTCAGATGCTGCACATCTCGTATCTTCACAGCATAGATAATTGCCTTCAGATGACCCCAAAGATAAAAGTATAAGGGGGTCAGATCGGGAGACCTTGGTGGCCATTCAACTGGCCCACGACGACCAATCCACTTTTCAGGAAACTGTTCATGTAGGAATGCTCGGACCTGACACCCATAATGTGGTGGTGCACCATTTTGTTGGAAAAACTCAGGGAACGTGCCATCTTCAGGGCATAAAGAGGGCAACACATCATCATGTAGCAATTTCAGATATCCAGTGGCATTGAGGTTTCCATTGATGAAAAATGGCCCCACTATCTTTGTACCCCATATACCACACCATACCATCAAGATACGAGAGGTGCAGCATCTCAAACAACGGATACGGGAAGCCTGTGCTAGCATTTCTTCTGCGGTGTTGCTATCAGTTTGTCAAGAGTAGGAGAAGAGGGTTGCATTGACAATCCAACACAATGGGCAGCACTTTGAACACATTTTATAAGTGGTCATAAGCTTGTAAAAAACTCATGAAAGAATAAAGTTACGTTAAAACCAAGCACACCGTTGTTTTTCTTATGAAATTCTCAATGAGTTTGATGTGTCACATGACCCTCTTCATATTGAAAAAAAATAAAGTTGGATCAAAAATGGCCGACTTCAAAATGGCCGCCATGGTCACCACCCATCTGGAAAAGTTTTCCCCCTCCCTTATACTAATGTGCCACAAACAGGAAGTTGATATCACAAACCATTCCCATTTAATTTAGGTGTATCCATATAAATGGCCCACCCTGTATCGGATAGTTAGATAATTGATAGATAGATAATAGAAGATGGATAGATAGCTATTTTTTTAGATAGATAATTATGATAGATATTTATATTTCTACATACTTACAAAGTCCAGTTTCATTCTTCATGCACCCTATACAATGTTTTCAGGATTGGTCAAGTGGGCGTTGATTTCTCTGGACTAGTCTAGCCCCCCAATATGTAGACATGCCCCTCTGTACACTCCCTAGCTTCTTCCGTTCTCTGCGTATACCCAATAAGGCAGAATGCCGTGCACATGCATTAGATTTGCAAGGAGCTGATGGTGCCGACGCTCTTGCAAATTTTGTAAACTGCACCCAAAAAGGTGTGCTTAGTGCTTACATGATGGGAGGCCGGACTAACTTGAGGGAAAAACAACGGACTAATCCTTAGACATTTGCATAACTCAAAAACATAGAATAACACTTAATTTTGAAAGTATATGGAGAGAGCAAAGCCACAAGAAGGGGGTTGCTAAAATGCAGAAATAGCATGGAGTAGTGACGTGGTGGCGGTTTAGGGGGCTAGGGTAGCTGACAGGTTCCCTTACCTTGAAGGCGGTCAGATTCATAGTTGTGAACAGCACCCATTTAGTCAGTACAATTGTTTGCTCCAAATGTGAAAAAATGGAAGCGGTGCATGCGAACTCCGGTCAAGATTGGGTATTTTTTGGAGACTCCTAGGCTCGAGGGGCTAGTGCTTAGTGTTGGTTAGTATAATATTGGTATGCAAACTTCTTGTATTGTCTGTATAGACAGTGTAGCAGGGATTGTGTGCTTTATGACAGCTGGAAGATGAATGTGAGTCAATCAGGCTTGGACTGGCCAACAGGAGAACAGGAGAATCCTCTGGTGGGCCACCAGTACTTGGCACAATATTCTTGATTCACTATGTAGAGACAAAGGCAGCATCTTCTTCATCTAGCAATCTACCCAGTTCATTGTTATATACATTTGTGATTGAGGATGATGTCACATTTCCATGTGGCTGAAAAGTGGGGTCCTGGAGTTGGTTACTGGTCGGTCCTTGGCAGCCCAGTCTGACACTGAGCCAATGTACAGTTTCCAGAAAGTGATGGAACTCAGCGCCTCCCCCCAAAGATGGGGAGTGAGAGGGAAACTGCATACTCAACCAGATCTGTGTATATAGTGTACAGTGTCACTATTCTGCCTTACCTAGGCTTCCAGCTGTACAATAAAGCTGTCATTAACTTGACCACCCTCTAATGATGACTCTGCTCACTCTGTCACAGTCTGTACGGCAAAGCTGAGAACCGATTGTAACAGGAACTCTGGAGAAATTGCGGTGCCCAAGCTTTCGTTTATAAATATGAGAAAAAAATAAATAAATAAAATAAAAAAACAATTATAAAATACGTTTAAAATGTATATATTTTGTGAAATCTCTCTTTACTATAGTGAATGTTGTTTTAAACAATGAACTATTGTTGTTTTTTCTCCTTTTCTCCCCGTATTTGGAAGGTGCTCGCTCTTTACCTTCTATCTAGACCTTTGAGGCATGAAAAATGATTTATAAGACGCCATGAGCTTTTTCTCTCTCTCTCGGGCTCCGGTGTTTAGAGGTGTTTTGCATCACAAACTCTTTGTTATTTGTCACATGAAGGGAAAGCTGTGCGCCCTTCTAAGCCCCTCACTTCAAGGTGACATAAACTCTTCTTAATGTCACTTCAGGCTTTAACCACAAAGTGCATAGGCTTTAACGATATGCAAATCGTATGCAAATCAGCATCTCCCAACCCAAATATTTGTATTTCTGGACAGACACATAGGACTTTGCTTGTTTTATTTATTTGCCTTTGCGTTATCCCCCCATCACCTACATCTACATGGTACAGTTACTACACAGATGTTCAGCGAGCCAGCTCTGACTTTAAGAGTTTAGGTCGCCCATAAATTACCTGCCGTAATTGATGTGCAAATTAATTTGTTTGCTCTCGGAATATTTTCATCTCATTACTTCTGGAAATCACCCAATGAATCACAGGAAGGGATGTGTGGGGGATTTTAAAGCGTGCCAATCAAATCTTCTTAATCTTCCTAAATTGGAAAGCTGTTAAATTATCTGCAGACACTAAACGCTTTTCTTGATTATTACCGGTTTTCTCGATTTCCTACAATTCTATAAAATATGGCATTACCCAAAGTGAGAGTGAACCCCTGTGCTGTTCATCCTGAGCTTCTTATTAGTTTTACCTACCGGATCCCTGGTGCTCCTCCCTAATGCTGCCGGTGTTCCGGCTCTCCTGTTTTCTCCTCTAGAGGGGGAATCATGTTTCCATTGCATCCGTTTCCGCTATCTCTCTGATGGATTTCTTCTTTTTTTCAGTTTAATGATGATTTTTTTCTCTTCAATTTAGTGTTTCTTTGACCGCATGTTGTGGGTTCACAGCAACAGTTTAAAAATGCAAATGCCACACCTGGAATCAGCACCAGATATTTTACCGGCTTAATTGATGATGGATTAACGAGGGAAATGCCCATGCAGCCAATTAAAAAGCTTTTTAAATAATTGTCCAATTACTTTTGGTCTCTTGAAAAAGACGCAGCTACATATTAAAGGGGTTTTCCACTACTAGGACAACCTCTTCTTGAACTAAATGTTTGGCCCCAGTAAAATAAAAAACCTATCCGGTTCAAGAAGGGGTTGTCCTGGTAGTGGACAACCTCTTTAAAGAGCTGTAATTCCTAAACCCTTACTCCAATTAGGATGTGACTACCCTGAAATTAAAGCTGAGAGTCGGCACTTTAAGCCCTTATTGATTATATAACTGTATCTGGAATACGTTTCGGTAAACAGGTAAAATGACAAAACTTGTGTCACTGTCCAAATATTTCTGGAACTACCTGTATATCAGAAGGTGGCACTTCAAACAGCAAGATGTGTGCAGTTTTTCTGCAGAGCCCCCACAGGTGAAATATGGTATTGCATATGCCGGATCCTCCACAATCGGTGATGCTTTCTTGTTAATAGATTAGGGTTCTGAATGTGATACCTCTCTCTAATTTGGCAATCTCTGTAACAGATTGTTTTTCTAATCCAGGCACCTCCTTAAAGATGATCCGTCTCTAGTTTTCACATTACAAACTGCATAAATTATTAAATAGATCTCTTAGGCCAGATGAGGCCGGTGTACCTAACTATGAAAATCCATGTTACAATGGCTGTATAATACTACTAATAAAATACTCATTTCAATATTAGACAGGGCAACCTTGAAACAGGATTCATTCTGACACGAATTGTCACAGATAATAAACCGACCTCATCAGGTCTGAGATTTTTTAAAAAGTGACAGATCCACTTTCAGTAACAGTACCTTAGTTACTTTAGTACATATTCAGCAGTTTGCTATTTGGAAGTTGTCAGAGGGTTAAAAAAATCTTCAAGCCGCTTCCAATTTTTTTTCAACCGCCCTCTCAACGGGAATGCTTGTTTTGGAGGAAAACAGTAGCAAAATGCTCAGTTTCACCGCGGCTAATTAGTATGCTGCCAATTTTCTGCGAAGGAAGAAAACTTTTTATCTGGGAAACTGCCGAGGGAGCTTCACTATTGGTACACGGTGCGTTATCGTGTTCGGGGAGTTCTGCCGTTTCGAATTATCAGCCGAAAGACAAAAGACAAGAAAAATAAACATATCTTACAATTATAAAGAAGAGATGGCGCCGTCTGGTGCGACGGCTTATTTTACTGCAGCACATGTTTTCTTAGGAAAAGCGTTTCATATTTTAACAGTGTATTTGACAGCTTTGATTTTTTTTGTTTTTGTTTTTTTACATGGTGGGGGATTTCGGGACCACTACAAGAGGATAGGTAAGTATAAATTGTTTTTTTAGTTTTTTGCCATACGTATTCTATTTTTTTTTTTTTTACTTTTTTAAAGTGTTCAACAATCAATGTTGCTTTTGGCTTAAAGGGGTTGTCCACTACTAGGATAACCTCTCCTTGATCTAAATGTCTGGCCCTGATAAAATAATGAAGCTTATACTCACCTCATGTTCTGGTGCTGTTCCTGCAGTGTCTGCACTCGCAGTACCGGGACTCAGTGGTGTCGGCACTCGCGGTACCGGGACTCTCATGTGGTTGTTGCGATACGTGAGTCTGGCGCCCAATCAGCGCTGGCGTCACTATCTCCGCCTTCGAACAAATTGAACATGAAGAGGAAGTCAGAAATCAGCTGCAGCCCGGACTTCTTCTTTATGGTCAATTCATACGAAGGTTGGAGACAGTGACAGCGGCACTGATTGGGTGCCAGGCTCATGTGTCACAACAACCGCATGGGAACCTCAGGACCGCGAGTGTCAACACTGCTGGAACGTTGCCGGCACGGGAGGTGAGTCTAAGCTTTTTTATTTTATCGGGGCCAAACAGATCAAGAAGGCGTTTTTTTTAGTAGTGGACAACCCATTTAAGAGTCCAATGTCCCACCAGGGAAGGTCACCAGCTCCATCCTCGACCACACTCAATAAGTCAGGAGGTCCTACTTTTGAGCAGTAAGTGGAGTAGGCCGTTGAGCCTCCAGTTAATGTTGTTTAACCACTTAAATGCCACGGTCAATCTCTGACTGTGGCATTTAAACGGTGTGTTTTGGGGAAGGGGTCTTTTCCAGTGATTATTATCCGTTCCCCTGCAAAGCATTCACTGGGTGATGATGGATTGTCTTGGCAGGCCCCCCGTTACCACCATCTTTGTGCTCCTTTGAAGCCCAGGTTGTGGCTGGGCTTCATAGGAGATCTTTAATGTTACTACATATTGCAATACTGACCAAGCAATTGCAGGTTCAAGTCCCCTATGGGGACTAAAGAAATATAAAATGTATAAAAAAAAGTTTTTAAAAATATAACAAAACAAAATAAAAAATAAATAAAAATAAAAAAAAAATTGTATATATATATATATATATATATATATATATATCTATAATATAAAATGCGTGACGCGCAGTCTGGCTCCAAACAGAAGACCGCATCCAGCTGTTACAGGTAAGAGGAGTGTATGGCGCCGGAGATTGCGGTATGCGTAGACACTGAACGCATACCGCAATCTCTGGCTCCATACTTACATACTTACCTGACCGGGAGGAGCGTTGCCGCGGCGCCTCTCTCTTCGCCGGAGACCGAGGCAGGAGTGAGGCGTCTGATCGGCGCGTGCGCATAGCGCTATCCAGCGCCATTTTACTGAAGACACATTTGCAGTGTGTCTTCAGCAAAATGGCGCCGGACAGCGCGGTGCTGCGGTACCGCACTCCTCCCCCAGCCTCCGGCAGAACAGGACACAGAAGCGCTGGAGCACAGAGAAGAAAGGTGAGTATAGGTGTTTATTTTTTTGTATGTGTGTACAGCGTGAAAGGGATGAGGGGGCCACAAATACCAGGATTGCGGGGTGAGGGGACCATGCATACCAGGATTGTGGGGTGAGGGGGCCACACATACCAGGATTGTGGGGTGAGGGGACCACGCATACCAGGATTGGGGGGTAAGGGGACCACAAATACCAGGATTGTGGGGTGAGGGGATCATACATACCAGGATTGGGTGGTGAAGGGACCATGCATACCAGGATTGGGGGTTGAGGGGACCATGCATACCTGGATTGGGGGGTGAGGGGACCATGCATACCAGGATTGTGGGGTGAGGGGATCATGCATACCAGGATTGGGGGGGGGTGTGGGGACCATGCATATCAGGATTGGGGATGAGGGAGCCATGCATACGTGGATTGGTGATGAGGGGTGCCATGCATATCAGGATTGGGGATGAGGGGTGCCATGCATACCAGGATTGGGGATGAGGGAGCCATGCATACCAGGATTGGTGATGAGGGGTGCCATGCATATCAGGATTGGGGATGAGGGGTGCCATGCATATCAGGATTGGGGATGAGGGAGCCATGCATACCAGGATTGGGGATGAGGGGTGCCATGCATTCCAGGATTGGGGATGAGGAGTGCCTTGCATACTGGGATTGGGGATAAGGGGTGCCATGCATACCGAGATTAGGGATGAGGGGTGCCATGCATACCAGGATTGGGGATGAGGGGTGCCATGCATACTGGGATTAGGGATGAAGGGTGCCATGCATACCGGGATTGGGGGGTGAGGGGACCATGCATACCAGGATTGTGGGGTGAGGGGGCCACACATACCAGGATTGTGGGGTGAGGGGACCACGCATACCAGGATTGGGGGGTAAGGGGACCACAAATACCAGGATTGTGGGGTGAGGGGATCATACATACCAGGATTGGGTGGTGAAGGGACCATGCATACCAGGATTGGGGGTTGAGGGGACCATGCATACCTGGATTGGGGGGTGAGGGGACCATGCATACCAGGATTGTGGGGTGAGGGGATCATGCATACCAGGATTGGGGGGGGTGTGGGGACCATGCATATCAGGATTGGGGATGAGGGAGCCATGCATACGTGGATTGGTGATGAGGGGTGCCATGCATATCAGGATTGGGGATGAGGGGTGCCATGCATACCAGGATTGGGGATGAGGGAGCCATGCATACCAGGATTGGTGATGAGGGGTGCCATGCATATCAGGATTGGGGATGAGGGGTGCCATGCATATCAGGATTGGGGATGAGGGGCCCATGCATACCAGGATTGGGGATGAGGGGTGCCATGCATTCCAGGATTGGGGATGAGGAGTGCCTTGCATACTGGGATTGGGGATAAGGGGTGCCATGCATACCGAGATTAGGGATGAGGGGTGCCATGCATACCAGGATTGGGGATGAGGGGTGCCATGCATACTGGGATTGGGGATGAAGGGTGCCATGCATACCGGGATTGGGGGGTGAGGGGACCATGCATACCAGGATTGTGGGGTGACGGGATCATGCATACCAGGATTGGTGGGGTGTGGGGAACATGCATACCAGGATTGGGGGGTGAGGGGACCGTGCATTTCAGGATTTTGCGGTGAGGTGATCATGCATACCAGGATTGGGGGATGAGGGGTACCACACATACCATTATTGGGTGATGAGGGGACCATGCATACCAGGATTGGGGGTTGAGGGGTGCCATGCATACCAGAATAGGGATGAGGGGTACCATGCATACCAGAATAGGGATGAGTGTACCATACATACCAGGATAGGAATGCGGGGTACTATGCATACCAGGATGAGGGATGGGGTGCCATGCATACCAGGATGAGGGATTGGGTGCCATGCATTCCAGGATGAGCGGTACCATACATACTAGAATAGGGATGAGGGGTACCATACATACCAGGATAGGGATGAGGGGTACCATATATACCAGGATAGGGATGAGGGGTACCATGTATACCAGGATTGGGGATGAGGGGTACCATGTATACCAGGATTGGGGATGAGGGGCCCATGCATACCAGGATAGGGATGAGGAGTGCCATGCATACCAGAATAGGGATGAGGGGTACCATACATACCAGGAAAGGAATGCGGGGTACCATGCATACCAGGATGAGGGATGGGGTGCCATGCATACCAGGATGAGGGATTGGGTGCCATGCATTCCAGGATGAGGGGTACCATACATACTATAATAGGGATGAGGGGTACCATACATTCCAGGAGAGGGATGAGGGGTACCATGTATACCAGGATTTGGGATGAGGGGTACCATGTATTCCAGGATTGGGGATGAGGGGCCCATGCATATGAGGATAGGGATGAGGAATGCCATGCATACCAGGATGGGGGTGAGGGAGCCAAGCATACTAGGATTGGGGATGAGGGGTACCACACATACCATTATTGGGTGATGAGGGGACCATGCATACCAGGATTGGGGGGTGAGGGGTGCCATGCATATCAGGATTGGGGATGAGGGAGCCATGCATACCAGGATTGGGGATGAGGGAGCCATGCATACCAGGATTGGGGATGAGGGGCCATCCATACCAGGATTGGGGATGATGGAGCCATGCATACCAGGATTGGGGATGAGGGGTGCCATGCATACCAGGATTGGGGATGAGGGGTGCCATGCATACCAGGATTGGGGATGAGGGGTGCCATACATACCAGGATTGGGGATGAGGGAGCCATGCATACCAGGATTGGTGATGAGGGGTGTCATGCATATCAGGATTGGGGATGAGGGGTGCCATGCATATCAGGATTGGGGATGAGGGGTGCCATGCATATCAGGATTGGGGGTGAGGGAGCTATGCATACCAGGATTGGGGATGAGGGGTGCCATGTATACCAGGATTGGGGATGAGGAGTGCCATGCATATCAGGATTGGGGATGAGGGAGCCATGCATACCAGGATTGGGGATGAGGGGTGCCATGCATACTGGGATTGGGGATGAAGGGTGCCATGCATACCGGGATTGGGGGGTGAGGGGACCATGCATACCAGGATTGTGGGGTGAGGGGATCATGCATACCAGGATTGGTGGGGTGTGGGGAACATGCATACCAGGATTGGGGGGTGAGGGGACCGTGCATTCCAGGATTGTGCGGTGAGGGGATCATGCATACCAGGATTGGGGGATGAGGGGTACCACACATACCATTATTGGGTGATGAGGGGACCATGCATACCAGGATTGGGGGTTGAGGGCTGCCATGCATACCAGAATAGGGATGAGGGGTACCATGCATACCAGAATAGGGATGAGTGTACCATACATACCAGGATAGGAATGCGGGGTACTATGCATACCAGGATGAGGGATGGGGTGCCATGCATACCAGGATGAGGGATTGGGTGCCATGCATTCCAGGATGAGGGGTACCATACATACTAGAATAGGGATGAGGGGTACTATACATACCAGGATAGGGATGAGGGGTACCATACATACCAGGATAGGGATGAGGGGTACCATGTATACCAGGATTAGGGATGAGGGGTACCATGTATACCAGGATTGGGGATGAGGGGCCCATGCATACCAGGATAGGGATGAGGAGTGCCATGCATACCAGAATAGGGATGAGGGGTACCATACATACCAGGAAAGGAATGCGGGGTACCATGCATACCAGGATGAGGGATGGGGTGCCATGCATACCAGGATGAGGGATTGGGTGCCATGCATTCCAGGATGAGGGGTACCATACATACTATAATAGGGATGAGGGGTACCATACATTCCAGGAGAGGGATGAGGGGTACCATGTATACCAGGATTTGGGATGAGGGGTACCATGTATTCCAGGATTGGGGATGAGGGGCCCATGCATATCAGGATAGGGATGAGGAGTGCCATGCATACCAGGATGGGGGTGAGGGAGCCAAGCATACTAGGATTGGGGATGAGGGGTACCACACATACCATTATTGGGTGATGAGGGGACCATGCATACCAGGATTGGGGGGTGAGGGGTGCCATGCATATCAGGATTGGGGATGAGGGAGCCATGCATACCAGGATTGGGGATGAGGGAGCCATGCATACCAGGATTGGGGATGAGGGGCCATCCATACCAGGATTGGGGATGATGGAGCCATGCATACCAGGATTGGGGATGAGGGGTGCCATGCATACCAGGATTGGGGATGAGGGGTGCCATGCATACCAGGATTGGGGATGAGGGGTGCCATGCATACCAGGATTGGGGATGAGGGAGCCATGCATACCAGGATTGGTGATGAGGGGTGTCATGCATATCAGGATTGGGGATGAGGAGTGCCATGCATATCAGGATTGGGGATGAGGGGTGCCATGCATATCAGGATTGGGGGTGAGGGAGCTATGCATACCAGGATTGGGGATGAGGGGTGCCATGTATACCAGGATTGGGGATGAGGAGTGCCATGCATATCAGGATTGGGGATGAGGGAGCCATGCATACCAGGATTGGGGATGAGGGGCCATCCATACCAGGATTGGGGATGAGGGTGCCATGCATACCAGGATTGGGAATGAGGGGTGCCATGCATACCAGGATTGGGGATCAGGGGTGCCATGCATACCAGGATTGGGGATGAGGGGTGCCATGCATACCAGGATTGGGGATGAGGGAGCCATGCATACCAGGATTGGGGATGAGGGGTGCCATGCATACCAGGATTGGGGATGAGGGGTGCCATGCATACCAGGATTGGGGATGAGGGAGCCATGCATACCAGGATTGGTGATGAGGGGTGCCATGCATATCAGGATTGGGGATGAGGGGTGCCATGCATATCTGGATTGGGGATGAGGGGTGCCATGCATATCAGGATTGGGGATGAGGGAGCTATGCATTCCAGGATTGGGGATGAGGGGTGCCATGTATACCAGGATTGGAGATGAGGAGTGCCATGCATATCAGGATTGGGGATGAGGGAGCCATGCATACCAGGATTGGGGATGAGGGGCCATCCATACCAGGATTGGGGATGAGGGAGCCATGCATACCAGGATTGGGGATGAGGGGTGCCATGCATACCAGGATTGGGGATGAGGGGTGCCATGCATACCAGGATTGGGGATGAGGGGTGCCGTGCATACCAGGATTGGGGATGAGGGAGCCATGCATACCAGGATTGGGGATGTGGGGTGCCATGCATTCCAGGATTGGGGATGAGGAGTGCCATGCATACCGGGATTGGGGATAAGGGGTGCCATGTATCCCGGGATTAGGGATGAGGGATGCCATGCATACCGGGATTGGGGATGAGGGGTGCCATGCATTCTGGGATTGGGGATGAGGGGTGCCATGCATACCGGGATTGGGGATGAGGGGTGCCATGCATACCGGGATGAGGGATACCATGCATACCAGGATTGGGGATGAGGAGTGCCACGCATACCAGGATTGGGGGTGAGAGGTGCCATGCCTTCCAGGATTGGGGTTGAGGGGTGCCATGCATACCAGGATTGGGGGTGAGGGGTGCCATGCATACCAGGATTGTGTGTGAGGGGTGCCATGCATACCAGGATTGGGGGTGAGGGGTGCCATGCATACCAGGATTCTGGATGAGAGGTGCCATGCATACTAGGATTGGAGGTGAGGGGTGCCATGCATACCAGGATAGGGATGAGGGGTGACATGCATACCAGGATGGGGATGAGGGGTGCCATGCATACCAGGATAGGATGGTGGGGACAGGAGGGGGGCAGCACATACCAGCATGGAAGACCATATACCAATAAAAATGCTTGCCACCCGGGTGTAGAACGGGTTCAATAGCTAATATATATATATATATATATATATATATATATATATATATATATATATATATATATATATATACACTGCTCAAAAAAATAAAGGGAACACTCAAATAACACATCATAGATCTGAATGAATGAAATATTCTCATTGAATACTTTGTTCTGTACAAAGTTGAATGTGCTGACAACAAAATCACACAAAAATCATCAATGGATATCAAATTTATTAACCAATGGAGGTCTGGATTTGGAGTCACCCCCAAAATTAAAGTGGAAAAACACACTACAGGCTGATCAAACTTTGATGTAATGTCCTTAAAACAAGTCAAAATGAGGCTCATTATTGTGTTTGGCCTCCACGTGCCTGTATGACCTCCCTACAATGCCTGGGCATGCTCCTGATGAGGTTGCGGATGGTCTCCTGTGGGATCTCCTCCCAGACCTGGACTAAAGCATCCGCCAACTCCTGGACAGTCTGCGGTGCAACGTGACATTGGTGGATGGAGTGAGACATGATGTCCCAGATGTGCTCAATCGGATTCAGGTCTGGGGAACGGGCGGGCCAGTCCATAGCTTCAATGCCTTCATCTTGCAGGAACTGCTGACACACTCCAGCCACATGAGGTCTGGCATTGTCCTGCATTATGAGGAACTCAGGGCCAACCGCACCAGCATATGGTCTCACAAGGGGTCTGAGGATCTCATCTCGGTACCTAATGGCAGTCAGGTTACCTCTGGCGAGCACATGGAGGGCTGTGTCGCCCTCCAAAGAAATGCCACCCCACACCATTACTGACCCACTGCCAAACCGGTCATGCTGAAGGATGTTGCAGGCAGCAGATCGCTCTCCATGGCGTCTCCAGACTCTGTCACGTCTGCTACATGTGCTCAGTGTGAACCTACTTTCATCTGTGAAGAGCACAGGGCGCCAGTGGCGACTTTGCCAATCCTGGTGTTCTGTGGCAAATGCCAAGCGTCCTGCACGGTGTTGGGCTGTGAGCACAACCCCCCATCTGTGGACGTCGGGCCCTCATACCACCCTCATGGAGTCAGTTTCTAACAGTTTGTGCAAACACATGCACATTTGTGGCCTGCTGGAGGTCATTTTGCAGGGCTCTGGCAGTGCTCCTCCTGTTCCTCCTTGCACAAAGGCGGAGGTAGCAGTCCTGCTGTTGGGTTGTTGCCCTCCTACAGCCCACTCCACGTCTCCTGGTGTACTGTCCTGTCTCCTGGTAGCGCCTCCAGCCTCTGGACACTACACTGACAGACACAGCAAACCTTCTTGTCACAGCTCGCATTGATGTGCCATCCTGGATGAGCTGCACTACCTGAGCAACTTCTGTGGGTTGTAGAGTCCGTCTCATGCTATCACGAGTGTGAAAGCACAACCAACATTCAAAAGTGACCAAAACATCAGCCAGAAAGCATTGGTACTGAGATGTGGTCTGTGGTCCCCACCTGCTGAACCACTCCTTTATTGAGGGGGTCTTGATAATTGCCAATAATTTCCATCTATTGTCTATTCCTTTTGCACAACAGTATGTGAAATTGATTGTCAAACAGTGTTGCTTCCTAAGTGGACAGTTTGATTTCACAGAAGTTTGATTTACTTGGAGTTATATTCTGTTGTTTAAGTGTTCCCTTTATTTTTTTGAGCAGTTTATATATATATATATATATATATATATATATATAATTTATATATAACTCAAAATAAACTCGAAAGTTTAAATCATCCCCTTTTTCCCAATACAAAAATAAAAAAATGGAAAAAAAATTAAGTATAATTCATATTATCATGTCAGCAAGAATCTAAGCTATCAAAATTAGAGATGAATGAACCGATTTGCTTAACCCTGGTCCCACAACTACGTCAGTATTCTGTAACTGCCAGACGAGAGCTCTGAGAAACGTCTTCTGCTTGCCGACAACCCTGCCACTTCTTCTTCCTTTTTCATTCTGGTTAAAATCAATGATGGCATTCAGAACTTTAACTTGTCACTCCTTAAAAAAAACAACAACTCTGATATGACTATGTTGTATGGAAAAAAATGTAAAAAAAAAAAAAAGTACTTGGAAGAAGGGGAAGAAAAAGCGAAACGTGCAAAAATGAAAATTTGGACGTAGCAGGAAGGGGTTAACATAGTGCAACTTGGCCTGAAATGCGTGTAAATACAAAGTATTTGTGCCTGATGTGCGTGCATTCTCCGCAGACCAATATTAAAGATAGTTAATAATTACACATGGTAAAAAAAAAAGCAAGAAAATACCAAAGTCTTTAAAAATAATTGTGGAAATCTTCAAGGCTCTCACATAGTTAGACACGTACGTTGCCCATTATCGTCAGACATTCCTTCTGTCTTCTACATTTTACCTTCACTCTTCACTTCAATCTAAGGTAGATGCTGAAATATTAATACCAAGTCATGTATAATGTATCGCGTAACGCAGGTGCCTATTTTGTTAGACTCTTGTACAGTTTCTCATCTTTTCGGCTGCTGCAAGGAGCGCAGGACTGCAAAGGAAAAAAAAAATGCCATAAGACGTAATATTCTATTCAGCCTTTTCTACATTATCTTAAAGAAGACCTGTCACTTGCCAGAAATATTCTTTTTTTTTTACCCAGTGTAAATGCCGCCGTTCTCCTGAATCCGACATTGTTTCTCTCTTGTTCCTACGCCTCTCCGTTCCTGAGATATGGCCATTAGTTCCTTGTATATAAATGTAGTCTTTTTTTTCCAAGTGGGCGTAGTCCTCAATGTTTTCCTGTGGGTGTTTTCATGAAAACAACACCCAGTTGGTTAATTATACTCAATTCATATTCAGGAAAGATAGAGCCATATCTCAGGAACGGAGAGGCGTAGAAACAAAACAAAAACAACGCCGGATTCAGGAGAACGGCGGCATTTACAACAAGTTAAAGAATTATATATTTATGACAAAAGACAGGTAACGGGAGGTGGACATAGGTGTGGACATTGGACAGGTGAGTATGATCTTTCATTATTTCCTCCTCTTTATTTAATATACTTTGGGGTCTGAGGTGACCTTAGAGCCCAGCAAATGATTTTTAATTAAATCTGTCTTCAGTTTTAAGTGAATCTGTCCAAATGGAATTTTGGCAGATTCACTCATCTCTAGACTCCTCTCAAATTCAGGACTGTTGCAAGCAATGGCTTTGTAGGACTTCCCTCTCCACATGTTCTATAATCTTAGCATTTAAGGTAGCTGAGAAACGTGCCAAGGGCATAATTTGTAGGGAGACGGAAACAAATACTAGCCCATCTTCCAGATCCTTAGTGGCACTTGTGCCTAAATATTATACATCAAATTTTGCATTACAACCTTGAAGCTAGTAACAATGTAGATGTCACGGGTGTGTCAGATGTGACAGACAGTCGCCCAGTAGTTGGTTGCAGGAGATCTCTTCGTTTGACATTACAGACATCTTCTTAGAATCTGTCTCACTCTAGGACCCAGTGGCTACCTACCTTCTGCTCTAATTAACACCCTGGCCTGGGTGTTTAAAGACCTTCAGTTTGATATAGGGAGGGGCCGGTGATATTCACATGTTTCCGGTGAAGGCTTGGTGCTATTGCAGTCTGCTTACTTCCTCCCTGGTGCTGAGAGGATGTGTTGTAATCTCTCTGAAGTCGGCTCAAGCTAATTTGCTTTCCCCTGTGTCTGTCTACCTTGCTGTCTTTGGTTGTTTAGTGGGGACTGACTATTGCTCATCTCCCCCCTTCCCTAGTAAGGGCCAAGCTCTAGGGAAATACAGGGTTTTAGGTTCTTGTGCGGCGATTGGTGAGGAACCAATATAGGGACGATAGGGGAGACAGGGTGATATCAGATCAGCCTAGGAGGTCTCCACTGCCCCTTTCCATAGTGTCTGGGCTCTCTTCCCCTTATCCCTTCGTGTTACACTTAGTCTTTCCTACACCTTGTGTGACAGTAGTATTTCCACAATTAAAAATACTCATCTTTTACATATTTCCATTAATACGTTGCAGAAGTGAATGAGAGAGGTCCACTATACACCTATGTTTTGCATCTTCCTTGTTCATTATCATTCTATAATAAAAGAGGACCCGTCATTTGCTCAAAAAAATCAAGTTGAATACCTTGTAAAAATCCCCGAGCTCCCCTGATTCTGCTTCACTTTTCCGTTTTGCGCTTCATCGCTCCATTGTAGAGATATTCACATTGATTTTTTTTGGAGCACAGTATGTGAAATCTCTGCTTTACAGTCCAATTGGCCTTCTCTTTGAGCATGTGCTTTCACCCCTCTGTCCCAGATGCTGCAAATCACAGCACAACACCTGATTGAGCAGTATCAGATTGGCAGCATCTGGGAGGGAAGGATTAAAGCTCACCAACTAGAATACTCGATAGACATGCCTAGGTGCATCGCAAGCAGAGATTTCACATACTGCGCTCCAGTGGAAACAAATGTGAATATCTCTGCAATAGAGCGACGCAGCACAAAACGGAAAAGGGGCAGAATCAGTGAAGCTCAGGGATTTTTTTTTACAATGTATTTGACTGAATTATTTTCAGCAGTTGGCAAGACCTCTTTAAGGATGACAAAGTTCTAAACATGTAAGTGTAAAATTGAACTCTCACTTCCATTTCTTCTCCACGTCCTCCAGTTTAATGGAATTATTTAATAAATTAGTGGATTTTCATTGTAGTATCGTTACTATTTTTTGGATTGCACCTCGAAAGTCGACAAATCCTCGGTTAGCATCTGAGATGCCTTTTGGGACACGGTGAGAATAGAACTTTCATTTTGGTTTCAATTAGCATATTTTGTACAAAAGTGGCCAACATGACACTTATTTCTGCTGAGATGTTCCCTACGGTAGTAATTAGTTAATTGTTTGCGTTTACTTGGCATTCGTACAAGTAGATGCCTCCTTAAATATGCGATTTTCATTACCCTCAATACAAGCACCTCCACCATTCATAGAGCAAAGTTGATAAGCGATTTCATTAGAAGAATATTGGCTGGGAAGATACCCTCCTGAGTATCCTGATGTGTGTTAGTAATTCCATGTCGCCTTCGATGAATTTTGTGGGATTGTGTTGCTTTTCATGTGCTGAGGCCTTGTTGTGTCTAGTGAGACTAGTCTGTTCTGCGGTTTTTATTTCACATCACAAATGGATTTGTAGCGCCACAGATCGCTGGCTCCGACAAGCCATACATATTTATCAGCTTGGAATTGGGACATGTCTGAATGCAGACAGGAACACTGGCTACAGACGGGGAAAAAAAAAACAAAACATTTAATGTATGTTCCTCAGCAAAACAGTGATTTTTTGGTGCCAAGAAATGACTAGCTAGTCTACTAAAATGGCACAAGCTAACGATGCAAGCACCCAGAACAATGACTGATGCCATGTTGGTGGTGCATAGATTTTACTGTTTTTTCCAGGAGAAGTTCTGGTCATCAGATCATCTAGTATTCTGAAGGCTGGACCCAGTCTGATAACCATTCACTGAGGACGGGCTTTCTGTTTCTTGCCACACAACCCAATGGCAGACACTAATCTTCAAAACCAGGAGAAAGCGTCATCATCTGAGCTGAGGGTCATCATGTCCTTTTCCTTCTCTGTTAGCATTGTGGTGACTTTGTTGTTTAGGAGATCCAAGAAATGTCACATTACTCATTGGATTCACTAAAATAAAGACCGGTACTCACATATATTGAAGCCCTTTTCCAAGATGTATTCCATCAGACCATCAAAAAACATCATAAATGACGCGTTTCGGCTCTGTTTGAAAAAGACTCAGTTAGAGCCGAAACGCGTCACTTTTAATGTTCTTTGGGGACCTTACAGAAGAAATCTTGGAAAACTACTTCAGTGTACGTGAGTGCCGGTTTTTCCGTTACTGCTTCCAAGTGGGACACCATCCCTTGAAACGAACTCCACAACCCCAGGAGTACCGACTGGATTTATTTATGGACTACTCATTAGAAGAGAGATTGAGTTAACATAAGTTGGATGTCCTCTACATGGCCCTTATATGATGGACTATGTGCACGTTATAAATGTTATATATATGCTTCAGTAGGGGTTTTAAGATAAGATACCTGGGGTCTTCATTTTATTTTTTTCTTACTTTAAATTGGCTCTTACATCATTTATTCTTTTTTTTACCTCTTACTTTCAACTATTGTGATATTTTGTAAAGATATAAATTTGCGCTAATGGTAGTGAGATTGGAGAAAGAAGGGGAGAGATGCTTGGTTAAAAGAATTAGACTTTTATTGAGATACACAGGCGATATAAAATTGCGCGTAAAATAAGGGAGTAATTTAAAAATTGGTGTTTAGTATCACCAAGCTAAATACACACAATGGATAAAAAGGTATTAATAAATAATAAATAAAAAATAAGTAAATGGATAATTGGATAGTGTCTTGCTTCTCAGGTTGTCAAGGTGCTCAATATGAGTGGTTGATTTTAGGAGACAGAGGTTCGTAGATCCGCTATACTTGATTGGTGGCTCCTTGTGGTAGGCGGAGTGAGGTTAAAGGTAGTGGTACCTGGGATGAAGACAAGCTGGTTAGGTTTTTTTGGGGGTGGGTGAGTGGGTGACCAGTGGTCAGTGATATACCAATGGAGTTACCTGCTATTGATAAGGCAATCAGCAGGCTGTAGGTCCAGTGGTGATGTCGTCCTTGCAGTAGGCAGACGCCCACCCCCGGTGGCATCCACGGGAAAAGGTAATTAAGGTTGTGGGATTGAGTGTTCGGTGTTAAGATGTTGGCCGAACTGTATATTGGCTTGCAACTTACCTGCTATTGGTGTGGCAATCAGCAGGTGGTGGATGATGTAGACGGTGTCTTGCTTGGACAGTGGTCCTGTATGGCTCTTTACAGAGATTAGTCTAGGAGAGACAAGTGGGATAATGCCCAGTTGTAGGAGCGATGGAGGATAATTGGCTACCTGTAGGTAAGCTGTAGGGTGTACCTGTGCGGGTCCAGTAGTTAGAAGGTAGGCTCCGTGGTAGGTGTTACGGATTTGGTTTTGTCCTATTTTAAGTAGATGCACCAGGAGGATCTGGATGCTTGCCCAGAGCGGTTCTGGAAGCAAGATTAATAATAGTAGCAGTAGTGGGGACTAATATCAAGGTTAGCACAGTAGTAACAGGGTTGGTACACTAGGTGCCTAGAGTTACCTGCCAGGTAGGTTTGCAGGGGTGGTCCAGAGAGGTCTCAGGGATGTCTCAGGATAGTTAGGGTTTCTGATAGTAGTACCCGTTAGGTGGATGCAATACGAGGCTCTGGCTGCAGCAGGACGCTCAGGCTATGCCAGAGGGTCGGCGTCTGTAAGCTGAGGTGGTAGTTGTATTATTATAGATGGAGTGGTCAGTGGTCACTATTGGCTGGCTGTATAGTATTGGCTAGGTACCTGTCTTGGTGTAGATTTCAGAGGGGGGTGCAGCAGGAGGCTCTGGCTGACAAGTCTGTGTCAGATAGGAGTAGCGGTAGCTGTGCTGAAATTGTAGGGTTGAACTGCAGAGTCCGTCTGCAGATTCTGTTGGGGAGAAATAAGGGGTATTGTATGGCTATAAGTCTGGCGGTTCCGATGGGGCCGTGGTCCGATCCTACTTACAGTGAGTTGTCCAGCGGTGGTGTCAGAAGGTGTCAGGGATCCGGGGCGAGAGCGGTGTCCCGGCCGGTGACTGCCGCGTGCTCACCTACTTAAGGGTTGCGGGTTGCGGGAGGGAGAGGGAGGGAGGAGAAAGACGGCGCGCTTCTCGTGGAAGGCGCGCGAGAGGAGCAGCGTGACTGGGAGTCACGTGGTACGCAGCGTACGATAGTTACGGAGGCCTGTTTGTGCCTCCTGGGCTGGGTCTAGGAGCAATCCGACGCGTTTCGACAGCCGCGGCTGTCTTCATCAGGGAACTGATTGTGATATTTTCCATGAGAACATTGTTAAGCCTCATCGTTGGATCATTTTTGCTCCATTTGTTGACTTATGATAATCTGTATGCTGTATATTTTTCCAGATTTAAATGGTTATTTCACAAACTCGTGCCAGGATTTTCAATATATAGTAGATATGGGCACGAACATTAGAATAAAGTCATTGAAACCAGATGATTTTTAAAGGATCAGCCAGTGGGGTCAAACTAAAGGCCCTCATATACAGTACAGACCAAAAGTTTGGACACACCTTCTCATTTAAAGATTTTTCTGTATTTTCATGACTATGTAAATTGTACATTCACACTAAAGGCATGAAAACTATGAATTAACACATGTGGAATTTTATACTTAACAAAAAAGTGTGAAACAACTGAAAATATGTCTTATATTCTTGGTTCTTCAAAGTAGCCACCTTTTGCTTTGATGACTGTTTTGCACACTCTTGGCATTCTCTTGATGAGCTTCAAGAAGTAGTCACCGGAAATGGTTTTCACTTCACAGGTGTGCCCTGTCAGGTTTAATAAGTGGGATTTCTTGCCTTATAAATGGGATTGGGACCATCAGTTGTGTTGTGCAGAAGTCTGGTGGATACACAGTTGCTGTCCTACTGAACAGACTGTTAGAATTTGTATTATGGAAAGAAAAAAGCAGATAAGTAAAGAAAAACGAGTGGCCATCATTACTTTAAGAAATGAAGGTCAGTCAGTCCGAAAAATTGGGAAAACTTTGAAAGTGTCCCCAAGTGCAGTTGCAAAAACCATCAAGCGCCACAAAGAAACTGGCTCACATGAGGACCGCCCCAGGAAAGGAAGATCAAGAGTCACCTCTGCTTCTGAGGATAAGTTTATCTGAGTCACCAGCCTCAGAAATCGCAGGTTAACAGCAGCTCAGATTAGAGACCAGGTCAATGCCACACTGAGTTCTAGCAGCAGACACATCTCTTCAACAACTGTTAAGAGGAGACTTTGTGCAGCAGGTCTTCATGGTAAAATAGCTGCTAGGACACCACTGCTAAGGACAGGCAACAAGCAGAAGAGACTTTTTTGGCTAAAGAACACAAGGAATGGACATTAGACCAGTGGAAATCTGTGCTTTGGTCTGATGAGTCCAAATTTGAGATCTTTTGTTCCAACCACTGTGTCTTTGTGCGACGCAGAAAAGGTGAACGGATGGACTCTACATGCCTGGTTCCCACCGTGAAGCATGGAGGAGGAGGTGTGATGGTGTGGGGGTGCTTTGCTGGTGACACTGTTGGGGATTTATTCAAAATTGAAGGCATACTGAACCAGCATGGCTACCACAGCATCTTGCAGCGGCATGCTATTCCATTCGGTTTGCGTTTAGCTGGACCATCATTTATTTTTCAACAGGACAATGACCCCAAACACAACTCCAGGCTGTGTAAGGGCTATTTGACCAAGAGGGAGAGTTATGGGATGCTACGCCAGATGACCTGGCCTCCACAGTCACCAGACCTGAACCCAATCGAGATGGTTTGGGGTGAGCTGGACCGCAGAGTGAAGGCAAAAGGGCCAACAAGTGCTAAGCATCTCTGGGAACGCCTTCAAGATTGTTGGAAGACCATTTACGGTGACTAACTCTTGAAGCTCATCAAGAGAATGCCAAGAGTGTGCAAAGCAGTCATCAAAGCAAAAGGTGGCTACTTTGAAGTACCTAGAATATAAGACACATTTTCAGCTGTTTCACACTTTTTTGTCAAGTATATAATTCCACATGTGTTAATTCATAGTTTTGATGCCTTCAGTGTGAATGTACAATTTTCATAGTCATGAAAATACAGAAAAATCTTTAAATGAAAAGGTGTGTCCAAACTTTTGGTTTGTTCTGTACATTAGACTAATGTTGGCAGAACCTGATGAGATCTGCGACAATCTAATGTCATCTGACAAATGATGTAGGGTAAGCTGAGTGCTTCTGTGACTGGAAGAGTTGTGGAAGATAGTTGTCGGCCGAATGTCCGGTCAAGGTATCGTTCAGCTGACAGCTATCTAAAGTGTAAAGGGGCTTTCCAGTCTTTCCAATAGTGTACATTTATGGGTAGTCAGGACTCGGAGGGACAACTGTTGGGTTTGGTTAACATTAATTTATGGTATGTGACTGGCTCATCATGCATTTGTCTCATCTCATCGGTCCTGGTTGCATGGCTGTTGACCTTGGTTTGATCGTAAATGAGCATTTGAAAGGCCTTCAGAGTGAAACTAAAGCCTCTTATATTGTTTAGATGGCTGTTCGTTGAACAATGGTTTCACCAATTGTTCGGCCGACAGCCATCTCTTCTGACTTCCGTATCCTGTTTTCTCTATGAGCGAGCCACTGCCAGTCTTCTCTGGCAGGCAGCTTTTCTCTTGAAGAACAAAATGATCGGCAGTCAAAAAAAAAAATCAGACCTACTGGATCCTTTTGTCCCTTGACTTCATCTTTCAAAGGACAGTCAAGAAGCTCCCATACACATTAGGTTGTCAGCTGAGCCCCTCAATATTGGTGGGTTCAAGTGATGTTAGCATAATGTGTACAGGGAGATTGAATGTCCTACATACTTTCAAAGATGTCATTCACCAACTCCTCCTCTCAACTCTTCCATAAGACCTGAGTATGCAAGTGTTTTCCTTGGGGAGAAGGGACAAAACACCTCTGGCATCAACTTCTCGAGAACAATGTCCAAACGTTAAAATTCAACATTATCTGTTGATTGAGAGCTGGGAAGAAAGTGGTCAGATTTGTTGGTAGTAGCGTCAAAACCATTGGATTCAGCTGACTCTGCTCTTTTGTACACTTTAACCTGAACACTGGAACTGGTCTGTAACCATTTTTTTGTCTTTGATCTTCTCTAATTTAAGAGACTCTAAAGTAAAAGATGGCTGTACTATGAAGACTAGAAAGACAGACTTCATGTATAAGTTGTAACATACCTGGCGGCGTCCTTGCATAGTGGTCCATCTCCCACTGTGCAAGAGCGCGCACTTGATCTCCTGTCCAGAATGTCTCTCTGGCTTCCCTCCATGCTGTCTGTTTGTGTCTGTTTCTGCTGCTTAAGGGCGGCGCCCGATCACTTCCTGCTTTTTGTACCTGCTGTGGGTCACACCCCTTGTGCGTCCTCAGCCTATTGCTGTCTGTCACCTGGTATATAGCTCAGCTGCTCCCATCTATCCCTGCCTGAGCATAGTGTTTCATTCAGTGTGTGCTTGCACTCTGAAGGTGCCAGGTCCCGTTCTGTGTTCTCTTGTCTGCCTATCCTGGAGGCTGTATTTCCAGGCCTGTCTGAACACGCTCCTAGCCTGTTCCTCCTGCCTTCTAGGGGCCGATTACCTAGACCCGTTCCTGTATCTTGTCTGACCTGTCTGAACACGCTCCTAGCCTGTTCCTCCTGCCTTCTAGGGGCCGATTACCTAGACCTGCTCCTGTATCTTGTCTGTCCTGTCTGAACACGCACCTTGCCTGTTCGTCCTGCCTCTCTGGGGGCCGTATTCCCAGACCCGCTCCTGTATTCCGCTGCAGTGTCGGTCTCCTCCGTACACTCAGTTCCAGTCTGAACTCTCTCCTATCCTTTACCTGTTTTGCCTCTATGTCCGTTCCCTTCCTTTTTCTGCAGAGTCTGAACTCGTACCTAACTCCTGCTTGTTGTCTCTGTACTCCCGTTTGTGAGTTTGTGGTCCACTCGCTACTTCTCTGCTAGTACCCTGTGGGTGTCTGGCTCTGCCTTTCCCTTCCTGTCTGTTCCGTGTGAACAGAGCCCTGTCCCCCCTACTCAGCCTAGCCTGCTCTGACTCCTTTGCTCACCGCTCCGGTGGTTCTAGCCTGCTCTGACTCCTTTGCTCACCGCTCCGGCGGTTCTAGTCTGCTCTGACTCCTTTGCTTACCGCTCCGGCGGTTCTAGCCTGCCCTGCTTCTGCCTACTGCTCCGGCAGTCCTGTCCTGCCCTGCTTCTGCCCACTGCTCTGGCAGTCCTGTCCTGCCCTGCTTCTGCCCGCTGCTCCGGCAGTCCTGTCCTGCCCTGCTTCTGCCCGCTGCTCCGGCAGTCCTGTCCTGCCCTGCTTCTGCCCGCTGCTCCGTCAGTCCTGTCCTGCCCTGCTTCTGCCCGCTGCTCCGGCAGTCCTGTCCTGCCCTGCTTCTGCCCGCTGCTCCGGCAGTCCTGTCCTGCCCTGCTTCTGCCCGCTGCTCCGGCAGTCCTGTCCTGCCCTGCTTGTGCTCGCTGCTCCTGCAGCCCCGTCCTGCTCTGTTCTTGCCCACCGCTTCGGGCGTTCCCTCTCTGCTGTGGTTGTCTACCGCATCTGCGGTTCTGTGACCCAGTCTGTACTGGGTCTTAACCTTTCTGTGCTCCAGCCCGTCCTTTCGGCCAGTACCTCCCTGCCTGCATACTCGCCTGTATCCACCCATCTGCATACCTGCCGTGTTTGCTTATATCCACCAGTCTGTGCCAGCCTAACCTGCCTGCTCCTGAGTCCCAGTGTGTACTGGGTCCTATCCCGCCTGTGTTCCTACCTGCTAGTGCCTCCCTGTCTGCACTCTAGCTGTGCTTGCCTGTACCCCTCTACCTGTATTGTTCCTGAGTCCCAGTGTGTACTGGGTCCTATCCCGCCTGTGTTCCTACCTGCTAGTGCCTCCCTGTCTGCACTCTAGCTGCGCTTGCCTTTACCCGCCTGCCTGCATACCAGTCGTGCCTGCCTATACCCTCCAGTCCGTGCGCCAGCCTAACCAGCCTGATCCAGTAATCCCTGTGTGGGTCAACCCCCGTGTCCGAAGTTTGACCTGGAGTAGCACCTGGTCCCTCTGCCCGGTTTCTCCCTGGTGCACTGGCGTCGTATGCCGTCATGCCATCTTGGTCGGATCGGCCAGATACTTAGTCACGCCCCTCCAGGCACTCTCCGGTTCATGGTCCAGTGGAATCACTACAATCACACGCACACGCCGCTCAGCCCGGGCGTGTGCATAACAGCATGCTCAGGCCATGGTTCCCGTTGAGCCCCACGGCCTTCGCTCTCTGAGAAGTTTTCCAGCGAATACATGCATTAAAATAAATAAATAAATATTTTTTTTTTCCTTTAGCTGAGTTCCAGGCGAATTACGCACCCGTCCAGATGGATCTATCTGCTCTCGTTCCCGCGGATCCGCTACGTTATTATGGGGATCCTAGACAAAGTCGTGCATTTGTGGAGCAATGCATGCTACACTTCAAGTTCTACCCTCTATGTTTTCCCACCGATCGGGTTAAGGTGGCATTCATTATGTCTTACCTGGCGGGTGATGCCTTGGAATGGATCAACCCCCTATATGAAACACAGGATCCGATCCTCCTGGACCTAATGGCCTTCCTGGTGGCCTTTCTAATGGTCTTCGATGATCCTAACCCGGAGGCTCCTGCTGAAGCTTCACTTCCCAATATCCCGGAGCAGCCCCAATGGGTAATGTGTGTGGGTAGCGCAATAGTCCTCCAGCCCAATGAGACTACTGCCCACCCAGAATCCTCACAGGGTGACTACGCTTTCCGGAATACTTCTCCCAACCTCAAGAGGCAGTCCAGACGTGCTAGACGTAGAGGCAAGCCGTCACGCCAGGGTCTGTCCTCCCTGAGACCTCCTGACCCCAACCTTGAAGTCCCTACTAAAGCTTCATCTCCCTGTATCCCGGAGAAGCCCCAACGGGTAATGTGCGTGGGTAGTGCACCAGTTCTCCTGCCCGAAGAGACTTCTGCCCATCCAGACTCCACACAGGAGAACTTCCTGCACCCGGCATCAGATGCTTCACCCACTTTAACCGGTGTGCATGTCCAAGGATGCTCCAAAGCTGTGGTTACCTCAGAGTCTGTGCACCTCTACTACCTGGCGGAGGACCCCCTGTTGCCTCCTGAATCCTCCGGGATACCACTCGATGACAAATGGAGAGAGAATTCTCTACACCCGGTACTCGATACTTTGTCCGCTTCGTCCTGTGAGCCTGACAATGGGTACCCCAAAGTGGTAGTTACCCCCGAGTCTCTACACCCCTCCGACCAGGCGGAGGACCTCCAGTTGTCTCCTGAACCCTTCGGGGTGCTACCTGGTAGCGAAAGGACAGAGACTCTCCTATACTCTGTACCTGATACCTCGCTCGCTTCGTCCAGTGAGTCCAACCTAGTGTACTCCGAAGCAGAGGTTACTCCCGAGTCTCTACACCCCTCCGACCAGGCGGAGGACCTCCAGTTGTCTCCTGAACCCTTCGGGGTGCTACCTGGTAGCGAAAGGACAGAGACTCTCCTATACTCTGTACCTGATACCTCGCTCGCTTCGTCCAGTGAGTCCAACCTAGTGTACTCTGAAGCAGTGGTTACTCCCGAGTCTCTACACTCCTCTGACCAGGCGGAGGACCTCCAGTTGTCTCCAGAACCCTTCGGGGTGCCACCTGGTGGTAAATGGACAGAGACTTTCCTATATCCTGGATCTGATACCTCGCTTGCTTCGTCCAGTGAGTCCGACCTAGTGTACTCTGAAGCAGAGGTTACCCGTGAGTCTCTACACCCCTCTGACCAGGCGGAGGACCGCCAGTTGTCTCCAGAACCCTTCGGGGTGCCACCTGGTGGAGAATGGACAGAGACTTTCCTATACTCGGTACCCGATACCTCGCCTGCTTCGTCCAGTGAGTCCGACCTAGTGTACTCTGAAGCAGATGTTTTCTCTGAGCCTCTGCACTCTTCTGACCCGGCGGAGGACCTCCAGTTGTTTCCTGAATCCTCCGGGGTACCACCAGAAAACAAAGAGACAGTGACTTTTCCTCATTATGTACCTGATAACCCGTCTATTTCTTCCTGTGAGCTTGACAAGATGTACCTCGAAGCAGAGATTACCCCCAAGTCTCTGTCCCCCTCCAACCCGGTGCAGGACTTCCAGTTGTCTCCTGTACCCTCTGGGGTGCCACCTGAAAATATGTGGAGAGAGACTTCCTTGTGTGCTGTTCCTGGTACTCCACCCGTTTCATCTGTTGCTAAGGGTGGCTGGATGGGAGGTAGCATCCTAGCTACCCAGAGGAGACCAGTTTTTCCGGTGGACAGGGGAAGTGATCTCTTCGAAGTGAAGAATTGGCCCTCGAATTCCCTGCGGAAGATTCTGGCAGGCCTGAAGAAGAGGGGGCGTAAGGGGGGGGGTACTGTAACATACCTGGCGGCGTCCTTGCATAGTGGTCCATCTCCCACTGTGCAAGAGCGCGCACTTGATCTCCTGTCCAGAATGTCTCTCTGGCTTCCCTCCATGCTGTCTGTTTGTGTCTGTTTCTGCTGCTTAAGGGTGGCGCCCGATCACTTCCTGCTTTTTGTACCTGCTGTGGGTCACACCCCTTGTGCGTCCTCAGCCTATTGCTGTCTGTCACCTGGTATATAGCTCAGCTGCTCCCATCTATCCCTGCCTGAGCATAGTGTTTCATTCAGTGTGTGCTTGCACTCTGAAGGTGCCAGGTCCCGTTCTGTGTTCTCTTGTCTGCCTATCCTGGAGGCTGTATTTCCAGGCCTGTCTGAACACGCTCCTAGCCTGTTCCTCCTGCCTTCTAGGGGCCGATTACCTAGACCCGTTCCTGTATCTTGTCTGACCTGTCTGAACACGCTCCTAGCCTGTTCCTCCTGCCTTCTAGGGGCCGATTACCTAGACCTGCTCCTGTATCTTGTCTGTCCTGTCTGAACACGCACCTTGCCTGTTCGTCCTGCCTCTCTGGGGGCCGTATTCCCAGACCCGCTCCTGTATTCCGCTGCAGTGTCGGTCTCCTCCGTACACTCAGTTCCAGTCTGAACTCTCTCCTATCCTTTACCTGTTTTGCCTCTATGTCCGTTCCCTTCCTTTTTCTGCAGAGTCTGAACTCGTACCTAACTCCTGCTTGTTGTCTCTGTACTCCCGTTTGTGAGTTTGTGGTCCACTCGCTACTTCTCTGCTAGTACCCTGTGGGTGTCTGGCTCTGCCTTTCCCTTCCTGTCTGTTCCGTGTGAACAGAGCCCTGTCCCCCCTACTCAGCCTAGCCTGCTCTGACTCCTTTGCTCACCGCTCCGGTGGTTCTAGCCTGCTCTGACTCCTTTGCTCACCGCTCCGGCGGTTCTAGTCTGCTCTGACTCCTTTGCTTACCGCTCCGGCAGTTCTAGCCTGCCCTGCTTCTGCCTACTGCTCCGGCAGTCCTGTCCTGCCCTGCTTCTGCCCACTGCTCTGGCAGTCCTGTCCTGCCCTGCTTCTGCCCGCTGCTCCGGCAGTCCTGTCCTGCCCTGCTTCTGCCCGCTGCTCCGGCAGTCCTGTCCTGCCCTGCTTCTGCCCGCTGCTCCGGCAGTCCTGTCCTGCCCTGCTTCTGCCCGCTGCTCCGGCAGTCCTGTCCTGCCCTGCTTCTGCCCGCTGCTCCGGCAGTCCTGTCCTGTCCTGCCCTGCTTCTGCCCGCTGCTCCGGCAGTCCTGTCCTGCCCTGCTTGTGCTCGCTGCTCCTGCAGCCCCGTCCTGCTCTGTTCTTGCCCACCGCTTCGGGCGTTCCCTCTCTGCTGTGGTTGTCTACCGCATCTGCGGTTCTGTGACCCAGTCTGTACTGGGTCTTAACCTTTCTGTGCTCCAGCCCGTCCTTTCGGCCAGTACCTCCCTGCCTGCATACTCGCCTGTATCCACCCATCTGCATACCTGCCGTGTTTGCTTATATCCACCAGTCTGTGCCAGCCTAACCTGCCTGCTCCTGAGTCCCAGTGTGTACTGGGTCCTATCCCGCCTGTGTTCCTACCTGCTAGTGCCTCCCTGTCTGCACTCTAGCTGTGCTTGCCTGTACCCCTCTACCTGTATTGTTCCTGAGTCCCAGTGTGTACTGGGTCCTATCCCGCCTGTGTTCCTACCTGCTAGTGCCTCCCTGTCTGCACTCTAGCTGCGCTTGCCTTTACCCGCCTGCCTGCATACCAGTCGTGCCTGCCTATACCCTCCAGTCTGTGCGCCAGCCTAACCAGCCTGATCCAGTAATCCCTGTGTGGGTCAACCCCCGTGTCCGGAGTTTGACCTGGAGTAGCACCTGGTCCCTCTGCCCGGTTTCTCCCTGGTGCACTGGCGTCGTATGCCGTCGTGCCATCTTGGTCGGATCGGCCAGATACTTAGTCACGCCCCTCCAGGCACTCTCCGGTTCATGGTCCAGTGGAATCACTACAATCACACGCACACGCCGCTCAGCCCGGGCGTGTGCATAACATAAGTTACTCAAGGTTGTTAATTGAGCCGCGGAAACATCTGGTGAAGTGTCTACACCTTGTGTCGTAGTTTTCTTTTAATTGGTTTTAATTGCGGAACCGTTTCACTTCCTAATTGCCCCTCTTCTAAAAATAATATTGCTGTAAAAACAGGAAACATTCAAAGTCTGTTTTGCATTTTAAGGAGAAAGCCGACTTGGGTGAAATCAACTTTTCGCTGTGTTACCTCCCGACTGCCGGCCGCCTTACTGTCACCATCATTAAAGCATCGAACCTGAAGGCAATGGATCTGACTGGCTTCTCAGGTATTGCTATTGTTCGCCACGCTTATGTCTTGAGATAAAGTGAGATTTATGTACAAGTAGGAAGTAAAACTCCATTGTCCTCCATTAGTTGATATATCTGATCTTGATGGTTTGATACAAAAAAGTGAGAACGTGTCAACCTAGTTAGGAGGATTCCCAAAAAATGCGTATCATGTTGCTGAAACTACCAGCTGTTGGAAACAAAATTACCAACCTTGTATATGCCATTTATATTACTCTTGTCCTGTTATGTGTCACAGTAGCACCCTCTAAAGTTAAACCATCGGAGTTATTCTGGACTTTTTTTATTTTATTTTTACCATGGGCCTAAAAACTAACAAGAAAGTTGTTTCTATATGCCTACCTGATGTGCCTGATGCCCATCACAGACTGCTCCTGCCTGCAATTCAGTGGGTTCCACTGAAGTCACATCAACAGTGCAGCGGCTTCTCTTCCACTCTGCTCTGTTGACAGTGTGTGACTGCTGACGTCAAGCTGATTGACAGCCAGCTCCCCGCTGCCTAACTGCGGGGAGCTGGCTGTCAAGTCAGCATGACATTGGCAGACGCGCCCCGTTAACAGAGCGGCTCGGAAGGAGAAGAGCTGCTCTGTTGATGTTCAGAAGCTGATTTGCCAGCAGGAGCCATCAATGACCCCTCTGTGCCGGGTAGAGCAGGCAGGTAGTTAGCAACTTCCTGCCTGTTAGTTTTTAGGCCCATAGTTAAAAAAAAAGAAGAAAATATTGTGCTGGATAAACCTATTAAGCCAAAAATGGCCTATGAATAAACAATAAAGATTTAAAACAGTATTGTAATACTAAGTGGATAATCTGTCATATTCTACATGTTTATTGATGTCTTTATATCAAGTGGAATTAGCATTATGGTTGCGTAAGAGAATGAATTTTGCTGTATGATTGAGATTATTTTTACAAACTTACACTAAATATTTCATGGCCTAAAGAATGAGCACTTGGACGGCTTTAGAGAAATTAGGAAGAACATTTCAGACCTATCTCTTAGACACGAAGTTCCTGTGATTAATAATTAATTTTCATCACTGAAGTATTGCTACCAATCTGCAGTCACAACAACATGTTTGAAGATTGAAAGTTGCTCATATTAAGAATTATCCGAATCTGCGTTCTTCGTGTTCTTCCTGCCTATGCCTTCCTGGAGCGATGGGATGGATTTAGTTTAAGTAAGACAATATATCAGCTTTGTGATTAGATTTGAAAAAGTTTTTGAAAGTGCAAAATTGGAAGTTTCCAACATGAGCGGAGAGAAAATTAAGAAGTGGCCCTATCAACAATTTTGGACCTTCGTAAAAAAACGAAACGCAGTAGCAAACTTAAAGATGTGGGAGAGGATGGAAGGGAGATTTACTTTCTTGAAGGCATCTTTTGATTGTAGAATTTGACACTGATATGTCCACCTACTCAAGAGTCTTCTCATGATGAATATGAGGAAACTTCCAATCTTCACATGTGTTATGACTTCAGATTGGTAGCAATACTTGAGTGATGAAAATCAATTATTAATCACAGCCAGCATCACGTCTTGGAGACAGTTCAGAAAGCAAAACCCTGGTAACCCTCAAGAACAGGAAGGCCGGATTAGCCCAGTTCTGAAATAAAATCCTATATAATTAAGAATAACTTGAACCAGAATGGTAACAAAAAGTACAAAAAAGCAAAGAAAGGGCTAGAGATCGGAGAAATACGACCTCACTGTTCACACATGGTGGAAACATCTTATGGCATGGGCTTTTATACCTGCCAATGATACCGGCTAGTGATGAGCTAATCTGCCGAAATTCGGATTCGTCAGACCGGATGTGGATCAAATATGCCTTATTGTGCTCCGAATAACCTAGAACATAGAAAAACAGTTAAGAAAGTAAATTATATTCGGCTCCAGACCTTACCTGTCCTGCCGTCAAGCCCTGTTCCGATCCGGTATTCTACCCAACTCTACCTTTTGGCATTTTTGGTCTCTCGGGCATTTGTCTAAGTCTTATGACATCTTGTGACTAGGCCTGAGATTATGATGTGCGTTTTCCTCGCAATGTCATGACTTTGTGAGGTCTAGTCAGTGCCAGAAGTGCCGAAGATGCTGGACAGGTGAGGGCAGTGGAAAGGTGTGTAGAATTTTTTTTTAATTCTTTCATCCCCTTTCTGAATCTTTAGAATGAAGCTAAATGACCAAATGGATAACGGCCCAAAAAAATACTAAAAACCCACATAAATTCTTCTTAAAGTAAATTAATAGAATATTCTTCGATGGCCAAGTCAATCGCTTGACGTCAACCCAATTGAACATTCTTACTGAAGACAAACCATTAGGATGGGAACAATTTAGATGGTCGTAGGGTCAAGGCTTAAACTTGAGCCTTCAAAAGAAGTTTTCTTCAGGGAATTTATGAAGCAAATCTTTACAGAAGCTCAACACAATCTTGTTATATGGGCACAAGCAATGCTTTTTCCAGTATGCTATCAATTTTAACCTTGTCGCTAACTTATACATTACAAATGAATATTACAAATCAATTTACTCGTACATCTGCTAAAATGGTCAATAACCTCCTGACTCCATTTGTCTGGACTCTTACCATCAAGTAGGAATATTCTTCATATCAGCTCCAGTTCACAATGTATCATAATCTTTCTTGTTTTTCCTCTTTGTCTTAAAGATCCATACGTGAAAGCATCTCTCATTTGTGAAGGCCGGAGGCTGAAAAAGCGAAAAACATCTATAAAGAAGAATACGCTGAACCCAACCTATAATGAGGCGCTTGTGTTTGACATTCCTAATGAGAATATGGACCATGTGAGCCTCACCATTGCAGTTATGGATTATGATTGGTAAGGACTTGGTCTTATTTCGTCATAGTTTCACCAAACGATGTACTCATTATTGCAGTCTGCTGACCACACATTGATCTATGACGCTATTTTTGAAAAATGATAAGGCCAAATCCCTTTTTTCCCATCACACAGCCATCGAATTAAGGTCCATTTAGACGAGACAATAATCAAAATTGAGCATTCTCTTCTTTCTTGGTTCTGTGTAAACAGGTGATGTTAATATTCGATGTGGTCCTTCCTACACTTGTTTTTTTGTTACTTAGAAAAGTTATCATAAAAAGGTTTAACTAAAGGTTTTAACACTGCTGTGTGAAATGTCAACACAGTTTGTGGTTTTCATCAAGTAATTGAGATGTAATTCCTTTATTTCATTGCATTTTTACAGTATAGGTCACAATGAGGTTATTGGAATGTGTCGTGTGGGCAGTGATGCGGACATGCCAGGAAGGGAACATTGGAATGAGATGCTGGCAAATCCCAGAAAACCAATAGAACATTGGCATCAACTAGTTGAGGTAAAGATATCTGGTTTGGTTGATGACTATAAAGAGTTCTAGAAAATGAAGTATTTCTCACACAAAATTATTACAATTCCATATGTTTTGTTATACACATGTTTGTTTCCTTTGTTTGTATTGGATCAACAGGAAAAAAACAAAAAAGGGAAATTGGACATAATTTCGCACAAAAAAAAAAAATTGTCCAGACCAAATTGTTGGCACCCTCAACTTAATATTTGGTTGCACACTGTTTGGATTAATAACTGCAATCAATCGCTTCCCATAAACAACAAGCTTCTCTCAACTGAAATTTTGGACCACTTTTCTTTGGCAAACTGCTCCAGGTCTTTCATATTTGAAGGGTGTCTTCTCCCAACAGCAATTTTAAGATCTCTCCACAGGTGTTCAATGGGATTTAGATCCGGCCTCATTGCTGCCACTTTAGAACTCTCCTGCGCTTTATTTCCATCCGTTTCTGGGCACTTCTTGAAGTATCTTTGGGGTCATTGTCCTTCTGGAAGACTCATGACTTAGGACGCAGACCCAGGTTTTTCACACTGCGCACTACATTGCGACCCAAAATCCGTGGGTAATCTTCAGATTTTATAATGCCTTACACACAGTCAAGGAACCCAGTGCCAGAGGCAGCAAAACAACCCCAAAGCATCTTTGAACCTCCACCATATTTGACTGTAGGTACTGTGTTGTTTTCTTTGTAGGCCTCATTTGGTTTTCTGTAAACAGTAGAATGATGTGCTTTACCAAACAACTCTTTCTTGGTCTCATCTATCCACGAGATGCTTTCCCAGAAGGAGTTTGGCTTACTCATGTGCATTTTGCAAACTGCAGTCTAGCTTTTTTATGACTGTGTCGGCAGTGGGGTCCTCCTGGGTCTCCTGCCTTAGCGTTTCATTTCATTCAAATGTGGATGGATAGTTCACGCTGACACTGATGCACCCTGTGTTAGAACCTTGCTGTTAGGTTTTTTTCCTTTGCTGGTCACATGACTTTGTTGGCCTATTTAATCCTGCTCCGCCCTTCTGGCTTTGCTGGACTTCATTGTATATCTACTTTCTAGCTAGCCTGTGCTCTGTATCTAACTCTGTTAGTTTGCTTGGTCTACGGACCTCTATGTTCTATCTATTTTGTTTGTTCGTCTGTCTGCTACTATTTCTGTTAGGAGGTGTCCCATATTCCTCCCAGTCCTTAGTACTTGTAGGGATTCCCTCCCCACATCTATAGGTCTTCGTACAGACTAGATTAGGACTTTAGCAGGTCTGATCGCAGGATCAGGTTCCCTGTTACATCGTAGGGATTCAGCTGAGTCTTATAGTAGGGACAGATCTCCTCTCTTTCCTTAGCTTTGGTAGCAGAACATAACAGTAAGTCCAGCCTGCAAATTCTCTAAGGAAAGATTTTTCTGTTCCATCATGGTGTCGGTTCAGGATTTGGCTCATCGCCTGCAGGGACTCTCTCTGGAGGTGGCCGAACTCCGTCAGCACGTGAGTAACTGTCCTGGAGCACATTTCTTGGAGCCTAAGGTATGTTTGCCGGATTTATTTTTTGGTGAACACCGAGAATTTTTTTCATTTAAAAATGCTTGCTTATTGTATTTTCGTTTGAGACCTAAGTCCTCTGGGGATGAATCCCAGCGCGTAGGGTTCATAATGTCACTTTTGCGCAAAGAGCCTCAGGAGTGGGCCTTTTCTTTGCAACCTAGTGATTCATGCTTCAGATCAGTGGATAGTTTTTTTTCTGCTTTGGGACTATTATATGATGATCCTGACCGTGTCGCATCAGCTGAGACTGAGTTGAGACGTCTAAAACAAGGATCGGGTAATGTGGAAAAATATTGTACACATTTTCGTCGTTGGTCCACTCAAACAGGGTGGAACGATTCTGCTCTGAAAAGTCTATTTCTTGCTGGGCTCAGTGAAAGGGTTAAAGACCTGCTAATTGCTTATCCTACACCTGAGGATTTGCAACAGGCTATGCAATTAGCTATACGGGTGGATAGAAGACTGCGTGCTAGGGTTAATGAGAGCAAATCCTCTGCTATGTCAGTTTCTGGTTATGATAATGTGTGTACTAACAGTGGTGAACCGATGGAGATTGGATCGGTGGCACCTCGCTCTCAAGAAAAAGACCGTCGTTTTTCGGAAGGCTTGTGCTTCTATTGTGGAAAATCTGGTCATTTGATTAAAGGCTGTGAGCTTCGGATGAAGAAAGAAAAAAAAATGGTCAGTCACGCCCGTATTGCCTGTTTAAATTCCAAGGGTATATTTTTAGCTGCTTCCACGATTGCTCAGAAAAAATTAATGGAATTTCGGGTGTTTGTTGATTGCGGGTCTACACTGAATGTAATTGATGGGGGATTCGTGGAAAAACTCAATTTAAAACCTGAACCTTTATCATCCCCCATTGCTGTGGTTTCTGTGGATGGCTCCCCTTTGAAGAATATTACTCTCAAGGTCAGTGAATTTCCTCTCACTATTAATGGTGTTCACCATGAGAAATTGGATTTGGTAGTGTTGAATAACTTGCCTTCTCCAGTAATATTGGGTTTGCCCTGGTTAAAATTTCACAATCCTGTACTGGATTGGTCTACCAGTGAAATTAAATCCTGGAGCCATAAATGTTATGACAAGTGTTGTAATGGGCGTATTGCAGCTTTGGATAGGGGAGAATTGCCTGTTCCTATTCAGGATTTTTGGAGAGTTTTTTCTGAGAAGGAATCGCAGGTTTTGCCTCCCCATAGAGACTATGATTGTTCTATTGAATTTGTCCCTGGAGCGACTCTTCCTAAAAGTCGTTTATTTAACCTTACTATTCCTGAGAGGAAGGCTTTGGAGGAATACATACAGACAAGTTTGGCCGCCGGTCACATTAGGCCCTCTAAGTCTCCTGTGGCGGTTGGATTTTTTTTTGTAAAAAAAAAGGACGGCGGTTTACGTCCTTGTCTGGATTTTCGTGAGATTAACAAAATTACGGTACGCAATCCTTACCCACTGCCATTGATTCCTGATCTGTTTAACCAGTTAATGGGGGCCAAGTGGTTCTCTAAAATTGACCTTAAGGGGGCATACAATCTGTTGCGCATGAAGGAGGGTGATGAATGGAAGACTGCTTTTAACACTCCTGTGGGTCATTTTGAGAATCTGGTTATGCCTTTTGGTCTTACTAATGCTCCTGCATTTTTTCAGAATCTGATTAATGACATCCTTAGACCTTTGATCGGTAAAAATGTGGTTGTGTATTTGGATGACATTTTGATTTATTCGCCAGATCTGGAGTCTCATTGGCGGAGCGTGCGTGAGGTATTACAGTTATTAATGGACAATTCGCTTTTTGCTAAGCTGGAGAAATGTGAGTTCGCTGTACAGAGAATTAGTTTTTTGGGCTACATTATCTCCAGCAAAGGTTTTGAGATGGATCCGGTTAAGGTTCAGGCTGTGCAGGAATGGCCTAGGCCTATTGGTTTGAAATCGATACAGAGGTTTTTGGGTTTCGCCAATTACTACAGAAAATTCATAAAAAATTTTTCTAGTATTGTCAAACCTCTGACTGATCTCACCAGGAAAGGTGCTGATGCGGTTCAGTGGTCTTCTGAGGCCATTGAAGCTTTTGTGTATCTCAAGGAGAGATTCACCTCTGCTCCCATCCTTATGCAGCCTGATGTTACTAGGCCGTTTTTGGTTGAGGTTGATGCTTCCTCTGTGGGGGTTGGCGCAGTATTGTCTCAGGATAACGGGGATGGATTACATCCCTGTGCCTTTTTTTCAAAAAAATTTTCGGAGACTGAACTGAATTACGATATTGGTAATCGGGAATTATTGGCTATTAAACTCGCATTTGAACACTGGCGCCACTTCTTGGAAGGTGCGGAATTTCCCGTTCAGGTTCTTACGGATCATAAAAATCTGATATATCTTGATGCTGCCAAGCGCCTGAATGCCCGTCAGGCTAGGTGGGCACTGTTTTTCTCGCGGTTTAATTTCTCCGTTACTTACATCCCTGGTACTAAGAATGTTAAGGTGGATGCCTTATCTCGCAGTTTTTCTCCCATAGTCGGTGCTGAGAAAGAGGAAAACATTTTACAAGAAGGTGTTGTGATAGCTGCTTTAGACTCCGTTTTGGAAGATGAGATTCTTAAAGCTCAGGAGAATGCCCCATCTAACACTCCTCATGGGAGGTTGTTTGTGCCTGGGACCTTTAGGAGAGATTTGTTTGTTGAGTGTCACGAATCTCGGTTGGCAGGTCATCCCGGAATCTCTGAGACCAAGAGACTGGTGGGTCGCAGTTTTTGGTGGCCTGGATGGCAGAAGGAAGTCATTAAGTGGGTGCGCCAATGTACTATATGTGCTAGATCTAAGTCCTCACATACTCCTGCTGCGGGGTTGCTTTGTCCTTTGGAGGTCCCCAGTGCTCCTTGGACACATTTGGCTATGGACTTTATAACTGACCTTCCCCCCTCTGAGGGTTTTACTGTCATCTGGGTGGTCGTGGACCGTTTTAGCAAGATGTGTCACTTGGTTCCCTTCGTCAAACTGCCCTGCGCTAAAACTCTCGCTAAGGCCTTTGTCAAGGAAATTGTCAGACTTCATGGCGTTCCTACTGACATTGTTTCTGATAGGGGTCCTCAGTTTGTGGCTCGTTTTTGGCGTGCCTTTTGTGACAGGTTGGGAATTCATTTGTCGTTTTCGTCCGGATATCATCCTGAATCTAATGGCCAGACAGAAAGGAAAAACCAGGATGTTGAGCAGTTCTTGCGTTGTTTTGTGGCAGACAATCAAGAGGGGTGGTCTGAGTTTCTGCCACTTGCCGAATTTGCTCTGAACAATCATACATCTTCTTCTGCTGGTTGTTCGCCTTTTTTTTGTTGTTCTGGGAGACATCCGTCGTTTGGGTCGTTCTCCAAGTTGGGATCTGCCGTGCCTGAGGAGGAGAATTTTTCCGGTGATTTGGAAAGAGTTTGGACGGATGTGCGTGGTAATCTTCAGGAGGCCAACAGAAAATCTAAAGACTACTTTGATAGGAAACGACAGGAGGTTTTGTTCGCTGTTGGTGACATGGTTTGGTTGTCCTCTAGGAATCTGCGGTTGAGGATTCCTTCTAAGAAATTGGGTCCCAAGTTTGTAGGGCCCTTTAAGGTGCTTCAGGTTGTCAACCAATCTGCTGTTAGGTTGGAGGTTCCTACCTCCTGGAGAATTAATCCGGTCTTTCATGTCTCTCTGTTAAAAAAAGCTGTTGTGTCGGATGGTGACGCCTCTGCCTCTGTTCCTCCGGTGGTGGAGGACGGGGAATATGAAATTTCTCGCATCCTTGACTCTAGACGGTATAGAGGTAGTTTGCAGTATCTTGTGGCCTGGAAAGGTTTCGGACCCGAGGATAACTCTTGGGTGAGGTCAGATGATGTTTCCGCGTCCAGACTTATCAGAGCGTTTCACAGGAGATTTCCTGATAAGCCTGGTCCTAGGGGATCCGGAGGATCCTCTTAGAAGGGGGGGTACTGTTAGAACCTTGCTGTTAGGTTTTTTTTCCTTTGCTGGTCACATGACTTTGTTGGCCTATTTAATCCTGCTCCGCCCTTCTGGCTTTGCTGGACTTCATTGTATATCTACTTTCTAGCTAGCCTGTGCTCTGTATCTAACTCTGTTAGTTTGCTTGGTCTACGGACCTCTATGTTCTATCTATTTTGTTTGTTCGTCTGTCTGCTACTATTTCTGTTAGGAGGTGTCCCATATTCCTCCCAGTCCTTAGTACTTGTAGGGATTCCCTCCCCACATCTATAGGTCTTCGTACAGACTAGATTAGGACTTTAGCAGGTCTGATCGCAGGATCAGGTTCCCTGTTACATCGTAGGGATTCAGCTGAGTCTTATAGTAGGGACAGATCTCCTCTCTTTCCTTAGCTTTGGTAGCAGAACATAACACCCTGTGCCTGTGGGACAGCTTGAATTGGTAATTGATTGGGGCTGCTTATCCACCATCCAGACTATCCTGCGGTGAAACCTTTCATCAATTTTTCTCTGCCGTCCATATCCAGGGAGATTAGCTACAGTGCCATGGATTTTAAACTTCTTGATCATATTGCACACTTTGGACAAAGGAACATCAAGATCTCTGGAGATCGACTTGTAACCTTGAGATTGTTGATATTGTTCAGGAGTTTTGGTTCTCAAGTCCTCAGACAGTTCTCTTCTTCTATTTCTGTTCTTCATGCTTAGTGTGGTGCACACAGACACACAATGCAAAGACTGAATCAACTTCTCTTTTTATCTGGTTTCAGGTGTGATTTTCATATTGTTCACACCTGTTACTTGCCACAGGTGAGTTTGAATGAGCATCACATGCTTGAAAAAAAATTGTTTACCCACAATTTTGGACAGGTGCCAACAATTTTGTCCTACCCATTTTGGGGGTTTTGTGTGAAATTATGTCCAATTTGCCTTTTTTTCTCAGTTTTTTTTGTGTTACTCCAATACACACACAGGAAATAAACATGTGTATAACAAAACATGTAATTGCAATAATTTTCTGGGAGAAATACTTCATTTTCTGGAACAATTTCAAGGGTGCCAACATTTTCGGCCATGACTGTATATTCATTTTCTACTTTGTGGGGATTTATTTTTTTAATAAAAGGTTTTATAATGGGGTTTTCATGTTTGCCACCTTGGATTCACAATATGAGATGATACAGACACTGGACTGATAGGACCCTGATGTTGGCTACAGAACTATGTCACGTGGAACATATACAGTGAAGGAAATAATTATTTGATCCCTTGCTTGTTTTGTAAGTTTGCCCACTGACAAAGACATGAAGAGTCTATCATTTTAAGGGTGAGATAATTTTAACATTGAGAGATAGAATATCCCCAAAAAAATCAAGAAAATCACATTGTATAAATTAGATAAATGTATTTGCATTTTGCAGTGAGAAATAAGTATTTGATCCCTCTGGCAAACAACACTTAATACTTGGTGGCAAAACCCTTGTTGGGAAGCACAGCAGTCAGATGTTTTTTGCAGTTGATGATGAGGGTTGTGCACATGTCAGGAGGAATTTTGGTCCATTCCTCTTTGCAGATCATCTCTAAATCATTAAGATTTTGAGGCTGTCGCTTGGCAACTCGGAGCTTCACCTCCCTCCATAAGTTTTCTATGGGATTAAGGATGGAGACTGGCTAGGCCACTCCATGACCTTAATGTGCTTCTTTTTGAGCCACTTCTTTGTTGCCTTGGCTGTATGTTTTGGGTCATTGTCTTTGTCTTGCTGGAAGACCCAGCCCCGACCCATTTTTAATGTCCTGGCGGAGGGAAGGAGGTTGTCACTCAGGATTTTACGGTACATTGCTCCATCCATTCTCCCATTGATGCGGTGAAGTAGTCCTGTGCCCCTAGCAGAGAAACACCCCCAAAACAGAATGTTTCCACCTCCCAATAACTCACAGAATCATCCAGGTGTTCATTGGCAAACTTCAGACGGGCCTGCACATGTGCCTTCTTGAGCAGGGGACCTTGCGGGCACTGCAGGATTTTAAACCTTTAGAGCGTAATGTGTTACCAATGGCTTCCTTGGTGACTGTGGTCCCAGCTGCCTGGAGATCATTAACAAGTTCCTCCCGTGTAGTTTTAGGCTGATCTCTCACCTTCTTCATGATCAAGGATACCCCACAGGGTGAGATTTTGCATGGTGCCCTAGATCGATGTCGATTGACAGTCATTTTGTATCTCTTCCATTTTCCTACTATTGCACCAACAATTGTCTCCTTCTCACCCAGCGTCTTACTTATGGTTTTGTAGCCCATTCCAGCTTTGTGCAGATCTATGATCTTGTCCCTGACATCCTTAGAAAGGTCTTTGGTCTTGCCCATGTTGTAGAGGTTAGAGTCTGACTGATTAATTGAGTCTGTGGACAGGAGTCTTTTATACAGGTGACTATGTTAGACAGCTGTCTTTAATGCAGGTAATTAGTTGATTAGGAGCGTCTAACTGGTCGGTAGGAGCCAGAACTTATAATGGTTTGTAGAGGATCAAAAACTTATTTCTCACTGCAAAATGCAAATAAGTTTATCTAATTTATACAATGTGATTTTCTTGATTTTTTTTGGATATTCTATCTCTCAATGTTAAAATTAACCTACCCTTAAAATTATAGACTGTTCATGTCTTTGTCAGTGGACAAATTTACAAAAACAGCAAGGGATCAAATACTTATTTCCTTCATCGTATGTATATATATTTAAATATATGTCATATATATGAAGAGGGAACGAAACATATTCTAATAGAGAAAGCCTGTGAGTCCTGCTGCACTGCCCACTAATAGAGTGCATGAGACCTGCTTCATCTTCTGATACCCCATCATTGACAGCTCCATCTGTATAAAACAAATACAAAAAAAAGATCTAAATGGTCAATCAATATATGTGGGAGAGGAAAGCTTGACTCTTAGGGTTTACTTTTCCATGGGGTCTCACAGGCTATCTTTCTTAGTGTAAGGGGGAAGCAGGACTTGCAGGCTTTCCATATTAGTGGGTGGGGGAATCAGGACTCACAGGCTTTCCATATTAGTGGGTGGGTGAAGCAGGACTCACAGGCTTTCCATATTAGTGGGTGGGGGAAGCAGGACTCACAGGCTTTCTTTATTAGTGGATGCTTGATCCAGGACTCACAGGCTTTCTATATTAGTAGGTGGAGGAAGCAGGCCTCACAGGCTTTCTATATTAGTGGGTGGGGGAAACAGGGCTCACAGGCTTTCTATATTAGTGGGTGGGGGAAGCAGGACTCACAGCCTTTCTATATTAGTGGGTGCGGGAAACAGGGCTCAAAGGCTTTCCATATTAGTGGGTGGGGGAAGCAGGACTCACAGGCTTTCCATATTAGTGGGTGGGGGAAGCAGGACTCACAGGCTTTCCATATTAGTGGGTGGGGGAATCAGGACTCACAGGCTTTCCATATTAGTGGGTGGGGGAAGCAGGACTCACAGGCTTTCTATATTAGTGGGTGGGGGAAGCAGGACTCACAGCCTTTCTATATTAGTGGGTGCGGGAAACAGGGCTCACAGGCTTTCCATATTAGTGGGTGGGGGAAGCAGGACTCACAGGCTTTATATATTAGTGGGTGCGGGAAACAGGGCTCACAGGCTTTCCATATTAGTGGGTGGGTGAAGCAGGACTCACAGGCTTTCCATATTAGTGGGTGGGGGAAGCAGGACTCACAGGCTTTCTTTATTAGTGGATGCTTGATCCAGGACTCACAGGCTTTCTATATTAGTAGGTGGGGGAAGCAGGCCTCACAGGCTTTCTATATTAGTGGGTGGGGGAAACAGGGCTCACAGGCTTTCTATATTAGTGGGTGGGGGAAGCAGGACTCACAGCCTTTCTATATTAGTGGGTGCGGGAAACAGGGCTCAAAGGCTTTCCATATTAGTGGGTGGGGGAAGCAGGACTCACAGGCTTTCCATATTAGTGGGTGGGGGAAGCAGGACTCACAGGCTTTATATATTAGTGGGTGCGGGAAACAGGGCTCACAGGCTTTCCATATTAGTGGGTGGGGGAAGCAGGACTCACAGGCTTTCCATATTAGTGGGTGGGGGAATCAGGACTCACAGGCTTTCCATATTAGTGGGTGGGGGAAGCAGGACTCACAGGCTTTCTATATTAGTGGGTGGGGGAAGCAGGACTCACAGCCTTTCTATATTAGTGGGTGCGGGAATCAGGGCTCACAAGCTTTCCATATTAGTGGGTGGGGGAAGCAGAACTCGCAGGTTTTCCATATTAGTGGGTGGGGGAAGCAGGACTCACAGGCTTTCCATATTAGTGGGTGGTGGAAGCAGGACACACAGGCTTTCCTTATTAGTAGATGATTGATCCAGGACTCACAGACTTTCTATATTAGTGGGTGGGGAAAACAGGGCTCACAGACTTTCTATATTAGTGGGTGGTGGAAGCAGGACTCACAGGCTTTCCTTATTAGTAGATGATTGATCCAGGACTCACAGGCTTTCCATATTAGTGGGTGGGGGAAACAGGGCTCACAGGCTTTCCATATTAGTGGGTTGGGGAAACAGGACTCACAGGTTTTCCATATTAGTGGGTGGGGGAACCAGGACTCACAGGCTTTCCTTATTAGTGGGTGATTGATCCAGGACTCACAGGCTTTCTATATTAGTGGATGGGGGACACAGGGCTCACAGGCTTTCCATATTAGTGGGTTGGGGAATCAGGACTCACAGGCTTTCTATATTGGTGGGTGGGGGAAGCAGGACTCAAAGGCTTTCTATATTAGTGGGTGGGGGAAACGGGACTCACATGCTTTCCATATTAGTGGGTGGGGGAAGCAGGACTTGCAGGCTTTCCATATTAGTGGGTGGGGGAAGCTGGACTCACAGGCTTTTCATATTAGTGGGTGGGGAAGCAGGACTCACAGGCTTTCTATATTAGTGGGTGGGGGAAACTGAACTCATAGGCTTTCCATATTAGTGGGTGGGGAAGCAGAACTTGCAGGCTTTCCATATTAGTGGGTGGGGAAAACAGGGCTCACAGGCTTTCTATATTATCGGGTGGGAGAAACAGGACTCACAGACTTTCCATTTTAGTGGGTGGGGGAAGCAGGACTCACATGCTTTCCATATTAGTGGGTGGGGGAAGCAGAACTTGCAGGCTTTCCATATTAATGGGTGGGGGAAACAGGGCTCACAGGCTTTCTATATTAGTGGGTGGGGGAAGCAGGACTCACAGGCTTTCCATATTAGTGGATGGGGGAACAGGACTCGCAGGCTTTCCATATTAATGGGTGGGGGAAGCTGGACTCACAGGCTTTCTATATTAGTGGGTGGGGGAAACAGGACTTGCATGCTTTCCATATTAGTGGGTGGGGGAAGCAGGACTCACATGCTTTCTATATTAGTGGGTGGGGGAAACAGGACTCACAAGCTTTCCATATTATTGGGTGGGGGAAGCTGGACTCACAGGCTTTCCATATTAGTGGGTGGGGGAAAGCAGGACTCACAGGCTTTCCATATTAGTGGGTGGGGGAAGCAGGACTCACAGGCTTTCCATATTAGTGGATGGGGGAAGCAGTACTCACAGGCTTTCCATATTAGTGGGTACGGGAAGCAGGACTCACAGGCTTTCCATATTAGTGGATGGGGGAAGCAGGACTCACAGGCTTTCCATATTAGTGGGTGCGGGAAGCAGGACTCACAGGCTTTCTCTATTAGTGGGCAGAATAGCAGGTCTCACAGGCTTTCTCTGTGACTCACAACGGCTGCTAAACAACTTTTTAGATCTTGGAAAATTATATTTCCCTGAGCACAACATCTGAATCCTGCAGTGACAGAAGAGGACCACACCTTGCTATTTACACAGCGTTCCATTTATCCTATTAGTATTAGACAGTTGTGCTAAGGTGATAGCATAGAGCAGCGATGGAGCGCTTTGCCACCTGCAAATTTAGCGGTAGGAGATGAGAGACCTGACAGATCAGCTGTAAGTGAACCTGGTTCATGATGTTAAAGGATTTACTCTTTTCATTGATCTTTTCAGGAGAAAGCTTTGACCAGTTTTGTGACAAAATCTTCCCCACCTCGGGAGAAGCCAAGTATAATAGTGGACAATACACAATCCGACTAGTTGATTCCACTATCTGAGAAGAGAGAAGCAGATCAGGAGAGCTGTAAGTATCACATGTCCATCAAATTTGCTGTTTGAGATTATGGAAAAATCAGTTGATATAATTCTGATGGTGTGAACAGTGCTGATGCTCACATTCTGACTCTATTTTTTAGCCTTGAATTTTGAAGAAGGATCCTCTTCTAATTCACATCTAAAACCATTTTAAAAAAAATTCTGAATGTTCTTTTTAATTATGTAAAAGGGAAGTCCACAGGTTTCTCGCCAACGGGGTTTTGTAGACAATAGCGCGGAAAAATAATGATGGGAATTTCTTTGTGAAATCCTCACCAAACTTGACATTGAAGTAAAAAATACTGCAAAAAATACTGCCCAGTAAACTAACCAAGAGAGTCAACAGAGACAGCATCTGTATGGAACCCAATGGAAGTGAAAACAAAACCCAAAGGGCAATTGTGGCAAGTTTCGCCACCAGGCAAATAAAAAAAAAACACTTTGTGGCTCCACAAGGACAATTAAGGTCATATTTGTGAGCTTTGGAAGCTGGCATCTGGGAGACATTGGCTATGACCATGCCTTCCTTTATAGGTGACCACCATCTGTTGGTTCTCTACCCACTCCATTGCCCCTTTTCCACCCCTCAAGTGACTCATTCCCTTTTATTCAGAGCTGTTGAGGCACAAGAAATCTTTTGCAAACTCTACTTTCCGGAAGGTCTTATCGAAGCCCAAGAGATTTGCCATCTCTTTTGGTAGTCTAGGAGATCTCCCCATTTTTCTGGGAGCCGACCAAGAGTTGGTAAGTCAATTGTAGGAAGTCCAAATGTCTACGATATTACCAAGCAACCACAATCTACGTCACCTGTAGAAGAACTGATTTTTTTATTTTTTGAGATGTTATTCTATAAACAAAACCCAAATAACCTTAGTTTATTCACGTATCTTTGGATTTTTAGTACAGAGGATAGGTATGTCCAGGAAATATTATATTTGGAAAAAAGGAATAAATTATGAACCACATCCATCTAGGTGGAAACACACAGTATATTATGAATACCTCCAAATTGTCCCAGATCCAGTGGGGCAGCCATGAATTTGAGGTGCTGTCCCGGGAAGTCGAGGGTATGTCCTGAATCTATGTATTGAGGACAGTGTGAGAGAGGCTGTGTGAGCATCAAACTGTGTATGTTGGAATCTAGGGTATAATATGGTATGTGGGGTGCTGTCTGGGCATTATACTGTGTACTGGGGGGTCATCATACTGTATGGGGGCCATGAAAGAGGTCCCATACTGTGTGGGTAGATTCACTGGGTTCACTAGCCATATGTATCTCTCTTTCTGAAAGTTGGAAAGTATGCATTACCTTTCACGCATACTCTTTCGAAGCCTTACATTGACTAGGCAGTGGTTTTCCATGTTAGAAAGTCGAAACACAGATTTGTCTTTCCACACCTTGAATATACAGCCTCTGATCTATTACTGTGATTGAATGCATTGTAAACGAGTTTCCAGCTGTGGAAATTGTCTGGTATTGTACTGTTAGAGTCAATTCATTAAAGTCTGATATAATATGCGGTGCCTTGGGAAACCATATTACCAGCGGCAAAGATTACTGTATACGGCCTGCAGGTAAATGCTTGATGTCTTATTAGCGGGTAGGAAAGCTTTATGTTGAAATATCAAACTTCGGTAAATTGAACAAAAATTATTCATAGTGTAGAACTAATCTTTTCAGCTGTAAGAGATGCAAAGGTTTCAATTACACCGTGGTCGTACTTTCTGAAGGGCCCAAAGGGCTCTCTGTGACACTGTAGGGCAGCAGTACTAAAAAATGGCATGAGATGGTTGGGAGAGCCTTGAAGGATTGGAGCCAAAATGCTGCTAGTAATACCTCTGGTTTCCCATAAACTTCTGAGACAAAGAAATCTCCAATTTCCGTAACTGGATTTCTAAATGATACATATGTAATTTTTCAGGAAGAGATCACACTTGATTTTGGTCATCAGTCCTGATGAAGGTTTCAATGGGTGGATCACATACTTTTCAAAGTTTTGAGGATTCTTGTGAGGGTCGTGATGACATTCCACTCGTCCTCCAGTCACTCCAAATTAAGGCTATGAGCATGGGTCAACCATTCAAAGAATGAGTCAGACAACAAGCTGGTTCAAACTCAGAGCACGCTCAAAAGACTACTACAGACAACGTTCTCAACAATGTTCTGTGTTTATTCCTACATACACAAACCTAAATACACTACATAATGGGGAGGGGAAAGGGGTTGTCCGGGGCGGGGTAAGCCATGAAAGTCCAGTGTCTGGCCACTCCTGATTGGTCCACATCTCCTTATCTCAGTCTCTGGGCAGATATTGCAGCCGTCAGCTTATAATCTTGTTTCGTTTCTCTGAAATAAGTCTTGGCAACACTGGAACTGTCTTAGTTTAAGTTTCGATTTAAGTAATACGTAGCAAGGAAAGCTTATTGTTATAAGACACAAAATGGTGGTTAGTACATTAGCAAAAAAGCGTATAAAAGTTACAAAAGTATAAAAGTTGCAAAAAATATATATTCTCTTTTACCCCGACATTCCCCCCTAAACACTAAGCTTTCCCTTGCTTCGGGGCCTTTGAGACTGTCCATGTGTGGGGAGAGGGGAGGTGGATTTCTTCACCCAATCATCTTAGAAGCTGCCCCCTTATGGGACGCCCCCAGACAATCGAGCCCTATCCTGGGTGACACATGGAGTTCTCCCAACTGTCCCTAAACTAAATCTCTCAATTGGACTTTGTCATGGGGGGGCTGGTCAGGCTTGTTCAAAGGAGTGTATTTCTCCATATTTTCTCTTGATTCAGAAAGGTCCCGGAGGTTGGGACAGCATTGGTTATAGCTTTCCTGTATAAGGGGACTATGCAGCACAGGACCACCAGGCCCAATACTAGTAGACCTCCCATTACTAGACAAACTTGTTGGAAGAATCCCTTGAGCCCTCCCAACCAACCTGAGAAGAAGGAGGTATCTACCCCTGTGTGGTAGCTGTCCACCCTGGGACAGACAGTAAGCATATGGAAAGGATATAGAAGAAGGTAGTCATCTTTTATAGACTCGTTCTGTCTCTCTTGCAGTGGGAGGCGTGAATCCAGGTGCTCTTGCCCTCAAGCTTCAGAGCCGTCGGGGTGGTGAGAAGCACAGTGTACGGTCCCTCTAACCGCGGCTGGAGGCAGTCTTTCCGGACAAACTTCTTCACATACACTAGATCGCCTGGGATGAAATCATGTACTGCATCACCTGTAGATTCTGGGAGAGAAGCAGATACTGGAGAGCGGGTGTTAGTCAATTCTCTAGACAAGGCAATCACAAATTTTACCACTCTATCATGTGTTTCAGACAACTCTTGGGGCCTAATCTCTCCTATCTTGGGTGGGGTCCCAAACAAAATTTTATAGGGAGTCAGCCCATGTTTGGCCTGAGGAGTGTGTGTGATATGATACAATACTATGGGGAGTAGGTCGGGCCAGGGGAGGGGATGATCTTAGGTCATTTTCAAGAGCTGGGTCTTGAGTGTGGAATTCATTCTCTCCACTTTGCCTGAACTGGCAGGATGGTATGGAGTGTGGAGACCCAAATCTGTTCCCAACATGTTCCAGAGTTCTTCGTAGATATTTGCTGTGAAAGCTGGTCCTTGATCCGATTCTATGACTTGGGGAACTCCAAATCTGCAGGCAATTTCGGTGATCAGTTTCTTGGCTGTGACTTTAGCAGTCATGTTGACAACCGGGTAGGCCTCGGGCCAGGCTGAGAACATATCCACGGCTACCAAAACGTACTCCTATTTTCCTGCTTTAGGCATTTGGATATGGTCGACTTGTATTCTCTGCCAAGGGTAGTCTGGTTTAGCCAGGTGTTGGAGAGGGACCCGTGCCGCACACGTTGGGTTGCAGGTAGCGCAGACAGAGCAGGATTTTGAGTACGCAGTCACAGTGGAAGAGATTCCGGGTGCAAAGTACAGTTTCTTGATACATGCCAAGGCTTGATTCTTTCCTCTGTGTGTAGGCCCGTGAGCCCATGCTGCCACAGCTGAGTACATGCGTCTAGGCAAGCAAGGCTTCCCATCCACTTGGTAAAGAGTCGAGTTGACCTTTGAATCTTTGCGACCTGCCAGCACAGCTCCTGCCGCTTTCCATTGCTTGACTTCTTCAGTGGGGGGTCTTCCTTTGTTCCTCACACAATTTTTCTTCAGGCATCTTGACCCCCCTGGATTCCACTCGTGTCTCCGCTGGACTTGTATGGTCTTCCGCCGGCTGTTCTTTGGCTCTTGCTCTAGTGAGCGCCACAGCTACGGTTTGCAGGGTCTCCCCCATCTCTTCTTCCTTTTCCTGCCACTTTGATGACACATTCTCCACTGCTGCAGTCTTGGCTGCTTGGTCAGCTAGGTGGTTGCCCCTGGCTTCTCTGGATTCTAGTCTTCCATGAGCCTTGACCTTGATAACAGCAACCTGAATGGGTAGTTCCAGGGCCTTCATTAGGGCCTTAATCCATGAGACATGTTTCACTGGTGTACCTGCAGCTGTGATGAATCCTCTAGACTTCCACAAGAGTCCAGAATCATTGCAAATTCCATGTCCATACCTGGAATCGGTATATACATATTCGCCTTTGTTCCTGCTGCCAGGTGGCAGGCCTCTGTGAGAGCCACAAGTTCAGCTTCTTGTGCAGACATGTATGGTGGTAGAGCTTCAGCCTTGAGGACTGTTAGGTCCGTTGTGACAGCATATCCCGTGTGGAACTTCCCTTGAGGGTCTGCGAGCGGATGTGCTACCATATTCTCTGGAGCAGAAGTCTCTTCCTGCAAAATTTTTATACAATCATGAGGTTCCACCAATGGACCTTCACCCTCTTCACCTTCCCCCCTAGAAGGTGGAAGCAAAGTGGCAGGATTGATAGTCAGACATCTGGTAAATGTTATATTGGAGGGCAACAATAGGGAACACTGCAGCCGCAGGTGTCTTTGGTTGGTTAGATGTTTCGGAGATGTTTGTTGCAGAACAGCTGAGAGATCATGGCCGGCCTGTATAACTAGATAATGTCCAAGGACGATATCAGCTGACTTGTCAAGGAGGATGTGAGCAGCGTGGACCGCCTTAAGGCACGTGGGGGCAGTTCGGGCGACAGGGTCCAGGCGGGCTGAGTAGTAGCCCAAAGGCCGATACTTATGATCATAGCGTTGTGCTAGAACTCCAGAGGCATGACCTTCCGATTCCGAGACAAAAAGGTGAAATGGCTGAGTATAGTCTGGTAAGCCCAAGGCCGGGGCAGAGACAACAGCCTGTTTAAGGCGGTCAAAACATAGTCTGTGTTGATGAGAAACACGTGGATCTTCAGCATGAAGCCAAACTGAGCCTTCATCCTTGAGACAGTCGTACAGAGGTTGCATGAGCTTTGAGGCATCAGGGATCCATTGCCTGCAGTAAGTGATGAGGCCAAGGAAAGTCTGCATAGCGGAGTAGGTGGTTGGGAAGGTGATATCCATGATGGCTTGTTTTCTTTCTTCAGTCAGATGTCTAGCACCTTGTGATATACAATGTCCGAGGAAAATGACCTTGGGCAGACACCATTGGACTTCGCCTTTCGAGACTTTACAGTTAGCTGAGTGAAGAAACCAGAATAGGGATGCTGACATCTCTGGCAAATTTTCTTCAGTGCCACAGAGTAAAAGATCATCCACATACTGTAGAAGGGTGACCTGAGGGTTCTCTTGAACCCATGGCTCCAGAATAGACTTCATAGAATGAGTGAATTGGTTAGGAGAGTTCTGGGCTCTTTGCGGAGTCCTGGTCCATGTAAGCTGTGCTCCTTGAAAGGTGAAGGCAGAAAGAAACCACGAATCTTCATGTAAGGGTATACTGAAGAAGGCGTTGGCCAGATCTAACACCGTAAACAAGGTGGCCGTTGGAGGCAGCTGAGACAAGAGGGTGTTTGGGTTAGGTACCACTGGAGTTTCTAAAATGGTAGCTGCATTGACGGCTCTGAGATCCTGAACCAACTGGTATCTTGGAGACTCTCCCGGAACGGTTCTCTTTTTTACAGGAAAGAGGGGTGTATTGTATGGAGATACACATCTGACAAGGACTCCTGATTCCAGGAGGGAAGCGATTTGGGTACCCAAGCTTTGTTCTTGTGCAGCCTTGAGGGGGTATTGTGGCAACCGTGGGTACCTGTGTCCAGGCTTGAGGTGTACTCGGACCGGGGGAACCTGCAGGAGGCCGACGTCCTCTGGCCCACTGGACCACAGAGAGTGAGGGAACTGTGAGATATCAAGAAGAGTGTGAGGTTGTATGGTCATCATCATGAGAGGGAAGGCTTTAAGAACACAGCGGTCTTCAGTCCCTTGTTCGGAATGAGGGTCCCGCAAAAGAAGCTCCATACCATGGTTTCCGAAGGTAATTGTTGCCTTCATCCGCTCTAAGAGATCGGCTCCCAACAGATTGACAGGGCAAGTTTCAGAGACCAAGAATCTTGTGAGTACTCCGGTGAACAGTCCTGCAGACACAGGGACTGTGAGTGGAGAGGAAACATGTTGGCCTTCCACCCCAACACAGGTGAGGGTATCCGGTGATAGGGATACAGAAGGAGGGAGCTGTGCAGAGGAAATGACAGATGTGGCCGCCCCAGTGTCCACCAGGAACTCCAGTGGTTGATGGTCCACCTGTAAAGTGACAGTCCCACAGGCGGCCGTGAGATGCGTAGCCGGGAAAGTGGACACTGGTTGACCGAGCCGTCATTGGCGTGGATGAGATGGTTCACGGGAAGGTCCATGGTTGTGTGGACCGTCACGGAACGACCGGTCATGGTACTGTCTGCGGGTTGGACAGTCTCTGAGGATGTGGTCAAGGCTACCACACTCCCAACACAACATTCGTCCTCCAGAATCACGAGATTGTCTTCTGTTTCTAGATGGTCCCTTGTCATCTCTTCTGTCTTGTTTTCTATATGTGGGAGGAGTATCATCACCTGTGCCTTTAACCATTACCCACTTGATTCCATGTTGGTTGCCAGGGGGTGGGTAGCTTTCTTGAGCTTGATATACCATGGCAGGAGCGGTTTTCTTCTTTGGCTTAGTATCCTTTTTCATTTTTAGCATTGATTTTTGGAAAGCTTTAACGATGTCCACCGCGTCGTTGAAAGAAGAAGAACGAATCTCGGGCCGTACTCTCAGGACTTCATCTCTGAGAGCGTCTTGTAGGCCATCTACTAGGGCCTGAACCAACAGGGCGGCCTGCGTCTTGACGTGAGGACTGTATCCGAGATCCTCAAAATGCATGCTGAGTCTTGCAGCATATCTTTCCACAGATTCATCAGGGTCTTGTTGAACATCTTGTACAGACCCAGCTTGATCTGACAAGCGATCCTGAGCCCAGGCCTTTAACTGTTTCATGTATTCTAGGCCGGATTCATACATACTAAGAGATCCTGCTTTTGTGGAATCCATGGCCTTTTCGATAGTAGGCAAGAAATATTCCTTGGCCTTCACAGATGTGATACCTGCCAAATCAGCCCCGGTTGCACCATAAATGGCTCTGGTTGTGTCCAAGCGTCTAGCATACTGCATGGGAGATTTATCGGGATCAAGAAGCTTTGAGACCAGAGTGTCTACTTGTATTGGGGTAAAGGGTTGATATTTAATCATCCCTAAAGGTCCAGGAACTTGTTGAGGACCGGGCAGCGTCGCTTGTTCCTTGGTGGTGTTTGGGGTGGCCGCTAGGGAGGATTCTTCAGGCAACAGAACCGCATTGGGAATCGGTGTCGGGGAGGAGGTTGCCACTAGTAGCTCAAGGGCCAAAGGCATAGCAACATGAACTGCTGGACTACGGACACAGACAATGCGTATCGAGTCCAATCCATGAGGGAGGGTCTCTATGCCTTCCTTGAGGGCCAGTACGTGTTCCTCCAAGCACGGCCCGAGTGGGTAGCCGAAAATTCCAGAAGATATGAGTGGTATCGCTAAAGTGCATCTGGGCATATCCTGATGACTCAATTTTCCTGCATGAAGGAGTACTGAACGGATGGTAGATGCGCGAGTGGAACGTGACTCTTCAGGGTTCCGGGAGTCATAAATAGGACCCACTGCATGTATGATGACATCAGCGGGCAGTCTACCCGCACGGGTGACTAAGGTCTGGCCTTGTGAAAGCTCTCCGTTTTCGGCTAAATGAGCCTGGCATTCTGCAGCCAGAGTAGAACCAGCAGCAAGGGAAATTTTGCGAGCCAATCCTCCAACATGGCTCATACAGATGTTTGCAGGGTTGACTATGGCCCCCACCCGATGTGTAAGGATGTCACCATAGCCTATTGACAGAGTGACAGGGCGTCCTGATGGGTCTACTAGATTACGGGAGCGGCAGGGGTCCCAAACTTCTGAGAGGCTGGGGGGGTGGTGTTCTTTCAGCAGTTGCTTGGAGCAAGGGCCGGAGTACGGGTAATAGATGTGGGGTGGAGGATGCCATAGGAGACGTATGGGGTAAAGGAGGGGGGGCTGGAGTATCTTGAGCCCATCCCTCATCTGGCTCCGTATCGTCTTGAGTAACAGTATGTTGGCGGAAGGAGAGCAGTCTGGCCTGAAATTCTGGGGAGTTGAGGAGGATATCCCCAGGGTTGTGGGTGACTCCCATAGGAAACAGGGGAAGCGTCTCAGCATCGTGGACTGGAGCAGAGGGTGTCACATTAGCTTCAGATGGGTGCTCTGGGACTGCGGGCTGGTAATATGCACCGGACGGATCTAGTAGTGGATATAGGCCGGATTGGGGCTTTCCGGGCCTCCCACAACAAGTAAGAGGTGTAGCAAGATGGCCGTGGGAGGGAGGAGTTAGAGTGGAAGTGGGATTGTTCTTGGAGGCAGGAAAAGGTGTAGTAAGATGGCCGTTGGAGGGAGGAGGTGGAGTGGGATTGTTCTTGGAGGCAGGCTGGGCATCGTGCCATGGGCGGCCCGCCCCAGAGACACAGCAGAACTCCGCCCAAGGTGGGTTTTGCTCTCCACACACCCGACACGTCCACCCCTCTGGTGATTTGTTGTTGGCACCATTATAGGGCGGTGGCTGAGGGCTCGGTGTAGTGACAGGCATCAAAGGTGCAACGGCCATTTTGGGGGCACATAACAAATCACAGTCTGCAGCTTTCATGTATCCGAACAAAGGCTCGGCATTCTCTGTCCCCCCCACACCATCTACTTCTTTCCAGCCTTCAGACTTCAAATCACTCGCTACTCTAAGATGTGCTTGAGCCTGGTGCAGAAGTCCTCACCCAGCTTTCCCAATTTCTGTGTAACACATTCTTTCTACACTGAAGGCTAAAGCCTGCCTGTACTGGATAAGCTTATCATGTTATACAAATTCCTAACATTCTTCTTGCCTTCCCGTAACTCCACTAATTGGCTTAACTCCCACAGCAGCATTCCGCAACTTACGAGATCTTTCAAATTTAAATATACGCAACATTTTCTTATAGAATGCAATGATCTGTCGCGACTCAGATCACTGGTGCAGTCCACAGGTCGCCACCCGTCAGTGTAGAGTACTCCTCAATACACTGATAAGACAGAGAGACCCCTCATCTATCCCTTTTTCCTAACCTTGAATGGCAACTTTACAGTACGACTCACCACGGCACCCTGACTGACAGCAGAACCCCTCCTTATGAGGTTTCTCTGTATAAGACGAAGAGTACACCTCAATCCGTCATGGACCCTGACAGCAGACCACCTCCTTATGAGGTTTCTCTGTATAAGACGAAGAGTACACCTCAATTCGTCACAGATTCTGACAGCACAACACCTCCTTATGAGGTTTCTCTGTATAAGACGAAGAGTACACCTCAATTCGTCACAGATTCTTTCTCCCTTACACTACAATTCAGGAATGCTTTGAAACCTCGACTATCAGTTACGGGAGGCAGCTATCTAAAGAGAGTTCAGTGACCGGAGGAGGAGGAGATGGTGTTCACACGAGCACGCGCAGGCATGCGACGTCACTCGTTTTAACACTTGCTGGTTCAGGACGTGGTGCGGGACGCCTGAGGTCTCACCACTCGACCGATCACCCACCCAGATCCAACCTGACAACCCAACAGGAACCGCTGCGGCTGACACACAGGCAAGTGAGACATATAAAATACATCTCAACTTACCGTGTTCGATGGAGGTTGATCAGGCCTCAAATTCAGCCACCGCGGTCACCACCAGTGAAATCAGCGATATGGGTCCGGGAGGGCGGCGTACCGCTAGCCACGCCCCACGTTGGGCGCCATTTGTGAGGGTCGTGATGACATTCCACTCGTCCTCCAGTCACTCCAAATTAAGGCTATGAGCATGGGTCAACCATTCAAAGAATGAGTCAGACAACAAGCTGGTTCAAACTCAGAGCACGCTCAAAAGACTACTACAGACAACGTTCTCAGCAATGTTCTGTGTTTATTCCTACATACACAAACCTAAATACACTACATAATGGGGAGGGGAAAGGGGTTGTCCGGGGCGGGGTAAGCCATGAAAGTCCAGTGTCTGGCCACTCCTGATTGGTCCACATCTCCTTATCTCAGTCTCTGGGCAGATATTGCAGCCGTCAGCTTATAATCTTGTTTCGTTTCTCTGAAATAAGTCTTGGCAACACTGGAACTGTCTTAGTTTAAGTTTCGATTTAAGTAATACGTAGCAAGGAAAGCTTATTGTTATAAGACACAAAATGGTGGTTAGTACATTAGCAAAAAAGCGTATAAAAGTTACAAAAGTATAAAAGTTACAAAAAATATATATTCTCTTTTACCCCGACATTCTCATCCATCAGACTTGTTGATTGAAGCACTTGATCAACACTCACCCCCTTGTCAGAATTCCTGTTGTCCTTCTACAGTTTGACCACCTGCTATTGTTCACCTTAATAATTGTGCTGCAATCCCACTCGTTATCACCGGAGTCTGCTGCTGTGTTCTGCAATTGTCCTTTACTGAGATGGCAGATTCTGAACCTGTGGAATCCATCTTGTTTCCTGTTTGGGCCTACTTAAAGCCACATGAATCTCTCACTCATTGCTTGAGTATTGTGTCTAGCTGTTAGCCTACTTCCAGTCTCCAGCTTCTGAACATTCTTACTCAGACTGTTCTCACCTATCTATGGATTGTTTCCTACAACTCCTTTTGCTAACTCCAAGAACTTCTACTACTGCTTGCTGTTCTTGCTCATGCTTCTTCGGCCATTGGTTTCCAGCAGTACTATGCCGGTATCTTAACACTCTTTTTTTAAGACCTCCCACTTCCATACATTTTTCTGCAAACTCATTTCAGTTTTTGGCAACCTTTCACAGACAGATTCTCGGTGTCCTACATAAGAAACCTTCAAGAAGTGCTGCTTTCCAGAAGATTTCAGGAGAATTTGTTAGATGTGGGAGATTTTACCACTCTTCCTGGAGTCAGGGATTTCTGCCCTTTTTTTACGAGTCCCATGCATATTCCAGAAGAGTTGTCCAGTATTATTATACCATGAGAAAAAGATATAAATGTCCATGGGGTGCCACTATTTGGAAGTTTGCACCCCGTAGCTGCTTCATGCTCTGTAATGGACATATACGTCACAGAGCAGTTCAGATTGTATGCGTGGACTCAGGAGTTCAGCTCATTACACACAGGGCAAATGCCAGCTGTCGAGCACATGGAGCTATCTCCACACCGCTGCTGGTTAACCCTTTAAATGCCTCTGTCAGTCATTGACAATGGCATGTAAGTTGCACCATCCTAGTGCCATGTCTGTTCGGTCACCCTTATCGCTCCCCTTCCCCTACAACATGCTGATGGTTTCTGATGGTTTGCCATTGCAGTCAGGAATCTGCTAAAGGTCCCAGTTGTTGCTGTCTTTGTTCACCTGTGATTAGTCCTAAACACTGCCATACTTGCTCACAGGTTAAAGTCCTCAATAAGGACAAAAAAATTAAAGTGCAAAGTGAAACAAAAAAATAAAAATATAAAGAATTAAAAAAACTTAATAATTTAAATCATCCCACTTTTCCCAGTTAAGAATTAAGAAATAATAAAAAATAGTAACCATATCTGGTACTATCTCATCTGTAAAATTGTGGTCTATGAATATATATAAAATTGTTTAACTCATACGGTAAACTTCATAGAGAAAAAAATTTACTTCCAAAAGTACTGTTTTTTGCTCATCACAACGAATGCAGTAAAATGTAATCAAACTAATGTATGTGCCTCAAAATGGTACCATTAAAAACTACAGCTTGCCATGCAAAACAAACAAAAGTGTCATGCAGGGAGTGGGAAAGACTTAGTGCAACAAAGAGGGAAAGGGAGCCCAGACTCTAGGGAAAGGGGAAAGTGGAGACCTCCTAGTCTGGACTAGTGTCACCCTGTCTCAACTACCATCCCTATATTGGCTCCTTACCAATCGCCCTGTCTTTCCCTGGCATATGGCTAAGGCTAGGGAAGGAAGGAGATGAGCACTAGTCGATCTCCACTAAACTCTATAGACAACAAGGCTAGACAAACAGGGGGGAATTGCTTAGCTTTAGATGACTCCAAACAAATGCGCACATGGCCTCAAGCTCCAGACAGGAAGAAGTACCTCGCTTGCTAAAACCTCACAAGTAGTAATGCATATAGCCGGCACCGCCCTTTCAGACACACCAGGTATATATATAACCAGGCCAGGGAGCTAATTAGTTAGAGGGAGGTAGCTGCTGGGTCCTAGAGACAGCCAGCCTTTAAGAAGATGTCTGTAATGCCAAACGTAGAGATCTCCTGAAACCAACTGCAGGGCGACTGTCTGCCACCTCTGACACACCCGTGACAAAAAGCTTTCGATATAAAAGTAAAAAAAATAAAATAAAATAGGAGGTTATGCCATGTTTGGAAGTTGCCCCCTGTCCACAGGTACTGATAACTCTCCAGTCTCCGGAGGTCTCCCGCTGGAATCCCATTGATCCTGAGAAAAGAGCACTTGTGAGCCCTGTCTGAATAAAGTAGAGGCCCAGCATGCGCACCTCTGCTTCATTCTCTCTTTAAGGGAAATTCTCAACTTATTAAATTCTGTAATTGGTTAGACAGCATGAAAATAAGCAAGTTTATTTTTCTTTCTGCTTTTATTATCCTGCTATGAGAGCTTTTATCTTACATAGAGTACAGCTTCTTTTCAATAACCTAGCCCACCAAGTGTGTACACTAGCTGCATTCCAGGAGAAGAGTTAACTCTGAATATCCAAACCACCTCTTTCCATCCATTGATTGCTATGCTTCAATTAACTGCTCACTTTCCTCCCCATCCTTCTTAGCTCCTGACAAACTGATCTTATCAGTCCTGATTATTACTGTGTAATCACAATCTCCTGATCCCTAGCATCATGCTGTCCTGGGCTATGTGTATGTTGAAATTCATTGTTTTCCTTACATGCAAATACTGTAATTTCAGTGTAGACTTCAGAACAAAACACTGATAGCTGAATGTGTTACAGCAGAACATGTGCTGAGCTTTATACTTCTGCTAATACTACAGCTCTGCTATCACTAGAACTGTCACTCAAGGAGAAGCACCCGCCCTGCCAGAGACCAGTAAGTAAAGAGACTTCAGAGCTGTGAGCTGCTTAAGGGCTCTTTCACACATAAGTGTTTAGAGTACGTATGGTGACAGTTTCCACACGTACCAGAGACACTGACACACGTAGACCCATTCAAATGAATGTGTCTGTGCACATGTAAGTGTATTTCCATGGACTGTGTGTCCGTGGGCAAAACACACTGACATACCCGTTTTTTCCTCCAGCATGGGCCACAAAATGCTCCACACATGTGGACACTGATGACACACAGATGACATCCGCGTATCATCAGCGTGACACATACCGGCGCCTGGGAATCAGCAGTACAGCAAGCACTGTTCCCAAGCACTGGGTGCTGAATGCTGCCCTCATCATTTTCCCCAGCTGGCGCTGTGATCAGCGCGAGCAAGGGACAATGTCGAGAGTAGTAGTCTGACCCACTTTGTCCTGGTGTAAAAATAAGAATAAAATAAAAAATCCTTATACTCATCTTATACTGTCAACATTGTCCCTTGCTCGAGCTGATCCAGCGCAAGCAGGGGACAATGATAAGGGCAGCATTCAGCACCCAGCGCTTGGGAATAGAGCTAACTGTACTGCTGATTCCCAGGCACTGGTATGTGTGATCCTGATGCGGCACACGGGTGGCACATGGTTGCCACACGTGTGAGGTGCACACGGACATCTCCGTTACTGGTTTTTCCAGTACCGGAAATATCCGGACATGTGAAAGAGGCCTAAGAGGCAGATTGAAAATAATATTTTAAAGCACCACTCCACGTTTTTTTTTTCTATTGCACAGCTGGAGTGGAGCCTTAAATGTTTTTCCCTGCCCCCTTTCTCATACACACCTGCCGCCTTCATCCTTTTCCAGCGTCACTCCCGTCGGTCTCCGGCTAAAGGTGACCTTCTGGCAGCTCCAGTGTTTCATGGAGCGCGCCAGAGATCACTTTTCAATACATCTCTATTAGAGCCTTGTTCTGATTCTCATAGAGTTGCATTGAGCTCTCGTGACGTAACTTCTGACTTCCAGAAGAAATTACTGGCGCAACATGGCGCCGCAGGACCGGAGCGGCATCGGTAAAAGGTGAAGCTGCCGGACAGTGATTATAAGAATGGGTGCTGTGTCTTACATTTAAAGCGCCACTCCAGCGCTTAAAAAAAATCCCACTGGAGTGGTGCCTTAATGGGCGTGCCAAAGACCTTTCTCAAGATTGCTAGGGTCCCAATGGTCAGATCTTGAGCGATCGGAAATCATACCTCATCCTGTGAATAGGGGTTACTTCTAATTTTGGTATATACCTTTCAAAAGGTCAATGTAGTCTACTCTATGTTACGTTGTTTTAAAGTGTTGTGCTATCAACTGAGTAGTGTTATTTGACAAATATATGCGTACATTATGTGGCCATATTATTCAGCCATTACTGTATCATATTTAAATCCCTCTCTCCCATCTTAGATTTATATCAATAAGACAGTGGTAGTGGGGCATTGTTATCTGGAAACTACATGGCAGCACATCACTATTATATTATCATGTTAGTTAGGGATTTTGCTTAATGAACTTTATTTGACATAGCATGGCGGTCTTACTTAGACAATATAGGGGAGTTTTATTTAGGATGTACAATATGCATGGAAGAAGATAATGGATTTGCTTTAAGCAGGGGAAATGCTCATTTACATGGACAGCAGGGTGGCCTAGCTGGAGAATTGTGGCTACCTAGTCTGGCTTACATTAACTCATTAAAGTCAACCGTGTCCCTTTAAAAATGCTCAACATACAATGCCCCCAAGCAAAAAAATGTGAGGTTCCTAATACTATTATCTAAGGCAACGAGCTGGACCATATAATGTATCGTGATGCAGTCGTTGTACTTTACACTGCAGGACTTAATTCAGCCTTTACAGTTCAATAGATCAAAATAAATTGCGAAAGGTCTTAATTTAATCAATTGGATGGGAAAAATTGATTTCTCTTGGAGCGTGAGGCTACTGGATACAAACAAAGAAGCGAAGGCTCTGGTCCTCCTCCCCCTCAACCCTGTTCATTACAGGAAGAAACCTGCCAACAATCTGAGATGAGAAATAGGTAACAATGCCTAGGGCATAAAAAAAGGAAATCGTAGGGCTCCAGAGCGAAATTCACAAAGTTTCCAAAAATAAGAAGGATATACAGGCAATATTCAGCTGTTGAGTTTGGGTCAAGAAACTCAGACTTTAGACTGTGAATAAAGCCAACCTAATGCTTAGTTTTCGGCACTTCCGTTAGTTAAGGCAGGAAGCACAGCTCTGAAGGACAAACTGCTGCTCTTAAAAATTAAATCCTGTGAAGACAGATTTGCAGCAGGTCTAGAAATAAACCTATACGCTCATTCTAATCTACTAGGGATCCCCCAAAAGATCCTAGTACACCCAGTGCTATAATCAGACGGAGAGCGCTCAATGTTACCAGTATCATCTGTTCAATGCTTTATTAATGGCGCTGTCTGTGGAACCGTAATGAGCGCCGCTAATTGCAAATTCTGGGTCCGCAAGTATCTTGATTAGTTCTCATGTATGAATAAACACGACGGCCTCCACGGCTCGGCCTCGTGATGTGTAAATCTCCCGCTTCATGCGGTATTTACATCTTACCTGTCATCTGCCGGTATATAATGTTGTATATGAGCGCTCAGAATGCGGAGAATGGAGGAGATCACTGCCTGTTAGAGTGCGCAGAATGCGGAGAATGGAGGAGATCACTGCTTGTTAGAGTGCGCAGAATGCGGAGAATGGAGGAGATCACTGCCTGTTAGAGTTGCGCAGAATGCGGAGAATGGAGGAGATCACTGCCTGTTAGAGGCCAGCCTACTGATTGTAGGAATAGCTTATCTGATTATATCGCTCTCTATCCATATCTACTCATAGAATTAGAAAAGAAAAATCTGAATTCTTAAACCATGCATTATTATAAAATTACTTATTTATAGTTTTTTTTTTGTTAAAGTATTTTTTATGAATTTTAAGTTTTTTTTTCTTTCATTGTCTATATAAAATATAATCTTGTAAATTTTACATTGTTTTCCAAATGGACTCACTCAAATACTATTTATTTGTATAGAGGTGTTATCTGAGCATGCTCTGATCTAGACAGAGGTCACTGTGAAGGGAGGAGGGGGAGGTGGGCTGTGACATCACCTGTTGCGAATGGTGGATCCTGTGCTATCTACTGTATATAGAGGTGTTATCAGTCATTGTACAGGAGGAGGAGGTGATCTGTGATATCACATATTGTGAATGGTGGATCCTGTGTTATCTACTGTATATAGAGGTGTTATCAGTCATTGTACAGGAGGAGGTGATCTGTGACATCACCTATTGTGAATGGTGGATCCTGTGTTATCTACTGTATATAGAGGTGTTATGTCACTGTACAGGAGGAGGAGGAGGTGAGCTGTGACATCTCCTATTGTGAATAGTGGATCCTGTGTTATCTACTGTATATAAAGGTGTTATCAGTCATTGTACAGGAGGAGGTGAGCTGTGATATCACATATTGTGAATGGTGGATCCCGTGTCATCTACTGTATATAGAGGTGGTATCAGTCATTGTACAGGAGGGGAAGGTGATCTGTGACATCACCTATTGTGAATGGTGGATCCTGTGTTATCTACTGTATATAGTGGAGTTATCAGTCATTGTACAGGAGGGGGAGGTGAGCTGTGACATCACCTATTGTGAATGGTGGATCCTGTGCTATCTACTGTATATAGAGGTGTTATGTCATTGTACAGGAGGAGGAGGAGATGAGCTGTGACATCTCCTATTGTGAATGGTGGATCCTGTGTTATCTACTGTATATAGAGGTGTCATCAGTTGTTGTACAGGAGGAGGAGGAGGTGAGCTATGACATTACTTATTGTGAATGGTGGATCCTGTGATATCTACTGTATATAGAGGTGTTATCAGACATTGTACAGGAGGCGGAGGTGAGCTGTGACATCACCTATTGTGAATGGTGTATCCTGTGCTATCTACTCTATATAGAGGTGTTATCAGTCATTGTACAGGAGGAGGAGGTGAGCTGTGACCTCATTTATTGTGAATGGTGGATGATCCTGTGTTATGTGCTGTACATAGATGTAGATTTCTGATTTTTTAGCATGTCCATATTTTACATAGACAGACCTTTAATTTAAATGGGAACTATGTCATTTTATTTTCTCCTGTGTTGACACTGCAGCAGAATCAAGCTCCTGCTGTCAGGTTCCCCACATATTATAAGTGATCACTGGGGATTCCAGCAGTGGATTATATATAATAATTTATTGAAATTGATGCACAGTGTTACATCATGGTCCTTAATATGACACCTGTAATGTCCCATTGGCTTACTCTATACCTTTGTATGTCTCCCAACTTTATATAGGGGCCCTTGATTTTTTTTTCTCATTTGCTTGAGAGTCTAGAAGAAAAAAGTTGGGCATGTATCAATATATGACCTGTAATGGAAATAGCCTTTCCAAATAGTGCCCCATTACAGATGATTTTGCACTGTGGTCCACAACCTTCAAGATATGCTTCTGATTAGATCAGACTTGCCATTTTTTCCAGCCGCTTCTCTGAGAGGAGTAAACCATTGACGCACCACATTTTAAAGACCATGCCCCCTTACCCCACCACCTGAATATTTGATTTTATATCAGAGCTCAGTCAAAAGCAGGCTCACAAAGTACTTGTCATGCCTCGGTTTCAGGACTCGATCCGGTGACCACTTGCTGCGTGGTCGGTTTCCCTCTCTTCTGAGCCACAGCCTGTTTGCTCTCTGTCCAACTGCTGATGGTTCTTTTGCCTTTTCTTTCCTTTCTTTGGTTTGCTTCTATTCTGGTGTCTCTCACTTCCCTTTTTGATTCTGTCCTATCACATCTTGGGAGGGGCTATTTATTCTCACCTTAGACCTGCCTTTTTTGCTGGCAATACTTCAAGATTGATAGGTTTTGGAGTTCCAGTTCCTCAGTAAAAGATTATCTTGTTTTAGTAATCTCAGTTGCTTTCCTGCGGTCTCTTTTTGAGTTGTCCTCCCCAGCACCCTTTCCTTTTTTCCACATTTGGGGTCTGGGAGGTTTCCACGTCTTCTGTTTGCTTTTTGGTTCTGCCTATTTTCCTATGTCTTTCCTGTGTGGCAGTATGAACATATTCATAGGCCCGTGCATCTTCCTCTAATTTATGTGTACTTCTTCTATAGTTATTATTGCTTTTGTGTTTCACATTGTCTAAAGTGAGGGTGCACTTAAGGACTTTCATTGCCAGTCAATCTTGAGTTAGGGTGCCATTTCATAATCTTGAGGTGCCAACCTCTGCGGTCAGGCTGGGACAAATCATGGTCTTATCAGGGATTTTCCCAGTCTGAACACTTGTTGAGTGCAGGTGTTGCGTCTCTCCAGGATTGTACGTTACCCGTGTGAGTGTGCAGGATCAGTCATAACAGTGAGATTTTTTGGAGGTTTTTGCCTTTCTCGGAAGATCTACCAACTCTTCAAAGAGGTTTTCCTTTTTTCCAGGAGCCTCCTATACAGTTTGTGAAACTTGTAAATTATTGTTTTTACATACAGAATATGGATTTTTTGTATGTATAGTGCACCAATTTTGGGCATTTGGTATCATTATCTTTCTTTAAAAAAAACACTCTTTTTTAGGCCCATAACCCGGTGTGTATGTCCTGCCGATCAGCCACAGGTTGTTTCGCTGGTGTACTTGGCTTCGATGACTGGTTCTTAGCATTCTCTGTTTCATGTATTGCTCCTCTGGATTTGGTTGTGGTTTTGATCTTGCTGCAGTAATTGATGTTTTGTTCTTGGATTTTCTTATTTTTGAATATATTGAGAACAAAGCGAAATATTTGCTTGACAACAATTACACAAGTTATCAAAGTTACATATGTCTTTCATCTTTCACAGAGGATGGAAATGCATTGAGTTTTCTGTTTGTTTTTTTTCATAAGTAGGCTTTCCTCTGTACATTTCTCTGAAATTTTAGATCTTTTAATTTTTTTTTCACATAGAAAAAGTATATATTTCATATAATTGTATACTACCCCTTAGCAGTTTATATCTCCAATAATACAGTGGGAGCGTTTAGTTTTCCCAAGATTAGATAATTTTACAGAGCCTGGTGTAAAGATAAAGCAAGGTTCCTGAAGATGTTGAACCATCAAGGAAGATTGGAGGATTTAATCTCTGAGGAGTGCAGAATTATAAATTCAGTTCTACAGAATAATATATATTGAAATCAGTATAAGATAAGCATTGCAGTTTATTAAAGATACATACAGAAGAGATGGGCGAATCTGCCAAAATTTGAAGTAGCAGATTCGCTCGATTTTGTCATGGAAATTGGATTTGATGTGAATTGAATATGCATTGTTATATCCAGATGTCTCTACAGACCGCAGAGCATAATAATTATAGGTAAAAAAAAATCTCACCTAGTCCTCCCTGGCTAATGTGCAGCACCACTGTGGTTCTGTCTTCATTGGGTGATCTTCAGCATCTCTCAGCAGCTGGACGTATTTGGCGCCTTTCTGAACCAACCATTTTTGACAGCTCCTGCACTAATTAGGTTCCATGAGGTCGTAATGGTGGTAAAGACCAAAAATGGCAGGAAAGAAACCACAGAAGATGCCGAAGATGGCCCTCTGAAGAAAGGACTGAAGAAAATAAATGGATATATGAGGATCAATGTAATTGTTTTATTATTTTAACACATTACTTAATGTTATGATAGTGTAATCAGGAAAATAGGTAACACGCTAAAATCTGCCACTGACCCTCCTGGTTCCGGTACAGACTAGAGATCCTTACCCCACAGTCCCTAGTGGTTCCTGCGTGAGCTGAGATAACCCTAACCACAGGCTAGACAATGGAAACTCGGACCTATGATGCATGAAAGGCCGTCGAGTGCTTCTTGTTCCTCCTAAAGAATTGAAGGGCAGATCAGAGTGTGAATTACCTACAGAAGGGAAAGGGTGCTGAAACAGAAAGAGATTCCAGAGTGAATAAAACAAACCAATAAATACAAAAGGATTAAATACGTACTGTTAGAGAATATGCCACCTACTTCCCAAAGAAACAGAAGATAGGTGCAGGGTAAAAAACATAAACAGCAAAGAGATAAACCCTAGCTGGTCTTTCACTGACTGGCTTAAGCTACAGCAGTATGACTGGATCTCCAAATGAGACTATCACCAGCAGGAAATACCAGCAGGGGGGAAGTACAGGGTGGGCCATTTATATGGATACACCTAAATTAAATTACAAGTTTATGACCACTTATAAAATGTGTTCAAAGTGCTGCCCATTGTCTTGGATTGTCAATGCAAACCTCTTCTCCCACTCTTGACACATTGATAGCAGCACCGCAGAAGAAATGCTAGCACAGGCTTCCAGTATCCATTGTTTCAGATGCTGCACATCTAGTATCTTCACAGCATAGACAATTGCCTTCAGATGACCCCAAAGATAAAAGTCTAAGGGGGTCAGATCGGGAGACCTTGGTGGCCATTCAACTGGCCCACGACGACCAATCCACTTTCCAGGAAACTGTTCATGTAGGAATGCTCGGACCTGACACCCATAATGTGGTGGTGCACCATCTTGTTGGAAAAACTCAGGGAATGTGCCATCTTCAGTGCATAAAGAGGGCAACACATCATCATGTAGCAATTTCAGATATCCAGTAGCATTGAGGTTTCCATTGATGAAGAATGGCCCCACTATCTTTGTACCCCATATACCACACCATGACATCAAGATACGAGATGTGCAGCATCTCAAACAACGGATCCTGGAAGCCTGTGCAAGCATTTCTTCTGCGGTGTTGCTAACAGTGTGTCAAGAGTGGGAGAAGAGGGTTGCATTGACAATCCAACACAATGGGCTGCACTTTGAACATATTTTATAAGTGGTCATAAACTTGTAAAAAACTCATGAAAGAATAAAGTTACATTAAAACCAAGCACACCATTGTTTTTCTTATGAAATTCTCAATAAGTTTGATGTGTCACATGACCCTCTTCCCATTGAAATAAATAAAGTTGAATCCAAAATGGCCGACTTCAAAATGGCCACCATGGTCACCGCCCATCTGGAAAAGTTTTCCCCCTCCCATATATTAATGTGCCACAAACAGGAAATTGATATCACCAACCATTCCCATTTAATTTAGGTGTATCCATATAAATGCCCCACCCTGTATACACACGTGGTCAAAATTGTTGATACCCCTCGTTTAATGAAAGAAAAACCCACAATGATCACAGAAATAACTTGAATCTGACAAAAGTAATAATAAATTAAAAATCGATGAAAATGAACAAATGACAGTCAGTCATTGCTTTTCTGCTTCCACAGAATTAAAAAAAAAATTAACCTCATGAAATAGACCTGAACAGAAATGATGGCTCTTCTTAACTTAATATTTTGTTGAACAACCTTTTGAGGCAATCACTGCAATCAAACGATTCCTGTAACTGTCAATGAGACTTCTGCACCTCTCGACAGGTATTTTGGCCCACTCCTCATGAGCAAACTGCTCCAGTTGTCTCGTGTTTGAAGGTTGCCTTTTCCAGACGGAATGTTTCAGCTCTTTCCAAAGATGCTCAATAGGATTTAGGTCAGCGCTCATAGAAGGCCACGTCAGAATAGTCCAATGTTTTCCTCTTAGCCATTCTTGGGTGTTTTCAGCTGTGTGTTTTGGGTCATTATCCTGTTGCAAGACCAATGACCTGCGACTGAGACCAAGCTTTCTGACACTGGGCAGCACATTTCTCTCTAGAATCCCTTGATAGTCTTGAGATTTTGTTGCACCCTGCACAGATTCAAGACACCCTGTGCCAGATGCAGCAAAGCAGCCCCAGAACATAGCAGAGCCTCCTCCATGTTTCACAGTAGGGACAGTGTTCTTTTCTTGATATGCTTCATTTTTCCATCTGTGAACATAGAGCTGATGTGCCTTGCCAAAAACTTCCATTTTTGTCTCATTTGTCCATAGGACATTCTCCCAGAAGCTTTGTGGCTTGTCAACATGTAGTTCGGCAAATTCCAGTCTGGCTTTTTTATGATTTTTTTTCAACAATGGTGTTCTCCTTGGTCATCTCCCATGAAGTCCACTTTGGATCAAACAACGACGGATGGTGCGATCTGACACTGATGTTCCTTGAGCTTGAAATTCACCTTTAATCTCTTTAGAAGTTATCCTGGGTTCTTTTGTTACCATTCGTATTATCCGTCTCTTTGATTTGTCCTCAATTTTCCTCCTGCGGCCATGTCCAGGGAGGTTGGCTACAGTCCCATGGATCATAAATTTCTGAATAATATGTGCAACTGTAGTCACAGGAACATCAGGCTGCTTGGAGATGGTCTTATAACCTTTACCTTTAACATGCTTGTCTATTATTTTCTTTCTAATCTCCTGAGACAACTCTTTCCTTTGCTTTCTCTGGTCCATGTTGAGTGTGGTACATACCATGTCACCAAACAGCACAGTTAGTACATGTAGTCCTATATACCGGCCCATCTTGTAACTTATTACAAGATTGTAGACACCTGTGATGCTAATTAGTGGACACAACTTGATTAAACATGTCCCCTTTGTCACATTATTTTCAGGGGTTCCAGGCCTATTTCATAAGTTAAATTTTTTTTTAAATTCTGTGGAAGCAGGGTTGAAAAGCAATGTCTGACTTCATTTGTTCATTTTCATAGATTTTTAATTTATAATTACTTTTTGTCAGATTCAAGTTATTTCTGTGACCATTGTTGGTGTTTCTTTCATTAAACAAGGGGTACCAACAATTTTGACCACGTGTGTATAAAGCTGCACCGGAAAGGTGATAGGGCAGATAAATGAGTAAATGAAAACACCTGTTACCCTACAAAGACTGAAGCAAGGATAACAGAAACTAAACACCCGGAGAAAAGGTGTATCTGCTGCGGCTCGGCAGAAAGAGAATTCGACCACAAAGCACAGGCTCAAAGGTTTGAACCCAGACACATGACACTTAATAACCCATTAAAAAGACGTCCGGCCACCATGCTGCTGGATTCAACCAAAATAATTTGCAAAAAAATTGGATTTGGGCAGATTCAAGTTTTTTTCCAAAATTTGCAGCATATTTGATTCTGCTCAAATTGATTTGATCTAAAATATAGATTTCGAAAGGGTAATATATTTTTGAAAACACATTTTTAATACTCATAGAGAATTTTTTTTTAAAAGGGATGTCAATTATTGGGGACTTTTTTTTTAAATAAATGCATGTTTTTGGGGCTAAAAATAATTTTTGCTATTTGGTTTTATTTGCTCTCTTTGTCTTCTTTTGCCTCCGTGTTGCTTTGCCTATTGCCGGCTGCAGAATGAGTTAACTGGGATTCTTTCAGTATTCTCATTCTGACGGTCAGAGAGTTTGTAATTCTTTTATCTGTCTTTTTTTTAGCTTTTCTTGGATGATTTATGACCTCAGGCCACTTCAAAGTTAAATGTGCAGGGAAACAAAGAGCCTGTGAAAGCAAAATGTTTCATGAAAACCAATTTTGAAAATTATTTTAGCCCCAAAATACATTTAAATTTTAAATAAAGAGGACAACCTCTTTAATATTAATTTATGGGAACCTCTTAGCCATATTATACAGTAGCTACAAAAAGATGTCCTCTTGCTTTGGGAGATATGGCTCATATAGGCGTAACATGGACAAATTATTTTCCTAGGAGCTGTGCAATTCTTCATTTTCCAACCGGTAGTGCTAAAGGGAAATCAGACGCTTGTTGATAGGCTCCAATGCAGTTTACTTACATCTACAGGGGGTTTCATCAGCGGGTTTTGCCATCTTATCATTTGCCAAACTTTCTAATAAAGGATTTGCCCAAGGAGAAAAACTCTTTAATTCCAGGCAATAAATGAAAATTCACCCCAAAGTCATTGGGATCTATATACGTAACCCCTTTACGACTTTGCGATTTTCCGTTATTGCGTTTTCGTTTTTTGCTCCCCTTTTTCCCAGAGCCATAACTTTTTTTAATTTTCCCGTCAATATGGCCATATGAGGGCTTGTTTTTTTGTGGGATGAGTTGTACTTTTGAATGACACCATTGATTTTATCATATAGCATATTGGAAAATAGGAAAAAAAATTCCAAGTTTGGTGATATTACAAAATAAGTTCAATTCCACAATTGTTTTTTGGGTTTTTTATTAAATACTAAAACTGACCTGGCAATATGATTTCCCACGTCAGTACAAATTCGCAGATACCAAACATGTATAGGTTATTTTTTATTTAAGTCGTGAAAAAAAAATCCGAAATTTGTAAAGGAAAAAAATGTTGCTTATGTCGCCATATACCGAGACTGGTAGCGTCTCCATTTTCATGATTTGGGGCTGGGTAAGGGTTTATTTTTTTGTGCCCCAAGCTGATGTTTTTATTGATACCATTTTGGGGTAGATACAATGTTTTGATCGCCCGTTATTCCGTTATTGCATTTTATTGCAATGTTGTGATGGCCAAGAAAACTTTAATTCTGGCGTTTCGATTTTTTTCTCTTTACGCCTTTTTTTGATCGGATTAATTTACTTTATAATATGATAGATTGGATATTTCTAAACGCAGTGATACCAAATATATATTTTTTTGTTTGATTTATTTTTAATGGGGAAAAGGGAGGCGATTTGAACTTTTGTGGATTTTTCTATTTTTTTTTTTTTTTGATTTTTTAAAAAATATATTTTTTTATTTGCTTCAATAGTCCCCTTAGGTGACTTGAAGCTGTGATTATCCGATCGCCTGTGCTACACATAGCAGGCTTCAGCTTTGCTATGTGTAGCATAAATCAAGATCTCCTGTGAATATCAGCCACGAGCCGGCATCCATAGGAGATTCACAATGACAGGCACGGGGATCTTTTGCAGATCTCCGGCTGTCATAACAACCTATCGGTGCCCCGATATCATGTGACAGGGGCACCTATCGGTGAGACTTGTGACGCGCTTCCGCCCAGCGTGTGTTAAGTGCCGCTGTTAGTGATCTCGGATCCACCCGCGGCTGTTAGAGGCACATGAGATCAGCTGTCATGTGCAGGAAAAGAATGATAGGGACATGACCTTTGACGCACCTATTAGTGATGAGCGAGCATGCTCGTTACTCGAGATTTAAGAGCATGCTCGGGTGTTTCCCGAGTATCTTCGGCGTGCTCTGGTGTTATGTTTTAGTCACACTGTGTGCATGATTTGCGACTGTTTGATAGCTTTAATACATGTGAGGAATGCTATTTCTTAGGCATTCCTCACATGTATTAAAGCTGTCAAACAGTCGCAAATCATGTACACACGGCGCTACTAAAACATAAAACCCGAGAATGCTGAAAATACTCGGCAAGCACCCGAGGCATGCTAGCCCAAAGGGTTAACAGAACATACTCGCTCATCACTAGTACCTATATGTCAGAGGTCATGAAGGGGTTGAAAAAAAGTCATCTTTTTGGCAATCCCCTACGGTTCTCTACTTGGCTGGTGTTGACGATCAATCAACATTGAGCTTGAGCCATAAGAAATACTTTAACTAATTTGCTTCATAACTGTCCAAAATCGTCATTTTTACTTTTTTATCCGGAGTCTTTGCTTCAAATTAACCGACGTGAACCTGAGCTTCCTCGGAGGATTCTTAATGCAAATCTTCTTAATCAAGATTTATAAGAGTAGAATCTGTATGATTCTATGAATCTAACCTCGTGATGAAGAATAATCCATTAGCCTCCAAATGAAATATATGAAGATGAATGCTCCGAATCACAACAGACATTTATCTGTGGAAGACAAGTCACAAATACTTTGCCATTATCCCATTGATGATGAACCGGCTCGGGTTGCTATGGTAACCATAGCGCAAAATGCCTGTAAAGCTTACATACAGACGAATTACATTACATTATGTAATAAAAATGATACAGGCCTAGAATACAGAGGAAAAAAAAAAAGATTTTCTCCTGTGCCGAGACATCGCCCCCAATAGCAGTCTGTGACATTCCCGTGTGCCTCCAATTTCACTCGGAGGCATATACGTCTTTTTTTTTTTCTGCCAGATTCTGTATATATCTGACAAAAAAAATCATGAGATTCTCCTTCACATGCCACATTAATATTTCCCCTAGAAACATTAGTGTTACAGGAAAATATCAGAGACAGGCGAACCGATTAGATTCGCGTGAATCACTCCCAAAAAATACCTGCCGTCATTTTACACGTGGCAGAATATTGCATGAGCCCGAGAAGGAGGTCTTGCCTATAATGTTTCATATCTATCGCATGATATAGCATGGCCAATCAGTATAAACTATCAAAGCCTCTATAAAAGCATAGTCAAGGAATGCAGCAGCCGTTTTGTAATCAAACTGTGGAGTGAGAGGGAGTCACAACTTAGCAATAGAGATAAGGGAAGAAAGTCTTAAAACACTGAATAAACATTAAAGATAATGTGTGACAGCGGTCACATTACATCTTTATGAAGCTTGACCACTGCAGCCATACAGTATTCTATCTATCGCATGATATAACATGGCCAATCAGTAGAAACTATCAAAGCCTCTATAAAAGCATAGTCAAGGAATGCAGCAGTCGTTTTGTAGTCAAACTGTATAGTGAGAGGGAGTTACAACTTAGCAATAGAGATACGGGAAGAAAGTCTTAAAACACTGAATAAACATTACAGATAGTGTGTGACAGTAGTCACATGAGATTGTTATCAAGCTTGACCACTACAGCTATTAAGTAATCCATCTATCGCATGATATAACATGACCAATCAGTAGAAACTATCAAAGCCTCTATAAAAGCAGAGGCAAGGAATGCAGCAGCCGTTTTGTAGTCAAACTGTATAGTCCATCAGAGCGGACATCCACTTGAGACTCTACTGCACGAAATAATGACTATTGACCACAGATATTAGTCTTTTACTGGTGCTTATGTAGACAGTGTGGTCACCAACACCTGAATTCATTTAAGGCTGTGGATAGCTTTGACATGGAAAAAATAATTTTTACATAAAATTGTGTGGCACCCCAGGAGTCCGGTTGCCACGGTGCCATTGTCTCCCTCACAAGAAGTGATACCATGCCTGAAAGCAAGGAGGGGTCCCCTAATCAGGTTTTGCTAGCATGCAACACTTTCCTGGCTCCAGACTTGCAAGGGGAGCTCCTCCCCTTAGCAACTGGGATCTGGAGGCGGGGTTAGATAGTGTGAGGATAGCAGAGAGGAGTTGAAGTCAGGTCGTCGACGAGGAAAGACCTAGGGAGTGGAGCTGCACGGCGCGCAGAAGAACTGGACACCAGAGTCCGAGGTTGTGGGGCACTGAAGGCCCAGCAGCAGAAACCGGAGGGCAGGAGACTGCAGGTCTCCTGGCCCCATCAGACGCCCGGAGGCTCAGCAGCACATAGGGCCCAGCACTGCCACGTGGGAGCGACACTCCAGGAAGGCCCGAGCTGCCTGCCATACGGGTGAGCACAAAAACATTTTACTCAGGGACGAGGGCCGCTGCATAGCTATACGCAGCAGGGCCAAAGATGTAGCGCAAAAGGGAAGACCTACAACTCCACCTGGCAAGGTGGATCCCCCAACTTGCTTCCAGGCCGTCCGGACCTCTACTACCAGCTAGTACCTGTGCCCCGGTCTGCCTAACCACCGCAAGTAAAGATAAGAGGAAACCGCCATTAAGTTGTGGACTAATTATTAACTGCGCCATCCTCTGCACTACACCATAACAGCAACGTCTACACAGCCCTGGAGCTAAGCTCTACCTGTGGAGAGCTAAACCAACTCTGCTGCACTAACAACAGCTCCAGAGGACCTGCTCCGCAGCGGCGGCTCCATATAGACGCATACTACAGGTGGCGTCACAAACTGTATATAAGAACTTTAATTCCCCTGTAAATATCTCCTTTTTACTGGGTCACGGACCGGGTCACCGCCACTGTGACATCTCCCCTAGCAACAACCGGCCCGGTACCGAGTACCCCACGGCCCAGGGGGCGTGTCAATTGCACTAAATTTCAGTCTGCAATCTTCATGTATTCATTCATTCTAATTCCTCCTGTAATGCCATTTGTAGTCTGATCCAGGTTTCAGATTGGGAGTATCTCTCTCAGTAAAATAGGCTGGATGTGATGTCTGTGTGTATCCAGGCTGTTTGTCTTTACTTGCCGTTATGTATCAGCACAGCTCCAGTACTGTAGTTATTTCCTCTTTATGCACTTTCTTCCTTGCCTATGGCCTGTTTTTTTCTGCCCTCCCTGAGATATTTCCCCCCCTGTCCACTGGAAATCTGTGTACAGCCTTCTTCCCCTTCCTCCTGCTATCTTTAACACTGAAAGAAGGGAGGGATGGAGCACAGAGACCTGTCAGGAGCAGGAGCTCTGGGGATTTGTAACAGTTCTGCAAAAGCACTCAGCTAAAGGACTTACTCTGTAGCAGCAAAATGGTAGAAAATCTTGTAAAGAAGACTCTCTGAAAAACTGCTTAACTTTGCATTTATGAAGCAAAGAAAAAATAAAAATATAGTTGCAAAGGAGGAATTTTAATAAAGGAGGATTATATTGGAAAGTGCAATGCTGCAGTTTTTTCTGCTATTAGATTGCAGAAAATTAATTTTGCATGTATAACGTGTTCGTCAGTCTACAAGGGTTTCTACAACTCCGGAAACAAACAATCTTGTATTTACATTGCAGAGTTTACAAGCGATATTTTACGTGCATAGTAGGGGCTTATTCTATATCAGAGGTCCCCAACCTTTCTGACCTTGAGAGCCACATTCAGGTATGAAAGAGGGTCGCGAGCAAAATTCAGCTCTGAGAGAAGGGCCGCGAGCCACATTCAGCTCCTGCCCCACTCAGAATAGTGACAACCAAAGCCCCCATTACCGGTATAATGACAGCCAAAGCTTTTCCACTGAAATCACACCAAGGCAGTATGGCCAAGCTCCAGGGTTTGGGGACCCCTGGTGTTAAGGGGATGATTGCAAACAACTTTATTAAATAATGGAAAGCAACCGAACCCGGGGTCCGCGATGCAGCCTAGAGGACTGCGGCCGAACACCTTCCGGGTAAGAAGGTAAAACAACCAACTAATGTATAAATCCCTCCAGTGTTACTTCACACCGGGACGGGAAAAGGGATTCGCACCATCTCCGTTAACTGCACGAGAGATGACTCACGCCTCCGTGTACGTGCTCCCAGCCAGTGTGCGACCGGACTGCGGAGTAACTCTCCACGTGACTAACAGGCGGTACCAGGGATATGGAGCCCGCAATCTGCTCGGGGTGTATAGCGACCCCCTCGACCGAGCCAGACTGTCAAACGGAAACTACCTGCCTCCCTCCAGCTAAGACTGCCTATTCCCAGCTAAACCTGCCTGTCCGAAGCTAGGCCTGCCTAAGCGACCTGTGCTAAACAGCCGAGCGAACTCTGTCATCAGCAGGTCACGGAGAGAGCAGCTAGAGAGCATGTGGAGCCCAAACAGACAAACGTCCACACAGGAACACAACCTTAGCTCAATGATCAGAGCGCGCCGCCATGCTTGTGGGCGGCCTATTTAAAGACTAAGCCCTGCCCACTGTCGCATTATTGGTCGCACTACTGATGACGTCACCTGCGGCCAATCAGGCGGTGCCAGGTCACCGGATCAGCTGACACCAAAGCACCAATCACGGTCCGCCATGTCACGGGCATGCTCAGTGCAGTGCATCCTGGACTTAGGCTGTAGCAGCCCTTGTTCCCCTCCGCAACCTATGCTTAACACTACTAGGAACAAGGACATAAGAGACAGCCTGTACTTCTCGTGCACTGGCTAGGCGTTGGGACCGATGGCGATGCTAAGCAGCATCTGTCCCAGCTGGACTAGAATGGGAGACCACAGATGATTCTGACCCAATTTCTGGTCCAGCAACTGCTGGTGCCTAACACCTGGTCTATATATTCATTTATTTAATGGCCTTTGGCTCACTCTCAAGTCATGGCGACTTGATGGATGAACACTTTGTAGGAAAAGCAATCTTGTGCAAGTCTAGATAGGTCCATCAGGGTCTTCTCTGCCGTTATCTTGATAGTATCAGGTTGATGGTTTTCATTTTTGCCTTGTTCTTTCTATTTTTCCAACCATAATGTCTTTTTCTAGTGATCGCTCTCTTTGTATGATGTGTCAAAAGAAGGCAAGTCATAGCCTGGTGATTAGTGATGAGCGAGCATGCTCGTTACTCGAGATTTACGAGCATGCTCGGGTGTTTCCTAAGTATCTTCAACGTGCTTGTTTTAGTAGCGCTGTGTGCATGATTTGCGACTGTTTGACAGCTTTAATACATGTGAGAATGCCTGTTTCTTAGGCATTCCTCACATGTATTAAAGCTGTGAAACAGTCTCAAATCATGAGCACTGAGTGACGAAAACGTAACACTTGAGCTTGCTCGCCGAAAGGGTTAACAGAACATACTCGCTCATCACTACTGGTGATCTTTTTTTTTGAGTGACATATCTGGATTGATTTCTTCCAAAACTGATTTATTTGTTCTTCTAGACATGTCCAATAGTCTTCTATATAAAAATCCAGAAAAATAGCAACACTGCCTAAATAAGTGCAAATCTTCCCCAAGGAAACTGGTCTTCTACATACATAAAATTTTGTGGTAGGTGAGGCTTAAGGCAGTTGTCTTACAGCCGGAAATAAGTTTTGTCTCAGATGTAGGAATAGGACCAAATTGATAGCACAAACATTGTCTTATAAATGCATAAATATCATAATTGGTTGAAGTAATGCTATAGTGCACCACAAATTTGGGTTAATAAGCACTTTGTCCATTGATTCAAAACTTTTTAAATTGTGTAATTCTTACCGATGTTGTATTCCTTTCCAGGTATTTGAGCTGCGGGCCTTGCTCTGTTTCCTCTTCATGTCACCTTTTTATTGAGGAGGGCATCCATGAATGACAGAAAAGAAGACAAGGCTGTAAACAAATGTAGATTTATTTAAAGCCATAGAGTAATCATGTACATTTTGGATGAAACCTAAACCGAGCCATGGTGAACTCTTACAGGCCTTTCCACCATGGATTGGGTTAACGGATGTTGCCTGACTTGTCACTCCTCATTTCAAACTCCAGCAATGCACTAAACAGAGCATGGGTGATAAAGAAGAGACGAACAGTACAGCACTAAATCTTTACGATGAAGTAACATTATGTCCGAGTGATCTGCATGTAAAGGAAAAGCCTCTCCTCTCAGCGTCATTTTGCTCCCTGGGTTGGAGGACATAGTGCTTGACTGCCAAAGCAATGCCGCTATGGTCTTTCGAGTCATTTCATAGCTCGGTGACAAACGCTTGTCTCTTTTTTTTTTTTTGAGTGTCTCTCACGAGAACGCCACTGATCACGTAGAAAAAGTTGATGAAAAGTAAAAAAAAAAAACACACAAAAGAAGCTTCATGACGATTGTTGTGTACCACACGTTTAATTTACCATTGTGAGATCGGTTGTTTTGGTAAAACAGTTGTTGGACCATGGACACCAAGAGAACTTTGTAGACTCTTGCCATGAGATGTAAGCACTTTTCTGTCGACTGTCTTTCTATTGATTTATGTAATAATGTAAATTCTGTGTGTGTGAGGCTGATAACAATGCCAAATTGAGTGGTATTTGATGGTTTTTCCATCCGTGTAAGTTTACCATTGGTATTATGGTGAGCGAGACTTCAGAATATGGTCAGTTGTCCTATGTTTGACGATGATCGCGATTGTCCAAAGGGTTCGTCTTCCAGCCCTGTCATGGATCCAAGGGTTCTGATGATTGTTGTCCAGTGCACGATTACGGTTTGTATAGAAGATGTGGTATTACTGACCTATAGATTTGATCAAAAATAACTTATTCTTTTACTAAAATGAATGCCAGCTAAATGCCACTAGATCTTCTCCTAAACATTGTGGCCTACTAATCAACATTGTGCCTAATGGCTTTGAAGATAAATGTATTATTGAGATTTTTTTTTTTTGAAGAAACAGATATTATTCTAACTATACTACTAAAATATGAAGAGATATATATTCCCAAACATATATCTATATGTATTCTTAAAATGATGAAGAGTACACATGGTCATTCAAGAACCACGAGAAACAAAATTAGATACGGTAAATCCATCCATCCATGTGTGTAATGGTGACCAATGTATATTAATTCTGCACCTGACTCTGTTCTTGTTTCAATACATCTTCAGTCCTACAAAGTATATTTCTTGATAATGTCTTAACGTTGCCATTGCTTATCGGAGGATGTGCAATATCCACCTGTCGATTAAAATCATCTTGATGTCTTCATTATTTCTAACATCTTGACCACTTGACCAGATGTTTAGATTTCGAGTGACCTTTACCCATCGATCTACTTCAAAATGGTTATTTTTTCCTGTCCCTTTATGTATTCGAAAAGTATTTAAAGTGAATATCCAACTTTTTGGGGGTCTTTTTTTTACCAAAATAGTTGAGAGTTCCGAATTCTTTTTAAGAATGTGACGATAAAAAGGTGGAAATTCACTTTAAAGATTGAGGAGATAAAACCTAAGTATTAATTATAAAAGGGAGGAATTTGAAGGGTCACGTGTACATGTCATATCATCTTGATACGAGCAAAAAAAAAAAAATGTGAAATTTTAAATTTCATGATGAGATTCTTTGTATGAGGTTTAGTCCTATAGAAGTGTGCTTTCCGTTTGCAAAGGGGGTACAAAAGAGCTTGACTTCTACAATGTGTTCCTCTTGAGAGACCTTTCTTTCAATGTCAGTACTTTTTCTCCAAATTTCTCTACATAAATTGGATTCAATAAGGATTGCATGGATTTCATAGCATGCTCTAAAAAAATTAAAAAAAAATCAATTGCAAGAGGAACAGAACTGCTACTTAGGGGGTGGGGTTACCCAATTTATTTTAATTAATAAGAGGGGTAAAAATTTGCAAAATAGAAGAAAATAAAGCTGACTCATACAAAATTGAACCATGAAAAATCTAAACCAAATGCACGTGTGTACTTTGTTGGAAAAAAAAAACAAAACAAAAAACATTTGTCTGTTTATAGTGTGTGAGAAAATGTTCATTTCTGAGCAGTCATTGACTGTAAAGCCATACCAAACAATATAAAAATACAAAAAAAGGAATAAAATGAAGATGTGAAATACAGTGTATCGTGTTTATTGTATGTCAGATGTCCAGTTCATTGGGTTTGCATGGTACTCTAAATTTCAGCTTACAGGGGTGGTCAGAAACACAAATTAATTTTCATCCTAAATGCCTCTCTATTTAATGCCATAATCAAATCTATTTTCTAATATGCTTTAATTAAAAATTCCCTACCATCCCATTATTTTTTCATTTTTTTTTGCTACTTCCTATGTGATGACTCTTTTTTTGAGAATCCAAGTGCATGCTGAGATACTCAAATGAAGTGTCATCAGGGGGCAGAAGCTGCGGTCACTTCTGCAGCCTCTGCCCCCTCCCTGAAATGAAGCATCATCATTGACGCCCTTTTTAGGGGCTGGGCAACTCCCTGTTCTACTGTACATGCATCGGTTGTCAATTCTGATGGTTGCTCAGTAGATTCTTGTCATTGTGCAATATGCATAGTGACAGTTCGCTTCCTCTCCGGCTCTGATCAGAAGTGACAAGCTGGCAGGAGAGTGCACTGTCAGTGCACGTTGTAAGAATAGCCAGCGTGCAAAGACCAGTGCTGCCTCTGCAAGTGACGTCACTTGCAGGGGTGATGCTGGTGTCTGCACGCTGGGTATTCTTATAATGCACACTGACAGTGGGCTCTCCTGACAGCTCGTAACCTTTAAAGGAAACCCGTCAGTTGATTCTTGCTGCCCAAACTGCAAACAGAATGAATCAGAGCCTGGCTGTACAATTGTAGCCTGGCTGTACAATTGTAGCCACGCTGGATATTCTTATAATGCGCACTGACAGTGCGCTCTGCTGCCAGCTTGTAACCTTTAAAGGAAACCAGTCAGTTGATACTTGCTGCCCAAACTGCGAGCAGAATGAATCAGAGCCTGTCTATACAATTGTAGCCAGGTACAATTGTATCCAGGTACACTCTAGTGTTTCAGAAAAAAATATACTTAAAAGAGCTGTTCGGGAACCATTGGCAGAGATTGGTCCAGCGCCGCCCTCTGCCAGCTTCTCCCAGCACTGCTAGTTGATTGACAGGTCTCTCCTATGGGTGTACTTAGCCAGTAATCTGTAAATCACCTAGAGCTATGCTTGGAGAAGCCAACTGGGGGCAGAGCCAGTCTGGTTTGGTCTCTGCCAAAGACTGGTCTAGTCTCCGGCTATAGTTCCCGGACGGCTCTTCTAACTATATTTTCACTGACTTGCTTTTTACAAGTAGTTCCTGTATTTTGTATTTTTAGATTAAACTGTTCAAGTTCAGCCAAGTAGGCCTTGAGTAGACATTTCTGTTTGTCCCATATTTCGAATTATTTGGCCACTTAAGGACATAAAAATTCTTGTTTTGCCATCAGGTTTGATCTTTGATACATCTCTCACATAAAATTCTCCTGGGGTCTGCAGCAGGTTTTCCTACAGGATTTGTTTTTTATTTTACCTTGTACCTACATAAGCCTTCCATTAAAAAGAATGATAATGCTTCCATAATGGGACTACCAGTTTTGGTGGTTGTGCAATGTTTGGCTGGAAAACTAAGCATTGACTACAAGGTTTCATTGTCTTCTTCTGAATCATCTGGGTAAATTATCAACTTGAAGCTGATGTAGAAAAATCTGAAGATATAAGCAGTAAGCAGCTTTATACATGGTAAGTAGACATGAGGCACAATTGTCCGGTCTTTGACGCATCTTTTGATCCTCCACCGTTAGCGCTGGATTCTCCAGACCTCTCAAGCTGCACTAGACTTCTGACTTTCATGAGGCCCAGAAAATTCTGCACACACGCTCGGGAGGTCACAGCGTTATGATATCACAATGTGAGCTGTTACATTCATATGTGCATGTGCAGAACCCTTCTGGCCCCATGAAAGCCAAAAGTCCTCCTGTCACAGCTTGAGATGCCCGAACATTACAGCGCGAGCAGAAGGGGATCAGAAGATGCTGCGAGGACTGGACAAGTGGCGTTAAGTAGTGGAGGGGCCAGAGAGTCGAGCAGTAAAATGAGTATAAGGGTTTTTTTTTTTTTTTTTTACTTTATTATTATTATTATTTATTATTATATCGCCATTTATTACATGGCGCTTTACATGTGAAAAAGGGATATACATAGCGAAAACAATTACAGTAATCTTGAACACAATGTGACAGCAACTGGTACAGGAGGAGTGAGGACCCTGCCCGTGAGGGCTCTGCCCGTGAGGGCTCACAGTCTACAGAGGATGGGTGAGGATACAGTAGGTGAGGGAAGAGCTGGTTGTGGAGCGGTATGGTGGAGCGGTGGTTACTGCAGGTTGTAGGCTTGTCGGAAGAGGTGGGTCTTCAGCTTTCTTTGAAGGTTTCCACGGTAGGAGAGTCTGATGTGTTGGGGTAGAGAGTTCCAGAGTAGGGGGGATGCACGGGAGAAATCTTGTATGCGATTGTGGGAAGAGGAGATAAGAGGGGAGTAGAGAAGGAGATCTTGTGAGGATCGGAGGTTGCGTGCAGGTATGTACCGGGAGACTATTGATTTACGATTCCAAAAAATGCTTCATCTGTGCAACAGTAAATAGCCAAAAATTAGCAATTTGGCAGTTGCTGATTTTTGTTTAATTCAATTCCACTCGAATTTATTTGCTCATCTTATAATTATTAAGTTATTAAGTGTGGAATTACAGTAGATTTAGTAAACATTTTACATTTAGGTACTTTTTTATTTTATTTGTAACATTTTTCAAGTTCAGTCAAGTAGGCCGTAAGAAAACATTTCTGTTTGTTTCATATTTTATGAGTTACTTAGCCATTCAAGGACATTAGAAGTAATGTTTTTTGCCTTCATGCTTGGAGTTGGGAAAATACATCTGTCTGGTAGAGTTCTCTTGCAGTCTGCAGGAGGTTTTCCTGTAGAATTCTGTTTTATTTTACTGCCCTTATTACTCTAATGTTTTTCCCTTTATATCACCCTTATTTTTTGCCTTTCTGGTTGGAAAATACATCTCTCGGGTTTCGTTCTCTTGCAGTCTGCAGCAGGTTTTCCTTTAATATTTTGCTTTGTTTTGCTGTGCTTAGGCTATGTTCACACACGTTGGGTTTTTCAGCGCGTTTTGCTGCAGATTTTTATGCAAATTTTCAGCTGCGTTTTGCAGTACCAGCAAAGTGTATGAGAATTCTCTGTTCACACATCTTGTTTTTTTATGCTGCGTATTTTGTGACTTGGTTGAGTTTTTGGAAAATACAGCGTGTCACTTCTTTTAGCGTTTTTGCAGCAGAAAACGCACCTACCTTTTTGCTTGATATTTGCAGCGTTTTTTCACCCAAAGGAAGTAATGGTTGTTCAAAAAAGCGCAGCAAAAACGCACCAAAACCTGCGTTTTTAACGCAGCTGGTTTCCTGCCAGAGAAAAGTTAGCAGATTTGCAGCAGAAAAAAACACGTGTGTGAACATAGCCTTATATTATCCTCATGTTTTGCTGTTATCATACCCTTATTTCTTGACCTTCTGTTTGGAAAATACATGTATATGTATGATATATTGTCTGCCTCTGGAAAATATCAAAAAGTCCAGGAATTGACAAAATGAAAACTTGTCCGCGCAGTTTAATGTCACAAGCAACGCTGTACTTTATGTTTCCGACAAGGGAGCGGTGACAGGTGAGATGACATTTGACTGCAGGCTGCAAATTATAACTTTATGTTACTCACTAAATTACAGTAAAGTAAGCACACAAACCTCCAGCAAACATTACAGGATGCCTTGGGGTAAATGTTGCAAAGCAAACAGCATTATAAACCGCATTGCTTATATTTATTTAAGAAGCAAAACGCTAAGAAGAGTTTAAAGAGAGTCCAGAAGAGAATCACAAGATAGCGGAGGAGGAAACTCGGAGCAGACATGATGTTCTTCAAGCAATGGTCCTTGTTCCCCTATTATCTATACTTTTTATGTCTTTTATGAGTTCACTTTGTGTCACGCACGGTGTAGGAAAGACTTAGTGCAACCCAAAGGGAAGGGAGCCCAGACACTAGGGGAAGGGAGTGGAGACCTCCTAGGCTGATCTGATATCACCCTGTCTCCCCTAACATCCCTGTATTGGTTCCTCATTAATCGCCGCACAGGAACCTAAACTCTGTATTTCCCTAGAGCTTGGCCCTGGATAAGGAAGAGGGGGATGAGCACTAGTCACACAAGGCTGCACAGCATTTGGCATTATGACTGTAGTAATTATTTTGTTTGAAACAGCATTCCCAGTTGGTAGATTTTGGTAAAAAAGGAAGGTTCTGATGTGCATACAGTGGTGTGAAAAAGTGTTTGCCTCCTTCCTGATTTCTTATTCTTTTCCATGTTTGTCACACTTAAATGTTTCAGATCACAAAACAAATTTAAATATTAGACAAAGATAACACAAGTAAACACAAAATGCAGTTTTTAAAAGAATGTCTTTATTATTACGGGAAAAACCTGTATGAAAAAGTGATTAAGGGCCCTGTGTGAAAAAGTGATCCCCCCTTAAAACATAAATTAACTGTGGTTTATCACGTCTTTGGGAAGCTGAGTTCAATTTCCCAAGCCACACACAGGACTGATTACTGCCACACCTGTTCTCAATCAAGAAATCACTTATATAGGATCTGCCTGACAAAGTGAAGTATTTTCAAGCAAGATAGTTAAAATATAACATTTATTAGCTATACAGTACAGACCAAAAGTTTGGACACACCTTCTCATTTAAATATTTTTCTGTATTTTCATACTATGAAAATTGTACATTCACACTGAAGGCATCAAAACTATGAATTAACACATGTGGAATTATATACTTAACAAAAAAGTGTGAAACTACTGAAAATATGTCTTATATTCTAGGTTCTTCAAAGTAGCCACCTTTTGCTTTGATGAATGCTTTGCACACTCTTGGCATTCTCTTGATGAGCTTCAAGAGGTAGTCACCGGAAATGGTTTTCACTTCACAGGTGTGCCCTGTCAGGTTTAATAAGTGGGATTTCTTGCCTTAAAAATGGGGTTGGGGCCATCAGTTGTGTTGTGCAGAAGTCTGGGGGATACACAGCTGATAGTCCTACTGAATAGACTGTTAGAATTTGTATTATGGCAAGAAAAAATCAGCTAAGTAAAGAAAAACGAGTGGCCATCATTACTTTAAGAAATGAAGGTCAGTCAGTCTGAAAAATTGGGAAAACTTTGAAAGTGTCCCCAAGTGCAGTTGCAAAAACCATCAAGCGCTACAAAGAAACTGTCTCACATGAGGACCTCCCCAGGAAAGGAAGACCAAGAGTCACCTCTGCTTCTGAGAATAAGTTTATCCGAGTCACCAGCCTCAGAAATCGCAGGTTAACAGCAGCTCAGATTAGAGACCAGGTCAATGCCACACAGAGTTCTAGCAGCAGACACATCTCTACAACAACTGTTAAGAGGAGACTTTGTGCAGCAGGCCTTCATGGTAAAATAGCTGCTAGGAAACCACTGCTAAGGACAGGCAACAAGCAGAAGAGACTTGTTTGGGCTAAAGAACACAAGGAATGGACATTAGACCAGCAGAAATCTGTGCTTTGGTCTGATGAGTCCAAATTTGAGATCTTTGATTTCAACCACCGTGTCTTAGTGTGACGCAGAAAAGGTGAACAGATGGACTCTACATGCCTCATTCCCACCGTGAAGCATGGAGGAGGAGGTGTGATGGTGTGGGGGTGCTTTGCTTGTAACACTGTTGGGGATTTATTCAAAATTGAAGGCATACTGAACCAGCATGGCTACCACAGCTTCTTGCAGTGGCATGCTATTCCATCCGGTTTGCGTTTAGTTGGACCATCATTTATTTTTCAACAGGACAATGACCCCAAACACACCTCCAGGCTGTGTAAGGGTTATTTGACCAAGAAGGAGAATGATGGGGTGCTACGCCAGATGACATGGCCTCCACAGTCACCAGGCCTGAACCCAATCGAGATGGTTTGGGGTGAGCTGGACCGCAGAGTGAAGGCAAAAGGGCCAACAAGTGCTAAGCATCTCTGGGAAGTCCTTCAAGATTGTTGGAAGACCATTTCCGGTGACTACCTCTTGAAGCTCATCAAGAGAATGCCAAAAGTGTGCAAAGCAGTCATCAAAGCAAAAGGTGGCTACTTTGAAGAACCTAGAATATAAGACATATTTTCAGTTGTTTCACACTTTTTTGTTAAGTATATAATTCCACATGTGTTAATTCATAGTTTTGATGCCTTCAGTGTGAATGTACAATTTTCATAGTATGAAAATACAGAAAAGTATTTAAATGAGAAGGTGTGTCCAAAGTTTTGGTCTGTACTGTATATTAAAAAAAAATTCCTTTTCTTTCAAGTAAAAAAACCCTAATGGGCTAAATAGTGAACCCTGGGTCTTTTGAAGTATCATCAATGAATTATGATAATATATACATGCGAACCACACCTCAACATGTCAAATGCCAAGTGTGTAGGGTTTAGAAAAATCAACCTCAATTCATCCAGAGCATGGAATTAAACACTACCCTTGCTAATACTGGTTGGCTTTTTTTTAAAATAACCATCATATAGAGATACCATGTGTGCTCTCAAACAAATTAGGTATACAATGAACTCCCGTATGCCCTTTAAACATAGAAGGTACCATGGACTATACAGTAAAATCCCACATGACCTCTATTCAATAAGGTACCGTGGATTATGTCAGGGAAAATCAACAAAGCCTCACTGAAAGAAACCTTCGGGTTATTGTTATATCAAACAGAATGAAACAATCTCACCCAATCCTAAAGTGCATCATGGCTTGATTCGTCCTGGTGTAATGTCATCCTATAATTCATGACCAAAACATACTGGAGGTATCCTGCTCCCAACGCATTTCCTCCTAAAGTAGATTCATCAGGGGAGACTGAAAAAGGGGGCTGAGGGTCTCCACCATTTCAAACCGCCTTTATCCTCCTTTCAAAAGACTTCCTACACCGTGTCTCCTTTAAACTGCCGCGCTAAACGACACGCCGCTACATCACTTCCGGTCACGTGGGCTGGTATATCCGGTATCTGGAACGCAAACCATCGGGTGGAACGCATATGGAATCCCGCCGACATCACATCCGGTGACGTCCTTCCTGTTTCCGGTAAATGGAACGCATGCATATTGAAATGAAGCGCATCTCAGGCACACTAGCGCTTCAAACCAACCAGAACCGCCGATCCAAAACTGGACTCCACACAGCGGTGATTGGGGAGGGAGAGACACAATAAAAAGCTCTCTCAGACACACAGACTGGGAGGTATAATACCCCTCCTCTCCTACATTTACAGATATATATTCGCCACTAGAATCCTGCAGCAATATATCAAACAATGGGACCAGATAATTTGTAACAATTCAACTTTTTAGAAAAAAAGGAAGCATCCATCGTCCCACCCCTTAAGGGTTAAGCATGGCCTCCCAACATAGGGCTTATTTTAACCAGACAAACTAGGTAGGCATGAGAAGGAGGCTAAGACCAACACGTATTTGTCCACAAAAATCCATTTGGAACATTGTCCAAAAGGCCAAACCAGGGATCAGCATCTGAAGTACGGAATAGAGAGAACAAACACACATCATAAGGTACATTAATAGATGATACATTATTAGAAGTAAATTAAATATAAATAAAGGAAACCCTGGCGAAAAAAATGGCCCCATAAAAAGGCCAAAGGGATACAGCATGGCACACCTGATCCTTTCTACACTGGCCCTAGGCCCCAATCCCTACCTGACAGCGGAGGTTGGCTCCCTAGACCTGCGCAGTGGGTCCCCCACTCAAAGTCAGCTGTCCCTACACTCCTTTCCCTAGATGGTTCCTCGACCTATAGGAAACATTTATACGAGATTTGTTCATTCAATCCACTAGGTGCCAGCGTACGCAGATAATGTATTCATTTGGCCTCTCTTTGAAGTAGAGCCTTATCCCAATTACCACCTCTCAGTGGAAACTTGACCTTATCAATACCTATGAATCTGACCGAATCAACTTTGCCCTCATGCATAGTATTGACATGTTTAGCCAGGGGTGTATCCTTTTTATTAACAATATCACATAAATGTTCACCTATACGCCTCCTGAGTTCTCTTTTCTTTTTACCCACATACTCGATATTACATTGACATGTGGCTTTGTAAATAATCCCTTTGGATCTACAATTTATGAAGGAATTGATATAGTGTATTTCTCCAGTCACTTTACTCTCAAAGGTTTTACTTTGTGTGATCACCTTGCATGCCACACATTCACTGCATTTAAAGCACCCCTTGCCAGTTGATCTAAGCCATTCAGTACCCACTCCACCAACATAGTGGCTATGTACAAGCCTATCTCGAAGGATCTACCCCTGTGGTATGTAATCTGTGGAGTAGACTTAACATAGCTCCCTATGTCTTCATCTATCTGAAGGATCTTCCAGTGCTTCTACAAAGTGAAGTAGACAAAAAGATCCTCAAAAGCTAAACATCATGCTGCGATCCAAAGAAATTCATTAACAATTGAGGAGCAAAGTAATTAAGATCTATCAGTCTGAAAAGTTATAAAGCCATTTCTAAAGCTTTGGGACTCCAGTGAACAACAGTGAGAGCCATTATCCACAAATGGCAAAACTATGGAACAGTAGTGAACCATCCCAGGAGTGGCCGGTCGACCAAAATTACCCCAAGCACTGGTGAGCAAAAAAAAATCATAAAGGCTCGTCTCAGTTTTGCCGGAAAACATCTTGATGATCGCAAATACTTTTGGGAGAATACTCTGTGGACTGACGAGACAAAAGTTGAACTTTTGAAAGGTGTTTGACCCTTTACATCTGGCATAGAAGTAACACATCATTTCTGAAAAGGAACATCATACCAACAGTAAAATGTGGTGGTGGTGGTGGTGTGATAGTCTGGGGCTGTTTTGCTGCTTCAGGACCTGGAAGACTTGCTGAGGTAAATGGAACCATGAATTCTGCTGTCTACCAAAATATCCTAAAGGAGAATGTCCTGCCTTCTGTTTGTGACCTCAAGCAGAAGCGCACTTGGGTTATGCTGCAGGATAATGATCCATGATCTCTCCGACAAGAGAATCCGGAAGAGAATAACAAGATAGCAGAGGAGGAAGCCCGGAGCAGACATTATGTTCTTCAAGCAATGGTCCTTGTTCCCCTATTATCTACACTTTTTATGCTTTCAGTTTGTGTCACACAAGGTGTAGGAAAGACTTAGTGCAACATGAAGGGAAGGGAGCCCAGACACTAGGGAATGGGGGAGTGGAGACCCCTAGGCTGATCTGATATCACCCTGTCTCTCCTAACATCCCTATATTGGTTCCTCATCAATCGCCGCACAGGAACCTAAACTCTGTATTTCCCTAGAGCTTGGCCCTGGATAGGGAAGGGGGGAATGAGCACTAGTCAGTCCCCACTAACAACTAAAGACAACAAAGGAGACAAACACGAGGGAAAGTAACTTAGCTTGAGCCAACTTAAGTGAGATTAAACCAAACGTTCTCCTAGTACCAGAGAGGGAGAAAGCCAACTGCAATAACTCCAAGCCTTCACAAGGAAACATTTGAATATCACCGGCCCCTCCCTGTAGCAAACAGAAAGTATTTAAACACCCAGGCCTTGGTGTCAATTAGCAGGAGGGATGTAGCCGCTGGGTCCTAGAGTGATACAGATCTAAGAAGGCATCTGCAATGCCAAACAAAGAGATCTTCTGCAACCAATTGCAGGGAGACTGTCTGTCACATCTGACACACCCATGACAGTTTGTTTACTTTTTAAATTCCATGTTGCTAATGGAAACAGTAGCTGTTGGTGGATCTTAGTATGGCTTCATAAAATAAATCTAATGTCTTGCATGCTTAAGGCTGCTTGGTTCATTTATATATTAGAAATAAAGTGCTGCACTATTTCTTCAATCATCGAAGAACTTGGCGAATCTCGCTGGTCGTCATTGTAAGTTGGTGGGTTCTATTGGGAACCTGTAGGCATATTGTGATTTTGGGTACTAGCACCGTGATATGGTCCATTATTAGGTAAATCTTGATGCAGATGTGAACAGAGCTTTATACAGCCATGTCGTAATTGCCTGTTAATAGATAATACTGGCAATGAGTTGTACATGTGTCGAGGAAGAAATAATCAGATGGCTGAATCACAGCAGAATGTCACTGTCAATTCAAAGTAGTAGATAGAGATGAGCGAATTTAATTAAATTTATTTCTGGTTCGTTTGTATGCAATTCAGCAAAAAAATTAATTCAGACTGAATTAACGCTTCAAATTATCCCCTCCAAACCCTTTTTCAAGATAAGCACTTGTCTTAGGGCTCTTTCACATGTCCTGATATATCCGGTACCGGTGAAACCAGTACCGGAGATATCCATGTCCGTGTGCACCTGCGTGGCACACGGGTGCAGCCCGTGTGCTGCATCAGGAGCACACGTACCGGCGCCTAGGAATCAGTACAGTTACAGTACAAGACTCATCAATGTCCCCTGCTTGTGCTGTGATCAGTGCTAGCAAGGGACAATGTTGAGAGTACTATTTTGCTCCCACTGTGTCCACCTGTAAAATAAGAATAAAATAAAAAAAATCCTTATACTCACCTGTCCTAAGTGTCCCCCCCCCCCAAAAAAAAACACAAAATAAAAAATTGTACAGATACAAAAAATGACTGCAGTGATACTCATACTAACTTGTCACAGTCTAAACTAGAATTATTGGTGCTGTATGTGGTGTTTAAATGTTAGTATGTTTAACTCTGAAAATAACACAATATTGGGAGCGGCAAAATAAAAAGATGTATAGATTGAAATCAAATGAATTGGAGGATGGGCAGCAACAGCTCACTACCTAAAACAGTACACAGTGTCTCCTATCTCTCTCCTCTATCCGTTTCTTTTAATTAAATATTTATTTTCTCTTCTCACACTAATCTACTTAATGTGTACTATGGCTCTCTAAGATTTAAAAAATTAAAATGTAATACAATTAAGGATCAGTCAACAGCAGCTTACATATTTCTCATTAGCTTTGAGTTTGGTTTCTACAGTATCAAGGTGAACAAGCAGTAAATGTGCACTCAATATTACACTTAACAATAAAGGGTTGGTCCAGCAGATGATCTATTAAGGCACATCATGGATATCGCAGAGGAGGGATCCACAGTTAAGACACCCCCAGGGTGGGGGGTGCTCTCAGCCAGAAGTAGACAGATAATAAAATATTAATATAAATTAAGATAAAATATCACAGAATTATTATTCACTTCAAATTTTTCTCCAATGCTTTTCAATGCCCAATTTCACAATGCACAGACTCACAAGCCTGGCGATACAGTTGCTGAGACACCCATTAAATGTCCAGAAGGTTAAGAGCACAGAACCATGCTCAAGACACTAAGATACTGTTTCTTGCTGCAGTACATTTAACTTGTTTTAATTGAAATTAATTATTTTTTTCTGCTAAGTTTATTTTTTATTTTACAAATAGATAAAAAAAATTAGGTCAATTCGCATGCAATTCAGTAAAAAGAAAAGCAATATATTTTATATGTATATATACTCTGCTCAAAAAAATAAAGGGAACACTGAAATACCACATCCTAGATCTGAATGAATGAAATATTCTCATTGAATACTTTGTTCTGTACAAAGTTGAATGTGCTGACAACAAAATCACACAAAAATCATCAATGGAAATCAAATTTATTAACCAATGGAGGCCTGGATTTGGAGTCACCCCCAAAATAAAAGTGGAAAAACACACTACAGGCTGATCCAACTTTGATGTAATGTCCTTAAAACAAGTCAAAATGAGGCTCAGTATTGTGTGTGGCCTCCACGTGCCTGTATGACCTCCCTACAATGCCTGGGCATGCTCCTGATGAGGTTGCGGATGGTCTCCTGTGGGATCTCCTCCTAGACCTGGACTAAAGCATCCGCCAACTCCTGGACAGTCAGTGGTGCAACGTGACGTTGGTGGATGGAGCGAGACATGATGTCTCAGATGTGCTCAATCGGATTCAGGTCTGGGGAACGGGCGGGCCAGTCCATAGCTTCAATGCATTCATCTTGCAGGAACTGCTGACACACTCCAGCCACATGAGGTCTGGCATAGTCCTGCATTAGGAGGAACCCAGGACCAACCGCACCAGCATATGGTCTCACAAGGGGTCTGAGGATCTCATCTCGGTACCTAATGGCAGTCAGGCTACCTCTGGCGAGCACATGGAGGGCTGTGCGGCCCTCCAAAGAAATGCCACCCAACACCATAGCTGACCCACTGCCAAACCGGTCATGCTGAATGATGTTGTAGGCAGCAGATCGCTTAATATTTGGTTACACAACCTTGGTAATATATAACTGCAATCAATCACTTCCTATAACCATCAAAAAGCTGTTTACACCTCTCCACTGGAATTTTGGACCACTCTCCTTGCAAACCACTCCAGGTCTCTCATATTTGAAGGATGCCTTCTCCCAACAGCAATTTTATGATCTTTCCACGGGTGTTCAATGGGATTTAGATCCGGACTCATTGCTGCTCACTTCAGAACTCTCCAGTGCTTTGTTTCCATCCATTTCTGGGAGCTTCTTGAATTATGTTTAGGGTCATAGTACTGCTGTAAGACCTATGACCTAGAAAGCAAACGCAGCTTTCTGATACTGGACACTATATTGAAGCCAAAATCCTTTGGTAATCTTTAGATTCCATGATGTCTTGCATACAGTGTCAGTGACAGCAAAACATCTCCAAAACATCTTTGAACCTCCATCATATTTTACTGTAGGTACTGTGTTTTTTTCTTTGTAGACCTCATTTGTTTCTCGATTAACAGTAGAATGATGTACTTTACCAAGAAACTATATCTTGGTCTCATCTGTCCACAAGATACTTTCCCAGAACGATTTTGGCTTACTTACATTTTGGCAAATTGCAGTCTTGCTTTTTTATGTTTCTATGTCAGCAATGGAGATCTCCTGGTTCTCCTGCCATAGTGTTTCATTTCATTCAATGTTAAGATTGCTGATACTGTTCAACAATTTTGATTCTCAGACAGTTCTCTTCTCTTTCTGTTCTCCATGCTTAGTGTGGCACACACAGACACACAATGCAACAATTAAACCAACTTCTCAGGGCACTGTGTGAAAAAGTGACCCCCCCCCTTAAAACATAAATTAACTGTGGTTTATCACATCTTTGGGAAGCTAAGTTCAATTTCCCAAGCAACACATGTTCTCAATCAAGAAATCACTTAAATAGGACCCGCCAGACAAATTGAAGCAGACCAAAAGATCCTCAAAAGCTAGAAATCATGCAGCGATCCAAATAAATTCAGGAACAATTGAGAAACAAAATAATTGAGATCTATCAGTATGAAAAAGTTAAAAAGCCATTTCTAAAGCTTTGGGACTCCAGTGAACCACAGTGAGAGCCATTATCCACAAATGGCAAAAACATGGAACAGTGGTGAACCTTCGCAGAAGTGGCCGGCCGACCAAAATTACCCCAAGAACGCAGCGACGACTCATCCAAGAGGTCACAAAAGACCCCACATAAACATCCAAAGAACTGCAGTCCTCAGTTGCCTCAGTTAAGGTCAGTGTTCATGACTCCACTATAAGAAAGAGACTGGGAAAAAATGGCATTCATGGCAGAGCTCCAAAGCGAAAACCACTGCTGAGCAAAAAAACATAAAGGCTCATCTTCAGTTTTGCCAGAAAACATTTTGATGATCACAAAGGCTTTTGGGAGAATACTCTGTGGACCAAGGAGACAAAAGTTGAACTTTTGAAAGGTGTATGACCCATTACATGTGGCATAGAAGTAACATAGCATTTCAGAAAAGGAACATCATACCAATAGTAAAATGTGGTGGTGGTAGTGTGATGGTCTGGGGCTGTTTTGCTGCTTCAGGACCTGGAAGACTTGCTGAGGTAAATGGAACCATGAATTCTGCTGTCTACCAAAAAATCCTGAAGGAGAATGTCCGGCCATCTGTTTGTGACCTCAAGCTGAAGCGCACTTGGGTTATGCAGCAGGACAATGATCCAAAACACACCAGCAAGTCCACCTCTCAATGGCTTAAGAAAAACAAAATTAAGACTTTGGAGTGGCCTAGTCAAAGTCCTGACCTTAATCCGATTGAGATGCTGTGGCATGACATTAAAAAGGCAGTTCATGCTTGGAAACCCTTCAATGTGGCTGAATTACAACAATTTTGCAAAGATGAGTGGCCATAACTCCTCCAGAACGTTGTCAAAGACTCATTACCAGTTATCGCAAACGCTTGATTGCAGTTGTTGCTGATAAGGGGTAGCCCAACCAGTTATTAGGTTTGGGGGCAATCACGTTTTCACATAGGGCCCTGTAGGTTTGGATTTCTTTCTCTCTTTTTATGTTTATATATAAATAAATCCTTTAGGCTTGTATTTTTTATACTTACAGATTTGCGTGTTTGGTATCAGTGCATCATTCATTCACCTTATCAGTGTACAGATAAAACATGCCATGTAATATTATCCGTACTCTTTATACATTCTCCACTTCTCCCTTAATGTCCTATTTCTCATTCCTCCATCTGTCTTTCTTGCAAGTATACTAAATAAGACCCTTTTCATTTCCATAGAAATTCAGGGGAGGGCTGTTAATTAGTGTGTGCAGTGCCCAGATGACAAGGTGTCTTTGTTAAAAGAGCAGACTAAGGATATTACATTATTCATTTTTATTGGTTTAATCTAAAAGCTAAGAGAAGATTCCCAGTGTAGAAAGAATAGTTTTTTTTATTTTATTTCTCATTTTTTTCCTGACCTTTTATATTCGAATAATATTCTTATTTAAAAAGTCCTGTGTTGAGTTGATACAAAAAGGACAAGCCCTCTAAAATGGTTTCTGCTATTTCAACAAAGTTTGCATAAATCAATATAGAGGAGAATGAATTGGTTCAAATTGAATTGAATTTGCCTCGAATTTTGCAAAAAAAAAAAATCGGATTCAGGAGCAGCATTTTTTTGTGATTTGTTTCTCGGGAATTCATCAAAATGTTATTATTTTTCTCTGATTATTAAGTCTATAAAAAAAAAAGTATCGGAGTGGGAGAAAAGCAGAAAGGTCCTGTTTCTACTTTACTTTCTAGTAAGTGTTTTATATCACCTCTGTGCTGGATTCACAGCTGCACTGCTTAGTGCTGCAATGTAATGTTCTCTGCTGTTGTTGCTTCTGAACATTTGTTATGTAGAGACAGAATAGCAGGACTCCCTCATGTCTGTGTGCTCATTATAGAAGCTAGTCTACACCCACTAGCTCAGAGACAACTGAAAATTGTAGATCGAACCTGCAGAGGGGAAAACTGGTGAAAACAGCAGTAAACAAATTATGAAAATGACTTGAAAAAGTGTTATTTCTCGCATGAACACATTTGCCATTTTTTCTGAAAAGTCACTCAGCCCAATAGGTAAGCCTCGTTGTGAGAAAAATAAATAGTGGGCCACTAATTTAGGTACAGAGGTTGTATGTTGGCTCAGACTCTGACAATCTTGTAGGTCCAATCCTCAAAGGAGTATTCACATCATGAGAATGGAGTCCTGTCTTCTATTGCTGTAAATCGAGAGATGGCCACGCAAGTGTGACTATCTATGATCACTTATATTGAAGTTTATAAAGTACCCAGAAGTTCCAATCAATAGAACATTGTGGTTTTCCCTTAAGCCAACGGCTGTCCTTAAAGGGGTTGTCCGGTCCAAATCGATAAGTTTATGAGTCCCCCCCAGCGCATGCACTGTGTGCTGTAGGGATTCGCTGGTTTCTGAGCTGGTACCGGAGGGTATGTATGCATTATACATACTCCCAGCCGGAGTGCATTCAGTGGGCATGGCCTCGCTCCGTAGACTTGTATGGAGCAAGGCCGCATCCTCTAGTCGGCCATGCCCACTGTACAGCCTCATCATTAGTGCGAGGCATGGCCCAGCTCAATACAAGTGTATAGAGCAAGCCCACACCCACTGGACGGGCTCTGGCTGGGAGTATGTATAACGCATAAATACTCTCCGGTCCAACTCAGAAACCGGCAAATTCCTGTCGCGCACAGTGCATGCGCTTGGTGGATTCATAAGTCTGCAGTCACACAGACTAACTGCAAACTTATCAATTTGGACGGGACCACCCCTTTAAGATTCTGCCTACTGGTCAATCGTGGACCATGCAATAAACATCTCTAGCCTAACATGTCTAAAAACTGGAGTGCTGATTCTCTATCATTTGCCATTCACTTTTTTTGAGCAGGCCATCCCTATTCATGAGCATTCGCCTAGCATTATAGGCACTGGAACTTCCTTTCCCTGCCATAATCCAGTGGCTTACTTGTCCTGAACGGTAAGTCTGCCTCTCCATTATGCCTGAATACCTGAGTTTGATGTAGAGGAAGGCAGCAACAGATAGACAAAGTTCTACCCCCTCCCCATGTAATTAGTCTCTGCTTCTTTGCTAAAAAAAATGGATTACACTTGACAACAGGCAGTGGACAGCAAAAATAGAAGTTGACACCTAGTGGTCGGCACATTACATTATTTTATGTTAAGACATCATCTTTAAATTAAGTGATTTGTGCATTGTGTTTTTATCACATTCTTCAACTAATAAAGTAATATTCTCTGAATGTACAGCAACCATTTAAAGAGTAATCAACGTTTTACATTTTTTTCATATATCAATAGTGCGCATGAAAATAAGCAACTCTGTAATATTTTTTGTTAGATAAATCTTCTTCTTTCACCTCCTGGACTGACCTTTCATTCTCAAAATTATCAATTTACAGGTCAAATGTGTCTTCAGTGAATACAGATTTCTCCATTACTAAGAGTTGGTGCTTATAAAGTTCTATGGAGAACAGTAACTGTTGTTTCAGGAGAATGTCTGTGTTTGCTTCTAGCTCCTCCCCACTCCAAAATTTTAAAAGCACCAACTGTCATCTCCTATCTCAGTAATGGGAACATCTGTCTTCACTGAGTGTACATTTTACCCATGAATTGAGAGTGAATGATCAGTCCAGGAGGAAAAAGAGGCAGATTACTCAGATAAGATATATTACAGAATTACTTATTTTCATGTGCACTCTTGATTTATTAAATAAAAATTAAAACAACGGTTACTCTTTAAAACTGTGGAAAAAAATTTAGAGAGGTTTTTCTACAGTCCTTCTTTTTTTCTTCAAAAGCTATGAATTTTTAGCATGGTAGGAATATACACCACAATGCTAAAATAACCTTACTTTCTGATGATTTTCCCTATATAAAATTTGTCTCCTATTCCTGGTGTTTTTGTCATTGAGTAAACAGGTTGTTCTCGATGCTAACATATGGCTGCCACTTTTGTCCAGAAAACTACATTTCCGTTCTCCTAGCAGCAGGGACCTCTTTAGTGTCCACTTTTCTCTCCTATCGATTGATAGCGCTCAGGAGAGAATCCATGTTAAAAGAGTGTTTTTGTTTATTATTTCATTGGTGGTTCAAGGGTATCATTGGCGAATGCTCTTGTGCAATTGTGACCCAGACAAAGTGGCACTTACTGAAATGCAGGGCAAAGCAAAAATACAGAGTATGTGTAAAGTAGTGTAAAGTAGTGGAGGAACTATTGGTACCCCTTCTGAAAAAATGTGTGTTGAATGAATGGCATTGACCTGTTTTTAGATGTGATTTTACTTACGCTGTGTTCTGCCGCAGTTAGTTAGCCTGAGGACAGAGTTAACTTTTAGGCTGGGAAGTGTTAAGTGGGTTCCAGAAGCTAGTTCCTGGTTGTTAGGCAGTTTGGAGAATCCTTTGATAAGATAAGAAGCATTGCTGATTAGGAGAAGGCCACAAGTGAGAGAGTGTGTTTAGTGACCGAAGATTTACGGATAGCAAGTTATGAAGCAAATAATTTCTACACGGCTGGAGTGCAAAGATTGAAGAAGTAGGAAGAAGGTTCCTTTCACCATCAATGAATACCAGCCATAGCATAACAGAGCAGAGGGAGAATTCCCCTAGGCAGCTAGAAGGAGTTGGCTACAGAAAAACACCATGTTAACCAGATCTGGAGGTTTGGAGAATTCCTATTCTGTCCAGGAGGCAACTCATTGTAAACCATTGTAGTAGAGGAAAAAATAGTGAAACCCAGAACTTGGAAGCTTGAGAAGTACTCTATCACTCACCAATAATGCCAATACCATGGAAATGTTGGGTGTTACATGTAAGAGAAGAGCCTCTGTATGACACAGAAGATTTGTCCCAAACGAGTTGCGCTTGCTATCGTTTGTTAAAGTTTTATTTGAAAAATTCCAGTAAAGAGGCTTTTATTCTCTTAGAACAGATTCTGGTCACACTTGTCACATATTTTCAAGGTCTCTGTACCATCGAACCCCTTGTGGCCTGGATAGGTGTAAGCAGCACACGCCCAGATCGCACACACACACTCAGGGTTACTGTGTCCGGGAGCTTTGGGACCACAAAGCAATCCTCAATGTAACAGGTTCCTTACATATGCTCACCCTTGGTCGAAAAAAAGGAAACAGTGAATCCATGTTTTCCTTTCCAGAGAGATTATTATTATTTATTACTTAACGGTCTCGAGCAATGGTGACTTGATGGATGTACGATCTGTAAGAAGATTGATTTAGTCCAAGCCTAGATAGGTCCACCAGGGTTTTCTCCATAGTTTTCAAGCCATTGGGTTGCTGGTCTTCCTCTTCGCCTTGTTTCTTCTATTCTTCTGACTATGATGTCCTTCTCCAGTGATTGCTCTCTTCGTATAATGTGTCCAAAGTAGGCAAGTCATATCTTGGTGGTCCTTTCTTCGAGAGACATGTCTGGCTTGATTTGTTCAAAAGTTGATTTTTTTGTTCTTCTTGCCATCCATGGTATTGATAACATCCTTCTCCAACACCACATTTCGAAGGTGTCGAATCTTCTACTGTCTTGTTTCTTTATCGTCCAGGTTTCACATCCATATGTTACCAGAGAAAAAAAACAAACTATGTCCAGAGAGATATAGCGAGTGAATTTGAGAACAGGGAGAAATGATGGCACATGCTTGACCACCTATCAAAAACTACTATGGCCGATGTATCCAGTAGCAAAGAGAGTAAACAAAGTGGGAAAGGGATACCTAGGGGAGGGAAAAGTGAAGAGATGTACTTTTTGGAAACATAAGCGTATCTGCAAAGATTTGTGTTTTTAGCTTTGCAAGGTACAGAGCCACCAAAGTGATCTTTAACTAAATTTTAAAATCCTTATTTTTAGATGACTTTGCTTACATACTACATACTATTTTATTCTTTATTCACATCCAGGGCAAAATGTAAAACAAAAAGAAATACTTTGGTCCCGCTATACACTGCTGCCTGATAAAAAAGAAGCAAGCAGCACAACTTGAAATTTAATATTGGTAGTTAAAAGAGGACAAAAAATAAAATCCTCTAATGTAAGTACCGAAAAAGTCATGCAAACTTTGTTAAACTTCTTCAAAGTTTTAACTGTGTAATGTTGTAAAAGTTAATTGTTCTGAGCTACACCGAAAGTCATTTTTATGTTGTAAAATTCTAAAACTATAACTCACTTTCTTAAATAAAGCCGTTTTTTCATTTGCATTGTAAATCTAGTGTAAAAGTTTCCAATAAAAACCAGGAATTAAATGCAAAGTAATGGAAACTGAGGACAGAAAAGTTTTTCACTTAAATAGCCTTTGTCATGTGTGGAAAACCATAGCTCCTGATAAACCCATTAGTTCGACCTTAGTTTTAGTATGTACTTAATTCGGATTTCAGATTCTGATTTTTATTTTAATCATCTCCATTTGCTTTGTTTATGTATGTGCCTGCATAAACCGTGCAGAACATTTTGGCTGGTCTGTTCCAAAATATGCAAAATTCTTAATTGAATCGTGCAGGGGCTGTTGATCAGCAGCGTCGCTCCAAGGCGCCCCTTCCACCGTCTGAGAAGCAGCTTTCAATCTTGTATTCCCCGGCACAAATCTCCACAATGAGTTTTAAATATTAAATTTTATTTTTCTGCAGTGGAGAATGAAAATTGCTGCTTAGTAGCGGGGACAGAAGTAAGCTTGAGATGGAAATTTCAATTTAAACAGAATTAGTCATGCTCTATGTGTGCTGGTCCTCTTTAATTCTGTGCTGTGTGATAAATATGCCAAAGGCCTTAGTTGCTTAAGAATTTCTTTTGCCAGCTGGAGTCAATATGAAAATCACTTTTTTTCATTGGCCAAGTTTGTAATATAAATATTGAAGCTACAGTTTGTGACATTTTATCAAGAATTTTAAAGGGAATCTGTCAGTAGGTTTTTGCTACCTCATATGAGAGCAAAATAATGTAGGGGCAGAGAGCCTGATTCCAATTGTGTATCACTTAGCTTACTGGGTGCAGCAGTTGTGACACAATCTGAGTTTTTAGATGTAGTACGCAGCAGAGCTCATAAAGCTAACTCCGCCCCCACCAACAGCACATATCCTAATAAGTAACACATCCCTCAAATCTGTGTCTCAGTCTCTTCCTCATGCTGTCTTCAGATTCAGTAGCAAAATCCTGCCGACAGATTTCCTTTAAGGATGGGTTATATCATACAATAAGCGCCAACATTTAAAGGGATTCTGTCACTTGCCATTGATATGTAATTTTTTTACCTGGTGGAGATTTCTGAATTTGGTGTTGTTTATTTTGTTGTTTCTGTTCCTGATATGCAGCTCCTGGAAATTAACAAATCTACCGAAATTCAAATATGGGAAATCACTCAAATTTGACAAGAAAATTCTAAATTTTTCAACGCGAATCAAATGCAGCTTGTTATGCTTTCCAGACCCCAGAGCATAAAAAATGTAGGTTAAAAAAAAAAATGAAAACTCATTTTGCCGCTCACCTGTCCTGTTCCTGCCCTAGTCCACCGTCCAGTCTTCTGCTCCATCCAGCCTCTTCTTTCTTCCTTCCTCCAGCATCCAATGTTCTCTTCGGCCACCTTCACTCTGCACGGGGACGGCATTTTGGCACATTTTATGATATCACAGAGATCAAGTCAGCTCCTTGGGCAACTCATAAGCACCATAACATTAGAAGGCTTCTCTGGCTTCCGACACCAGTCTTCAAATTTTTAGTCCTGAAGAACGCCTTTTAATAGTATTGGCATTTATCTGCAGAGTGAGCTCCCCATTTCGGCTACAGGCAGGCATTTAGAATTCTGACTTACATAGCTATAAAAGGCACTTTTTACAGGTAGAAGCCAAGTAGTCTATGTGGTCCTATGCACAGAGCCAAGAAAGGCAACCATTTTTCTTTCTAAAGGGCATAATAAAGGGGTTGTCCATGACTTTAACGTTGATGACCTATCCTTAGGATAGGTTATCAATGTCTGATTGGTGCGACACTTGGCACCCTCAGCGATCAGCTGTTCTTGGTGTCAGCGGCATCCGGAGCTGCTCAGTTGCAGAAGATGTACAGCTCTGTAGACTGTACAATGGCCTCGGCCATGTGCTACACGTGCCCCTTATTCAAATAGGGGTGGATGTGCAGTACCGGGCTGTGGTCACTGTTAAATATTAATTGTGGCTTCTCAATTCTGTCCTGAATAGATTGCATCAGCCTCATGGTAGGTTTTAGCTGACATTACATGTGTTATTTCTGTACGTTTAGCTCAGGGTAGATGTTAGTGCCATATATGAAAAACAGGTGCTATGTGGGATATATAACCCATGTGAGACACAGGGGTGGGGCCTTTTCACTTTACACTGACACAGCTTGGAGGGTCTGTACGCAGAGAACAGCTGACATGTAGGCCTAACCCACGTGCTCGACACAGACAGACGCAAATTACCATTCAGGATCCTAGGAAAGATGGATAAAGGCTTGACACGTGTTCCTGACCATATGGCATTTTGGACTTCAACACACAGAGACATGTCCTTGTAATATTTACGATATCCTGGGTAAGTAGCTGAGACGTGCTACTACTGTAACCCAGATGGACACTCATGGATGAACCTCAATGGACAATTTCTTTGTAACTATACCTATTTTATATTTTGCTGCAATAATTCTTTTTGGTGAAATCCAATAAACCTCTAAATTTTTTATAAGATTTATCGTGACATGTTCTTTTGAAGAATTGCATCTGGTAAGAAGTCCTGTATAAATAAATATATAAAATAAGTATACTTAACAGCCACTATTCCATTAACGGAGCTGCGCAGCTCCGTAACTGAGCAGTTCCAGCCACTGACACCGAGAACAGCCTCTCGGCATGAGCATCAGGTGTCGTACCCCCACCAATCAGACATTGATGACCTATCATAGCGATAGGCCATCAATGTCAAAGTCCCAGACAACCCCTTTATTATAAAATTTGAAGCAACTTTGCATACAGAATTCATTAAAAAAATGTTTCCAGTTATTTTGCTTGCAGCTTCTCTGCAGATAAATATATCTCAATGGTTACAGTGTATAGACAAAACTTGTATAGTCATTTTGGCAATTACACTCCCAAAGTGTCTGTTAAAAGGTAATTTTTATGATCATATTGCAAAGTGATTGTAAAATTAATCAACTTTACAATGTACCTATTATTAAAAATCCACTGAAGAACTTTTTTAATTTTTCATTTACAGCACCCTGGTAATATTAACATTCATTTCTACAATCTATTAGTGGTAGTTGTTCTCCTAGTTAAAGAGTGCAGCGCTTACAAGCTTTTTCCAATAGAGTTTGCTAAAGCTTCTCTGATTGCCAGATCCTGCCAGCTCCTGTGCCTCTACAGTCCTCAGATGCACAAAATTTGGGCCAGTGAAATTCTGATGCCTTTGGTCTGACCTGTCAATCAATCAGGAGCGCACCGTCACACAGCAGAGAAGTAATGCGCTCTTTCTGAAGAGTATTATTCAACCCCTTTAATTTTTTAATATACATTTAGTAGGTTAAAAAAAAAAAAAGAGACATGAGGAGTGGCTTAGCATGTGACTAAAGGATCAGACTACACAGGGTTTTGTTTGTAGTCTGCAACGATGGAGACACATTTATCTGCACAGGAGCTGAGTACAAAAAATAATTTGTTTTTTGTTATAGTTTCTGTATGGATTTTTTTCCTCCATGGATCAAAGAAAGCACAGCACAATTATCTCAAGGCTATGCTGAATTTCATTGAATTATTTCATCTTTTGAGCTTTAAACATTTTACAAATGTCTGATCATCATCACAAGGAGGAATTCGCCGCAGAGCTGCGTGACCATACAGCAGTGCATTAATGATCACGATTGTGTATTTATAGTCTAGTGATTGTGCTGGAGAGCAAACTGACATTGTGTTATAATAATGTCTGCTGTGTAGTCTCTCTAGTGCTATATATTCGCAGGCTGACAGTGATACTCGAGTGCGTGACCACGTATCACTGAGTTCTAAACAAGCAACCTGAAATTAAGGGCAATAACAATGTCACCAGTTCCTACTATCTGACTGTCTGTCTATCTATCTATCTATCTATCTATTTACATAGTAACATAGTAACATAGTTTGTAAAGCCGAATAGTGTTGAGCCACCCCCGTAGTGTTCGAGTTCGGTTCGGTTCGTCGAACACCCGTGTGTTCGCCGAACTGTTCGTCAAACTGTTCTTCGAACACCGTTAAAACCAATGGCAGGCAAACAAAAACACATAGAAACACATAGAAAACACCTTCAAAGGTGTCCAAAAGCTGACAAACTGCTCTGAAGACACAACTAACACATGGAAAAGTGACAAGTACATATAGTCATGCGAAAAGAAAAGAGGTGGAGGAGTAAAAGGAGGGGGAGACACAGATATAGGCATTTCATGCCCTTCTAAATCCAAAAAGTGAGAAGCCGACACGTTCAGTCCGCTCCTGCCCGTGCCACCTCCGTGTCGCCGGGTTTGTGCCAGAGCCGCGGTGAACCCTGACGGCCAGCCCCCCTCTCCCAATACTGGTGCCTGTCCGCTGGTGGGTCGAGCGAGCCCCCCTGTGGTGGAGGCAGCTCTAAGCTTTTTAATTTAAATTGTCTCTCTAATTTGAATGAATACACTTTAAATCAATTTACAAGGATCTATTGGAGGGCAAGTCTCATGCCAGCAGCCGCGTAATTCCAGCTCCAGTAGCGTCCACTGCAGTTAAAAAGCTTTTATAAGGATCGAGCTCGGCTGTCCACCGCAAGGCATCCTACTGCCAGTCCCAGCCCCTATGCCTTGGGGTGCCTCCTGATGCTCTTCACTGAGTATCCCGTGGTCCCGAAGCATTTCCTTTGAAAAAATTAAGTGTCAAAACTACAGGTGGTGTAGCTTGCTTAACAGCCGGGATAATCCGCTGACTAGCAGACACTGCTACTAGGCACAAAGTATTTCCTGGGCTAGATGCAGTTAAAAATTTGTAATTAGATACTCTCGTTGGATGCTGAGAAAGCATTCCATAGAGTCTCCTGGCACGCCATATATGATTCTCTTTAAAAGCTTGGGGTAGGGGTCTAGGGGACCCTTTTATAGCCAAAATCACGGCCCTGTATCGCAATATGTCACCTAGGCTGAAGATAAATGGAACTGTATTACCCTGAGGGCTCGGTTGCTACAGAGGTATTGCACCTCACCCAGAGGTGTGATATCTCACTCTCAGGTAAGGATGGAGTGTGGATCAGGACCCGACACCTGCATGCATTACACCACATTTCCGTGGGGCAGGGCGACCAATATGCCCCTGAGATGGGCACGACAGTCCCTGTCCCTGGCTGGAGTGGGGGGAGGGAACACTGAGGAAGGGGAACCCTGTAGTGCAGGAGCAGGGAGGAAGCAGTTCCTGGGTGCATTGAGAAGGGAGTATAAAAGGTGGGCACCATCTTAGTTCAGTGCAGAGAAGTCTGAGCAGAAGTGGCAGGGAGCAGGGGCTCTGTATGAGCTTTGCTCCGGAGGCGGGCCTAGTAACAGAGGCCCAGGCCTGGAAGAGGGAGAAGGAAGGAAGAGGAGCGGAGAAGGCTCCAGGAACGAGGAACGAAGGGATCCCAGGGCTGCGGACGGGCGAGTCGCCACCGCACGCCTGAATCCACCTGCGTGGAGGGGTCAGGCCAAAGGGGGAGACCGGTCCCCGAAACTAGTGGAGGCAGGAAACGACCCTCAGCTAGAAACAGGAGGCTGTTACATTTTATGTGGCGCAGCCCCTCGCTACACCCGCTGGGAAGGCACCACATAGGGTCAGGGAAACTGGCGCCAAGTTTACCAAGAGGAGGCCCGAGGCAGCCAGACAGAAGGGTTGGTAAGAAAGGCCAGACAAAGGACACACAAAGGGGGTCCTGTGAAGCGCTCCAAAGTTATCTGGGAGTTGTCTGAGCCCCTCACCTGGTGAGCACAGTACGACGTGGGCAGCCGTTACCTGCAGACGTGGTCTGGATAATAAGAACTGTGAGTAAAGGCCCTGGACTGCATCACTGACTCCGTGTCGTTACTGCTGCTGCCCTGCACCATCACCCCCATCCTCCGCATACACTGCCCTGAGGCTATACTCCTCCCGTGGGGAGTTATGCTACGCTCTGCTGCACCCACAACACCAGCCTCAGCGGTCTGCCCTGGAGCGGCGGTTCACTCTGACCGCAATCCACGGGTGGCGTAGTCGGACATTTAAACATCAAAACCACATAAATAGTTCCGCCACTGGTTTGACCGTCCTGAGCCACGGAACTGGGTCGCCGCCACGGAGACTACAACCACCAGCATCCACCAAAAAGGGTCCGGCTCCGGGTGTCCCAAGGCCCAGGGGGCGCGTCAGAACATTTTCATCAACTTTCACAATCACCAATGGGACAAGGCAGGGATGTTCTCTGTCCCCTCTCTTATACATCCTAGTGACGGAGAACCTGCTCTCATCAATTCGCCATAGCCCCAATATTAGGTGGATTGAGGTGGGAGGCACCGAGTACAAGTGCTCTCTATTTGCTGATGATGTCCTAGTATATATCACTCAATCACATATATCCATCCATGCTGTTATGGCTGAAATAGATCACTTTGTTACATGGTCAAATTTTAAAATCAATGCAGCGAAGTCTGAGGCCCTCGATGTCTCCCTCCCCAAATCCATATAGGATTCCATCCAGTCCAACTTTCCCTTTGCCTGGCCCTCACAGGGTATCAAATACTTAGGAATTCCTATTCATAGAGACCTCTCCCATCTATGTTATCTTAATTTTGGGCCCTTTATTGAACAACTCCATACAGACCACGGTTGGCAAGTTAGAACTGTAAGATTCACTACGTGAACCACTGGTGTTTTGTGGAAAAGCACATGTACACTGTGTTCCAAATTATTATGCAAAAAGTGTTTAGGAGTGATAAGGGAAGAATTTGTTTGTTTGTCAGTTAAACTCATTGATGGTGATGTGTGTCAGGGCTCTTTATATCACTGTAAGCAATTGCAGACACCTGTGCTAATTAGTTTGGCAGGTGTGTCCAATGAAAGGCAAGACTACTTAAGAAGGCTCTCTCACATTATTAAGCAGCCTACATTTTCTGCCAAAATGGGAAAGAAAAAGGATGTGTCGGCTGCTGAGAAGCAACAAATTGTGGAGTGTTTAGGTCAAGGCATGACTACAATCAACATTGTGCGATGATCAGGATGAAGTGTCTTGGCAATCAAGAAGTATGTAGCTGATTCACAGTACACACGTGTGCGTGCTGATAAGGGCAAATTGAGGACTCTTTCCTACAGGCAATTACGTCAGGTTAAAAGAGCAGCGGCAAAAAAGCCTTGTCATAGCAGCAGACAAGTTTTTGAAGCTGCTGGTGCCTCCAACGTCCCCCGAACAACAAGATGCAGGGTCCTTCAGAGGTTTGCAGCTGTGCATACGCCATCCTGTCGACCTCCTCTATCCACTTCACACAAGCAGAAACGGCTCCAGTGGGCCAAACATTACATGAAGACTGATTTCAAAACTGTTTTGTTCACGGATGAGTGCCGTGCAGCGCTCGATGGTCCAGATGGATGGAGTGGAGGATGGCTGGTTGATGGACACCCCACGCAAACACGGCTACAGCACCAACAAGGAGGAGGTGGAGTAATGTTTTGGGCTGGAATCATGGGGAGAGAGATTGTCGGCCCCTTTAGGATCCCTGAAGGCGCTAAAGATGAACTCCATAATGTATGTGGATTTTCTCAAACAGCACTTCCTGCCATGGTTCAAGAAGAAGAACCGTGTATTTCACAGCAAGATCATTTTTTTGCATGATAATGCACCATCTCATGCTGCACATAAAACATCTGCATCTCTGGCTGATATGGGCATAAAAGGGGACAAACTTATGGTGTGACCCCCATGCTCCCCTGACCTCTACCCCATTCAGAACCTCTGGAGCATGATCAAAAGGAGTGTCTATGATGGCGGAAGGCAGTTCACATCTAAGCAACAGCTCTGGGAGGGTATTCTGTCCTCATGCAAAACAATTGAAGCAGAAACCATCCAAAACCTGACAAATTCAATGGACGAGAGAGTTCAGAAGCTCCTTTCGAACAAGGGGTCCTATGTGAAAATGTAACATCACCTAGAATAAAGTTTTGAGTTGAAAACTGTTTGATTTCAGTTTCTAATAACCTGCTAATGCTTATAATTTCAAAAATGACCATTTTTTTGGTCTTTATTAAAATGAAAATGTCGATCGAAAAGTTTGGGGGATCTAAGAGTGTGGCAACCCAGTAGTCATGATTACTTCGAATTCTGACAATATGAGGGTCATGTTGCAGGTAGTGCAGCAAGAAGGCACTTATGTGTCTTGCGCATCTCGGAGCCCCAAAATTATTTTCCGGGCTAGATGCAGCTAAAAATTATTATTAATTTTAAATCTGGTGGAGCTTAGTATAGATGGCCTAATAGGATCAGTGCTGCACACTGCTACAAAGCCCAAATTATTTTCCAGCCAAGATACAGATAAACATGATTAGTAATTTTAAATCTGGTGGAGCTTATTATAGATGGCCTAATAGAATCAGTGCTGCACACTGCTACAAAGCCCAAATTATTTTCCAGCCAAGATACAGATAAACATGATTAGTAATTTGAAAGCTTAAAACGGTTGGTAGGGTGATTTTAACCAATCATCCATCTTTTACTCTCCCCAGGATGACACAGGGGTAGAAAAGTCATTTCGGATCCATGATTTGTTCATTTATTTGTTCTTTATGAACGTGAGTCTGTCTACATTATCAGTGGAGAGCCGCGTGCGCTTATCTGTCAGCACACCACCAGCAGCGCTGAACACACGTTCAGACAGAACGCTGGCTGCGGGGCATGACAAGATCTCCAAGGCGTAAGTGGCTAGCTCCGGCCATTTATCCAGATTGGAAGCCCAAAAAGAGCAAGGGTTCAGTGACACAGTCATGGCTTCAATGTTTACTTGGAGATACTCCTGTACCATCATCTCTAGGCGTTGACTATGTGTCAGACTTCTTGTCTCCTGTGGCCTTGCAAAGGATGGGCTAAAAAAGTGGTGAAATGATTGCGCAAAATTGATGTTACCAGCAGATACTGTGGTTCTGTTATGGTTTGAGTGCTGAACACTTGACGGTCCCACGGTTGGCAAGTTGGAACTGTGAGATTCACTACGTGCACCACTGGTGTTTTGTGGAAAAGCATATGTAAGATTCTGCAACAGTCTCTGCTGATACTCCTGCATGCGTGCATCCCTTTCTATGGCAGGAATAATTTCTGCAAATTTACTTTTGTACCGGGGATCTAACAGTGTGGCAACCCAGTAGTCAGGATTATTTCTAATTCTCACAATTCGAGGGTCATGTTGCAGGTAGTGCAGCAAGAAGGCACTCATGTGTGTTGCGCATCCAGGAGCACCAAGTCCCTGTTGTGTTGGTGGCGAGGTAACAATCATGCTTCCTTCCTCTGTCCTCTCCCCCCAACCTCGCACAACAGAAATGTGATCAAGGTCTCCCTCATCTGATGAGTCTTCCATCAGTTCGTCCTCCACTTCTTCCTGGGCTCCTGCACCTTCCTCACTAGTTTGGCTGCTACCATGCGCCCTGGTAAAACCATCTCCCCCACCCTCACATGCCTGCCGCCTTGGTGCTGCCGACCGTCTGGACCTTGCAGATGTTAGCCCTTCCGCATACAACTCCTCCTCCTCTACTTCCTCCACCTCCTCTTGTGCCACCACCTGACTCCGAATTCTGTTTAACATGTGCTCCAGCATGTAAATCACCGGAATAGTCATGCTGATAATGGCATCGTCAGCACTAAACATCTTCGTCGCCATTTCAAAACTGTGCAGAAGGGTGCATAGGTCCCTGATCTGAGACCACTCCTCCAGCGTGATTTGCCCCACCTCTGGATCTCGTTGGCCCAGGCTATATGTCAGAACGTATTGCACCAGGGCTTGTCGGTGCTGCCACAGTCGCTGCAACATGTGCAGAGTTGAATTCCACCGGGTAGGCACATCGCATTTTAGCCGGTGAAGTGACAGGCCCAACGACTTCTGTAGAGATATAAGTCGCTGAGCTGCGGGATGCGAACGGCGGAAGTGAGCACACAGTGACCGTGCCCTCTGCAGAAGGCCATCTAGTCTGGGATAGTGGGCTAAAAATTGCTGGACAACCAGGTTCAACACGTGAGCCATACAAGGCACGTGTGTGACATTGCCCCGGCGAAGGGCCGCACCCAGGTTTGCAGCATTGTCGCACACGGCCTTCCCTGGTTTCAGGTCCAGTGGAGACAACCATTCATGAAATTGGTTCTCCAGAGCTGACCAAAACTCCTCAGCTGTGTGACTCACATTTCCCAGACATTTCAAAGTAAAAACCGCCTGATGACGTTGAGCTCTACTGCCAGCATAGTAAGGAGGTGTGCACGATCCCTTCTGCGCAGTTAGAAAGCTTGTGGCATGACCAGACAGGCTTTGGGTGCAGGTGGAAGACCGAGAAGAGGTTGAGGAGGCAGAAACAGTGGAGGAACTTTGACATAAAGAGGATTGACGCACAACTCGTGGGGACGGCAAGACTTGGACAGCAGCCCCTTGTCGTGCTGTCACCATAGTTACCCAGTGCCCAGTCAGCGACATGTAACGCCCCTGTCCATGCCTACTCGTCCAAGTGTCTGTGGTGAAATGCACCCTGTCACACACAGAGTTTCTCAAAGAAGCGGTGATGTTGTGTGCGACATGCTGGTGGAGCGCAGGCACACCTTTCTTTGAGAAGTAGTGCCGACTGGGCATCTGGTACTGGGGCACTGCGACGGACATAAGGTCTCGAAAATCCTCTGTGTCCACCAGGCGGAAAGGCAGCATTTCTGTAGCCAAGAGCTTACAGATGGTGAAATTCAACCTCTTAGCTTTCTCATGGCTAGGAGGAAATGGTCTTTTACTTGTCCACATCTGAGGGACCGAGGGCTGGCTATTGTGCTTAGACGGGGTTGATAAGGGTGTCCCCGGCAAACTGCCGGTCTGTGAGGAAGATGCAGGCGGACATGTTAGGTTGCCTTGATCGAAAGGTGGTGCTATCGATGTCGGACAGCGCTCAACACCAGCTGGTGTTACCACCTCCAAAGAAAATGATGACCTGCCAATCACGCTGGCTGTTGCGGGTAAAGAGGTGGCAGGTCTGCGCCCCAAAACAGGTGTGACTGCTGTCCCCCCAGTCACAGAGGATGAAGAGGCCGCGGATGCACAAGATATGGCAGACGGTGGTTGGCCCGGCCGGCTAGGCCGCATTGTAGCACACTGAGCTTCCCACTGCAACTTATGCTTCATGTCCATGTGCCGGTTCATGCATGAAGTACTCAAACTATGTATTTTTTAGCCTCTACTTAGCTTTTGCTGACAAATGTTACAGATAACACGAGTTGGGTCATCTTTATCGATCTGAAAAAATGCCCAGGCTAGGCAAGGCTTAGCACCCATGCGACCTGAAGAGCCACCACGACTTGTGGTCAGAGGCAGAGTTGTGTTTGAGGATGCAGTTGTTGACGTGCTTCCAGTACTACGTCTCTGTCCAGGAAGGCGCAACCTGACCTCGTCGTCACTAGCATCTTCCTCCACCTCCTCTGCTGACCTCATCTCTTGGCTGACTGTGGGTTGACAGTAAGTGGGATCTCCAACCTCATCATCACCCTGTGCGTTATCACACCCGTCGTCCTCAGAGCCAACCTGTTCCTGCCCTGATAAAAAACTAAAGTTGTCGCTCCAATCAGGTATTTGAGTCTCATCATCATCTTCCTCATTGTCTCCACCAACAGGAGTTACAGTTTGGGAATGAGGGTCTACATTATAGTCAGAACCTTCTGCGTCTGGTCCTGGATCCGACTCATAAAGATTCTGGGCATCAGTGCAGATCATTTCCTCGTCTGGATTCACAGAAGCGCTGGAGTCGACCTCTGATTCCCAGGCTATAGTATGAGTAAACAGCTCTGCAGACTCAACCATCTGTTCTACCTCATACTCAGACGGGCAGCTGGAGATTTGGGAGCTGTGAGGAAGCAAGTGCGATTGGGGTGACACCTTTGAGGACTGGAGTATTTGTGATGTTGAAGTTGATGTGGAGGAGAGCCCACTTAAAGGAGCACTTGATATCCGTTGAAGCACCTGCTGTTTTTGTGCCTCATCTGGAATTTGTAGCGATTGGCGTGGCCGTAAGAAAGGGATCTTATCACATTGTCCGCTAAAAGAAGTAGACATTTTAGTTTGGCTGGAAGATGGTCTTTCGTCTGCAGATGTTACTGTTGCTTTAACACCTACCCCACGGACACAACCTTTTTTCCCCTTCCCAACACGCCTATTCCCCTTTCCACCAGCAGCAGGCCTTTTTCCACTCATTTTGGTGGTTAACTAATTCACAACTCTGGAGTTGTTTGCACAAAAAAACAATCGATGGGAACCGAGCAGAGCTGAGTGGCCAAACTGTGGTATTAGGCCAAAACTATTGGCTGGGTTAGATGCAGAAAAAAATTATATTCAATTTGCAACCTGATGGAGGTCAGTATAGATGGACTAATAGAACAAGTCCCACACACAGCTAGAAGCCCAAATATTTTTTCAGAGGTAGATGCAGAAAAAAATATATTCAGTTTGCAACCTGATGGAGGTCAGTATAGATGGACTAATAGAGAAAGTCCCACACACTGCTAGAAGGCCAAATATTTTTTCAGAGCTAGATGCAGAAAAAAATTATATTTAGTTTGCAACCTGATGGAGGTCAGTATATATGGACTAATAGAGAAAGTCCCACACGTTGCTAGAATGCCAAATATTTTTTCAGAGCTAGATGCAGAAAAAAATTATATTCAGTTTGCAACCTGATGGAGGTCAGTATATATGGACTAATAGAGAAAGTCCCACACGCTGCTAGAAGGCCAAATATTTTTTCAGAGCTAGATGCAGAAAAAAATTATATTCAGTTTGCAACCTGATGGAGGTCTGTATAGATGGATTAATAGAACAAGTCCCACACACATCTAGAAGCCCAATAATTTTTCAGAGCTAGATGCAGAAAAAAATTATTTTCAGTTTGCAACCTGATGGAGGTCTGTATAGATGGATTAATAGAACAAGTCCCACACACAGCTAGAAGCCCAATATTTTTTCAGAGGTAGATGCAGAAAAAAATATATTCAGTTTGCAACCTGATGGAGGGCGGTATAGATGGACTAATACAACAAGTCCCACACACAGCTAGAAGCCCAATATTTTTTCGGAGCTAGATGCAGATAAAAATTATATTCAATTTGCAACCTGATGGAGGTCAGTATGGATGGAGTAATAGAACTAGTCCCACACACAGCTAGAAACCCAAATATTTTTTCAGAGCTAGATGCAGATAAAAATTATTTTTAATTTGCAACCTGATGGAGGTCAGTATAGATGGACTAATAGAGAAAGTCCCACACACTGCTAGAAGGCCAAATATTTTTTCAGAGCTAGATGCAGAAAAAAATTATGTTCAGTTTGCAACCTGATGGAGGTCTGTATAGATGGATTAATAGAACAAGTCCCAAACACAGCTAGAAGCCCAATATTTTTTCAGAGGTAGATGCAGAAAAAAATATATTCAGTTTGCAACCTGATGGAGGTCAGTATAGATGGATTAATAGAACAAGTCCCACACACAGCTAGAAGCCCAATATTTTTTCAGAGGTAGATGCAGAAAAAAATATATTCAGTTTGCAACCTGATGGAGGTCAGTATAGATGGACTAATACAACAAGTCCCACACACAGCTAGAAGCCCAATATTTTTTCAGAGCTAGATGCAGAAAAAAATTATATTCAGTTTGCAACCTGATGGAGGTCAGTATAGATGGATTAATAGAACAAGTCCCACACACAGCTAGAAGCCCAATATTTTTTCAGAGCTAGATGCAGATAAAAATTATTTTTAATTTGCAACCTGATGGAGGTCAGTATAGATGGACTAATAGAGAAAGTCCCACACACTGCTAGAAGGCCAAATATTTTTTCAGAGCTAGATGCAGAAAAAAATTATATTCAGTTTGCAACCTGATGGAGGTCAGTATAGATGGACTAATAGAGAAAGCCCCACACACTGCTAGAAGGCCAAATATTTTTTCAGAGCTAGATGCAGAAAAAAATTATATTCAGTTTGCAACCTGATGGAGGTCTGTATAGATGGATTAATAGAACAAGTCCCACACACAGCTAGAAGCCCAATATTTTTTCAGAGGTAGATGCAGAAAAAAATATATTCAGTTTGCAACCTGATGGAGGTCAGTATAGATGGACTAATGCAACAAGTCCCACACACAGCTAGAAGCCCAATATTTTTTCAGAGCTAGATGCAGAAAAAAATTATATTCAATTTGCAACCTGATGGAGGTCTGTATAGATGGATTAATAGAACAAGTCCCACACACAGCTAGAAGCCCAATATTTTTTCAGAGGTAGATGCAGAAAAAAATATATTCAGTTTGCAACCTGATGGAGGTCAGTATAGATGGACTAATAGAGAAAGTCCCACGCACTGCTAGAAGGCCAAATATTTTTTCAGAGCTAGATGCAGAAAAAAATTATATTCAGTTTGCAACCTGATGGAGGTCTGTATAGATGGATTAATAGAACAAGTCCCACACACAGCTAGAAGCCCAATATTTTTTCAGAGGTAGATGCAGAAAAAAATATATTCAGTTTGCAACCTGATGTAGGTCAGTATAGATGGACTAATACAACAAGTCCCACACACAGCTAGAAGCCCAATATTTTTTCAGAGCTAGATGCAGAAAAAAATTATATTCAATTTGCAACCTGATGGAGGTCAGTATAGATGGAGTAATAGAACAAGTCCCACACACAGCTAAAAGCCCAATATTTTTTCAGAGGTAGATGCAGAAAAAAATTATATTCAGTTTGCAACCTGATGGAGGTCTGTATAGATGGATTAATAGAACAAGTCCCACACACAGCTACACGCCCAATATTTTTTCAGAGGTAGATGCAGAAAAAAATATATTCAGTTTGCAACCTGATGGAGGTCAGTATAGATGGACTAATAGAGAAAGTCCCACACGCTGCTAGAAGGCCAAATATTTTTTCAGAGCTAGATGCAGAAAAAAATTATATTCAATTTGCAACCTGATGGAGGTCAGTATAGATGGACTAATAGGACAAGTCCCACACACTGCTAGAAGCCCAAATATTTTTTCAGAGGTAGATGCAGAAAAAAATTATATTCAATTTGCAACCTGATGGAGGTCAGTATAGATGGACTAATAGAATGATGCTATGCCCAAAAGATTTTACTTCACTAGGTGCAGTAAAAAAATTGGTATTCTATACACAGGTGGTATATCTTGCAACACAGATAGGCTACTCCACTGACTAACACACTCTGCAATAGGCCAAAAAGGATTAGCTTTGCTAGATTCAGCCAAATGCTGTGAAATAAACTTGCACAGCACTGGCACAGACCTGCCTGGCAAAAACTGATAGGAACTGATGTAACCTAGTCCTGAAAAGGACTCCAATTACAATTAGTCTTTACTCCCACAACCTATCTATTTAAGAGCACAGACCTGCCTGATAAAAGTCGTAGGAAATGCTGTAACCTAGTCCTTAAAAGGACTGCAATCACAACTATTCCCTACTCCCAAGCTATCTGTAGATTTGTGCGAAAATTGGTGACGCGCCCCCTGGGCCATATTCTTTAGGGGGAATATCCGGAGCCGGATCAGATGGGAGTTGTAGTCTTCCGAGTGGCTGTGACCCGGTCCGTGCCCAGGGTGTCAAACTCAGTTGTATGTGGCAGTCCTACAGATGTTATTAAGTTCTTTATTGTCGACTACGCCACCCGTTGTATTGCGGTCACTATGGCCGCCGCTGCAGCAGGGTCCGCTGAGGCTGATGGTGTAGGTGCAGCTTTTGATGGTATAACCCCCAACGGGTGGGGTATAGCCTCAGGGGGTCAGGTGCAGAGGATGGGGGTTGTGGTGGTGCAGCATAGATGTTAAAGGAAGACAGAGTCGGGTTATGCAGTTAAGGGTATTTACTCACTGCTGATGTTCCGGTCACTCCAGCTTCAAGTGACCTCCCGAGCCGTGCTGCATCCACCAGGTCCTGGATCCAGCCAACCCCCAAGCGAGTCCGGAGCGTGACCCTGAGCTCTCCTTCTGTCCTTTCTCTGGCCGTCCCCACTAGTGATCCACCCAGGTCCAGCTCCCTCGGGCCTTCTGTTGGGAGACCCTTGGCCTTGGGTTCCCTGACCCTCCACGTGGTATGCCTTCGGGGTGGATGTGGTGGGTGGCCGTGGCAGACGCTGCCCACGGCCTCCGGTCTCTGGCTGGGGTGTGTTTTTGCCCCCACCAGCTTGGGTTCCGGTACCCTGATGCCGACTCTTCACCCGTGGATTGGATTTGGGGTCTCAGAGTCCTCTCTTCTGTTTCCCCCTCTGGGTCTCTCTTGCTTTCTCCTCTCTCTCTCTCTGGGGCTGCTCTGCTCCTCTGCTTCTTACTCTGACAGACTGACCAACTGTGGCAGACTGACTCCTCTGCAAAGGCTGACTGACTGACCCTGTTCTTAGTTGGTGCCCACCTTATATACACCCTCTATGTGTGAGCTCAGGTGACCAGCACCCAATGAGCTCCTATCTTTACCCAGGCTGCTCCCCCTATCTGCCCCTACACTACTTGGGATGTACCACCCCCCTCCCACTCCAGCCAGGAACAGACTCGGTCGTACCTGCACATTTCTAAGTGGGAGTACCGTCGGCCTGCTCCTCGGAAATGGGATGTGTGTAGTGCATGCAGCCTACCGAGCTCAGTTCCACACTCCATCCTTACCCGGGAGTGGAATATCACACCTCTGAATCCTCAGGGTGCTACATTGGCTTGAAATTAACAAGGTATAGCGCACACAGCAACAGCGGTGCCGTCTAACATGCAGCTGCAGCAGTGAGAAAATGGTGGCGACGGGGAAAATGGCTTGGTCTTATAGGGCAAGGACATGTGACATACACTGCCAATGACACATGCCCTTGCTTGTGTGAAAAAAAGCACTTCGCTCCATGTGTGTGCTGCTGATAGGCTGACAGATTGCACCTCCCCACTGTAAATGCGGGAAAGAGAAAAAAAAATGGAGATCTTCATTATTCCTGCAGAGATCCATCCCCTGCCCCTCCCCCCACCCCGCTGTACACTCAAACTGCGTATTAACATTAATTTTCATCATTACTGAGAAAAAATCCAGTTATGATTTTGGTGCACGAACAGTTATCGAACATAACCTCGAACAGCCAAATTTTTCTCAAATCGTTCGTGTTCGCCGAACGGCTCGAACACCGCCCAAAACAGCTCGAATTTTAGATTGGCGAACAGTTCGAGTAGAACAACGCTCATCTCTAAAGCCGAATAAAGACTTGCGTCCATCAAGTTCGACCTGTTAGTTCTGTGATTGCTAAAGTTGATCCAGAGGAGGGCAAAAACCCCAAATGATTTAGCCAATCTTCACCTGAGGAAAAATTCCCTCCCGACTCTGAAACCAGCAGTCAGAATAAATCCCTGTATCAACCTACTATTTTATTTTATTTTTAAGTATATGCTGAAATCTGCCTGGTATCTAGAAATGCATCCAGTCCCCGCTTGAACTGGTGTAGTGAATCCGACTACCGTCTCCTCACTCAGTGAATTCCATATTCTCACTGCTCTTACCGTAAAGAACCCCTTCCTATGCTGGTGCTGAAACCTTTTCTCTTCCAGTCTTAGTGAATGCCCTCTTGTTACCGTAATATCCCTCCTTTTGAACAAATCCCGGGCAAGATCTCTATACTGTCCCCTAACATATTTGTACACATTTATTATGTCCCCCCTCAACCTTCTCTTTTCCAGGCTGAATAGTCCTAGTTTTGCCAACCTCTCTGGGTATTGCAGTCCCTCCATTCCCCTTATTAATTTTGTTGCCCTCCTTTGTACCTTTTCAAGCTCATTTATATCCTTTCTATATATTGGGGCCCATAACTGAGCACAGTATTCCAAGTGTGGTCTGACCAGTGCTTTGTACAGTGGAAGAACAATGTTCTCATCCTTTGCAGCTATACCTCTTCTGATACATCCCATTACCCTGCTTGCCCTTACAGCAGCGGCCTGACTTTGGGCACTCCAATTTAGTTTGCTATCAATCAAGATGCCCAAGTCCTTCTCCATCTCTGAATTCCCCAATGATTTCCCATTCAGTGAGTACTGGTGATTTCCATTTTTCCTTTCCATATGTATGACCTTACATTTCTCCTCGTTAAACCTCATTTGCCATTTAATGCTCCACCTACCCAGCTTATCCAAATCCCTCTGTAGGTCTGCACTATCCTCTTTTGTATTAATTGTTTTACATAACTTTGTGTCATCTGCAAATATTGATATTTTACTATTTATCCCGTTGACTATGTCATTAATAAAGATATTAAATAACAATGGGCCTAGTACAGACCCCTGTGGTACCCCACTAGTGACGCTTACCCAATCTGAGTATATTCCATTTATAACCACCCTCTGCCTTCTATCCTTTAGCCAGTTAGCTACCCACTTGCAGACATTTTCACCCAGCCCCATCATTCTCATTTTGTATACCAACCTATTATGTGGCACGCTATCGAACGCTTTTGAGAAGTCGAGATACACGACATCCACTGGTTCCCCCTGATCTACTCGAGAGCTAACCTCCTCGTAGAAGTCAATCAGGTTTGTTAGGCAGGAGCGATTCCTCATGAATCCATGTTGGTTCGGGATTAAAAGATTATTAGCATCAAGATGCTCCGTAATTGCCTCTTTAATGAAGCTTTCAAAAATTTTGCCCACAACGGACGTCAGACTCACCGGCCGATAGTTTCCGGCGTCACTTTTCGCTCCCTTTTTGAATATTGGCACTACATTCGCCTGTCACCAATCAAGTGATAGATATTTATCTATCCATATATCCATCCATCCATCCATCCATCTATCTATATATCTATCTATTATCTATCTATCTATCTATATATATATATATATATATATATATATATATATATATATATACAGTACAGACCAAAAGTTTGGACACACCTTCTCATTTAAAGATTTTTCTGTATTTTCATGACTATGAAAATTGTACATTCACACTGAAGGCATCAAAACTATGAATTAACACATGTGGAATTATATACTTAACAAATAAGTGTGAAACAACTGAAAATATGTCTTATATTCTATGTTCTTCAAAGTAGCCACCTTTTGCTTTGATGACTGCTTTGCACACTCTTGGCATTCTCTTGATGAGCTTCAAGAGGTAGTCACCAGAAATGGTCTTCCAACAATCTTGAAGGAGTTCCCAGAGATGCTTAGCACTTCTTGGCCCTTTTGCCTTCACTCTGCGGCCAGCTCACCCCAAACCATCTCGATTGGGTTCAGGTCTGGTGACTGTGGAGGCCAGGTCATCTGGTGTAGCACCCCATCACTCTCCTTCTTGGTCAAATAGCCCTTACACAGCCTGGAGGTGTGTTTGGGGTCATTGTCCTGTTGAAAAATAAATGATGGTCCAACTAAACGCAAACCGGATGGAATAGCATGCCGCTGCAAGATGCTGTGGTAGCCATGCTGGTTCAGTATGCTTTCAGTTTTGAATAAATCCCTAACAGTGTCACCAGCAAAGCACCCCCACACCATCACACCTCCTCCTCCATGCTTCCCAGTGGAAACCAGGCATGTAGAGTCCATCCGTTCACCTTTTCTGCGTCGCACAAAGACACGGTGGTTGAAACCAAAGATCTCAAATTTGGACTCATCAGACCAAAGCACAGATTTCCACTGGTCTAATGTCCATTCCTTGTGTTCTTTAGCCCAAGCAAGTCTCTTCTGCTTGTTGCCTGTCCTTAGCAGTGGTTTCCTAGCAGCTATTTTACCATGAAGGCCTGCTGCACAAAGTCTCCTCTTAACAGTTGTTGAAGAGATGTGTCTGCTGCTAGAACTCTGTGTGGCATTGACCTGGTCTCTAATCTGAGCTGCTGTTAACCTGCGATTTCTGAGGCTGGTGACTTGGATAAACTTATCCTCAGAAGCAGAGGTGACTCTTGGTCTTCCTTTCCTGGGGCGGTCCTCGTGTGAGCCAGTTTCTTTGTAACGCTTGATGGATTTTGCAACAGAACTTGGGGACACTTTCAAAGTTTGCCCAATTTTTCTGACTGACTGACCTTTATTTCTTAAAGTAATGATGGCCACTCGTTTTTCTTTACTTAGCTGCTTTTTTCTTGCCATAATACAAATTCTAACAGTTTGTTCAGTAGGACTATCAGCTGTGTATCCACCAGACTTCTGCACAACACAACTGATGGTCCCACTCCCAACCCCATTTATAAGGCAAGAAATCCCACTTATTAAACCTGACAGGGCACACCTGTGAAGTGAAAACCATTTCCGGTGACTACCTCTTGAAGCTCATCAAGAGAATGCCAAGAGTGTGCAAAGCAGTCATCAAAGCAAAAGGTGGCTACTTTGAAGAACCTAGAATATAAGAGATATTTTCAGTTGTTTCACACTTTTTTGTTAAGTATATAATTCCACATGTGTTAATTCATAGTTTTGATGCCTTCAGTGTGAATGTACAATTTTCATAGTCATGAAAATACAGAAAAATCTATCTATCTATCTATCTATCTATCTATCTATCTATCTATCAATCTATTTATCTATCTATCCATATATCTATCTATTCATCTATCTATTTATCCATATATCTATCATCTATCTATCTATCTATCTATCTATCCATATATATATATATAAATATATATATATATGTATTCATTCTATCCATCTATCTATTCATCTATTTTCCATCTATTCATCCATCTATCTATCTATCTACTTATCTATCTATCCATATATCTATCTATCTATTTATCTATCTATCCATATATCTATTTATCTATCTATCCATATATTTATCCATCTATCTATCCGTCTATCTATCCATCCATCCAGGGCCGGCTCCAGGTTTTTCTGGGCCCCGGGCAAAAGAGTCTCAGTGGGCCCCTTTAATACATACCACGATTCATGATGCACAGATACCGCAGAGAAATATATATATATAGTACAATGCCGAAGATTTCACTTCTTACATTACGTGAGCGATATCTATTGTTAATTCCACAATAGCTCAGAAACCGGCGAATCGCTCCACGCAGAATACTGGCCCCCATATAAGGCCCCATAAGGAATACTGGCCCCCATATAAGGCCCCATACGGAATACTGGCCCCCATATAAGGCCCCATACGGAATACTGGCCCCCATATAAGGCTCCATACGGAATACTGGCCCCCATATAAGGCTCCATACAAAATACTGGCCCTCATATAAGGCGCCATACGGAATACTGGCCCCCATATAAGGCTCCATACGGAATACTGGCCCCCATATAAGGCTCCATACGGAATACTGGCCCCCATATAAGGCTCCATACGGAATACTGGCCCCCATATAAGGCTCCATATGGAATACTGGCCCCCATATAAGGCTCCATACGGAATACTGGCCCCCATATAAGGCTCCATACGGAATACTGGCCTCCTTATAAGGCTCCATACGGAATACTGGCCGCCATATAAGGCTCCATACAGAATACTGGCCCCCATATAACGCTCCATACAGGATACTGGTCCCCTTATAACACTCCATACAGGATACTGGCCCCCATATAATGCTCCATGCAGGCTGTTACCCCCCACATAATGCCCCATACAGGCTGTCCCCCCGTTATAATGCTCCATGCAGGCTGTTACCCCCCACATAATGCCCCATACAGGCTGTCCCCCCCCCCTTATAATGCTCCATGCAGGCTGTTCCCCCCACCTAAAGCACTATGCAGGCTGTTCCCCCCCTTATAATGCCCCATGCAGGCTGTTCCCCCCCTTATAATGCCCCATGCAGGCTGTCACCCCTCCTCTTTATAATGCCTCATGCAGTATGTACCCCCCTCTTTATAAGGCCCCATGCAGGATGTCACCCCTCCCTCTTTATAATGCCCCATGCAGGATGTCACCCCCCTCTCTTTATAATGCCCCATGCAGGATGTCACCCCCCTTTCTTTATAATGCCTCATGCAGGATGTCACTCCCTCTCTTTATAATGCCCCATGCAGGATGTCACCCCCCTCTCTTTATAATGCCCCATGCAGGATGTCACCCCCTCTCTTTATAATGCCCCATGCAGGATGTCACCCCCCTTTCTTTATAATGCCCCATGCAGGATGTCACCCCCCTCTCTTTATAATGCCCCATGCAGGATGTACCCCCCCTCTTTATAATGCCCCATGCAGGCTGTCACCCCCTCTCTCTATGATGCCCCATGCAGGATGTCACCCCCTCTCTCTCCATAATGCCCCATGCAGGATGTCACCCCCCCCTCTCTTTATAATGCCCCATGCAGGATGTCACCCCCTCTCTCTATAATGCCCCATGCAGGCTGTCACCCCCTCTCTCTATAATTCCCCATGCAGGATGTCACCCCCTCTCTCTATAATGCCCCATGCAGGATGTCACCCCCCCCACCTCTCTTTATAATGCCCCTTGCAGGATATCACCCCCCCTCTCTTTATAATGCCCCATACAGGATGTCACCCCCCCTCTCTATATAATGCCCCATGCAGGATGTCACCCCCTCTCTTTATAATGCCCCATGCAGGATGTCACCCCCCCTCTCTTTATAATGCCCCATGCAGGATGTCACCCCCCCTCTCTTTATAATGCCCCATGCAGGATGTCACCCCCCTCTCTTTATAATGCCCCATGCAGGATGTCACCCCCCTCTCTTTATAATGCCCCATGCAGGATGTCACCCCCCCTCTCTTTATAATGCCCCATGCAGGATGTCACCCCCCCTCTCTTTATAATGCCCCATGCAGGATGTCACCCCCTCTTTTTATAAGGCCCCATGCAGGCTGTCACCCCCTCTCTCTATAATGCCCCATGCAGGATGTCACACCCCCTTTATAATGCCCCATGCAGGATGTCACCCCCCTATATTATGCCCCATGCAGGATGTCACCCCCCTATATTATGCCCCATGCAGGATGTCACCCCCCATAGTATGCCCCATGCCTCTATACATTAAAAAAAAAAAATCAAATACACACCTCACTCCTCCTCACCTGCTGCAGCTGCTTGGGTCCGGACTCCAGCGTCGCCGGTATCTTCCCGCTCTGCGCTCCCTGTGACGGCTCAGGGGGAGGGCGCAGTGGAAAGACGTCACCGCACCCTCTGACCTGAGACGTCACAGGGAGCGCAGAGCAGGAAGACAGCGGATCTGCGAAGGCACGGGGAGAGGTAAGTATCCGGCTGCCGGGGCCCTGAGCAAGCGGGAGAGAAGGGCGGGCGCTGGCACTGCTCTCCCCCGCCCATAGCCCAGCGGAGTGCGCGACCGCCAGTGGGCCACCCTGCCTGCTCAGGGCCCCGGCACTTGACCGGGTGCGCCGGGTGCTGACGCCGGCCCTGAATCCGTCTATCTATCTATCTATCTATCTATCTATCTATCTATCTATCTATCTATCTATCTATCTATCTATCTATCTATCTATCCATCCATCTATCTATCTATCTATCTATCTATTCATCTATCTATCCATATATCCATCTATCTATTTATCAATCAATCTATCTATCCATCCATCCATCCATACATAGAAACTTGACTCTGGGGGTCCACTGTTCAGCTACATGCAAATATTATATTACCCACCCTCATTCACAAATGTATCTATTCTTCTATATAATAATACACTTAGTATTTTGTGTGTTGGATGAATAACGATACGCTGCTTTTGTCTGTACATAGTGAATCAAATGTATTGGGCTAACTACTGCTCATGTTGGTGGGTAAGTGGCTTACTCCTGCACTGGAGCCTACCAGGGAATTTACCTCTTCACCTGTAGGCCAGTCCGAGCTTGCACAACACTGTTATAAAGCGTGATGTGTAGTGTTGAGCGAGCATGCTCGACAGTGCTCGTTACTCGCCCGAGCATCACGCTACTCGGGATGTTCGGCGAGCACCGAGCATTTCCAGGTTACTCGGGCGGGAGCTCGGGTCTCCTCCCTGCACGTTTGGCGCTCTTTACAGAGCCAATGAACATGCAGGGATTGCCAGCCAGTCACTGTAATGCCGCAGCCATGTTGTTTGTGGGCATTACAGTGATTGGCTGGCCGCACAGCGTCACCTTGAGTATTTAAAACCGGGCGCCGCCATCTTGGACACAGTCGCTCCGGATCAGCCAGTGTAGGGTCAGTGCTACTGAGTTAGGGAGAGATTTATAGTGCGAAATAGGTAGTGTAGGGTCTCTAAAGCCTGCCAAATCAAACAAACAGTCCTTCTCAGGACTAATATCATCCCAGATATCAGGCAGGCAGGCTGTATAGGAGACGCAGTGGTTATACCAGCAAACACTGCATTACAGTCCTGTGTGCTCCTGTTGGTCAAATTGCTAGACTTATTACCCCGGTCTCAGGGGCCAGGAAAAACTATTTTTTTTTCATCTAAATCCTGTATTTTTTTTTTCCTCAGTCAGACTGTCCAAATACGCGTCTTATTAACCTTTTGGTATTCCCCCCCCCCCAAAAAAAAATAATTGAGTGTGTCTATGACTGTTCAGACACCAATATATCTGTTTAAAAGAGTCTGGTGTAGGCCAGAAAATAGAACTGTGGTTTTGCAGTTCCACAGGTCAAATCTCTGTATTATCCTGTTTTTGGCATATTTTGTCGTAAAAAAAACTGTAATAGTGTCTCCCTGACTGGTCAGACACCAATATATCTGTTTAAAAGAGTCTGGTGTACGCCACATAACTATAACTGTGGTTTTGCAGTTCCACGGGTCAAATCTCTGTATTATCCTGTTTTTGGCATTTTTTGTCGTAAAAAAAAAACAGCAATAGTGTCTCCCTGACTGGTCAGACACCAATATATCTGTTTAAAAGAGTCTGGTGTACGCCACATAACTATAACTGTGGTTTTGCAGTTCCACGGGTCAAATCTCTGTATTATCCTTCTTTAGGGGTTTTTTTCCGTAAAAAAAAACTGTAATAGTGTCTCCCTGACTGGTCAGACACCAATATATCTGTTTAAAAGAGTCTGGTGTATGTCACATAACTATAACTGTGGTTTTGCAGTTCCACGGGTCAAATCTCTGTATTATCCTGCTTTTGGCATTTTTTGCCGTAAAAAAAACTGTAATAGTGTCTCCCTGACTGGTCAGACACCAATATATCTGTTTAAAAGAGTCTGGTGTACGCCACATAACTATAACTGTGGTTTTGCAGTTCCACGGGTCAAATCTCTGTATTATCCTGCTTTTGGCATTTTTTGCCGTAAAAAAAAACTGTAATAGTGTCTCCCTGACTGGTCAGACACCAATATATCTGTTTAAAAGAGTCTGGTGTACGCCACATAACTATAACTGTGGTTTTGCAGTTCCACGGGTCAAATCTCTGTATTATCCTGCTTTTGGCATTTTTTGCCGTAAAAAAAAACTGTAATAGTGTCTCCCTGACTGTTCAGACACCAATATATCTGTTTAAAAGAGTCTGGTGTAGGCCAGTAAAATAGAACTGTGGTTTTGCAGTTCCATGGGTCGAATCTCTGTATTATCCTGCTTTTTGCATTTTTTGCCGTAAAAAAAAACAGTAATAGTGTCTCCCTGACTGTTCAGACACCAATATATCTGTTTAAAAGAGTCCGGTGTAGGCCAGTAAAATAGAACTGTGGTTTTGCAGTTCCACTGGTCAAATCTCTGTATTATCCTGCTTTTTGCATTTTTTGCCGTAAAAAAAAACAGTAATAGTGTCTCCCTGACTGTTCAGACACCAATATATCTGTTTAAAAGAGTCTGGTGTAGGCCAGTAAAATAGAACTGTGGTTTTGCAGTTCCATGGGTCGAATCTCTGTATTATCCTGTTTACGGCATTTTTTGCCATAAAAAAAACTGTAATAGTGTCTCCCTGACTGGTCAGACATCAATATATCTGTTTAAAAGAGTCTGGTGTAGGCCAGAAAAATAGAACTGTGGTTTTGCAGTTCCACGGGTCAAATCTCTGTATTATCCTGTATTTGGCATTTTTTGCCGTAAAAAAAAATTGTAATAGTGTCTCCCTGACTGGTCAGACACCAATATATCTGTTTAAAAGAGTCTGGTGTAGGCCAGTAAAATAGAACTGTGGTTTTGCAGTTCCACGGGTCAAATCTCTGTATTATCCTGCTTTTTGCATTTTTTGCCGTAAAAAAAAACAGTAATAGTGTCTCCCTGACTGTTCAGACACCAATATATCTGTTTAAAAGAGTCTGGTGTAGGCCAGTAAAATAGAACTGTGGTTTTGCAGTTCCACGGGTCGAATCTCTGTATTATCCTGTTTACGGCATTTTTTGCCATAAAAAAAACTGTAATAGTGTCTCTCTGACTGGTCAGACACCAATATATCTGTTTAAAAGAGTCTGGTGTAGGCCAGAAAAATAGAACTGTGGTTTTGCAGTTCCACGGGTCAAATCTCTGTATTATCCTGTATTTGGCATTTTTTGCCGTAAAAAAAAATTGTAATAGTGTCTCCCTGACTGGTCAGACACCAATATATCTGTTTAAAAGAGTCTGGTGTACGCCACATAACTATAACTGTGGTTTTGCAGTTCCACGGGTCAAATCTCTGTATTATCCTGCTTTTTGCATTTTTTGCCGTAAAAAAAAGCCAGTAATAGTGTCTCCCTGACTGTTCAGACACCAATATATCTGTTTAAAAGAGTCTGGTGTAGGCCAGAAAAATAGAACTGTGGTTTTGCAGTTCCACGGGTCAAATCTCTGTATTATCCTGCTTTTGGCATTTTTTGCCGTAAAAAAAACTGTAATAGTGTCTCCCTGACTGGTCAGACACCAATATATCTGTTTAAAAGAGTCCGGTGTACGCCACATAACTATAACTGTGGTTTTGCAGTTCCACGGGTCAAATCTCTGTATTATCCTGCTTTTGGGTTTTTTTGCCGTAAAAAAAAACTGTAATAGTGTCTCCCTGACTGGTCAGACACCAAAATATCTGTATAATAGAGTCTGGTGTAGGCCACATAACTATAACTGTGGTTTTGCAGTTCCACAGGTCAAATCTCTGTGTTATCCTGCTTTTGGCTTTTTTTGCCATAAAAAAAAAACTATAATAGTGTCTCCCTGACTGGTCAGACACCAATATATCTGTTTAAAAGAGTCTGGTGTAGGCCAGAAAAATAGAACTGTGGTTTTGTATGTTATTATCTGCTACAAGCACTAAGGAAAGAAAGGAGATCTGTCCCTACAATAGAACTAAGCTAGATCCTTACGATGTAACGGGGAATCTGATCCTGCGATCAGACCCGCTAAAGTCCTCAGCTAGTCTGTACGAAGACCTATAGATGCAAGGGAGGGATCCCTACAAGAACTAGGGACTGGGATAAAGTTGGGCACGTCCTAGCAGAAATTGTAGCAGTAAAAGACAAACACACAACATAGAACATAAAGGTCCGAAGACCAAGCTAAACAGACTGAGAAAGGTAACTAAGCACCAGGCTAACTTAAGAGTAGAAATTACAATGAAGTCCAGCAAGGCCGGGAGGGCAGAGCAGGATTAAATAGGCAAACAAGGTCATGTGACCAGCAAGATAGAAAAAACCTAACAGGAGAGTTCTAACAGTACCCCCTCTTCTATGAGGATCCTCCGGATCCCCTAGGCCCAGGCTTATCAGGAAACCTCTTGTGAAACGCTCTGACAAGTCTGGAAGCAGTAACATCATCCGCCCTCACCCATGATTTATCCTCGGGTCCGAAACCTTTCCAAGCGACGAGATACTGCAAACTCCCTCTATACCGTCTAGAATTTAGGATGCGGGAAATTTCGTATTCCCCGTCCTCCACCACCGGAGGAACAATGGCAGAGACGTCTCCATCCGACACACAAGCTCTTTTCAACAGAGAAACATGAAACACCGGATTAATCTTCCAGGAGGTAGGAACATCCAACCTAACAGCAGATTGGTTAACTACCTGAAGCACCTTAAAGGGCCCTACAAACTTGGGACCCAATTTTTTAGAAGGAATCCTCAACCGCAGATTCTTAGAGGACAACAAAACCATGTCACCAATAGCAAACAAAACGTCTTGCCGTTTCCTATCAAAGTACCTCTTAGATTTTTTGTTAGCCTCCTGAAGATTACCACGCACATCCGTTCAAACTCTCTCCAAGTCACCGGAAAAACTCTCCTCCTCAGGCACAGCCGATACCAATTTGGAGAATGACCCAAAAGACGGATGTCTACCAGAACAACAAAAAAAAGGCGAACAACCAGCAGAAGAGGATGTATGGTTGTTAAGAGCAAATTCAGCAAGTGGCAGAAACTCAGACCACCCCTCCTGATTGTCTGCCACAAAACAACGCAAGAACTGCTCAACATCCAGATTCTTCCTTTCTGTCTGGCCATTAGACTCAGGATGATATCCGGATGAAAACGACAAATGAACTCCCAACCTGTCACAAAAAGCGCGCCAAAAACGAGACACGAACTGAGGTCCCCTATCCGAAACAATGTCAGTAGGAACGCCATGTAGTCTTACAATTTCCTTGACAAAGGCCTTAGCGAGTGTCTTAGCGCAGGGCAGTTTGATGAAAGGAACCAAGTGACACATCTTGCTAAAACGGTCCACGACCACCCAGATGACTGTGAAACCCTCAGAGGGGGGAAGGTCAGTAATAAAGTCCATAGCCAGATGTGTCCAAGGTGCACTAGGAACCTCCAGAGGGCAAAGCAACCCCGCTGCAGGAGTATGTGAAGACTTAGATCTAGCACACACCGTACATTGACGCACCCACTTAATGACTTCCTTCTGCCATCCAGGCCACCAAAAACTGCGACCCACAAGTCTCTTGGTCTCAGAAATTCCTGGATGACCTGCCAACCGAGACTCATGACACTCAACAAACAAATCTCTCCTAAAGGTCCTAGGCACAAACAACCTCCCATGGGGAGTGTTAGATGGGGCATTCTCCTGTGCTTTAAGAATCTCATCTTCCAAAACGGAGCCCAATGCAGCAATCACAACACCTTCTTGTAAAATGCTCCCCTCCTCCTCAGCACCGACCATGGGAGAAAAGCTGCGAGACAAAGCATCAGCTTTAACATTCTTGGTACCCGGGATGTAAGTAACGGAAAAATTAAACCGTGAGAAAAAAAGTGCCCACCTAGCCTGACGGGCATTCAAGCGCTTGGCAGCATCAAGATAGATCAGATTTTTATGATCAGTGAAAACCTGAATGGGAAATTCAGCACCTTCCAAGAGATGACGCCATTGTTCAAATGCGAGTTTAATAGCCAGCAATTCCCGATTACCAATATCGTAATTAAGTTCAGTCTCAGAAAATTTTTTTGAAAAAAAAGCACAGGGATGTACTCCATCCTTGATTTCCTGAGACAACACTGCACCGACCCCCACCGAAGAAGCATCAACCTCAACCAAAAACGGCTTAGTCACGTCAGGCTGCATAAGGATAGGAGCAGAGCTGAACCTCTCCTTTAGAAACACAAAAGCTTCAATGGCCTCAGTAGTCCACTGAACCGCATTAGCACCTTTCCTGGTGAGATCGGTCAGTGGTTTGACAATAATAGAAATATTTTTAATGAATTTTCTGTAATAATTGGCGAAACCCAAAAACCTCTGTATCGATTTCAAACCAATAGGCCTAGGCCATTCCTGAACCGCCTGAACCTTCACAGGGTCCATCTCAAAGCCTTCGCTGGAGATAATGTAGCCCAAAGAACTAATTCTCTGTACAGCAAACTCACATTTCTCCAGCTTAGCAAAAAGCGAATTGTCAATTAATAACTTGGAAGCCCAAATCCTGGATCTAAGTGCTCAGATAGCGGTACTGAGGAGCATCGACAACATGGAACGGAGTTTGCTGCTCACCGAGCAGACACTCAATGGGTCAACACTGGGGGTGGAGCTTAGTGGGGAAGCGCAGGCTGAACAGGCAGGGAGCTGGGTAACAGTTAGAAGGGATAGAGGGAAGAAGTATAGGAAGGCTGGTTCAGAACTGGCATTATTGGAGCACGACAGATCCTCTGACCGCCGGGGGAGTGTATGCTCCAGTAATGAGGGGGAGGGGGGAAGTGTAGGGCAGGCTAGACAGGTCCTGGTAGTGGGTGACTCTATTATTAGGGGGACAGACAGGGCAATCTGTCACAAAGACCGGGATCGCCGAACGGTGTGCTGCCTCCCTGGCGCTCGAGTCCGGCACATCGCGGATCGGGTTGACAGGTTACTGGGTGGGGCTGGCGAAGACCCAGCGGTCATGGTCCACATTGGCACCAATGACAAAGTGAGTTGTAGATGGAAGGTCCTTAAAAATGATTTCAGGGATCTAGGTAGGAAGCTTAGGGCAAGGACCTCCAAGGTAGTTTTCTCAGAAATACTACCAATCCCGCGAGCCACACAGGAGCGCCAACGGGAGGTTAGGGAGGTGAATAAGTGGCTAATGAGTTGGTGCAAGGCAGAAGGGTTTGGGTTCATGGAGAACTGGGCCGACTTCGCTGTCGGCTACAGGCTCTACCGTAGGGACGGGCTGCACCTCAATGGGGAGGGTGCAGCGGTGCTGGGGAAGAAGATGGCTAATAGGTTGGAGGAGTTTTTAAACTAGAGACGGGGGGGGGAAACCAAGGAAATAGGTGGGATGTGAGGCAAGCAAGGGGGAAGGGGAGAAGTGAATATAACGAGGGTGGAGAGGGGGGTGGGGATAGTACAGTTAGATCGTTAGAGAAGAATAGGATGCTAAATAACCCCAAAGTTTTATCTTGCATGCTGACCAACGCAAGAAGCCTGACCAATAAGGCGGATGAGCTGCGGGCGCTTATATCGGAGGAGAGGTATGACATCGTAGGTATAACAGAGACTTGGCTAGAAGATAGCTACGACTGGGCGGTAAATTTAACAGATTATAGTTTATTTAGAAGGGACCGGAAACAGGGGAAGGGCGGAGGAGTCTGCTTATATGTAAGGTCACGTCTAAAGCCCAGACTAAGGGAAGATATAGGAGAGGGAGAAGAGGGGGTCGAGTCCATGTGGGTAGAGATAGAGGGGGCAAAAAATAATAATAAAATATTACTGGGGGTCTGCTATAAGCCACCTAATATAACAGAGGAGAATGAGAAACTGCTATTAGGACAAATAGACAAAGTAGCAAAACATAATGAGGTGATTGTAATGGGGGACTTCAACTACCCGGATATTGACTGGGAAACAGAAACCTGTAGATCGCAGAAAGGAAAAAGGTTCTTGACAAATATCAAGGATAATTTTCTCTCCCAACTAGTGCAGGAACCAACGAGAGGGAAGGCCGTGTTGGACTTAATATTGACTAATAGGCCTGATAGAATAACTGAGGTACAGATAGGGGGGTACCTAGGTAATAGCGATCATAATATTATCAATTTCAAAATGCCCTTCAGTAGGGTTATCAATAAGGGAACAACAAAAACATTAAACTTTAGGAGGGCGAAGTTTGATCAGCTGAAAGAAAACCTTCAACTTATAGACTGGGACAAAGTTCTTAATCAAGGAAATACGAATAGTAAATGGGAAACCTTCAAAAGAATTCTGAATACTCAGTGCGAGAGGTATATACCGTATGGGAATAAAAGGGCCAGAAATAAGAGGAAACCAATATGGTTGAACAAGAACGTAAAAGGGGCGTTAAATAGCAAAAAAGAGGCATTCAAGAGATTAAAACAGGAAAACAGTAAGGAGGCACTAATGTGTTACAAGGAAAAAACGAGAACCTGCAAAAAACAAATAAAAATAGCAAAGGAGGAAACAGAGAGACGTATTGCTAGGGAAAGTAGATCAAATCCCAAACTGTTCTTTACGTATATAAATAGTAAAAGGATTAAATCGGATAATATTGGACCGATAAAAAGTGATGAAGGCAAAATCATAGAGAAAGATGAGGATAAAGCTAATCTATTAAATAAATTTTTTTCGTCAACTTTCACAAAGGAAAAAGAACTAACAGGCGAAATGAGAAGTGACAAACTTAATCCTCCACTAAGTATGACAAATCTAACCCAAGTTGGGGTACAGAAACGCCTCAGTAACATTAAAATAAACAAATCACCAGGACCTGATGGCATACACCCACGGGTACTAAGGGAACTAAGTAATGTGATAGACAGACCGTTATATCTTATATTTAAGAACTCTGTTGAGACTGGGTCTGTACCACTTGATTGGCGACAGGCGAATGTAGTGCAAATATTCAAAAAGGGAGCAAAAAGTAACACCGGAAACTATCGGCCGGTGAGTCTGACGTCCGTTGTGGGCAAAATTTTTGAAGGCTTTATTAATGAGGCAATCATGGAGCATCTTGATGCTAATAATCTATTAACCCCGAACCAACATGGATTCATGAGGAATCGCTCCTGCCAAACAAACCTGATTGACTTCTACGAGGAGGTTAGCTCTCGAGTAGATCAGGGGGAACCAGTGGATGTCGTGTATCTCGACTTCTCAAAAGCGTTCGATAGCGTGCCCCATAATAGGTTGGTATACAAAATGAGAATGATGGGGCTGGGGGAAAATGTCTGCAAGTGGGTAGCTAACTGGCTAAAGGATAGAAGGCAGAGGGTGGTTATAAATGGAATATACTCAGATTGGGTAAGCGTCACTAGTGGGGTACCACAGGGGTCTGTACTAGGCCCAATGTTATTTAATATCTTTATTAACGACATAGTCAACGGGATAAATAGTAAAATATCAATATTTGCAGATGACACAAAGTTATGTAAAACAATTAATACAAAAGAGGATAGTGAAGACCTACAGAGGGATTTGGATAAGCTGGGTAGGTGGAGCATTAAATGGCAAATGAGGTTTAACGAGGAGAAATGTAAGGTCATACATATGGGAAGGAAAAATGGAAGTCACCAGTACTCACTGAATGGGAAACCATTGGGGAATTCAGAGATGGAGAAGGACTTGGGCATCTTGATTGATAGCAAACTAAATTGGAGTGCCCAAAGTCAGGCGGCTGCTGTAAGGGCAAACAGGGTAATGGGATGTATCAGAAGAGGTATAGCTGCAAAGGATGAGAACATTGTTCTTCCACTGTACAAAGCACTGGTCAGACCACACTTGGAATACTGTGCTCAGTTATGGGCCCCAATATATAGAAAGGATATAAATGAGCTTGAAAAGGTACAAAGGAGGGCAACAAAATTAATAAGGGGAATGGAGGGACTGCAATACCCAGAGAGGTTGGCAAAACTAGGACTATTTAGCCTGGAAAAGAGAAGGTTGAGGGGGGACATAATAAATGTGTACAAATATGTTAGGGGACAGTATAGAGACCTTGCCCGGGATTTGTTCAAAAGGAGGGATATTACGGTAACAAGAGGGTATTCACTAAGACTGGAAGAGAAAAGGTTTCAGCACCAGCATAGGAAGGGGTTCTTTACGTAAGAGCAGTGAGAATATGGAATTCACTGAGTGAGGAGACGGTAATGTCGGATTCACTAAACCAGTTCAAGCGGGGACTGGATGCTTTTCTAGATACCAGGCAGATTTCTGCATATACTTAAAAATAGAATAAAATAGTAGGTTGATACAGGGATTTATTCTGACTGCTGGTTTCAGAGTCGGGAGGGAATTTTTCCTCAGGTGAAGATTGGCTAAATCATTTGGGGTTTTTGCCCTCCTCTGGATCAACTTTAGCAATTACAGAACTAACAGGTCGAACTTGATGGACGCAAGTCTTTATTCGGCTTTACTAACTATATGTAACTGTAAAACCTCACGTACGCTCCGCCAATGAGACTCCAGATCAGGCGAATAAATCAAAATGTCATCCAAATACACAACCATATTTTTGCCGATCAAATGTCTAAGGATGTCATTAATAAGATTCTGAAAAAATGCTGGAGCATTGGTAAGACCAAAAGGCATAACCAGGTTCTCAAAATGACCCACAGGAGTGTTAAAAGCAGTCTTCCATTCATCACCCTCCTTCATGCGCAACAAATTGTATGCCCCCCGGAGATCAATTTTAGAGAACCACTTGGCCCCCACTAACTGGTTAAACAAATCAGGAATCAATGGCAGTGGGTAAGGATTGCGTACAGTAATTTTATTAATCTCACGAAAGTCCAGACAAGGACGTAAACCGCCGTCCTTTTTTTTAACAAAAAAATCCAACAGCCACAGGAGACTTGGAAGGCCTAATGTGACCGGCGGCCAAGCTTGTCTGTATGTATTCCTCCAAAGCCTTTCTCTCAGGAATAGTAAGATTAAATAAGCGACTTTTAGGAAGAGTCGCTCCAGGGACAAATTCAATGGTACAATCATAGTCTCTATGGGGAGGCAATTTTTGTGACTCCTCCTCAGAAAAAACTCTCCAAAAATCCTGAATAGGTACAGGTAATTCCCCTTTTCAACACCGCAGCAATACGTCCGTTACAACACTTGTCATAACACTTAGGACTCCAGGACTTAATTTCATTGGTAGACCAATCCAGTACAGGATTGTGCAATTTTAACCAGGGTAACCCCAAAATTACTGGAGAAGGCAAATTATTTAATACCACCAAATCCAAATTTTCTTGATGAACACCATTAATAGTGAGGGGAAATTCACAGACCTTGTGAGTAACACTCTTCAAGGGGGAGCCATCGACAGAAACCACAGCAATAGGGGATGACAAAGGTTTGGGTTTTAATTTAAGTTTTTCCAAGAATCCCCCATCAATCACATTCAGAGTAGAACCACAATCCACAAATATCCGAAATTCAATTAATTCTTCCTGAGCAGTGGTAGCAGCAGAAAGAAATACCCCCTTAGAATTTAAACAGGCAATACGGGCGTAACTGACCTTTTTTTTTTCTTTGTTCATACGAAGTGCACAGTTCTTAATAAAATGATCAGATTTTCCGCAATAAAAGCACAAACCTTCAGAAGATCTGCGGTCTTTTTCCTGAGAGCGGGGTGCCATCGCCCTGATCTCCATTGGCTCTCCAATGTCTGTACAGATCCTCTCAAGACTCGGAGCTGACATGGCAGAGGATTTACTTTCATTAACCCTTGCACGCAGTCTCCTGTCCTCCTGTATAGCTAATTGCATAGCCTCCAGCAAGTTTCCCGGTGTGGGATAAGCAATCAGCAAATCCTTAACCCTTTCACCTAGCCCCGCAAGAAACAAACTTTTCAAAGCTGAATCGTTCCACCCCACCTGGGCAGACCACCGACGGAAGTGAGAACAATATTTTTCCACATTACCTGATCCCTGCCTCAAATGTCTCAATTCAGTCTCAGCTGATGAGACACGATCAGGATCATCATACAACAAACCCAAAGCAGAAAAAAAACTTTCCACTGATCTATGGATCACTAGGTTGGAGAGAAAAGGCCCATCCCTGAGGTTCTTTGCGCAAAAGTGACATTATGAACCCTATGCGCTGTGATTCATCACCAGAGGATCTGGGTCTCAAACGAAAATACAATAAACAAGCATTTTTAAAGGAAAAAATTCCTGTTGATCACCAAAGAATAAATCAGGCAAACGTACCTTTGGCTCCACAAAATGTGCTCCAGAACAGCTACTCACGTGTTGTTGGAGCTCGGCCACCTCCAGAGAGAATCCCTGCAGGCGTTGAGCCAAATCCTGAACCGACACCATGATGGAAACTGGAAGTCTTTCCTTAGAGATATTTTTGGGCTGGACTTACTGTTATGATCTGCTACAAGCACTAAGGAAAGAAAGGAGATCTGTCCCTACAATAGAACTAAGCTAGATCCCTACGATGTAACGGGGAATCTGATCCTGCGATCAGACCCGCTAAAGTCCTCGGCTAGTCTGTACGAAGACCTATAGATGCAAGGGAGGGATCCCTACAAGAACTAGGGACTGGGATAAAGTTGGGCACCTCCTAGCAGAAATTGTAGCAGTAAAAGACAAACACACAACATAGAACATAAAGGTCCGAAGACCAAGCTAAACAGACTGAGAAAGGTAACTAAGCACCAGGCTAACTTAAGAGTAGAAATTACAATGAAGTGCAGCAAGGCCAGGAGGGCGGAGCAGGATTAAATAGGCAAACAAGGTCATGTGACCAGCAAGATAGAAAAAATCTAACAGGAGAGTTCTAACATTGCAGTTCCAAGGGTCAAATCTCTGTATTATCCTGTTTTTGGCATTTTTTGCCGTAAAAAAAACTGTAATAGTGTCTCCCTGACTGTTCAGACACCAATATATCTGTTTAAAAGAGTCTGGTGTAGGCCAGAAAAATAGAACTGTGGTTTTGCAGTTCCATGGGTCAAATCTCTGTATTATCCTGTTTTTGGCATTTTTTGCCGTAAAAAAAAACTGTAATAGTGTCTCCCTGACTGGTCAGACACCAATATATCTGTTTAAAAGAGTCTAGTGTAGGCCAGATAAATAGAACTGTGGTTTTGCAGTTCCACGGTCAAATCTCTGTATTATCCTGTTTTTGGCATTTTTTGCCATAAAAAGAACTGTAATAGTGTCTCCCTGACTGGTCAGACACCAATATATCTGTTTAAAAGTGTCTGGTGTACGCCACATAACTATAACTGTGGTTTTGCAGTTCCACGGGTCAAATCTCTGTATTATCCTGCTTTTGGCATTTTTTGCCGTACATAAAAACTGTAATAGTGTCTCCCTGACTGTTCAGACACCAATATATCTGTTTAAAAGAGTCTGGTGTACGCCACATAACTATAACTGTGGTTTTGCAGTTCCACGGGTCAAATCTCTGTATTATCCACTTTTGGGTCTTTTTTACATAAAAAAAACTGTTTGAATGTGTCGCTGACTGTTCAGCCCCAAATATATCTATTTTAAAAAGTCTGGTATACGCCAGTAAATAAGAACTGTGGTTTTGCAGTTCCACGGTTCAAATCTCTGTATTATCCAGCTTTTGGCCTGTTTTACATAAAAAAAAACAGCAATAGTGTCTCCCTGACTGGTCAAACACCAATATATCTGTTTAAAAGTGTCTGGTGTATGCCACATAACTATAACTGTGGTTTTGCAGTTCCACTGGTCAAATCTCTGTATTATCCTGCTTTTGGCATTTTTTGCCGTACAAAAAAATTGTAATAGTGTCTCCCTGACTGGTCAGACACCAATATATCTGTTTAAAAGAGTCTAGTGTACGCCACATAACTATAACTGTGGTTTTGCAGTTCCACGGGTGAAATCTCTGTATTATCCTGCTTTTGGCATTTTTTGCCGTAAAAAAAAACTGTAATAGTGTCTCCCTGACTGTTCAGACACCAATATATCTGTTTAAAAGAGTCTGGTGTACGCCACATAACTATAACTGTGGTTTTGCAGTTCCATGGGTCAAATCTCTATATTATCCACTTTTGGGTCTTTTTTACATAAAAAAAACAGTTTGAATGTGTCGCTGACTGTTCAGCCCCAAATATATCTATTTGAAAAAGTCTGGTATGTGCCAGTAAATTAGAACTGTGGTTTTGCAGTTCCACGGTTCAAATCTCTGTATTATCCAGCTTTTGGCCTGTTTTACGTAAAAAAAACAGCAATAGTGTCTCCCTGACTGGTCAGACACCAAGATATCTATTTAAAAGATTCTGGTGTAGGCCAGAGAAATAGAACTGTGGTTTTCCTCTTCCACGGTTCTAATCTCCTTTTTATTACCCTTTTTCCATTGATAGTGCGAGTGTAAGCTATTTTACTTCATTTACAATGGGCAAGGCGCGTGGCTAGGGACGTGGAACTGGACGTTCTGGTGATGGTGCGTGTAGAGGACGGGGCCGTGGCCAAGGTGAAAATGTGCCACAACCAACAGCCTCATCTTCTCGCTCCAACTTCTTGACAAAATTACTAGGGAAGCACACTACAACACCAGTATTGCGAACTGATCAGTGTGAACAGGTTATTAATTGGATAGCAGATAATACTTCCAGTTACCTGGGCACCACCACCTCTGGTCTGTCTTCCACACGGTCAAGTTTTAGTAGCCGTGAGTCTCGACTAGAGATGAGCGTTGTTCGACTCGAACTGTTCGCCAATCTCAAATTCGAGCTGTTTTGGGCGGTGTTCGAGCCGTTCGGCGAACACGAACGATTTGAGAAAAATTCGGCTGTTCGAGGTTATGTTCGATAACTGTTCGTGCACCAAAATCATAACTGGATTTTTTCTCAGTAATGATGAAAATTAATGTTAATACGCAGTTTGAGTGTACAGGGGAGCGGGGGGAGGGGCAGGGGATGGATCTCTGCAGAAATAATGAAGATCTCCATTTTTTTTTCTCTTTCCCGCATTTACAGTGGGGAGGTGCAGTCTGTCAGCCTATCAGCAGCGCACACACGGAGCGAAGTGCTTTTTTTCACCCAAGCAAGGGCATGTGTCATTGGCAGTGTATGTCACATGTCCTTGCCCTATAAGACCAAGCCATTTTCCCCGTCGCCACCAATTTCTCACTGCTGCAGCTGCGTGTTAGACGGCACCGCTGTTGCTGTGTGCGCTATACCTTGTTAATTTCAAGCCAATTTTCGCACAAATCTACAAATAGCTTGGGAGTAGGGAATAGTTGTGATTGCAGTCCTTTTAAGGACTAGGTTACAGCATTTCGTACGACTTTTATCAGGCAGGTCTGTGCTCTTAAATAGATAGGATGTGGGAGTAAAGACTAATTGTAATTGCAGTCCTTTTCAGGACTAGGTTCCTATCAGTTTTTGCCAGGCAGGTCTGTGTCAGTGCTGTGCAAGTTTTTTTCACAGCATTTGGCTGAATCTAGCAAAGCTAATCCTTTTTGGCCTATTGCAGAGTGTGTTAGTCAGTGGAGTAGCCTATCTGTGTTGAAAGCTACACCACCTGTGTATAGAATACCAATTTTTTTACTGCACCTAGTGAAGTAAAACCTTTTGGGCATAGCATCATTCTATTAGTTCATCTATACTGACCTCCATAAGGTTGCAAATTGAATATAATTTTTTTCTGCATCTAGCTCTGTAAAAATATTTGGCCGTCTAGCTGTGTGTGGGACTTGTTCTATTAGTCCATCTATACTGACCTCCATCAGGTTGCAAACTGAATATAATTTTTTTCTGCATCTACCTCTGAAAAAATATTTGGGCTTCTAGCAGTGTGTGGGACATGTTCTATTAGTCCATCTAAACTGACCTCCATCACGTTGCAAATTGAATATAATTTTTTTCTGCATCTAGCTCTGAAAAAATATTTGGGCTTCTAACAGTGTGTGGGACTTTCTCTATTAGTCTATCTATACTGACCTCCATCAGGTTGCCAATTCAAAATAATTTTTTATCTGCATCTAGCTCTGAAAAAATATTTGGCCTTCTAGCAGTGTGTGGGACTTTCTCTATTAGTCCATCTATACTGACCTCCATCAGGTTGCAAATGAAAAATAATTTTTATCTGCATCTAGCTCTGAAAAAATATTTGGCCTTCTAGCAGTGTGTGGGACTTTCTCTATTAGTCCATCTATACTGACCTCCATCAGGTTGCAAATTCAAAATAATTTTTATCTGCATCTAGCTCTGAAAAAATATTTGGCCTTCTAGCAGTGTGTGGGACTTGTTCTATTAGGCCATCTATACCAAGCTCCACCAGCTTTTAAATTAATAATAATTTTTAGCTGCATCTAGCCCTGAAAATAATTTTTCTTCCCAATAGTGGTAGCAATAGAAATATGGGGCGCGCGCCTGGCTTACAAAAATATACGCTTCATAACAAAAAACACCAGCCTAGCGCACTGCATTAATAACATGGCATCATCGTCTCTCCCAGTGCTAGGCCTACTACCCAGGCTAGCATTCCTGTGCCTAAAACACAATGTATGGGTCCGCGCTAGCCACTATGCTGAGGGGTCTAAAGCTGCTGCTAATGCTTTATAACAATTCAATTGGCAGATTTTCACAGAGCTCTTCCACAACGCCAACCCATCGGGCAACAGTTGCCCACCTTCCCTATGGGATCTAGTGGCGAATAGTTGATGCCATTAATCAGAGCGTCAGTTGCCCCGTCGACGTGGCAAGCATACGGTAAGGCATGGGAAGAGTGGACACGACTAGTAGCAGGCAGACGGGTTGACCAATGTGAACAAGCCAGATCACAAGTCACCATAGAATTTCTCCACCAGCTAATTATGAGGGGCATATCAGGGGCGTCAGCGCAGCGGTGTCTGACCGGAGTAGCATTTCACTTCCAACTACTGAATTGGGGAGATGTGACAAAGGTTCATCATCAGACAATCCATAAAAGGGTGGAAAAAGGGTCAGCCAAGTCAGGAGTGTAGACGTCCCGTCCCGTGTCACTAAAACTGATTTCTCATATCATATCCCTAACACCATTAACATGACACTCACAATTTGAGGCAACACTACTGTCTACTGCATTTGTGATCGCCTTCTTCAGGGCGCTATGCATAAGCGAATTAGTCCCTCAATCCAAAATTACCACCAGTGGAGGCTTATTACACCAGAACGTAGTCATAGCCAATAATGCAATACGTCTACACATACACAAATCGAAAACGGTTCCAGCGGGCAGGGGCACTTGGGTACTTCTACAACCCACAAACGGTACACTGAGTCGGGTAACAATATTAAAAACATATCTAACCATCAGATCACAAAGTAATTTCTTCCTATCACACATTGATGGAATGCCATTATCAAGATACCAGTTCCAGGCTATATTTAATAAATGCATAACATCGGCAGGGAACCACCCCAAAGATTACGGGACACACTTATTCCGCATAGGCGCGGCCACGGAAGCAGCAAGAGCAGGACTGTCAGAAACGGAAGTTCAGAGGATAGGGAGATGGCGATCCACGTGTTTGGCAAGATACATAAGACCGGACTTGTTATCCTAACGTGGTTTGTTTCTTTTACAGGTGATGCTAAGCCAACAGTTTGGGTGATAGGCCACTCGTATATGTATTGGGCAGAAAAAAGGGCGAAAGTCTGCCCAGGCGGGAGGAAATTAGAGTTTCATAACACATATTTCAACTAGAGAGGTATTAGAGGCCTGCTATGGCCACAGGTACTAATGGAGGTAATCAAGGTAGGGAGAGAGGCAAGATGTCCGGTCATCTTAGTTATACAGGCCGGGGGAAACAACCTAGGTCATCACAACAGTTCATAACTAATGGCAATAATGAAACTAGACACTGAGCGCTTCAGAGAATTTTTCACAAAACTAGCTATAGTATGGTCAGAGATTGTGCCGATAGCGGTATGGCAAGGTGCGCGAGACATCACGGCCATCGAACGGACAAGGCGGGTAATAAATATTCGGATGGCAAAATTTAGAAGAGACAGAGGCGGTGTAGTGGTACGACACCGACAACTGGAAGGAGATAAAGCAGGCCTCATACGGCCCGACGTTGTTCACTTAATGGATATTGTACTGGACATATTCCTGTCAGGACTCCAGGACGGAGTGGAACAAGCGTTAAGAGTGATGGGTGGGGGTCAGAGTCCTGCATACGAGTACGCAGGATCCTCCGTGGCCTGGAAATAGAAAGGACATGTTGGAGAGTTACACTTGTTGGCCAACTTGCCGGAGTGGAGACCCAGGGCATGCTGCAACAAGCTGAATTATTTTAGAAATAAAATGCCTTTCTAATGGAATGAGTATAAAGAGTTAATAAAGCTGTGACCGATCCTCACCCATCCAGTTGTAAGAGTTACATTATTGTATTGTCAAGGAAAGGGGGGCTGTAGGGGGGCTGAGCGTCTGGGTTTGGTTGGGGGTCCCCACAGTCTGCCTAGGCTAGATGCATTTAAAAATTCTTATTAGATACACAGGCGGTGCCGCTTGCTTCGCAGCTGGGCTACTACGCCCAAAGTATTGCCTAGGCTAGATGCAGTTAAAAATTCTACGCTGACTAGCAGACACTGAAGATTTGGAGCAGACCTCTGAGTAAACAGCTCTTCAGACTCAACCATCTGTGTTACCCCAAGCCATAGTGTATGTAGTTTCTTACAATTAAAAGGGGGGGGGGGCGACCCAACCCACCTGGAATTGACGATGCCAACGTCACGTAAGACACAGCAAGGGGACTCCAAAAAGAGTCTCCATTTTTTCCCAAAATTGTGGCACAGACACCACTTAACCCTAGAACGCATACCTGGGGCCTCGCAGGCCCGCCCTGTTAATTGTTTTCTATTTTCTACAAGATTACTTTAGTTAGAATTTTGAAACTCTAGGTATTCTTCATGTATATAGTTGTTTGTCATTTGAGTTTGAGTTATTCCATGTTATTTGCACACGGGCCTAAAAGGCCCCAGGTATATGAAAGTGTAGATTTTTATGGTCATGCGTTCTAGGGTTAAGTGGCATCAATTGCCCCACAGTTGCTTAAAACGGTTGATGAGGTGATTTTACCAAATCCTCAAGGTTTTAGTCTCCCAAGGATAACACAGGGGTAGAAAAGTCCTTGCGAATCCATGATTTGTTCATCTTTATGAATGTGAGTCTGTCTACATTCTCAGTGGAGAGCCGCGTGCGCTTATCTGTCAGCACACCACCAGCAGCGCTGAACACACGTTCAGAGAGAACACTGGCTGCAGGGCATGACAAGATCTCCAAGGCATGAGTGGCGAGCTCCGGACATTTTTCCAGATTGGAATACCAAAATGAGCAAGGGTCCAGTGACAGAGTCATGGCTTCGATGTTCACTTGGAGATACTCCTGCACCATCCTCTCTAGGCATTGACTATGTGTCAGACTTCTTGTCTCCTGTGGCCTTGCAAAGGATGGTCTAAAAAAGTGGTGAAACGATTCCACAAAATTGCTGTTACCAGCAGATACTGTGTTACTGTTACGGTTTGAGTGATGAAGACTCGACAGTCCCACGGTTGGCAAGTTAGAACTGTGAGATTCACTACGTGCACCACTGGTGTTTTGTGGAAAAGCACATGTAAGATTCTGCAACAGCATCTGCAGATACTCCTGCATGCGTCAATCCCTTTTTATGGCAGGAATTATTTCTGCAAATTTACTTTTGTACCGGGGATCTAAGAGTGTGACAACCCAGTAGTCGGGATTACTTCGAATTCTGACAATCTGAGGGTCATGTTGCAGGTAGTGCAGCAAGAAGGCACTCATGTGTCTTGCGCATCCAGGAGGACCAAGTCCTTGTTGTGTTGGTAGCGAGGTAAGAATCATGCTTCCTTCCTCTGCCCTCTCCCCCCAACCTCGCACAACAGAAATGTGATCAAGGTCTCCCTCATCTGATGAGTCTTCCATGCCCATCGCCAGTTCGTCCTCCACTTCTTCCTCGCCTCCTGCACCTTCCTCAACAGTTTGGCTGCTACCATGCGCCCTGGTTAATCCCTCTCCCCCACCCTCCCATGCCTGCCGCCTTGGTGCTGCCAACCGTCTGGACCTTGGAGATGTTATCCCTTCTGCATATGACTCCTCCTCTACTTCCTCCACCTCCTCTTGACCCACCACCTGACTCTGAATTCTGTTTAATGTGTGCTCCAGCATGTAAATCACCGGAATAGTCATGCTGATAATGGCATCGTCGTCAGCACTAAACATCTTCGTCGCCATTTCAAAACTGTGCAGAAGGGTGTGTGGCGCCCCTGAGGGTTCAGTCGCCACAGAGTTACTGCATCTCACTCAGAGGTGTGGTATCTCACCCTCAGGTAAGGAAGGCATATGGCTCGGGACCCTAACACCTGCATCCAACACATACCCGCAGTGGGGGTAGGGCGAGATTGCTCCTAAGGGAGAGCACAGTTCCAGGTCCCTAGCTGGTGGGAGGGTCCTATGTAGTAGGTGCTTAGGGGAGCAGCTTAGCGGAGCACATGACAGGGAGAGTATAAATAGGAAGCCATCTTAGAAAGAGCAAGCTAGTCAGAGGAGGAAAAGTGACAGGAGCAGAGGCTCGGCATGAGCTCTGCTCCAGAGGCGGGCCTAGCCTGGGAGGCCCAGGACTGAAGGAGAGAAGAGAGGAGTGGGAGCAGGAAGGCTCCAGGAACCGAAGGGACCCTAGGGCTACGCGCCATCAGAAGGCCACCCGTACTCCTGCTGCTACCAGGAGGTAGAGGGGTCAGGCCAGATAAGGGGAACCGGTCCCTCAACTAGCGGAGAAACAGCAAGGCTCAACTAGAAACCGGAGGCTGCAGCATTTCATGTACTGCAGGTAAAAGTCCACACCAGTCTCACTAAGAAGGTAGCCACATAGGACCCAGGGGACGGAACACAAGTCGCCCGCCAAGGCCCGAGGATACCGGATAGAAGTGTCACTGGGTGTGAGGTGCAGGGAGAAGGCCAGAGAAAGGACACACAGAAGGGGGTCCTACTAAGTACTCCGGAGCTATCTGGGGGAGGACTGAGCCCCTCACTGAGTACGCACAGCACGACGGGTGAGATTGCTCTGGTACCTGTAATCTGGACTGCAACAACTGTGAGTAAAGATCTTGGGACTGCATCACACGGACTCTGTGTTCATTACTGACTCCCTGCACTACAACCACCATCATCCACCCACACTGCCCTGAAGCTACACTCTTCCTGTGGTGAGTAATAATACCATTGCTGCAAACCCACCAGCTTCAGAGGACTGTTCCGCAGCGGCGGCCCCTTTTGCCCCACTCCAGAGGTGGCGTAGTCGGACATTATAAAACCCATATATACAAATTACCGCCCTGGATCACGGACCGGGTCACCGCCACAGTGACTACAACCCCCAGCGTCTACCGGCCTGGCTCAGGGTACCCCACGGCCCAGGGGGCGCGTCAACTTCATAGGTCCCTGATCTGAGACCACTCCTGCAGCGTGATTTGCCCCACCTCTGGATCTCGTTGGCCCAGGCTATACGTCACAACGTATTGCACCAGGGCTTGTCGGTGCTGCCACAGTCGCTGCAACATGGTCAGAGTTGAATTCCACCGTGTCGGCACATCGCATTTCAGCCGGTGAACTGGCAGGCCCAACGACTTCTGTAGAGATATAAGTCGTTGAGCTGCGGGATGCGAACGGCAGAAGTGAGCACACAGCGACCGTGCCCTCTGCAGAAGGCCATCTAGTCCGGGATAGTGGGCTAACAATTTATGGACAACCAGGTTCAACACGTGAGCCATACAAGGCACGTGTGTGACATTGCCGCGGCGAAGGGCCGCACCCAGGTTTGCAGCATTGTCGCACACGGCCTTCCCTGATTGCAGGTCCAGTGGAGACAACCATTCATGAAACTGGGTCTCCAGAGCTGACCACAACTCCTCAGCTGTGTGACTCACATTTCCCAGACATTTCAAAGTAAACACTGATGCCTTGAGCCCTGTTGCCAGCATAGTAAGGAGGTGTGCAGGATTCCTTCTGCGCAGTTAGAAAGCAGGTGGCATTACCAGACAGGCTTTGGGTGCAGGTGGAGGACCGAGAGGAGGTTGAGGAGGCAGAAGCAGTGGAGGAACTTCGAGATAAAGAGGATTGACGCACAACTCGTGGGGACGGTAAGACTTGGACAGCAGCCCCTTGTCCTGCTGTCACCATAGTTACCCAGTGCCCAGTCAGCGACATGTAACGCCCCTGTCCATGCCTACTCGTCCAAGTGTCTGTGGTGAAATGCACCCTGTCACACACAGAGTTTGTCAAAGAAGCAGTGATGTTGTGTGCTACATGCTGGTGGAGCACAGGCACACCTTTCTTTGAGAAGTAGTGCCGACTGGGCATCTGGTACTGGGGCACTGCGACGGACATAAGGTCTCGAAAATCCTCTGTGTCCACCAGGCGGAAAGGCAGCATTTCTGTAGCCAAGAGCTTGCAGATGGTGAAATTCAACCTCTTAGCTTTCTCATGGCTAGGAGGAAATGGTCTTTTACTTGTCCACATCTGAGGTACCGAGGGCTGGCTGTTGTGCTTAGATGCGGTTGATAAGGGTGTCCCCGGCAAACTGCCGGTCTGTGAGGAAGATGCAGGCGGACATGTTAGGTTGCCTTGATCCATAGGTGGTGCTATCGATGTCGGACAGCGCTCAACACCAGCTGGTGTTACCACCTCCAAAGAAAATGATGACCTGCCCATCACGCTGGCTGTTGCGGGTAAAGAGGTGGCAGGTCTGCATCCCAAAACAGGTGTGACTGCTGTCCCCCCAGTCACAGAGGATGAAGAGGCTGTGGATGCACAAGATGTGGCAGACGGTGGTTGGCCCGGCCGGCTAGGCCGCATTGTAGCACACTGAGCTTCCCACTGCAACTTATGCTTCATGTCCATGTGCCGGTTCATACATGAAGTACTCAAACTATGTATTTTTTGGCCTCTACTTAGCTTTTGCTGACAAATGTTACAGATAACACGAGTAGGGTCAACTTTATCGATCTGAAAAAATGCCCAGGCTATGCAAGGCTTAGCACCCATGCGACCTGAAGAGCCACCACGACTTGTGGTCAGAGGCAGAGTTGTGTTTGAGGATGCAGTTGTTAACGTGCTTCCAGTACTACGTCTCTGTCCAGGAAGGCGCAACCTGACCTCGTCGTCACTAGCATTCTCCTCCACCTCCTCTGCTGACCTCATCTCTTGGCTGACTGTGGGTTGACAGTAAGTGGGATCTCCAACCTCATCATCATCACCCTGTGTGTTATCACACCCGTCGTCCTCAGAGCCAACCTGTTCCTGCCCTGACAAAAAACTAAAGTTGTCGCTCCAATCAGGTATTTGAGTCTCATCATTGTCTTCCTCATTGTCTCCACCAACAGGAGTTACAGTTTGGGAATGAGGGTCTACATTATGGTCAGAACCTTCTGCGTCTGGTCCTGGATCCGACTCATAAAGATTCTGGGCATCAGTGCAGATCATTTCCTCGTCTGGATTCACAGAAGCGCTGGAGCCGACCTCTGATTCCAAGGCTATAGTATAAGTAAACAGCTCTGCAGACTCAACCATCTGTTCTACCTCATACTCAGACGAGCAGCTGGAGATTTGGGAGCTGTGAGGAAGCAAGTGCGATTGGGGTGACACCTCTGAGGACTGGAGTATTTGTGATGTTGAAGTTGATGTGGAGGAGAGCCCACTTAAAGGAGCACTTGATATCCGTTGAAGCACCTGCTGTTTTTGTGCCTCATCTGAAATTTGTAGCGATTGGCGTGGCCGTAAGAAAGGGATCTTATCACATTGTCCGCTAAAAGAAGTAGACATTTTAGTTTGGCTGGAAGATGGTCTTTCTTCTGTAGATGTTACTGTTGCTTTAACACCTACCCCACGGACACAACCTTTTTTCCCCTTCCCAACACGCCTATTCCCCTTTCCACCAGCAGCAGGCCTTTTTCCACTCAATTTGGTGGTTAACTAATTCACAACTCTGGAGTTGTTTGTGTGGCACCCCAGGGGTCTGGTTTCCACAGTAATAGCAGTATTACGTCTGTGAGCAGGTGGGAGGTCTCCTGGGCTGGAATCCTAAGCATGCCACACCTCCTGCCCAGTCCTGGGAGGGGAAGAACTTCCCCTATATAAACTGGGGCTGAGGCAGGGTTAGAGAGAGGAGTTCCAGACAGAGACGGAGTCTGGTCTGGATACGCAGAAACAGGGACAGATAGACATCAGGAGCTCTGTAGGAGCCAAGAAGAAGCGCCAGGGGCTGGAGCTGTGCAGAGCTCGCCCTGGAAGAAGGTACTAAAACCGGACACAGGAGTCCGAGGCTGTGGGGACTAAGATATACCCAGCAGCAGAATCCATCCGGCAGGGGATTCCAGGTCCTCTGGCCATAAAAGCCCGGAGGCTCAGTCACAACGAAGGGACCAGCACCGCCATCCCAGAGCGGAGGCTAACAGGAGGCCCCAGGTCACCAGCCGTACGGGTGAGCACCACACGGTATACCCAGGGACGTGGGCTACTTGTAACCGCCGAAAGCAGGGTAGCCAGGAAGGGTACAGACTAACGGGAAGGCCTACAACTCCACCTGGCCAGGGGAACTCCGGCTTACTCGCAGGCTAACCAGGCCCCAACTACTAGCCAGTACTCCCGGGGGAATTTGCCTTGTACCATCAGTAAAGGCCCTGAACTGTACCCTCGCGTTTCCGTGCTTCCTTGTCGCACCGTTATTTCTGGGACATCCACACCATCACTCCCAACATCATCCACATCCGCTGCCCTGAGGCCATACCTCTCCCGTTGGGGGTTATATCAACATTGCTGCACACCTATACCACCGGCCTCAGCGGTCTGCCCTGCAGCGGCGGTTTCATAACCGCATTCAACGGGTGGCGTAGTCGGACACTAATACCATCATACCAATAACCGCCACTTAGTTTGACCACCCTGGGCGCGGACCGGGTCACCGCCACACGAAGACTACTACCCCCATCGGATCCGGCTCCGGGTATCCCCCGCGCGCACGCGCGCCGCACTACAGCACTGGCCCAGGGGGTGAGTCAACTTTGGCGTAGTCGGCAGGATTACGTGCCCGCAACCACCGGGTACTGCGTGCCTGAAAAAAGAGACTTTTATACTTACCTGTGGTGAAGTTTCCCGCCATCTGGAGCCGATTCCCGCCATCCGACGCCATCTTCTGCCTTCTTCCCGCCATCCATGGAGTTTTCCCGCCATTGGATGCCATCTTGAGGGCGCCGCGCGGGAAGAAGAGGGGCGTGGACTCCGAAAGCCCGCGAGAACTGAAGCCCCGCCTCACGTCCGGACGTTGCGTAAGGTCCTGGAAGGAGCCCAGCAGACGCCGACGTCACAGGAGCGCGACGGAAGGTCCTCATCCCTGACGATCCACGGCGGAGCCGCAGCCTACGGAAGAGGATCATCGCAAGGTAGGCCACGGTCCACTAGGGGGGAGGAGGATGTCGGATACGGAGGAGAGCTTCACCGCCACAGCAGCCGCCAGCGCCACCGCTGCTGCGGTAATGCCTTTCACCATGCCCTATATCCCGGGGGCAGCCTGGCTACCCCAGTACTCAGGGGAGTCACATACCCTAAATGACTTCAGAGAAAGGTTGGATAGCCTCTTCCAGGTGTATCCCCTCACGGAGGCGCAAAAGTGAGCATCCTGGTGGCCCAATTAATCGGGGCAGCCGAAAGGGAGGTAAAGTCCTGGCCACCTGGGAGGAAGAGGACTGTCAGAGACATACTAACCCGGCTGAAAGACACATTTGACACCCGCACCTCAGCCGAAATAAAACTAAGATTTTATGGGTGCAAACAACGGGCACATGAGAGTATAAGAGACTATGCTCTAAACCTACAAGAGGCCCTGAGAGCCATTAAGCAGGCAGACCCTGACAGCGTGGGAAATGAAGATAAGCTGTTGACTGAACAATTCATTGAGGGTCTACTGTGCAATGCCCACCGAACCCAGTTGCGGGCAATGGCCTTACAGGACCATGACCTGGACTTTGCACAGTTCAAGGACAGAGCCATCCGGGTGCTCCGGGAACCGGCACCAGGTGGCGCTGTGACCCACAGGCGCCCTGCTATCACTTATCACCAGGAGACGGCGCCCTTGTCTGCAGGGCCTGTGGGAGCTGATGCGCAGGCTTTAAACAGTGACCCGGCTACAGACCTGCACCATCAGGTCCAAGAGCTAACTAAAAGCGTTGCCGCGCTAACCCGAACTGTGCAGTCTTTACAGGTTTCTACTGCAGGGAAGATCGAGCTGGCATCCGGACCGGAGGACATCCCGTGGCGCCGACCAAGGAGGACCCCACCGGCCAGAGGAAGAACCAGCGATCGATACAACGAGGACGGACGACCTATTTGCCGCCGCTGCAATCAACCCGGACATGTGGCAAGGTACTGTCATTTAAACGGGCACAACCTGGGGTAGAGGGCCAACCCCCAGGCATAAGACCATCAGGCCCATCAAACTGGCGTGATAAATACGTAGGGGGACGTCCAATCTTGCCTGTGGTACTGGATGGCATTCCTATGAGTGCCCTACTAGACACTGGGTCACAGGTCACCACCATCCCGTACGTGCTCTTCAAGCAGTACTGGAATGATTCGGACATAACCCGCTACCCAGACGACGACCTGAGTATCATCGCCAGCAATGGTCAGCCCGTGCCGCAGGTGGGATTCAAGGAGGTGACCATTAAAATCGGTAAAGTCGAGCTGGCGGCACAAGGACTGATTATAGTGGACATAGACCGTCATGAGAGTCACCCTAGAATCACCCTGGGAACCAATGTAATTGAAAATTGTCTTGCAGAGGTGATTCTCATTTTACAGCAGGTTGCCAAGAACGCCAGTTCCGGCCAGCAGCGTGTGCTCCAAAAAGAGATCCGGGCACTGATGAAGCGGCAACAGGTGGAACTATCTGGTGGTGAGATAGGTAGCGTGAGAATGTGTGACCCGTTCCCTATTGCCATGCCCCCAAAAAGTGAGATGATGATTTGGTGCCGGACAGCTATTGGTCTAAGAGGTAGAGACTACCAAGCAATGGTAGAACCCGTCTACTCAGACAGTAGGCCCACCATTTTGACAGCACGGGGGGTGGTCGATGTACGCCATGGGAGGGTGCCCGTTCGCATCATAAATATCGGTGAGAGAGAAGTACACCTGCCCCGGTATGCCACGCTAGCTAAATTGTTCACCATAAACCAGAATTCTGTACAGGCCGTGGAACCCTTGCCTCCATCTCAACCAGAGGAAGGTAACGGCTCTAAGAAACCAGTGGGGGACTGGTGTCAGCAACTACATCTGGGTACTGACTCCACTCCCTCGCACCAGAAACGAGGAGTCTATCGGGTGGTTCAAGAGTACGAGAGAGTGTTTAGTAAACACCCGTTAGACTTCGGGCGAGTAAAGGGGGTAGAACACCACATCCCCACGGGAGACCATCCTCCCATAAAGGAGAGATACCGACCCGTACCCCCTGCACACTACCAACACGCCAAGGGGATGCTTAGAGACATGAAGGAGGCTGGGGTAATCAGGGACAGCTGTAGCCCCTGGGCAGCTCCACTAGTCTTAGTGAAAAAGAAGGACAACACTATGAGAATGTGTGTAGACTACAGGAAGGTCAACCGTATCACACACAAAGATGCGTACCCGTTGCCAAGGATAGAAGAGTCCTTAGCTGCATTAAAATCTGCTAACTTCTTCTCTACTTTGGATCTCACTAGCGGGTACTGGCAGGTTCCTGTAGCAGAGGCAGACCGGGAGAAGACCGCATTCACCACCCCGATGGGTCTCAGCGAATTTAACTGCATGCTGTTCGGGCTCTGCAACGCACCAGGAACCTTCCAACGGTTGATGGAATGCTGTCTGGGACACCGGAACTTCGAGACGGTCCTGTTATACCTGGACGATGTCATCGTCTATTCCAAGACCTACGAGGACCACCTGAAACACCTGGCAGAAGTGTTCGAAGCTCTGGCAAACTACGGCCTAAAGGTGAAACCCTCCAAGTGTCACCTCCTGAAACCAAAGGTGCAATACCTGGGACACGTGGTGAGTGCTGACGGAGTGGCTCCTGACCCTGATAAGATCACCGTGATTAAGGACTGGCCAAGACCCTCCAGCATAAAGGAAGTGCGGCAGTTCCTCGGGTTGGTAGGCTACTACCGAAGATTCATTCCCGGTTTCACCAAAATGGCAGCCCCTATGCAGGACCTCCTGATAGGTCAATCTCGAAAAGCCAAAAACCAGAAGCCGCCCTTCAGGTGGGAAAAGCTGGAAGAGGAGTCCTTTTGCCAGCTGAAGATGGCCCTCACGGGGGAAGAAATCCTGGCATATCCAGACTACAGCCAGCCCTTTATCCTCTACACGGACGCAAGTAACATCGGGCTAGGAGCCGTGCTGTCCCAGATCCAGCAAGGAAAAGAACGGGTAATCGCTTACGCTAGCCGAAAGCTACGACCCACCGAGAGGAACCCTGAGAATTATAGCTCATTCAAGCTGGATTTCCTGGCAGTAGTGTGGGCAGTGACCGAATGTTTCAAGCATTACCTTGCCTCCTCCAAATTCATCGTGTACACGGATAACAACCCGTTGACACACCTGGACACTGCAAGGCTCGGTGCTCTGGAACAGAGATGGATGGCTCGCCTGTCCAACTTTGAATTCACCATCAAATACCGGGCAGGACACTCAAATGCCAACGCGGATGCCCTGTCTAGAATGCCGAACTTACCGGACGTAGGGGAAGATCCAGAAGATCTGGAAGAAGTTGAGCTCCCTGCGTTCCACCGTCATGGGATTACCCTGTATTCCAACCGTGTGAAGGACACGCGCTCCTCGACGTTCAATCCCTTGCCCCACTACAACTGGGCGGAGACGCAAGACAGTGATCCTGCAGTCCGCCTGGTGAAGGAAATGCTGACCCAAGCCGATGCCAGTCTGGACCCAGACGCCCCAGAGGAGACTAAGCAACTGTGGAAGGAGAAAAGTAGGCTGTTGTGAGAAGTTGTGCCGGAGAATGGTTAACTCTCGAACGCATGAGTTGACCTGGCAGGTAGTGGTCCCCAGACGAGACGCGGCTATGATTCTGGAGGCGTACCACAACGGAGCAGGACATTTCGGGTGGAAGAAGCTGGAGTTCTTATTGCGTGAACGGTTCTACTGGGTAGGCATGAGAGGAGCCAGCGAGAGGTGGTGCAGAGACTGTGGACCGTGCCACCTAAGAAGGAAGGACCGTGCCAGCCAGAAGACTCCCTTGCAGCCCATCATCACCCGACAGCCACTGGAACTGGTAGCCCTGGACCATGTGAAACTGGCTCCAAGCAGATCTGGGTATATCTACGCCCTCACAATCGTAGATCATTACTCCCGGTTCCTGGTGGTGGTCCCGGTCAAGGACTTAACGGCTCAAACAGCAGCTAGAGCCTTCCAGCAGCACCTCTGCCGTCCACACGGGTACCCGGACCAAGTGCTGACAGACCAAGGGCCAGCCTTCGAAGCGGAAGTCTTCCAGGAGTTCTGCAACCTGTATGGCTGCACGAAGATAAGAACAACGCCCTATCACCCACAAACTAATGGACTCTGCGAGAAGATGAACCAGGTGGTGATAGACCTCCTGAAAACATTGCCCCTGGAAGAACGCAGTATGTGGCCTGAGAAGCTGCCTGATCTGGTGGACCTATACAACCACATCCCTGTAGGTTCTACAAACTGTACCCCGGCTTACCTAATGAGAGCGAGACCTGGTAAGCTGCCTATCGACCTGGATATGGGAGTCCTGACGCCCGAGGACACCTCGCCAGAGGCAGACTGGGATACAGGACGGCAGTAGCAGTATCGGAAAGTGCAGGAGAGCGTGGAGCGAAGTCTGTCTCAAGCTAGAGAAAGGCAAGAGAGGGCTTATAATCAGTATGCTCCCGCTGTTCCCCTGGTACCTGGAGAGCAGGTCTTGAAGAGGAAAAGACGGCTCCACAAGTTGGACGACCAGTGGGAGAAGGACCCGTACACCGTACTGCCATCAAGCCATGAGAGCCCAAAGATTTGCGTGATCAGTAAGGATGGAGGAGAAACCACAGCCGTTGTCTCCAGAGACGACCTGAAGAAGTGTCCCGAGCAGCTGCAAAGCCCTGAAGAAGAAGATCAAGAAAACCCTCGACCCGCAGAGGAAAGGGAAGAAATGATCAGGACTGTACTCGGAGACTTCCCCCGGTCTTGGACACAAGTAAACGGTGCTGTCGTGGCACCCATCCTCACCTTTCTCCAGCCAGCCCCGCAAGTGCCTACAGAAGAACCAGTGGAGCTGGAAGAGCAGCCGGCCCAAGAGGCAGAAGAGTCCACACCAGCAGTACAGGAGGATCAACCCTCTGCTAGTAGTGAGCCTGCCGTGCCCCTAGTGAGCCAAAGAGTGCGCAGAAAGCTGCCCAGCCTGCCCATAACACCTCCTACACCCTGTAGTGCAGGACCAGTTAGTGAGCTCCGTAGGTCCACTAGGGTTACCAGAGGCCAGATGCCCGTACGTTGGAGAATCTAAGTTGGCTAGTTGCTTTAACTATTTTATGTTTACCTGTTTTGTTGTAGCCGTTGCTAATTATGTTTTTCAGTTACAGGTTTCTTTATATGGACTGACAGGTTATGGACAGTGAGTAACCGGAACTCTGTTGTAAATATGTTTGGAGCGTAACCCAGGAATGGACTACAGACTGTTAAAGACTCGGGGCAGGACAGACCCCTACCTGGTTACGGCTCCCTGTTCTTTGGTGAAATGGACACCCTTATTGCTTCCCGGTTACGGACACGCCGTGACCATCTCATGTATTTAATTGTTATTGTTTATACCCTGTTATGTTTAGTCCGGGAGTACTAAATTTCACTAGGGGGGAATGTGGCACCCCAGGGGTCTGGTTTCCACAGTAATAGCAGTATTACGTCTGTGAGCAGGTGGGAGGTCTCCTGGGCAGGAATCCTAAGCATGCCACACCTCCTGCCCAGTCCTGGGAGGGGAAGAACTTCCCCTATATAAACTGGGGCTGAGGCAGGGTTAGAGAGAGGAGTTCCAGACAGAGACGGAGTCTGGTCTGGACACGCAGAAACAGGGACAGATAGACATCAGGAGCTCTGTAGGAGCCAAGGAGAAGCGCCAGGGGCTGGAGCTGTGCAGAGCTCGCCCTGGAAGAAGGTACTAAAACCGGACACAGGAGTCCGAGGCTGTGGGGACTAAGATATACCCAGCAGCAGAATCCATTCGGCACGGGATTCCAGGTCCTCTGGCCATAAAAGCCCGGAGGCTCAGTCACAACGAAGGGACCAGCACTGCCATCCCAGAGCGGAGGCTAACAGGAGGCCCCAGGTCACCAGCCATACGGGTGAACACCACACGGTATACCCAGGGACGTGGGCTACTTGTAACCGCCGAAAGCAGGGTAGCCAGGAAGGGTACAGACTAATGGGAAGGCCTACAACTCCACCTGGCCAGGGGAACTCCGGCTTACTCGCAGACTAACCAGGCCCCAACTACTAGCCAGTACTCCCGGGGGAATTTGCCTTGTACCATCAGTAAAGGCCCTGAACTGTACCCTCGCGTTTCCGTGCTTCCTTGTCGCACCGTTAGTGCTGGGACATCCACACCATCACTCCCAACATCATCCACATCCGCTGCCCTGAGGCCATACCTCTCCCGTTGGGGGTTATATCAACATTGCTGCACACCTATACCACCGGCCTCAGCGGTCTGCCCTGCAGCGGCGGTTTCATAACCGCATTCAACGGGTGGTGTAATCGGACACTAATACCATCATACCAATAACCGCCACTTAGTTTGACCACCCTGGGCGCGGACCGGGTCACCGCCACACGAAGACTACTACCCCCATCGGATCCGGCTCCGGGTATCCCCCGCGCGCACGCGTGCCGCACTACAGCACTGGCCCAGGGGGTGAGTCATTTGCACAAAAAAACAATGGATGGGAACCGAGCAGAGCTGAGTGGCCAAACTGTGGTATTAGGCCAAAACTATTGGCTGGGTTAGATGCAGAAAAAAATTATATTCAATTTGCAACCTGATGGAGGTCAATATAGATGGACTAATAGACCAAGTCCCACACACTGCTAGAAGCCCAAATATTTTTTCAGAGCTAGGTGCAGAAAAAAAATATTTTTAATTTGCAACCTGATGGAGGTCAGTATAGATGGACTAATAGACCTAGTCCCACACACTGCTAGAAGCCCAAATATTTTTTCAGAGCTAGATGCAGAAAAAAATTATATTCAATTTGCAACCTGATGAAGGTCAGTATAGATGGACTAATAGAACAAGTCCCACACACTGCTAGAAGCCCAAATATTTTTTCAGAGCGAGATGCAGAAAAAAGTTATTTTTAATTGCAACCTGATGAAGGTCAGTATAGATGGACTAATAGACCAAGTCCCACACACTGCTAGAAGCCCAAATATTTTTTCAGAGCTAGATGCAGAAAAAAATTATATTCAATTTGCAACCTGGTGGAAGTCAGTATAGATGGACTAATAGATCAAGTCCCACACACTGCTAGAAGCCCAAATATTTTTTCAGAGCTAGATGCAGATAAAAATTATTTTTAATTTGCAACCTGGTGGAGGTTAGTATAGATGGACTAATAGAACAAGTCCCACACACTGCTAGAAGCCCAAATATTTTTTCAGAGCTAGATGCAGAAAAAAATTATATTCAATTTGCAACCTGATGGAGGTCAGTATAGATGGACTAATAGAATGATGCTATGCCCAAAAGGTTTTACTTCACTAGGTGCAGTAAAAAAATTGGTATTCTATACACAGGTGGTGTAGCATGCAACACAGATAGGCTACTCCACTGACTAACACACTCTGCAATAGGCCAAAAAGGATTAGCTTTGCTAGATTTAGCCAAATGCTGTGAAAAAAACTTGCACAGCACTGGCACAGACCTGCCTGGCAAAAACTGATAGGAACTGATGTAACTTAGTCCTGAAAAGGACTGCAATTACAATTAGTCTTTGCTCCCAACCTATCTATTTAAGAGCACAGACCTGCCTGATAAAAGTCGTAGGAAAAGCTGTAACCTAGTCCTTAAAAGGACTGCAATCACAACTATTCCCTACTCCCAAGCTATCTGTAGATTTGTGCGAAAATTGGCTTGAAATTAACAAGTTATAGCGCACACAGCAACAGCAGTGCCGTCTAACACGCAGCTGCAGCAGTGAGAAAATGGTGGCGACGGGGAAAATGGCTGGGTCTTATAGGGCAAGGACATGTGACATACACTGACAATGACACATGCCCTTGCTTGTGTGAAAAAAAGCACTTCGCTCCGTGTGTGCGCTGCTGATAGGCTGACAGATTGCACCTCCCCACTGTAAATGCGGGAAAGAGAAAAAAAAATGGAGACCTTCATTATTCCTGCAGAGATCCATCCCCTGCCCCTCCCCCCGCCCCGCTGTACACTCAAACTGCGTATTAACATTAATTTTCTTCATTACTGAGAAAAAATCCAGTTATGATTTTGGTGCACGAACAGTTATCGAACATAACCTCGAACAGCCGAATTTTTTTCAAATCGTTCGTGTTCGCCGAACGGCTCGAACACCGCCCAAAACAGCTCGAATTTGAGATTGGCGAACAGTTCTAGACGAACAACGCTCATCTCTACTGGTGAGGACCCAGCGGTCATGGTGCACATTGGCACAAATGACAAAGTTAGAGGTAGGTGGAAGGTCCTTAAAGATTATTTCAGGGAATTAGGCTACAAGCTGAAAGCAAGGACCTCCAAGGTGGTATTCTCTGAAATACTACCGGTACCACGTGCCACGCCAGAGAGGCAATGGGAGATTAGGGAGATAAATAAGTGGCTTAAGAACTGGTGTAGGAAGGAGGGATTTGGGTTCCTGGAGAACTGGGCCGACTTCTCAGTTGGCTACAGACGCTACGCTAGGGACCGGCTGCACCTCAATGGGGAGGGTGCAGCTGTGCTGGGGGAGAAAATGGCTAGAAGGTTGGAGGAGTGTTTAAACTAGGGATTGGGGGGGAGGGTATTCATTTTATAGGTGGGAAAGATAGTGCAGATAGTGACCTGGGCACAAATAAAGAAATTGGGGGTGGGGTTAGAACAGTCAATAAAGTAAGAAGGAATAGAGGTACAGAGAGATACATAAAATGCATGTACACTAATGCCAGAAGCCTCACCAACAAAATGGAGGAATTAGAATTAATTTTGTTGGAAAATAATTATGACATGGTATTGATATCTGAGACGTGGCTGGACGAGAGCCATGACTGGGCAGTTAATTTACAGGGCTATAGTCTGTTCAGAAATGACCGCACAAACAAGCGAGGGGGGGGTGTGTGTTTATATGTAAAATCATCCTTAAAACCTGTCTTGCGGGAGGATATTTGTGAATCTAATAAAAATGTAGAGTCCCTGTGGGTGGAGATAAGGGGAAGGGGAAAAAATAATAAATTACTGATAGGGGTTTGTTATAAGTCTCCAAAAATAATGAAAGTAGCGGAGAATATCCTCGTAAAGCAAATAGATGAAGCAGCGACTCAAGGAGAAGTCATTATTATGGGAGACTTTGACTACCCTGAAATACATTGGGGGACAGAAACATGTAGTTCAAGCAAAGGTAATAGGTTTTTGACAACTATGAGAGACAATTACCTTTCACAACTGGTTCAGGACCCAACAAGAAGGGCGGCACTGCTAGACCTAATATTAACCAATAGGCCAGACCGCATATCAAATATACGAATCGGGGGTCACTTGGGTAATAGTGATCACAAAATAATACGTTTTCATGTAACCTTTAATAAGATGTGTAGTAGAGGGGTTACAAGGACACTAAACTTCAGGAAGGCAAATTTCCAACGGTTGAGAGATGATCTTAGTGCAATAAACTGGGACGATATCCTGAGACATAAAGCTACACAAAGTAAATGGGAGACATTTATTAACATCCTGAATAGGACCTGTGCACAATATATAACCTTTGGGAATAAGCATGCTAGAAATAGGAGGAAACCACTATGGCTAAATAAAGCTGTAAGGGGCGCAATAAATTACAAAAAGAAAGCGTTTAGAGGACTAAAGCAAGTAGGTAGTGATGAGGCATTAAACAAATATAGAAAATTAAATAAATTATGTAAAAGCAAATCAAGGCAGCAAAGATTGAGGTAGAGAGAATCATTGCCAGAGAAAGTAAAAATAACCCCAAAATATTCTTTAACTACATAAATAGTAAAAAACTAAAAAATGATAGTGTTGGCCCCTTAAAAATAGTCTGGGTGAAATGGTGGATGAGGATGAGGAAAAAGCTAATATGCTAAATGATTTTTTTTCAACCGTATTTACACAAGAAAATCGCATGACAGAAAACATGATTAGTGATAACAAAAATTCTCCATTAAATGTCACTTGCTTAACCCAGCAGGAAGTACGGCGGCGTCTAAAAATCACTAAAGTTGACAAATCACTGGGCCCGGATGGGATACACACGCGAGTACTGCAGGAATTAAGTAACGTCATAGATAGACCATTATTTTTAATCTTTAAAGATTCCATATTAACAGGGTCTGTACCATGCGACTGGCGTATAGCAAATGTGGTGCCAATATTCAAAAAGGGGACAAAAACTGAACTTGGAAATTATAGGCCGGTAAGCTTAACCTCTACTGTGGGTAAAATCCTGGAGGGTTTCCTAAGAGATGCTATAATAGAGTATCTGAGGAAGAATAACCTCATGACCCAATATCAACATGGGTTTACGAGGGACCGTTCCTGTCAAACTAATCTGATCAGTTTTTATGAGGAGGCAAGTTCTGGACTGGACCAAGGAAATGCAGTGGATGTTGTGTATATGGACTTTTCATAAGCTTTTGATACGGTTCCACAAAAAAGGTTGATACATAAAATGAGAACAATGGGGATAGGGGAAAATATATGTATGTGGGTTAAGAATTGGCTCAGTGATAGTAAACAAAGGGTGGTTATTAATGGAAAACACTCTGACTGGGTCTCAGTTAACAGTGGGGTACCACAGGGGTCAGTATTGGGCCCCCTTCTTTTTAACATATTTATTAATGACCTTGTAGGGGGCATACAGAGTATTATTTCAATATTTGCAGATGACACTAAACTCTGCAGGGTAATCAATACAGAGGAGGACAATTTTATATTACAGGAGGATCTATGTAAACTAGAAGCTTGGGCTGATAAATGGCAAATGAGCTTTAATGGGGATAAATGTAAGGTAATGCACTTGGGCAGAGGAAATAAAATGTATAATTATATGCTTAATTGTAAAACACTGGGCAAAATTGTAACTGAAAAAGACCTGGGTGTATTGGTGGACGACAAGCTCACATTTAGTGGCCAGTGTCAGGCAGCTGCTGCAAAGGCAAATAAAATAATGGGATGCATTAAAAGAGGCATAGATGCTCATGAGGAGAACATAATTTTACCTCTATACAAGCAGGGTCGGATTGGGGTGTCTGGGGCCCACAGGGGGAACTGACTCTAGGGGCCCACCTACAGCAATATGCAAATATCTGTTATCCACTATCCCTGTTATTGTGGAGCGTCTCCTGGCGCCTCCTGCACATCTACTGTGCACATACTATAACTGGGATCTACAATTACTGTAGTTTACATGAAAGAGCTTCTTCGTTTAAAACAAGTTATCACCGATCCATGGGCTCCACAGGATAGGTGATCACTTATTGATTGAAAACCGCACCGATTGGAAGAATGGGGAAGTTTTATCCCTGACAGGACACTTATCCCCATTTTAAAATGCAGCGACAGGTGGGACGTCTGACCACAGCCTCATTCGTTCTCTTGGGGGCTTCCAAAAAAAAGCAGCGCTCGCAGCCACTGAGGGAATGAATGGATCAGTGGTCGAGTCGCACATGCTTTCCAGTCTAATGGGGATAAAAGCTCCACATTCTGCCGATCGGTGCAGGTCCCAGTAGTCAGACCCCCACCAATCAATAAGTTATCACTTATCCTGTGGAGAGGTGATTACTTGTTTTCACAGAAGAACCCCTGTAAGTACATCTCTGCTGCTCTGGTCCAAGTATTTAATCTCTAAGGCCACAGCCCCACTATCAGTATTTGGTCAGTACTCGGTCAGTATTCTTTCTCAGGAGTGGGAGCTAAAGCCAGGTGCGGAACAATCAGAGAAAAGGTATAATAGAAACAAGTCACCAATTCTTCATTATCACCCACTCCTGGTTTTGGCTCCCACTGCTGAGAAAAAATACTAACCAAATACTGATAGTGAGGCCGTGGCCTTATGGCAAAAAATATTTTCCTAGTTAATATCAGCGAGAACAAATGACCGCCATACACAACATAATCCACTATACCAACACCAGTAATACCACATACAAAAGGGACAAATATCACCACACCATGACCAGACCACATATTACCACCACATAGTGACCAAATAATACAATACTGATCAGGAATACAAACCACAATACTAACAAAACTGTCACTATACACATGAGCTCTATATATAGTGTCAGTGTACAGGTAATACTGTGATCACCAGTGACATTATAAACAGGAGCTCTGTATATAGTGTACAGGTAATACAGGGATCACCAGTGATATTATACACAGGAGCTCTGTATATAGTGTACAGGTAATACAGTGATCACCAGTGACATTCTAAACAAGAGCTCTGTATATAATGTCAGTGTACAGGTAATACAGTGATCACCGGTGACATTATACCCAGGAGCTCAGTATCTAGTGTACAGGTAATACAGTTATCACGGGTGACATTAGACACAGGAGCTCTGTATATAGTGTACAGGTAATACACTGGTCACCAGTGACATACACAGGAGCTCTGTATATACTATATAGTGTAAGTGTACATGTAATACACTGACTCACCAGTGATGTCTCTAGGTGAAGTTCTTCATCTTCGCTTTTCTTCTTCATCTGGCACAGTCCGCCATCACTTCTTCCAACCAGGATTCATCTCTGCAGAAAATAACACAGTTATCAATAACTGATCTCTTTTAGAGCACATTCCCACTTTTCCCCGGGCTTCTACACTACACCAGTTGAAGAAATAAAGCGACGTACTGCCGCCCTGCACTGTAACAGGACCCCCCTTTTGTCCCATCCCATGGAAAACCGTTTCCTAAAAAGTAAATTATATTACAGAAGTAATAATGTCCCTAATTGGACTCTAAAGTAATAATGTTCCCCACTCGCCACCATAAACTAATAAAGATCCTCAATCTGGCCCCCAAACAGTAATAAAGTCCCTTGTCCAGCATGGCCCCCCCATCTATCCATCCTGGCCCCCCCATCTATCCATCCTGGCCCCCTCATCTATCCATCCTGGCCTCCATGTGTCCAGCCTGTCCAGTCCCATATATCCATCCTGGCCTCCATGTGTCCAACCTGCCCACCCCCATATATCCATCCTAGTCCCCCCCCCATATATCCATCCTGCCCCACCCCATATATCTATCCAGTCCCCCATGTGTCCAGCCTGCCCCAGCCCATATATCCATCCTAGCCCCCATGTGTCCAACCTGCCCACCCCCATATATCCATCCTAGCCCCCATGTGTCCAGCCTGCCCCACCCATTTATTCATCCTAGCCCCCATGTGTCCAACCTGCCCACCCCATATATCCATCCTAGCCCCCCATATATCTATCCAGTCCCCCATGTGTCCAGCCTGCCCCACCCCATATATCCATCCTAGCCCCCATGTGTCCAGCCTGCCCCCTCACCCCCATGTATCCATCCAGATCCCCATGTGTCCAGCTTGCCCCCATTCACCCCCATGTGTCCAACCAGGTCCCCATGTATCCAGCCTTCCCCCTCTCACCCCCTTGTGTCCATCCAGGTCCCCATGTGTCCAGCCTGCCCCCCCTCATCTCCATGTGTCCTTCAAGGTTCCCTTGTGTCCAGCCGGCCCCCCTCACCCCAATGTGTCCATCCAGGTCCCCATGTGTCCAGCCAGCCCCCCTCACTCCCATGTGTCCATCCAGGTCCCCATGTGTCCAGCCTGCCCCCTCTCACGCCCTTGTGTCCATCCAGGTCCCCATGTGTCCAGCCTGCCCCCCCACACCCCCATATGTCCATCCAGGTTCCCAGCCTGCCCCCCTCACCCCCATGTGTCCATCCAGGTCCCCATGTGTCCAGCCTGCCCCCCCCTCACCCCCATGTGTCCATCCAGGTCACCATGTGTCCAGGCTGCCCCCCTCACCGCCATGTGTCCATCAATGTCCCCATGTGTCCAGCCTGCCCCCCCTCACCCCCATGTGTCCATCCAGGTCCCCATGTGTCCAGCCTGCCCCCTCTCACCCCCATGTATCCATCCAGGTCCCCATGTGTCCAGCCTGCCCCCTCTCACCCCCACGTATCCTTCCAGGTCCCCATGTGTCCAGCTTGCCCCCTCTCACCCCCATGTGTCCAGCCTGCTCCCCTCACCCCCATGTATCCATCCAGGTCCCCATGTGTCCAGCCTGCCCCCTCTCACCCCCATGTGTCCATCCAGGACCCTATGTGTCCAACCTGCCCCCCTCACCCCTATGTGTCCATCCAGGTCCCCATGTGTCCCGCCTGCCCCCCCTCACCCCCATGTGTCCAGCCTGACCCCCCATATATGCATGATCGCCAATGCTGAGAACACTCACCCAGAAAAACGTGGATATTGCACTTGACTTGAAGTTGAAGCAGGGAGAGCTGTAGGCCTGCAGCCTTGTTTCCAGGGTGACGGTGAGAGAGCAGAGCACAGGTCACCACATACTCAGCCCAGGAGGCCAAGAGAGCAGGAGAGAAGAGGGCGGTGCGCGGTGCTGGTGCGGTGTTACATACCCGGACGGGAGCCGATGTTACAAGGCCAATTCCAAGGCAGCAGGAGTCGGGACTGTAGAGCACAGCGCAGCGTCGGCGTATCAGAAGCCAGCCGGGGAGCAGGGAGAGGAGAGCGCGACGTCAGCGTGTCACCTGACACCACACAACTGCCAGCCACCAGCGGGAAAGCAGAGCGCGGTGCGTGTCACCGCCCACCAAGAACACGTCCTCCTTTCATGTGAGTATGCGCGTCACCCGCTGTCACCACTGAATAGTATGAGCGCTGCACGTGACGCTACATTTCCTTCGGCTGCTCTTTTAAAGGGCCCGCACTTTTAAAGGGCCCGCACTTTTAAAGGGCCCCACTACCAATTCTCTCACTCTCTCATCAGGGCCCACAGGGAATTTTGCCGCTATCCCGCCAGGCCAGTCCGACCCTGTATACAAGTCATTAGTGCGACCACACTTAGAATACTGTGTACAGTTTTGGTCTCCGGTGTATAAGAAAGACATAGCTGAACTAGAGAGGGTGCAGAGAAGAGCGACCAAGGTTATTAGAGGACTGGGGGGTCTGCAATACCAAGACAGGTTATTACACTTGGTGTTATTTACTGTGGAAAAACGAAGGCTATGGGGTGATCTTATTACTATGTACAAGTATATGAGGGTGACAGTACAGAGACCTTTCTACTGATCTTTTTACTCTGAGGCCAGAGACGGGGACAAGGGGGCATCTTCTACGTCTGGAGGAAAGAAGGTTTAATCATAATCACAGACGCGGATTCTTTACTGTAAGAGCAGTGAAACTATGGAACTCTCTGCCGCATGATGTTGTAATGAGTGATTCACTATTAAAATTTAAGAAGGGCATGGATGCCTTTCTTGAAAAGTATAATATTACAGGTTATATATACTAGATTCCTTGATAGGGCATTGATCCAGGGAACTAGTCTGATTGTCGTACGGAGTCGGGAAGGAATTTTTTTCCCCAATGTGGAGCTTAGTGTTTGCCACATGGCTTTTTTTGCCTTCCTCTGGATCAACATGTTAGGCTATGGGTTGAACTAGATGGACTTAGTCTTCCTTCAACCTTAAAAACTATGTTACTATGTTACCTATTATGGACGTTAGTGACCTGGCAGTTCCTTGTGAGTAAATCTATATCCCTTTGCTGGGATTAATCTTGAGCATTCACAATCACTTAGTCTCCATTCTCTCTGTTTTCCTAAGTCCAATACACTAGCAACCCAGTAGATCCACATCTGCTCTTGGCCTGAATAGATCTACACTATCTCTATTCCCTTGACAGTACCTACAGTAGTTTCCACCAAATCTGCTTACAAAAGAGCACCATGGATCTCTCTTAGGACAACATTTGGGTGCCAATTTCTCAATTCACGCACAACACAACTTTCCCACACACAGATACTTTAGGGCCTTCTAAGTTTGCCCTCTCTATTTGTTTGGGCTTACTGTACCTTTTTGCCATCATACCTACTAACGTTTTTCAGCATCTTGGAACTTAGAACTACCTCTACCATTATTGGACTATACTATATTTGATTTTCTCCCATCCCCCTAACAAATTAGGGCTATGACCTCAACTGGACTGCACTTGTAATTGTTGGCACCAAAGTGTTGCACTTGGTATTGAGTCAAATTAATAACAGAGAAGTTGTGCCAAGACTTAAAACAAGGTCAAAACCTGGTTGCTCGGATTTCCAGTTATGAAGTGAAAAACCATATTTAACAAAAATACCAACAGGGAGAACAGAAATGATCCAATTCTATGATGAATTAGACCAGTATGCCGCTTCCTGTAACTGCAGAATAGTTTCACTTGCAAAATGCTCCCTTGATACATGGACAGCCCCGAGGAAGATTTTGTGACCAAGACTGTGATGCAGTTACCCATAATAAGCAGTACAGTAAGTAATTCAATTTGGCTCAAATGCCTCTATGCCTTACAGGAAAATATACATTTTTTTACAACAGCTTTACAAATGCCTGGAAATAGCACTAGACAAAAATAGATGGACTTCTCCCCCGGCCTGAAACCTTTTATGTGCTTCATTAACAATTTTATTTATTGTGTGTAAGGACTTGAAGGAAGTTGTAACTTTCTTTTTCTGCTCGGTTTATGTGCAGGACATGGACGTAAAAGTAAAACCATAACTACCAATACATAAAAAATTGTATGTTGTATTTAAATGGTTGGTTTGCTTTTGTGATACAATTTTTAAAGTCATTCTATGTAATTAAGTTCTTGTAAGGCTATGTTCACACATCATGTTTTTTCAGCGTTTTTTGATGCAGTGTTTTATACAAATTTTCAGCTGCCTTTTGCAGTAACAGTAAAGTCTATGAGAAACCAGAATTCTCTGTTCACACATTTTGTTGTTTTTTTTGTTCAGGATTATGTGCCTTGAATGTTTTTTTGGAAAAGAGCATGTCTCTTCTTTCAGCGTTTTTTTAACCCATAGGAAGTAATGGGTGGTGAAAAAAACGCATCAAAAAACGCACCAAAATTAGTTGCAGCGTTTTTTCAGCGTTTTTGATGCCAAAATAGAATGGGGTTCTTTTTTTCCCCAGAACTTTATGTACATGCATAAAAAGAGACAAAAGGACAGTGAAAAAAAATGCTGAAAAAACGCACCAAAATCGCATCAAAAATGCACCAAAACAGCAAGAAAAATCCTGAACAAAATGCCCTTGAAGATCAGGTTTTGCTGCAGAAAATTGATGCCAAAAAAAACCATGATGTGTGAACATAGCCTACAGTGTCTTTTACCTTCCTCTCATTGTACATTGATAACATGGTAGAGAGAATTACTTATCAGCCTTCGTCTTATCAGCTATCTGACTTTCGAGGAGTTAGGGGTGTGGTGACTAGAGATGAACAAATTAGAATTCGCCACAAATTTTCTTAAAAATTTGGATGAGATTTTTCTTTTGGGAATTGCTTTGTGCAAATTGTGCGATTTATAGACGGGCCAGAAAATATGGGTGAAAAAAACTCAACTGTCCCAGGTCCACAGGTCTCTTCTACACCGCACACGCCATGTCCTATTAATCTCTTCCAGGATCTAGCAGACCTCTGACGTCATGATGAACATTGCCCAAGGCACTAACTAGCCCTGGGGCAATGAACATCGTGAAACAAGAGCCTTAGTAAAGATGTTGGAATCATTGAAGAGGACGATGCTCTCAATGCTGGAGGGAGCTGGTATCACGGGTGTATCGGGTGTAACAGACAGTCATTCTGGATCCGGCTGAAGAAGGTCACTGCTTGGCTTTGCAGACAACTTCTTGATCATTTCATCATCCCTCCCTCTCTAGGACCCAGCGATTAGCTCCACTTTTTGCTGTTAATTAACACACCCTTGCTGGACCTTTAAATAACAACCAGTCTCTCCAAAGAATTGCTGGTGATAGAAGTACATTCCTCTGTTCAGACCTGGAGTTCTAGCAGTCGGCTAGTTTCTTCTTGGAGTTCCTTTGTGATGGTTGTTGTGATCGTTCTGGTGTCTTCTCAAAGCTAAGTGTATCCCCTTTTCTGTTTTCCTGGTTTGTCTTTAGTTGCAGTGGGGCTGACTAGTGCTCACCCTCCCTACCTCAGGCCTAGCTCCAGGGTCAGCCAGGGCTTAGGTATCCTGCTCGGCGATAGGTGCGGAACCTATTTAGGGTTGATAGGTGAGCCAGGGTGTTGTAAGATCTACCTAAGCATCTCCACTCTCCCTTTCCCTAGTTGCTGGGTTTCCCCTCCCTTTCCCCTCATCATACACTGGGTCCTTCCCATACCTAGCATGACAGCTGGTCAGAGGACTGTATAGGGGGCCGCTTCAGCATAACAGGTGAATGGCAAGGTGTATTTTTTATCAAGAGGCCCCCAAAGCTTAATAAGGAACATGTCATTCACATCGATTAACTTTGATGCAAATTGAATTTCCTTACCAAAATGGATTGGGTTGCCAAAGTCAAATATTACGAGATAAACCAAAAGAAAACGAAAGATGGTGCCAACAAAATATCTCACAAATATATCAACTTTAATAAATATAAAATATTTTAGCAAATTTTGTTAAAAAAACATAGTAGCTCAATGGAGGGCTACCAATAAACCTCCCAAGGCTATAAACAATGTATAGTTAGTATGCCAACATATCTATTGCCGAACATTCCCTAGTGGTTAACACATACATGAAATAGAAGAGTGTAGGATGCAGACTTACATAGTAATGATGTGGAGCCCTGTTAGGTGTGCAGGGCTAGGGCTATACTCCTAACAGGGATCCACATCATTACTATGTAAGTCTGCTACCTACACTCTTCTATTTCATGTATGTGTTAACCACTAGGGAATGTTCTGCAGAAGATATGTGGTCATACTAACTATATATTGTTTATAGCCTTGGAAGGTTTGTTGGTAGCCCTCCATTGAGCGACTCTGTTTTTCTTGTACAAAATCCACCACAATATTTTATATTTAATAAAGTTGATATATTGGTGAAATATTTTGCAGCCCAATTTTTCTTTTTCCTCTCATTCATCTCCTGATATTTAGTTGCATCTCTCTTATTCGGCCAAATACTTTTGGTTATAGGATTATTCGTTGGTCCTAACAGTCAAATAGTGTCAGATTCGCTCATTACTAGTGGTGACTCAATTAAAGGGAACCGGTAACCAGGTTTTCCCAATATAAAATAATGCCAACACCTATAAGCCCTCTGTTACAGCATATTAGAATGCTGTATATATGTCTCCAATCTGGTCTGCAAGGCACAAAAAAAGCTTATATTATACTCACCTAAAGTGCGGTACGGTCTGATGGACATGTCTGGTTTTGATCCAGAGCCTCCTCTCTTCTTGCTCTCACCATCCTCCTTCACTGCTTCATGTGGATGATGCATCCTATGTAATCCACACAGTGTCCTCCATTGCGCTCCTGTGCAGGCGCACTTCTCTCTGCCTTGTCAAAGGGAGAGCAAAATACTGTAATGCGCATGCGCGGGAAAGGCCAAAGAGCAACGCCGCATGCGCATGAAATACTTTGCTCTTCCCTTGGGAGGGCAAAGAGAAATGTGCCTGTGCAGGAGTGCGATGGAGGACACTGTGTGGATGACATAGGATGATGTAGAGACTGTCCATTTTGCAGTATAATGTAAAAAGCTTTGAGGTCTTCTTACATTACTAATATAATGCACTGCACCTTGGGTTCTTCTGTATATAAAAGTGAGCAAAGAGCAATCATTAGCATACTATAACATGGCCTCATTACAAAGCAAAAGCTCCTCCTCAAAAGGAATGTGTTTTGTGGAAATGGTGCTGAGATTTCTCCAAAGTGTCCAAGGAACCTTTCATCAAAAAACAACTACAGTCTGAATGTTACTAGTGTCACTGTAAGCAGTCTGCTTGGCCTAAACGTACTACCAGCATCTCCAGACTTGTCTCTCATCGAGCACATCTGCGGTGTAATTGGCCGGCAACTGTGGTGGAAGCTGCCAGCAGCAGATCTTGTTGTTTTGCCCAAATGCATTCAGCACATGGTGCTCATTCTCCATACTGAATAAATCAAGATATTTTTCACATTGTTTCCATTTTTTTTCCTCATTTGCAAATCAGTAACATCTCCATCTTGTGATTTCCATAACTTCACAACCTGTCCTTCTTGGTGTTGCAAATTTATATTGAGGAGTGTAGTAGTCTGTTGCATTTATGATTTATAAGTAACCTCCCTGATATAACACAAAACAATGTAAGTCAAATGCAGAAGGGGTTGATCTTTATTGAGCAAATATATGTAAGTGAGAATACAAGATCCAAGCCATCATCAATGTCATCTTCTCAAGTCTGGTTATGGAAAGTAGGTGGGCGCCAAGACAAGATCATTGACGATGGCTAGCCTGCATGTATAAATACATGACCTTAAAAAACAACATGCACTCAAAGCTACATCTCATTTGTCAATTCCACAAAGAAGAACATTAATTAAAAAAAAAATTCCAAGCTCACAAAGACATTGGTTAAATCTTTTACAGTAGAGATGAGAGGATCACTTTGCTCAACCCTGGTTCACGGTCTAGGTCAATGCACTCTGGCCATGGATAGAAGCGGAATGAGGTTCCTGAGCTTCCAGGACTATTGGCGAGGCATTGGTTCACCAGTCTAGTGTCACGTCATCTGGGGGATGTGCGGCAGAGAAGTTAAGTCTTGACCACCTGGCTAATCATAAGCCAAGTCTGGGATACCAAAGGGTTAGGAAATTCATGCAGCTCGTGTCCACGGCCAGAGGGCACTCATCTGGACCATGAACCGGGGTTAGATCCGCTCATCTCTAACACTTTACAGTTAGTAAGCACAAATCGTGTCCTATCTTGGTTCTTTATAAGAGGACCTTGCACAAAGTATTTTCTAAATATCAAGAATGGCCAAAAATTAACTAAGCAAATATACAGAAAAAAAGAAAAGAAAAACCAAGAGCAGTATACCACTCCAAGACTGATAAAAGAAGACACTAATCTGAATAAGAACGTACATAGGTTATATAAATATGCACATCCTCAAATAAAAACCATAATCAATGGTAAATATTAATCACAGAAATTAATAAATGCTAATAGATAATATAAAAAGATATTACTTAACAAAATAGTATAAAAAAAAACATGTCTTCGAAACTGGCAATGGCCATAATATACTCACCTCTCTTGCCGATGCTGTTCCAGTGGTGCTAGCATTTGCTTTCCCGTCAATTTTGCCTTAGACTTGGCAACAACTTTGTTGTAGATTGTTGACAGTGTTTTTTTTATGCAATGAAGACGTACCCTTATAAAAAAAAAAACTGAAACTTTTGCTACTGTTTCCAATCTTTAAACTAAATAGTTCTTCCTAACCCCCTTTTAGTTGTGCCTCCTTCACAACGGGTCATCTGTGGCATTGAGGTGACCTTCCAGATTTTGCTTTCCATCAGCAGCGTTCATTACCTTTTCCTCCTTACTCCATTACACACCGGAGAGCTGCATTGCCACTCCTGGACGCAGCGGGTCACCGGGGTAATAGACCATTATCTAGTAATAATGTTTCCAGCAGATTGAAAACAAAAGCAGAACTAGTTCTTGGCATTCTGCAGACTGAGAAAGGAGCCTACGAAAATGACTTCGGTACGAGGCAAATTAATGTGGAGACACAACAGGGAAGAGAAAGATGTATGTATACTGCTTTATGGCTCTGACACAACGGTGGGAAATGATTGATCAAACATCCAACAGATCTGAAATATACAGTAATATTACATTTCCTAATCTTCATTGGTCTCTGCAATGTTTTCAAGCATTTATGGTGAAGATCAATGAAAAGCTCAAGCGGTATTTATGGTGGAGTCAACATATTTCTTATTCCTCATGTGATGAGAAATAGTGGGAAAGCGCGAAATTACAAGGCCTAGAAAAAATGTCTTTGCAACTCAAAAATCATTGCCATACTGTGGTGTGATGAGATGTTTTCCTCCATATACAGTGTGTCGTAGTTATACAGTTAATAAGGTTGAAAAATGACAAATGTCCATCAACTTAAAACGCGGGATGGGAAAGGGTAAAAGTAAGAGCTAATCTTTCCCTTCCTGATCCCAGTTGTCGATCCACTGGACTAAACATTCAGAAAATAACTTTGCATAATTAATTATTACATGTTACATTTGTAATTATTTACATTATTTTCTTCAAAAAAAAGCACGTCATAATTAGGGGTTCAAGCATTTAACTGTATTATGGATCCATTTTGTAGGAAGCCGTAATAGTTGTGCCAAGATGTCTTCTACTGTACATCCATGTTTCTTTAATTCCATATAGAGCCATTCAGAGTCATGCATCATTGGACCATAATGTCATGCAAGGTCAGGGAAAGACTAAGAGCAACAAGAAGGGAAGAGGGGGATGAAGCCCAAACACTTGGGAAAGTGGGAGTGGAGACCCCTAGGCAGATCTAATATCACCTTGCCTACCCTACCGTCCCTATAAAGGTTCCACACCTATCGCCGAGCAGTTACCTAAGGCCTAAATGTCCCTAGAGCTTGGCCCTAGATAGGGAGGGGGAGGGGTGAGCACTAGTCAAGCCCCACTACTAACTAAAGACAACAACGGAGACAAACAAAGGGGTTACACTTAGCTTGAGCAGACACCAGGTAGATAACACCAACTGTCCTCCAAGGGCACCAGAGAAGAAACTAGCCAACTGCTAGTGCTCCAAGCCAACACAGAGGTGCATAGAACTATCACCGGTGACTCTCTGGAGAAACTGAGAGTTTTTAACTAACAAGCAAGGCTGTGTCAATCAGCAGCAGAAGGTGGAGGTAGCTACTGGGTCCTAGAGGAAGAAGGATACAATAATACCAAAGAGATGAGAGGATCAAGAAGACATCTGCAATGCCAAGCGCAGTGACCTTCTGCTGCCGGCTCCACAGCAACTGTCTGTCACACCTGACACACCCGTGACACATAAGTATAGAGGTGCACTTCTTTAGAAGCAAAGCTCACTCTATACACAGTACATCAGAGCATAAGTATTTTCTCTCTTAGTTGGGATCCAAGGGGTAAATATGCAAATTGCCTCTTCAGAGAGGAAGAGGACTAGAATTCTAGAGCCACCTGTTGGAAGTAACAATCCTAAAAGTCAATATCGACTCTCCAAGGAGCTTTGTCACATGACTTGGGATAAAAAACAAACCAGAATATCAGTTTGCAGAGGCAATTTGCATATTTAATTTCCCAGAGGAGCATTGCAAGGTTTTAAGTCTCCTCAAATTGGCAGGCCAGGCTTGGTATGTCACTCTCCAAAAGGAGAAATGTTACTCCTTGGATCCAGGTCAGATGCCTCTCATCTAGCCAAACCAGATCTCACACTTTTCACTGATTAGAAGCAGCACACTGAAACACAGTGTCTACAAACTGAGATTCTGGTTTGGCTTTTATCCTAAGTCATGTGGCAAGGCTCGTTAAAGTATTGTTGTAAAGACAAGGGGTCTTCCGTGGCGTAATACTACTCACACAACACAGGGTGAGGGTAAAACAGCGGGGCAATACTTTATTGAACGACAAAATGGACAATAAACAGATAGAACAGTCCCAGCTAATACCCAAGATGGTACAACATTACACAGTCTCACCCTTCTGCTCCGCCCCCTTGGGATAGAACAGTTGCGACTTACAGGGCCAACTACGTCAACCAGTGCCCCCCCCACACTTCTGGCGAGCCCCCACAGAGAGAAGGTAGCGGAAAGCTTAGGAAGCTAGCAGTCCATCGAGGTACAAGGCCAGGAGACCCAAGGGTTCCACCCTGGCCTATCCGAGAGTTTCCATGGGGCCAGATGACTTGTTGTTCCCAATTTGGCTTCTCAGATTATTTCCATGGGTTCCAGGAGACGAGATGGTCCCACCTGGCAACCCCAAACAACATTTCCACAGGACCAGATGACTTCATTGTCCCAACCTGGTCTCCCCAAAATGTATCTGTGGCGCCCATGCGGGTTCAGTTGCCACATAGGTACTGCATCTCACCCAGAGGTGTGGTATTTCACTCTCAGGTAAGGAAGGAGTACTGCCCGGGACCCTAACACCTGCATCAAACACTACACTACTCCAGACCAGCAGGAGGGCAAGATGCGCTGCTCCTCTGCTGAGCCCTGTCCTTGGTTGGAGTGGGGGGAACCAAAGTAGGGAGAACCATGTAGTGGGTGTGGGTGGAGGAAGAAGTTCAGGGGAGCTCAGTAAGAAGTGATATAAAAGAGAAGGTGGAACATTCTAGTCAGTCAGTTCCAGTTAGAGGAAAAGTTGGGAGCAGGAGCTCTGCAGGAGCTCTGCTCAGGGAAGCACGGGCCTGAGTGAGGAGGCCCAGGAGTAGGAGACGAGGAAGGAACGGGAGCAGAGAGAAGGCTCCAGGAGTGAAGGAAGGATCCCAGGGGTACGGGCAGTGCTGGAGGCCACCCGTATGCCCGAGTCTACCAGGCGGTGGAGGGATCAGGTCGCAGAGGGGACCGGCCCCTAACTAGTGAGAATTGCAATATTCAACTAGGTAACCGGAGGCTGCAGCATTTCAGGTGCTGCAGCCATAAGCCACATCTATCTCACCAAGAAGGTGGCCATAGAGGACCCAGGGGACAGAGAAGACGTCGCCCGGAAAGGTCCGCGGTAACTTTATTGGGACACTGGGTGTGAGGTGCAGGGAGACGGCCAGAAGGAACACACAGAAGGGGGTCCCGTTATGTACTCCGGAGGTACTTGAGGGTTCGCTGAGCCCCTGCCCGGTGAACGCAGCACGACATGGGCTATATACCCTTAGACTAGAATCATGTAGAATCCAAATCTGTGTCTCTTTGGATGGAGCCGCTATGCAATCCATCTACTGTCCTGAAGGATGTCTCTCATTCTCCTTGACAAGTCTTTCTGATGCAGCTTGATTCTGCTTACAGCACTACAGAGATCCCTGTTTATATTTACATCTGTGTAAGGTCATTAGTCACAGTTTGCAGGGAAAGAGCAGCACTCAGGTTTCATTGTTTCAGCTAATCAATTTACATAGTTGGTATACAGTGGGCTCTTTAACTCAACATTCAGCTGGCTTTTAGTACAATGTGTAATTAGCATTTTAGTAAACATCATTGTCTCCAAACCCAAGAGGAGATAACAATCAGGGTTATACAAATACTGGTTTGTCCTTCTTGAAATACACATACATTTACAAGTCAACAGAAACACAAAGATAATAATGTTTTTTAATGTATTTCTCTTGACTTAACAAATCTAATCTGGCTGATTAAGATTTTAAGCTGTATCGTCACAATTGGTATTGACTTTTAGGATTGCTACACAAGTGGTCAAAATTGTTGGTACCCCTCATTTAATGAAAGAAAAACCCACAATGGCCACAGAAATAACTTGCATCTGACAAAAGTAATAATAAATTAAAAATCTTTGAAAATGAACAAATGAAAGTCAGACATTGCTTTTCAACTCTGCTTCCACAGAATTTTTAAAAAATTAAACTCATGAAATAGGCCTGGACAGAAATGATGGTACCCCTGAAAAGAGATTTCTTCGGTAAAAAGTCAACAAATGGACCAAATTTATCAACTTTTTAAGCACTGAAGAGTAGGCTAGAAGACCACAAGGACAATTGGGTGATGGAGCAAAAGCACGACCAACCTTGAATGACTCAAATGAAGTCAAAATAAACTTTTGTCAAATTTCTGACATTGACCCCCAAAGCTAGGCCTAAAATAGACAATTCTCATTTTGCAGAGTAACAGAGTTACTGTTTTAGATTAAGGAAATGTTAATGTCTACAGGCCTGCCAAAGTTCATAGCTAGGGTTAAAGAAACTGTGTGACAAAGTTGGGTGGACACAAGCAGTGTCTTTTATTTATTATGCAATGGTGAATTGTGTTAGAAATGGATAAATTTATTTACGGAACCCCTGTAGTCATGAAGCCTATAAATATACAAACATTCCGAGAAGTCCCTGGAGATTTTTGGAAAACGCATGCCAGTGTATTTCTTCTGAAAGCTGAATCTCAGAAACTTTTAAGTTGGAGTGAGGGCTACTCTAACAATTGAAATTAAGCCAGAAAGTGGGAGGCAAGATTCTTTTTACTAATGGTATGGTCCAAAATGTGGACTGTTTTGGGCTTAAAATGGATAGGGCTAATATAAACCCCACTCAAAAATGAGTGGTCTGGGTAATTTGGGGTTGTTTCCAAGCAAGACTAGGCATAGGACTTAAGCAATGAAAAAGGAGAGAAAATGCAATAAATTAATAAATTAAAACACCACAATTTTATTGTAATACTTAAAAATCGAAAAAGAAGTTTAAAAATATATACAAAGGATGATACACTGGGTCTACGCATTTCGAGATGGCTTTCTCTTAGTCTTGTAGGACTTAAGCAACCCTATTCGGCCAACAGCAATATCGGTAAGTAGGAAGATCAAAGTAAACCTACCGGGATAGCAAGCTCATTGAAAGGGGGTTTGGCCCCCCTGCGGGTCCAATTGCCACAGAGGTACTGCATCTCAGCCAGAGGTGTGTTACCCCACTCTCAGGTAAGGAGGGAGCACTACCCGGGACCCACACACTCACATCCATCACTACACCACTCCATCAGGGAAGGGCAAGATTGCCCCTAAGGGAGAGTACAGACCCGGTCCCTGTCTGGAGGAGGGAACTAAGAAGATGAGGTGGGTGGAGGATGTAGTTTAAGGGAGCACACAAGGAAGGATTGAAGGTAGAGGGGACCACATAGAGTGAGAGTTGGTGACATTGGTCACATGACAGAGAATATAAAAGGAAGGGTAGAAACATCTAGAAGGGTCCAGTTCTAGGAGCAGGAGTTCAGTAAGTGAGGACCGTGGAGGAGTGAAGGCCCAGTCAGAGTGGCCCAGTAGGAGAGTGAGGAGAGAAGACCGGAGCAGTGAGAAAGGCTCCAGAGAGAGACAGGATCCTAGGGGTATGGGAAGTGCAGAGTCCACCTATGCGTCCGAGTTCACTCTGACCGTAAAGGGATCAGGTCACAGAAGGGGACCGGCCCCAGACTAGTGGAAGACTGCAAGACTCAGCTAGCAAACCGGAGGTTGCGGTATCTTCAAGTGCCGTAGCCAACAACCACACACATTCGCTGAAAAGGTGGCCATATAGGACAAAGGGGACAGAAAGGACATCGCCCAACAAGGCCTGCGGCCACTGGCTCGGGACGCTGTGTGTGAGGTGCAGGGCAGGAGGGCGAGAGCTAGCGCAGAGAGACGACCTGGGAAGGTACACAAGAAGGGGGTCCCATTCAAGTGCACCCAAGTTATCTGAGAGTTGGCTGGATCGCTTCCCTGGAGGACACAGGACTCGGTGGGCTGTTATAACCTGGCTAGCCGTTGCAATCTGGAACACCATAAAAACTGTGAGTAAAAACTTGAAGACTGCACCTCACTGTGTCCTTTACTTACTTGATGCGTCACCTGCCTTGCACCACAACACCAACATCTTAAATCTCTTATTTAACTGTCCTGAGGCCTAGCTCTACCCGTGGAGAGCTGAACCATCTTTGCTGCGTCACCAACTGCCTCAGTGGATCTGAACAGCAGCGGCGGCCACCTATAGCTGCATACCATGGGTGGCGTCACAAAACATTATCCCCCAATTGACTTTCCTTATTGACCGCCCTGGGCCACGGACCGGGTCACTGCCACCATGACTACTCAAAAAGAACCGGCCCAGCCTCCGAGTACCCCACGGCCCCAGGGGGCGCGTCAGAGGTATATCTCCTCTGATATAAGAGTTTTATGAGTGAAGAAGGCGAAGGGTTAAGAAATGAAGGGTAACATAAGGGCAAACGTAACCAAGTTAAGTAGATTATGAGTTCTCAACTATTCTATATCAAATATTGTAATGCAGCCCACACAGTGTTTCCAGGGCTCCAAGGAGAAGAAAGCTGTATACTGTGCATTGTCCAGGCAACAAAACATACTGATTATTGTTTAGACTTCTGATTTTATAGGAATATTATTGTTATATGCAATTTTCAGTTCTGCAGAAGAAAAAAAGGATTTTACGAACCATAGGGGAGCTTCTTTATTTTTACCAGTTTTGCAAATTGTTCTGAAAGAATATTGCTTTACTAATGACCAAAGTAATACATAGGTTTTTCTTGGCCTGGGGTAAAGTTTCAAATTCTAAATATTCTGTACATGGCAGAGTGTCTTGTTGCCTTATCTTCCCCACCACTCCCACACATTCAGCACCTGCCACCCAGAAATGATGACCCGCTGATCCGTCTCCTAACTACGCGCTCACATTCATCTGTTTAACCCCCTTAGATGCCATGATTGATAGTAACTATGGCATCTAAGTGGTTAGACAATGGACATTACAGTTACAGTGATGGAGAACTTTGGAAGAGGCATCAAGTGGCATGACAAACTGTAGGTCTGTCAGAAGGAGTCAGGTTCATGAGAAGGATAAAGAAGATGTATGAAAAGGTTTCGAATTGTTGCATGGGAAATGCAAAGAGACACCCAATAGTTCACGGATGGTCTTAGAAGACTCTGGAGTGTAAGGAGTGTGTACTCTTATTTTAGGGACTTAAAATGCTTGTGTTGAGTATTGCGGTTGCAACCAAGGATAATTACCTGGCATCATAAAGAACAAAAAATCCAGAAATTTGGCCCAAATTACCGTAGACTGTAAATGAGCTGTGCATTACTGAAACTATCACTTAATGAGTATTGCCTTTACTGTGGAATCATCAAGATATAGACCTCCAATTACAACCCATGACTCCTCTAATTCTTGCTGCCCATATCCCTGTTTGGAGTAAAAACGAGTCTGCAACTCTTTGAAACTGTAAGTACCGTAATTTTCGGATTATAAGACACACCCCAAATTTGGGGGTGGAAAATAGGAAAAAATATTTTTTATAAAATGGGGGTCTGTCTTATAGTTCGAATAGATATCTTACTTGGGTGGTGGTGGAGCGGGGGTTACAGGAGGCATGGTCCCTCAGGAAGTTGGGGGTGGCAGAAGTAGAGCAATGCTGCTGGCCCTGGGTGGGAGAAGGGAGTGCCCCAGCAGCAAGGGGGTTTTGGCAGTGGTGGAGCAGGATCGCAGGAAGCAGGGTCCCTTCCTCAGGAACCAGGCCACAGCAGAAGCGGTGAGATGCTGCGGGTGAGGCAGAGTGGAGTGCAATGCTTTTCTGGGGGCCATCTTCCTGAAGTCGTGATCTACAGGGAAATGGCCGTCCGAGATGGCGCATTTCCCCTTGGCGCATAGCCCCAGGAATATGGCCGCCCGAAGCTGTGCATGTGCGGTTGAGATCCCAGTCTACGCATGTGGCCAACAGCTTCAAGAAAATGACTGCCGGGAAAGCTCTGCCTGACCGCCAATACCGGGCCCGCATCATTGCACCACTTCTGCTGCCGCCGTTCTCCTGAGGAAGGGACCCTGCTTTCTGCAATCTCGCTCCACCACCACCACAAGCTACATTAGAATCATAAGACGCACCCCCCAATTTTCTCCCAAATTTGGGTGGAAAAAAGTGCATCTTATGGTCTGAAAAATATCATATATGTTTAGATAAAAACTGGAATGACTAATAGCGTAATATGGTGGTTTGTCCTGATGAAGAGGAATGATCACCTCGAAACGCATTGACAAATCAAACCACATCTGGTTTCCTATTGTGTATTGGATCTTCGGTAGTGATGAGCGAGTATGCTTTGTTAACCCTTTCGCCGAGTATACTCGGGCGAGCACCGAGTAGTTACAGCTGCTCGGTGATATGTTTGAATCACTCCCGTGTGCATGATTTGCGACTGTTTGACAGTTTTATTACATGTGAGGAATGTCTATTTCTTACACATTCCTCACATGTATTAAAGCAGTCAAACAGTCGCAAATCATGCACACCGGAGTGATTTAAACATATCACCAAGCAGCTGTAACTACTCGGTGTTCGCCCGAGCATACTCGGCGAAAGGGTTAACAAAACATACTCGCTCATCACTAATCCTCGGCAGTGCAGGTTTTATATCCACTTTCATCTCCAAGTTTGCTTAAAATAGTAAGTAGGACTAGTTGTATCTGAACTGTTACCCACTGTTATCTTCTGTATAGGGTTGAGGTATGCTTTATAAGTTGCTACTATTACTAGAGATGAGCGGTGTTCGACTCGAACTGTTCGCCAATCTCAAATTCGAGCTGTTTTGGGCGGTGTTCGAGCCGTTCGGCGAACACGAACGATTTGAGAAAAATTCGGCTGTTCGAGGTTATGTTCGATAACTGTTCGTGCACCAAAATCATAACTGGATTTTTTCTCAGTAATGATGAAAATTAATGTTAATACGCAGTTTGAGTGTACAGCGGGGTGGGGGGAGGGGCAGGGGATGGATCTCTGCAGGAATAATGAAGATCTCCATTTTTTTTTCTCTTTCCCGCATTTACAGTGGGGAGGTGCAATCTGTCAGCCTATCAGCAGCGCACACTCGGAGCGAAGTGCTTTTTTTCACACAAGCAAGGGCATGTGTCATTGGCAGTGTATGTCACATGTCCTTGCCCTATAAGACCAAGCCATTTTCCCCGTCGCCATCATTTTCTCACTGCTGCAGCTGCGTGTTAGACGGCACCGCTGTTGCTGTGTGCGCTATACCTTGTTAATTTCAAGCCAATTTTCGCACAAATCTACAGATAGCTTGGGAGTAGGGAATAGTTGTGATTGCAGTCCTTTTGAGGACTAGGTTACATCATTTCCTACAACTTTTATCAGGCTGGTCTGTGCTCTTAAATAGATAGGTTGGGAGTAAAGACTAATTGTAATTGCAGTCCTTTTGAGAGCTAGGTTACATCAGTTCCTATCACTTTTTGCCAGGCAGGTCTGTGCCAGCGCTGTGCAAGTTTTTTTCACAACATTTGGCTAAATCTAGCAAAGCAAATCCTTTTTGGCCTCTTGCAGTGTGTGTTAGTCAGTGGAGTAGCCTAACTGTGTTGCAAGCTACACCAACTGTGTATAGAATGCAATTTTTTTTACTGCACCTAGTGAAGTAAAACCTTTTGGGCATAGCATCATTCTATTAGTCCATCTATACTAACCTCTACCAGGTTGCAAATTCAAAATAATTTTTATCTGCATCTAGCTCTGAAAAAATATTTCGGCTTGTAGCAGTGTGTGAGACTTGATCTATTAGTCCATCTATACTAACCTCCACCAGGTTGCAAATTCAATATAATTTTTATCTGCATCTAGCTCTGAAAAAATACTTCGGCTTGTAGCAGTGTGTGGGACTTGTTCTATTAGTCCATCTATACTAACCTTCACGAGGTTGCAAATTCAAAATTATTTTTATCTGCATCTAGCTCTGAAAAAATATTTCGGCTTGTAGCAGTGTGTGGGACTAGTTCTATTAGTCCATCTATACTAACCTCCACCAGGTTGCAAATTCAAAATAATTTTTATCTGCATCTAGCTCTGAAAAAATATTTCGGCTTGTAGCAGTGTGCGGGACTTGTTCTATTAGTCCATCTATACTAACTTCCACCAGGTTGCAAATTCAATATAATTTTTATCTGCATCTAGCTCTGAAAAAATATTTGGGCTTGTCGCAGTGTGTGGGACTTGTTCTATTAGTCCATCTATACTAACCTCCACCAGGTTGCAAATTCAATATAATTTTTATCTGCATCTAGCTCTGAAAAATTATTTCGGCTTGTAGCAGTGTGTGGGACTTGTTCTATTAGTCCATCTATACTAACCTCCACCAGGTTGCAAATTTAATATCATTTTTATCTGCATCTAGCTCTGAAAAAATACTTCGGCTTGTAGCAGTGTGTGGGACTTGTTCTATTAGTCCATCTATACTAACCTCCACCAGGTTGCAAATTCAAAATTATTTTTATCTGCATCTAGCTCTGAAAAAATATTTCGGCTTGTAGCAGTGTGTGGGACTAGTTCTATTAGTCCATCTATTCTAACCTCCACCAGGTTGCAAATTCAAAATAATTTTTATCTGCATCTAGCTCTGAAAAAATATTTTGGCTTGTAGCAGTGTTGCGGACTTGTTCTATTAGTCCATCTATACTAACCTCCACCAGGTTGCAAATTCAATATAATTTTTATCTGCATCTAGCTCTGAAAAAATATTTGGGCTTGTAGCAGTGTGTGGGACTTGTTCTACTAGTCCATCTATACTAACCTCCACCAGGTTGCAAATTCAATATAATTTTTATCTGCATCTAGCTCTGAAAAATTATTTCTGCTTGTAGCAGTGTGTGGGACTTGTTCTATTAGTCCATCTATACTAACCTCCACCAGGTTGCAAATTCAATATAATTGTTATCTGCATCTAGCTCTGAAAAAATATTTCGGCTTGTAGCAGTGTGTGGGACTTGTTCTATTAGTCCATCTATACTAACCTCCACCAGGTTGCAAATTCAATATAATTTTTATCTGCATCTAACTCTGAAAAAATATTTCGGCTTGTAGCAGTGTGTGGGACTTGTTCTATTAGTCCATCTATACTAATCTCCACCAGGTTGCAAATTCAATATAATTTTTATCTGCATCTAACTCTGAAAAAATATTTCGGCTTGTAGCAGTGTGTGGGACTTGTTCTATTAGTCCATCTATACTAACCTCCACCAGGTTGCAAATTCAATATAATTTTTATCTGCATCTAGCTCTGAAAAAATATTTCGGCTTGTAGTAGTGTGTGGGACATGTTCTATTAGTCCATCTATACTAACGTGCACCAGGTTGCAAATTCAATATAATTTTTATCTGCATCAAGCTGTGAAAAAATATTTCGGCTTGTAGCAGTGTGTGGGACTTGTTCTGTTAGTCCATCTATACTAACCTCCACCAGGTTGCAAATTCAATATAATTTTTATCTGCATCTAGCTCTGAAAAAGTATTTCGGCTTGTAGCAGTGTGTGGGACTTGTTCTATTAGTCCATCTATACTAACCTCCACCAGATTGCAAATTCAATATAATTTTTATCTGCATCTAGCTCTGAAAAAGTATTTCGACTTGTAGCAGTGTGTGGGACTTGTTCTATTAGTCCATCTATTATAACCTCTACCAGGTTGCAAATTCAAAATAATTTTTATCTGCATCTAGCTCTGAAAAAATATTTCGGCTTGTAGCAGTGTGCGGGACTTGTTCTATTAGTCCATCTATACTAACCTCCACCAGGTTGCAAATTCAATATAATTTTTATCTGCATCTAGCTCTGAAAAAATATTTGGTCTTGTAGCAGTGTGTGGGACTTGTTCTATTAGTCCATCTATACTAACCTCCACCAGGTTGCAAATTCAATATAATTTTTATCTGCATCTAGCTCTGAAAAATTATTTCAGCTTGTAGCAGTGTGTGGGACTTGTTCTATTAGTCCATCTATACTAACCTCCACCAGGTTGCAAATTCAATATAATTGTTATCTGCATCTAGCTCTGAAAAAATATTTCGGCTTGTAGCAGTGTGTGGGACTTGTTCTATTAGTCCATCTATACGAACGTCCACCGGGTTGCAAATTCAATATCATTTTTATCTGCATCTAGCTGTGAAAAAATATTTCGGCTTGTAGCAGTATGTGGGACTTGCTCTATTAGTCCATCTATACTAACCTCCACCAGGTTGCAAATTCAAAATAATTTTTATCTGCATCTAGCTCTGAAAAATATTTCGGCTTGTAGCAGTGTGCGGGACTTGTTCTATTAGTCCATCTATACTAACCTCCACCAGGTTGCAAATTCAATATAATTTTTATATGCATCTAGCTCTGAAAAAATATTTCGGCTTGTAGCAGTGTGTGGGACTTGTTCTATTAGTCCATCTATACTAACCTCCACCAGGTTGCAAATTCAATATAATTTTTATCTGCATCTAACTCTGAAAAAATATTTCGGCTTGTAGCAGTGTGTGGGACTTGTTCTATTAGTCCATCTATACTAACCTCCACCAGGTTGCAAATTCAATATAATTTTTATCTGCATCTAGCTCTGAAAAAGTATTTCGAATTGTAGCAGTGTGTGGGACTTGTTCTATTAGTCCATCTATACTAACCTCCACCAGATTGCAAATTCAATATAATTTTTATCTGCATCTAGCTTTGAAAAAATATTTCGGCTTGTAGCAGTGTGTGGGACTTGTTCTATTAGTCCATCTATTATAACCTCTACCAGGTTGCAAATTCAAAATAATTTTTATCTGCATCTAGCTCTGAAAAAATATTTCGGCTTGTAGCAGTGTGCGGGACTTGTTCTATTAGTCCATCTATACTAACCTCCACCAGGTTGCAAATTCAATATAATTTTTATCTGCATCTAGCTCTGAAAAAATATTTGGGCTTGTAGCAGTGTGTGGGACTTGTTCTATTAGTCCATCTATACTAACCTCCACCAGGTTGCAAATTCAATATAATTTTTATCTGCATCTAGCTCTGAAAAATTATTTCGGCTTGTAGCAGTGTGTGGGACTTGTTCTATTAGTCCATCTATAATAACGTCCACCAGGTTGCAAATTCAATAACATTTTTATCTGCATCTAGCTGTGAAAAAATATTTCGGCTTGTAGCAGTATGTGGGACTTGCTCTATTAGTCCATCTATACTAACCTCCACCAGGTTGCAAATTCAAAATAATTTTTATCTGCATCTAGCTCTGAAAAAATATTTCGGCTTGTAGCAGTGTGCGGGACTTGTTCTATTAGTCCATCTATACTAACCTCCACCAGGTTGCAAATTCAATATAATTTTTATCTGCATCTAGCTCTGAAAAAATATTTCGGCTTGTAGCAGTGTGTGGGACTTGTTCTATTAGTCAATCTATTATAACCTCTACCAGGTTGCAAATTCAAAATAATTTTTATCTGCATCTAGCTCTGAAAAAATATTTCGGCTTGTAGCAGTGTGCGGGACTTGTTCTATTAGTCCATCTATACTAACCTCCACCAGGTTGCAAATTCAATATAATTTTTATCTGCATCTAGCTCTGAAAAAATATTTGGGCTTGTAGCAGTGTGTGGGACTTGTTCTATTAGTTCATCTATACTAACCTCCACCAGGTTGCAAATTCAATATAATTTTTATCTGCATCTAGCTGTGAAAAAATATTTCGGCTTGTAGCAGTGTGTGGGATTTGCTCTATTAGTCCATCTATACTAACCTCCATCAGGTTGCAAATACAATAAAATTTTTATCTACATCTAACTCTGAAAAAATATTTTGGCTTGTAGCAGTGTGTGGGACTTGTTCTATTAGTCCATCTATACTAACCTCCACCAGATTGCAAATTCAATATAATTTTTATCTGCATCTAGCTCTGAAAAAATATGTCGGCTTGTAGCAGTGTGTGGGACTTGTTCTATTAGTCCATATATACTAACCTCCACCAGGTTGCAAATTCAATATAATTTTTATCTGCATCTAGCTCTGAAAAAATATTTCGGCTTGAAGCAGTGTGTGGGACTTGTTCTATTAGTCCATCTATACTAACCTCCACCAGGTTGCAAATTCAAAATAATTTTTATCTGCATCTAACCCAGCGAATACTTTTGGGCTAATACCACAGTTTGGCCACTCAGCTCTGCTCGGTTCCCATCCATTGTTGTTTGTGCAAACAACTCCAGAGATGTCAAATAGTTAACCACCAAAATGATTGATAAAAGGCCTGCTGCTGGCGTAAAGGGGAATAGGCGTGTTGGGAAGGAAAAAAAGGTTGTGTCCGTAGGGTAGGTGTTAAAGCAACAGTAACATCTGCAGAAGAAAGACTATCTTCCAGCCAAACTAAGATGTCTACTTCTTTTAGCGGACAATGTGATAAGATCCCTTTCTTACGGCCACGCCAATCGCTACAAATTCTAGATGAGGCACAAAAACAGCAGGTGCTTCAACGGATATCAAGTGCTCCTTTAAGTGGGCTCTCCTCCACCGCAACTTCAACATCACAAATACTCCAGTCCTCAGAGGTGTCACCCCAATCGCACTTGCTCCCTCACAGCTCCCCAGTCTCCAGCTGCCCGTCTGAGTATGGGGTAGAACAGATGGTTGAGTCTGCAGAGCTGTTTACTCATACTATAGCCTGGGAATCAGAGGTCGGCTCCAGAGCTTCTGTGAATCCAGACGAGGAAATGATCTGCACTGATGCCCAGAATCTTTATGAGTCGGATCCAGGACCAGACGCACAAGGTTCTGACCATAATGTATACCCTCGTTCCCAAACTGTAACTCCTGTTGTTGGAGACAATTAGGAAGACGATGATGTGACTCAAATACCTGATTGGAGCGACAACTTGAGTTTTTTATCAGGGCAGGAAGAGGTTGGCTCTGAGGACGACGGGGTGTGATAACACACAGGGTGATGATGACGAGGTTGGAGATCCCACTTACTGTCAACCCACAGTCAGCAAGTCGATGAGGTCAGCAGAGGAGGTGAAGGAGGATGCTAGTGACGACGAGGTCAGGTTGCGCCTTCCTGGACAGAGACGTAGTACTGGAAGCACGTCAACAACTGCATCCTCAAACACAACTCTGCCTCTGACCACAAGTCATGGTGGCTATTCAGGTTGCATGGGTGCTAAGCCTTGCATAGCCTGGGCATTTTTTCAGATCGATAAGGATGACCCAACTTGTGTTATCTGTAACATTTGTCAGCAAAAGCTAAGTAGAGGCCAAAAAATCCATAGTTTGAGTACTTCATGCATGAACCGGCACATGGATATGAAGCATAAGTTGCAGTGGGAAGCTCACTGTGCTACAATGCGGCCTAGCTGACCGGGCCAACCACCGTCTGCCACATCTTGTGCATCCGCAGCCTCTTCATCCTCTGTGACTGGGGGGACAGCAGTCACACCTGTTTTGGGACGCAGACCTGCCACCTCTTTACCTGCAACAGCCAGCATGATTGGCAGGTCATCATTTTCTTTGGAGGTGGAAACACCAGCTGGTGTTCAGCGCTGTCCGACATCGATAGCACCTCTTTTGGATCAAGGCAACCTAACATGTCTGCCTGCATCTTCCTCACAGACCGGCAGTTTGCCGGGGACATCCTTCTCAACCCCGTCTAAGCACAACAGCCAGCCCTTGGTCCCTCAGATGTGGACAAGTAAAAGACCATTTCCTCCTAGCCATGAGAAAGCTAAGAGGTTGAATTTCACCATCTGCAAGCTCTTGGCTACAGAAATTCTGCCTTTCCACCTGGTGGACACACAGGATTTTCGAGACCTTATGTCCGTCATAGTGCCCCAGTACCAGATGCCCAGTCGGCACTACTTCTCAAAGAAAGGTGTGCCTGCGCTCCACCAGCATGTCGCACACAACGTCAACGCTTCTTGAGAAACTCTGTGTGTGACAGGGTGCATTTCACCACAGACACTTGGATGAGTAGGCATGGACAGGGGCGTTACATGTCGCTGACTGGGCACTGGGTAACTATGGTGACAGCAGGACAAGGGGCTGCTGTCCAAGTCTTGCCATCCCCACGAGTTTTGCGTCAATCCTCTTTATCTCGAAGTTCCTCCACTGCTTCTGCCTCCTCAACCTCCTCTCGGTCCTCCACCTGCATCCAAAGCCTGTCTGGTCATGCCACAAGTTTTCTAACTGCGCAGAAGGGATCCTGCACACCTCCTTACTATGCTGGCAGCAGGGTCCAACATCATCAGGCAGTTTTTACTTTGAAATGTCTGGGAAATGTGGGTCACACAGCTGAGGAGTTGTGGTCCGCTCTGGAGAACCAGTTTCATGAATTGTTGTCTCCACTGGACCTGAAACCAGGGAAGGCCGTGTGCGACAATGCTGCAAACCTGGGTGCGGCCCTTTGCCGTGGCAATGTCACACACGTGCCTTGTATGGCTCACGTGTTGAACCTGGTTGTCCAGCAATTTTTAGCCCACTATCCCGGACTAGATGGCCTTCTGCAGAGGGCACGGTCGCTGTGTGCTCACTTCCGCCGTTCGCATCCCGCAGCTCAGTGACTTACATCTCTACAGAAGTCGTTGGGCCTACCACTTCACCGGCTAAAATGCGATGTGCCTACCCGGTGGAATTCAACTCTGCACATGTTGCAGCGACTGTGGCGCCACCGACAAGCCCTGGTGCAATACGTTCTGACGTATAGCCTGGGCCAACGAGATCCAGAGGTGGGGCAAATCACGCTGGAGAAGTGGTCTCAGATCAGGGACCTATGCACCCTTCTGCACAGTTTTGAAATGGCGACGAAGATGTTTAGTGCTGACGATGCCATTATCAGCATGACTATTCCGGTGATTTACATGCTGGAGCACATGTTAAACAGAATTCGGAGTCAGGTGGTGGCACAAGAGGAGGTGGAGGAAGTAGAGGAGGAGGAGTTGTATGCGGAAGGGCTAACATCTGCAAGGTCCAGACGGTAGTCAGCACCAAGGCGGTAGGCATGTGAGGGTGGGGGAGATGGTTTTACCAGGGCGTATGGTAGCAGCCAAACTAGTGAGGAAGGTGCAGGAGCTCAGGAAGAAGTGGAGGACGAACTGATGGAAGACTCATTAGATGAGGGAGACCTTGATCACATTTCTGTTGTGCGAGGTTGGGGGGAGAGGGCAGAGGAAGGAAGCATGATTGTTACCTCGCCACCAACACAACAGGTACTTGGTGCTCCTGGATGCGCAAGACACATGAGTGCCTTCTTGCTGCACTACCTGCAACATGACCCTCGAATTGTGAGAATTAGAAATAATCCTGACTACTGGGCTGCCACACTGTTAGATCCCCGGTACAAAAGTAAATTTGCAGAAATTATTCCTGCCATAGAAAGAGATGCACGCATGCAGGAGTATCAGCAGAGACTGTTGCAGAATCTTACATGTGCTTTTCCACAAAACACTAGCGGTGCACGTAGTGAATCTCACAGTTCCAACTTGCCAACCATGGGACCGTCGAGTGTTCAGCACTCAAAACGTAACAGAAACACAGTATCTGCTGGTAACATCAATTTTGCGGAATCATTTCACCACTTTTTTAGCCCATCCTTTGCAATGCCACAGGAGACAAGTAGTCTGACACATAGTCAACGCCTAGAGACGATGGTACAGGAGTACGTCAAATTAAACATTGAAGCCATGACTGTGTCACTGGACCTTTGCTCTTTTTGGGCTTCCAATCTGGATAAATGTCCGGAACTCGCCACTTACGCCTTGGAGATCTTGTCATGCCCCGCAGCCAGCGTTCTGTCTGAACGTGTGTTCAGCGCTGCTGGTGGTGTGCTGACAGATAAGCGCACGCGGCTCTCCACTGATAATGTAGACAGACTCACGTTCATAAAGATGATCAAATCATGGATCCGAAAGGACTTTTCTACCCCTGTGTCATCCTGGGGAGAGTAAAAGCTTGATGATTTGTTAAAATCACCTCACCAACCGTTTTAAGCTTTCAAATTACTAATCATGTTTATCTGTATCTTGGCTGGAAAATAATTTGGGCCTTATAGCAGTGTGCAGTACTGATTCTATTAGGCCATCTATACTAAACTCCACCAGATTTAAAATTACTAATCATGTTTATCTGTATCTTGGCTGGAAAATAATTTGGGCCTTGTAGCAGTTTTCAGTACTGATTCTATTAGGCCATCTATACTAAACTCCACCAGCTTTCAAATTAATAATAATTTTTAGCTGCATCTAGCCCGGAAAATAATTTTGGGGCTCCTAGATGCGCAAGACACATGAGTGCCTTCTTGCTGCACTACCTGCAACATGACCCTCAGATTGTCAGAATTCGAAGTAATCCTGACTACTGGGTTGCCACACTCTTAGATCCCCCACACTCATCGATCAACCTTTTCATTTTAATAAAGAACAAAAAAATGGTCATTTTTGAAATTATAAGCATTAGCAGGTTATTAGAAACTGAAATCAAACAGTTTTCAACTCAAAACTTTATTCTAGGTGATGTTACATTTGCACATAGGACCCCTTGTTCGAAAGGAGCTTCTGAACTCTCTCGTCCATTGAATTTGTCAGGTTTTGGATGGTTTCTGCTTCAGTTGTTTTGCATGAGGACAGAATACCCACCCAGAGCTGTTGCTTAGATGTGAACTGCCTCCCGCCATCATAGACACTCCTTTTGATGATGCTCCAGAGGTTCTCAATGGGGTTGAGGTCAGGGGAGCATGGGGGTCACACCATAAGTTTGTCCCCTTTTATGCCCATAGCAGCCAGAGATGCAGATGTGTTATGTGCAGCATGAGACGGTGCATTATCATGCATGAAAATGATCTTGCTGCGGAATACACGGTTCTTCTTCTTGAACCATGGCAGGAAGTGCTGTTTGAGAAACTCCACATACATTATGGAGTTCATCTTTACCCCTTCAGGGATCCTAAAGGGGCCGACAATCTCTCTCCCCATGATTCCAGCCCAAAACATTACTCCACCTCCTCCTTGTTGGCGCCGTAGCCGTGTTTGCATGGGGTGTCCATCAACCAGCCATCCTCCACTCCATCCATCTGGACCATCGAGCGTTGCACGGCACTCATCGGTGAACAAAACAGTTTTGAAGTCAGTCTTCATGTATTGTTTGGCCCACTGGAGCCGTTTCTGCTTGTGTACAGTGGATAGAGGAGGTCAACAGGATGGCTTACGCACAGCTGCAAACCTCTGAAGGACCCTGCATCTTGTTGTTCGGGGGACGTTGGAGGCACCAGCAGCTTCAAAAACTTGTCTGCTGCTATGACAAGGCTTTTTTTCCGCTGCTCTTTTAACCTGACGTAATTGCCTGTAGGAAAGAGTCCTCAATTTTCCCCTATCAGCACGCACACATGTGTTCTGTGAATCAGCTACATACTTCTTGATTGTGCGATGATCTGGATGAAGTGTCTTGGCAATGTTGATTGTAGTCATGCCTTGACCTAAACACTCCACAATTTGTTGCTTCTCAGCAGCCGACACATCCTTTTTCTTTCCCATTTTGACAGAAAATGTAGGCTGTTTAATAATGTGGGACAGCCTTCTTAAGTAGTCTTGCCTTTCATTGGACACACCTGCCAAACTAATTAGCACAGGTGTCTGCAATTGCTTACAGTGATATAAAGAGCCCTGACACACATCACCATCAATGATTTTAACTGACAAACAAAAAAATTCTTACCTTATCACTCCTAAACACTTTTTGCATAATAATTTGGAACACAGTGTACATGTGCTTTTCCACAAAACACCAGTGGTTCACGTAGTGAATCTTACAGTTCTAACTTGCCAACCGTGGTCTGCATGGAGTTGTTCAATAAAGGGCCCAAAATTAAGATAACATAGACGGGAGAGGTCTCTATGAATACGAATTCCTAAGTATTTGATACCCTGTGAGGGCCAGGCAAAGGGAAAGTTGGACTGCATGGAATCCTGTATGGATTTGGGGAGGGAGACATCGAGGGCCTCAGACTTCGCTGCATTGATTTTAAAATTTGACCATGTAACAAAGTGATCTATTTCAGCCATAACAGCAGGGATGGATATATTATTGAGTGATATATACTAGGACATCATCAGCAAATGCAGAGCACTTGTACTTGGTGCCTCCCACCTCAATCCACCTAATATTGGGGTTATGGCGAATTGATGAGAGCAGGTGCTCCGTCACTAGGATGTATAAGAGAGGGGACAGAGGACATCCCTGCCTTGTCCCATTGGTGATTATGAAAGGTGATGAAAATGTTCCATTTATCTTCAGCCTATGTGACGTATTGCGATACAGGGCCGTGATTTTGCCTATAAAAGGGTCCCCTAGACCCCTACCCCAAGCTTTTTAAGAGAATAATATATGGCGTGCCAGGAGACTCTATGGAATGCTTTCTCAGCATCCAATGAGAGTATCTAATTACAAATTTTTAACTGCATCTAGCCCAGGAAATACTTTGTGCCTAGTAGCAGTGTCTGCTAGTCAGCGGATTATCCCAGCTGTTAAGCAAGCTACACCACCTGTAGTTTGGACACTTAATTTTTTCAAAGGAAATGGTTCGGGCCCCCGGGACACTCAGTGAAGAGCATCGGGGAGTCACCCCAAGGCACAGGGGCTGGGACTGGCGGTAGGACGCCTTGCTGTGGACCGCCAAGCTCGATCCTTATAAAAGTTTTTTAACTGCAGCAGCTTTAGTGGACGCTACTGGAGCTGGAATTACGCAGCTGCTGGCATGAGACTTGCCCTCCAATAGATCCTTGTAAAAGGATTTAAAGTGTACTCATTCAAATTAGAGAGACAATTTAAATTAAAAAGATTAGACCTGCCTCCACCGCAGAGGGGCTCGCTCGACACACCAGCGGACAGGCACCAGTATTGGGAGAGGGGGGCTGGCCGTCAGGGTCCACCGTGGCTCTGGTACAAACCCTGCGACACGGAGGTCGCATTGGCAGGAATGGACTGGCCGTGTCGGCTTCTCACTTTTTTGGTTTTAGAAGGGCATGACATGCCTATATCTGTGTCACCCCTCCTTTTACTCCTCCACCTCTTTTCTTTTCGCATGACTATATGTACTTGTCACTTTTCCATGTGTTAGTTGTGTCTTCTGAGCAGTTTGTCAGCTTTTGGACACCTTTTAAGGTGTTTTCTATGTGTTTCTATGTGTTTTTGTTTGCCTGCCATTGATTTTAACAGTGTTCGAAGGTGTTCGAAGGTGTTCGATGAACAGTTCGACGAACAGTTCGGTGAACATACGGGTGTTCGACGAACCGAACCGAACTCGAACACTACAGGGGTGGCTCAACACTAATTATTACCTATGTTAACTAATTACTATGCAAATTGTTTTGCCTAATATAAGACCACATAGACTCTCATTATCTCAGAAGTCAGTTCTCAGATTTCAGGACTCATAGATTGTATTACTCTTTTTTAGTTAAACACTCACTCAATGGAATGTCATTGTTTATTTCGTCTGTTAATTATGAGGGTGCAGTGACAATTGAATATCACATTTCAGTTTTGAGATATTGCACATGAGTGATGCAAATTAGTAGTGATGCCAGAGAAGATAAGCATATAGGAGATATGCTCTGGGCAGGCCTAAGCAGGGTGCCGCTGGGTAGTGTTGAGAAAGTTTGTAGCGCTGCTCATTTAGAGAGAAGGTTGTATTGTGGTTATTATTAAATAAAATACTGTAGACATAGCTGGGTCAGAGAGCATTGTGAGTTCAGCATTAGAATGTGCACTCATGTCTCCTGGTAATAATAGAGAGAGCATATATAGAGAGAGCATAAAATATTCCTATTTCTCACTAGACACAGACAGCGCAGATAGTTTAAAAGGAGAGCTGCACAGCAGCAGATGGATACAAGAACTATAGCTAGCCAGTAAGTAGGGGTGAGTAACTCTTATTAAAGTATGCTGCCAAGATCTTTCAAAAGGGCCACAAAAGAGTATGCAATATGCTCCAGATTGATCTATAGTCACTGCAGTTAGTCGAGGGTAAAGGAGGCCAGCCCATTTATTACAGAAAGAGAGCACAAAGTATTACTACTACAGAGGAAAGCAGAGAGGCTAATTCCAGGGAGTGAAGAAATTATTGGTGAGTAAAGCTTTTGCTGAACTGTTAACAGTGTACATCTGCATTTCTACTGCCTTCCCAGAGTGGAAATTGGCTCTATAATGAAGGACCACTAAATGCAATAATTTATTTGAAGGTGCACAACAGCAACCAACCACCTCCTACATGGTTATCACATGACTCCTCACATTCACCTACCTTACACTTCAATCATCCTACACCTGACCCCCGGCAGTAGTCGAGTGAGTGGGCCTCCCTTCCACGGCGGGGCCAGTTACAGAAATTGAGTGTCATTGGTGGGTGTGTGTGTAGCACCCTGAGGATTCGGCTGCTACAGGGGTATTGCACCTCAACCCAGAGGTGTGATATTCCACTCCCGGGTAAGGATGGAGTGTGGAACTGAGCTCAGTTAGCTGCATGCACTACACACATCCCATTTCCGGGGAACAGACCGATGGTACTCCCACTAGAGAAATGTGCAGGTACGACAGAGTCTGTTCCTGGCTGGAGTGGGAGGGGGGTGGAACATCCCAGTAGTGTAGGGGCAGATAGGGGGAGCAGCCTGGGTAAAGCTAGGAGCTCATTGGGTGCTGGTCACCTGAGCTCACACATAGAGGGAGTATATAAGGTGGGAACCATCTTAGATCAGGGTCAGTCTGTCAGAGTTGAGTCAGAGAAGCAGAGCAGAGGAGAAGAGCAGCTCCAAGGCCAAGAGAGAGAGAGAGGAGAAAGAAAGACCCAGAGGGGGAGAAAGAAGGAACTCCAAGAGCCCAAATTAGACCAGAGGGTGAAGAGTTGGCAACAGGGTACCGGATCCCAAGCTGGCAGAGGCTACAGCACACCTTAGCCAGGAACCGGAGGTCGTGGGCAGGATCGATCTGCCACGATCACCCACTAAATCCACCCAGAAGGCAGACCAGGAATAGGGTCAGGGAACCCAGAGACAAGGGTTTACCACCAAGAGGCCCGAGGGAGCCGGACATAGGTGGATCCCTGGTGGGGAAGGCCAGAGAAGAGGACAGGACAGAAAGGGAGCTCAGGACCACGCTCCAGAATTGCCTGGGGGTTGGCCGAGTCCAGGACCTGGTGGACGCAGCACGGCTCGGGTGGTCACTTAAGGCCGGAGTGACCAGAACAACTGCAGTAAGTAAACAAACCCTGAACTGCACAGCCCGACTCTGAGTCTCATTTCCATCCTCGCTGCACCACCACAACCCCCATCCTCTGCAACTGACCCCCTGAGGCCATACCCCTCCCGTTGGGGGTTATACTACCTGAGCTGCACATACATCACCAGCCTCAGCGGACCCTGCTGCAGCGGCGGCCTTTTGACCGCAAATCAACGGGTGGCGTAGTCGACACAAAAGAACATCTAGTAACATCATAAGGACTGCCACACACTGAGCTTGACACCCTGGGCACGGACCGGGTCACAGCCACTCGGAGACTACAACCCCCATCTGATCCGGCTCCGGGTATCCCTAACAGCACTGGCCCAGGGGGCGCGTCATGTGCAACATTGTACCTCGATCTGCTGCTTCCATTGTTGGTTCCATTGCACTTAGTGCAGTCTCGCTCCCATTACCCACTTTATTCAATAAGCCAGATCAGTCCTTATAAACATTGTCCATTTTATGTACGGCCAAACTGTTGAACAGGGGATTAAAGGTTGTACATTCTCCTTCTCCATGTTCCACACTATACTATATTATTTAAAGGTACACACCAGCACCCAACCACCTCTTACATGGTTATCACATGACTCCTCACATTCACCTACCTTAAACTTCAGTCATCCTACACCTGAAAGCCCTTTGTAAATGTTAAAAAAACTCTTCAGACACCTAAACTTTCATCTAGTGTAAACCAGTCTACAGAGGATAAAAAGGAAGGGAGAGGAGGGGGATGAAGCTGCAGTTTATCACTCCATGTTTAAGTGTAAGGGAAGAACAAAGGAGGCATTGGGAAGGGGGGATATGTGATTAGCCTAGAGCCCAGAGCATCAGGAGGAGCCAGTTCATACAAGTATGTACATAGAAAATGTGCAGTTATTATTGCCAGAAGAAGGAAAGGAAAAGATCCAAAATTTGCAGAGTCCACATCATCAAGATAACAATCCCTGGGGGTGAACTTATTTTATAGTTACACTTAAGATATAAGCCATTTAGATATGATCATGGACACAACATCTTTTGGGTAACACTTATAGACTATTGCTTTACTTTTATACAATGAGTCTTTAGATCATTAAATTATGCGAATACTCTCTCGGAGACACTGCAAAAATCTAATCTCAGGAGTCAAGAAGCAGCCTTCTGCTAAATTGCTGTAAGAGTCTTCTGGCTACACAGAATCCCATAAGACACACAAGCGTCATCAGATTTATTAAGAGAATCTGCCGCCAAGTTAATCAAAGCTCAGTATCAAGGCAGATTTAGAGGAGTTTTTATTTTTCATTAGTATCGCTCTATTTTCTAAAACCAGGATGAGATGGAAAGAATAAGTGTTCTTTACCTGGTACTTATGGGATGAAGACACATCTGAAAATGGAATTTTGAGAAACAGATTGCAATACCTCCTGGGATAAGAAGACTAGGGGCTAGGCTATGATGTTTCGTGTTAGTCCATTCATCAGCCATTGCAATTAGACATGTGGAAGGGTTGGCCACATGGTCAATCAGAAAACTAAGGCCACATTCACACGCTCAGTATTTGGTCAGTATTTTACATCAGTATTTTTAAGCCAAAATCAGGAGTGGAACAATAAGAGGAAAAGTATAATAGAAACACGTCACCACTTCTGCATTTTTCACCCATTCCTGGTTTTGGCTTACAAATACTGAGGTAAAATACTGACGAAATACTGAATTTGTAAATCTGGCCTAAAGGTATATATTGCTTCATGTGTATCACTCCCTATTAGAGATGAGCCGATCTGGCAAAATTTGAATTTGCGCACTCACAAGTTTTTCCCATGAAATCTCCAATAATTTAATGCCCCTTTTTATGAATTTGGGTCTCTACAGACCGCAGGGCATAATAAACTTAATATGTAAAAAAAAATAAAAAAATCCTTATATTCAGCTTACCACTCACCTCTCCGGCCCCTCCGCTCCTCACTGTCACCCATCCAGTGCTCGTCACATCTTCTGATCCCCGTCGCTCGAGTTGAAATCTATGGGTCTCTCACGCTGAGCCGTGACTCTTAGCTCTGATGAGACCTAGGAGGGTTTCTCTCATGTCCATGAAAGGTCAGCGTGAGCTGCAGAGATCAGAAGATGCAACGAAGATGACGATGAGTAGTAGATTGGCCGGAGAGTTGAACGGTAAGGTGAGTATAAGGATTTTTCAATTTTCTTAACCCTTTTCATGGCCCTTTACGGTCCAGAACAAGGATGGCAAGCGGCCACCATTTTTCTAATTCTTCATGGAGGTGAATTACTAGAAATTTGTGTTTGTCAAATTTTGTAAAACTTGAGCAGAATTCAATTTATTTGCTCTTCTCTACTCTAAATTATACCACATATGAGGTTCTGCTTGATCCTTATAGCGGAATCTTGCACCTTCTGACTTCCCTCCTAAACTACCTTCTACTATACCATACACCCTGTTGAGCTTAACCAGTGTTACCAGACCCTTGGTTTTACCAAAAAGGTTAATGCTTCACCATTAATGTCACATCTATATCCATTCTCATTGCTGATTTCTAAACTACCTACTCATGATAAAGGCAGTTTAATCCTGGGACCAGCTGAGAACATAAGCCATTTTTTTACCATAACCTAGATCAGCTGGATGGGCGAAACCTGACAACTTTGGCTTAGCTGAAAGCCTCAATTAGCCAACAAGATTGATTCAAACCATGAAGTCAGTTTCCTTTATGAGAGAGCATCCAACCTAGATCAGTTGCATGGGCAAAACCTGACAACCTTGGCTTAGCTGAAAGCCTCATATAGCCAATAAGAGTGATTCAAATCATGTAGTCAATCTCCTTTGTAGGAGCACATTTACTTCTCGCACAGATCGAAAGGAGCATGAAAGTCAAGTTAGGGACATACTGGCTAATAATAAGAGTTTTGGGGCAGGTAGTGGGCTGCGAAACACTATGGCTCTCTCTGGGGCACTATGGCTCCTAATGTGAGCACTGTGGCTCGCATTGTGGTTGGCACATATATGAGATACAATATAGAAAGAATTTGTGCTATATACTAAATATTCATCCCCTCTTACCCAGATTTGGCTGGCGAGGTCCCTGAAAGGAAGTCTCAGAAGCCCTGGTGTGCGCAATGCCTATAAATGCTCTTGAATGCTCCTTGTATTGAGAATGAGCTCAGTGAAGAAATTGATACTCAGACTGTAAATCAGAAGTCTTTTTAGCGGACACGTAGATTAGGAAACAGGGTCACGTGCAAATCAATAATGCAATCAAAGGGGTGTTCATGAAGCATTTTCAGCTATAACAAGGTCTTGGCAAGGTAGATAACACTATAAAATAAATTGCATTAAACTTGCTTCTTATCTAGGAGATAAGAGACATTTAATTACTGCCAACTAGCGAACAACACATACGTTTTCTTGAACGTAGATCCTGGCTAAATATACTTCCTTGAAAGGTTTATGATAGTTTAGTAGAAATAACTTCTTCTTGCAGAAACGTCCGAGACCAATTATAGGATAAACTCACCATGTAACCGTAGTCTCCTTATATCTTTTCTTATCCATGGGGCTTCATTAAAAAGGTCAAGTGGTAGCCACACTCCTGTGAAAATGCCTTAAACATAAAAAAACAAACTGCCCTTTAAGTAATGTAGCCCAGGAGCAAAGTTTGAGACGTGTTCTACATATTTTTGTTTTACGCTCTTGGAGGGTCTACTAATGCTCTTGAGTCTAAAACTGTTACTATTCCTATTATCATAAGTATCTCTAATAAAACAACTACAAATGCTACTATTGTTAGCACAAATGGAAAACTACCATTTCCAAGACTAATAGTACTTCTCTACAGCTAGTGTAGCATGATTGACCTCTCCTGTGTCCCTTCTCCATGCTGCTGCTAAAACAACGCCCATCTAGCCTGAACGAGAGCACCTCAGTGACCCTCCTCCCTGCTGCTCCCGTGACCTCACACTGCTCAGTATAAGCTAAAGCTGTCAGTCAGGCCGGGGTGTGAATACACTCGGACTCATGAGCTCTCTTAACTGGACTATAAAAAATGCTCCTTTTAATATCGACATGGATTTTTCAATGTAAATACACCAGCCTCAACAGGTCCAAAATACCTATATACTAATGTATTCAATCTGTATTGTTAAATCTGGTGACAGATATACTTTAATCCAAATGTAAAATGACTATCTGTTTATTATGCTCTTAAAGGATATTAAACGGAATTATTTTAACAACAATTAGGGAAAATTTGATTCTCTTCAAATAAATTTGATTCAAATCCATTCTCCCTGCTAAATTTGAGTGAATCAGTTCCTCTCTTGTTCTCCCATGCTCCAGTACTTCTGCCAGCAGCCTGGGAGAGCAGTCGGTTTGAACTAGTGCGCAACCATGCTGATAGTCCAAATTGTCAATCTGCAAGAGTTCACAGTCTCTGGCAACCAAGAAGTCTGATGGCAAAGACTTTCCTCTACGAACAACATGCCTTTATTACACTTTTATACAGGCCAGTGGTCGGTTAATTGCTTGTCCTCAATCAACGACTGATGTAAACATGGCAGCGATCAGCTAATAAATGATCAAAGGAACCAATTGTCAACTTCTTTCAACCTTAAAATGATCAAACTATGAAACTCAGCATTGAGGAGCTTGCAAAGAAGATCTGAGTTGAACTAGAGGTTCTAATGTAGAGATGGTTCAACAGTGTTTCGGAATTCAAACCAGTGATAAGGAACTGGATAGCTTGGTTTGCAATGAAGTCCAAACGCAAAGCTAGTACTGTGATGTCGCCAAGCTGGATTTGTAATGAAGTCCAAAAACAAAGCTAGTACTGTGATATCACAGAGCTGGGTTTGTAATGAAGTTCAATAGCAAAGCTAGTACTGTGATGTCGCAGAGCTGGGTTTGTAATGAAGTCCAATAGCAAAGCTAGTACTGTGATGTCGCAGAACTGGGGTTGTAATAAAGTCCAATAGCAGTTCTGACACAGTGATGTAGCAAAGCTAGGTCTGAAATGAGGTTGAACTGCAGAGCTGGCTTTGTAATAGAGTCCAATAGCCTAGCCAATGACAGTCCACAGATTTAAGGGGGTCCTTAGTTGCGGCATTGACACCATCAACTTAAATACTCACAATTCATTCCACTGCCAGAGTCAACCTATTTAACCTAAGAGAATGATGATTGTTAGGCTCACCAGGTAAGGTGTATCCTCTAAGCCTCAGGTCTGGGTGGGCATATGGACCCCAGGCGTTGATGCAGCAGCAGGATGGCACAAATGGGGAGCGAGAATTAGGCATGCTCAGTAATCTCAGAAGCAGCATGCCGAATGAAGTGGAACCCAGCACGGAAGGAAGCAAGTAAAAACAAAAAACAGAAAAGGCACAAAAATGGTGGTGCACACCATCATAGGACTTGAGTCTTAATTCCAAGGCACAGCTGTGTGTGTCAATGGGCCAATAAATAGGTCTACGAAGATGATGTTATTGATCCATTCCGGGCAACCTGCAAAACCTGATGTGGAGCACAGCAGATCGCAGAGGACCCAGGGAAAGGAAACGGAGCCCAGAATACCTGCGACAGTTGTGTAACAATAATGCAAAGCATGTTGGGGCAACCTGGACTCGGAGCTAGTAGGAGAAGCGTTCAGCATTCAGTGCTGGATCCAAAAGAGGTTACAGTTGCCAACAATATACGTGCTGTATTGTTGAGAGAACAAGACCTGTTAGTTTTTCTTTAAGAAGCCCTCCTACTCTGCACTCATTACCTGTATTTATTGCACCTGTTTGAACTCGTTACCTGTACAAAAGACACCTGTCCACCCACTCAATAAATCATACTCCAGCCTCACCACAATGGCCAAGACCAAAGAACTGTCTAAGGACACCACAGACAAAATTCTAGACCTGCACATGGCTGGGATGGGCTACAGGACAATAGGCAAGCAGTTTGGTGAGAAGGCAACAACTGTTGGCGCAATTATTAGAATACAGAAGAAACACAAGGTGACTGTCAATCTTCCTTGGTCTGGGGCTCCATGTAAGGTCTCACCTCTTGGGGTAAGGATGATTCTGAGAAAGGTCAAGAATCAGCCCAGAAGTACACAGGAAGATCTGGTCAATGACCTGAAGAGAGCTGGGGCCACAGTCTCAAACATTACCGTTAGCAACATGCTACGCCGTCATGGATTAAAATCCTGCAGACCAAGCAAGGTCCCCCTGCTCACTCCAGCACATGTCCAGGACCATTTGAAGTTCACCAATGACCATCTGGATGATCCAGAGGAGGCATGGGAGAAGGTCATGTGGTCAGATGAGACCAATATAGAACTTTTTGGTATCAACTTCACCGTGTTTGGCGGAAGAAGAAGGATGAGTACAACCCGAAGAACACCATCCCAACCGTGAAGCATGGTGGGGGAAACATTATACTTTTGGTGTGCTTTTCTCTAAAGTTGACAGGACGACTGCTTCGTATTGAACAGAGGATGGATGGGGTCATGTACAGCGAGATTTTGATCAACAACCTCCTTTCCTCAGTAAGAGCACTGAAGATGGGTCGTGGCTGGGTCTTCCAGCATGACAATGACCTGAAACACACAGCCAGGGCTACTAAGGAGTGGCTCCGTAACAAGCATTTCAAGGTCCCGGAGTGGCCAAGCCAGTTTCCAGACCTGAACCCAATAGAAAATCTTTGAAGGGAGCTGAAACTCAATGTTGCCCAGTGACAGCCCCGAAACCTGAAAGATCCGGAGAAGATCTGTATGGAGGATTGGGCCAAAATCCCTGCAGCAGTGTGTGCAAACTTGGTCCAGAACTACAGGAAACGTCTGACCTCTGTAATTGCAAACAAAGGTTTCTGTACCAAATATTAAGTTCTGTTTTTCTTTTGTATCAAATACTTATTTCATGCAATAAAATGCAAATTAATTATGTGAAAATCATACAATGTGATTTTCTGGATTTTATTTTAAGATTCTGTCTCTCACAGTTGAAGTGTAGCTACGATATAAATTACAGACCTTTCCATTCTTTGTAGGTGGGAAAACTTGCAAAATCAGCAGTGTATCAAATACTTATTTTCCCCACTGTATAAATATATATTTTGGCCTCAGATGCCTAGTGCCACACCTCAGATCCATTTAGGATGTCTTGCATTGTAGCATGTTGCCAAAAAGCTAAACATCAAATTTAACAGCGTTTATTAGAAAAATGTCACTTTCCAGCTTCCCTATCCCATAAATATTAGTTCTCGTGTAGCGGGTATCAAGCTGTGGTAGATAAATGAATTTTATGCAGCTGAAATCTATATTCCCATCAGACCGAGCTGAACTCTGCGCAACGTATCAGATGGATTGTAGGATCAGCAGAATCCATGCAGACACAGAAATCACACGTTGAACATACATTGATTAAGGGCTGGGGTTTCAGTAGTGACATGATGTTCATGACAAAAGCGATTTCACCCATTACAAAAGAGATTTTGTTAGTTTTACATTGCAGATTATCTCTTCCGAATGAAGCATTATATTGAACCTACTGAAATCAATGAGCATCAATTAATTTCTATAGCTAAAAAAAGAAACAAACAGATAAAATAATGTGTCACGAAAATAAAAAAGCACAAATCCTAAGGAAAGTAAGGTAATCCTACAGATGCCTCAGCTGGTGGCGCTATAACAAACTCACTGCAATGAACAGTATCCAATAAGGATAGAACAGGGCCAAAAAGGAAATAGTTCACCAACGCTTTTCAAAGGAATCGTCCTTCTTCATCAAGGATCATGGCTTCTAAGGATCCATTCATCTTAAACCCATCACAACATATGACGTATATTTATGTCATATGTCGTGTCCCTGCCTTTGATGCGGGCTCACACATTGAGCCCGCATCTTTCCCCGCCCATGACAGCTGATTTAATCAGCCATCATGTGCTTTTAACAGCTCTGGGTGGAGTGGAGCGGCCCATGGCTGTTGTTAAATGTCGCTGTTAATCTCTGATAGTGGGATTTAATACACGCTGACAGGGACGCGCGTCAGTCTGCACTCCTCAAGATGATTGCAGAAACGATTAACCCTTCTTTAGATCCATCACAATTTAGTCCATAAAGGCAAAACGTTAAATTTCACTGATAAGTCCTGTTGTTTTAAGTTATTTAGTTGCAATATCCAACGGCTTTCTATTCTTGACATTTGATGTAATAAATTGCTGCCTATCCGGTGCGGCTTAACCCTTTCTATTCCCCAGAGAGATGTATCTTTCATGCTACCATTTTGAGCCTCTTTGTAATGTATTGATAGTGGGTGGCCCATAAATTTTTTTTTTTTAATATTCTGGGCATATTCAATATTCACGTTTTACTCGTCCTATGTACAGTTTTTCACAAGGCCACTTTATGCAATAAGTTACCCTCTTACTATAGCAGGTTAAATGATCTCTTATATTATAGGTTTCCCCCATTGGTGTAACAAGTGAAATACAGATTCAGTTCTCATTGCGATACACGTTGTGCATTTTTTACACAGAAAAAAAAGATAAAGTCCTTCTTTGCCCTTATTCACATTGACGTCATTTTTGACACATTGTAACTTATATTCTGGCTCATTTTTCTTAGGTTTTCTTTATTTTTTTGTACTCAGTACAAAGAAGGGTGTGACCTCCCTTCCTTTGGCCTGGGCATTGCATTTATATAGCTGGATGTCCACAGTTGGGCCTGGTCCTGCTCAGCCCTTATTTACGTTGAGGTCATTTTAGACACATGGTAACTTATAGTCCGTCTTATTTTTCTTGGTTTTCTTTAGCGTTTTGTACTCAGTACAAATAAGCGTGTGACCTCCCTTCCTTTGAGCTGGTCATTGCATTTATATAGCTTCCCATGGCTGGGTGTCCATAATGGGGCACCGATCTTGCTCAGCCCTTATTCACATTGAGGTCATTAGAAACAGTATAAGAGTAAGTCCCTCCCGATTGGGTACACCTTGTCATGGTGGGATATCTTTTACACTTTTTTGAGCAACAACAGTGTTTACTAAGTACCCTGTTATTTACATGTAATACCCTACTGTATTTGCTCATTTTGTTTATATCTTAGGTCTGTTTAATGGCCAGTGTGTACATGCTCCTATACGTTGCATACATACTCGTGATGAGCGAGCACTAAAATGCTCGGGTACTCATTGCTCGGGTCGAGCAAATTGGAAGATTGCTAGAGTGCTTGGTCTGAGTAACAAGCCCAATGTAAGTCTATGGGAAACTCGAGCATTTTTCAGGTTGCTCCCCCTGGCGGTCTGCAGAGGGCCTAAAAATTGCCCAAATCGATGGGAACAGTGCTCAAATGACATGGGAACAGCATGGGGAAGACCCCTGGAAGCATCTCTAACTCCCAGGTCACTGCTGTCAACAACGTTGTCAGAGTATTACGCCACTTTTACGGACTCACAATAAAACATACAAAAACAAAACCAAAATGGATTTTCCTGGGAAATATGTTAAGGAACATCCTTTCCAGGGTAATGACTTGTATATAAGGCAAAATAAATAACCAAAAACAAAAATACTCCTCCACAACTTGGAATATGTTCACACGCAGCGCTTTTGATGCTTTTTGCACTTTTGCATTGGTTTCAAACAAGACAAATGCATTCACTGGGAAATGTCATTTTAACATTTTACAACCTTATCTGGCCATGTGGTGTGTGACATGGGAGCAGCATGGGGAAGACCCCTGGAAGCATCTCTGACTCCCAGGGTACTGCCTAAAACTGTGGTCATCTCATCAGACATAACCCTATATTACTGCAGTAATAATAGACATTTTTGGCAACGTGACAAATCTTAAACTCCATTTACAATGGGCAAGGAGTGTGTCAAGGGACAGGGAAGTAGACGTTATGGTGATGGTGATAGTGCACGCAGAGGCCGTGGGCAAAATGGAACTATGCCTGCTGAGGGAGCACAACAAACACCCATGTCATGTCGAACAACTTTCCTGTCCCAATCTCTAGGGGGCTCGGAACACCACTATTAAAGCCACAGCAGTGTGAAAAGGTTGTTGGTTTAATAGCAAATAATGTTTCCAGTCAGTTTGCCACCACCACCACTCTGTGTTCCACATGGTCCAGTCTCAGAAGATGTGAGTCTGGATCACATTATTATTATTACTTTATCGCCATTTATTCCATGGTGCTTTACATGTGAAAAAGGGGTATACATCGCAAAAACAATTACAATAATCTTGAACAAAAATGTGACAGCGACTGGTACAGGAGAGGAGAGGAACCTGTCCGCGAGGGCTCACAGTCTACAAGGCATGGGTGAGGATACAGTAGGTGAGGATAGAACTGGTCTTGCAGCAATATGGTGGAGCGAGGGTTACTGCAGGTTGTACGCATTTCGCAATAGGTGGGTCTTCTAGTGCTTTTGAAGGTTTCAACAGTAGGAGAGAATCAGAAATGGTGGGGTATGGAGTTCCAGAGAAGGGGGGATGCACGGAAGAAATCTTGCATGCGATTGTGGGAAGAGGAGATAAGAGGGGAGTAGAGAAGGAGATCTTGTGAGGATCGGAGGTTGCGTGCAGGTAATTACCGGGAGACTAGGTCACAGATGTATGGAGGAGACAGGTTGTGGATAGCTTTGCATTCCAAGGTTAGGGATTTGAACTGGAGTCTCTGGGTAATGGGGAGCCAGTAAAGGGATTGACAGAGAGGAGAGGCCAGGGCAAAAGAGTTTAGGATAGATTGGAGGAATGCGAGCGTGTTAGAAGGGAGGCAACAGAGCAGGAAGTTGCATTCGTCGAGAAGGGAGATGATGAGTGCGTGCACTAGTGTTTTTGTAGATTCGTGATTGAGGAATGTGCGGATCCGGAAGATTTTTTTACTTGGAGTCGGCATCTTCCTCACCCTGATCCTCCTTCCTCCCACCATTCCGAGTGCCCTGAGACAACTGATCCCACAGTTGGACAATACGAAGAGCTGTTTTGTTCATCTTACCATTTATAGTTTCTGGCCTCTCGCTCGGTCCTCTCGGAAGTGGAAAGAGCTTGAATATGTGGTTTGAAGAAGAAACTAAAGTCCATGGTTACCCCAAGAGCTGTTTACTTTTTCATCGATAGATTCAGGCCTCTCGACAGCTTCGAGTAGGGCAATAGAAGATCGCATGTAGCAATTTGAGCAGCCATGGTCACCTGAAGGTGACGATGGTGAAGTGCAATTATTGTCGCAAGAGTTGGATAATGATGAGACACAATGGATAGAAAGTCAGGAGGAGGACCAGGGTGCGGAAGTGGAAGACGAAGCGGTGGATGATGAAGTCACTGAATCAACCTGGCAAGGGGACATGCAGAATGAGGATAGCAGCACACAGGGGAATGGAGGCATAGCACCACAACAGGCAGGAAAAAGCAGTGTGGTAGCCACAGACACAAGGTGGGCAACTGTTCCCCAGAACACCAACATGACTGAAGTTGCCAGTACAACTGTTAGGTCTTCCCGAGTATGGTTCTTTTTTAAAGACTGTTTAGATAACCCCAAAAAGGCCATTTGCAACATCTGCCAGGCCAGCATCAGCAAGAGCTCCAAATCTACCAGCCTGACCACCACCAGCATGCTCAGGCACATGACAGCAAAGCATCTGGCTAGCTGGGCTGAACGCCAAGGTCCATAAACAGTGTCTGCGGGTGACACCACTGCCTCTTATGCTGTTGTGCGTGCATGTCAATCCCCTGTCCATGGTGCATGCGAATATGCCTCCCGCCCTGCACCTGTCATTGTCGACTTGCAACCATCACCGTCCATGTCCTTGTCCCTTTGCAGTGTTCAGTTGTCCCTACCACTGTCCTTGGAGCGCAAGCACAAGTATGCAGCCAGCCACCCACCCACAGGCCGCAATACTTAACTGCCACATATCTGGACAGCTTGCACTTGAAATGTTGCCTTTTAGGCTTGTGGAGGGGGAAGCTTTCCACAATGTCATGGCGGCGGCAGCAGCCGGGTGTCCATACTCAGTCCCCACTATTTTTCACGGTTTTGTCTCCGCCTTCCACAAGCGCGAGTCCCAGAACATTACTCGTGCCCTCCCCAGTGCACTTAAGTGAGAAGGACCGCCTAACCACAAACACGTGGACAGGTGAATGTGGCCAGGGATGGCTCATCTCACTGACGCATTCCACTGGGTTAATATTGTGCAAGCCGGGACCCAGTGGGACCTGGGACGGAACACGTCCTCCCGACGCAGAGGATTGCGGGCCCTGGGTCAATCATGGTTACCCCTACATTCTACAGCTCCTGCACCACCTCCTCCTCCTCCTCTTCTGCCTCCATCTCCATCACTTGATTCATTTTTTCAGGACATATTCCAGATTATTTACTTAAAATTCATGTGTTACAATAGCAATAAGCAGGACTGTATGCTTAGGCGACAAACCACACACCATTGCAGAGTTGTTGAAAGTTGTATCAATTGTTGGCTCTGAAACTTGTTGAAACTGTATCAGTTGGCTCTGAAGCTAGGCAAGCTCGCACATGTACCATTCCTGGCCCATGTGCTCAACTTAGTGGTTCTGCAGTTTCTCAGAATCTACACGGATCTGCCAGAGCTGCTTGTAAAAGTACGCTGCGTGTGTGCCCATTTCAGAAAGTCAGCTACAGCTTCGGCCGCCCAGGCAGGGCTTAAGCAGTGTTTGCAGTTTCTAGCTCACTGACTGGTGTCCGATGTGACTACGCGTTGGAAATCAACTTTGCAGATGTTTGGAATGAGTTTGAGCAGCAGAGGGCAGTTGTTGAGTACCAGCTTCAACACATCCGTCGGCATTCAGGTCAGCCTCCGCACATAAGAGCTAATGAATGGGCATGGATATCTGACATCTGTGCCCTCCTCCAAAACTTTGAGGACTCCACCAAGATGGTGAGCGGCGATGACGCCATAATTAGGGTTACCATTCCGCTTCTCTGTCTACTAAAACGCTTGCTGCACACAATTAAAGAGGCATTGCAGGCGAAGCGAGGAACTATACAGAGTGATGCTACACAGCCCAGCCTCATCTCATGTCAGCGCGGATTGGGTGATAATGAGGAGGAGGAAGAGAACATAGACAGTCATACTCTTGGTGAGAACAGGGAAGTCTTGGCTGTTGGCAGTCTGGCACACAAGGCCGACTTTATGTTCCCCTGCCTTTACTGTGAGCATCGCGTTGTACGCATTTTGGGCATTAAAGAAAACTGGCATGACACGAGAAAATTCTTGGAGACGGAGGTATGAGGTTCTGATTAAGGAGGATGTCTGTCTTAGAGCAGTTGCAGAATGGAAGGCACAGGAGGGGTGAGACACAGAAATGAGGTAGGAGATATAGGCCAGTGCAGAACTGTGGACAGCTTGGTGGGTGAGAGATATGAGTTTGTATTGTATTCTGTAGTGATTGTTTAACCCGTGCAATGACTGGCACAAGGTAGAGACGTCGGTGAAGTGGCTTGATAGAAATACGACCCTGGCTGCTACATTCAGAAGGGATTGGAGAGGAGACAGTTTGTTTAGAGGGAGACCAATTAGAAGAGAGTTGGATCGACAGGAAGAGTTTTTGCAGTATCAAAGGTGAGAAAAGGTCGACTTCTGGAGAAGTTTTTAAGGTGCAGGTGATATGAGCGAGTGAGTGATTTTCCACGATGAATAAAGGAAAGTTGTGTGTCAAATATGACTCCAAGATAGCAGGCGTGCTGAGTGGGAGTTAAGGTGGCAGCAACTAAAGGAAATCGCAAAGTCGAGTAGAGGGAGGAAACCGAAGGAGTTCATTTTTGGAGATATTAAGTTCAGGCCCTTGTTGAAGAATTATAACCAAAAAAAAATTTCCATCTGACAACGCTGGCAACAAAAGTCACAGTCAGACAATTCATTGGACAACCAAAGAGTACAAGCGAGAAAGACACAAACAAGTTGCGGCCGAGGCAGGAGAGCACTGTCAAAGGTCTGGGACAGTTTTCTCAGACCCTCCCAGCGCCCAGGCCCTGATACATGGGGTACTCTAACAAGGAGTGAAAAGTTTTGGAAGATGCAAGCTGGACACATGTCATGAACTGTCTTTCTACGTCTTGGAGGTCCTAGCCGCTAGCATTTTGTCAGAGATAGTTTTTAGTGCCGCCGGGGGCATTATAACTGATAAAACTGATAGGCACATCTACCTGTCTACTGAAAATGCTGACAGGCTGACTCTTATAAAAATGAACAAGGGCTGAATTGGGCCAGACTTCTCAACACCACCAGATGATAGCATCAAACATAAACTCAAATCCAGTGGTTATTTTTTTGGGGGTCTATTCCTATGCACCCCTTAACACTCAGACATGGGTATACCCTTCAGGATTGTCCTATTTTATGTCACCCTCTTCCTTCTCCTCATCCTCCACCACCATATCACCAGGGAGACCGTGATGCAACACCCGCATAATTTTTTAACGGTGTTTCTGATTAGAGATGAGCAAATATTTCAATATTCGTTTTGGATTACAATTGCCGTTTTTGCAATATTCGCCAATGTAAGTGTCGAATATTCGCCGAACATTGCCAAACGCCATTGGATTCAATGGGTGCCAAAACCAAACGTATACACAACACCTTCAAATCTGCCAAAACACATCAATTTAGGGGCAGTCTACAGGAAAGTGACATCAGTTGACCCAGAGTACAAGTAGTATAATTATTATTATTTATTATTATTATTATTATTATTATAGCACCATTTATTCCATTTCGCTTTACATGTGAAAAGAAGTCACTGACTGGTACAAGAGCAGAGAGGACCCTGCCCGTGAGGGCGCACAAACAGTCTATAAGGGATGGGTGAGGAAACAGTAGGTGAGGGTACAGCTGGTCGTGCAGCGGTATGGTGGAGCGAGGGATACTGCAGGTTGTAGGCTTGTCAGAAGAGGTGGGTCTTCAGCTTCCTTTTAAAGGTTTAAACAGTAGGCGAGAGTCTGATATGTTGGGGTACAAAGTTCAAGAGTAGAAGGGGCGCACGGGAAAAATTTTGTAGCCGATTGTGGGAAGAGGAGAGAAGACAGGAGTAGAGAAGGAGATCTTGTGAGGATCGGAGGTTGCGTGCAGGTATGTACAGGGAGTCTAGGTCATCTAGGTCACAGATATATGGAGGAGACAGGTTGTGGATGGCTTTGCATGCATTGGTTACGATTTTGAACTGAAGTCTCTGGCCAATGGGGAGCCAGTGAAGGGATCATAGATTGCAATCTTATAGATTGCTGGAGCCAGTCCCCGGAAAAAAAGCTGCCATAGAGTGTCCAGGAACCTTCTCACAGACTTTTCTTAGCCAGGGCTGCTTCTCGGCAGGGATGGACGGGCCCACCAGAGAACTGGAGACTCCTCCGTTGGACCCTAGCTTCTCCTTCAGGAGAGTTCATAGTGCTGAGGTGAGGTTGTGATGATGATTGAGGCCACCATTTCCTTAGCTTGCTGCTGGTACTTTTCTATGGGAATCAGCTTGGCTCCAACCAGCCTGGAATATTTCCAGTGAATTATGGCACTGGAAATTACATAGACCTGATGACGCTGTGTGGCCAGCCAACCACTGTAATGCCACAACCAACATGGCTCCAGTATTACAGTGCGTGGCAGGCAATCCCTGCATGTTCATTGGCACTCTAAAGAGTGCCAAACAGTGAGGGGACCCGAGTTCCCGCCTGAGCAACCCGGAAATACTCACCGAGCGCTGAGCTTGTCGAGCACCGTGATGCTCGAGCGAGTACCGAGCAGTGGCGAGCGCGTTCGCTCATCACTATTAATCACGCTTTTGCAGCTGCATTAACATTTTACAGCTCTTAAAATTGCCTCCATTTCTGGACTGCTTTGATTTTCAAGGTTTCATGTAGAGCTGGAACAGACGCCGCTCTCTCTCATCCGCCTGTAGGGAAAAATATTCATTGATCATTTTTATGGACTTTTTTTTGGCTTTTCAGACATTTTTTTCCATACTCTCTGGCAATTTAAGCGTATAGCACTGGGCACAGACCCAATGATTGCATCAATGTAGAAAGAAAGGTTTGTATCTTTGGCATTAATGTGATGTCCTGCTGTTCTATGAGTCTGTTCTGCATTTAGACGAGAAGTATAATATGGCTTAAAGTAAGATCTGATCTTTATGATCCACTCATTGTGATTTGCTATGTTTTGCTCTTTTTCCTTGCACAATAATTCTTTTTCAAGCTATTGACAGAGCCCTAATGTGAATATTTACCTTTGATCACTTTTTGACTAAGTAAAATGCTTAAGAGCATATAACTTTTTGGAATTCAATAATAGTATAGAAAATATGGGTGTAGAATCGATGTGGATCAAATTCAAGTTAAATATGAAATTTGCAGGTCCCAAACAATTTGCGTTTCAATTTGCGCCGATCAATAAAAAATGCTTCTTGACTTTTTACCCATTGCATGAGGTCGCATCAGACATAGAAGGTTTAAATGACCTGAGAAGCGACTTTTCAGATTTCCCCATAATGTTTTGCAGCTATTACGTCACATGGTGTAGCACAGCCATTAGAGACTATCAAAGCCTATATAAAAGCTGAGGCAAGGATTGCAGCAGCCATAGTAGGGTGATATAGATATAATAGCCAGAGGACGTTAGAGCTCGTAGCTCAGCAAGAGAGATAAGAAGAGAACGCCAGTAATGTGTTCTACAACTGCAGTAGTGAAGAAGATGAGTGTAGTAGTCTGTGAATAATACAGAGATTCATTGATAGGTGGAGAGAGTGATAAGAGAGATGGCCGACTCAACACAATTGATCAGTGATATGCTGTAGCTGGCATCTGTCCTACTGCATTTGAATTACAATTACACTTTTTTTTCTTTCTTAAAGCACTAGAAAGCAGAAGCAAGGCAGCACTGTAGTTTTTACCCACAAAAGAAATCTGAAATCAGTGTCAGTCGATGTGCTTTCTTTTCTTGTCACAAGTGATTGTACTGAGTTTTCACATTTCTTGTGCAATCCTTTGTGTGAAGGTGGGGGGATTATTGTTTTTTTTTTAATACAACTGAAAATTTCTCCGAATCTAAACATTTAAATATGAAAGTGTACCTCACAAAGTGTTCATGTCACAAGCATTTTTTTTTGCACATCTGTTTTAGCTGTCAAATTTGCTTCTCTGTTCTGCTCTGTTGCTGGTGCTGGCTCTTTGAGTGTGTACCTCCGTGACATTTCTTATCATGTCTTTTTTGGGAAGGAGATTGAATTTTGTTGAAAAAAAAAATAGAAAATTGTCTAAACGATGTAGATGATTAACTGTTCTGGATTTTGCACATTTTTTGCACAATTTGACAACTGTACATGCCACACCTATACTGTCGTCTGCTACCACATTTTGTTTTTCCATACGTTTACCTACCTACTTAGTATTTCTTGTTACATACTTTTTTGTTGTGCAAAATTCCATTATTTTGGCTCTCTGAGCTATGAAGCAGCAGTAAGAAGTGATTTCACGTACACAGGAGAATTGCAATCTGTGAACAAGGAGAGCATCATATCAATAGGTTTTACTCAATTTTTCACAAAATGTAGCGTTAAAGAAAAAAAAACATACTACAAATAAGAAAGTGGAAGCTGCTAGTGGCAGTAGAATCACCACCTCGCCCACTGGCATCAGCTGTCCGGGCAGTAGTACTATGAAATGCAGATCACAATTTGCCTCATTTGCCTCCAGTTGACGGAAAGAAGTGGAGGGTGTTATGGAATATGTGGCACATAACTCATCTCAGTCACATTGGGACAATGTTACCTCTGACAGCAACACTGTCAGTTTGGTCAAAAAAATTGACTTTACCTGATTCACTAAATTTTCCCAGGAAATTTAATTTGCATTGAATCAAAAGTACTTAAAGGTGTCCAATTGCCTTAAAAGATATCTATAACATTACTTTTTTCAAACTATCTCTATACTGCGTTATCACATTGAGGCCATGTTGTGGTTTTTGCAATTATCGTGGTAGAATCACAATGTTTTTGCTGCAGTTTTTTTAAAAGAAGTGCAACTCAGCTAAATTGTGTGACCACAGATTTACAGTTGCATCAACATTTTACGGCTTTCTCTCCCTGTTTGACTAAACTGTGAGCTGTGACGGCCATTTACTATTCAGATTCACCACTAAATTGCTGCTGCATTCCCTGCTTCTACTTTTATACAAGCTATGATAGGCCCTCCTGATTGGCTGACCTACACCATCGGATGTGTTAGATGCAAGGTATTATTGGGAAGCCCGTCTGAGGACATGTAATCCTTGTCTGGCTGATGTAATCTTCTCCGATATTTAAAATGGAGCAGACAATTTAAGTCATTGATGAAAAAGTGAATTGCAAATTGTTTGAATTTTGCACAAATTAAATTTGCATCAAATTGATTTACTCATCTCTGCTATGTGGCCTTGCATAGTTGTAGAACAGGAAAGAAAATCAATGCATCTAAAAATGCATAAAAAGGAGAAATTGAAAATAGTCTTAATAAAAACTTTACAGCACTTATAGAAGTCTATATTCTGCCATGGTAACAGACAACAAACAAATTGTGTAGCCTGATCGGTCCCATCTATCCTTTAATTCTTACTAGCATAAATTAGGAAGTGGAGAAATAACTACAGTTTTTAAAAAAAGGCACAAATGTAGTAATACGTTTAAAAACTTTTTTTTTTTACTTTTTATGCTTTATTTTAAGAGCGGAATCTATTCAATGTAACAAATTTGCAATAATAGGTGACATTTTAAAATACTTTTTAATAAAATATCTATTGTTATTAATTTTTTTTTTTTTGCATTTTTATATCAAAATCAGTTTTAACTTATGTTTACCTAGACGCACTATGTATGATTCTCACTGAATTAGAAAAAAAATGTTCAGAACTGAAAATTAGCAGCAAAATTGTTAGTTATGACTTTGGGAATATAGTGGAAATAAATTAATAATTTTAAAAACGTTTTATTTTTTTCTCTATGTTATGCTTTATTTTAAGATCAAAATCAATTCAATATAAAAATGTGCAGTAATAGGTGACATGTTGACATACTTTTTCACATAAAATGCCTATTCTTATTCATTTTAATTTTTTTTTGCATATTTAAATCAAAAATTAATTTTGAATATTTAAATCAAAAATTTATTTTAGTAAAAATTTCCTTGGGCGTAAAATGTATAATTTTCCCTGATTTAAAAAAAAAATATTCAGAAACAAAAGTTAGCAGTGAAATAGTTACAGTAACGCCTTTGGGGAAAAGCCAACTCATAAAAGAATGCTCGATTCCTCCATGAATGACAACAGATTTGTAACACTAAGAGTCTCCAAATCACAACAAAGACTTAAAAAACAGTTTCATTAAATCCAATTATATCCTATTGAAAAATACTCCTGGGACCCTTCTCAGATACGGCTGCAGGATCAATACCGCCATTCGAAGACCAGACTCAGGTTCGCTCAAATCAAATCAGATTGTCACTAAAGGCTGTTGCAAAATAAGATTACAAAATATATTTAACCTTAAAAGAAAGAGAAAAAAATGAAGCTGAAAAAAATATATAAAATTAAAGAAACAGCTGGATACAGGCAATTATGTGAAGTTGACTTTATGTGTTTCGTATTTTCAATCTGGTGTTTATTTCTTTCTATATATAAATATAGTTAAAGTTAAACTGAATTTAAAGCCCAAATGTAGACTTCTAAGAGAGAATGTAAAGAGTCTGCTCAGTGGCACCAACTTTTGTCAAATGTAGACTTCTAAGAGAGAATGTAAAGAGTCTGCTTAGTGGCACCAACTTTTGTCAATGGTGGAATGCAGGGAAGTGTTGGTCACAAGAGCTTTGTGTAAGTGAGATCTACAACTTATCAGAATATTCTCATATAACATAAAAACAACAATAACACTTTTTATTAACAGTATAAACGTTATTTTTTCCTCTTAGGTGATGCACAACTGCGATATCTAATACAATAAATGCAAAACGTACAAAAATAATTATTATCCCCTTACTATTTGTGAATTAATAAAGGCTAATATTTGGTTTTACCTACCGTATCTCATTCTATAAGTGATGTGCCCATGTTAACTCAAGTTGCCTTGAGAAGTAAAGGGTTACGCTGTTACTCACCTTTCTTGGCTCCAGGGCTGAGCCCTGCTCCCTTTGCCTATAGCCTCTTCCCTTTGCTGTGGTCCATGTTGCTAGTTGCTAGTATTCAGTAAACTTTGCATTCAATTACTTTATTCTGAAGTTTGGCTTACCATTCATTTCTCTCAATAGGCAATCATCATTTTTTTCAGAAAACGCCTATCTGCAGTTACTTACAGGCTCAATCCAGCAGTCAACTCTGCTATAAGCATAACAAACTCTTCACTAGTGCTGTTCACACTACAAACACAGCTTCAATTGTGTGAGTCTTCTTTAAATGCAAGTATTCAGTTTGCCTGTTCATCACTACTGCCAAGGACCATCTGTTTGCAGATAGCATACAACTCTGTCTATAACCATTTGTTTGCTGCAAGCACTGTACTAATGATACATCTACAGTTCCAGTGTTTGTCTACACTTTTATACCTGTGTTTTCTGGTGTTTCTGGAACTGCTTCTCTGCCGCCCTGGACTTCACTGATCCACTTGTCATCTGGCAAGTACTGCATGCTGTATCATTGCCTTTGGCTGAACAATGGCTTAGACCAGTCATATAAGGGACCTTGACTGTGGTAAGGAGCTGAACCAACCAGTCAAACTTAATTCTGCTCATAATCATTATTTTATATTTTTATCACTTAATATTGAGCTGAATTAAGTATTTTTAATCAGAACTATATTCTTATCAGTAGCAGCTAATCAACACCATGTAATTTATTGTTATTTATAAAGTTTATAAAAAAGGAACAAATAATACTGCTCCTGTTGTTCAGCCTTATATTTAATGAGCATAGACGAAGCATAATCAACTGCCCTCCCCCACAAAAGTATGATGTCACCACAGCCCCCTCACACAAGTATGATTTTCCCAAAGGCACTCAGACAAGTATGATTTCCCCACCGCCCCTGACAAATGTTGATGTCGTCACAATCCCTCACACTGTATTATGCTTTTACAGCCCTCACACATCATAATGGCCCCCACACAATTATGATGTCACCACAACTCCTCATAAAATATGATGTCCCCATAGCCCCTCACAGAATATTATGGCCCCCCATATTTTCCCCACACAAGTACTGACCAATAATTAAAATGGAAAAGAAAAATAATACTATTCATCTCACCCCGTTCCCTCTTATCCAATGCTCCGCTTTGAACACTGTGTGTACTAAATCTCCAGCACAGCAGGCGTGATTTGTTGACATCATTGTGCCTGCTGAGCAGAGACTCAGTCTCCTAAGTTGAATGATGGAATAAGGAGCTAGAGGTCAGAGGCCTTCTGTCCTATCATGGTATTCCTCAGGATGCAGATACCAGTAAGTGTGAGATGCTGGGCAGGGGGCGGCCACATAGTTCAGGGTGACACTATATCCAGCCCTTCAACTTTTCCAGTCTTCGGGCAGCACCAGAACAGTTAAAGTGACACATGTGGCCTATGAGCCACACTTTGCCCAGGTCTGTCTTAGAGAATCCACCTCGCTTGGTGAGACCATAACTGGTTAGGAGGCACACACTAACCAGCGACAGCTGTCTCTTTACTACCCCTTTTCTCTGCTTTGAGACAGCTCATACTGCTCCAAACAAACACTAGCGTATGTTTGATAAAGGTCTTTTGGGACTGAATTGTCAACTTATATACTTCACTTCTATACTCTGTATGATACAAATAAATATTCTTTATCAAAACAGTGCCGGATTCATTCTATATTCATCCATAGTGAATTACAGTATTTGTGATGGTCAAAGTGTCCTTAGATCAGGACCGCCATCAGGGCATTACTGCCCTTACTGGAGTATGGGGCCCGGTGAGCAGAGAAACCTGGCCGGGCCCCCGTTCTTCTGCTCGTCGGACCCCAGGGGCAGGATTCTGCCAGTTCACTGACTGTGAACGTGCATCCTCAGATGCAGGTTCACTTTGAATCTATTGCCGTACGGGAAGTTTCCTGCACGGCAATAGTTAACAGCCGCTGGCCAACCACAGTCCGGTGGCTGACGTCAGTGTGCACCTCGCTGGCGTATGACATCACTGTCATGCATCAGCGATCGTGCTTCCGGTGATGGGAGAGCCGGGCGCCGCTGGAGCCCTGCAAGGTAAGAAGAAACTTTTTTTTTAAAGCTGCACCATGGGGGCAGGATGGAAACATGGTGGCCTTACGGAGAGACATGGGGGGGCTTATGGAGACACGGGGGGCCTTATGGAGAAATGGGGGGCCTTATGGAGACACGGGGGGCAGAATGGGTAACATGGAGGGCAGAATAGAAAACATGGAGGCAGACTGGGAAACATCTAGGCAGAATGTGAGACATTGGAGACAGAATGGGGGCAGAATGGAGACATTGGGGGCAGGATGGAGAGACATTGGGAGCAGGATAGAGAGACATTGGGGGCAGGATGAAGTCATTGGGGGCAGAATGGAGACAAATGGAGACATGGGGGCAGGGTGGAGACACATGGGGGCAGGATGGAAAGACAATGGGGGCAGGATTGAGAGACAATGGGGGCAGGATGGAGACAATGGGGGCAGGATGGAGAGACATTGGGAGCAGGATAGAGAGACATTGGGGGCAGGATGGAGACATTGGGTGCAGAATGGAGACAAATGGAGACATGGGGGCAGGGTGGAGACACATGGGGGCAGGATGGAGAGACATTGGGGCAGGATGGAGAGAAATTGGGGGCAGAATGGGGAGACAATGGGGGCAGGATGGGGAGACAATGGGATCAGGATGGAGAAAATGGGGGCAGGATTGAGAGACATTGGGGGCAGGATGGAGACATTGGGGGCAGAAAGGAGAGACATTGGGGCAGGATGGGGAGACAATGGGGGCAGGATAGAGACAATGGGGGCAGGATGGAGACAATGAGGGCAGGATGTAGGACATTATTACTGTAGGGGCTAATTATAAATATTATTACTGCTGTTACGTATTTTATTTTTGAGGATACTGTTTTCAGTGAAGGGGGATCCTGTTCCTGAGCAGAGTGACACTGTGTCACTTTATTTACATCATCTGGCGTAGCGTAGAAGTTGGGGAAAAATGTGGTATGTGCTCTGTAAGCTGCTCTAGATAACTATGTGTTATTTTATGCAGAGAAGAGTCCTGGCTGGAAGAAGTGATGTCGGTCTGCGCTGGATGAAGAGGAAAAGCGAAGATGAAGGACTTCAACTAGAGATGTCACCGGTGAGTCAGTGTGTTATCTGTACACTGACACTATACACTACCTACTATATACAGGGCTCCTGTGTATAATGTCACTGGTGATCCCTGTATTACCTGTACACTGACACTATATACAGAGCTCCTGTGTATAATGTCACTGTTGATCCCTGTATTATCTGTACACTGACACTATACACTGTATACTATGCACATAGCTCCTGTGAATATTGGCACTTATGGCAATATTAGTATTCTGTTTTTTATGAATGATCAGTATTGTAGTATTCGGTCACTATGTGGTGGTAATATGTGATATGGTCATGGTGTGGCGGTATTTGTCCCTTGTATGTGGTATTATTCGGTCGCTATGTGGTGGTTATATGTGGTCTGATCATAGTGTGATGGTATTTGTCCCTTGTATGTAGTATTATTCGGTCACTATGTGGTGATAATATGTGATCTCGTCACGGTGTGGTGGTATTTGTTCCTTGTTTGTGGTATTATTCGGTAACTATGTGGTGGCAATATGTGGTCTGGTCATGGTGTGATGGTATTTTTCCCTTGTTTGTGGTAGAATTGGTCATTTTAAAAAATATGTGTGACACATTCCCTTAAATAAAAATATACCTAAAAATAGTATTGGGTATTATAAGAAATGTTTGATAGGTTAGAGTAGAGTAGGGCCCGGCTAGAAGAGTCTCCTTTTTGTGGTGGCTGCTTAAAAAATCTTTTGGCCAAAACAAAAGCTGCTGACTATGCAAGTGATATGGTGTTCGATGGGAACCGTTAATGTATGATTGGTGAAGACGTCGTGCAGAAAGTAGAGTTTTTCCAAGAGTGGGCGGTGGGACTGTGGAAGGTTCGAGGGATGGAAGCGGAGCTGGGGTGAAGTATGGGGCCCTAAAATTCCTGGTGACAGCCCTGCCTTAGATGAATTCATCTGGTCTGCCTTGATATGGAAAGCTTTGTAAATTATGTTCTTGGTAGAATTGTTGACTACTTAGTTAACATTTCAAATTTTTGCCATATTTTGGTGATTTTATTTTACATTTCAAGTCTGAATGAATATAACTTATTGTCTTGTTATCAGCCTTCTTAGAATTGCAACCTCATTGAGATCAGTATATTAGTTCCCAGACTCACACAATGCCAATTCCTAATTTGCTTTTAGCTATAAAACTATTTTGGACAGCGACTTTCTGGACATTTTTCCTTGTGGTGTAAATGCTGACCTGTTAATCTTTTATTTATCGTTGCAGTTTTACGTGACTTTTTTTCAGTTGCTGTTTTTTTTTTAGCCTTTTTTGTTTGTGTTGACAGATCTGAAGTCTGCGGGGATTGAAACGGTTCAGTTATTATCCAATAACCTGGCTCCATTTTCAGTGACACCATTTTCTGAGAAGTAATTACAGGCTACCGGCCTTATTTTATTGCACTTGGGGAAGCTGGGAATCCATGCCAACAAACGAAATAGCCTGCACAAGTACGAAGAAAGAAAAAAAAAACTTTCAGCAGAAATTACTTCATCATTGTCCAGCAAGAAAGTCCTCCCTAGTGCAGCTGCTAATGTAATATTGCTCATTTATCTTCCAAATGATCGAGAAACATCTTATTTCTTATTCAAGGACGTGCCATGCATTTTACTGCAGTGCTTGAAGTAATAGGCAACATTGATCTTGTTATGGCATAGACATTATGGACTTCAGCACACCGAGATCTCGGCGGTACCCTTGAGGAACGGTCTATCTGTTGATATTATAACAGAATGACATTATGAGATATAAATGTAAACATTTCCATACCTTAACACAAGAAAATGAATAACTACATCATTGGATTTGGAAGTCTTACAAGAAAAGAACAACTTCATTCACAACTAGAGAGCAGAATATTTTACAGCATTGCTTAGGTTTGGATGCCATTGGTGTAAAGAACATGTTTACGAAACTAAATACTAGGGTGGCAGATTTAGCAGCTGCTATGGGTGCCCTGTAATAATTGTTGCATCACTGTGAGCCGAGATGACGCGCCCAGGGGATGTGGACGACTCGGCGCCCCGGCCTTGTTGTTGGTTTTGGGGGATGCCGTGGTGGCCGGCTCCCGGGGCCGTACCCTGGGGTCACTCTTAAAAGCAAGGAATTGAGGGAAAGGGTGTATGGGAAAGGGGAAAGTTCGTGACGCCACCCGTGGTGTCTGGTGAGGATCACCAGCGCTGCTACAGTCCTCTGAGGCCGGTGGTCAGGCAGCTTAGTTGGCGCGGCTCCCCACAGGTGGAGCGGGGCCTCAGGGCAGAGTAGGAGAAGAAGAGCAGAACAGAGCGCTGGCGGGTGCAGAGCCGCGGAGGAAAAAACAGACAGAGGCAGTAGTTGAAGTCATCCAGGTCTTTACTAACGGTAGTGCTTTCTCAGCCTAGAGTTTCTCTCTGCCGTCAAACGGCGAGTTGCGGCCGCCAGGGTGGGGTTCAGCACACTCCAGGTAGTTCAGGAGCGCTTGACAGGACCACCGCTTGTAAAGTGTTCCTCTCCGTGTGAAGCTTTTCCCGTCTTGTGTCCCCCACTGTGTCCCGTACGGGTACTGCGATGTCCTTGATGGGTAGCTTGTAGCTCCCGGACCGACTGGGTGCCCTTCTTGGATACTAGTGGTGAGAACTTGGCGTAAGGCCGGGTCCCTCTGGATGAACTCAGATTAAGGAATACAGGTGGCGACTCCGCTCTGTCTGCACCTCCTGAGATCCTTTCGCCTGTGGAGCTTAACTCCTCTGCTCCCCTCCTGGGCCTTCTTGGTTGGACTCTGACCGGGGACAGAGCCGGGTATGACTCTGCCCCAATCCCCCGTCTCGAGGCCTGAGACCGGGAATCGTGGACCCCTCAGCCGGTTGCAGCTTACTGCTGACTTGCCGTCCCAAAGACCCACGACTAAAGACCCGGTTGTTAAAATGGCCTCCAGTTATATATGATTCTATTAAGTGCTAAAGTAAAGTGCTTCCTCCACCTTCACTCACTACTTTGTTCCCCCTAACTTTGGTTCCCCCCCAAACTCCGCCATTCCGGAACGGGGGAGCACTATGGTGCTTTTAGGCCCCCTGCAGAACTGGAGTGGTGTAGTGTTGAGTGTGTTGGTAGGGGTCCTGTGTGGTGCTCCATCCTTACCTTGGAGAGGAGATACCACACCTCATTTTGAGGTGCAGTACCCCTGTGGCGACTGAGCCCTCAGGGGCGCCACATTTACTTCACCCGGGACAACAATTTAATTTGATACCCTGGGCTCCCCATCTAAATACCCTAGCCTGGCATCATGCTGTTTTATGTGTCCCTGCACTGTCTTAGCATCTTCAGTACCAAGTTGTGGTAGGATGGTGGGTCATGTATGTAGTGCACTGCCATACACTGGCAGATTCGCTGGACAACAACAGCGTTGGCCCAAAAAGAGCTTGCAGTGGGCAACACAGTTTGAGAAGTCCCAAAACAGTATGGTGTTTCAAGACACAGTATGTGAGTTGGCTATGTGAAATCTCAGACCTGTTTGGAGCCTTCCTTGACAGCCTGTGTGATAACTAAGAGGTAGAGACAACATTAGGGTCTTTACTTCTCCCAGGACAACAATTTAGTTTAATGCTCTGGGCTCTCCAACTAAATACCCTAGCCTTGCGCAATGCTGTTTTATGTGTCCCTGCACTGTCTTAGCATATTTAGTACCAAGTTGTGGTAGGATGGTAGGTCATAGTATGTAGTGCACTGCCATACACTGGCAGATTCGCTGGGCAACATTAGCGTTGGCCCTAAAAGAGCTTGCCGATGACATGGATGAGATTGTGTACTGGAGGCCACAACTTAGTAGAAGCTATGCAGTGGGCAATATAGTTTGAGAAGTGCCAAAACAGTATGGTGTTGTAAAACACAGTGTATGAGTTGGCTGCGTGAAATCTCAGACCTGTTTGGAGCCTTACTTGACAGCCTGTGTGATAACTAAGAGGTAGAGACAACAGTAGGGTCTGGTTGTGCGGTGGACCAGATACATATCCTAGAAGTACAGTACAGTACCATGTTGTGGTAGGATGGTGGATCGTAGTATGAAGTGCACTGCACTCTACGTGGCAGAGTAGCTGGGCAGTATCAGCGTTCGCCCATAAAAGATCACTATGCTAACGTAGGTAAGATTGTCTGTCTGCTGAAGGCCACAACTTAGTAGAAGCCGTGCAGTGGGCAACTGAATTTCAGACCGACAAAGTTTGAGAACGGCTAAAAAAGTATGGTTTGCAAGGTACAGTGTGTGTATCGGCTATGTGAAATCTCAGTCCTATTAGGAGCCTACCCTGACATCCTGTGTGATAGCAAAAAGGTAGAGACAACAGTAGAGTCTGGTTGTGTGGTGGACCAGATACTGTACATAACCTGAAAGTACTGTACAGTTTCAGACTGATTAGAAACTAGGAAGAATAAGACGAAAAACTTGCCACTCCAGATGACTCAATAAATTTTGAAAATGTAATAGTAGGAAAAGTAGTACAAAACAAAAGTTTCGGTCATGTAAGACCTTCCTCAGTGTACAGTGGTGGAATCCGTGTTCCCACCGCGATCACCCTTGCTGTAAGATACCACTCAGTGGTTTATGTAGAAGCTGGACACTGCACCTCTCATTCATGTCCACTACCAAAATTTCTGTACACTGAGGAAGGTCTTACATGACCAAAATGTTTGTTTTGTACTATTTTTTCTACTATTAAATTCTCAAAATGTATTGAGTCATTTTGAGTGGGAAGTTTTTTGTCTTATTGCTCTGGGATTGGACCCTACTTGTGCATTGATGTGCCACAGGAGTGCGGTAACCTACCATATTTAGAAACTAGGAAGAGAGTGGATCCAATGGAAAAATGCCTGGAAGTTTAGGCTGGGTATCAGATGACAGTCTTAGAAATGGCTACTTGAATGTCTCTTCTGCACAGTCGCTGGAAAAGGTGGTTGGCAGCAATTCTGTAGTGACTTTGTGGTCAAGAGGATATACAATATACTGTGACTGTGGCCATCCTTCAATTAACTGCCAGATGGAGTAGTCTGAGAGTGGGGTTTAGCTTCTTCGAAGGACCCACTGAAGGATGGATCTTGTAGGAATTCTAGTCCCAACCTTGGTGCACCAGTGCAGTATCATTCAATACCTGCCCTCGATCAAGAACTGCTCAAGAGAAGAACCATTACATTAGCGTTGGTAATAGTCAAGTATTGTGCCTTTGAGAGTTTTCGGCAACCATCAAGCTCACTATGCTTTTGACTAGCCCAGGGGATGGGGATGACTCGGTACCCGGGCCTTTGCCTTTAGGGATGACGCGGTGGTCGGCTCCTGGGCCCGAACCTTGGGGTCTCTCCTAAAAAGGGTGGATATTTGTTAATTTTAAGAAAGAGTTCGTGACGCCACCTGTGGCTTCTGGTGAGGATCACCAGCGCTGCGCAGTCCACTGAGGCCGATGATAAGGCAGCTCGATGGTATAGCTCCCCACAGGTGGAGCAGGGCCTCAGGGCAGTGTATGACGGGGTATGCAGGACAGGCGAGACCCAGCCGGGTCAGAGCAAGAACAGGGACAGACACGATAGTCACTTCAGTACCTTTTACTGATGGAAATTCAGGCACGTCCCGGAGCACTGTAGGGTGAAGGGTGCACGTCAGGATCCTCCCCAATGAGTGGGTTTTGGGCCTCCTGTTTCCTGCCTCTGCGTAGTAAGTTTCTGACCTGCCTGGAGCTAGGCCTAACTTTGTCTCTGTCCTGTGCTGGCTGACCTTGTGATAGGGCCTTTCCTTGGAGTACATGCACCTTAGCTGCGGGCCTATGTGTCTCCTGGCTCTGTTACGTATCAGCACTTTAGCGATCCTGAGACTTGTAGTTCTCCAGGGATTCTGGTTATATCTTACTGGGTCATAGAGATCCCGGTAAACTTCGGACCCGGTGTCCGGTAACTTCTTCGGGGTGAGCCAGTTAAGCTCCTCTGCCCCCTATGTACTAACTCTCCACTCGCCTTCGGCCTACTTGAGACCTCACTAGGCTACTCACACTAATGGCAGCTTGCCGCGCTTCACCGATCTTATGGTGCCGGCACACCTAAAGCTCACCTCTCTGAGCTACACGGAGTCTTGCTCTGGATAAGCTCCACTGCAGGATAGCAATTGCAGGAGCTGGAACAGGTTTTTGTCCTCTGAGGTAACTCTTCTCAGACTGTACTGGACTCACTGCTAAACCAGAATAGACTAGACTCTGACTCCAACAGACTAACTGCTGCCTGGCTCCACCTTCCCTATTTATCTATCCCTAATGGGCTCCCTCTGGTTGTCTGAGGTGGAAGGTGGAGATGTGTGAATGGTTATGGGGGCCCTGTTGTGGAGGAATCCTTCAATGCACACTTCTAGGATCTGTGATACCAATCGCAGCTGGGCGTCACATTCCCCCCTAGTTAAGCTCAGCACTCCCGGGCTGAAGTACATTTTATAAAACAGTAAACATAAACAATGCAAGAAGAATAAGAACAATCTTCCCTTTATGGGAGGCACCAATCTTGAACGTTACATAACAATAACAAATGCAAAGCGTCCTCAGAATCCAAGTCTCTTGTGGTGAGGTTCCCAGAAAGGATGTCCATCTCCCAGGGTAGAGTACTTGGTGGTTTTGTCGGACCTGTCCTAAACCCTCTACGTAGGCCCTGGGGTGGCTGCAGGGCATGAAGATCCCGCGTTGGACCTCCAAGAGAGCCACTCCAGAAAGGTTTTCCTTCTGAGGTCACCTACAAGGCACTCCAGAGAGCACAATTATATACAAAAACAGTTTTTGGGCTGCACACAGTCCTCAGCCACGCAGTTCTTAGGTAAGTAAAGAAATTAATGAGGTAAAGCACAAATTAATAAACATATGCATGAAGATACACAATTAATTCAGTACATTACAATTTAATACACAATACCCCAGGGGTAGCTATCTACACTCTCAGAATTTTTTTTTACCATTTACTGAGTGTACCTAGCAGGGGGTTTACCTCTCGTGCTACATGTTGATTTGCGTAGTGCGATGGTTGGTGGGGTGTCAGGGTCTGTATTCTCAGTTACTCTACCAGTTCTACGTGTAACCATGTTGTAAAACTGCCTTAACCTCTCTCTTGGACTGGCAAGTCTGCCATTGGCTGGGCCCTCTTGCTCTGCTCCTGCCGGGGATCCTTCATCCGGGGATACTTCTTGAGCTGGCACTTCTGCAGCACTTACAGGTTCAACTTGCTGTGGAGGGTTTTCTGGCTGTTCATAGAATTGGAGTACTGGGATGATTACTGCACCTCCTATTTGTGGCCAATCTGCCGGGAAATCTCCTAGGTCAGTGTGGATCATTTCCTCTTTGGGTTCTTCCGGGATTGTGAGAGGCACTTTTTCTGGTGGTTTCAGTAATTCTGGACACAACTTTAGGTGGTCCCTGGACACTGCTGTAGATGTTTTTTCTCCTTCTCGACTGATTATGCAGGTCTTTTTGTTGTCAAACCTTGACAGTAACACAGGGTAGGGGTCTTTTTCCCACTGGTCATCAAGTTTGTGGTTGCGCCTTTTTCTTTTCAATACTGTTTCACCTTGCATGAAAGGTCATGCGGGTGCATTTTTGTTGTATTGACTCTCCTGCTTTTCTCTCACCCGAGTGAGACTGTCCTTGACACAAGATTGTACTCTTCTGTACTGCTCTTGTCTGGTCGTGTCCCAGTCCTCAGTGGTCATATCAGCGTCAGGTTCAACGACACCAAGCTCCAGATCCATGGGCAGCTTTCCTGGCCTTGCCCGCATGAGGTATGCCGGAGTGCAATTGGTGGAACTTACAGGTATATGATTGTATAGATCCAGTAGATCAGGCAGCAGGTCTGGCCACTGATTTCTCTCCTCAAGTGGTATGGTCTTTAGCAGGTCGATGATGAGGATGTTGTTCATCTTTTCGCAGAGACCGTTGGTTTGTGGGTGGTACGGTGTAGTTCTTATCTTCTTACACCCGTAGAGATGGCAGAACTCCTTGAACAACTCAGCCTCAAAGGCCGGACCTTGGTCCGTCAGCACCTGCTCAGGGTAACAATGGGGTCTACAGAAGTATGCTTGGAACGTCTTTGCTGCTGTCTCTGCCGTCAGGTCTTTGACGGGGGTGACCACCAGGAAACGTGAGTAGTGATCCACCATGGTCGGAGCATAAGAGTACCCTGACCTGCTGAGGGACAGCTTGACATGGTCCAGGGCCACGATCTCCAGAGGTCGAGTCGTCTTGATGGGTTGCAGGGGTGCCTTCTGGCTGCTGAAGTCCTTCCTTCTAAGGCCACAGAGTCCACAGTCCCGGCACCACCTCTCAATGGAGCTGCGCATTCCTACCCAGTAGAATCGACACTTCAGGAGGGTCTCTAGCTTTTTCCAGCCAAAGTGCCCCGCCTGATCGTGGTAAGCTTCTAATACCATCTTGATGTCTGTCTTCGGGACCACTATCTGCCATACCATCTCATGGGTCTTTGGATTGACGTACCTCCGGCACAGCTTCTCACGGTAGATAAACAGCCGGCTTCTCTCGTTCCACAGCTGCTTTGCTTGCAGGGACGCTTCCTTCTCCAGGGAGGCACCCTCTTGGGTTATCAGCTCCTTTATGCGACTGACAACCGGGTCGCTGTCCTGGGTCTCTTTCCAGCTGTCGTGAGGCAGGGGGTTTAACGTCTTTCCAAGCTGCTTCCTGGAAGCTCGTTGCTCATGGATCATCCCATTCCGATGAAAGGCAGGTAGCTCTATCTCTTCCAGGTCATCCACTTCTTGTTTCGTGTCTGACTGGTGAGGCATCCTAGACAGGGCATCGGCGTTGGCGTTCTTGCGGCCCGCCCGGTATTTAATTGTAAATTGGTAGTTTGACAGCCGAGCCATCCATCGTTGTTCCAGTGACCCGAGCTTAGCTGTTTCAAGATGGGTCAAGGGGTTGTTATCAGTAAAGGCAGTAAACTTGCTGGAGGCCAGGTAGTGCTTTAACCTTTCAGTGATGGCCCAGACCAAAGCCAGGAACTCCAACTTGTAGCTGCTATAGTTCTCTGGGTTCCTCTCAGTCGGGCGGAGCTTCCTGCTTGCGTATGCAATCACTTTCTCTTGGCCATTCTGCTTCTGACTCAAGACAGCTCCCAGTCCTTCGTTGCTGGCATCTGTATACAGCAGGAACAGTTGGCTGTAGTCAGGGTAGGCTAGGATCTCATCGCCTGTCAGGATCTCCTTCATCTCCTGAAACGACTCGGCTTGCTCCTTACCCCAATGGAATGGGGGATTTCTGCCTTTGGGGGACTGCCCTACCAGGAGGTCTTGCAGAGGAGCTGCTTTCTTAGTGTAGTCCTTTACGAACCTCCGGTAGTATCCTACTAGTCCCAAGAACTGACGCACCTCCTTGAGGTTCTTCGACTCCGGCCACTTCTGGATGGCTGTGACTTTCTCGGGTCTGGTGCTACCCCTTCTGGACTGACAATGTGCCCCAGGTACTGTACCTTTCTCTTGAGCAGGTGGCACTTTGAGGGTTTCAACTTCATCCCGTACCGGGACAGTGACTCAAATACCTCTGCCAGGTGTTTCAAGTGGTCCTCGTACGTTCTGAAGTACACTATTTCATCGTCCAGGTAAAGTAACACAGTCTCGAAGTTGCGGTGTCCCAGGCAGCACTCCATCAATCTCTGGAACGGGGGCATTGCAGAGTCCAAACGGCATACTGTTGAACTTGCAGAGTCCCATCGGGGTGGTGAAGGCCGTCTTCTCCCGATCCTCCTCAGCCACAGCTACTTGCCAGTACCCACTAGTGAGGTCAAGGGTGGAAAAGTAATTTGCAGACTTTAAGGCAGCTAGGGACTCCTCTATGCGTGGTAAAGGGTATGCATCCTTATGTGTAATGCGATTTACTTGACGGTAATCTACACACATTCTCATGCTCCCGTCCTTTTTCCTAACCAGCACTAGGGGAGCTGCCCAGGGACTACAACTATCCCTAATTACTCCCGCCTTCCTCATGTCATGCAGCATCTCTCTTGCCTTCTGGTAGTGAGCTGGGTGTATAGGCCTATAACATTCTTTGATTGGGGAATGATTGCCTGTGGGGATATGATGTTGAACCCCCTTAACCCTCCTGAAGTCGAGTGGATGTTTACTGAACACCTGCGAGTATTCTAGAACCACCCGGTGTACACCCTGTTTTTGATGGGTAGGAGTGGTGTCTGTTCCAACATGGAGCTGTTGACACCAATTCTCCACCTGGGTTGCAGGGTCATTATCCTCAACTTCATCTGGTGAGGCTAAGGACTCCGCCTCATGGATGCAGTTGTTATTGACAGCATGTTATTTGGCAACAGTGGCATAACGTGGCAGTTTGACCTCATCTTCCACTAAGTTGAGAAGACGGACGGGCACCCTCCCATTACGTACAGTACAGACCAAAAGTTTGGACACACCTTCTCATTTAAAGATTTTTCTGTAGTTTTTCAAAACTATGAATTAACACATGTGGAATTATATACTTAACAAAAAAGTGTGAAACTACTGAAAATATGTCTTATATTCTAGGTTCTTCAAAGTAGCCACCTTTTGCTTTGATGACTACTTTGCACACTCTTGGCATTCTCTTGATGAGCTTCAAGAGGTAGTCACCAGAAATGGTCTTCCAACAATCCTGAAGGAGTTCCCAGAGATTCTTAGCACTTGTTGGCCCTTTTGCCTTCACGCTGCGGTCCAGCTCACCCTAAACCATCTTGATTGGGTTCAGGTCTCGTGACTGTGGAGGCCAGGTCATCTGGCGTAGCACCCCATCACTCTCCTTCTTGATCAAATAGCCCTTACACAGCCTGGAGGTGTGTTTGGGGACATTCTCCTGTTGAAAAATAAATGATGGTCCAACTAAACGCAAACCGGATGGAATAGCATGCCGCTGCAAGATGCTGTGGTAGCCATGCTGGTTTAGTATGCCTTCAACAGTGTCACCAGCAAAGCACCCCCACAGCATTACACCTCCTCCTCCATGCTTCACAGTGGGAACCAGGCATGTAGAGTCCATCCGTTCACCTTTTCTGCGTCGCACAAAGACACGGTGGTTGGAACCAAAGATCCCAAATTTGGACTCATCAGACCAAAGCACAGATTTCCACTGATCTATTGTCCATTCCTTGTGTTCTTTAGCCCAAACAAGTCTCTTCTGCTTGTTGCCTGTCCTTAGTAGTGGTTTCCTAGCAGCTATTTTACCATGAAGGCCTGCTGCACAAAATCTCCTCTTAACAGTTGATGAGATGTTTCTGCTGCTAGAACTCTGTGTGGCATTGACCTGGTCTCTAATCTGAGCTGCTGTTAACCTGCGATTTCTGAGGCTGGTGACTTGAATAAACTTATCCTCAGAAGCAGAGGTGACTCTTGGTCTTCCTTTCCTGTGGCGGTCCTCATGTGAGCCAGTTTCTTTGTAGCACTTGATGGTTTTTGCAACTGCACTTGGGGACACTTTCAAAGCTTTCACAATTTTTCGCACTGACTGACCTTCATTTCTTAAAGAAATGATGGCCACTCGTTTTTCTTTACTTAGCTGCTTTTTTCTTGCCATAATACAAAATCTAAAAGTCTATTCAGTAGGTCTATCTGCTGTGTATCCACCAGACTTCTGCACAACACAATTGATGGTCCCAACCCCATTTATAAGGCAAGAAATCCCACTTATTAAACCTGACAGGGCACACCTGTGAAGTGAAAACCATTTCCGGTGACTACATCTTGAAGCTCATCAAGAGAATGCCAAGAGTGTGCAAAGCAGTCATCAAAGCAAAAGGTGGCTACTTTGAAGTACCTAGAATATAAGACATATTTTCAGTTGCTTCACACTTTTTTATTAAGTATATAATCCCACATGTGTTAATTCATAGTTTTGATGCCTTCAGTGTGAATGTACAATTTTTATAGTCATGAAAATACAGAAAAATCTTTAAATGAGAAGGTGTGTCCAAACTTTTGGTCTGTACTGTACATCTACCACTCCCCTGGTGGTTAAGAGCGTGGGTCTATGCTCGGAGCAAAGGGGTTCTACTACCGCCTGGTAGCTCTGTCCTCTAAGACCTATAGCAGCTCTACACCAGATGAGCATTTCACTCATTGGGGTGATGACAATGGGTATGGGGTCTGTTACCCTCTCGTTACCGATCTCACCATCTGTTAACCTCACTTGCTGTTGATACATCAGTACTCGGATTTCCTTCTGCAGCGCCCTCCTCTGTCCTGGTTTGGCAGTGTCAGCTATCTGTTCGAGTAAGAACACAACCTCTCCCAAACAGTTACCAACAATGTTAGTGCCAAGTACCATATACGGATTAGTGTCATCAGGATTGGTCTCTACTACAATTAGCCCCTGGTCCTTCAGCTCCACTCTCCCCACCTTTACAGTCACATTCTTAACCCCGAGTAGGTTAAGGGGGAGTCCATTTGAGGCATATACAGTCAAATTTGGAGCTGGCGGACGTAGGTCGTCCATGGACCAGAACCTCTTGTAGAGGACGTCAGGCATGATGGTTACCTGAGATCCTGTGTCCAGCAGGGCATGCGTCGGGATCCCGTCCAGTACAATGGACAGGAAAGGTCTTCCTCCGACGAACCTGTTGTACCAGTCTGATGGGCCTGGTGAATTTACTCCTGGGTGTCGGCCCTCAGACCCAGGGTTTTCTCGTTTAAAGGACAATTCTGGGCGATGTGTCCGGTCTTGCGGCAGCGGTAGCAGGCTGGGTCCTTCGGTGGACGGCGCTGGTCACTGGTCCTCAAAGAGGGTGGTGTTGGCCTCCTTCGCATCCAGGGGACATCCTCAGGGCTATCGACTAGCAGGATCTTCCCTCCTTCCTCGGGCTCCATCCGCAGCTGCAGAGTAGTGTTGAGCCACCCCCGTAGTGTTCGGGTTCGGTTCGGTTCGTCGAACACCGGGATGTTCGAGGAACTGTTCGTCGAACTGTTCGTGGAACACCTTAGAACACCGTCGAACACCGTTAAAACCAATGGCAGGCAAACAAAAACACATAGAAACACATAGAAAACACCTGCAAAGGTGTCCAAAAGCTGACAAACTGCTCAGAAGACACTCTCTTTAAAAAAGCCGGCCGGCAAATTCAGCAGCGGCATACACCGGTACCCGACAATTTAGACAAGAAGGAATAGAGCATCACACATACATTAGATAGATAGAAACATGTCAGTCACACATATAAGAAGCACAGTGACAGTGTTGGTTACTGCACTTGTCATTTAGTGTAAAGGATTTATTAAAAAAAATATTAGTGTTTTCATGCACCGTCTCTTTAAAAAAGCCGGCCGGCAATTCAGCATCTGTACCCGACAATTTAGAACAGAAAGAATAGAGCTTCACACATAGATTAGATAGATAGAAACATGTCAGTCACATATATAATAAGTACAGTGATAGTGTTGCTTACTATACTTGTCATTTAGTGTAAAGGATTTATTTAAAAAAATAATAGTGTTTTCATGCACTGTCTCTTTAAAAAAGCCGGCCGGCAATTCAGCAGCGGTACCCGACAATTTAGAACAGAAAGATAGAGCATCACACATAGATTAGATAGATAGAAACATGTCAGTCACATATATATGAAGTACAGTGATAGTGTTGGTTACTGTACTTGTCATTTAGTATTAAAATAAAGGATTTATTATTAAAAAAATTGGCGTGGGGTTCCCCTTAATTTTAGGCTCTAGCGGAGGTTAAGCAGACGGCTGGGGCAGATGTTTGAAGCCTGGGAAGGGGGTAATACCCACGGAGCTTCCCAGGCTACTAATATCAGCCCCCAGCTGAATACATAGCCTTTACTAGCTATTAAAATGGGGGACCCCCCAAAAAAAATGACGTGGGGTCCCCCCTAATTTAATAGCTAGCAAAGGCTAGGCAGACAGCTGGGGGCTGATATTAATAGCCCAGGAAGGGAGCCATGAATATTGGCCCCCTCCCAGGCTAGAAACACCAGCCGTCAGCCGCCCCAGAAATGGCGCATTCATAGGATGCGCCAATTCTGGCACTTAGCCTCGCTCTTCAACGCTGCCCTGGTGCGGTGGCAGGGGGTAATAGGGTTGGGGTTGATGTCAGCTTATAATGCCAGCTGACATCAAGCCCAGGTTAGTAATGGAGAGGCGTCTATAAGACACCCCCCCATTACTAACCCCATAGTCAAAGTTAAAAAAAACACAAACACCCAGAATAAAGTCCTTTAATTGAAATAAAGACACAATCCTTTATTGTTCTAAATTAAACCATACTTACCATCACGCCCATTCCAGCTGAAGCCAACGATCTCCTGCAATAAAAGAAAAATAATAAAGCAACCTCATCCTTACCTTTCCATGGTTCCCACGACAGCTTCAGCTCTGCTACATCGAGATGACAGGCTGGACCGCAGCAGAACGCTGCCATCCAGCCTGTCATCCCGCAGACACTGAGAAGCGCAGGCTTGCTTGCGCTGCTCAGCGTCTCTCTGTGACGACATCCAGATGAGCCGAGTTCATGTCCAATGAACTCGGCTCACCTCATGCACGTCACTGACAGCGTGGGAAAATTCTCACGCTGAAGCGCTGATTGCAGGAGAATTTTCCCACGCTGTCAGTGACGTGCAGGAGGTGAGCTGAGTTCATTGGACATGAGCTCACCTCATGCACATCACTGACAGCGTGGGAGAATTCTCCTGCACTCAGCACTTCAGCGTGAGAATTTTCCCACGCTGTCAGTGACGTGCATGAGGTGAGCCGAGTTCATTGGACATGACCTCGGCTCATCTGGATGCCGTCACAGCGAGACAGTGAGGAGCGCAAGCATGCCTGCGCTTCTCAGTGTCTGCGGGATGACAGACTGGATGGCAGCGTTCTGCTGCGGTCCAGCCAGTCATCTCGATGTAGCAGAGCTGAAGCTGTCGTGGGAACCATGGAAAGGTAAGGATGAGGTTGGTTTATTATTTTTCTTTTATTGCAGGAGATCGTTGGCTTCAGCTGGAATGGGTGTGATGGTAAGTATGGTTTAATTTAGAACAATAAAGAATTGTGTCTTTATTTCAATTAAAGGACTTTATTCTGGGTGTTGTGTTTTTTTTAAATACTTTACTAGAAATTCATGGCGGTCATGTCTAATACTGGCGTGACCCCATGAATTTTGGGCTTGGGGCCAGCTGATAATACCAAGCTGGCCCTAACCCCTTTATTACCCAGTGAGCCACCGCACCAGGGCCCTGGATGAGTTGGGTACAGCGCCAGAAGATGGCGCTTCTATGAACGCGCCATTTTCCGGGGTGGCTGCGGACTGCAATTTGTAGCGGGGGGGGGGGCCCAGAAAGCTTGGGCCTCCCTGCGCTGCAGATTCCAGCCCCCAGCTGCCTAGTTGTACCTGGCTGGACACAAAAATAGGGCGAAGCCCCACGTACTTTTTTTTAATTATTTCATGAAATTCATGAAATAATTAAGAAAAAAAGGCCTTCCCTATATTGTTGTGTCCGGCCAGGTACAAATAGGCAGCTGGTGGTTGGGGGCAGCCCGTTCCTGCCTGCTGTACCTGGCTGGACACAAATATAGTGCGAAGCCCCACTTCAATTTTTTTTAATTATTTCATGAAATTCATGAAATAATTAAGAAAAAAAGGGCTTCCCTATATTGTTGTGTCCGGCCAGGTACAAATAGGCAGCTGGTGGATGGGGGCAGCCCGTTCCTGCCTGCTGTACCTGGCTGGACACAAATATAGTGCGAAGCCCCACTTCAATTTTTTTTAATTATTTCAGGAAATTCATGAAATAATTTAAAAAAAATTGACGTGGGGCTTCGCACTATATTTGTGTCCAGCCAGGTACAGCAGGCAGGAACGGGCTGCCCCCAACCACCAGCTGCCTATTTGTACCTGGCCGGACACAACAATATAGGGAAGCCCTTTTTTTCTTAATTATTTCATGAAATAATTTAAAGAAAATTGACGTGGGGCTTCGCCCTGTTTTTGTGTCCAGCCAGGTACAACTAGGCAGCTGGGGGCTGGAATCCGCAGCGCAGGGAGGCCCAAGCTTTCTGGGCCACCCCCGCTGCAAATTGCAGTCCGCAGCCACCCCGGAAAATGGCGCGTTCATAGAAGCGCCATCTTCTGGCGCTGTACCCAACTCATCCAGGGCCCTGATGCGGTGGCTCACTGGGTAATAAAGGGGTTAGGGCCAGCTTGGCATTATCAGCTGGCCCTAAGCCCGAAATTCATGGGGTCACGCCAATATTAGACATGACCACCATGAATTTCTAGTAAAGTATTTAAAAAAAACACAACACCCAGAAAAAAGTCCTTTAATTGAAATAAACACACAATTCTTTATTGTTCTAAATTAAACCATACTTACCATCAAAGAAAAATAATAAAGCAACATCATCCTTACCTTTCCATGGTTCCCATGACAGCTTCAGCTCTGCTACATCGAGATGACAGGCTGGACCGCAGCAGAACGCTGCCATCCAGCCTGTCATCCCGCAGACACTGAGAAGCGCAGGCTTGCTTGCGCTCCACAGTGTCTCTCTGTGAGGGCATCCAGATGAGCCGAGTTAATGTCCAATGAACTCGGCTCACCTCATGCACGTCACTGACAGCGTGGGAAAATTCTCCTGCACTCAGCGCTTCAGCGTGGGAGAATTCTCACACTGAAGCGCTGAGTGCAGGAGAATTCTCCCACGCTGTCAGTGACGTGCAGGAGGTGAGCTGAGTTCATTGGACATGAGCTCACCTTATGCAAGTCACTGACAGCGTGGGAGAATTCTCCTGCACTCACCGCTTCAGCGTGAGAATTTTCCCACGCTGTCAGTGACGTGCATGAGGTGAGCCGAGTTCATTGGACATGAACTCGGCTCATCTGGATGTCGTCACAGAGAGACGCTGAGCAGCGCAAGCAAGCCTGCGCTTCTCAGTGTCTGCGGGATGAGAGGCTGGATGGCAGCGTTCTGCGGCGGTCCAGCCTGTCATCTCGATGTAGCAGAGCTGAAGCTGTCGTGGGAACCATGGAAAGGTAAGGATGAGGTTGCTTTATTATTTTTCTTTTATTGCAGGAGATCGTTGGCTTCAGCTGGAATGGGCGTGACGGTAAGTATGGTTTAATTTAGAACAATAAAGGATTGTGTCTTTATTTCAATTAAAGGACTTTATTCTGGGTGTTTGTGTTTTTTTTTAACTTTGACTATGGGGTTAGTAATGGGGGTGTCTTATAGACGCCTCTCCATTACTAACCTGGGCTTGATGTCAGCTGGCATTATAAGCTGACATCAACCCCAACCCTATTACCCCCTGCCACCGCACCAGGGCAGCGTGGAAGAGCGAGGCTAAGTGCCAGAATTGGCGCATCCTATGAATGCGCCATTTCTGGGGCGGCTGACGGCTGGTGTTTCTAGCCTGGGAGGGGGCCAATATTCATGGCTCCCTTCCTGGGCTATTAATATCAGCCCCCAGCTGTCTGCCTAGCCTTTGCTAGCTATTAAATTAGGGGGGACCCCACGTCATTTTTTTGGGGGGGTCCCCCATTTTAATAGCTAGTAAAGGCTATGTATTCAGCTGGGGGCTGATATTAGTAGCCTGGGAAGCTCCGTGGGTATTACCCCCTTCCCAGGCTTCAAACATCTGCCCCAGCCGTCTGCTTAACCTCCGCTAGAGCCTAAAATTAAGGGGAACCCCACGCCAATTTTTTTAATAATAAATCCTTTATTTTAATACTAAATGACAAGTACAGTAACCAACACTATCACTGTACTTCATATATATGTGACTGACATGTTTCTATCTATCTAATCTATGTGTGAAGCTCTATTCTGTCTGTTATAAATTGTCGGGTACAGATGCTGAATTGCCGGCCGGCTTTTTTAAAGAGACGGTGCATGAAAACACTATTATTTTTTTTGATAAATCCTTTACGCTAAATGACAAGTACAGTAAGCAACACTGTCACTGTACTTCGTATATATGTGGCTGACATGTTTCTATCTATCTAATCTATGTGTGATTCTCTATTCCTTCTATTCTAAATTGTCGGGTACCGCTGCTGAATTGCCGGCCGGCTTTTTTAAAGAAACGGTGCATGAAAACACTATTATTTTTTTTGATAAATCCTTTACGCTAAATGACAAGTACAGTAAGCAGCACTTTCACTGTACTTATTATATATGTGGCTGACATGTTTATATCTATCTAATCTATGTGTGATTCTCTATTCTTTCGGTTCTAAATTGTCGGGTACAGGTGTATGCCGCTGCTGAATTGCCGGCTTTCCATGTTTCACTGTGAGCACTGTTCCCATCGATTTGGGCAATCACTGTAATGCCACAACCACCATGGCTGTGGCATTACAGTGAGTGGCAGACAATCCCTGCATGATTGGTGCTCTAAATAGCGCCAGACATGCAGGACACGCTTTTGGTGCACGAACAGTTATCGAACATAACCTCGAACAGCCGAATTTTTTGCAAATCGTTCGGGTTCGTCGAACAACTGCACTGCAAAAAACGAAAAGCCGAACGATTTGCAAAAAATTCGGCTGTTCGAGGTTATGTTCGATAACTGTTCGTGCACCAAAAGCGTGTCCTGCATGTCTGGCGCTATTTAGAGCACCAATCATGCAGGGATTGTCTGCCACTCACTGTAATGCCACAGCCATGGTGGTTGTGGCATTACAGTGATTGCCCAAATCGATGGGAACAGTGCCAACAGTGAAACATGAAAAGCCGGCAATTCAGCAGCGGCATACACCTGTACCCGACAATTTAGAACCGAAAGAATAGAGCTTCACACATAGATTAGATAGATATAAACATGTCAGCCACATATATACGAAGTACAGTGAAAGTGCTGCTTACTGTACTTGTCATTTAGCGTAAAGGATTTATCAAAAAAAATAATAGTGTTTTCATGCACCGTCTCTTTAAAAAAGCCGGCCGGCAATTCAGCAGCGGTACCCGACAATTTAGAATAGAAAGAATAGAGAATCACACATAGATTAGATAGATAGAAACATGTCAGTCACATATATATGAAGTACAGTGACAGTGCTGCTTACTGTACTTGTCATTTAGCGTAAAGGATTTATCAAAAAAAATAATAGTGTTTTCATGCACCGTCTCTTTAAAAAAGCCGGCCGGCAATTCAGCAGCGGTACCCGACAATTTATAACAGACAGAATAGAGCTTCACACATAGATTAGATAGATAGAAACATGTCAGTCACATATAAATGAAGTACAGTGATAGTGTTGGTTACTGTACTTGTCATTTAGTATTAAAATAAAGGATTTATTATTAAAAATATTGGCGTGGGGTTCCCCTTAATTTTAGGCTCTAGCGGAGGTTAAGCAGACGGCTGGGGCAGATGTTTGAAGCCTGGGAAGGGGGTAATACCCACGGAGCTTCCCAGGCTACTAATATCAGCCCCCAGCTGAATACATAGCCTTTACTAGCTATTAAAATGGGGGACCCCCCAAAAAAAATGACGTGGGGTCCCCCCTAATTTAATAGCTAGCAAAGGCTAGGCAGACAGCTGGGGGCTGATATTAATAGCCCAGGAAGGGAGCCATGAATATTGGCCCCCTCCCAGGCTAGAAACACCAGCCGTCAGCTGCCCCAGAAATGGCGCATTCATAGGATGCGCCAATTCTGGCACTTAGCCTCGCTCTTCCACGCTGCCCTGGTGCGGTGGCAGGGGGTAATAGGGTTGGGATTGATGTCAGCTTATAATGCCAGCTGACATCAAGCCCAGGTTAGTAATGGAGAGGCGTCTATAAGACACCCCCATTACTAACCCCATAGTCAAAGTTAAAAAAAACACAAACACCCAGAATAAAGTCCTTTAATTGAAATAAAGACACAATCCTTTATTGTTCTAAATTAAACCATACTTACCGTCACGCCCATTCCAGCTGAAGCCAACGATCTCCTGCAATAAAAGAAAAATAATAAAGCAACCTCATCCTTACCTTTCCATGGTTCCCACGACAGCTTCAGCTCTGCTACATCGAGATGACTGGCTGGACCACAGCAGAACGCTGCCATCCAGCCTCTCATCCCGCAGACACTGAGAAGCGCAGGCTTGCTTGCGCTGCTCAGCGTCTCTCTGTGACGACATCCAGATGAGCCGAGTTCATGTCCAATGAACTCGGCTCACCTCATGCACGTCACTGACAGCGTGGGAAAATTCTCACGCTGAAGCGGTGAGTGCAGGAGAATTCTCCCACGCTGTCAGTGACGTGCATAAGGTGAGCTCATGTCCAATGAACTCAGCTCACCTCCTGCACGTCACTGACAGCGTGGGAGAATTCTCCTGCACTCAGCGCTTCAGCGTGAGAATTCTCCCACGCTGAAGCGCTGAGTGCAGGAGAATTTTCCCACGCTGTCAGTGACGTGCATAAGGTGAGCTCATGTCCAATGAACTCAGCTCACCTCCTGCACGTCACTGACAGCGTGGGAGAATTCTCCTGCACTCAGCGCTTCAGTGTGAGAATTCTCCCACGCTGAAGCGCTGAGTGCAGGAGAATTTTCCCACGCTGTCAGTGACGTGCATGAGGTGAGCCGAGTTCATTGGACAATAAGTCGGCTCATCTGGATGCCCTCACAGAGAGACACTGTGGAGCGCAAGCAAGCCTGCGCTTCTCAGTGTCTGCGGGATGACAGGCTGAATGGCAGCGTTCTGCTGCGGTCCAGCCTGTCATCTCGATGTAGCAGAGCTGAAGCTGTCATGGGAACCATGGAAAGGTAAGGATGATGTTGCTTTATTATTTTTCTTTTATTTCAGGAGATCGTTGGCTTCAGCTGGAATGGGCGTGATGGTAAGTATGGTTTAATTTAGAACAATAAAGAATTGTGTGTTTATTTCAATTCAAGGACTTTTTTCTGGGTGTTGTGTTTTTTTTAAATACTTTACTAGAAATTCATGGTGGTCATGTCTAATATTGGCGTGACCCCATGAATTTCGGGCTTAGGGCCAGCTGATAATGCCAAGCTGGCCCTAACCCCTTTATTACCCAGTGAGCCACCGCATCAGGGCCCTGGATGAGTTGGGTACAGCGCCAGAAGATGGCGCTTCTATGAACGCGCCATTTTCCGGGGTGGCTGCGGACTGCAATTTGCAGCGGGGGTGGCCCAGAAAGCTTGGGCCTCCCTGCGCTGCGGATTCCAGCCCCCAGCTGCCTAGTTGTACCTGGCTGGACACAAAAACAGGGCGAAGCCCCACGTCAATTTTCTTTAAATTATTTCATGAAATAATTAAGAAAAAAAGGGCTTCCCTATATTGTTGTGTCCGGCCAGGTACAAATAGGCAGCTGGTGGTTGGGGGCAGCCCGTTCCTGCCTGCTGTACCTGGCTGGACACAAATATAGTGCGAAGACCCACGTCAATTTTTTTTAAATTATTTCATGAATTTCCTGGTGTTTCTAGCCTGGGAGGGGGCCAATATTCATGGCTCCCTTCCTGGGCTATTAATATCAGCCCCCAGCTGTCTGCCTAGCCTTTGCTAGCTATTAAATTAGGGGGGACCCCACGTCTCGCCTGTCCTGCATACCCCATCATACACTGCCCTGAGGCCCTGCTCCAGGCGAGACGAACGATTTGCAAAAAATTCGGCTGTTCGAGGTTATGTTCGATAACTGTTCGTGCACCAAAAGCGTGTCCTGCATGTCTGGCGCTATTTAGAGCACCAATCATGCAGGGATTGTCTGCCACTCACTGTAATGCCACAGCCATGGTGGTTGTGGCATTACAGTGATTGCCCAAATCGATGGGAACAGTGCCAACAGTGAAACATGAAAAGCCGGCAAGTCAGCAGCGGCATACACCTCTACCCGACAATTTAGAACCGAAAGAATAGAGCTTCACACATAGATTAGATAGATATAAACATGTCAGCCACATATATATGAAGTACAGTGACAGTGCTGCTTACTGTACTTGTCATTTAGCGTAAAGGATTTATCAAAAAAAATAATAGTGTTTTCATGCACCGTCTCTTTAAAAAAGCCGGCCGGCAATTCAGCAGCGGTACCCGACAATTTATAACAGACAGAACAGAGCTTCACACATAGATTAGATAGATAGAAACATGTCAGTCACATATATATGAAGTACAGTGATAGTGTTGGTTACTGTACTTGTCATTTAGTATTAAAATAAAGGATTTATTATTAAAAAAATTGGCGTGGGGTTCCCCTTAATTTTAGGCTCTAGCGGAGGTTAAGCAGACGGCTGGGGAAGATGTTTGAAGCCTGGGAAGGGGGTAATACCCACGGAGCTTCCCAGGCTACTAATATCAGCCCCCAGCTGAATACATAGCCTTTACTAGCTATTAAAATTAGTGTTGAGCCACCCCCGTAGTGTTCGAGTTCGCTTCGGTTCGTCGAACACCCGTGTGTTCGCCGAACTGTTCGTCGAACTGTTCGTCGAACACCTTCGAACACCGTTAAAACCAATGGCAGGCAAACAAAAACACATAGAAACACATAGAAAACACCTTCAAAGGTGTCCAAAAGCTGACAAACTGCTCAGAAGACACAACTAACACATGGAAAAGTGACAAGTACATATAGTCATGCGAAAAGAAAAGAGGTGGAGGAGTAAAAGGAGGGGGAGACACAGATATAGGCATGTCATGCCCTTCTAAAATCCAAAAAGTGAGAAGCCGAGACGGCCAGTCCGCTCCTGCCCGTGCCACCTCCGTGTCGCCGGGTTTGTGCCAGAGCCGCGGTGAACCCTGACGGCCAGCCCCCCTCTCCCAATACTGGTGCCTGTCCGCTGGTGGGTCGAGAGAGCCCCCCTGTGGTGGAGGCAGCTCTAAGCTTTTTAATTTAAATTGTCCCTCTAATTTGAATGAATACACTTTAAATCCATTTACAAGGATCTATTGGAGGGCAAGTCTCATGCCAGCAGCCGTGTAATTCCAGCTCCAGTAGCGTCCACTAAAGCTGCTGCAGTTAAAAAGCTTTTATAAGGATCGAGCTCGGCTGTCCACCGCAAGGCATCCTAGTGCCAGTCCCAGCCCCTATGCCTTGGGGTGCCTCCTGATGCTCTTCACTAAGTATCCCGTGGTCCCGAAGCATTTCCTTTGAAAAAATTAAGTGTCCAAACTACAGGTGGTGTAGCTTGCTTAACAGCCGGGATAATCCGCTGACTAGCAGACACTGCTACTAGGCACAAAGTATTTCCTGGGCTAGATGCAGTTAAAAATTTGTAAGTAGATACTCTCGTTGGATGCTGAGAAAGCATTCCATAGAGTCTCCTGGCACGCCATATATGATTCTCTTAAAAAGCTTGGGGTAGGGGTCTAGGGGACCCTTTTATAGCCAAAATCACGGCCCTGTATCACAATACGTCACCTAGGCTGAAGATAAATGGAACTGTAGCACCGAGGGCTCGGTTGCTACAGACGTATTGCACCTCACCCAGAGGTGTGATATCTCACTCTCAGATAAGGATGGAGTGTGGATCAGGACCCGACACCTGCATGCATTACACCACATTGCCGTGGGGCAGGGCGACCAATATGCCCCTGAGATGGGCACGACAGTCCCTGTCCCTGGCTGGAGTGGGGGGAGGGAACACTGAGGAAGGGGAACCCTGCAGTGCAGGAGCAGGGAGGAAGCAGTTCCTGGGTGCATTGAGAAGGGAGTATAAAAGGTGGGCACCATCTTAGTTCAGTGCAGAGAAGTCTGAGCAGAAGTGGCAGGGAGCAGGGGCTCTGCATGAGCTCTGCTCCGGAGGCGGGCCGAGTAACAGAGGCCCAGGCCTGCAAGAGGGAGAAGGAAGGAAGAGGAGCGGAGAAGGCTCCAGGAACGAGGAATGAAGGGATCCCAGGGGTGCGGACGGGCGAGTCGCCACCGCACGCCCGAATCCACCTGCGTGGAGGGGTCAGGCCAAAGGGGGAGACCGGTCCCCGAACTAGTGGAGGCAGGAAACGACCCTCAGCTAGAAACCGGAGGCTCTGACATTTTATGTGGCGCAGCCCCTTGCTCCACCCGCTAGGAAGGCACCACATAGGGTCAGGGAAACTGGCGCCAAGTTTACCAAGAGGAGGCCCGAGGCAGCCGGACAGAAGTGTTGGTAAGAAAGGCCAGACAAAGGACACACAAAGGGGGTCCTGTGAAGCGCTCCAAAGTTATCTGGGAGTTGTCTGAGCCCCTCACCTGGTGAGCACAGTACGACGTGGGCAGCCGTTACCTGCAGACGTGGTCTGGATAATAAGAACTGTGAGTAAAGGCCCTGAACTGCATCACTGACTCCGTGTCGTTACTGCTGCTGCCCTGCACCATCACCCCCATCCTCCGCATACACTGCCCTGAGGCTATACTCCTCCCGTGGGGAGTTATGCTACGCTCTGCTGCACCCACAACACCAGCCTTAGCGGTCTGCCCTGTAGCGGCGGTTCACTCTGACCGCAATCTACGGGTGGCGTAGTCGGACATTTAAACATCAAAACCACATAAATAGTTCCGCCACTGGTTTGACCGCCCTGAGCCACGGAACCGGATCGCCGCCACGAAGACTACAACCACCAGCATCCACCAAAAAGGGTCCGGCTCCGGGTGTCCCAAGGCCCAGGGGGTGCGTCAGAACATTTTCATCACCTTTCACAATCACCAATGGGACAAGGCAGGGATGTCCTCTGTCCCCTCTCTTATACATCCTAGTGACGGAGCACCTGCTCTCATCAATTCGCCATAACCCCAATATTAGGTGGATTGAGGTGGGAGGCACCGAGTACAAGTGCTCTCTATTTGCTGATGATGTCCTAGTATATATCACTCAATCACATATATCCATCCCTGCTGTTATGGCTGAAATAGATCACTTTGTTACATGGTAAAATTTTAAAATCAATGCAGCGAAGTCTGAGGCCCTCGATGTCTCCCTCCCTAAATCCATATAGGATTCCATCCAGTCCAACTTTCCCTTTGCCTGGCCCTCACAGGGTATCAAATACTTAGGAATTCCTATTCATAGAGACCTCTCCCATCTATGTTATCTTAATTTTGGGCCCTTTATTGAACAATTCCATACAGACCACGGTTGGCAAGTTAGAACTGTAAGATTCACTACGTGAACCACTGGTGTTTTGTGGAAAAGCACATGTACACCGCGTTCCAAATTATTATGCAAAAAGTGTTTAGGAGTGATAAGGGAAGAATTTGTTTGTTTGTCAGTTAAACTCATTGATGGTGATGTGTGTCAGGGCTCTTTATATCACTGTAAGCAATTGCAGACACCTGTGCTAATTAGTTTGGCAGGTGTGTCCAATGAAAGGCAAGACTACTTAAGAAGGCTCTCTCACATTATTAAGCAGCCTACATTTTCTGCCAAAATGGGAAAGAAAAAGGATGTGTCGGCTGCTGAGAAGCAACAAATTGTGGAGTGTTTAGGTCAAGGCATGACTACAATCAACATTGTGCGATGATCAGGATGAAGTGTCTTGGCAATCAAGAAGTATGTAGCTGATTCACAGTACACACGTGTGCGTGCTGATAAGGGCAAATTGAGGACTCTTTCCTACAGGCAATTACGTCAGGTTGAAAGAGCAGCGGCAAAAAAGCCTTGTCATAGCAGCAGACAAGTTTTTGAAGCTGCTTGTGCCTCCAACGTCCCCCGAACAACAAGATGCAGGGTCCTTCAGAGGTTTGCAGCTGTGCATACGCCATCCTGTCGACCTCCTCTATCCACTTCACACAAGCAGAAACGGCTCCAGTGGGCCAAACATTACATGAAGACTGATTTCAAAACTGTTTTGTTCACGGATGAGTGCCGTGCAGCGCTCGATGGTCCAGATGAATGGAGTGGAGGATGGCTGGTTGATGGACACCCCACGCAAACACGGCTACAGCGCCAACAAGGAGGAGGTGGAGTAATGTTTTGGGCTGGAATCATGGGGAGAGAGATTGTCGGCCCCTTTAGGATCCCTGAAGGCGCTAAAGATGAACTCCATAATGTATGTGGATTTTCTCAAACAGCACTTCCTGCCATGGTTCAAGAAGAAGAACCGTGTATTTCACAGCAAGATCATTTTTCTGCATGATAATGCACCATCTCATGCTGCACATAAAACATCTGCATCTCTGGCTGATATGGGCATAAAAGGGGACAAACTTATGGTGTGACCCCCATGCTCCCCTGACCTCTACCCCATTCAGAACCTTTGGAGCATCATTAAAAGGAGTGTCTATGATGGCGGGAGGCAGTTCACATCTAAGCAACAGCTCTGGGAGGGTATTCTGTCCTCATGCAAAACAATTGAAGCAGAAACCATCCAAAACCTGACAAATTCAATGGACGAGAGAGTTCAGAAGCTCCTTTCGAACAAGGGGTCCTATGTGAAAATGTAACATCACCTAGAATAAAGTTTTGAGTTGAAAACTGTTTGATTTCAGTTTCTAACAACCTGCTAATGCTTATAATTTCAAAAATGACCATTTTTTTGGTCTTTATTAAAATGAAAAGGTTGATCGAAAAGTTTGGGGAATCTAAGAGTGTGGCAACCCAGTAGTCATGATTACTTCGAATTCTGACAATATGAGGGTCATGCTGCAGGTAGTGCAGCAAGAAGGCACTTATGTGTCTTGCGCATCTCGGAGCCCCAAAATTATTTTCCGGGCTAGATGCAGCTAAAAATTATTTTTAATTTTAAATCTGGTGAAGCTTATTATAGATGGCCTAATAGGATCAGTGCTGCACACTGCTACAAAGCTCAAATTATTTTCCAGTCAAGATACAGATAAACATGATTAGTAATTTGAAAGCTTAAAACGGTTGGTAGGGTGATTTTAACCAATCATCAAGCTTTTACTCTCCCCAGGATGACACAGGGGTAGAAAAGTCGTTTCGGATCCATGATTTGTTCATCTTTATGAACGTGAGTCTGTCTACATTATCAGTGGAGAGCCGCGTGCGCTTATCTGTCAGCACACCACCAGCAGCGCTGAACACACGTTCAGACAGAACGCTGGCTGCGGGGCATGACAAGATCTCCAAGGCGTAAGTGGCTAGCTCCGGCCATTTATCCAGATTGGAAGCCCAAAAAGAGCAAGGGTCCAGTGACACAGTCGTGGCTTCAATGTTTACTTGGAGATACTCCTGTACCATCGTCTCTAGGCGTTGACTATGTGTCAGACTTCTTGTCTCCTGTGGCCTTGCAAAGGATGGGCTAAAAAAGTGGTGAAATGATTCCGCAAAATTGATGTTACCAGCAGATACTGTGGTTCTGTTACGGTTTGAGTGCTGAACACTTGACGGTCCCACGGTTGGCAAGTTGGAACTGTGAGATTCACTACGTGCACCACTGGTATTTTGTGGAAAAGCACATGTAAGATTCTGCAACAGTCTCTGCTGATACTCCTGCATGCGTGCATCCCTTTCTATGGCAGGAATAATTTCTGCAAATTTACTTTTGTACCGGGGATCTAACAGTGTGGCAACCCAGTAGTCAGGATTATTTCTAATTCTCACAATTCGAGGGTCATGTTGCAGGTAGTGCAGCAAGAAGGCACTCATGTGTGTTGCGCATCCAGGAGCACCAAGTCCCTGTTGTGTTGGTGGCGAGGTAACAATCATGCTTCCTTCCTCTGTCCTCTCCCCCCAACCTCGCACAACAGAAATGTGATCAAGGTCTCCCTCATCTGATGAGTCTTCCATCAGTTCGTCCTCCACTTCTTCCTGGGCTCCTGCACCTTCCTCACTAGTTTGGCTGCTACCATGCGCCCTGGTAAAATCATCTCCCCCACCCTCACATGCCTGCCGCCCTGGTGCTGCCGACCGTCTGGACCTTGCAGATGTTAGCCCTTCCGCATACAACTCCTCCTCCTCTACTTCCTCCACCTCCTCTTGTGCCACCACCTGACTCCGAATTCTGTTTAACATGTGCTCCAGCATGTAAATCACCGGAATAGTCATGCTGATAATGGCATCGTCAGCACTAAACATCTTCGTCGCCATTTCAAAACTGTGCAGAAGGGTGCATAGGTCCCTGATCTGAGACCACTCCTCCAGCGTGATTTGCCCCACCTCTGAATCTCGTTGGCCCAGGCTATACGTCAGAACGTATTGCACCAGGGCTTGTCGGTGCTGCCACAGTCGCTGCAACATGTGCAGAGTTGAATTCCACCGGGTAGGCACATCGCATTTTAGCCGGTGAAGTGGCAGGCCCAACGACTTCTGTAGAGATGTAAGTCGCTGAGCTGCGGGATGCGAACGGCGGAAGTGAGCACACAGCGACCGTGCCCTCTGCAGAAGGCCATCTAGTCTGGGATAGTGGGCTAAAAATTGCTGGACAACCAGGTTCAACACGTGAGCCATACAAGGCACGTGTGTGACATTGCCCTGGCAAAGGGCCGCACCCAGGTTTGCAGCATTGTCGCACACGGCCTTCCCTGGTTTCAGGTCCAGTGGAGACAACCATTCATGAAATTGGTTCTCCAGAGCTGACCACAACTCCTCAGCTGTGTGACTCACATTTCCCAGACATTTCAATGTAAAAACCGCCTGATGACGTTGAGCCCTACTGCCAGCATAGTAAGGAGGTGTGCAGGATCCCTTCTGCGCAGTTAGAAAGCTTGTGGCATGACCAGACAGGCTTTGGGTGCAGGTGGAAGACCGAGAGGAGGTTGAGGAGGCAGAAGCAGTGGAGGAACTTTGACATAAAGAGGATTGACGCACAACTCGTGGGGACGGCAAGACTTGGACAGCAGCCCCTTGTCCTGCTGTCACCATAGTTACCCAGTGCCCAGTCAGCGACATGTAACGCCCCTGTCCATGCCTACTCGTCCAAGTGTCTGTGGTGAAATGCACCCTGTCACACACAGAGTTTCTCAAAGAAGCGGTGATGTTGTGTGCGACATGCTGGTGGAGCGCAGGCACACCTTTCTTTGAGAAGTAGTGCCGACTGGGCATCTGGTACTGGGGCACTGCGACGGACATAAGGTCTCGAAAATCCTCTGTGTCCACCAGGCGGAAAGGCAGCATTTCTGTAGACAAGAGCTTGCAGATGGTGAAATTCAACCTCTTAGCTTTCTTATGGCTAGGAGGAAATGGTCTTTTACTTGTCCACATCTGAGGGACCGAGGGCTGGCTATTGTGCTTAGACGGGGTTGATAAGGGTGTCCCCGGCAAACTGCCGGTCTGTGAGGAAGATGCAGGCGGACATGTTAGGTTGCCTTGATCCAAAGGTGGTGCTATCGATGTCGGACAGCGCTCAAGACCAGCTGGTGTTACCACCTCCAAAGAAAATGATGACCTGCCAATCACGCTGGCTGTTGCGGGTAAAGAGGTGGCAGGTCTGCGCCCCAAAACAGGTGTGACTGCTGTCCCCCCAGTCACAGAGGATGAAGAGGCCGCGGATGCACAAGATATGGCAGACGGTGGTTGGCCCGGCCGGCTAGACCGCATTGTAGCACACTGAGCTTCCCACTGCAACTTATGCTTCATGTCCATGTGCCGGTTCATGCATGAAGTACTCAAACTATGTATTTTTTGGCCTCTACTTAGCTTTTGCTGACAAATGTTACAGATAACACGAGTTGGGTCATCTTTATCGATCTGAAAAAATGCCCAGGCTATGCAAGGCTTAGCACCCATGCGACCTGAAGAGCCACCACGACTTGTGGTGAGAGGCAGAGTTGTGTTTGAGGATGCAGTTGTTGACGTGCTTCCAGTACTACGTCTCTGTCCAGGAAGGCGCAACCTGACCTCGTCGTCACTAGCATCTTCCTCCACCTCCTCTGCTGACCTCATCTCTTGGCTGACTGTGGGTTGACAGTAAGTGGGATCTCCGACCTCATCATCATCACCCTGTGCGTTATCACACCCGTCGTCCTCAGAGCCAACCTGTTCCTGCCCTGACAAAAAACTAAAGTTGTCGCTCCAATCAGGTATTTGAGTCTTATCATCGTCTTCCTCATTGTCTCCACCAACAGGAGTTACAGTTTGGGAATGAGGGTCTACATTATGGTCAGAACCTTCTGCGTCTGGTCCTGGATCCGACTCATAAAGATTCTGGGCATCAGTGCAGATCATTTCCTCGTCTGGATTCACAGAAGCGCTGGAGTCGACTTCTGATTCCCAGGCTATAGTATGAGTAAACAGCTCTGCAGACTCAACCATCTGTTCTACCTCATACTCAGACGGGCAGCTGGAGATTTGGGAGCTGTGAGGAAGCAAGTGCGATTTGGGTGACACCTTTGAGGACTGGAGTATTTGTGATGTTGAAGTTGATGTGGAGGAGAGCCCACTTAAAGGAGCACTTGATATCCGTTGAAGCACCTGCTGTTTTTGTGCCTCATCTGGAATTTGTAGCGATTGGCGTGGCCGTAAGAAAGGGATCTTATCACATTGTCCGCTAAAAGAAGTAGACATTTTAGTTTGGCTGGAAGATGGTCTTTCTTCTGCACCTACCCCACGGACACAACCTTTTTTCCCCTTCCCAACACGCCTATTCCCCTTTCCACCAGCAGCAGGCCTTTTTCCACTCATTTTGGTGGTTAACTAATTCACAACTCTGGAGTTGTTTGCACAAAAAAACAATGGATGGTAACCGAGCAGAGCTGAGTGGCCAAACTGTGGTATTAGGCCAAAACTATTGGCTGGGTTAGATGCAGAAAAAAATTATTTTTAATTTGCAACCTGATGGAGGTCAGTATAGATGGACTAATAGACCAAGTCCCACACACCGCTAGAAGCCCAAATATTTTTTCAGAGCTAGATGCAGAAAATTTTTTTATTCAATTTGCAACCTGATGGAGGTCAGTATAGATGGACTAATAGACCAAGTCCCACACACTGCTAGAAGCCCAAATATTTTTTCAGAGCTAGATGCAGAAAAAAATTATTTTTAATTTGCAACCTGATGGAGGTCAGTATAGATGGACTAATAGACCAAGTCCCACACACCGCTAGAAGCCCAAATATTTTTTCAGAGCTAGATGCAGAAAAAAATTATTTTTAATTTGCAACCTGATGGAGGTCAGTATAGATGGACTAATAGACCAAGTCCCACACACCGCTAGAAGCCCAAATATTTTTTCAGAGCTAGATGCAGAAAAAAATTATATTCAATTTGCAACCTGCTGGAGGTCAGTATAGAAGGACTAATAGAACAAGTCCCACACACTGCTAGAAGCCCAAATATTTTTTCAGAGCTAAATGAAGAAAAAAATTATTTTTAATTTGCAACCTGATGGAGGTCAGTATAGATGGACTAATAGACCAAGTCCCACACACTGCTAGAAGCCCAAATATTTTTTCAGAGCTAGATGCAGAAAAAAATTATTTTTAATTTGCAACCTGATGGAGGTCAGTATAGATGGACTAATAGACCAAGTCCCACACACTGCTAGAAGCCCAAATATTTTTTCAGAGCTAGATGCAGAAAAAAATTATTTTTAATTTGCAACCTGATGGAGGTCAGTATAGATGGACTAATAGACCAAGTCCCACACACCGCTAGAAGCCCAAATATTTTTTCAGAGCTAGATGCAGAAAAAAATTATATTCAATTTGCAACCTGCTGGACGTCAGTATAGAAGGACTAATAGAACAAGTCCCACACACTGCTAGAAGCCCAAATATTTTTTCAGAGCTAAATGAAGAAAAAAATTATTTTTAATTTGCAACCTGATGGAGGTCAGTATAGATGGACTAATAGACCAAGTCCCACACACTGCTAGAAGCCCAAATATTTTTTCAGAGCTAGATGCAGAAAAAAAATATTTTTAATTTGCAACCTGATGGAGGTCAGTATAGGTGGACTAATAGACCAAGTCCCACACACCGCTAGAAGCCCAAATATTTTTTCAGAGCTAGATGCAGAAAATTTTTTTATTCAATTTGCAACCTGATGGAGGTCAGTATAGATGGACTAATAGACCAAGTCGCACACACTGCTAGAAGCCCAAATATTTTTTCAGAGCTAGATGCAGAAAAAAATTATTTTTAATTTGCAACCTGATGGAGGTCAGTATAGATGGACTAATAGAACAAGTCCCACACACTGCTAGAAGCCCAAATATTTTTTCAGAGCTAGATGCAGAAAAAAATTATTTTTAATTTGCAACCTGATGGAGGTCAGTATAGATGGACTAATAGACCAAGTCCCACACACTGCTAGAAGCCCAAATATTTTTTCAGAGCTAGATGCAGAAAAAAATTATTTTTAATTTGCAACCTGATGGAGGTCAGTATAGATGGACTAATAGACCAAGTCCCACACACCGCTAGAAGCCCAAATATTTTTTCAGAGCTAGATGCAGAAAAAAATTATTTTTAATTTGCAACCTGATGGAGGTCAGTATAGATGGACTAATAGAACAAGTCCCACACGCTGCTAGAAGCCCAAATATTTTTTCAGAGATAAATGAAGAAAAAAATTATTTTTCATTTGCAACCTGATGGAGGTCAGTATAGATGGACTAATAGACCAAGTCCCACACACTGCTAGAAGCCCAAATATTTTTTCAGAGCTAGATGCAGAAAAAAATTATTTTTAATTTGCAACCTGATGGAGGTCAGTATAGATGGACTAATAGACCAAGTCCCACACACCGCTAGAAGCCCAAATATTTTTTCAGAGCTAGATGCAGAAAAAAATTATATTCAATTTGCAACCTGCTGGAGGTCAGTATAGAAGGACTAATAGAACAAGTCCCACACACTGCTAGAAGCCCAAATATTTTTTCAGAGCTAAATGAAGAAAAAAATTATTTTTAATTTGCAACCTGATGGAGGTCAGTATAGATGGACTAATAGACCAAGTCCCACACACTGCTAGAAGCCCAAATATTTTTTCAGAGCTAGATGCAGAAAAAAATTATATTCAGTTTGCAACCTGATGGAGGTCAGTATAGATGGACTAATAGAATGATGCTATGCCCAAAAGATTTTACTTCACTAGGTGCAGTAAAAAAATTGGTATTCTATACACAGGTGGTATATCTTGCAACACAGATAGGCTACTCCACTGACTAACACACTCTGCAATAGGCCAAAAAGGATTAGCTTTGCTAGATTCAGCCAAATGCTGTGAAAAAAACTTGCATAGCACTGGCACAGACCTGCCTGGCAAAAACTGATAGGAACTGATGTAACCTAGTCCTGAAAAGGACTCCAATTACAATTAGTCTTTACTCCCACAATCTATCTATTTAAGAGCACAGACCTCCCTGATAAAAGTCGTAGGAAATGCTGTAACCTAGTCCTTAAAAGGACTGCAATCACAACTATTCCCTACTCCCAAGCTATCTGTATATTTGTGCGAAAATTGGCTTGAAATTAACAAGGTATAGCGCACACAGCAACAGCGGTGCCGTCTAACACGCAGCTGCAGCAGTGAGAAAATGGTGGCGACGGGGAAAATGGCTTGGTCTTATAGGGCAAGGACATGTGACATACACTGCCAATCACACATGCCCTTGCTTGTGTGAAAAAAAGCACTTCGCTCCGTGTGTGCGCTGCTGATAGGCTGACAGATTGCACCTCCCCACTGCAAATGCGGGAAAGAGAAAAAAAAATGGAGATCTTCATTGTTCCTGCAGAGATCCATCCCCTGCCCCTCCCCCCGCCCCGCTGTACACTCAAACTGCGTATTAACATTAATTTTCATCATTACTGAGAAAAAATCCAGTTATGATTTTGGTGCACGAACAGTTATCGAACATAACCTCGAACAGCCGAATTTTTCTCAAATTGTTCGTGTTCGCCGACCGGCTCGAACACCGCCCAAAACAGCTCGAATTTGAGATTGGCGAACAGTTCGAGTAGAACAACGCTCATCTCTAATTAAAATGGGGGACCCCCCAAAAAAAATGACGTGGGGTCCCCCCTAATTTAATAGCTAGCAAAGGCTAGGCAGACAGCTGGGGGCTGATATTAATAGCCCAGGAAGGGAGCCATGAATATTGGCCCCCTCCCAGGCTAGAAACACCAGCCGTTAGCCGCCCCAGAAATGGCGCATTCATAGGATGCGCCAATTCTGGCACTTAGCCTCGCTCTTCCACGCTGCCCTGGTGCGGTGGCAGGGGGTAATAGGGTTGGGGTTGATCTCAGCTTATAATGCCAGCTGACATCAAGCCCAGGTTAGTAATGGAGAGGCGTCTATAAGACACCCCCATTACTAACCCCATAGTCAAAGTTAAAAAAAACACAAACACCCAGAATAAAGTCCTTTAATTGAAATAAAGACACAATCCTTTATTGTTCTAAATTAAACCATACTTACCATCACACCCATTCCAGCTGAAGCCAACAATCTCCTGCAATAAAAGAAAAATAATAAACCAACCTCATCCTTACCTTTCCATGGTTCCCACGACAGCTTCAGCTCTGCTACATCGAGATGACTGGCTGGACCGCAGCAGAATGCTGCCATCCAGTCTGTCATCCCGCAGACACTGAGAAGCGCAGGCTTGCTTGCGCTCCTCACTGTCTCGCTGTGACGGCATCCAGATGAGCCGAGGTCATGTCCAATGAACTCGGCTCACCTCATGCACGTCACTGACAGCGTGGGAAAATTCTCACGCTGAAGCGCTGAGTGCAGGAGAATTTTCCCACGCTGTCAGTGACGTGCATAAGGTGAGCTCATGTCCAATGAACTCAGCTCACCTCCTGCACGTCACTGACAGCGTGGGAGAATTCTCCTGCACTCAGCGCTTCAGTGTGAGAATTCTCCCACGCTGAAGCGCTGAGTGCAGGAGAATTTTCCCACGCTGTCAGTGACGTGCATGAGGTGAGCCGAGTTCATTGGACAATAACTCGGCTCATCTGGATGCCCTCACAGAGAGACACTGTGGAGCGCAAGCAAGCCTGCGCTTCTCAGTGTCTGCGGGATGACAGGCTGGATGGCAGCGTTCTGCTGCGGTCCAGCCTGTCATCTCGATGTAGCAGAGCTGAAGCTGTCATGGGAACCATGGAAAGGTAAGGATGATGTTGCTTTATTATTTTTCTTTTATTTCAGGAGATCGTTGGCTTCAGCTGGAATGGGCGTGATGGTAAGTATGGTTTAATTTAGAACAATAAAGAATTGTGTGTTTATTTCAATTCAAGGACTTTTTTCTGGGTGTTGTGTTTTTTTTAAATACTTTACTAGAAATTCATGGTGGTCATGTCTAATATTGGCGTGACCCCATGAATTTCGGGCTTAGGGCCAGCTGATAATGCCAAGCTGGCCCTAACCCCTTTATTACCCAGTGAGCCACCGCATCAGGGCCCTGGATGAGTTGGGTACAGCGCCAGAAGATGGCGCTTCTATGAACGCGCCATTTTCCGGGGTGGCTGCGGACTGCAATTTGCAGCGGGGGTGGCCCAGAAAGCTTGGGCCTCCCTGCGCTGCGGATTCCAGCCCCCAGCTGCCTAGTTGTACCTGGCTGGACACAAAAACAGGGCGAAGCCCCACGTCAATTTTCTTTAAATTATTTCATGAAATAATTAAGAAAAAAAGGGCTTCCCTATATTGTTGTGTCCGGCCAGGTACAAATAGGCAGCTGGTGGTTGGGGGCAGCCCGTTCCTGCCTGCTGTACCTGGCTGGACACAAATATAGTGCGAAGCCCCACGTCAATTTTTTTTAAATTATTTCATGAATTTCCTGAAATAATTTAAAACAATTGAAGTGGGGCTTCGCACTATATTAGTGTCCAGCCAGGTACAGCAGGCAGGAACGGGCTGCCCCCATCCACCAGCTGCCTATTTGTACCTGGCCGGACACAACAATATAGGGAAGCCCTTTTTTTCTTAATTATTTCATGAATTTCATGAAATAATTAAAAAAAATTGAAGTGGGGCTTCGCACTATATTTGTGTCCAGCCAGGTACAGCAGGCAGGAACGGGCTGCCCCCAACCACCAGCTGCCTATTTGTACCTGGCCGGACACAACAATATAGGGAAGGCCTTTTTTTCTTAATTATTTCATGAATTTCATGAAATAATTAAAAAAAAAGTACGTGGGGCTTCGCCCTATTTTTGTGTCCAGCCAGGTACAACTAGGCAGCTGGGGGCTGGAATCTGCAGCGCAGGGAGGCCCAAGCTTTCTGGGCCCCCCCCCCGCTACAAATTGCAGTCCGCAGCCACCCCGGAAAATGGCGCGTTCATAGAAGCGCCATCTTCTGGCGCTGTACCCAACTCATCCAGGGCCCTGGTGCGGTGGCTCACTGGGTAATAAAGGGGTTAGGGCCAGCTTGGTATTATCAGCTGGCCCCAAGCCCAAAATTCATGGGGTCACGCCAGTATTAGACATGACCGCCATGAATTTCTAGTAAAGTATTTAAAAAAAACACAACACCCAGAATAAAGTCCTTTAATTGAAATAAAGACACAATTCTTTATTGTTCTAAATTAAACCATACTTACCATCACACCCATTCCAGCTGAAGCCAACGATCTCCTGCAATAAAAGAAAAATAATAAACCAACCTCATCCTTACCTTTCCATGGTTCCCACGACAGCTTCAGCTCTGCTACATCGAGATGACTGGCTGGACCGCAGCAGAACGCTGCCATCCAGTCTGTCATCCCGCAGACACTGAGAAGCGCAGGCTTGCTTGCGCTCCTCACTGTCTCGCTGTGACGGCATCCAGATGAGCCGAGGTCATGTCCAATGAACTCGGCTCACCTCATGCACGTCACTGACAGCGTGGGAAAATTCTCACGCTGAACTGCTGAGTGCAGGAGAATTCTCCCACGCTGTCAGTGATGTGCATGAGGTGAGCTCATGTCCAATGAACTCAGCTCACCTCCTGCACGTCACTGACAGCGTGGGAAAATTCTCCTGCAATCAGCGCTTCAGCGTGAGAATTTTCCCACGCTGTCAGTGACGTGCATGAGGTGAGCCGAGTTCATTGGACATGAACTCGGCTCATCTGGATGTCGTCACAGAGAGACGCTGAGCAGCGCAAGCATGCCTGCGCTTCTCAGTGTCTGCGGGATGACAGGCTGGATGGCAGCGTTCTGCTGCGGTCCAGCCTGTCATCTCGATGTAGCAGAGCTGAAGCTGTCGTGGGAACCATGGAAAGGTAAGGATGAGGTTGCTTTAATATTTTTCTTTTATTGCAGGAGATCGTTGGCTTCAGCTGGAATGGGCGTGATGGTAAGTATGGTTTAATTTAGAACAATAAAGGATTGTGTCTTTATTTCAATTAAAGGACTTTATTCTGGGTGTTTGTGTTTTTTTTAACTTTGACTATGGGGTTAGTAATGGGGGTGTCTTATAGACGCCTCTCCATTACTAACCTGGGCTTGATGTCAGCTGGCATTATAAGCTGACATCAACCCCAACCCTATTACCCCCTGCCACCGCACCAGGGCAGCGTGGAAGAGCGAGGCTAAGTGCCAGAATTGGCGCATCCTATGAATGCGCCATTTCTGGGGCGGCTGACGGCTGGTGTTTCTAGCCTGGGAGGGGGCCAATATTCATGGCTCCCTTCCTGGGCTATTAATATCAGCCCCCAGCTGTCTGCCTAGCCTTTGCTAGCTATTAAATTAGGGGGGACCCCACGTCATTTTTTTGGGGGGGTCCCCCATTTTAATAGCTAGTAAAGGCTATGTATTCAGCTGGGGGCTGATATTAGTAGCCTGGGAAGCTCCGTGGGTATTACCCCCTTCCCAGGCTTCAAACATCTGCCCCAGCCGTCTGCTTAACCTCCGCTAGAGCCTAAAATTAACGGGAACCCCACGCCAATTTTTTTAATAATAAATCCTTTATTTTAATACTAAATGACAAGTACAGTAACCAACACTATCACTGTACTTCATATATATGTGACTGACATGTTTCTATCTATCTAATCTATGTGTGATGCTCTATCTTTCTGTTCTAAATTGTCGGGTACCGCTGCTGAATTGCCAGCCGGCTTTTTTAAAGAGACAGTGCATGAAAACACTATTATTTTTTTAAATAAATCCTTTACACTAAATGACAAGTACAGTAAGCAACACTATCACTGTACTTATTATATATGTGACTGACATGTTTTTATCTATCTAATCTATGTGTGAAGCTCTATTCTTTCTGTTCTAAATTGTCGGGTACAGATGCTGAATTGCCGGCCGGCTTTTTTAAAGAGACGGTGCATGAAAACACTAATATTTTTTTTAATAAATCCTTTACACTAAATGACAAGTGCAGTAACCAACACTGTCACTGTGCTTCTTATATGTGTGACTGACATGTTTCTATCTATCTAATCTATGTGTGATGTTCTATTCCTTCTTGTCTAAATTGTCGGGTACCGGTGTATGCCGCTGCTGAATTTGCCGGCCGGCTTTTTTAAAGAGAGTGTCTTCTGAGCAGTTTGTCAGCTTTTGGACACCTTTGCAGGTGTTTTCTATGTGTTTCTATGTGTTTTTGTTTGCCTGCCATTGGTTTTAACGGTGTTCGACGGTGTTCTAAGGTGTTCGACGAACAGTTCGACGAACAGTTCCTCGAACATCCCGGTGTTCGACGAACCGAACCGAACCCGAACACTACGGGGGTGGCTCAACACTACTGCAGAGCACTCAGCACGGTGGTCAGGGTTTTGCTCAACTGACGCACCTCAGAGCGCAGACTGTCCAGTTCTTTAGGGGACGTTGCTGGAACTTTGGCTTCAGCAGCCACTGGGGAAAAGGTGGGTGTTGCAGGGACTGGGGTAGCCCCACCCTGGTAACATTGGATGGCATTTGTTACCAGGGGCTGCAGTCCTTTTATAGCCATGTCCTTGATATTGTCAAAGGTGGCATATGGATGATCCAGGGACCACCAACGCACAGTCCTGCTCTCCTCTGGAGACCTCAGTCCCCGGACAAACTGTTCCTTCAGCATTTTGTTCTCATTTTCGATGCTGGTTGGACTAACCTGGTTCAGAGCCCGCAGGGCCCCTTGAAGACGCCAGGCGTAGTCCAGAACATTGTCCTCCGGTTGTTGGGAACAGCTGTAGAACCTCATCCGGAGGTCCGCCTCAGTAAGGTCCTCAAAGACTGTCTGTAGTTTTTGAAATATTGCGGACACTGACTCCTGGTCTGCGGCCGACCATGTTTCCACTTCCCGTTCCGCAGCACTGGTCAGTTGTCCTAATACAACGGCGGCTCTTTGTTTGCCTGTCATAGAGTACATGTCTAAGATACCACATATCTTCCGTTTGAATCCAGACAGGGTATCTGGTTTGCCGTTGTACTGGGGGAGCCACTTTGCTCCAGGAATGTACGGTAAAGTCATAGGAATGACAGGTGTTACAGGCGCTGCTGGTGGAGCGGCGGCTTCGGCCTGCTCATCATCGGGCGTGGGTTAAACCTCAGAAATTTTAGCCGGCATATTGGCGTTCTGCTGCTCGTCTGACTTCTTAGCGCCCCCCTAGTTAACCATGGCCTACCTTCTGGTTTTTCTTCCGGTAGGCCGCAGCTCCGCAGGTGACGGTCGTCTTCAGGACCTTGCGTCGCTTGCGTCTTACGTCAGCGCATTCAGCGACGCCCCTTACAGGACCTGGCGCTTGTTAGTTTAACATCAAGGCGTTGGGCGTGTCCGAGGCTTCGCGCTCTTTTTGCAGGTACGCCCCTAATTTTCCCGCCCTTCTTCTCGCTCAACGACCCAACAATGGCGGCAACCTTCACCACAACTTTACGTACACAGTTCAGAATAAAGGCGCACAGTACCCGGTGGCAACGGGCACAACACTTCGTCGCTGCAGCGGGCACACAATCCTGTTCGTGACTAGAGATGAGCGTTGTTCTACTCGAACTGTTCGCCAATCTCAAATTCGAGCTGTTTTGGGCGGTGTTCGAGCCGGTCGGCGAACACGAACAATTTGAGAAAAATTCGGCTGTTCGAGGTTATGTTCGATAACTGTTCGTGCACCAAAATCATAACTGGATTTTTTCTCAGTAATGATGAAAATTAATGTTAATACGCAGTTTGAGTGTACAGCGGGGCGGGGGGAGGGGCAGGGGATGGATCTCTGCAGGAACAATGAAGATCTCCATTTTTTTTTCTCTTTCCCGCATTTGCAGTGGGGAGGTGCAATCTGTCAGCCTATCAGCAGCGCACACACGGAGCGAAGTGCTTTTTTTCACACAAGCAAGGGCATGTGTGATTGGCAGTGTATGTCACATGTCCTTGCCCTATAAGACCAAGCCATTTTCCCCGTCGCCACCATTTTCTCACTGCTGCAGCTGCGTGTTAGACGGCACCGCTGTTGCTGTGTGCGCTATACCTTGTTAATTTCAAGCCAATTTTCGCACAAATATACAGATAGCTTGGGAGTAGGGAATAGTTGTGATTGCAGTCCTTTTAAGGACTAGGTTACAGCATTTCCTACGACTTTTATCAGGCAGGTCTGTGCTCTTAAATAGATAGATTGTGGGAGTAAAGACTAATTGTAATTGGAGTCCTTTTCAGGACTAGGTTACATCAGTTCCTATCAGTTTTTGCCAGGCAGGTCTGTGCCAGTGCTGTGCAAGTTTTTTTCACAGCATTTGGCTGAATCTAGCAAAGCTAATCCTTTTTGGCCTATTGCAGAGTGTGTTAGTCAGTGGAGTAGCCTATCTGTGTTGCAAGATATACCACCTGTGTATAGAATACCAATTTTTTTACTGCACCTAGTGAAGTAAAATCTTTTGGGTATAGCATCATTCTATTAGTCCATCTATACTGACCTCCATCAGGTTGCAAACTGAATATAATTTTTTTCTGCATCTAGCTCTGAAAAAATATTTGGGCTTCTAGCAGTGTGTGGGACTTGGTCTATTAGTCCATCTATACTGACCTCCATCAGGTTGCAAATTAAAAATATTTTTTTTCTTTATTTAGCTCTGAAAAAATATTTGGGCTTCTAGCAGTGTGTGGGACTTGTTCTATTAGTCCTTCTATACTGACCTCCAGCAGGTTGCAAATTGAATATAATTTTTTTCTGCATCTAGCTCTGAAAAAATATTTGGGCTTCTAGCGGTGTGTGGGACTTGGTCTATTAGTCCATCTATACTGACCTCCATCAGGTTGCAAATTAAAAATAATTTTTTTCTGCATCTAGCTCTGAAAAAATATTTCGGCTTCTAGCAGTGTGTGGGACTTGGTCTATTAGTCCATCTATACTGACCTCCATCAGGTTGCAAATTAAAAATAATTTTTTTCTTCATTTATCTCTGAAAAAATATTTGGGCTTCTAGCAGCGTGTGGGACTTGTTCTATTAGTCCATCTATACTGACCTCCATCAGGTTGCAAATTAAAAATAATTTTTTTCTGCATCTAGCTCTGAAAAAATATTTGGGCTTCTAGCAGTGTGTGGGACTTGGTCTATTAGTCCATCTATACTGACCTCCATCAGGTTGCAAATTAAAAATAATTTTTTTCTGCATCTAGCTCTGAAAAAATATTTGGGCTTCTAGCAGTGTGTGGGACTTGGTCTATTAGTCCATCTATACTGACCTCCATCAGGTTGCAAATTGAATAAAAAAATTTTCTGCATCTAGCTCTGAAAAAATATTTGGGCTTCTAGCGGTGTGTGGGACTTGGTCTATTAGTCCATCTATACTGACCTCCATCAGGTTGCAAATTAAAAATAATTTTTTTCTGCATCTAGCTCTGAAAAAATATTTGGGCTTCTAGCAGTGTGTGGGACTTGGTCTATTAGTCCATCTATACTGACCTCCATCAGGTTGCAAATTAAAAATAATTTTTTTCTTCATTTAGCTCTGAAAAAATATTTGGGCTTCTAGCAGTGTGTGGGACTTGTTCTATTAGTCCTTCTATACTGACGTCCAGCAGGTTGCAAATTGAATATAATTTTTTTCTGCATCTAGCTCTGAAAAAATATTTGGGCTTCTAGCGGTGTGTGGGACTTGGTCTATTAGTCCATCTATACTGACCTCCATCAGGTTGCAAATTAAAAATAATTTTTTTCTGCATCTAGCTCTGAAAAAATATTTGGGCTTCTAGCAGTGTGTGGGACTTGGTCTATTAGTCCATCTATACTGACCTCCATCAGGTTGCAAATTAAAAATAATTTTTTTCTTCATTTAGCTCTGAAAAAATATTTGGGCTTCTAGCAGTGTGTGGGACTTGTTCTATTAGTCCTTCTATACTGACCTCCAGCAGGTTGCAAATTGAATATAATTTTTTTCTGCATCTAGCTCTGAAAAAATATTTGGGCTTCTAGCGGTGTGTGGGACTTGGTCTATTAGTCCATCTATACTGACCTCCATCAGGTTGCAAATTAAAAATAATTTTTTTCTGCATCTAGCTCTGAAAAAATATTTGGGCTTCTAGCGGTGTGTGGGACTTGGTCTATTAGTCCATCTATACTGACCTCCATCAGGTTGCAAATTAAAAATAATTTTTTTCTGCATCTAGCTCTGAAAAAATATTTGGGCTTCTAGCAGTGTGTGGGACTTGTTCTATTAGTCCTTCTATACTGACCTCCAGCAGGTTGCAAATTGAATATAATTTTTTTCTGCATCTAGCTCTGAAAAAATATTTGGGCTTCTAGCGGTGTGTGGGACTTGGTCTATTAGTCCATCTATACTGACCTCCATCAGGTTGCAAATTAAAAATAATTTTTTTCTGCATCTAGCTCTGAAAAAATATTTGGGCTTCTAGCGGTGTGTGGGACTTGGTCTATTAGTCCATCTATACTGACCTCCATCAGGTTGCAAATTAAAAATAATTTTTTTCTGCATCTAGCTCTGAAAAAATATTTGGGCTTCTAGCAGTGTGTGGGACTTGGTCTATTAGTCCATCTATACTGACCTCCATCAGGTTGCAAATTGAATAAAAAAATTTTCTGCATCTAGCTCTGAAAAAATATTTGGGCTTCTAGCGGTGTGTGGGACTTGGTCTATTAGTCCATCTATACTGACCTCCATCAGGTTGCAAATTAAAAATAATTTTTTTCTGCATCTAACCCAGCCAATAGTTTTGGCCTAATACCACAGTTTGGCCACTCAGCTCTGCTCGGTTACCATCCATTGTTTTTTTGTGCAAACAACTCCAGAGTTGTGAATTAGTTAACCACCAAAATGAGTGGAAAAAGGCCTGCTGCTGGTGGAAAGGGGAATAGGCGTGTTGGGAAGGGGAAAAAAGGTTGTGTCCGTGGGGTAGGTGCAGAAGAAAGACCATCTTCCAGCCAAACTAAAATGTCTACTTCTTTTAGCGGACAATGTGATAAGATCCCTTTCTTACGGCCACGCCAATCGCTACAAATTCCAGATGAGGCACAAAAACAGCAGGTGCTTCAACGGATATCAAGTGCTCCTTTAAGTGGGCTCTCCTCCACATCAACTTCAACATCACAAATACTCCAGTCCTCAAAGGTGTCACCCAAATCGCACTTGCTTCCTCACAGCTCCCAAATCTCCAGCTGCCCGTCTGAGTATGAGGTAGAACAGATGGTTGAGTCTGCAGAGCTGTTTACTCATACTATAGCCTGGGAATCAGAGGTCGACTCCAGCGCTTCTGTGAATCCAGACGAGGAAATGATCTGCACTGATGCCCAGAATCTTTATGAGTCGGATCCAGGACCAGACGCAGAAGGTTCTGACCATAATGTAGACCCTCATTCCCAAACTGTAACTCCTGTTGGTGGAGACAATGAGGAAGACGATGATAAGACTCAAATACCTGATTGGAGCGACAACTTTAGTTTTTTGTCAGGGCAGGAACAGGTTGGCTCTGAGGACGACGGGTGTGATAACGCACAGGGTGATGATGATGAGGTCGGAGATCCCACTTACTGTCAACCCACAGTCAGCCAAGAGATGAGGTCAGCAGAGGAGGTGGAGGAAGATGCTAGTGACGACGAGGTCAGGTTGCGCCTTCCTGGACAGAGACGTAGTACTGGAAGCACGTCAACAACTGCATCCTCAAACACAACTCTGCCTCTCACCACAAGTCGTGGTGGCTCTTCAGGTCGCATGGGTGCTAAGCCTTGCATAGCCTGGGCATTTTTTCAGATCGATAAAGATGACCCAACTCGTGTTATCTGTAACATTTGTCAGCAAAAGCTAAGTAGAGGCCAAAAAATACATAGTTTGAGTACTTCATGCAAGAACCGGCACATGGACATGAAGCATAAGTTGCAGTGGGAAGCTCAGTGTGCTACAATGCGGTCTAGCCGGCCGGGCCAACCACCGTCTGCCATATCTTGTGCATCCGCGGCCTCTTCATCCTCTGTGACTGGGGGGACAGCAGTCACACCTGTTTTGGGGCGCAGACCTGCCACCTCTTTACCCGCAACAGCCAGCGTGATTGGCAGGTCATCATTTTCTTTGGAGGTGGTAACACCAGCTGGTCTTGAGCGCTGTCCGACATCGATAGCACCACCTTTGGATCAAGGCAACCTAACATGTCCGCCTGCATCTTCCTCACAGACCGGCAGTTTGCCGGGGACACCCTTATCAACCCCGTCTAAGCACAATAGCCAGCCCTCGGTCCCTCAGATGTGGACAAGTAAAAGACCATTTCCTCCTAGCCATGAGAAAGCTAAGAGGTTGAATTTCACCATCTGCAAGCTCTTGTCTACAGAAATGCTGCCTTTCCGCCTGGTGGACACAGAGGATTTTCGAGACCTTATGTCCGTCGCAGTGCCCCAGTACCAGATGCCCAGTCGGCACTACTTCTCAAAGAAAGGTGTGCCTGCGCTCCACCAGCATGTCGCACACAACATCACCGCTTCTTTGAGAAACTCTGTGTGTGACAGGGTGCATTTCACCACAGACACTTGGACGAGTAGGCATGGACAGGGGCGTTACATGTCGCTGACTGGGCACTGGGTAACTATGGTGACAGCAGGACAAGGGGCTGCTGTCCAAGTCTTGCCGTCCCCACGAGTTGTGCGTCAATCCTCTTTATGTCAAAGTTTCTCCACTGCTTCTGCCTCCTCAACCTCCTCTCGGTCTTCCACCTGCACCCAAAGCCTGTCTGGTCATGCCACAAGCTTTCTAACTGCGCAGAAGGGATCCTGCACACCTCCTTACTATGCTGGCAGTAGGGCTCAACGTCATCAGGCGGTTTTTACATTGAAATGTCTGGGAAATGTGAGTCACACAGCTGAGGAGTTGTGGTCAGCTCTGGAGAACCAATTTCATGAATGGTTGTCTCCACTGGACCTGAAACCAGGGAAGGCCGTGTGCGACAATGCTGCAAACCTGGGTGCGGCCCTTCGCCGGGGCAATGTCACACACGTGCCTTGTATGGCTCACGTGTTGAACCTGGTTGTCCAGCAATTTTTAGCCCACTATCCCAGACTAGATGGCCTTCTGCAGAGGGCACGGTCGCTGTGTGCTCACTTCCGCCGTTCGCATCCCGCAGCTCAGCGACTTACATCTCTACAGAAGTCGTTGGGCCTGCCACTTCACCGGCTAAAATGCGATGTGCCTACCCGGTGGAATTCAACTCTGCACATGTTGCAGCGACTGTGGCAGCACCGACAAGCCCTGGTGCAATACGTTCTGACGTATAGCCTGGGCCAACGAGATTCAGAGGTGGGGCAAATCACGCTGGAGGAGTGGTCTCAGATCAGGGACCTATGCACCCTTCTGCACAGTTTTGAAATGGCGACGAAGATGTTTAGTGCTGACAATGCCATTATCAGCATGACTATTCCGGTGATTTACATGCTGGAGCACATGTTAAACAGAATTCGGAGTCAGGTGGTGGCACAAGAGGAGGTGGAGGAAGTAGAGGAGGAGGAGTTGTATGCGGAAGGGCTAACATCTGCAAGGTCCAGACGGTCGGCAGCACCAAGGCGGCAGGCATGTGAGGGTGGGGGAGATGGTTTTACCAGGGCGCATGGTAGCAGCCAAACTAGTGAGGAAGGTGCAGGAGCCCAGGAAGAAGTGGAGGACGAACTGATGGAAGACTCATCAGATGAGGGAGACCTTGATCACATTTATGTTGTGCGAGGTTGGGGGGAGAGGACAGAGGAAGGAAGCATGATTGTTACCTCGCCACCAACACAACAGGGACTTGGTGCTCCTGGATGCGCAACACACATGAGTGCCTTCTTGCTGCACTACCTGCAACATGACCCTCGAATTGTGAGAATTAGAAATAATCCTGACTACTGGGTTGCCACACTGTTAGATCCCCGGTACAAAAGTAAATTTGCAGAAATTATTCCTGCCATAGAAAGGGATGCACGCATGCAGGAGTATCAGCAGAGACTGTTGCAGAATCTTACATGTGCTTTTCCACAAAATACCAGTGGTGCACGTAGTGAATCTCACAGTTCCAACTTGCCAACCGTGGGACCGTCAAGTGTTCAGCACTCAAACCGTAACAGAACCACAGTATCTGCTGGTAACATCAATTTTGCGGAATCATTTCACCACTTTTTTAGCCCATCCTTTGCAAGGCCACAGGAGACAAGAAGTCTGACACATAGTCAACGCCTAGAGACGATGGTACAGGAGTATCTCCAAGTAAACATTGAAGCCACGACTGTGTCACTGGACCCTTGCTCTTTTTGGGCTTCCAATCTGGATAAATGGCCGGAGCTAGCCACTTACGCCTTGGAGATCTTGTCATGCCCCGCAGCCAGCGTTCTGTCTGAACGTGTGTTCAGCGCTGCTGGTGGTGTGCTGACAGATAAGCGCACGTGGCTCTCCACTGATAATGTAGACAGACTCACGTTCATAAAGATGAACAAATCATGGATCCGAAACGACTTTTCTACCCCTGTGTCATCCTGGGGAGAGTAAAAGCTTGATGATTGGTTAAAATCACCCTACCAACCGTTTTAAGCTTTCAAATTACTAATCATGTTTATCTGTATCTTGACTGGAAAATAATTTGGGCTTTGTAGCAGTGTGCAGCACTGATCCTATTAGGCCATCTATAATAAGCTTCACCAGATTTAAAATTAAAAATAATTTTTAGCTGCATCTAGCCCGGAAAATAATTTTGGGGCTCCGAGATGCGCAAGACACATAAGTGCCTTCTTGCTGCACTACCTGCAGCATGACCCTCATATTGTCAGAATTCGAAGTAATCATGACTACTGGGTTGCCACACTCTTAGATCCCCCAAACTTTTCGATCAACCTTTTCATTTTAATAAAGACCAAAAAAATGGTCATTTTTGAAATTATAAGCATTAGCAGGTTGTTAGAAACTGAAATCAAACAGTTTTCAACTCAAAACTTTATTCTAGGTGATGTTACATTTTCACATAGGACCCCTTGTTCGAAAGGAGCTTCTGAACTCTCTCGTCCATTGAATTTGTCAGGTTTTGGATGGTTTCTGCTTCAATTGTTTTGCATGAGGACAGAATACCCTCCCAGAGCTGTTGCTTAGATGTGAACTGCCTCCCGCCATCATAGACACTCCTTTTAATGATGCTCCAAAGGTTCTGAATGGGGTAGAGGTCAGGGGAGCATGGGGGTCACACCATAAGTTTGTCCCCTTTTATGCCCATATCAGCCAGAGATGCAGATGTTTTATGTGCAGCATGAGATGGTGCATTATCATGCAGAAAAATGATCTTGCTGTGAAATACACGGTTCTTCTTCTTGAACCATGGCAGGAAGTGCTGTTTGAGAAAATCCACATACATTATGGAGTTCATCTTTAGCGCCTTCAGGGATCCTAAAGGGGCCGACAATCTCTCTCCCCATGATTCCAGCCCAAAACATTACTCCACCTCCTCCTTGTTGGCGCTGTAGCCGTGTTTGCGTGGGGTGTCCATCAACCAGCCATCCTCCACTCCATTCATCTGGACCATCGAGCGCTGCACGGCACTCATCCGTGAACAAAACAGTTTTGAAATCAGTCTTCATGTAATGTTTGGCCCACTGGAGCCGTTTCTGCTTGTGTGAAGTGGATAGAGGAGGTTGACAGGATGGCGTATGCACAGCTGCAAACCTCTGAAGGACCCTGCATCTTGTTGTTCGGGGGACGTTGGAGGCACAAGCAGCTTCAAAAACTTGTCTGCTGCTATGACAAGGCTTTTTTGCCGCTGCTCTTTCAACCTGACGTAATTGCCTGTAGGAAAGAGTCCTCAATTTGCCCTTATCAGCACGCACACGTGTGTACTGTGAATCAGCTACATACTTCTTGATTGCCAAGACACTTCATCCTGATCATCGCACAATGTTGATTGTAGTCATGCCTTGACCTAAACACTCCACAATTTGTTGCTTCTCAGCAGCCGACACATCCTTTTTCTTTCCCATTTTGGCAGAAAATGTAGGCTGCTTAATAATGTGAGAGAGCCTTCTTAAGTAGTCTTGCCTTTCATTGGACACACCTGCCAAACTAATTAGCACAGGTGTCTGCAATTGCTTACAGTGATATAAAGAGCCCTGACACACATCACCATCAATGAGTTTAACTGACAAACAAACAAATTCTTCCCTTATCACTCCTAAACACTTTTTGCATAATAATTTGGAACGCGGTGTACATGTGCTTTTCCACAAAACACCAGTGGTTCACGTAGTGAATCTTACAGTTCTAACTTGCCAACCGTGGTCTGTATGGAATTGTTCAATAAAGGGCCCAAAATTAAGATAACATAGATGGGAGAGGTCTCTATGAATAGGAATTCCTAAGTATTTGATACCCTGTGAGGGCCAGGCAAAGGGAAAGTTGGACTGGATGGAATCCTATATGGATTTAGGGAGGGAGACATCGAGGGCCTCAGACTTCGCTGCATTGATTTTAAAATTTGACCATGTAACAAAGTGATCTATTTCAGCCATAACAGCAGGGATGGATATATGTGATTGAGTGATATATACTAGGACATCATCAGCAAATAGAGAGCACTTGTACTCGGTGCCTCCCACCTCAATCCACCTAATATTGGGGTTATGGCGAATTGATGAGAGCAGGTGCTCCGTCACTAGGATGTATAAGAGAGGGGACAGAGGACATCCCTGCCTTGTCCCATTGGTGATTGTGAAAGGTGATGAAAATGTTCTGACGCACCCCCTGGGCCTTGGGACACCCGGAGCCGGACCCTTTTTGGTGGATGCTGGTGGTTGTAGTCTTCGTGGCGGCGATCCGGTTCCGTGGCTCAGGGCGGTCAAACCAGTGGCGGAACTATTTATGTGGTTTTGATGTTTAAATGTCCGACTACGCCACCCGTGGATTGCGGTCAGAGTGAACCGCCGCTACAGGGCAGACCGCTAAGGCTGGTGTTGTGGGTGCAGCAGAGCGTAGCATAACTCCCCACGGGAGGAGTATAGCCTCAGGGCAGTGTATGCGGAGGATGGGGGTGATGGTGCAGGGCAGCAGCAGTAACGACACGGAGTCAGTGATGCAGTTCAGGGCCTTTACTCACAGTTCTTATTATCCAGACCACGTCTGCAGGTAACGGCTGCCCACGTCGTACTGTGCTCACCAGGTGAGGGGCTCAGACAACTCCCAGATAACTTTGGAGCGCTTCACAGGACCCCCTTTGTGTGTCCTTTGTCTGGCCTTTCTTACCAACACTTCTGTCCGGCTGCCTCGGGCCTCCTCTTGGTAAACTTGGCGCCAGTTTCCCTGACCCTATGTGGTGCCTTCCTAGCGGGTGGAGCAAGGGGCTGCGCCACATAAAATGTCAGAGCCTCCGGTTTCTAGCTGAGGGTCGTTTCCTGCCTCCACTAGTTCGGGGACCAGTCTCCCCCTTTGGCCTGACCCCTCCACGCAGGTGGATTGGGGCGTGCGGTGGCGACTCGCCCGTCCGCACCCCTGGGATCCCTTCATTCCTCGTTCCTGGAGCCTTCTCCGCTCCTCTTCCTTCCTTCTCCCTCTTGCAGGCCTGGGCCTCTGTTACTAGGCCCGCCTCCGGAGCAGAGCTCATGCAGAGCCCCTGCTCCCTGCCACTTCTGCTCAGACTTCTCTGCACTGAACTAAGATGGTGCCCACCTTTTATACTCCCTTCTCAATGCACCCAGGAACTGCTTCCTCCCTGCTCCTGCACTGCAGGGTTCCCCTTCCTCAGTGTTCCCTCCCCCCACTCCAGCCAGGGACAGGGACTGTCGTGCCCATCTCAGGGGCATATTGGTCGCCCTGCCCCACGGCAATGTGGTGTAATGCATGCAGGTGTCGGGTCCTGATCCACACTCCATCCTTATCTGAGAGTGAGATATCACACCTCTGGGTGAGGTGCAATACGTCTGTAGCAACCAAGCCCTCGGTGCTACAGTTCCATTTATCTTCAGCCTAGGTGACGTATTGTGATACAGGGCCGTGATTTTGGCTATAAAAGGGTCCCCTAGACCCCTACCCCAAGCTTTTTAAGAGAATCATATATGGCGTGCCAGGAGACTCTATGGAATGCTTTCTCAGCATCCAACGAGAGTATCTACTTACAAATTTTTAACTGCATCTAGCCCAGGAAATACTTTGTGCCTAGTAGCAGTGTCTGCTAGTCAGCGGATTATCCCGGCTGTTAAGCAAGCTACACCACCTGTAGTTTGGACACTTAATTTTTTCAAAGGAAATGCTTCGGGACCACGGGATACTTAGTGAAGAGCATCAGGAGGCACCCCAAGGCATAGGGGCTGGGACTGGCACTAGGATGCCTTGCGGTGGACAGCCGAGCTCGATCCTTATAAAAGCTTTTTAACTGCAGCAGCTTTAGTGGACGCTACTGGAGCTGGAATTACGCGGCTGCTGGCATGAGACTTGCCCTCCAATAGATCCTTGTAAATGGATTTAAAGTGTATTCATTCAAATTAGAGGGACAATTTAAATTAAAAAGCTTAGAGCTGCCTCCACCACAGGGGGGCTCTCTCGACCCACCAGCGGACAGGCACCAGTATTGGGAGAGGGGGGCTGGCCGTCAGGGTTCACCGCGGCTCTGGCACAAACCCGGCGACACAGAGGTGGCACGGGCAGGAGCGGACTGGCCGTCTCGGCTTCTCACTTTTTGGATTTTAGAAGGGCATGACATGCCTATATCTGTGTCTCCCCCTCCTTTTACTCCTCCACCTCTTTTCTTTTCGCATGACTATATGTACTTGTCACTTTTCCATGTGTTAGTTGTGTCTTCTGAGCAGTTTGTCAGCTTTTGGACACCTTTGAAGGTGTTTTCTATGTGTTTCTATGTGTTTTTGTTTGCCTGCCATTGGTTTTAACGGTGTTCGAAGGTGTTCGACGAACAGTTCGACGAACAGTTCGGCGAACACACGGGTGTTCGACGAACCGAACCGAACTCGAACACTACGGGGGTGGCTCAACACTATTCGTGACGCCAGTTAGAGATGACTAGCCCAGGGGATGGGGATGACTCGGTACCCGGGCCTTTGTCTTTAGGGATGTCGCGGTGGTTGGGTCCCGGGCCCCTACCCTGGGGTCTCTCCTAAAAAGGGTGGATATTTGTTAATTTTAAGAAAGAGTTCGTGACGCCACCTGTGGCTTCTGGTGGGGATCACCAGCGCTGCGCAGTCCACTGAGGCCGATGATAAGGCAGCTCGATGGTATTGATCCCCACAGGTGGAGCAGGGCCTCAGGGCAGTGTATGATGGGGTATGCAGGACAGGCGAGACCCAGCCGGGTCAGAGCAAGAACAGGGACAGACACGATAGTCACTTCAGTACCTTTTACTGATGGAAATTCAGGCACGTCCCAGAGCACTGTAGGGTGAAGGGTGCACGTCAGGATCCTCCCCAATGAGCGGGTTTTGGGCCTCCTGTTTCCTGCCTCTGCGTAGTAAGTTTCTGACCTGCTTGGAGCTAGGCCTAACTTTGTCGCTGTCTTGCGCTGGCTGACCTTGTGGTAGGGCCTTTTCTTGGAGTACACGCACCTTAGCTGCGGGCCTATGTGTCTTCTGGCTCTGTTACGTATCAGCACTTTAGCGATCCTGGGACTTGTAGTTCTCCAGGGATTCCGGTTATATCTTACTGGGTCATAGAGATCCCGGTAAACTTCGGACCCGGTGTCCGGTAACTTCTTCGGGGTGAGCCAGTTAAGCTCCTCTGCCCCCTATGTACTAACTCTCCACTTGCCTTCGGCCTACTCGGGCCCTCACTAGGCTACTCACACTAACAGCAGCTTGCCGCGCTTCACCGATCTTATGGCGCCGGCACACCTAAAGCTCACCTCTCTGAGCTACATGGAGTCTTGCTCTGGATAAGCTCCACTGCAGGATAGCAATTGCAGGAGCCGGAACAGGATTTTGTCCTCTGAGGTAACTCTTCTCAGACTGTACTGGACTCACTGCTAAACCAGAATAGACTAGACTCTGACTCCAACAGACTAACTGCTGCCTGACTCCACCTTCTCTATTTATCTATCCCTAACGGGCTCGCTCTGGTGGTCTGAGGTGGAAGGTGGAGATGTGTGAATGGTTATGGGGGCCCTGTTGTGGAGGAATCCTTCAATGCACACTTCTAGGATCTGTGATACCAAGCGCTGCTGGGCGTCACACTTTCCTGTGTGTTTGCAACCATGTGAAGAAATAAGGACTACCATTGCTCACTACGTTCTGTGACCATTCTATAAGCATTAGAGGCACCGAGTACAAGTTCCCTTATTTCTGTTTTCTTTGGTATGGACCATTCTTCGTCGCTACATGGAAACTTGTTTTGTGTTATTTATTCTACAAAGGCTGATAACAAGACAATAAGTCATATTCATTTGTTCTCTATACAAAGAATATAAGAAGCATGTGCATTCAATATGGCCGCCCTAAGAAAAAATAAAAAAGGAACATAAATATAATCAATAAAATAAACCATGAATACACAAAATACTCTCTTTCCATTAAAGCATCTTGATATAGTCTCAATAGTGTTTGTCACTAGAAGCAATCATCCCTGTCCAGTTCAGTTGCGTGAATGAATAATCTCTTGTCGTTCACTTTAGTAATTGTTGATTCCATTGACGGAAAAAGTCAAGATGTTTCGGTCATACAGAAAACCACCTGCAGGTGCACAGCTTGAAGACTACTGCAGGTTTATAGTAAATGCTCAACAAACCTTCTACAGCCGTAGAGGAGCAAAAATAGCATTTCCTGCTCTTGCTTTCATAGGGGCATAGGTGATTGGTTTTATTCCAAAATATTACGTTGCTTTTTGTATTTTTTAAGCAGATCTCTAGACAATTGAGCAAAAACTGCTGAGGACAGGCATTACGGGGTGTGCATTAACGCTGCTGGAAATCCCATTTCTTACTTTTGTACGCATAAGGCTGTTGAATATATTGATTTCTACTACATCCAAATAGATTGAAACTATGTCAGACTGGGGTGCCAAAGGCCCACCAGAAACACTGACTCCGGGCCAACTGTTCAACTACATGTAACATAACATTACCCTCATTTACAAATTTACCTCTGCTTCATTCTGCCCTCCAAAGAATATTATAGCCCCCAAATAGCCCACCAAGCAGTATAAGGGTCCCTACATAGACCTGCAAACAGTATAATACCCTCTCCACATAGACCTGCAGACAGTATAACAGCCCCCATATAGTCTGGCAAACAATATAATAGCCCCCACATAGCGCTCCAAATAATATAATGGCCCCCAGATAACCCTACAAATAGTATAATGAGCCCCACATAGCCTTCCATACAATATTATGGGCCCCTCATAGCCTTCCATACAGTATTATGGGCCTCACATAGCCCTCCATACAGTATTATGGGTCCCACATAGTTCCCTATACAGTATTATGGGTCCCACATAGCCCCAAATACAGTATTATGGGCCCCACATAGCCCATCATCCAGTATTATGGGCCCCACATAGTCCTCCATACAGTATTATGGGTCTCACATAGCCCTCCATACAGTATTATGGGTTCCACATAACCCCCCATACAGTATTATGGGTCCCACATAGTCCCCCATACAGTATTATGGGCCCCACATAGTCCTCCAGGCAGTATAATGGGCCACATATAGTCCTCCATACAGTATAATGGGCCCCATATATTGCTCCATACAGTATAATGTGCACAATATAGTCCTCCATAAATAAAAAATAAACCAACAAATACTCACCTGTCCTCATTCCCTGCTGCACCGGTCTCTGCAGTGCGTCTTCTGACCCTCTGCACTGCTCGGCACAGAGGACACACTGTAGTGACATCATCGCACCCTCTGCGCTGAGACGGCACAGAGCTCAGACGCAGAGGGGGGAATGATGGGAGAGGGAGCGTCAGTTGACGGCTCCCTCTCACATCATTGTTTTCAACCGTATCGGCATCCAGGAAGCCGAAATGGTTGACAGTATGATGCATGGGGGGACCCAAAGCAACCGCGTGGTCTGCCACCACTAACGGCTCATATGGGGGGACTCACCTGGGGATTCACCTGTTACCCTGTGGACCAGTCCGAACCTGGGTTGAAACTAGTTTTGTTCCTCGCTGATTTGTGGTTTTCAATTCAAAATACAACAGCAATGCTGTAATATAATCTAATATCAATTGGAATGAGTGGAACTACGAGACACATTTGATGTTCCATCATTTGACACCTGGGCATAAATTATTTACATGCCAGATAATCTGCTCATAATGAGCATTGATCAAAGGTACTGCGTGTCGATTGGCACTCCTGAAACTTTCATTTACATATGAAAATCATCATGACTGTGTAAACAAAATGGAGACAAATGATTATTAGGGCAATCGTTCATCCTCATACAATTTGCATATTTGTTATCAGCACAAGAGTGAGTCGCATAGAGCATAGCGGAAGGAAAACATGACCGGGGCGGTGAAGTAGCCAAACAAGTGGTTAATTTTATATGGTAAGGCTGGTGGGCTAATGTTTATAAAGGTGTGCTTGAAGGCTCCTCTACCTCTTCCTGATCAAAGCTTCTGGGCTGAAGTTATCTTCAGTCATTTTCCTCCAGGCTCTTTGCTGTTCCCTTGCAGAGCTTAAACAGCAATTGTAACGGAGGCATTGTTAAAGAAGGTTAACATTGAAGCTGCCTCATTTGACCCTGAATGGCTTCAGGAGCAGTTGGGAGGCATTATCGGGGATGAAAAAGGGGAGGAAGCTGTGCCGCGAAGACATCAAGGCTTTCTGAGTCCTTGTAAGGTGAAGCTTCCTCTAAGATCAAAGCTACTAGGCTGGAGTTGTCTCGCCCACCTGCCCCATTCAAGGTGGACTGTGTTTTTTGTAGGGGAGTGGTGTAGTTATCTTGTTACAGCAGTTTTGGCAGAAGATATGGTCATTCAAGGGTGTACTGCAAAAAATGAGATGTGGACATTGATGGTTAGGGTACCTGAGTGAGTTCAGTGAACATATTTATGCTTACATTTTCATACTCAGAGTCAAGTGGCCTCGAGTTGGTGAACGCGGCAAAGGGTGATTTTTATTGGACTGACTCGATTGGTTCTGCTTTCTTGTAAAGGTTACATCATTGGGGGATCTTTTAAATATGCAATTTATAGTTTATGGTGTTTATCAATTAAGGGCTGCTCTATCCATCATGGTGTCTGTGTCTTTCTTTACGAATGGCGAATGCCACTAGTCTCCGTAGTCATGTAGTGTTTTACGCAAGCATGTGTGCAGCCAACAATCGATAATTTTTTATGACCACATAAAAGCTGTAATCAGTAGAGATGAGCAAATCGATTCTGCAAGGATTAAGTTCAGATCGAGCTTTTTTGAAATTCAATGAAGTTTCTGAATCAAAATAATTCTCTATTTGTTTTGGATGAATTGCGTAAAATAACATTTGCCATGTTACAGAGAACCTTATACAGAAAAGATGGGTTATATGACCTTGGGGCTGGCCTAATGGGCTTCACAATAATGCACTGCAGTTATCCAACCTTATAGCTCAGCTAATCATGAAGAACTATAGATCAGAGGTCACTGTGACTTATAGCCACTATAAAAGCCCAAGCAGAAGATGCAGCTGCCAATTAATTGATAATGTGGATCAAAGAGAGAATCTCAGAGAGACATACAACACATTGAGAACTAACAAACGTGTGGACGTGACTGTCTTTGCGTGCTTGTGCGAATAGCGGATGAGTGAAGGAGCTGCCTGTTAGTGACATGTCCTAGTGTAGCCCGTAAATCAGAGCGGATTCCAACATGCTGCAACTCTATTCATGTGGACCATTGGTCTGTGAAAAATTGTTAGTGTGCACAGGCACACTGGTTACTGCTGGATCAGTGTGCTGTCCGTTGAGCAGATGGACATCTCATTGACTGACAATACGCCATGTGAACGAGCCCAAAAGGCTAGATGAATTTTATTATAAGAAATACAAAGAGAGAGGCAGAAGAAGAGAGAGAGAGAGAGAGGAGACACACTGTGTTAGTACTGCAATTCACTTAGTCTCTTCCGGCACAGCATTAATTTTTTGTACCTGTCCAGTGTCTTCTTCTACCTCACACCCAATATTGCTATGTTCTGTTTCAATCGACTAGTATTCAAACACAACGCCATTTATTCTAGCTCAGTCTGCGATAATTTAGCACTCAATAACCAATGCAGGCTCAGTTTTGTTTCAGAGAATGATTGGCAATGGTTAGGGCATTGTAAAATGAAACACCTGTGCCATGTCATCTGTCAGTAAGAACGTGGAAGGCTGTAGAGCAAGTAGCAGCAGGGGCAGCACTGTTGTCAGTGGCACCAGCTGTCCAGCCAGTAGTAGCAGACGCACGCCACAGTTGTCCTTTGGCTCCGGTAGGTGTATTAATTCATTTTTTTTTTAAAAATTAATAGTTTTAAAAATTATTATAGCTAGATATGATGAGGTCACTTGGACATTATTAAGGCTTTGTTTGCATTAAAGAGCTTGAAAGGTTTTCGATTTAGTTCTAGGAGACCTCGGTGTGTTATATGTGTCTTTCCGGGACAATTGGAATCTTTGAAGCACTTTTAATTGCCTTCAGTTCAGACCTAATCAAATTTTTCATGAAACTGAACGATTCTAAGCAAAATCGAATTTTGGGAATTTCATTATTCTGCTGTGATCAGCCAACAAACGAACATTTGCTCACTTTTTTGTAGATCACTGGGTATGTTTCCAAAGGGCAATGATCAGAAATTAATTTTCCTAAAGCATATGGATTTTATTTTGTTTGTCAGCTATATTGGTTTGTCTAAATCCACCCCTTCACTAATAGTATTTGGTCAGTATTCGGTCAGTATTTTTTCTCAGGAGTGGGATCCAAAACCAGGAGTGGGTGATAAATGCAGAATTGGTGACTTGTTTCTATTCTACCTTTTCTCTGATTGTTCCTCACCTGGTTGTAGCTCCCACTCCTGATAAAAAATACTGATCGAATACTGACCGAACACTGATAGTGGGGCTATGGCCTTAAGCAGTGATACTATTTATTGTAGCTTCACTATAACTATAAAAACAGCCAAAAGTAACACAAGATTAATTAGTTGTAGGAACATCCATATATCTATTGGTAGCACCAACATCTATCTCCAAGATAGAAGTCCACTGATTCTGCCTTATAGATAAAGCTAGTCAAACATATGTTGCCAATTTGTGGTTACTTTTGGGAGCGGGGGGTCAAAATCCTTGAATTAGAGATGAAGGATTTCCCAAAATTTGTTGGACACAGATTTGCTCTAATGCCTAGCAGATTCGATTTGGTCTGAATACGATTGTTCTTAATCCAAAGTGCCGTGATTGCCAGGAATAGACTAATATTGTACTCTGTGGTCTCTCCAAACCACAATGCATAGTAAATGGAGGAGAGTGAAGGATGTAAAAATTAACAAAAATGCACACTATGTGCATATGTGCTAGGCCTCCATCTCACTTCTCATGCTGCATCTGCCGTCGCAGACTTCGATTTCGATGGTCCCATGGGTGAAGTCGACTTGTCATTACTTTCAAAGATGTGCGGCATCCACCTTATGATCGTGTGAGGCTGCTGTTATGTAGGGGGATGACATACTGTATGTGATTGACGTCAATGAATGTTCATCGCCCCTATGACTGCGTGGACCTAAGCTCCAAGAAGGATTGAAGACCCATTCAGAGGAGCAATGGTGGTGGAGTCGGGCAGTGTAGGAAGTTAATAACTCCATCCCTCAAAAAAATGAATCAATATGGGTTCTGAATGCCACAAATCAAAATTTGAGGAAAAATCATAACAAACTACACTGCTCAAAAAGATAGAGGGAACACTCAACTAGCACATCCTAGATCTGAATGAATGACATATTCTCATTGAGTACTTTGTTCTGTACAAAGTTGAATGTGCTGACAACAAAATCACACAAAAATCATCAATGGAAATCAAATTTATTAACCAATGGAGGCCTGGATTTGGAGTCACCCCCAAAATTAAAGTGGAAAAACACACTACAGGCTGATCCAACTTTGATGTAATGTCCGTAAAACAAGTCAAAATGAGGCTCAGTATTGTGTGTGGCCTCCACGTGCCTGTATGACCTCCCGACAATGCCTGGGCATGCTCCTGATGAGGTTGCAGATGGTCTCCTGTGGTATCTCTTCCCAGACCTGGACTAAAGCATCCTCCAACTCCTGGACAGTCTGTGGTGCAACGTGACGTTGGTGGATGGAGCGAGACATGATGTCCCAGATGTGCTCAATCAGATTCAGGTCTGAGGAACGGGCAGGCCATAGCTTCAATGCCTTCATCTTGCAGGAACTGCTGACACGCTCCAGCCACATGAGGTCAAGCATTGGCCTGCATTAGGAGGAACCCAGGGCCAACCGCACCAGCATATGGTCTCACAAGGGGTCTGAAGATCTCATCTCGGTACCTAATGGCAGTCAGGCAACCTCTGGCGAGCACATGGCGGGCTGTGCGGCCCTTCAAAGAAATGCTACCCCACACCTTTACTGACCCACTGCCAAACCGGTCATGCTGAAGAATGTTGCAGACAGCAGATCGCTCTCCATGGCGTCTCCAGACTCTGTCACGTCTGTCACATGTGCTCAGTGTGAACCTGCTTTCATCTGTGAAGAGCACAGGGAGTCAGTGATGACTTTGCCAATCATGGTGTTCTGTGGCAAATGCCAAGCATCCTGTTGGGCTGTGAGCACAACCCCATCTGTGGATGTCGGGCCCTCATACCACCCTCATGGAGTCGGTTTCTAACCGTTTGTGCAGACACATGCATATTTGTGGCCTGCTGGAGGTCATTTTGCAGGGCTCTGACAGTGCTCCTCCTGTTCTTCCTTGCACAAAGAAGGAGGTAGCGGTCCTGCTGCTGGGCTATTGCCCTCCTATGGCTCCCTCCACATCTCCTGGTATCTGCTCCATGCTCTGGACACTGTGCTGACAGACACAGCTACCCTTTTTGCCACAACTCGCACTGATGTGCCATCCTGGATGAACTGGACTACCTGAGCAACTTGTGTGGGTTGTACTGTAGACACCGCCTCAAGCTACTGTACTTCTAGGGGTGAGAGCAATGGCAAAATGAAAAAGTGACCAAAACAACAGCCAAAAAGGATGAGAACAGAGAAATGGTCTGTGGTCACCACCTGCAGAACCACTCCTTTATAGGGGATATCTTGCTAATTGCCTATCATTTCTGCCAGTTGTCTGTTCCATTTGCACAACAGCAGGAGAAATTGATTCACAATCAGTGTTGCATCATAAGTGGACAGGTGGATTTCACAGAAGTGTTATTGACTTGGAGTTACATTGTGTTGTTTAAGTGTTCCCTTTATTTTTTTGAGCAGTGTATATTAGTTATGGGTCAATTCGCTCAATTCTACTTAGGGTTTAACTAGAGTTAAGTGTGAGGAGCAAGAGGATCCTTCGCAACTTTCTGACCTTGCTTTTCAGTATCTCATGATATTATAGAATCGTGACATGCAGAAGTAGTGCTGTTGCTTTAAAAGCACTCAGCAACTTTTAGCAGTAACACAAGCACAGGAGACAGGAAGTGTTGTGCTCCAGAAGCATCCAGCAACTAGAGGGGTTAACACAGTCAAAGGAGAAGGGGGAGTGTTTTAGCAAAGCCCAGGGGGATTGTAGAAAAGTTGTTTAGTGTCTTGCTGGAGCCAAAGAGAAATGTGGTGTGTGTGTTCTGTATCTCACAGAAGTGCCCCTGCAAGTGAAAAGGATTCAAGTCAGGAGTGAAGCTAAGCACAGGTCAGGTAGAGTTCCTGAACTAGCAGTGCAGAGTATTGTCAGGCAGAAAGATAAGGACTGGAAGAAATGGTGTCACAGGGATCATCTCCCTCAGGAAACCCTCCCCCCCTCCTCCATCTCACTGTGCTGTAAAGAATGCTGTGTTCATTAATGTGCCTTTGCATTAGAACTGTGCTGTCCTGTACTAATGGGAAAACTGTGAACTGCTGTGCTGCTAAGGAAAGTGTACTGTTTGTCACTGGAGCCTGTTGCTCATAACTCTTAACTTGCACTGGCTGTGCGGCTTCTTATTAAATGCTTCTGTTCTACCGTTTATGAGAACTCTTGTCAAGTGTGTCTGGTCAGCAAGTGAAACAACCTACGTGTCTGTGCCTGAGGGTCAATACCCCTGTGTACCTGAGAGAAGCTATGGTCGCCCAGGATTCCAAAGAATTCATGTAATCTGTCTTGCCCCTATCTGAGCCTAGCGGCGTGTGTGTAACAGAATATAATTTCACGTTTGATTTTTTTTCCATATTTTTGTATATTTTTATGCACTAATAGATGTCAATTTTGCACTTTTGATTCGAACGAGCGTTTCCCATTTTTTGTGGATGTTTATTTATCCTAATTACAGCCTATATTGGATAGCCCTGGGTGCATTTACCCAACTGTCATATTTCCTGGCACCTGTTTTCACGGCTTTACAGTTGGCATGTCAAAGTGAAAAGCAATGATGTAAAGAGATGAAGAGTCTAATGTGCAGCTTGTACATACTGAGGAGCTACCATTACCTATTCATAGCTATGTTTACTGACTAAAGTCGAAATTACCTATTTAGCTGCAGGTGCTATCACACTCAGCAGAAAACCTCAGGAAATCCAGCCGCGTGAGTGGGATAGGGTGTGCCATTATATTGCAAATTGTTCCAAATGAACCAAACGTTTCCAGACCAATTTAAGCAATTTTCTTTTCTAATTAGGCAAAAGGGACTCTTAAATAATCTCGTATGTCTTGTCTCCTCATTTCAACACCCACATCTAGCTCTAAATAAGAGTACGTAAATAAGAAAACCAAAAACGACTTAAACGATGAGAATCATGTTCTCAACCTACTGAAAACTCTTTAAAGATTTTAAGGAAGGAAGGCACAAATTCATAATACTTCTACTTTATATGATTCTACGATTGCATGCTGTATGACACGGAGCCGAAGTGGAAAAATTGATCTCTGTTCATACTGACGCTCTGCACAATTGATCTAATCGACTTTCAGCAGATAAAATAAATATTGAACACGTCACCAATTTCCTAAGTAACTATATTTCTAAAGGTATTATTGACATGAAATTCTCACTAGATATCGGTAGCAACCCATCCAATCCACAGAGGCAAAGAAATCAAACCATAGATGTCCATAAATTACGTTATGCGTAATAATGAGAAATAACACATGGACATGATTACTGATATTTATTTAATACTTCATACAAAAGCCTTTGTTGGTGATGAAGCTTCAAGACGCCGCCTCTAAGGAGAAACTAGTCGCAAGCATTGCTCAGGTGTGATTTTGGTCCATTCTTCCTCACAAACACTCTTCACATCCTGAAGCTTTTGTGGGCTCTTTCTATGAACTCTGAGCTTTAGTTCCTTCCATACATTTTCTATTAGATTCAGGTCCAGTGATCGGCTCGGCCATACTAGCAGCTTTATTTTCTTTCTCTGAAGCCAATTGAGAGTTTCCTTGGCTGTGTATTGGGGTTATTGTCTTGCTGAAATGTCCACCCTCGTTTCATCTTCATCATCCTGGGAGATGGCAGCAGATTTTTATCATGAATATCTCGGTAGATTTGTTTATTCATTCTTTCTTCAACTACATGAAGTTTGCCAGTGGCATATTCTGAAAAACAGCTCCACACCATGATGTTCCCACCTCCAAACTTCACTGGTGGTAGGGTGTTTTTGGGGGTGATATGCAGTGCCTTTTGGCCTCCAAACATGATGTGTATTATGGCATCGAAAGAGTTACATTTTGGTCTCATCTGACCAGGCTATATTCTCACAGTATATCACAGGCTTGTCTAAATGTTGTTGAACAAACTTTAAACATGCTTGAACATGCTTTTTGTTCAGCAGTGGAGTCTTGCATGGTGAGTGTGCATACAGGAGATGGAGGTTGAGGGCATTACTTACAGTTTTCTTTGAAATAATTGTACGTGCTGATTCCAGGTTTTTGGTTTTTCTGTAGCTCTCCACAGGTGGTCCTTGGCTCTTCTCTTCTAATACAACTCTTATAATAATTCTTTTCACTCCTCTGTTTGAAATCTTGCAGGGAGCACCTGGTCATGGCCGGGTTATGGTGAAATGATGTTCGTTCCACTCCCAGATTATGACTCCAATAGTGCTCACTGGAACCTTCAGTTTTTTAGAAATTCTTCTGTCAATGTCATCAGTATGTTTTGCAACAATAAAACAATAAGGTTGCGAAGATATTGAGACAGCTCACTGCTTTTACCCATCATGAGATGCTTCTTGTGTGGCACCTCGATAATAAATCACCTTTACATAGGCCAACAGTGGGATCAGCTGATATTAATTTTCACTAAGATTTCAGCTTGTATCATGGCTTTCCATGACTGTTTGCATTTATCTTTCTTCATGTGTTCAATACCTTTTCCCTGTGTCATTTCTCATTATTCCACATAACTTTATTTATGGACATCTATGGCTTGATTTTTTTGCCTCTGTGGATTGTATATGTTGTTACTGACATCTGGAGAGAATTTCATGTCAATAGCAGCTTTAGAAATATATTTACTTAGAAAATCAATATTTATTCCACCCACTGTATAATTAGGCTTCTTTGTCTATCGAATCAAGAGATAGCACTAATATGCAGTTTGAAACTTGTTTCAAGTGTTAGATTTTTCTTAACTAGTATATTCCCCAAGTAAAACACGAACGATTATGTGCTTTCCTTCCTATCTACAACCTGATCTGCCCTCCCTATGAATTTAAATGCTTTCCCAATCTTTACTTTCTGATCTACTGTGTACAACCCACTCACAGCTGCTATCTCTAACAATAAATGAAAAGAGTTAAAGAGCAGAGAGAGGCAGAGAGCATTGTTCTAATGGATTTGTGTAAAGGCCCCGTCACACTAAGCGATGCAGCAGCGATCCCGACAACGATACGACCTGTCAGGGATCGTTGCTGCATCGCTAATACATCGCTGGTGAGCTGTCAAACAGGCAGGCTCACCAGCGATGAGGGGAGCAGCGATATCGTGGAAAGAATCGTTCCACGATGTCCTGCTCCCGTTCCCAGCCTGCTGCTTAAGCAGGAGCAGGCTGGTAACTATGGTAAACATCGGGTTACTAAGTGCGCGTGTGCCCCTAGTAACCTGCTGTTTACCAAGGATACCACTCTGCTACCGTGCGCTGGAGCCTCCGCTCACCGTAGCAGAGTGGTATCTATGGTAAACAGCGGGTTACTAAGTGTGCGCGTGCCCCTAGTAACCCGATATTTACCATGGTTACCAGCCAGATCGTTGGTCCCGCTGGTCACACACAGCGATGTGTGCTGGCCAGCGGGAGGCCAACGACCAAAAAATGGTCCAGGACACTTTGCAACGATCAGCGACCTCACAGCAGGGGCCTGATCGTTGCAAAGTGTCACACACAGCGACATCGCTGGTGAGGTCGCTGGTGAGTCACCAAAACCGTGACACAGCAGCGATCTCGCTAGCGATATCGCTTAGTGTGACGGGGCCTTAAGATTTTGCAGACAAACTAGGTAGGCGAAAGACTTACATACACTTTGAAAAAAAACTCTAACAAAAACTATTTAGAAAGTTGCTTAATTTTATGTTTAAAAAGTTAAAAATGCAAATGATTATTAAAGGGTAGTTTAGCGTTGGGGTACTAGTCTGCAGTCACTAGTGAATGCAGACTTGTGAATCCCCGCAGTGTGCACAGTGCGCACTGTCAGGATTCTCCAGTTGATTTGCATTTGCATTCTTCTGACTAGATATGTTTGGCCTTGCATAGTCAGCACCGACTGTATGTATGCAAATCTCCTACTTGTGGTTTCTGGGCTGTCTGCTCCTGGTGCCAGATAATCCTGACAGTGCGTACACTGCATGCTGTGAGGATTCACAAGTCTGCAATCACATAGAGTGCCTGCAGACTTGCACCCCAAACCTGGACAACCCCTGTGAGAAATAATCTCTGTTTGCAAGACACTTTAAATCTTGAACTGATTTGCCCTAAATCATCTACAACTTTTTACCCAGGAATGCCCACAAGACCACTTAGAACTGGTGCTTTACATAAATCCTGTTCTTTAGAGGTCTGTTTGAACTGACAATCCAGTTAAAAACAGGATGTTGGAAAGTATGCTTTACCCTTTATTAATTATATCTGTCCTGTAAAACAATGGATAGTCCACTATTAGAAAAATCCACTAAAAACACTCTAGGTCAGTGATGGGGAACCTTTTATGGACCGAGTGCCCAAACTGCAATCCAAAACCCACTTATTTATCGCCAAGTGCCAACACGGCAAATTAACCTGAATACTGAGGTTTTAGTTTAGGAAAAACAACTCATATAGAGAGCAGACGAGCGCAGTATAGAGCAGCCACAGAAAGGAGCAGGGGGATGAGACTGCAGAAATAAAGAATGTGCTTCCCCCCATCTTGTTATATGCCCCCATCCATGTATATATGCTGCCCTCCCCCAATCCTTATATATATGGCTGCCCTCCCCCAATCCATGTATATATGGCTGCCCTCCCCAATCCATGTATATATGCTGTCGTCCCCCCAATTCCATGTATATATGCTGTCGTCCCCCCAATCCATGTATATATGGCTGCCCTCCCCAATCCATGTATATATGGCTGCCCTCCCCAATCCATGTATATATGGCTGCCCTCCCCCAATCCATGTATATATGGCTGCCCTCCCCAATCCATGTATATATGCTGTTCCCCCCCCCCAATTCCATGTATATATGGCTGCCCCCCCCCCAATCCATGTATATATGGCTGCCCTCCCCAATCCATGTGTGTCACCCTGGCCTGGATGCCACAAATATAATAAAGCTGTGTCTGAGAGCAAGGGGGAGGTTCTCTAGTCAAGGAACATTAGCATGCAATACCTCCTGTCTCAGGCCAGTAGGGGGAGCAGGCTGCCCCTATAAAAGCTGGAACTGGGGGCAGGGTTAGGGAGAACTGGACGACCTGTCTCTGGATTGAGAGGTGTCCCTGAGCAGGGAGAGACAGTTGTGTTGCAGCCTAAGAGGACGTGTGGCAGTAGGAGAGCCACGAGCCAGGGACAAGAGGCGAAGTGCGCCTGTCCTGGCAGACAAAGAGACTAATCTACCAGACTTTGGTGTATGAGGCTGTGAGGATTCCACGTCCCACAGCAGAAATCAGTCCGCAGGGGACTGTATGTTCCTTGGCCTAAGAAGCCCGGAGGCTCCGCCACAGCAGAAGGGACCAGCAAAGCCATACCAGGCCGGGAGTAGAAAGGGACCCACGTTGCAAGCCATATGGGCGAGAGGACACGGTGAGCTTGGGAACGTGGGCTGTTACCCTACAAGGAGGGAAATAGCCAGAAGGAGCACAGAGAGCACGGTAGGCCTACACCCTCACCCTGACCAGGGCCAGCCTCCCACTTGTTCTCAGACATCCAGGCCCCCTCCTAGCCGGGCCTGTTTCTGGGTCATATTACCTGTTCTAATAAAGACCCTGAACTGTTTAAGAGGCCTCCGTTTCCTGGCTATCGCGGTCGGAATCATCCCCTCTATCATCCATTATATATTCTGCCCTGGGGCCATACTCCTCCCATTGTTGAACAATTCAGTGCTGCACATTTATATCAGCCCCAGCGATCTGCACTGCAGCGGTGGTTAGCCCTGACCGCAATCCACGGGTGGCGTAGTTGGACATCACTTAAAACTCATAAAGGACTGCCACTGGTCTGACCACCCTGAGCCACGGACCGGGTTGCCACTACTACCCCCATCGTCTCCTGTTGCCCGGCTCCGAGTGCCCCACGGCCCAGGGGGTGAGTCACATGTATATATGGCTGCCCTCCCCAATCCATGTATATATGGCTGCCCTCCCCAATTCCATGTATATATGCTGTTTCCCCCCATTCCATGTATATATGCTGTTTCCTCCCCATTCCATGTGACTCGCCCCCTGGGCCGTGGGGTACGTGGATCCGGGCGATAGGGAAACGATGGGGGTAGTAGTGGCGGCCCGGTCCCGTGGCTCAGGGTGGTCAGACCAATGGTAGTTATTAGGAACCGCCGCTGCAAGGCAGTCCGCTGGGGCTGATGATGTATGCAGCTGGGATGGTGTGACTCCCCACGGGAAGAGTGCAGCCCCAGGGCAGTGTAGTGGATGGTGGGAGTGATGGTGGTGAGAGTCCCAGTACCGGTAGTGCTGGAGGAGCGAAAGAGCACACAGACAACGTACTGCAGTCCAATGTCTTTTACTCACAGTTCAGGTACTCCAGGTCACTTCTGTACAGGTAGTGACCGCCCGAGCCGTGCTGCGTCCACCAGGTGAGGGGCTCGGTCAACTCCCAGGCAGTTCAGGAGTATGGCACAGGACCCCCTTCTTTCCTTTCTCTGGCCTGCCTCACCAGTGACCCACATTTGTCCGGTCGCCGCGGACCTGCGCAGGTAAACGTGGGCCCCATTCCCTGCTGTCCTTTAGGGTGCCTTCCTAGCAGGTTTGATGAGGTGCTGCACCAATAAATGGTCACAGCCTCCGGTCTTTGGCTGAGGGTTGTTTCTCCTCCACCAACCTGGGATCCGGTACCATTAATCTGCCTGACCCTTCACCCTGGATTCTCGTGGGTTCTTAGGGTCCCTTCCACCTTCTTGTTCCTGAGCCCTTCTGTTTCTCTCTTTCTCTTCTTCTCCTTTTCTGTTCCTTTCTGTTCCTTTCTCGTGGAGCTGGGATGAGACGTAATCTCAGCTCCCCTTCACCTCCTCTCTCTCTCCACTCTCCTCCTTGGCCTCTCACTAGGCCCACTCTGGAGTAGAACTCCTACAGAGCCTCTACTCCCTGTCTTCTCCTCTCTGGACAGAACCCTGTTCTAAGATGGTGCCCACCTTTTATACCTCCCTCTAGCCATGAGCCCAGGTGACCAGCAACCAATGAGCTCCTATCTACGCTCAGGAACCAACCCCTATCTGCCCCTACAGCACTGGGTGTTCCACCCCCCTCCCCACTCCAGGCAGGGACATAGTCGGTCGTGCCTGCACTTCTGTCTAGTGGGAGCACCGTTGAGCTGTCCCTCGGAAATGGGGTGTGTGTGCTGTATGCAGCTAACTGAGCCCTGGTCCATACTCCATCCATACCCGGGAGTGGAATATCACACCTCTGGCAGAGGTGCAATACCCCTGTAGAGGCCGAACCCTCGGGGCGCTACACATGTATATATGCTGCCCCTCCATTCCATATATATATGCTCTTTCCCTCCCATTCCATATATATATGCTCTTTCCCTCCCCCTCCCATTCCATTTATATATGCTCTTTCCCTCCCCCTCCCATTCCATGTATATATGCTCTTTCCCTCCCCCTCCCATTCCATGCATATATGCTCTTTCCCTCCCATTCCATATATATATGCTCTTTCCCTCCCCCCTCCCATTCCATGTATATATGCTCTTTCCCTCCCCCCTCTGATTCCATATAGATATGCTCTTTCCCTCACATTCCATGTATATATGCTCTTTCCCTCCCCCCTCCGATTCCATATATATATGCCCTTTCCCTCCCATTCCATATATATATATGCTCTTTCCCTCCCCCTTCCCATTCCATGTATATATGCTCTTTCCTTCCCCCTCCCAATCCATGTATATATGCTCTTTCCCTCCCCCCTCCCATTCCATGTATATATGCTCTTTCCCTCCCCACTCCCATTCCATATATATATGCTCTTTCCCTCCCCCCTCCCATTCCATGTATATATGCTCTTTCCCTCCCCCTCCCATTCCATGTATTTATGCTCTTTCCCTCCCCCCTCCCATTCCATGTATATATGCTCTTTCCTTCCCCCCTCCCAATCCATGTATATATGCTCTTTCCCTCCCCCCTCCCATTCCATGTATATATGCTCTTTCCCTCCCCACTCCCATTCCATATATATATGCTCTTACCCTCCCCCCTCCCATTCCATGTATATAAGCTCTTTCCTTCCCCCCTCCCATTCCATGTATATATGCTCTTTCCCTCCCCCCTCCCATTCCCTTTACATATGCTCTTTCCCTCCCCCCTCCCATTCCATATATATATATGCTCTTTCTGTGTCACCCTGGCCTGGATGGCACAAATGTATAATAAAGCTGTGTCTGAGAGCAAGGGGGAGGTTTCTCTGGTTAGGGACCATTAGTGTGGCACCCCAGGGGTCTGGTTACCACAGTAATAGAAATATTACGTCTGAGAACAAGTGGGAGGTTTCTCTGGTCAGGAGCCCTAAGCATGCAACACCGCCCGCCCAGAACTGGGAGGGGAGAAATTTGCCCTTATAAACTGGATCTGGGGCGGGATTAGGTGAGTCAAAGCCTGGAGAGGGAAAGTTACAGCAGGAGCTCTATAGGAGCAGGAGCGAGTGCCAGGGGCTGGAAGCCAGATAGCTCGCCCTGGCTGAAGACACTAAGACCGGACACGGAGTCCGAGGCTGTGGGGACATCCAGGTCCAGCAGCAGAATCCAACCGGCAGGGGATTCCAGGTCCTCTGGCCATAGAAGCCCGGAGGCACGGTCACAAGCAAGGGACCAGCACCGCCATCGTGGAGCGGAGGCTAACAGAAGGCCCCAAGTCACCGGCCATACGGGTGAGCACCACACGGTATACTCAGGGACGTGGGCTACTTCTACCCGCATACAGCAAGGTATCCAGGAAGAGTCCAGATAGACGGGGAGGCCTACAACTCCACCTGGCCAGGGGAGATCCTGCTTGCTCGCAGACTGAGCAGGCCTCTACTGCTAACCAGTACTCCCGGGAGGGTCTACTTTATAACACCAGTAAAGACCCTGAACTGCACTGCACTGACTCTGAGTTATTCCTGCTGCGCTTGTGCACCATCACTCGCATCATCCACACTAACTGCCTGAGGCTATACTTCTCCCGTGGGGAGTCATCCCATTCTTAGCTGCACACACAACACCGGCCTCAGAGGTCTCCCTTGCAGCGGCGGTCCCCACTGACCGCAATCCACGGGTGGCGTAGTCGGACAATTGTAATACTACTAAGACTGCCACTGGTTTGACCACCCTGGGCACGGACCGGGTCATCACCACGGAGACTACAACCCCCAGCAATCCGGCTCCGGGTATTCCCCGCACACACGTGCACGCACCACACAGGCCCAGGGGGCGCATCATTAGCATGCAGCACCTCCTGTCCCAGGCCAGTAGGGGGAGCAGGCTGCCCCTATAAAAGCTGGAACTGGGGGCAGGGTTAGAGAGAACTGGATGACCTGTCTCTGAAGTGAGAGGTGTCCCAGAGAAGGGAGAGCCAGTTCAACTGAAGCTAAGGAGGTCGTGTGGCAGTAGAGGAGCCACGAGCCAGGGACGGAAGGCGACGTGAGCCTGTCCTGGCTGAGAGAGAAACGAATCTACCGGACTTTGGTGTCCGAGGCTGTTAGGATTCCAAGTCCTACAGCAAATAACCAGACCGCAGGGGATTGTATGTCCCTTGGCCTAAGAAGCCCGGAGGTTCCGCCACAGAAGAAGGGACCAGCAGAGCTGCACCAGGCCAGGAGTAGAAAGGGACCCAAGTTGCAAGCCATAAGGGCGAGAAGACACAGCAAGCTCAGGAACGTGGGCTATTACACCACGAGGAGGGAAATAGGCAGGAAGAGCGCAGAGAGCACGGTAGGCCTACACCCTCACCCTGACCAGAAGGGCTTCCCACTTGTTCTCAGACATCCAGGCCCCCTCCTAGCCGGTACTGTTTTTGGGTCATTTCATCTGTTCAAATAAAGACCATGAAGTGTGTAAGAGGCCTCCGTTTCCTGGCTATTGGGGTCGGAATCATCCCCTCCATCACCTATCTATACTGCCCTGGGGCCACGCTCCTCCCGTGCGAAGTTATATTATTCAGTGCTGCACACTTACATCTGCCCCAGTGGTCTGCACTGCAGCGGCGGTTATCCCTGACCGCAATCCACGGGTGGCGTAGTCGGAACGAACCCTATATATATATCAAAAGACGGTTACCTTTTAAGCCTGACACCCTGAGCACGGGACCGGGTCGCCACTACTACTCCCCATCCGCATCCAGAGGCCCGGCCCTGAGTACCCCACTGCCCAGGGGGCGAGTCATTTCCCTCCCCCCTCCCATTCCATATATATATGCTCTTTCCCTCCCCCCTCCCATTCCATATATATATGCTCTTTCCCTCCCCCCTCCCATTCCATGTATATATGCTCTTACCCTCCCATTCCATGTATATATGCTCTTTCCCTCTCCCCTCCGATTCCATATATATATGCTCTTTCCCTCCCATTCCATATATATATGCTCTTTCCCTCCCCCTCCCATTCCATGTATATATGCTCTTTCCTTCCCCCCTCCCATTCCATGTATATATGCTCTTTCGCTCCCCCTCCCATTCCATGTAAATATGTGTGTCACCCTGGCCTGGATGCCACAAGTATATTAAAGCTGTGTCTGAGAGCAAGGGGGAGGTTCTCTAGTCAGGGGAACATTAGCATGCAATGCCTCCTGTATCAGGCCAGTAGGGGGAGCTGGCTGCCCCTATAAAAGCTGGTGCTGGGGGCAGGGTTAGGGAGAACTGGATGACCTGTCTCAGCACTGAGACGTGTCCCAGAGCAGAGCAGGTACAGAAAGTTGTATTGCACCTAAGAGGAAGTGTGGCAGGAGGAGAGCCACAAGCCAGAGACAACAGGCGAAGAGAGCCTGTCTTGGCAGATAACGGACTTAATTTACCAGACTTTGGTGTCTGAGGCTGGGAGGATTCCACATTCTCCAGCAGATAACCAGTCCGCAGGGGACTGTATATTCCTTGGCCTAAGAAGCCTGAAGGCCCTGCCACAACAGAAGGGACCAGGAAAGCCGTACCAGGCCGGGAGCAGAAAGGAACCCACGTTGCAGGCCATACAGGCGAGAGTACACGGAGAGCTCGGAAACGTGGGCTGTTACCCTATAAGGAGGAGATAGCCAGAAGGAGCGCAGAAAGCACGGTAGGCCTACACCTTCACCCTGACCAGGGCCAATCTCCCAATTGCTCTCAGACATCCAGGTCCCCTCCTAGCCGGGACTGTTTGTGGGTCAGTTTACCTGTTCAATTAAAGACACTAGACTGCAACCTGTTGTCTGTGTGCTCCTTCGTGCCTCCAGCACTACCGGTACTGGGACTCTCACCACCATCACTCCCACCATCCATTATACTGCCCTGGGGCCGCACTCTTCCCGTGGGGAGTCACACTACCCTAGCTGCACACCTCATCAGCCCCAGCGGTCAGCATGCAGCGGCGGTTCCTAATAACCGCAATCCACGGGTGGCGTAGTCGGACATAATCATCAGCACATAACGGACTACCACTGGCCTGACCACCCTGAGCCACGGAACCGGGTTGCCACTACTACCCCCATCGTTCCCTTATTGCCCGGATCCGAGTGCCCCACGGCCCAGGGGGCGAGTCAGTTTTGGCGTAGTCGGCAGGATCGTTACCAGCCCGCCACTAACGGGTATTGCGTGCCTAGAAAAGACTTTGCACTTACCTGAAAAGAGGTTTCCCGCCATCCGGAGACGTTTTCCGCCATTTCCAGCCGTCTCCCGCCATCTTCCGCCGGTTCCCGCCATCTCCAGCCGTTTTCTCGGACCAACGCGGCTGCAGCAGCGGTGATGCCCTTTTCCCTGCCCTACATCCCTGGAGCGGCCTGGCTGCCCAAGTACTCAGGGGAGCCCCATGCCCTAACTGATTTTAAGGAAAGGCTGTACAGTTTGTTCCAAGTCTACCCCCTGACAGAGGAACAGAAGGTCAGCATATTAACAGGGCAGTTAACTGGCGCAGCCCAGAGGGAGGTAAAATCATGGCCCACTGAGGAGAAAAGAACCGTGAAGGGTATTCTGGCCCGGCTGCGGGGTATCTTTGACACACGTACCTCCGCTGAAATTAAAATGAGGTTCTATGGATGTAAGCAGCGGGCACAGGACAGCATCAGAGACTATGCCCTAAATTTGCAGGAAGCCCTAAGGGCTATCCAACAAACTGACCCTGGCAGTGTGCAGGAAACGGATAAACTACTAACAGAACAATTCATAGAAGGTCTGCTGTCCAGCGCCCACAGGGCCCAACTGCACCTCATGTTCTTTCAGAACCCTGATCTGACCTTTGCCCAATTTAAGGACAGGGCCATAAGGGTGCTCCATGAATCCGCAACAAGTGGCGCTATAAACCCCCGGCGCCCTGCTCTCACCTACCACCAGGAGGCGGCGCCCTCCTCTATGGACTCCGTAGGGGCTGATGCACAGGCCCTGAACCAAGCCCGGTCGAAAAACCTGCACCACCAAGTCCAGGAGCTGACCAGGAGCGTCGCGGCGTTGACCAGGACCGTCCAGGCGTTGCAAGTGGACCCGTCAAGACCCATCGAGTTGGCTTCAAGTCCGGAGGATGTCCCGTGGCGTCGACAGAAGAGGATCCCGTCGTTCCGAGGGAGGCCCACAGACCGATATGCAGAGGATGGACAGCCCATTTGCCATCGATGCAACCAGCCCGGACACATTTCCAGGTACTGTAATTTAAACGGGTCCAACCTGGGGCAGAGGGCCAACCCCCAGGCATAAGATCACCAGGCCCTTATAATTGGCGTGATAAGTACATTGGGGGCGCCCGGTTTTACCCGTGGTGCTGGACGGTATCCCCATGAGCGCCTTGCTGGATACTGGGTCGCAAGTAACCACTATCCCTTATGTACTTTTTAAGCAGTATTGGACTGATGCTGATATCACACGGTATCCAGACAGTAACTTGAGCATCATCGCCAGTAATGGCTTACCCGTGCTGCAGATGGGGTTCAAGGAGATGACCATTAAAATTGGTAAAGTTGAACTACCGGCACAAGGAGTAATTATTGTGGACATTGACCGACGTGAAAGTCACCCTAAAATAACTGCGGGTACTAACGTAATTGAAAATTGTCTTTCAGAGGTAATTGTAATTCTACAACAGGTGGCGGTGAATGCTAGTTCCAGCCAACAGAGAGTCCTCAACAAGGAGATAAAAGCCCTGATGAGACGACAGCAGGTTGAACTGTCTGGTGGTGAGATCGGTAGCGTAAGACTGAGTGACCCATTCCCCATTTCCATGCCTCCCAAAAGTGAAATGATGATCTGGTGTCAGACTGCAATCGGGTTGAGAGGTAGAGACTACCAAGCCATGGTAGAACCCGTGTACTGAGACAGCAGGCCCACCATTTTGACAGCCCGTGGGGTGGTTGATGTCCGTCATGGGAGGGTGCCTGTCCGCATCCTCAACATTGGGGAGAGGGAAGTACACTTACCCAGGTACGCTACACTCGCCAAACTGTTTGTTGTCGAACACAAAGCTATCAGGGCCGTGGAACCCTTGCCTCCATCTCCTCAGGCGGAGGGTAATGGCTCCCAGAAACAAAAGGAGGACTGGTGCCAGAAACTCCACGTGGGTGCTGACTCCACTCCCCTGCACCAAAAACAAGGAGTCTACCGGGTGGTACAGGAGTACGAGAGAGTCTTTAGTAAGCACCCGCTAGACTTCGGCAGAGTAAAAGGGATAGAACACCACATCCCCACAGGGAGCCACCCACCGATAAAAGAAAGACACCGACCTGTACCCCCTGCACATTATCAGAACGCAAAGGGCATGCTAAGAGAAATGAAGGAAGCTGGGGTCATTAGAGATAGCTGTAGCCCCTGGGCAGCCCCCTTGGTTCTGGTGAAAAAGAAAGACGGCACCATGAGAATGTGCGTGGACTATAGACAAATCAACCGTATCACCCACAAAGACGCATATCCGCTGCCTAGAATAGAGGAGTCTTTAGCCGCACTAAAATCTGCTAACTTCTTTTCTACTTTGGACCTTACTAGCGGGTACTGGCAGGTTCCTGTGGCAGAAGCTGACAAGGAGAAGACCGCCTTCACCACCCCGATGGGACTGAGCGAATTCAACTGTATGCCTTTCGGGCTCTGCAACGCACCAGGGACCTTCCAGCGGCTGATGGAATGCTGTCTGGGGCACCAAAACTTCGAGACGGTCCTCCTTTACCTGGACGACGTGATCGTCTATTCGAAGACCTACGAGGACCATCTCAAGCACCTGACCGAGGTGTTCGAAGCCCTGGCAGGCTATGGCCTGAAGGTGAAACCATCGAAGTGTCACCTGCTGAAACCAAAGGTCCAGTACCTAGGGCACGTGGTAAGTGCGGAAGGAGTAGCCCCCGACCCTGACAAGGTCACAGCAATCAAGAGCTGGCCAAGACCCTCGAACATCAAAGAGGTGAGACAGTTTCTCGGGTTGGTAGGCTACTACCGAAGGTTCATCCCCGGGTTCACTAAGATGGAAGCTCCTATGCAGGACCTCCTGATCGGACAGTCTAAGTCCAGAAGTCAAAAGCCACACTTCAAGTGGGATAAACCGGAAAAGGAGTCCTTCCGCCAGCTAAAGATGGCCCTCACGGGGGATGAGATCCTGGCCTACCCTGATTACGGCCAGCCTTTCATTCTCCACACAGACGCCAGTAATGTGGGACTGGGAGCCGTACTGTCCCAAAACCAACAGGGCAGAGAACAGGTGATCGCATACGCCAGTCGAAAGCTGAGGCCCACCGACAGGAACCCGGAGAATTACAGCTCCTTCAAGCTAGAATTCTTGGCGGTGGTGTGGGCCGTGACGGAACGCTTCAAGCATTACCTGGCCTCCGCAAAGTTCACCGTGTACACGGACAAGAACCCGTTGACACACCTGGACAATGCAAGACTGGGTGCCCTGGAACAGCGGTGGATGGCGCGACTCTCGAACTATGACTTCGTGATCAAGTACCGGGCAGGCAAAACCAATGCCAACGCTGACGCCCTATCGAGAATGCCTCACTTACCTGAAGGTGACGAAGACCCAGAAGAGCTGGAGGAGGTAGAACTCCCTGCGTTTCACCAATATGGAGCCGCTCAATACTCCCACCGTGTGAAGGAGGAGGATCTAACAACCGTGATGATCAATCCCCTACCTCACCACAGCTGGGCCGAGACCCAAGATAGTGACCCTGCCATCCGCCTGGTGAAAGATCTGCTGACCCAGGAAGACGCCCGCATGGATCCAGATGCCCCAGAGGAAGCCAAGAAGCTATGGAAAGAGAAGAGCAAGCTGTTCCTCTACGAAGGCAAGTTGTGCAGAAGGATTGTCAACCACCGGACGCACGAGCTGACCTGGCAAGTCGTGGTCCCAAGGCGGGATGCAACTATGGTCCTGGCGGCTTACCATGACAGAGCGGGGCACTTCGGTTGGAAGAAACTGGAGTTCCTGCTAAGAGGAAGATTCTTTTGGGTCGGCATGAGAGGAGCTGTAGAAAAATGGTGCAGAGACTGTGGCCCTTGTCACCTAAGGAGGAAGGACCGTGCCAGCCAGAGGACACCCTTGAGGCCCATCGTCACCATGAAGCCTCTTGAGCTGGTAGCTCTGGACCATGTTAAATTGGCTCCCAGCCGGTCAGGATACATCTATGCCCTGACAATCGTGGACCACTATTCCCGTTTTCTAGTGGTGGTCCCCGTAAAGGACTTGACAGCCCAAACAGCGGCCAGAGCCTTCCAGCAATACTTCTGCCATCCACACGGGTATCCGAAACAGGTCCTGACAGACCAGGGCCCAGCGTTCGAGGCTGAAATCTTCCAATAGTTCTGCAACCTCTATGGCTGTAAGAAGATTCGGACAACGCCTTACCACCCACAAACCAACGGGATGTGTGAGAAGATGAACAATATAGTCATTGTTCTCCTGAAGACGTTGCCCCTGGAGGAACGCAGCCTGTGGCCAGAAAAACTGCCGGACCTGATAGACTTATACAATCATATCCCGGTGAATGCTACCAACTGCACCCCGGCTTACCTGATGCGAGCCAGACCAGGTAAGCTGCACGTAGACCTGGAGATGGGAGTCCTAACACCTGAGGACACCTCCCCGGATGCAGACTGGGATACGGAAAGGCAACTACAGTACAAGAATGTACAGGAGAGTGTGGAGAAGAGCCTGGCCCAGGTGAGAGAGAGGCAAGAAAAACTCTTCAACCAACACGCCCCTGCTGGTCCCCTAGAACCTGGTGAGCAAGTCCTGAAGAGGAAGAGAAGGCTACATAAGTTGGACGACCAGTGGGAAAGCGAACCCTACACCGTACTGCAGTCTGATCACGACAACCCGAAGGTGTGCGTAATCACCAAGGACGGAGGAGAAACCACTAGCACCGTCTACAGAGACCACCTCAAAAGATGCCCCGAGTAACTCCGTAGTGCAGAAGAGGATCAGAGTGACCTTGAACCCACAGAGGACAAGGAAGAAATGATCAGCACCGTTCTCGGAGAGTTCCCTCAGTCCTGGACTCGCATAAATGATGCCATAGTGGTACCCGTCCTGCATTTCCTGCAACCGGCACAGCAACAACCAACACCAGAGCCAGAAGGTGAAGAGGAGCAAGCGGTTCCAGAGCCAGAAGAGCCTGTACCAACAGCCCAGGATAGTCAACCCTCTGCTGACAGTGAGCCTGCCATGCTTGCGGTAAGCCTAAGGACCCGCAGACAGCTGCCTGCCCTACCTGTACACCCAGCTGGTAGCTGCACCCCTAACGCTAGTGGGGAAAGCCAAGTCAGTCCACCACCAGACAGTGGGTTAAGGAGGTAAACCAGGAGCACAAAGGGACAGATACCCGCTCGCTGGAGAATATAGAGTGTACTAAAATTGTAAATAACCCTGTTGCCAAATGTTGAAATGTTTGCAAAGTTACATGCATGTTTGGTAATTCTGTGTTTCAGTTTCTTGCAGCTACTGTAAGGACTCACAGGTTATGGACTTTTTATAACCGGGACCTTGTATGGACTGCGTTTGGAGCCTAACCACGGAATGAACTAAGACTGTGAAGGACTTGGGGTAGGACAGACCCCCACCTGGTTAAGGCTCCCCGTTGTACTGGTGATATGGACACCCGGTCACAGACCACACTGTGACCTTAAGAACTCAATCTGTGCGCCGTCTGTCTGATAATGTTTTATAGTCATGTATATTGTCTTTGTTTATTGTTTAGTCCCGGAGTACTAAAATTCTACTAGGGGGGAATGTGTCACACTGGCCTGGATGCCACAAGTATATTAAAGCTGTGTCTGAGAGCAAGGGGGAGGTTCTCTAGTCAGGGGAACATTAGCATGCAATGCCTCCTGTCTCAGGCCAGTAGGGGGAGCTGGCTGCCCCTATAAAAGCTGGTGCTGGGGGCAGGGTTAGGGAGAACTGGATGACCTGTCTCAGCACTGAGACGTGTCCCGGAGCAGAGCAGGGACAGAAAGTTGAATTGCACCTAAGAGGAAGTGTGGCAGGAGGAGAGCCACAAGCCGATAACGGACTTAATTTACCAGACTTTGGTGTCTGAGGCTGGGAGGATTCCACATTCTCCAGCAGATAACCAGTCCGCAGGGGACTGTATATTCCTTGGCCTAAGAAGCCTGAAGGCCCTGCCACAACAGAAGGGACCAGGAAAGCCGTACCAGGCCGGGAGCAGAAAGGAACCCACGTTGCAGGCCATACAGGCGAGAGTACACGGAGAGCTCGGAAACGTGGGCTGTTACCCTATAAGGAGGAGATAGCCAGAAGGAGCGCAGAAAGCACGGTAGGCCTACACCCTCACCCTGACCAGGGCCAATCTCCCAATTGCTTTCAGACATCCAGGTCCCCTCCTAGCCGGGACTGTTTGTGGGTTAGTTTACCTGTTCAAGTAAAGACCCTAGACTGCAACCTGTTGTCTGCGTGCTCCTTCGTACCTCCAGCACTACCGGTACTGGGACTCTCACCACCATCACTCCCACCATCCATTATACTGCCCTGGGGCCGCACTCTTCCCGTGGGGAGTCACACTACCCTAGCTGCACACCTCATCAGCCCCAGCGGTCTGCATGCAGGGGCGTTTCCTAATAACCGCAATCCACGGGTGGCGTAGTCGGACATAATCATCAGCACATAAAGGACTACCACTGGCCTGACCACCCTGAGCCACGGAACCGGGTTGCCACTACTACCCCTATCGTTCCACTATTGCCCGGATCCGAGTGCCCCACGGCCCAGGGGGCGAGTCATATGCTCTTTCCCTCCCTCTCCCATTCCATGTATATATGCTCTTTCCCTCGCCCCTCCCATTCCATATATATATATGCTCTTTCCCTCCCCCCTCCCATTCCATATATATATGCTCTTTCCCTTCCCCCTCCCATTCCATATATATATGCTCTTTCCCTCCCATTCCATGTATATATGCTCTTTCCCTCCCATTCCATATATATATACTCTTTCCCTCCCCCCTCCCATTCCATGTATATATGCTCTTTCCCTCCACCCTCCCATTCCATGTATATATGTTCTTTCCTTCCCCCCTCCCATTCCATGTATATATGCTCTTTCCCTCCCCCTCCCATTCCATGTATATATGCTCTTTCCCTCCCCCCCTCCCATTCCATATATATATGCTCTTTCCCTCCCTCCTCCCATTCCATGTATATATGCTGTTTCCCTCCCCCCTCCCATTCCATATATATATGCTGTTTCCCTCCCCCCTCCAATTCCATGTATATATGCTCTTTCCCTCCCCCTTCCCAATCCATATATATATGATGTTTCCCTCCCCCCTCCCATTCCATATATATGCTGTTTCCCCCCCTCCCATTCCATGTATATATGCTCTTTCCCTCCCCCCCTCCCATTTAATGTACATGTGCTCTTTCTCTCCCCCTCCCATTCCATATATACATGCTCTTTCCCTCTCCCCTCCCATTCCATGTATATATGCTCTTTCCCTCCCCCCCTCCCATTTAATGTACATGTGCTCTTTCCCTCCCCCTCCCATTCCATATATATATGCTCTTTCCCTCCCCCCTCCCATTCCATATATATATGCTCTTTCCCTCCCCCCTCCCATTCCATGTATATATGCTCTTTCCATCCCCCCTCCCATTCCATGTATATATGCTCTTTCCCTCCCCCCTCCCATTCCATATATATATATATGCTCTTTCCCTCCCCCCTCCCATTCCATGTATATATGCTCTTTCCCTCCCCCCTCCCATTCCATGTATATATGCTCTTTCCCTCCCCCCTCCCATTCCATATATATATATGCTGTTTCCCTCCCCCCTCCCATTCCATATATATATGCTGTTTCCCCCCTCCCATTCCATGTATATATGCTCTTTCCCCCCCCTCCCATTTAATGTACATGCGCTCTTTCCCTCCCCCTCCCATTCCATGTATATATGCTCTTTCCCTCCCCCCTCCGATTCCATGTATATATGTTCTTTTCCTTCCCCCTCACATTCTATATACATATGCTCTTTCCCTCCCCCCTCCCTTTCCATGTATATATGCTGTTTCCCTCCCCCCTCCCATTCCATGTATATATGCTCTTTCCCTCCCCCCTCCGATTCCATGTATATATGCTCTTTTCCTCCTCCCTCCCATTTCATGAATATATGCTCTTTCCCTCCCCCGTCCGATTCCATGTATTTGTTCTTTTCCTTCCCCCTCCCATTCCATGTATATGTGCTCTTTCCATCCCCCCTCCCATTCCATGTATATATGCTCTTTCCCTCCCCCCTCCCATTCCATGTCTATATACTGTTTCCCTCCCCCCTCCCATTCCATGTATATATGCTCTTACCCTCCCCCTCCGATTCCATGTATATATGCTCTTTCCCTCCCCCCTCCGATTCCATGTATATATGCTCTTTTCCTTCCCCCTCCCATTCCATATATATATGCTCTTTCCCTCCCCCCCCCCATTCCATGTATATATGCTCTTTCCCTCCCCCCTCCGATTCCATGTATATGTAGCGCCCCGAGGGTTCGGCCGCTACAGGGGTATTGCACCTCAGACCGGAGGTGTGATATTCCACTCCCAGGTAAGGATGGAGTGTGGACCAGGGCTCAGTTAGCTGCATGCAGCACACACACCCCATTTCCGAGGGACAGCTCAACGGTGCTCCCACTAGACATAAGTGCAGGCACCACCGACCATGTCCCTGCTGGAGTGGGGAGGGAGGGGTGGAACACCCAGTGCTGTAGGGGCAGATAGGGGGCGGTTCCTGAGCGTAGGTAGGAGCCCATTGGTTGCTGGTCACCTGGGCTCATGGCTAGAGGGAGGTATAAAAGGTGGGCACCATCTTAGATCTAGGTTCGTTCTGTGGAGAGGAGAAGACAGGGAGCAGCAGCTCAGGCTGAGTGCAGCTCCAGAGGCAGGCCTAGGGAAGAGGCCGGGGCCTGAGAGGAGAAGGAGAAGTGGGCCTGGAGAAGAGGCCGAGGAGGAGGTGAAGGGGAGCTGAGATTCTGGCTCATCTCAGCTCCAAGAGAAAGGAACAGAAACAGAAAGGAACTGCAAAGAAGGAGAGACAGAGAAACAGAAGGGCTCAGGAACAAGAAGGTGGAAGGGACCCTAAGAACCCACGAGAATCCAGGGTGAAGGGTCAGGCAGATTAAGGGTACCGGATCCCAAGTTGGTGGAGGAGAAACTACCCTCAGCCAAAGACCGGTCGTCGTGATCATATATTGGTGCGACACCTCATCAAACCTGCTAGGAAGGCACCATATAGGACAGCGGAGGACGGGGCCCACGTTTAACCGCACAGGTCCGCGGCAGCTGGACAAAAGTGGGTCACTGGTGAGGCAGGCCAGAGAAAGGATAAAAGGGGGTCCTGTGCCATGCTCCTGAACTGCCTGGGAGTTGACCGAGCCCCTCACCTGGTGGACGCAGCACGGCTCGGGCGGTCACTGCTGGCCGAAGTGACCTGGAACAAACGAACTGTGAGTAAAGACCCTGGACTGTAACTTGTTGTCTGTGTGCTTCTTCGCGCCTCCAGCACTATCAGCACCGGGACTCGCACTACCATCACTCCCAACATCCACTACACTGCCCTGGGGCTGCACTCTTCCCGTGGGGAGTCACATCACCTCAGCTGCACCCATCATCAGCCCCAGCGGACTGCCTTGCAGCGGCGGTTCCTAATAACCGCAATCCACGGGTGGCGTAGTCGGACATTATTTGGAGCGCATAGCAGACTACCATTGGCCTGACCACCCTGAGCCGCGGGACCGGGCCGCCACTACTACTACCCCCATCGTTCCCCTATCGCCCGGATCCGCGTGCCCCACGGCCCAGGGGGCGAGTCATATATATGCTCTTTTCCTCCCCCCTCCCATTCCATGAATATATGCTCTTTCCCTCCCCCCTCCGATTCCATGTATTTGTTCTTTTCCTTCCCCCTCCCATTCCATGTATATATGCTCTTTCCATCCCCCCTCCCATTCCATGTATATATGCTCTTTCCCTCCCCCCTCCCATTCCATGTATATATGCTCTTTCCCTCCCCCCTCCCATTCCATGTATATATGCTGTTTCCCTCCCCCCTCCCATTCCATATATATATGCTCTTTCCCTCCCCCCTCCCATTCCATGTATATATGCTCTTTCCTTCCCCCCTCCCATTCCATATATATATGCTTTTTCCCTTCCCCCTCCCATTACATGTATATATGCTCTTTCCCTCCCCCTCCCATTCCATGTATATATGCTCTTTCCCTCCCCCTTCCCATTCCATATATATATGCTCTTTCCCTCCCCCTCCCATTCCATGTATATATTGCTGTCCCGTCCCCCATTCCATGTATATATGCTCTTTCCCTACCCCCTCCCATTCCATATATATATGCTCTTTCCCTCCCCCTCCCAATCCATGTATATATGCTCTTTCCCTCCCCCCTCCCATTTCATATATATATGCTCTTTCCCTCCCCCCTCCCATTCCATGTATATATGCTCTTTCCCTCCCCCTCCCTTTTCATGTATATAAGCTCTTTTCCTCCCCCGTCCCATTCCATATATATATGCTCTTTCCTTCCCCATCCCATTCCATGTATATATGCTCTTTCCTTCCCCCCTCCCATTCCATGTATATATGCTCTTTTCCTTCCCCCTCCCATTCCATGTATATATGCTCTTTCCCTCCCCCCTCCCATTCCATGTATATATGCTCTTTCCCTCCCCCATCCCATTCCATATATATATGCTCTTTCCTTCCCCCTCCGATTCCATGTATATATGCTCTTTCCTTCCCCCCTCCCATTCCATGTATATATGCTCTTTTCCTTCCCCCTCCCATTCCATGTATATATGCTCTTTCCCTCCCCCCTCCCATTCCATGTATCTATGCTCTTTCCTTCCCTCCTCCCATTCCATGTATATATGCTCTTTTCCTTCCCCCTCCCATTCCATGTATATATGCTCTTTCCCTCCCCCCTCCGATTCCATGTATATATGTTCTTTTCCTTAACCCTCCCATTCCATATATATATGCTCTTTCCCTCCCCCTCCCTTTCCATGTATATATGCTGTTTCCCTCCCCCCTCCGATTCCATGTATATATGCTCTTTTCCTCCCCCCACCTATTCCATATATATATGCTCTTTCCCTCCCTCCTCCCTTTCCATGTATATATGCTGTTTCCCTCCCCCCTCCCATTCCATGTATATATGCTCTTTCCCTCCCCCCTCAGATTCCATGTATATATGCTCTTTTCCTTCCCCCTCCCATTCCATGTATATATGCTCTTTTCCTCCCCCCTCCCATTTCATGAACATATGCTCTTTCCCTCCCCCTCCGATTCCATGTATTTGTTCTTTTCCTTCCCCCTCCCATTGCATGTATATATGCTCTTTCCATCCCCCCTCCCATTCCATGTGTATATGCCCTTTCCCTCCCCCCTCCCATTCCATGTCTATATGCTGTTTCCCTCCCCCCTCCCATTCCATGTATATATGCTCTTACCCTCCCCCTCCGATTCCATGTATATATGCTCTTTCCCTCCCCCCTCCGATTCCATGTATATTTTCTCTTTCACTCCCCCCTCCCATTCCATATATATATGCTCTTTCCCTCCCCCCTCCCTTTCCATGTATATATGCTCTTTCCCTCCTCCCTCCGATTCCATGTATATATGCTCTTTTTCTCCCCCCTCCCATTCCATGTATATATGCTCTTTCCCTCCACCCTCCCATTCCATGTATATATGCTCTTTCCCTCCACCCTCCCATTCCATGTATATATGCTCTTTTCCTTCCCCCTCCCATTCTATGTATATTTGCTCTTTCCATCCCCCCTCCCATTCCATGTATATATGCTCTTTCCCTCCCCCCTCCCATTCCATGTATATATGCTCTTTCCCTCCCCCCTCCCATTCCATGTATATATGCTGTTTCCCTTCCCCCTCCCATTCCATGTATATATGCTCTTTCCCTCCCCCTCCGATTCCATGTATATATGCTCTTTCCCTCCCCCCTCCGATTACATGTACATTTGCTCTTTCCCTCCCCCCTCCCATTCCATATATATATGCTCTTTCCCTCCCCCCTCCGATTCCATGTATATATGCTCTTTCCCTCCCCCCTCCCATTCCATATATATATGCTCTTTCCCTCCCCCCTCCGATTCCATGTATATATGCTCTTTTCCTTCCCCCTCCCATTCCATATATATATGCTCTTTCCCTCCCCCCTCCCTTTCCATGTATATATGCTCTTTCCCTCCTCCCTCCGATTCCATGTATATATGCTCTTTTTCTCCCCCCTCCCATTCCTTGTATATATGCTCTTTCCCTCCCCCCTCCGATTCCATGTATATATATGACGCGCCCCCTGGGCCATGTTTGGGGAATACCCGGAGCCGGATCCGTTGGGGGTGGTAGTCCTCGTGGCGGTGACCCGGTCCGTGCCCAGGGTGTCAAACTAAGTGGGGATGTTTTTAGTGGCAGATGTGATATTGTTCGACTACGCCACCCGTTGAATGCGGTTACGAAACCGCCGCTGCAGGGCAGACCGCTGAGGCCGGTGGTACGGTTGTGCAGCGTGGATAGTATAACCCCCAACGGGAGGGGTACGGCCTCAGGGCAGCGGACGTGGATGATGGGGATGGTAGAATTGCACGCAGGCACCAGGAACCACTCAGAGACGATGCGGTGTAGTTCAGGGTCTTTACTGGTGACAAAGATAGACCCTCCCGGGAGTACTGGCTAGCGGTCGGGGTCTGGTCAGTCCGTGAGCAGACAGGATCTCCCCTGGCCAGGCGGAGTTGTAGGCCTCCCCAACTAACTGTACTCTTCTTGGCTTCCTTGCTAGAAGCGGGTAAAAGTAGCCCACGTCCCTGAGTGTACCGTGTGGTGCTCACCCGTATGGCCGGTGACTCGGGGCCTTCTGGTAGCCTCCGCTCCACGACGGCGGTGCTGGTCCCTTGCGTGTGACCGTGCCTTCGGGTTTCTTGGCCAGAGGACCTGAAATCCTCTGCCGGTCGGTTTCTGCTGCTGGGTATGGAACAGTCCCCACAGCCTCGGACTCCGTGTCCGGTGAGATGTCTTCAGTCAGGACGAGCTCTACAGCTTCCAGTCTCTGACCTCTTTTATCACTGCTCCCACAGAGCTCCTGATCTTGCTCTCCCTGCAACTGATCCACTCCAGACCAGACTGTGTCTCTGTCTGGGACTCCTCTTCTCTAACCCTACCTCAGCCCCAGTTTATATAGGGGAAGTTCTTCCCCTCCCAGGACTGGGCAGGAGGTGTGGCATGCTTAGGATTCCTGACCAGGAGACCTCCCACCTGCTCACAGACGTAATATTGCTATTACTGTGGTAACCAGACCCCTGGGTTCCACATTCCCCCCTAGTAAAATTTAGTACTCCGGGACTAAACATATTTTTGAAAATATAACAGGGTATAAACAGGAACAATACAATAAGGAAAAACATGTTAAAGTGGTCACGGCGTGTCCGCAACCGGGTGCAATTTTTGAAACAAAAAGGGTGTCCATTTCACCAAAGAACAGGGAGCCGTAACCAGGTAGGGGTCTGTCCTGCCCCGAGTCTTTAACAGTCTATAGTCCGTTCCTGGGTTACGCTCCAAACATATATACAACAGAGTTCCGGTTAATCCACAAAAGACACCTATAAAATAACTAGAAAAACATAATTATTTACAAGCAACAGTAAACAGGTAAATATTAATAAAACAGTCTAAACACTTTAGATCCTCCAACGTACGGGCAACTGGCCTCTAGTGGCCCTAGTAGACCTACGGAGCTCACTAACTGGTCCTGCACTACAGGGTGTAGGAGGTGTCAAAGGTAAGCTGGGCAACTGTCTACGGACTCTTTGGCTCAGTAGGGGCACGGCAGGCTCACTATAAGCAGAGGGTCGATTCTCCTGGTCTGCTTGTGTGGGGTCTTCTGCCTCCTGGACCGGTTGCTCTTCCAGCTCTACCTGTTTTTCCGTAGGCACTTGGGATGCTGGCTGGAGGAAGGTGAGGACGGGTACCACAACAGCGCCATTTACCTGTGTCCAAGACCGAGGGAAGTCTCCGAGTACAGTACTGACCATCTCTTCCCTTTCCTCTGCGGGTCGAGGGTTTTCTTGATCTTCTTTAGGGTTTCGTAGCTGCTCGGGACACTTCTTCAGGTGATCTCGGGAGACAATGGCTGTGGTTTCTCCTCCATCCTTACTGATTGTGCAGATTTTTGGGTTTTCATGGCTTGATGGCAGTACGGTGTACGGGTCCTTCTCCCACTGGTTGTCCAACTTGTGGAGCCGTCTTTTCCTCTTCAAGACCTGCTCTCCAGGTACCAGGGGAACAGCGGGAGCATACTGGTTGTAAGTCTTCTCCTGTCTTTCTCTTGCTTGACGGAGACTTCGCTCAACGCTCTCCTGTACTTTCCGGTACTGCTGCTGCCTCTCTGTGTCCCAGTCTGCTTCTGGTGAAGGGTCCTCGGGTGTCAGGACTCCCATATCCAGATCAACAGGCAGCTTACCAGGTCTTGCTCTCATTAGGTAAGCCGGGGTACAGTTGGTAGAACCTACAGGGATGTGGTTGTATAGGTCCACCAGATCAGGCAGTTTCTCAGGCCACATACTGCGTTCTTCCAGGGGCAATGTTTTCAGAAGGTCTATCACCACCTGGTTCATCTTCTCGCAGAGTCCATTGGTTTGCGGATGATAGGGTGTTGTTCTTATCTTCCGGCAGCCATACAGGGTGCAGAACTCCTGGAAGACTTCCGCTTCAAAGGCAGGTCCTTGGTCCGTCAGCACCTGCTCTGGGTATCCGTGTGGACGGCAGAAGTGCTGCTGGAAGGCTCTAGCTGCTGTTTGAGCCGTTAAGTCCTTGACGGGGACTACAACCAAGAACCGGGAATAGTGATCCACGATGGTCAACGCATAGACGTAGCCACTTCTGCTGGGGGTCAGTTTTACATGGTCCAAGGCTACCAGTTCCAACGGCTGCCTGGTGACGATGGACTGCAGGGGAGTCTTCTGGCTGGCACGGTCCTTCCTTCTTAGGTTGCATGGGCCACAGTCTCTGCACCACCTCTCGATGGTTCCTCTCATGCCTACCCAGTGGAACCGCCCGCGCAGCAGGAACTCCAGCTTCTTCCATCCGAAGTGCCCAGCTCCGTCGTGGTATGCCTCCAGTACCATAGCCGCGTCTCTTCTTGGCACCACTACTTGCCAGATCAGTTCATGCGTCCGGGAGTTAACCATTCTGCGGCACAACTTCCCCTTGTAAAGGAACAGTCGACTCTTCTCAGCCCACAGTTGCTTGGTCTCCTCCGGAGCGTCTGGGTCAAGGCGGGCATCTGGCTGAGTCAGCATCTCCTTCACCAGTCGGACGGCGGGGTCACTGTCTTGCATTTCCGCCCAGTTGTAATGAGGTAAGGGGTTGAACGTAGCGGATTGCTTACCCCTTACACGGTGGGAATACTGGGTAGTCCCATGACGGTGAAACGCGGGGAGTTCAACCTCTTCCATTTCCTCTGGATCTTCCCCTACGTCCGGTAGGTTTGGCATTCTGGACAAGGCATCCGCGTTGGTATTGGAGCGTCCTGCCCGGTATTTGATCGTGAACTCATAGTTGGACAGGCGGGCCATCCATCTCTGCTCCAGGGCACCGAGTCTTGCAGTGTCCAGGTGTGTCAACGGGTTGTTATCCGTGTACACGGTGAACCGGGAAGAGGCGAGGTAGTGCTTAAAGCGTTCGGTGACTGCCCACACCACTGCCAGGAACTCTAGCTTGAATGAGCTGTAATTCTCAGGGTTTCTTTCGGTGGGTCGCAGTTTTCGGCTGGCGTAAGCAATTACCCGTTCTCTCCCCTGCTGGATCTGGGACAGTACGGCTCCTAGCCCGATGTTACTTGCGTCGGTGTAGAGGATAAAGGGCTGGCTGTAATCCGGGTACGCCAGGATTTCATCCCCCGTGAGGGCCATCTTCAGCTGGCGGAAGGACTCTTCTTCCAGCTTCTCCCATCTGAAGGGCGGCTTCTGGTTCTTGGCCTTCCTGGACTGGCCTATCAGGAGGTCCTGCATAGGAGCTGCCTTTTTGTTGAAACCGGGAATGAATCTTCGGTAGTAGCCTACCAACCCGAGGAACTGCCGCACTTCCTTTACGCTGGAGGGTCTTGGCCATTCCTTAATCGCGGTGATCTTATCAGGGTCGGGAGCCACTCCGTCAGCACTCACCACGTGTCCCAGGTACTGCACTTTTGGTTTTAGCAGGTGACACTTCGACGGTTTCACCTTCAGACCGTAGTTTGCCAGGGCTTCAAACACTTCCGCCAGGTGTTTCAGGTGGTCCTCGTAGGTTTTGGAATAAACTATAACATCGTCCAGGTACAACAGGACCGTCTCAAAGTTCCGGTGTCCCAGACAGCATTCCATCAATCGTTGGAAGGTTCCTGGTGCGTTGCAGAGTCCTAACGGCATGCAGGTAAACTCGCTAAGTCCCATCGGGGTGGTGAATGCAGTCTTCTCCCGGTCCGCCTCTGCTACAGGAACCTGCCAGTACCCGCTAGTGAGATCCAAAGTGGAGAAGAAGTTAGCAGATTTTAAAGCAGCCAAAGACTCCTCTATCCTTGGTAAGGGGTACGCATCTTTGTGTGTGATACGGTTGATTTTCCGGTAATCTACACACATTCTCATGGTGTTGTCTTTCTTTTTAACCAAGACTAGTGGAGCTGCCCAGGGGCTACAGCTATCCCTGATTACCCCAGCCTCCTTCATGTCTCTAAGCATCCCCTTGGCGTGTTGGTAGTGTGCAGGGGGTACGGGTCGGTATCTCTCCTTTATGGGAGGATGGTCTCCCGTGGGGATGTGGTGTTCTACCCCCTTTACTCGCCCGAAGTCTAGCGGGTGTTTACTAAACACTCTCTCGTACTCTCGAACCACCCGATAGACTCCCTGTTTCTGGTGTGAGGGAGTGGAGTCAGTACCCAAATGCAGTTGCTGACACCAGTCCTCCATTTGTTGCTTAGAGCCGTTACCTTCCTCTGGATGAGATGGAGGCAAGGGTTCCACGGACTGTACAGAATTTTGGTTGATGGTATACAATTTGGCTAGCGTACCATACCGGGGCAGGTACACTTCCCTCTTCCCGATATTTATTATGCGAACGGGCACCCTCCCATGGCGTACATCAACCACCCCCCGTGCCGTCAAAATGGTGGGCCTACTATCTGAGTAGACTGGTTCTACCATTGCCTGGTAATCTCTACCTCTCAGACCAATAGCTGCCCGGCACCAAATCATCATTTCACTTTTCGGGGGCATGGCAATAGGGAAAGGGTCACACATTCTCACGCTACCAATCTCACCACCGGAGAGTTCCACCTGTTGCCGTCGCATCAGTGCCCGGATCTCTTTTTGGAGCACTCGCTGCTGGCCGGAGCTGGCGTTCTTGGCAACCTGCTGTAAAATAAGAATCACCTCTGCAAGACAATTTTCAATCACATTAGTTCCTAGAGTTATCTTTGGGTGACTCTCGCGCTTGTCAATGTCCACAATGATCAGTCCCTGTGCTGCCAGTTCGACTTTACCGATTTTAATGGTCATCTCTTTAAATCCGATCTGTGGCACGGGCTGACCATTGCTGGCGATGATACTCAAGTCGTCGTCTGGGTAGCGGGTTATATCCGAGTCATTCCAGTACTGCTTGAAGAGCACGTACGGGATGGTGGTGACCTGTGACCCGGTGTCCAGTAGGGCACTCATAGGAATGCCATCCAGTACTACAGGCAAGACTGGACGTCCTCCCACGTATTTGTCACACCAGTTCGATGGGCCTGGTGATCTTATTCCTAGGGGTTGGCCCTCTACCCTAGGTTGTGCCAGTTTAAAGGACAGTACCTTGCCATATGTCCGGGTTGATTGCAGCGGCGGCAGATGGGTTGTCCGTCCTCGTTGTATCGGTCGCTGGGTCTTCCTCTGGCCGGTGGGGTCCTCCTTGGTCGGCGCCACGGGATATCCTCCGGTCCGGATGCCAGCTGGATCTTCTCTGGAGTAGAAACCTGTAAAGACTGCACAGTTCGGGTTAGCGCGGCAACGCTCTTAGTCAGCTCTTGGACCTGATGGTGCAGGTCTGTAGCCGGGTCACTGTTTAAAGCCTGCGCATCAGCTCCCACAGGCCCTGCAGACAAGGGCGCCGTCTCCTGGTGGTAAGTGATAGCAGGGCGCCTGTGGGTCACAGCGCCACCTGGTGCCGGTTCTCGGAGCACCCGGATGGCTCTGTCCTTGAACTGTGCAAAGTCCAGGTCAGGGTCCTGTAAGGCCATTGCCAGCAACTGGGTTCGGTGGGCATTGCACAGTAGACCCTCAATAAATTGTTCAGTCAACAGCTTATCTTCATTTCCCACGCTGTCAGGGTCTGCCTGCTTAATGGCTCTCAGGGCCTCTTGTAGGTTTAAAGCATAGTCTCTTATGCTCTCATGTGCCCGCTGTTTGCACCCGTAAAATCGGAGCTTTATTTCGGCTGAGGTGCGGGTGTCAAATGTGTCTTTCAGCCGGGCTAGTATCTCTCTGACAGTCCTCTTCCTCCCAGGTGGCCAGGACTTTACCTCCCTTTGGGCTGCCCCTGTTAATTGAGCCACCAGGATGCTCACTTTTTGCTCTTCTGTGAGGGGGTACACCTGGAAGAGGCTATCCAGCCTTTCTCTGAAGTCATTTAGGGTATGTGACTCCCCTGAGTACTGGGGTAGCCAGGCTGCCCCCAGGATATAGGGCATGGTGAAAGGCATGACCGCAGCAGCGGTGGTGCTGGCGGTGGCTGTGGCAGTGAAGCTCTCCTCCGTATCCGACATCCTCCTCCCCCCTAGTGGACCGTGGCCAACCTTGCGATGATCCTCTTCCGTAGGCCGCGGCTCCGCAGTGGATCGTCAGGGTTGAGGACCTTCCGTCGCGCTCCTGTGACGTCGGCGTCTGCTGGGCTCCTTCCAGGACTTACGCAACGTCCGGACGTGAGGCGGGGCTTCAGTTCTCGCGCGCTTTCGGAGTCCACGCCCCTCTTCTTCCTGCGCGGCGTCCTCAAGATGGCGTCCAACGGCGGGAAAACTCCACGGATGGCGGGAAGAAGGCAGAAGATGGCGTCGGATGGCGGGAAAACTCCACGGATGGCGGGAATCTTCACCACAGGTAAGTTTATCAGTCTTTTTCAGGCGCGCAGTACCCGGTGGTTGCGGGCACGGAATCCTGCCGACTACGCCAAAAGTTGACGCGCCCCCTGGGCCATGTTTGGGGAATACCCGGAGCCGGATCCGTTGGGGGTGGTAGTCCTCGTGGCGGTGACCCGGTCCATGCCCAGGGTGTCAAACTAAGTGGCGATGTTTTTAGTGGCAGATGTGATATTGTTCGACTACGCCACCCGTTGAATGCGGTTATGAAACCGCCGCTGCAGGGCAGACCGCTGAGGCCGGTGGTACGGTTGTGCAGCGTGGATAGTATAACCCCCAACGGGAGGGGTACGGCCTCAGGGCAGCGGACGTGGATGATGGGGATGGTAGAATTGCACGCAGGCACCAGGAACCACTCAGAGACGGTGCGGTGTAGTTCAGGGTCTTTACTGGTGACAAAGATAGACCCTCCCGGGAGTACTGGCTAGCGGTCGGGGTCTGGTCAGTCCGTGAGCAGACAGGATCTCCCCTGGCCAGGCGGAGTTGTAGGCCTCCCCAACTAACTGTACTCTTCTTGGCTACCTTGCTAGAAGCGGGTAAAAGTAGCCCACGTCCCTGAGTGTACCGTGTGGTGCTCACCCGTATGGCCGGTGACTCGGGGCCTTCTGGTAGCCTCCGCTCCACGACGGCGGTGCTGGTCCCTTGCGTGTGACCGTGCCTTCGGGTTTCTTGGCCAGAGGACCTGAAATCCCCTGCCGGTCGGTTTCTGCTGCTGGGTATGGAACAGTCCCCACAGCCTCGGACTCCGTGTCCGGTGAGATGTCTTCAGTCAGGACGAGCTCTACAGCTTCCAGTCTCTGACCTCTTTTATCACTGCTCCCACAGAGCTCCTGATCTTGCTCTCCCTGCAACTGATGCACTCCAGACCAGACTGTGTCTCTGTCTGGGACTCCTCTTCTCTAACCCTACCTCAGCCCCAGTTTATATAGGGGAAGTTATTCCCCTCCCAGGACTGGGCAGGAGGTGTGGCATGCTTATGGTTCCTGACCAGGAGACCTCCCACCTGCTCACAGACGTAATATTGCTATTACTGTGGTAACCAGACCCCTGGGGTTCCACATATACTCTTTTCCTTCCCCGTCCCATTCCATGTATATATGCTCTTTCCCTCCCCCCTCCCATTCCATGTATATATGCTCTTTCCCTCCCCCATCCCATACCATGTATATATGCTGTTTCTCTCCCCCCTCCCATTCCATGTATATATGCTCCCCCCCCTCCCATTCCATGTATATATGCTCTTTTCCTTCCCCCTCCCATTCCATGTATATATGCTCTTTCCCTCCCCCCTCCCATTCCATGTATATATGCTCTTTCCCTCCCCCCTCCCATTCCATGTATATATGCTGTTTCTCTCCCCCCTCCCATTCCATGTATATATGCTCTTTCCCACTCCTCTCCGATTCCATGTACATTTGCTCTTTCCCTCCCCCCTCCCATTCCATGTATATATGCTCTTTCCCTCCCCCCTCCCATTCCATGTGTATATGCTGTTTCCCTCCCCCCTCCCATTCCATGTATATATGCTCTTACCCTCCCCCTCCGATTCCATGTATATATGCTCTTTCCCTCCCCCCTCCGATTCCATGTATATTTGCTCTTTCCCTCCCCCCTCCCATTCCATATATATATGCTCTTTCCCTCCCCCCTCCGATTCCATGTATATATGCTCTTTTCCTTCCCCCTCCCATTCCATATATATATGCTCTTTCCCTCCCCCCTCCCATTCCATGTATATATGCTCTTTTCCTCCCCCCTCCGATTCCATGTATATATGCTCTTTTCTCCCCCCTCCCATTCCATGAATATATGCTCTTTCCCTCCCCCTCCGATTCCATGTATTTGTTCTTTTCCTTCCCCCTCCCATTCCATGTATATATGCTCTTTCCATCCCCCCTCCCATTCCCTGTATATATGCTCTTTCCCTCCCCCCTCCCATTCCATGTATATATGCTCTTTCCCTCCCCCCTCCCATTCCATGTATATATGCTGTTTTCCTCCACCCTCCCATTCCATGTATATATGCTCTTTCCCTCCCCCTCCGATTCCATGTATATATGCTCTTTTCCTTCCCCCTCCCATTCCATATATATATGCTCTTTCCCTCCCCCCTCCCATTCCATGTATATATGCTGTTTCCCTCCCCCCTCCCATTCCATGTATATATGCTCTTTCCCTCCTCCCTCCGATTCCATGTATATATGCTCTTTTTCTCCCCCTCCCATTTCTTGTATATATGCTCTTTCCCTCCCCCCTCCGATTCCATGTATATATGCTCTTTTCCTTCCCCGTCCCATTCCATGTATATATGCTCTTTCCCTCCCCCCTCCCATTCCATGTATATATGCTCTTTTCCTCCCCCATCCCATTCCATGTATATATGCTGTTTCTCTCCCCCCTCCCATTCCATGTATATATGCTCCCTCCCCTCCCATTCCATGTATATATGCTCTTTCCCTCCCCCTTCCCATTCCATGTATATATGCTCTTTTCCTTCCCCCTCCCATTCCATGTATATATGCTCTTTCCCTCCCCCCTCCCATTCCATGTATATATGCTGTTTCTCTCCCCTCTCCCATTCCATGTATATATGCTCTTTCCCACTCCTCTCCGATTCCATGTACATTTGCTCTTTCCCTCCCCCCTCCCATTCCATGTATATATGCTCTTTCCCTCCCCCCTCCCATTCCATGTATATATGCTCTTTCCCTCCCTCCTACCATTCCATGTATATATGCTCTGTCCCTCCCCCCTCCCATTCCATATATACATGCTCTTTCCCTCCCCCCTCCCATTCCATATATATATTGTTGCATCGGCGTCTCTGCCTCCTGCTAAGCAGAGACGTCGTCCCTCTCACCTTCCTGCCCAGCGCGCGGAGTCTTCCTGCGCTCCTTCCCTCGCTGCTGCCGGCGCGCGCTCCTTCCCGGGCTCTGTGCTTAGGGCGCGCGCGCTCCCCCTCTCTTAAAGGGACCGCGCGCGCCGTCCTAAGGAGTCCCCGGCCAATAGCCGGAGGACTTCCCATATATAAGGCACCTTCTCCAAAATGGAGGTGCCCGAGCAAAGTTGTTGCAAAGCATACTCACCTCTGCTTCAGCCCTCAGGTCCCGTTGCCAGCCTGACTTCCAGTCCTGTCTGCCTGCTTGTCTTCTCTTCAGCCCGACAGTCTGTCTCCGGCATCCGCCAGTCTGTCTATGGGCAAGTCCACCTGCGGAACAGGAAGCACCTGCCAGTTACCTGCCTGCTACCTGCCTAACTGCTAACCCGCTCACCTAGGAGCGCTCACCTGCTACCCGCCTGCTAGCCTACCTGGGGGATCCGCCGTCACTTGCCGTGACCACCGGCCTGCCAGCCAAGAGACTCCTGCCCACTCACCTGGGAGCGCTCACCTGCTACCCGCCTGCTAGCCTACCTGGAGGCTCCGCCGTCACTTGCCGTGACCACCTGCCTGCCAGCCAAGAGACTCTTACCCGCTCACCTGGGAGCGCTCACCTGCTACCTGCCTGCTAGCCTACCTGGAGGCTCCGCCGTCACTTGCCGTGACCACCTGCCTGCCAGCCAAGAGATTCTCACCCGCTCACCTGGGAGCGCTCACCTGCTACCCGCCTGCTAGCCTACCTGGAGGCTCCAACGTCACTTGCCGTGACCACCCGCCTGCCAGCCAAGAGACTCTTACCTGCTCTTCCGTCACTTCCCGTGACCACCCGCCTGCTCACACAGAGACTGCTTTCTACCTGTTGTGTCCACCCGCTGCTCCGGTCAGTCCCAGCTATCTGACCCGTGGGAGCCACCTGCTCTAATACAAGGTCGTCTTCAGTATTACACCTGCCCCTCGGGGTCCATCCTTGTTCCAGGGCACAGAGGTTCCACCACCCGGCCCCGTTACAGTTTGCTCGGGCCATGGAATCCGGTGGTGCCCAAGCTCCCTCGCTCTCTGACCTGTTCCATGAAGTCTCCCGTCAGAGATCCCAACAGGAATCCATCCTGAACCACCTGCGTAATGTCAACTCCCGCCTGGACACACTGACTGCTCCATCTGGACCTGCCTCCAGTCGTACGACTCACGTCCCGTCAGCACCGCTACCCATCAATGCCATGGTACCCGGTCCGGGTCCCCGGCTCTCTGCACCGCCTCATTTTAGTGGAGATCCCGCCTTGGCTCGAGGCTTCATTAACCAGTGCACCCTGCATTTTGAACTCTGGCACATCACTTTACCACCGACCGGGCCAAAGTGGCTTTCATCATGTCCCATCTCACTGGGGAAGCACTGGCTTGGCTAAATCCCCTGTGGGAGAGAGCGGATCCCCTGGTATCCAACTTGTCAGCTTTCCTCACTGCTTTCCGGAGAGTCTTCGATGAACTGGGACGAAAGACCTCGTCAGCCTCCTCTCTGCTACGTCTCCGCCAAGGGAGTCTCATCGTAGGCCAATATGCCATACGGTTCCGTACCCTCGCTTCTGAGCTTGCCTGGGATAACGAGGCCCTGCTGTCCGTCTTCTGGGAGGGTCTTTCCGGTCGGATTAAAGTTGAACTTGCCGGTCGGGACATCCCTACCACCCTAGACGACCTGGTGTCACTTGCTACCCGGATTGACATCCGGTTCCAGGAACGTACCAAGGAGACCACCCATGAGAGAAGGTTTCCCCGCCTTGCTCCTAACTTCCAGAGACCTGTCTCTTCTTCAGTCACTCCCCGGGCGCACTCACCCGAGCCCATGCAGGTCGACCAGACCAAGTTGGTCAAATCCCGCCAGGAGTCACGCCGGGCCGAGGGGAGCTGTTTCTATTGTGGCAGTAAGGAGCACCTGATCCGTTCCTGCCCAGAGAGGCCGGGAAACGCCGGTGTCTAGGATCACTCGGAGAGGTCGTCCTAGACAAAAGTAAGTCCTCTCCCTCCCTGACTTTGTCTGTCTCTCTCTCCTGGGGAGAGGAACAGCACTTTGAAATCGCCCACCTGGACTCTGGAGCTGCTGGGAACCTCATCTCCCAGTCCTTAGTAGAGAGATACCATATTCCCACCAAGCCTCTCACTGAACCTTTGTCAGTTGCCTCCGTGGATGGTAAACTCCTTCCAGTGCCCATGCTGCACTCTGAGAAGATCTCCTTCCATGTGCTATCCGGACTCTCTCACTCCCTGTTGCTAGGCCTACCTTGGCTCCAGACACATGAACCCGTATTGAACTGGCGATCCGGTGAAGTACTCCGGTGGGGTCCAGACTGCCATAAAACCTGCCTGGTTCCGGTCCGTGCAGCTCGCACTCTGCCTACTCCAGCTAATCTACCCGGTCTCCCGGCTCCATACTGACCCTATGCGGACGTCTTCGGTAAAAAGGAAGCAGACACGTTGCCACCCCATAGGCCATATGACTGCCTGATCGACCTGGTACCTGGCGCCACTCCTCCCCTTGGGCGTATCTACCCATTGTCTACGGACAAAACCCGGGCCATGTCAGAATTCATTGAAGAAAATCTGGCTAGGGGATTTATCCGAAAATCTACCTCCCCGGCTGGAGCCGGATTCTTCTTTGTCAAAAAGAAAGACGGCTCGCTACGTCCCTGTATAGACTACAGAGGACTCAATCTAATCACTGTAAAAAACAAATACCCCCTGCCGCTCATCTCCGAATTGTTTGACCGTCTCAAGGGCGCCAGGATCTTCTCCAAGCTGGATTTACGAGGAGCATATAACCTGGTCCGTATCCGTCAAGGAGACAAGTGGAAGACAGCATTCAATACCCGGGACGGTCACTATGAGTACCTTGTGATGCCCTTTGGTCTCTGTAACGCCCCCGCTGTCTTTCAAGAGCTGGTCAACGACATCTTCCGTGACCTCCTGTACTCCTGCGTAGTGGTATACCTGGACGATATCTTGGTCTTCTCTCCGGATCTCCCCACACACCGGAGGGATGTTCGTCAGGTCCTGCTTAGGCTTTGGCAGAACCACCTCTATGCCAAATACGAGAAGTGCCTCTTCGACCAGACCTCCCTTCCATTCTTGTGCAACGTTATCTCCCAGACAGGTCTGCAAATGGATCCCGAGAAGCTCTCTTCTGTTCTTAAATGGCCCCGTCCTGAAGGTTTGAAGGCGATACAGCGATTCCTGGGCTTCGCCAATTACTATTGTCTTTTCATCCCACACTTCTCGTCCCGGACTGCCCCCATATCTGTGCTTACCCGTAAGGGGGCAAATCCCAAGGTATGGTCGCCTGAAGCCGAGGAGGCCTTCCTTTCCTTAAAGAGAGCCTTCGCCTCTGCCCCCGTCCTGCACCGTCCAGACTGTAATAAGCAATTCTACCTGGAGGTTGATGCCTCCTCCTTCGGAGCCGGAGCGGTACTCACCCAAAAATCTTCTACCGGGAGAATGATAACCTGCGGCTTCTTCTCCAAACTCTTCTCCTCGTCTGAGCGCAACTACTCCATAGGAGACCGTGAATTGCTAACCGTCAAATTGGCACAGGGGGAGTGGCGCTATCTGCTTGAAGGGGCTCTTTACCCGGTAATCATCTACACGGATCACAAAAACCTGGCATATCTCCAAAATGCCCAGAAACTCAATCCTCGCCAGGCCCGGTGGTCGTTGTTTTTTGCCCGTTTCGACTTCATTCTTCATTTCCGCCCGGCGGACAAGAACGTCAAAGCTGATGCTTTGTCCCGGTCCTTCCTGTCCTCCGATCAAGAGGAGGAGCCTACGCACATCATTGACTCCTCCAAGGTGATGAATGTGGCCCCCTTGGATCTGACTCGTCTTCCACCCGGTAAGACGTTTGTAGCAGTACCAGATCGGGAGAGGGTTCTTCGCTGGGGACATTCTTCTAAACTAGCTGGCCATGCTGGCCAAAAGAAGACCTTCCAGCTCATTACCCGGCATTACTGGTGGCCTACCCTGCTTAAGGACGTTGTAGACTTTGTCACGGCCTGTTCATCCTGTGCCCGTAACAAAGTTCCCAGACATCTACCAGCTGGCCATCTCCTGCCCCTGCCCGTACCTGCTGCTCCATGGCAGCACGTTGCTATGGACTTTATCACCGATCTTCCTGTTTCTGCCGGTTGTACAGTCATTTGGGTGGTCGCTGACCGCTTTTCTAAAATGGCCCACTTCATTCCCCTGCCTGGTCTCCCTTCTGCACCTGAGCTGGCTAATGACTTTATCCGCCACAACTTCCGTCTCCATGGCCTACCCCTTCACATCGTGTCGGATCATGGGGTTCAGTTCACCTCATGCTTCTGGAGAACCACATGTAAGCTGCTAGACGTCACCCTGGATTTCTCCTCCGCTTACCACCCACAGTCCAATGGTCAAGTGGAGCGGATCAATCAGATCCTGACCAACTACCTCCGGCACTTCGTTAATGCCCACCATTCGGATTGGGTGGATCTCCTACCATGGGCCGAGTTCTCTTATAATAACCATGAGAGCGAATCCTCTTCCAAATCCCCGTTCTTTATAGTCGGTGGCCAACATCCCCGGATTCCAGTTCCTGTCTCCGCTTCCGTGGACAACCCTGCCGCAGAGTCTCTTGTCAGCGAATTTTCTACTATTTGGGAGAGTACCAGGTCCGCTCTACTTCTGTCCTCCGAGCGGATGAAGAGATATGCTGATAAGAGACGTCTGGATCCACCTCAATTGCGTCCGGGAGACAAGGTTTGGCTCTCTTCCAACATGTGCGGCTCAAAGTACCCTCCTACAAGTTGGGCACTCGGTTCATCGGACCCTTCGAAGTCCTCAGGCAAATTAACCCAGTGGCCTACAAATTAAATCTCCCGGTCACCCTACGCATTCCCAACTCCTTCCACGTATCCCTCCTCAAACCCGTTGTCCTTAACACTTTTTCCGACAATCCAGGTACTCCTCCTACTCCGGTTTCTGCTGAGGACGTCTTTGAAGTGGAGAGTATCCTGGCCACCAAGAGCGTAAGAGGGAGAACCTTTTTTCTGGTGGATTGGAAGGGGTTTGGTCCTGAGGAAAGAACTTGGGAACCCAGGGAGAACATCAACGCTCCGCTTCTCCTTGAGAAATTTCTCTCTGGCCTAAAAAAGGGGGCGCCTAAAGGGGGGGTACTGTTGCATCGGTGTCTCTGCCTCCTGCTAAGCATAGACGCCGTCCCTCTCACCTTCCTGCCCAGCGCGCGGCGTCCTCCTGCGCTCCTTCCCTCGCAGCTGCCGGCGCGCGCTCCTTCCCGGGCTCTGTGCTTAGGGCGCGCGCGCTCCCCCTCTCTTAAAGGGACCGCACGCGCCGTCCTAAGGAGTCCCCGGCCAATAGCCGGAGGACTTCCCATATATAAGGCACCTCCTCCAAAATGGAGGTGCCCGAGCAAAGTTGTTGCAAAGCATACTCACCTCTGTTTCAGCCCTCAGGTGCCGTTGCCAGCCTGACTTCCAGTCCTGTCTGCCTGCTTGTCTTCCCTTCAGCCCGACAGTCTGTCTCCTGCATCTGCCAGTCTGTCTATGGGCAAGTCCAACTGCGGAACAGGAAGCACCTGCCAGTTACCTGCCTGCTACCTGCCATACCTGCTAACCCGCTCACCTAGGAGCGCTCACCTGCTACCCGCCTGCTAGCCTACCTGGGGGATCCGCCGTCACTTGCCGTGACCACCGGCCTGCCAGCCAAGAGACTCCTGCCCGCTCACCTGCTACCCGTCTGCTAGCCTACCTGGAGGCTCCGCCATCACTTGCCGTGACCACCTGCCTGCCAGCCAAGAGACTCTTACCCGCTCACCTGGGAGCGCTCACCTGCTACCTGCCTGCTAGCCTACCTGGAGGCTCCGCCGTCACTTGCCGTGACCACCTGCCTGCCAGCCAAGAGACTCTTACCCGCTCACCTGGGAGCGCTCACCTGCTACCCGCCTGCTAGCCTACCTGGAGGCTTCGACGTCACTTGCCGTGACCACCCGCCTGCCAGCCAAGAGACTCTTACCTGCTCTTCCGTCACTTCCCGTGACCACCCGCCTGCTCACCCAGAGACTGCTTTCTACCTGTTGTGTCCACCCGCTGCTCCGGTCAGTCCCAGCTATCTGACCCGTGGGAGCCACCTGCTCTAATACAAGGTCGTCTTCAGTATTACACCTGCCCCTCGGGGTCCCTCCTTGTTCCAGAGCACAGAGGTTCCACCACCCGGCCCCGTTACATATATGCTCTTTCCCTCCCCCCTCCCATTCCATATACAGTTATATGAAAAAGTTTGGACACTCCTATTAATCTCAAGCTTAATGTTTTATAAAAATTGGTGTTTTTGCAACAGCTATTTCAGTTTGATATATGTAATAACTGTTGGACACAGTAATGTTTCTGCCTTGAAATGAGGTTTATTGTACTAACAGAAAATGGCCAATCTGCATTCAAACTAAATTTGACAGGTGCACAGTTGCAAGGGGCGGGTTGTGCTTTTGGCGGCATTCTGGGACCCGGCCCACGAAGGGAGGTTCCATATTGTTGTCTTTGATCACGTACATAATGGCGCCCATTCTTCTGGGGCGGGCGTCACATTCAATATGGAAAGACAGTTCTTTAGGCACACAATACCCCCTGATAACGGGCTGGTCACGTATCCTGTTCGTGACGCCAGAAGTTGACGCGCCCCCAGGGAAGTGGGGTACTTGGTGTCCGGGACTATGGATGCTGGGGGGGAATAAGTCACAGTGGCTGGCCCGGTCCGTGGCCCAGGGCGGTCAACAAAAAGGGGATAGTTTATATGGGATTTGTAGTTTGATCGTAACGCCACCTGTGGTTTCTGGTAATTTGTACCAGAGCTGCTGCTGACCTCTGAGGCAGTTGATAGGCAGCTAGGATGGAACAGCTCCCCACAGGTGGAGCGGGCCTCAGGGCAGTGTAGAGTTTGATGGTGGGTGGTGATGCTGGGACTTGTGGTGCAGGAGAGATGGCGCAGCTGAAATAACTGACGGAGGCAGTGCAGTGCAGTCATCCGAGTTTTACTCACAGTTCTTGTTCAAAGTTCTCAGGTAGACTGTACGGGTGTCCGCCTCCGCGTCGCACTGGGTCTACCAGACCAAGGGTTCAGCTCTTCCTCAGATGTGTCAGGAGCGCTTGACGGAACCCCGCTTTCTTTATGTTCCTAACTAGACCGACTTCTCACGCTGGGTCTTCTCCCTCTTGCCCTGCGCTTCCCACACTCAGTCCCGCTCGGGTGCTCTGAAGTCCCTCTGGGCAACCTGGAGTTCCCGGACCTGCTTGACCCTCACGGTGACTAGAATAAGACTGTGGCGACTGCACCATGGAAGTGCAGAAGCCTCCGGTTTTTCCAGCCGAGACCTGGAGTAACACGGCTGGTCCAGGGGCCGGTCCCCTTCTTGCGGCCTGATCCCTCTGACACCGGGCAGATTCGGGGCATACGGGTGCCATCCTGCACTCACCGTACCCCCTGGGATCCCTTCTGTAGAATGGAGCCTTCCTCCTCTGCTCCCCTCCTGGGCCTCTATCACTAGGCCCCACTTGTGGAGCAGAGCTCCTAACGAGACTCGTTCCCTGAATGACTGTCCTCACTGACTGACTTGCCACCCTAAGATGGCTTCCCTTTATATACCTCCTACAATGGTGCTCCCCTACGCTACATCCTCCACCCACACCCATTACTGGTTCCCCCTACTCCAGCCAGGGACAGGGCACAGCAGTAAACAGTGCATCTTGCCCTTCCAGCAGGCCTGGAGTAGTGTAGTGTTGGATGTGGATGTTGGGGGTTCTGGGCAGCACTCTCTCCTTACCTGAGAGAAGGAGACACCACACCTCTGGGTGAGGTGCAGTACCTCTGTGGCGACTGAACCCTCAGGGGCGCCACATATATATGCTCTTTCCTTGCCCCCTCCCATTCCATGTATATATGCTCTTTCCCTCTCCCCTTCCATTCCATGTATATATGCTCTTTCCCTCCCCCCTCCCATTCCATGTACAGTACAGACCAAAAGTTTGGACACACCTTCTCATTTAAAGATTTTTCTGTATTTTCATGACTATGAAAATTGTACATTCACACTGAAGGCATCAAAACTATGAATTAACACATGTGGAATTATATACATAACAAAAAAGTGTGAAACAACTGAAAATATGTCTTATATTCTAGGTTCTTCAAAGTAGCCACCTTTTGCTTTGATGACTGCTTTGCACACACTTGCCATTCTCTTGATGAGCTTCAAGAGGTAGTCACCGGAAATGGTTTTCACTTCACAGGTGTACCCTGTCAGGTCTAATAAGTGGGATTTCTTGCCTTGTAAAAGGGGTTAGGACCATCAGTTGTGTTGTGCAGAAGTCTCGTGGATATGACTCACCCCCTGGGCCATGGGGCACGCGGAACCGGGCAATAGGGAGACACTGGGAGTAGTAGTGGCGGCCCGGTCCCGCGGCTCAGGGTGGTCAGACCAATGGTAGTCTGCTACTGTACTTTAGATAATGTCCGACTACGCCACCCGTGGATTGCGGTTATTAGGAACCGCCGCTGCATGCAAACCGCTGGGGCTGATGAGGTGTGCAGCTGGGGTAGTGTGAAGAGTGCGGCCCCAGGGCAGTGTAGTGGATGGTGGGAGTGATGGTGGTGAGAGTCCCAGTACCGGTAGTGCTGGAGGAGCGAAAAAGCACACAGACAACGTACTGCAGTCCAGGGTCTTTACTCACGGTTAATATCCAAGTCACTTCAGCTGGCGATGACTGCCCGAGCCGTGCTGCGTCCACCAGGTGTGGGGCTCGGTCAACTCCCAGGCAGTTCAGGAATATGGCACAGGACCCCCTTCTTTCCTTTCTCTGGCCTGCCTCACCAGTGACCCACTTTTGTCCAGCTGCCGCGGACCTGCGCAGGTAAACGTGGGCCCCATTCCCCGCTGTCCTTTATGGTGCCTTCCTAGCAGGTTTGATGAGGTGTAGCACCAATAAATGATCACGACCTCCGGTCTTTGGCTGAGGGTTGTTTCTCCTCCACCAACTTGGGATCCGGTACCCTTAATCTGCCTGACCCTTCACCCTGTATTCTCGTGGGTTCTTAGGGTCCCTTCCACCTTCTAGTTCCTGAGCCCCTCTGTTCCTCTCTCTCTTCCTTTCTTGTTCCTTCTCCTCCTGTTCCCACTTCTCCTCCTTCCTCGGCCTCTTCTCTAGGCCCACTTCTCCTTCTCCTCTCAGGCTCCGGCCTCTTCTCTAGGCCTGCCTCTGGAGCAGCACTCAGCCTGAGCTGCTGCTCCCTGTCAGCTCTCCTCTCAACTTCTCCTCACAGACTGAACCCAGATCTAAGATGGCTCCTCCCTTTTATACTTCCCTCTAGCCATGAGCCCAGGTGACCAGCAACCAATGGGCTCCTACCTATGCTCAGGAACCAACCCCTATCTGCCCCTACAGCACTGGGTGTTCCACCCCCCCCCTCCCCACTCCAGTCAGGGACATAGTCGGTCGTGCCTGCACTTCTGTCTAGTGGGAGCACCGTTGAGCTGTCCCTCGGAAATGGGGTGTGTGTGCTGTATGCAGCTAACTGAGCCCTGGTCCATACTCCATCCTTACCTGGGAGTGGAATATCACACCTCTGGCAGAGGTGCAATACCCCTGTAGCGGCCGAACCCTCGGGGCGCTACAGATACACAGCTGATAGTCCTACTGAATACACTGTTAGAATTTGTATTATGGCAAGAAAAAAGCAGCTAAATAAAGAAAAACGAGTAGCCATCATTACTTTAAGAAATAAAGGTCAGTCAGTGCGAAAAATTGTGAAAACTTTGAAAGTGTCCCCAAGTGCAGTTGCAAAAACCATCAAGCGCTACAAAGAAACTGGCTCACATGAGAACTGCCCCAGGAAAGGAAGACCAAGAGTCACCTCTGCTTCTGAGGATAAGTTTATCCAAGTCACCAGCCTCAGAAATCGCTGGTTAACAGCAGCTCAGATTAGAGACCAGGTCAATGCCACACAGAGTTCTAGCAGCAGACACATCTCTTCAACAACTGTTAAGAGGAGACTTAGTGCAGCAGGCCTTCATGGTAAATTAGCTGCTAGGAAACCACTACTAAGGACAGGCAACAAGCAGAAGAGACTTGTTTGGGCTAAAGAACACAAGGAATGGACATTAGACCAGTGGAAATCTGTGCTTTGGTCTGATGAGTCCAAATTTGAGATCTTTGGTTCCAACCACCGTGTCTTTGTGCGACGCAGAAAAGGTGAACGGATGGACTCTACATGCCTGGTTCCCACCATGAAGCATGGAGGAGGAGGTGTGATGGTGTGGGGGTGCTTTGCTGGTGACACTGTTGGGGATTTATTCAAAATTGAAGGCATACTGAACCAGCATGGCTACCACAGCATCTTGCAGCGGCATGCTATTCCATCCGGTTTGCGTTTAGTTAGACCATCATTTATTTTTCAACAGGACAATGACCCCAAACACACCTCCAGGCTATGTAAGGGCTATTTGACCAAGAAGGAGAGTGATGGGGTGCTATGCCAGATGACCTGACCTCCACAGTCACCAGACCTGAACCCAATCTAGATGGTTTGGGGTGAGCTGGACCGCAGAGTAAAGGCAAAAGGGCCAACAAGTGCTAAGCATCTCTGGGAACTCCTTCAAGATTGTTGGAAGACCATTTCCGGTGACTACCTCTTGAAGCTCATCAAGAGAATGCCAAGAGTCTGTACTGTATATATGCTCTTTCCCTCCCCCTCCCATTCCATATATATATCCTCTTTCCCTCCCCCCCTCCCATTCCATGTATATATTGCTGTTCCCCCCTCCCGCCCCCCATTCCATTTATATATTGCTGTTCCCCCCTCCCGCCCCCCATTCCAGGTACAGTATATATTGCTGTCGTCCACCCATCCTGCTGGCACCGTTGTTCATCTGAAAAAAACATAATAAACACTCCTACTCACCTTCCTTCCTCTGCCGTGCCGCATCCTCTCCTGTAGCCAGCAGCTGACTCCAGCGTCCTAGCGACGGGTGCATGACGTCACTGCCATGCGCCCGGTCGCCTATATGCTGACATCAGCTGATGGCCTCTGTTTGGCCAGCAGTGTGTATTGCGGCGCACGGGCCTGGCAACTCGTGCGCTGCAATGCACTTCAGCTAGATGTGTGTCAGAGAACGCACATCTAGCTGAAGTGGGGACTGGCGTCGGTGTGCTCTGAGTACTCACCCGCCGGGCCAGGTCCTGGTCCAGTAGCGCTAGTGCTGCGGCGATGGCTCGCATGCCCTTAGGGAGGGCTCAGCGTGCCCCCTCTGGCACGCGTGCCATAGGTTCGCCAGCACTGCTCTAGGTAAAACTTCCTATTACGGGGAAGGTCATAAAAGAGCTCACCTATGAATAGCTTACATCAAACCTTTATTAAAAAAAAGTTTTTGGTGTTGGACATTTATCCAAAAGTAACTCACTGAAAAGGAGATAAAATACAAAAAAAAAATCACAGAAAAAATGCAGCCGTGTTTTACAACACAAAGTCCCAATATTAATGCACTGCTGGATGCAGAAGAGCCATATGATAGAATGATAGAGGTGGAGGCAGCACAGGTGCAAAATACTGTTGAATCAACCACTCACAATACTAGGCAACCACCCCCTCCGTAAAGAGTCATCAAAAGCTTAAAAAATAAAAAAATGCTCAAACTTAACTTACCGTTCATCTGTCCGGCCCATTTGCTCTCCACCATCCCCCTTCTGGTCCTCCTAAGCACATTTTCTTATCACCATCGCCAAGTGCTGAAACCCTGGGCCTCTTCATTCTAGGCTCAGACATCCAGCTCCTATGAGGCCAGGGATGTTTCTGCGCAAGCACACATAGGGGCATGGTGATGACATAGTGACCTTACTTGTCCTTGAAACATCCCGTGTCTTATCGGAGCCGAAAATCCAGCCTAATGTGAAGAGGTCTGGAGATTGGTGGCAGTGATAAGAAGATGTATCAAGAATCAGACGAGGCAAGGTCAAGAGCGAAGGGGCTAGACAAATGAGTATTATTTATTATTTTCTACATTTTACATTTATTATGCTCTTGGGTCTGGAGAGACTACAAAGCTTAAAAGTAACATTCAATTTGCGGAGAATATCTTTTCTGCAAACTGAAACTTCCCGTGAAAATCGACGCAATTTGGCAAATTTTGGCAGATCCACTTATCTCTATGGCAAAACTATGAACTAACCCAAAATCTTGTGAAGTTCAAGAGACCAAATATTGTCACTTTCAAGGATACTGCAAAAAGTCACTTCAATCTTATTTTTCTAGATCCCTGCAGGTTTGGATTTGAAGGAAACTGAGAGATAATTTCAGGCTTTTAGTGGAGGTTGGCATTACTGTTTACTTCCATCATAGTGTCACAACATTACAAAGCAGAAGTTATTACCTCATAATATTAGGTAGAAAAAAAAAACTAATTTTATTAAGTATTCAGAGCTGGTTCTCAGTTTAATTGAACTGTGCTCAGGAATCATGAATCAAAAGTAATTGCCTTTGTGAAAAATGACAGATTTTTGTGGCCTTGGGAATATGTGATATATGATTTTATAAGTCTATCAAAGTTAAGAAAATATTTTTATGAGGCAGATGTTCTAAGGTGGTTTAAAGCTTTTGTAATTAAGAAGTTTTAACATTTTTAAAACGTACACATTTTAAACCATAAATTGTTCTGTCTCCATGGAATTTTTTTATATTGTAACCTTTTGAAGTAAATCATAAAATCATATTTTGACTGAATTGAAAAAATAAGTAAAGAAATAGAATTACTTTTTTAATGTAAAACAATTTGTTAATTCAGAAGTTAAGGCTATTATTGCTTTTCTCCATCCATTTTTTTGCCTACAAGTGCTGTCTGCCTTTTTCACGGATAGCACTCATACGGGTTATTTACATGTCTGTGATTTTTCGGGGAACAGACTTTTGGAGACGTCCAATTTTGATCTGAGTGTTGGCTCAAAATTGCTAATGCCAAGTCCATGGGTCCGTGAAAAAAATTGGACAGCACTCGAATGACATTTTGGATGATGTTTTTCGGGGACTAATAGATGGGAAAAGACAAAGAATCTTTTATTTATTTTTTTGTTTCTCAACCAAGAAAAACTGATGAAACTCACCAAACTGGGGTGGTAAAAACTGACACCTTGACTAAACAGTGATGAAAATCGACCGATATTCTCATACACAAGAGAATCACCAACGTCTGAATGAGCCCTTAATAAAGAAGTCGACTCTCTTCTCTGTAATCGGTTTAACGCTGTGTAGACTGAGCTAAAGAGTCAAAGGAGTTTCACCTTTTTGCCTTACAGTATACAACGAAGGATGAACTTTGGCATTTTGGTACCCAAGTTGTTACCCTAGGGTAGTCACCAGTTATAGACAAGTGCTATGATTATCTTGAAACGTAATCAAGAGTTATCACCAGGAAAGCGGTCAGGTTGCAACATTTTAATGGAGGAGTAAGGAGTCAGATGTGAAACAAAACCCCCTGAGAATGACTGCTTCTGACAATTTCAAATATTCATATGATAATTGACCAATCCCAACATCACTAACCAATTTTGCTGAATTATCCCCCCAAATTTTGATTTGCGTTTAACAAATCGGCGCAAAAATTCAATACTGGAAAGCTTGTATTTGCTCGTAAAATACATGTGGTCAGGAAAAAGTGAGAGAGAGGATTGTGGTGACCATAAGAGCTTACACTCTAGAGAAGAGACAGAGAAAGGACCCCGCTGACTATAAGAGCTTACTGTCACGATGCTGTTGTCTGACAAGTCAGGACCAGGGGCTCCTACCCTGTCCTTATCACTAGGGGTGCCCTATCTATTCCTGTTCCCCAGGTTACTTCAGATGGTGAAGATGCTGGGGCCATGTACCTTACTGTACTCCTGAATCAGCCCTAATCTGTCTCCACCCCCACTCAGGGAAGTGAGGAGGAATAGTGTATGTAAATACACCAACCAGAAAAAAAGGGCGGAAGCTGCATGGACTCATAGCTGTGCAGTTTAACTTCTGCACTGCTGAAAGAAACTAAGACCATTTAATATGAAGGAGAAGTGCTCCTATTCAGTGCAGGAGTAAGTGAATTCAAATGTTGCAGTCTTCTGGCTCCTCTCTGTTATGGTAAACCTGTGACACTTACACTCTACAAGTGAGAAAGAGAGAGAGGACCCCACTGACCATAACCAGCAAAAGCTAAGCAGACAGCTGCAGGCTGATATTAATAGGCTGGGAAGGAGCCATGGATATTGGCCCCCTCCCAGACTAATAGCACAAGCTTGATGTCAGCTGACATTACAAAGCTGACATCAACTCCAAAATCATTACCCTGCTTGCCAACACACCAGGGCAAGTGGGAAGAGCTGAGGCTAAGCTCCAGAATTAGGGGTGGCTGAGGGCTTATGTTATTAGTCTAGGAGGGAGCCAATATCCATGGCCCCTTCTCAGCCTATTAATATCAGCCCGCAGCTATCTGCTTATCTTTTTCCAGTTATTAAATATAGGGGCCACCCCCACATCTTTTTTTTGGTGGGTCCCCCCTTTTTAATAACCGGTAAAGCCTAGGTAGACAGCTGTGAGCTGGTATTAATAGCCTGGGAAGCTCCATGTTTATTGCCCCCTTCCCAGACTATTAATACCATCTCTCAGCTATCTGCTTTCCCTCAGCCAGTTAATAAAAATAAGGGGGACCTCGCACCATTTTTTTCTTTACTTTATTTTTTAGCTAAATACAAGTGCAGAAAACTACATACGCAAAGCACTGATTATATATCTCTCTGACATATTTCTTTCTATCTATTTAACTTTCTATCTATCCATCTATCATCTATCTATCTATCTATCTATCTATCTATATCTGTATATAAGATTGTATTATTAGTTAAAAAACTAGCTTGAAATGACATAGTGAATTACTGTATATAAAAGCTAATGTTAAAAATGCATTGCGTACGGATTGCATACGCATGTCATACGGATGCTAGGTGAGAAAAAAAAAAGCCTAACACTCTCCAACTTTTCTGGATGAGAATTTCAGCTACTTTTTATACGCAGATGTGAGCATATCCTTAGCTAGTGACCCTGGAGATGGAGAACGACTGTACAAACTGTGCTCCATTGGGAACCGCTGTTCTGTGATGGCCGAGGTACTGACCACCACTGTACAAAATGTGATAATTCGCTCTATGTTATAGCTGCAGGGCATTATGCGGAGGCCGTGTGGCCACCTAAAAAGTCATGAGCCCACACTCTGATACTTAAGTAGTGTGGGAAATGGTGCCGGACAAGGTTTTTTTTTTGCAAATCGCAAATCAAACCTCAAAATTTTCGAATTCACGTGAAACCACAAATTTCAGGAAGTTTGATTCAAACTTGATTGTTCACGGATCAATCCCCTCATCTCTACTACTAAGTCTTTGTTCCCATTAGTCATGATATCTGTCGATAATGAAGCCACAATAGCTTTGATGGATCCATTTTTGTATAAAATCCCATGAATTTTTATGGTTCCCACTGACAGATAATTGCTATTTGCAATCAAAAATACCAGAACTGTTGACGGAAAGAGAAAAAAGCTAATCTTAACGCCTATTTTTTTTAATCAATATTTAATGCTATTGAAATAAATGACTTCAGAATTTGGTCCTATATTGTTTAAATGATAGATGTGCACCTTGACATTAAATTCCATATAACTGGTCCAAGCTATGAAATGCCCCGAAACAAGTTTTGGATTGCTTGTTTTGCTCTTGTTTTTTATTTATTCTGTTTATATTCCTTAAAAACAGTTATAATTGGAGGCGACAGGCAATGTTACCAAGGCAATTTTGTTAAAGTGACCTTATTATTAGAGATGAGCGTTGTTCTACTCGAACTGTTCGCCAATCTCAAATTCGAGCTGTTTTGCGCGGTGTTCGAGCCGGTCGGCGAACACGAACAATTTGAGAAAAATTCGGCTGTTCGAGGTTATGTTCGATAACTGTTCGTGCACCAAAATCATAACTGAATTTTTTCTCAGTAATGATGAAAATTAATGTTAATACGCAGTTTGAGTGTACAGCGGGGCGGGGGGAGGGGCAGGGGATGGATCTCTGCAGGAACAATGAAGATCTCCATTTTTTTTTCTCTTTCCCGCATTTGCAGTGGGGAGGTGCAATCTGTCAGCCTATCAGCAGCGCACACACGGAGCGAAGTGCTTTTTTTCACACAAGCAAGGGCATGTGTGATTGGCAGTGTATGTCACATGTCCTTGCCCTATAAGACCAAGCCATTTTCCCCGTCGCCACCATTTTCTCACTGCTGCAGCTGCGTGTTAGACGGCACCGCTGTTGCTGTGTGCGCTATACCTTGTTAATTTCAAGCCAATTTTCGCACAAATATACAGATAGCTTGGGAGTAGGGAATAGTTGTGATTGCAGTCGTTTTAAGGACTAGGTTACAGCATTTCCTACGACTTTTATCAGGCAGGTCTGTGCTCTTAAATAGATAGATTGTGGGAGTAAAGACTAATTGTAATTGGAGTCCTTTTCAGGACTAGGTTACATCAGTTCCTATCAGTTTTTGCCAGGCAGGTCTGTGCCAGTGCTGTGCAAGTTTTTTTCACAGCATTTGGCTGAATCTAGCAAAGCTAATCCTTTTTGGCCTATTGCAGAGTGTGTTAGTCAGTGGAGTAGCCTATCTGTGTTGCAAGATATACCACCTGTGTATAGAATACCAATTTTTTTACTGCACCTAGTGAAGTAAAATCTTTTGGGCATAGCATCATTCTATTAGTCCATCTATACTGACCTCCATCAGGTTGCAAACTGAATATAATTTTTTTCTGCATCTAGCTCTGAAAAAATATTTGGGCTTCTAGCAGTGTGTGGGACTTGGTCTATTAGTCCATCTATACTGACCTCCATCAGGTTGCAAATTAAAAATAATTTTTTTCTTCATTTAGCTCTGAAAAAATATTTGGGCTTCTAGCAGTGTGTGGGACTTGTTCTATTAGTCCTTCTATACTGACCTCCAGCAGGTTGCAAATTGAATATAATTTTTTTCTGCATCTAGCTCTGAAAAAATATTTGGGCTTCTAGCGGTGTGTGGGACTTGGTCTATTAGTCCATCTATACTGACCTCCATCAGGTTGCAAATTAAAAATATTTTTTTTCTGCATCTAGCTCTGAAAAAATATTTGGGCTTCTAGCAGTGTGTGGGACTTGGTCTATTAGTCCATCTATACTGACCTCCATCAGGTTGCAAATTGAATAAAAAAATTTTCTGCATCTAGCTCTGAAAAAATATTTGGGCTTCTAGCGGTGTGTGGGACTTGGTCTATTAGTCCATCTATACTGACCTCCATCAGGTTGCAAATTAAAAATAATTTTTTTCTGCATCTAGCTCTGAAAAAATATTTGGGCTTCTAGCAGTGTGTGGGACTTGGTCTATTAGTCCATCTATACTGACCTCCATCAGGTTGCAAATTAAAAATAATTTTTTTCTTCATTTAGCTCTGAAAAAATATTTGGGCTTCTAGCAGTGTGTGGGACTTGTTCTATTAGTCCTTCTATACTGACGTCCAGCAGGTTGCAAATTGAATATAATTTTTTTCTGCATCTAGCTCTGAAAAAATATTTGGGCTTCTAGCGGTGTGTGGGACTTGGTCTATTAGTCCATCTATACTGACCTCCATCAGGTTGCAAATTAAAAATAATTTTTTTCTGCATCTAGCTCTGAAAAAATATTTGGGCTTCTAGCAGTGTGTGGGACTTGGTCTATTAGTCCATCTATACTGACCTCCATCAGGTTGCAAATTAAAAATAATTTTTTTCTGCATCTAGCTCTGAAAAAATATTTGGGCTTCTAGCAGTGTGTGGGACTTGGTCTATTAGTCCATCTATACTGACCTCCATCAGGTTGCAAATTAAAAATAATTTTTTTCTTCATTTAGCTCTGAAAAAATATTTGGGCTTCTAGCAGTGTGTGGGACTTGTTCTATTAGTCCTTCTATACTGACCTCCAGCAGGTTGCAAATTGAATATAATTTTTTTCTGCATCTAGCTCTGAAAAAATATTTGGGCTTCTAGCGGTGTGTGGGACTTGGTCTATTAGTCCATCTATACTGACCTCCATCAGGTTGCAAATTAAAAATAATTTTTTTCTGCATCTAGCTCTGAAAAAATATTTGGGCTTCTAGCAGTGTTTGGGACTTGGTCTATTAGTCCATCTATACTGACCTCCATCAGGTTGCAAATTGAATAAAAACATTTTCTGCATCTAGCTCTGAAAAAATATTTGGGCTTCTAGCGGTGTGTGGGACTTGGTCTATTAGTCCATCTATACTGACCTCCATCAGGTTGCAAATTAAAAATAATTTTTTTCTGCATCTAACCCAGCCAATAATTTTGGCCTAATACCACAGTTTGGCCACTCAGCTCTGCTCGGTTACCATCCATTGTTTTTTTGTGCAAACAACTCCAGAGTTGTGAATTAGTTAACCACCAAAATGAGTGGAAAAAGGCCTGCTGCTGGTGGAAAGGGGAATAGGCGTGTTGGGAAGGGGAAAAAAGGTTGTGTCCGTGGGGTAGGTGCAGAAGAAAGACCATCTTCCAGCCAAACTAAAATGTCTACTTCTTTTAGCGGACAATGTGATAAGATCCCTTTCTTACGGCCACGCCAATCGCTACAAATTCCAGATGAGGCACAAAAACAGCAGGTGCTTCAACGGATATCAAGTGCTCCTTTAAGTGGGCTCTCCTCCACATCAACTTCAACATCACAAATACTCCAGTCCTCAAAGGTGTCACCCAAATCGCACTTGCTTCCTCACAGCTCCCAAATCTCCAGCTGCCCGTCTGAGTATGAGGTAGAACAGATGGTTGAGTCTGCAGAGCTGTTTACTCATACTATAGCCTGGGAATCAGAGGTCGACTCCAGCGCTTCTGTGAATCCAGACGAGGAAATGATCTGCACTGATGCCCAGAATCTTTATGAGTCGGATCCAGGACCAGACGCAGAAGGTTCTGACCATAATGTAGACCCTCATTCCCAAACTGTAACTCCTGTTGGTGGAGACAATGAGGAAGACGATGATAAGACTCAAATACCTGATTGGAGCGACAACTTTAGTTTTTTGTCAGGGCAGGAACAGGTTGGCTCTGAGGACGACGGGTGTGATAACGCACAGGGTGATGATGATGAGGTCGGAGATCCCACTTACTGTCAACCCACAGTCAGCCAAGAGATGAGGTCAGCAGAGGAGGTGGAGGAAGATGCTAGTGACGACGAGGTCAGGTTGCGCCTTCCTGGACAGAGACGTAGTACTGGAAGCACGTCAACAACTGCATCCTCAAACACAACTCTGCCTCTCACCACAAGTCGTGGTGGCTCTTCAGGTCGCATGGGTGCTAAGCCTTGCATAGCCTGGGCATTTTTTCAGATCGATAAAGATGACCCAACTCGTGTTATCTGTAACATTTGTCAGCAAAAGCTAAGTAGAGGCCAAAAAATACATAGTTTGAGTACTTCATGCATGAACCGGCACATGGACATGAAGCATAAGTTGCAGTGGGAAGCTCAGTGTGCTACAATGCGGTCTAGCCGGCCGGGCCAACCACCGTCTGCCATATCTTGTGCATCCGCGGCCTCTTCATCCTCTGTGACTGGGGGGACAGCAGTCACACCTGTTTTGGGGCGCAGACCTGCCACCTCTTTACCCGCAACAGCCAGCGTGATTGGCAGGTCATCATTTTCTTTGGAGGTGGTAACACCAGCTGGTCTTGAGCGCTGTCCGACATCGATAGCACCACCTTTGGATCAAGGCAACCTAACATGTCCGCCTGCATCTTCCTCACAGACCGGCAGTTTGCCGGGGACACCCTTATCAACCCCGTCTAAGCACAATAGCCAGCCCTCGGTCCCTCAGATGTGGACAAGTAAAAGACCATTTCCTCCTAGCCATGAGAAAGCTAAGAGGTTGAATTTCACCATCTGCAAGCTCTTGGCTACAGAAATGCTGCCTTTCCGCCTGGTGGACACAGAGGATTTTCGAGACCTTATGTCCGTCGCAGTGCCCCAGTACCAGATGCCCAGTCGGCACTACTTCTCAAAGAAAGGTGTGCCTGCGCTCCACCAGCATGTCGCACACAACATCACCGCTTCTTTGAGAAACTCTGTGTGTGACAGGGTGCATTTCACCACAGACACTTGGACGAGTAGGCATGGACAGGGGCGTTACATGTCGCTGACTGGGCACTGGGTAACTATGGTGACAGCAGGACAAGGGGCTGCTGTCCAAGTCTTGCCGTCCCCACGAGTTGTGCGTCAATCCTCTTTATGTCATTTTTCCTCCACTGCTTCTGCCTCCTCAACCTCCTCTCGGTCTTCCACCTGCACCCAAAGCCTGTCTGGTCATGCCACAAGCTTTCTAACTGCGCAGAAGGGATCCTGCACACCTCCTTACTATGCTGGCAGTAGGGCTCAACGTCATCAGGCGGTTTTTACATTGAAATGTCTGGGAAATGTGAGTCACACAGCTGAGGAGTTGTGGTCAGCTCTGGAGAACCAATTTCATGAATGGTTGTCTCCACTGGACCTGAAACCAGGGAAGGCCGTGTGCGACAATGCTGCAAACCTGGGTGCGGCCCTTCGCCGGGGCAATGTCACACACGTGCCTTGTATGGCTCACGTGTTGAACCTGGTTGTCCAGCAATTTTTAGCCCACTATCCCAGACTAGATGGCCTTCTGCAGAGGGCACGGTCGCTGTGTGCTCACTTCCGCCGTTCGCATCCCGCAGCTCAGCGACTTACATCTCTACAGAAGTCGTTGGGCCTGCCACTTCACCGGCTAAAATGCGATGTGCCTACCCGGTGGAATTCAACTCTGCACATGTTGCAGCGACTGTGGCAGCACCGACAAGCCCTGGTGCAATACGTTCTGACGTATAGCCTGGGCCAACGAGATTCAGAGGTGGGGCAAATCACGCTGGAGGAGTGGTCTCAGATCAGGGACCTATGCACCCTTCTGCACAGTTTTGAAATGGCGACGAAGATGTTTAGTGCTGACGATGCCATTATCAGCATGACTATTCCGGTGATTTACATGCTGGAGCACATGTTAAACAGAATTCGGAGTCAGGTGGTGGCACAAGAGGAGGTGGAGGAAGTAGAGGAGGAGGAGTTGTATGCGGAAGGGCTAACATCTGCAAGGTCCAGACGGTCGGCAGCACCAGGGCGGCAGGCATGTGAGGGTGGGGGAGATGATTTTACCAGGGCTCATGGTAGCAGCCAAACTAGTGAGGAAGGAGCAGGAGCCCAGGAAGAAGTGGAGGACGAACTGATGGAAGACTCATCAGATGAGGGAGACCTTGATCACATTTCTGTTGTGCGAGGTTGGGGGGAGAGGACAGAGGAAGGAAGCATGATTGTTACCTCGCCACCAACACAACAGGGACTTGGTGCTCCTGGATGCGCAACACACATGAGTGCCTTCTTGCTGCACTACCTGCAACATGACCCTCGAATTGTGAGAATTAGAAATAATCCTGACTACTGGGTTGCCACACTGTTAGATCCCCGGTACAAAAGTAAATTTGCAGAAATTATTCCTGCCATAGAAAGGGATGCACGCATGCAGGAGTATCAGCAGAGACTGTTGCAGAATCTTACATGTGCTTTTCCACAAAATACCAGTGGTGCACGTAGTGAATCTCACAGTTCCAACTTGCCAACCGTGGTCTGTATGGAATTGTTCAATAAAGGGCCCAAAATTAAGATAACATAGATGGGAGAGGTCTCTATGAATAGGAATTCCTAAGTATTTGATACCCTGTGAGGGCCAGACAAAGGGAAAGTTGGACTGGATGGAATCCTATATGGATTTAGGGAGGGAGACATCGAGGGCCTCAGACTTCGCTGCATTGATTTTAAAATTTTACCATGTAACAAAGTGATCTATTTCAGCCATAACAGCAGGGATGGATATATGTCATTGAGTGATATATACTAGGACATCATCAGCAAATAGAGAGCACTTGTACTCGGTGCCTCCCACCTCAATCCACCTAATATTGGGGTTATGGCGAATTGATGAGAGCAGGTGCTCCGTCACTAGGATGTATAAGAGAGGGGACAGAGGACATCCCTGCCTTGTCCCATTGGTGATTGTGAAAGGTGATGAAAATGTTCTGACGCACCCCCTGGGCCTTGGGACACCCGGAGCCGGACCCTTTTTGGTGGATGCTGGTGGTTGTAGTCTTCGCGGCGGCGATCCGGTTCTGTGGCTCAGGGCGGTCAAACCAGTGGCGGAACTATTTATGTGGTTTTGATGTTTAAATGTCCGACTACGCCACCCGTGGATTGCGGTCAGAGTGAACCGCCGCTACAGGGCAGACCGCTAAGGCTGGTGTTGTGGGTGCAGCAGAGCGTAGCATAACTCCCCACGGGAGGAGTATAGCCTCAGGGCAGTGTATGCGGAGGATGGGGGTGATGGTGCAGGGCAGCAGCAGTAACGACACGGAGTCAGTGATGCAGTTCAGGGCCTTTACTCACAGTTCTTATTATCCAGACCACGTCTGCAGGTAACGGCTGCCCACGTCGTACTGTGCTCACCAGGTGAGGGGCTCAGACAACTCCCAGATAACTTTGGAGCGCTTCACAGGACCCCCTTTGTGTGTCCTTTGTCTGGCCTTTCTTACCAACACTTCTGTCCGGCTGCCTCGGGCCTCCTCTTGGTAAACTTGGCGCCAGTTTCCCTGACCCTATGTGGTGCCTTCCTAGCGGGTGGAGCAAGGGGCTGCGCCACATAAAATGTCAGAGCCTCCGGTTTCTAGCTGAGGGTTGTTTCCTGCCTCCACTAGTTCGGGGACCGGTCTCCCCCTTTGGCCTGACCCCTCCACGCAGGTGGATTCGGGCGTGCAGTGGCGACTCGCCCGTCCGCACCCCTGGGATCCCTTCATTTCTCGTTCCTGGAGCCTTCTCCGCTCCTCTTCCTTCCTTCTCCCTCTTGCAGGCCTGGGCCTCTGTTACTAGGCCCGCCTCCGGAGCAGAGCTCATGCAGAGCCCCTGCTCCCTGCCACTTCTGCTCAGACTTCTCTGCACTGAACTAAGATGGTGCCCACCTTTTATACTCCCTTCTCAATGCACCCAGGAACTGCTTCCTCCCTGCTCCTGCACTGCAGGGTTCCCCTTCCTCAGTGTTCCCTCCCCCCACTCCAGCCAGGGACAGGGACTGTCGTGCCCATCTCAGGGGCATATTGGTCGCCCTGCCCCACGGCAATGTGGTGTAATGCATGCAGGTGTCGGGTCCTGATCCACACTCCATCCTTATCTGAGAGTGAGATATCACACCTCTGGGTGAGGTGCAATACGTCTGTAGCAACCGAGCCCTCGGTGCTACAGTTCCATTTATCTTCAGCCTAGGTGACGTATTGTGATACAGGGCCGTGATTTTGGCTATAAAAGGGTCCCCTAGACCCCTACCCCAAGCTTTTTAAGAGAATCATATATGGCGTGCCAGGAGACTCTATGGAATGCTTTCTCAGCATCCAACGAGAGTATCTACTTACAAATTTTTAACTGCATCTAGCCCAGGAAATACTTTGTGCCTAGTAGCAGTGTCTGCTAGTCAGCGGATTATCCCGGCTGTTAAGCAAGCTACACCACCTGTAGTTTGGACACTTAATTTTTTCAAAGGAAATGCTTCGGGACCACGGGATACTTAGTGAAGAGCATCAGGAGGCACCCCAAGGCATAGGGGCTGGGACTGGCACTAGGATGCCTTGCGGTGGACAGCCGAGCTCGATCCTTATAAAAGCTTTTTAACTGCAGCAGCTTTAGTGGACGCTACTGGAGCTGGAATTACGCGGCTGCTGGCATGAGACTTGCCCTCCAATAGATCCTTGTAAATGGATTTAAAGTGTATTCATTCAAATTAGAGGGACAATTTAAATTAAAAAGCTTAGAGCTGCCTCCACCACAGGGGGGCTCTCTCGACCCACCAGCGGACAGGCACCAGTATTGGGAGAGGGGGGCTGGCCGTCAGGGTTCACCGCGGCTCTGGCACAAACCCGGCGACACGGAGGTGGCACGGGCAGGAGCGGACTGGCCGTCTCGGCTTCTCACTTTTTGGATTTTAGAAGGGCATGACATGCCTATATCTGTGTCTCCCCCTCCTTTTACTCCTCCACCTCTTTTCTTTTCGCATGACTATATGTACTTGTCACTTTTCCATGTGTTAGTTGTGTCTTCTGAGCAGTTTGTCAGCTTTTGGACACCTTTGAAGGTGTTTTCTATGTGTTTCTATGTGTTTTTGTTTGCCTGCCATTGGTTTTAACGGTGTTCGAAGGTGTTCGACGAACAGTTCGACGAACAGTTCGGCGAACACACGGGTGTTCGACGAACCGAACCGAACTCGAACACTACGGGGGTGGCTCAACACTACTTATTATTACATCTATTAGGCTCTAATTCTAAAGACAACAGAAAACAATGCAAAAAACTTGTTTTTTTTGCAGCTTTAGCATGTTGCAAACTTAACTTTGCCATTTAATTAAAATCTCCCGGCTGTGAAGGAGACACAAAAAATGTAAAAAAAAAAAAAAAGAAAAAAAATCCAGTTAAAAGCAAATGATTTTATTGCTCTACAGTACTTTTAAATCAATGTGACTTTGGCGAGTCAACCTGCATAGATCACAGACACAAAGAGAAATGGAAAAAGTCTGAAAACAATTTAAAGGGATTGTACTGGATTAGAACAATAAATCTTTCTTATTTCTTTGCAAAATAATACTGCACCTCATACTGTAGTTTATCCCCTCCACGGCATAAGCCTGCAGCTGCTGCATACTTCATCAAGCACAATCTATGGAATAAATCAGAAATGTTTTAGTCGTGTATAACTTATTAAGTTAGCTTAAAGGGAACCCGCCTTCAGGTTATCCCAATATAAAGTACTGCCACCTTTACCGCCTGTTTTACAGTATTCTAGGAAGATGTATTTGCAGCTCCAACCCCCTCTACATACCCCCAAAAACACCTTTTAGAATCCCCCCTTCGTCACAGTTCTTTTAGATGAGCATTGCTGGTCTAGCATTGCTGTCCTCCTGCTTCAAGTAGATGACGCGTCCTACGTCATCCACACAGTGTTCCCCAATAACGCTCCTGCACATTCGTACTTTATTCTGACCTGTTGAAGGCAGAGCAAAGTACTGTAATGCACCCCCATACGGTGCAATCTGGTCCAATGGGTGTCGCTGGTATTGCCTCCTGTCTCGTCGTGATCGCCGTCCTCCTGCTTCATGTTGATGATACGTCATACATCATCCTCACAGTGTTCCCCATTCGCGCACTACTGCACATTCGTACTTTCCTGACCTGTTGATGGCAGAGCAAAGTACTTTAATGCACCCCCTTATGGCACGGCCCTGTCCGATAGGCGTCTCTGGTCTTGATTCGATGCCTCCTTTCTGGTTGCAAACAGTGTCCTCCTTCCCTGCTTCATGTACATGGTGCGTCCTACATCATCCACAGTGTTGTCCATCGCACTCCTGCTCAGGCGCACTTCTCTCTGCCCTGCTGAGGGCAGAGCAAAATGCTGTAATGCGCAAGCGCATACGTATGGAGTCATTATAAAAGGTGTTTTGGGGGCTATGCAGTGGGGGTTGGAGACTTATATACATCTTCCTACAATATTCCTACAGAGTAACTGCAGACTTGAACCACACGCTTGGACAATCCCTTTAAACCTTGACTAGTTTCACAACCTAGACTTGATAGTTTGGAGCTTTGGCTACTATTTGGCATTAGGGTCCAAAAGCTTCACGTTACGTCTCGCTATTTTTTAAAGGTAGTCAACAAATTCCATTGATTTAAAATGGTGTTAGATTTGGATAACATCATACAAATACTTAAAGGGTTGTCTACTGTAAAAGCAAAAAAACATATAACCTAAAAGGAAATTTTGAGTCCTCGGTCTATAATTCTTCTTGAGAGAAGTTACAAAGAGTGTCTCTTTCTCTCCAAGATATTTCCTGTCCTACGTTACACAGACAACTTGATTTAAATGGACACTGCGTAGAGATGAACAATTCTCTTGAAAACTTTGTTCAAGCAGATTCACTCAAGTTTGGCAGATGTGATCCCAGTCTAGGGAAGGACATACCACTGGTGCAACCTGTGCAACTGTAACGCCTACTTCGCTACTCGCTAGCCCACCCTGAGAGATGGGGGTACTTGGAACCGGGCCTCCAGGTGGAAGGTGGATGCAGTCGTGGCCTAGGCCCGGCCCGTGCCCAGGGTCATCACATCAAAATAAGGGCTAGGAGGGACGGTGGTAATCGAGTGGATTAAATGACTACGCCACCTGTGGAGTCTGGTGATTCACCACCAGCGCTGCAGCAGTCCTCTGAGGCGGGATGTAGTGGCAGCAGAAGATGGTGCTACTCGCCACAGGTGGAGCAGGGCCTCAGGGCAGAGACGCGGATGGAGTTTTACTCACGGTAGAGCATGCAGCTGCAAGGCTTCTCCCTGCCCCTCACAGTGCTCTGCGGCCACCAGGACCAGGGGTCCGACAACCTCCAAGTAGTTCAGGTGCTTTGGTCAGGACCCCGCACCAGAGTGTTCCTAGACTTTCCCACTAGGTCCTCTCCTGTCCGTGTGTAGTACGTGTAGTAAGGCCGGGTCTCCCTCTGGTCTATGCACAGAACAAGGGTACAGGTGGCGACTCCGCTCCATCCGTTACCCGTTGGGATCCACTGAGCCTTCCGGGCTTTCCTGACTAGGACGTGAAGTAACAAAGTCAGGTATCGGGGGGCCGGTCCCCTTTTGCAGCAGGAGTCCCTCTGACTAGGCCAGAATAAAGAGTACAGGTGGCGTATGCTGCTCCGCCCGTATTCTCCGGGATCCTTTTGTCTGTGGAGCTTTACTTCTCCGCTTCCCTCCAGGCCTTCTTAAGTAAGGACCTTGACCGGGTAGAGACAGCCGTTAACTCTTGCCCGCACCTCGACTCAAGGCCAGAGTACGAAGACCGTGTCCCCATCAAATGCAGGTTCACACAGAAAGCCACGTTCAGTGATGAAGATCACAATCAAAGACCTTGAACTTAAGATGGCTGACTATTAAATATGAATTTAGTATGTGCAACCTCTAAGTGTGTCCTCCACCCTCACCCACTACTTGGTTCCCCCTATCTTTTGGCTCCCCCATCTCCTCTTATCCCGGCTGGTGCGGGGTCCTGACAGCTGCACCATCCTTACCTCGAAGGAGAGATACCAAACCTCATGAAAGAGATGCAGTACCCCTGTGGCGACCGAACCCTGAGGGGCGCCACATTCCCCCCTGGTGAAACACAGCACGTCCACGGGCTGAAAAGAGAGCAAAAACATGGTACAGACTTTTTATGGCTTTTTATAACAGTATAAACTTTCTTCCCATTATGGGAGCCTCAGATTACTTGACTGTTGCATAACAAAACAATACCAAAGAATAAAACATGAAAATAGTACTAAAATATAAAATGGAGAGACATTTAGCATGATGGCAGACCGGTTAAAGTGCAGTAGGAAAGAGTAGGTTCAGAAGCAAGAGGACCTGTCCCAAACCCTCAACGTAGGCCCTGGGGTGGCTGCAGGGCACGAAGATCCCGAGTTGGACCTCCAGGAGAGCCACTCCAGACAGGTTTTACTTCTGAGGTCTGAGATAGTAGTAGAGCGGTTTTGCATAAAACCAAAGAGGGAACACCTAAAGAGGTGCAGAACTATATACAAAGAAAGTCTGTCTTCTGCAAATGTCCGCAGGGACTAATGTCTCTCTAACGGGAGGAAAAAGGAAAAGAACATGACTCGCCCAGGGGAATGGGGGATGACTCGGTACCCGGGCCTTTAGCCTGGCCTTCAGGGATGTCGCGGTGGTCGGATCCCGGGCCCGTACCCTGGGGTCTCTCCTTAAAAAGGGGTGGATAATTTGTTAAGTTTATAAAAGAGTTCGTGACGCCACCTGTGGTTTCTGGTGAGGATCACCAGCGCTGCACAGTCCACTGAGGCCGATGATAAGGCAGCTCGATGGTATAGCTCCCCACAGGTGGAGCTAGGCCTCAGGGCAGTGTATGACGGGGAATGCAGGACAGGCGAGACCGAGCCGGGTCAGAGCAAGACCCGGGACAGACACGATAGTCACTTCAGTACCTTTTACTGATGGAAATTCAGGCACATCCCGGAGCACTGTAGGGTGAAGGGTGCATGTCAGGATCCTCCCCAATGAGCGAGTTTTGGGCCTCCTGTTTCTTGCCTCTGCGTAGTAAGTTTCTGACCTGCCTGGAGCTAGGCCTAACTTTGTCTCTGTCCTGCGCTGGCTGACCTTGTGGTAGGGCCTTTTCTTGGAGTACGCGCTCCCAGCTTACGGGGCCTATGTGTCTCCTGGCTCTGTTACGTATCAACACTTTAGCGATCCTGGGACTTATAGTTCTCCAGGGATTCCGGTTATATCTTACTGGGTCGTGGAGATCCCGGTAAGCTTTGGACCCGGTGTCCGGTAACTGCTTCGGGGTGAGCCAGTTAAGCTCCTCTGCCCCCTATGTACTAACTCTCCACTCGCCTTCGGCCTACTCGGGCCCACACTAGGCTACTCACACTAACGGCAGCTTGCCGCGCTTCACTGATCTTATGGCGCCGGTACACCTTAAAGCTCACTATTCTGAGCTACAACTGAGTCTAGACTGGGCTTACCTCTGCAGACTGACCTCTTTCTGTGTCTCACTCTGCAGGAACTCTCTCAACAGGTTTGCTCTCTGTCAACTCCAGTCTAGACTAACTGCTGCCTGGCTCCACCTTCCGTATTTATCTATCCCTAATGGGCTCCCTCTGGTGGTCTGAGGTGGAAGGTGGAGATGTGTGAATGGTTATGGAGGCCTCTTGTGGAGGAATCCTTCAATACACCCTTCTAGGATCTGTGATACCAAGCGCAGCTGGGCGTCACATTCCCCCCTAGTTAAACTCAGCACTCCCGGGCTGAAGTACATTTTTATAAAACAATAACAATAGGAAACATAAGCAATACAGGAACAATCTTCCCTTTATGGGAGGCACGAATCTTAAATGTTACATAACAATAACAAATGCAGAGTGTCCTCAGAATTCAAGTCTCCTATTGTGAGGTTCCCAAACGGGATGTCCATTTCACAAGGTAGAGTACTTGGTGGTTTTGAGGGACCTGTACTAAACCCTCTACGTAGGCCCTGGGGTGACTGCAGGGCATGAAGATCCCAAGTGGGTCCTCCAAAAGAGCCACTCCAGACAGGTTTTTCTTCTGAGGTCACCTAAAAGGAGCACTCCAAGGAGCGCAATTATATACAATAACAGTTTTTGGGCTGCACACAGTCCTCAGCCACGAAGTTCTTTAGGTATGCATAAAAGAATTAATAAAGTAAAGCACAAATTAATAAACATATGCATGTAAATATGCAAAAATACAGTATACTTCAATTTTAATACACAACACCCCAGGGGTAACTATCTACACTTTCAGAAATTTTGACCATCTACTGCGTGTACCTAGCAAGGGGTTTACCTCTCGTGCTACGTATTGATCTGCGTATTACGGTGGTTGGTGGAGTGTCAGTGTCTGTATTCTCAGTTACTCTACCAGTTCTACGTGTAACCATGTTGTAAAACTGCCTTAACCTCTCTCTTGGACTGGCAAGTCTACCATTGGCTGGGCCCTCTTGTTCTGCTCCTACCGGGGATCCTTCATCCGGGGACACTTCTTGAGCTGGCTCTTCTGCAGCACTTACAGGTTCAACTTGCTGTGGAGGGTTTTCTGGCTGTTCATAGAATTGGAGTACTGGAATAATTACTGCACCTCCTATTTGAGGCCAATCTGCTGGGAAGTCTCCTAAATCAGTGTGGATCACTGTTTCTTTGGGTTCTTCTGGGACAGTAAAAGACACTTCTTCTTGAGTTTTTAGTAAGTCTGGACACAACTTTAGGTGGTCCCTGGACACTGTTGTAGATGTCTTTCCTCTGTCTCGACTGATTATGCATGTCTTTTTGTTGTCAAACCTTGACGGTAACACAGTGTAGGGGTCTTTTTCCCACTGGTCATCAAGTTTGTGGTTGTGTCTTTTCCTTTTCAGTACTGTTTCACCAGGTGTGAAAGGTTCTGCGGGTGCGTTTTTGTTGTATTGATTCCCCTGCTTTTCTCTCACCCGAGTAAGACTGTCCTTGACACAAGCTTGTACTCTTCTGTACTGCTCTTGTCTGGTGGTGTCCCAGTCCTCAGTGGTCATATCAGCTTCAGGCTCAACAACACCAAGCTCCAGATCCATGGGCAGCTTTCCTGGCCTTGCCCGCATGAGATATGCCGGAGTGCAGTTGGTGGAACTTACTGGTATATGATTATACAGATCCACTAAATCAGTTAGTAGGTCTGGCCACTGGTTTCTCTCCTCAAGTGGTATGGTCTTCAGCAGGTCAATGATGATGTTGTTCATCTTTTCGCAGAGACCGTTTGTTTGTGGATGGTACGGTGTAGTTCTGATCTTATTACACCCGTAGAGATGGCAGAACTCCTTGAACAACTCAACCTCAAAGGCCGGGCCTTGGTCCGTCAGCACCTGCTCAGGGTAACCATGGGGTCTACAGAAATACGCTTGGAGCGTCTTTGCTGCTGTCTCTGCATCAGGTCTTTGATGGGGGGCGACCACCAGGAAACGTGAGTAGTGATCCACCATGGTCAGAGCATAGGAGTACCCTGACCTGCTGGGGGACAGCTTGATATGGTCCAGGGCCACGATCTCCAGGGGCCGAGTTGTCTTGATGGGTTGCAGGGGTGCTTTCTGGCTGCTGAAGTCTTTTCTTCTTAGACCGCAAGGTCCACAGTCCCGGCACCACCTCTCAATGGAGCTGCGCATTCCTACCCAGTAGAATCGACACTTCAGCAGGGTCTCTAGTTTTTTCCAGCCAAAGTGCCCCGCCTGATCGTGGTAAGCTTCTAATACCATCTGGATGTCTGTCTTGGGGACCACTATCTGCCATACCGTCTCATGGGTTTTCGGATTGACGTACCTCCGGCACAGCTTCTCACGGTAGATAAACAGCCGGCTTCTCTCGTTCCACAGCTGCTTTGCTTGGAGAGACGCATCTTTCTCCAAGGAGGCACCTTCTTGGGTTATCAGCTCCTTGATGCGGCTGACAACCGGGTCACTGTCCTGGGTCTCTTTCAAGCTGTGGTGAGGCAGGGGGTTTAACGTCTTTTCACGCTGCTTCCTGGATGCTCGTTGCTCGTGGATCATCCCACTCCGATGAAAGGCAGGTAGCTCTATCTCTTCCAGGTCATCCACTTCTTCTTCTGTGTCTGACTGGTGAGGCATCCTAGACAGGGCATCGGCGTTGGCGTTCTTGCGGCCCGCCCGGTATTTAATTGTAAATTGGTAATTAGACAGCCGAGCCATCCATCGTTGTTCCAGTGCCCCCAACTTAGCTGTTTCAAGATGGGTCAAGGGGTTGTTATCAGTGAAGGCAGTGAACTTACTGGAGGCTAGATAGTGCTTGAACCTTTCAGTGATGGCCCAGACCAAGGCCAGAAACTCCAACTTAAAGCTGCTATAGTTCTCTGGGTTCCTCTCAGTCGGGCGGAGCTTCCTGCTTGCTTATGCGATCACTTTCTCTTGGCCATTCTGCTTTTGACTTAGAACAGCGCCCAGCATCTGTATACAGCAGGAACAGTTGGCTGTAGTCAGGATGGGCTAGGATCTCATCACCTGTCAGGATCTCCTTCATCTCCTGAAACGACTCGGCTTGCTCCTTACCCCAGTGGAATGGGGGGTTTTTGCCTTTGGGGGACTGCCCTACCAGGAGGTCTTGCAGAGGAGCTGCTTTCTTAGTGTAGTCCTTTATGAACCTCCGGTAGTATCCTACTAGTCCCAAGAACTGACACACCTCCTTGAGGTTCTTCGGATCTGGCCACTTCTGGATGGCTGTGACTTTCTCCGGGTCTGGTGCTACCCCTTCCGGACTGACAATATGTCCCAGGTACTGTACCTTTCTTTTGAGCAGGTGGCACTTTGAGGGCTTCAACTTCATCCCGTACAGGGACAGTGAGTCAAATACCTCTGCCAGGTATTTCAAGTGGTCCTCGTACGTTCTGGAGTACACTATTATGTCATCCAGGTAAAGTAACACATTCTCGAAGTTGCGGTGTCCCAGGCAGCACTCCATCAATCTCTGGAACGCTCCGGGGGCATTGCAGAGTCCAAATAACATGCTGTTGAACTCGCAGAGTCCCATCGGGGTGGTAAAGGCCGTCTTCTCCCGATCCTCCTCAGCCACAGCTACTTGCCAGTATCCACTAGTGAGGTCAAGGGAGGAAAAGTAATTTGCAGACTTTAAGGCAGCTAGGGACTCCTCTATGCGTGGTAAAGGGTATGCATCCTTATGTGTAATGCGATTCACTTGACGGTAATCTACACACATTCTCATGCTCACGTCCTTTTTCCTAACTAGCACTAGGGGAGCTGCCCAGGGACTACAACTATCCCTTATCACTCCCGCCTTCCTCATGTCATGCAGCATTTCTTTTGCCTTCTGTTAGTGAGCTGGGGGTATAGGCCTATAAAGTTCTTTGATAGGGGAATGGTTGCCTGTGGCGATATGATGTTGAACCCCCTTAACCCTACCGAAGTCAAGTGGATGTTTACTGAACACCTGCAAGTATTCTTGAACCACCCGGTGTACACCTTGTTTTTGATGGGCAGGAGTGGTGTCTGTCCCAACATGGAGCTGTTGGCACCAATCCTCCACCTGGGTGGCAGGGTCATTATCCTCTACTTCGTCTGGTGAAGTTAAAGACTCTGCCTCGTGAATGCAATTGTTATTGACAGCATGTAATTTGGCAACAGTGGCATAACGTGGCAGCTTGACCTCATCTTCCCCTAAGTTGAGAAGATGGACGGTCACCCTCCCATTGCGTACATCTACCACTCCCCTGGTGGTTAAGAGCGTGGGTCTATGCTCGGAGCAAAGGGGTTCTACTACCGCCTGGTAGCTCTGTCCTCTAAGACCTATGGCAGCTCTACACCAGATGAGCATTTCACTCATTGGGGGGACGACAATGGGTATGGGGTCTGTTACCCGCACGTTACCAATTTCACCGTCTGTTAACCTTACCTGCTGTTGATACATCAGGACTCGGATTTCCCTCTGCAACGCCCTGCTCTGTCTCGGCCTGGCAGTGTCGGCTATCTGTTGGAGCAAGAACACAACTTCTCCCAAACAGTTACCAACAATGTTAGTGCCAAGTACCATATATGGATTGGTGTCATCAGGATTAGTCTCTACTACAATTAGCCCCTGGTCCTTCAGCTCCACTCTCCCCACCTTCACAGTCACATTCTTAACACCGAGTAGGGTAAGGGGGAGTCCATTTGAAGCATATACAGAAAGAGTTGGAGCTGGCGGACGTAGGTCGTCCATGGACCAGAACCTCTTGTAGAGGACGTCAGGGATGATGGTTACCTGAGGTCCTGTGTCCAGCAGGGCATGCGTCGGGATCCCGTCCAGTACAATGGACAGGAAAGGTCTTCCTCTGACGAACCTGTTGTACCAGACTGATGGGCCTGGTGAGTTTACTCCTGGGTGTCGGCCCTCGGACCCCGGGTTTTCTCGTTTAAAGGACACCTCTGGGCGAGGTGTCCGGTCTTACGGCAGCGGTAGCAGGCAGGGTCCCTCGGTGGACGGCGCTGGTCACTGGTCCTCGGCGAGGGTGGTGTTGGCCTCCTCCTCCTTCGCAACCAGGGGACATCCTCAGGGCTATCGGCTAACAGGATCTTCCCTCCTTCCTCGGGCTCCGTCCGCAACTGCAGAGCACTCAGCACGGTGGTCAGGGTTTTACTCAACTGACGCACCTCAGAGCGCAAACTGTCCAGTTCTTTAGGGGACGTTGCTGGAACCTTAGCTTCAGCAGCCACTGGGGAAAAGGTGGGTGTTGCAGGCTCTGGGGTAGCCCCACCCTGGTAACGCTGGATGGCATTTGTTACCAGGGGCTGCAGTCCTTTTATAGCCATGTGACTCGCCCCCTGGGCCGTGGTGTACCCGGAACCGGGCCTTCTAGTGTACGGTGCTGATGGGGGTAGTAGTGGCAACCCGATCCCGTGGCTCAGGGTGGTCAGACCAAATTGTGGCAGTCTATTTATCAGTGTTTTGAATGTCCGACTACGCCACCCGGGGATTGCGGTCAGGGATGACCGCCGCTGCAAGGCAGACCGCTGAGGCTGGCGCTGGCGCGCAGCACAGGGATAGAATGACTCCCCACGGGAAGAGTGTAGCCTCAGGGCAATGTAAGTGGATGCTGGGGTTGATGGTTCAGGCGCAGCATAAATCACACAGAGTCCAATGGTGCAGTTCAGGCCTTTTACTCACAGTTGATATCCAAGTCACTTCTGTCAGCAATGACTGCCCAAGCCGTGCTGCGTCCACCAGGTGAGGGGCTCGGTCAACCCCCAGGCAACTCAGGATTGTGGCACAGGACCCCCTTCTATCCTTTCTCTGGCCTCTCGTGCCCCACCAGTGACCACGCTTCTGTCCGGCTGCCTCGGGCCTTCTCTGGTAAAACTTGGCGCCAGTTTCCCTGACCCTATGTGGTGCCTTCCTAGCGGGTGTAGCAAGGGGTCGCACCAATAAATGATCATGACCTCCGGTTCTTGGCTGATGGATGATTTACCTCCACCAAATTGGGAATCCGGTACCCTTCCGCGGCCTGACCCTTCACCCGATATAACGCTGGCTTGCAATGGTTGCTGTCCGTTCTGCTCTCTTAGGGTCCCTTCTGCCTTCTTGTTTCTGGAGCCTTTCTACTCCTCTGTCTCTCCTCTTTCCTTCCTTCTCCTTCTCCTCTTCTCCTCTCTGGCCCCGGCCTTCCCTCCAGGCCTGCCTCGTGGAGCTGAGCTCAGGCTGAGCCACAGCTCCCTGTCAGCTCTCTCTCCTTTCTCCACTGAACTGAACCCTGACTAAAGATGGCTCCCACCTTTTATCTGCTTCTCTGTGTCTGAGCTCAGGTGACCTGCACCCAATGAGCTCCTTCCTATGCTCCAGAAACCGTCCCCTACTGCTCCTACATCACTGGGTTCCCCCCCCCTCCCCACTCCAGCCAGGGACATGGTCAGTTGTGCCTGCATAAATGGGAGCACCGTCGAGCTGTCCCCCGGAAATGGGGTGAGTGTGTGTATGCAGCTAACTGAGCCCTGGTCCACACTCCATCCTTACCTGGGAGTGGAATATCATACCTTTGGTTGAGGTGCAATACCCCTGTGGCAACCAAACCCTCGGAGCGCCACACATGTCCTTACAGTTGTCAAAGGTGGCATCTGGAAGATCCAGGGACCACCAACGCACAGTCCTGCTCTCCTCTGCTGTTCCTTCAGCATCTTGTTCTCATTCACAACGCTGGTTGGACTAACCTGTTTCAAAGCTCGCAGGGCCCCTTGAAGACGCCAGGCGTAGTCCCGAAAATTGTCCTCCGGTTGTTGGGAACAGCTGTAGAGCCTCATCCGGAGGTCCGCCTCAGTAAGGTCCTCAAATACAGTCTGTGGTTTTTGGAATATTGCGCACACTGACGGCCGACCATGTTTCCACTTCCCGTTCCGCAGCACCGGTCAGTTGTCCTAATACAACGGCGGCTCTTTGCTTACCTATCATGGAGTACATGTCCAAGATACCACATATCTTCCGTTTGAATCCAGACAGGGTATCTGGTTTGCCGTTGTACTGGGGGAGCCACTTTGCTCCAGGAATGTACGGTAAAGTCATAGGAATGACAGGTGTTACAGGCGCTGCTGGTTGAGCGGCGGCTTCGGTCTGCTCATCATCGGGCGCGGGCTGAACTTCAGGGACGTTGACCGGCAGGTCGGCGTTCTGCTGTTGCTCGTCGGACATCTTGGCGTCCCCCTAGTTAACCGTGGCCTACCTTCTGGTCTTTCTTCCGGTAGGCCGCAGCTCTACAGGTGACGGTTGTCTTCAGGACCTTGCGTTGCTTGCGTCCTACGTCAGCGCGTTCAGCGACGTTCCTCACAGGACTTGGCGCTTCTTGGTTCGACGTCAAGGCGTGGGGCATGTCCGGGACTTCGCGCTCCTTTGCAGGTACGCCCCTAATTTTCCCGCGGTTACGCCCTTCTTCTCACTTGGCGGCCCAACAATGGCGGCAAACTTCACCACAACTTTACGTACACAGTTCAGAATAAAGGCGCACAGTACCCGGTGGCAACGGGCATACACTGCGTCGTTGCAGCGGGCACGTGATCCTGTTCGTGACGCCAGTTGGGAGCTGACTCGCTCAGGGGAATGGGGGATGACTCCGTACCCGGGCCTTTAGCCTTGCCTTCAGGGATGTCGCGGTGGTCGGCTCCCGGGCCCGTACCCTGGGGTCTCTCCTTAAAAAGGGGTGGATAATTTGTTAAGTTTATAAAAGAGTTTGTGACGCCACCTGTGGTTTCTGGTGAGGATCACCAGCGCTGCACAGTCCACTGAGGCCGATGATAAGGCAGCTTGATGGTATAGCTCCCCACAGGTGGAGCTAGGCCTCAGGGCAGTGTATGACGGGGAATGCAGGACAGGCGAGACCGAGCCGGGTCAGAGCAAGAACCGGGACAGACACCATAGTCACTTCAGTACCTTTTACTGATGGAAATTCAGGCACGTCCCGGAGCACTGTAGGGTGAAGGGTGCATGTCAGGATCCTCCTGTTTCTTGCCTCTGCGTAGTAAGTTTCTGACCTGCCTGGAGCTAGGCCTAACTTTGTCTCTGTCCTGCGCTGGCTGACCTTGTGGTAGGGCCTTTTCTTGGAGTACACGCTCCCAGCTTACGGGGCCTATGTGTCTCCTGGCTCTGTTACGTATCAGCACTTTAGCGATCCTGGGACTTATAGTTCTCCAGGGATTCCGGTTATATCTTACTGGGTCGTGGAGATCCCGGTAAGCTTCTGACCCGGTGTCCGGTAACAGCTTCGGGGTGCGCCAGTTAAGCTCCTCTGCCCCCTATGTACTAACTCTCCACTCGCCTTCGGCCTACTCGGGCCCACACTAGGCTACTCACACTAACGGCAGCTTGCCGCGCTTCACCGATCTTTTGGCACCGGCACACCTTAAAGCTCACTATTCTGAGCTAAAACTGAGTCTAGACTGGGCTTACCTCTGCAGACTGACCTCTTTCTGTGTCTCACTCTGCAGGAACTCTCTCAACAGGTTTGCTCTCTGTTGACTCCAGTCTAAACTAACTGCTTCCTGGCTCCACCTTCCCTATTTATCTATCCCTAATGGGCTCCCTCTGGTGGTCTGAGGTGGAAGGTCGAGATGTGTGAATGGTTATGGGGGCCTCTTGTGGAGGAATCCTTCAATACACCCTTCTAGAATCTGTGATACCAAGCGCAGCTGGGAATCACAAACATATTAAACCATAAACATTTAACTGCAAAAGTTACAGCCGCCGGGGCCGCTCACTCCAAGTATCCCCATTGGGGAAAAGGTTCATTCCTCCCAACGGAGGCTGGCTGATCCTCCACTGTCAAACGCGAGGGGGTGTCACTCCTGGACACTTTATGCACATCCACGGCGTACCACCCCCGCACCCCGTGGTGGCGGCTGTACGAGACAAGGTCACCCGGGAAGAGGTTCCGGCCAGGGTGTCCCTTCTTTAGTTGCGGCTCGACGTCCTGCCGGCTGACAAAAACTGGGGACTCTGAATGAAGCCCCATCCCGCCTCCTGGTGGAAGCGGACAACTTGCACTTCCTCCCGGGTGCTTGGACAGGCTGCCTCCTCCTGGCGGGCTTTGGATTTTGCGGCCTTGGCGTGCACCTCCAGGCGCTCGCAGCGGATCTCCCTCTGCCTTCGCTCCCTGTCAAACTGGAGGATTTGCTGCTTAAACATTTTGCTCCTCCTCCGCGCTTTAGCCCGGGTCTCCTGGGGGAAGCCCATCAGGTCCCCCCCTTGGTTGTCCCAGGCCATCTCCTCCGCCACCGGCCAAGTAACTGGAGGTGGAGGTAGCGGTGACAGCAGGGGTTGCTGCAGGTCCTCGGTAAATGCGGACCAGTCCGGGTTGGGGTCGGTGGACTCCCCAGCAGACACAAGTTCCTCTGAGACGGAAGGCAGGAGGCAATGCAGGCCTCCGGCAATGGCGGAGGCTTCCAGCTCTGAGGCAAAGACTTGCTCCCAAGTTACAGCGCCTGGTATCAGGTATTCTGACATCAGAACCAGGAGGGGCACGGTGGGCTCAGCGGCCGGGACGGGGGTATCACTCTTACCCGATCCTAGGCTGCACGCGACCTCCGATGCTTCTTCCTCCTGGGTTGCTGCTCCTTGGTGGTGGGCCCGGATCTTCTGCAGCATCTCTTCCCGCCACGCGGCGGACGCTGCATGCTGGGCCTCAGCAACCCTTCGGGCAAGGTCCTGTGTTTCCCTACGGAGGAATTCAGTATCCCCCGGAGTCAGGAACATGCCTCCCTCTTCTCCGATGGTAGCAAGACTTGGGCTGACCTCGGAAGGCTCCGGTGGACTTTCCTCAGCAGCGTCCATGACTGCTCCTGGAAATGGTGAGTCGCGGACTTTTATAGCCGCACCTTGTTGTTTCCTTCGTTCCCTCCTCTTTTCGGGGCGGTTCCAGGGCAGTAGGCTGACAGGCACTCCTTCGGACATCCCATCCATTTTGACGGACATTACCCCACGGACAGTCTCTAATGGAAGGGGCGGTCTGCTCTTTTGGCGCCATGGAGGAGCCAGGCCCATGACAGGAGGTGCTAGGGCGCTGTCCTTTCTGCACATTATGGCGTCCGTTCTTCTTGGGCGGGCGCCATTTTAAGTGAAAAACGACAGTCTGTGGTAAAAGGCGCGCAGTACCCGGTAGCAATGGGCAATCTTCTTCCATTGCTGCGGGCACGCAATCCTGCGGACTATGCCAAGTTGTGACGCCTACTTCGCTACTCGCTAGCCCACCCTGAGAGATGGGGGTACTAGGAACCGGGCCTCCAGGTGGAAGGTGGATGCAGCCGTGGCCTAGGCCCGGCCCGTGTCCAGGGTCGTCACATCAAAATAAGGGCTAGGAGGGACGGTGGTAATCGAGTGGATTAAATGACTACGCCACCTGTGGAGTCTGGTCATTCGCCACCAGCGCTGCAGCAGTCCTCTTAGGTGGGATGTAGTGGCAGCAGAAGCTGGTACTACTCCCCACAGGCAGAGCAGGGCCTCAGGGCAGAGACGCGGATGGAGGGAGTAGTAGTGAATTCTGGTGCAGTGCGGTGCGGCGCGGGAATAAAGGACCGGAGGCCATAGGGGTAGTCTTCCAGGTTTTACTCACGGTAGAGCACGCAGCTGCAAGGCTTCTCCCTGCTCCTCACAGCGCTCTGCGGCCACCAGGACCGGGGGTCCGACAACCTCCGAGTAGTTCAGGTGCTTTGGTCAGGACCCCGCACCAGAGTGTTCCTAGACTTTCCCACTAGGTCCTCTCCTGTCCGTGTGTAGTACGTGTAGTAAGGCCGGGTCTCCCTCTGGTCTATGCACAGAATAAGGGTACGGGTGACGACTCCGCTCCGTCCGTTACCCGGTGGAATCCACTGAGCCTTCCGGGCTTTCCTGACTAGGACGTGAAGTAACAAAGTCAGGTATCGGGGGCCGGTCCCCTTTTGCAGCAGGAGTCCCTCTGACTACGCCAGAATAAAGAGTACAGGTGGCATATGCCGCTCCGTCCGTATTCTCCGGGATCCTTTTGCCTGTGGAGCTTTACTCCTCCGCTCCCCTCCAGGCCTTCTTAAGTAAGGACCTTGACCGGGTAGAGACAGCCGTTAAGTCTTACCCGCTCCTCGACTCAAGGCCAGAGTACGAGGACCGTGTCCCGATCAACTGCAGGTTCACACAGAAAGCCACGTTCAGTGATGAAGATCACAATCAAAGACCTTGAACTTAAGATGGCTGACTATTAAATATGAATTTAGTACGTGTAACCTCTAAGTGTGTCCTCCACCCTCACCCACTACTTGGTTCCTCCTATCTTTTGGTTCCCCCCATCTCCTCTTATCCCGGCTGGTGCAGCCCCCTGGTGCATATAAGCCCCCCACAGGTGGGAGAGGTGTAGTGTTGGATGCAGAGGTGGGGTCCTGACAGCTGCACCATCCTTACCTCGAAGGAGAGATACCACACCTCATGAAAGAGATGCAGTACCCCTGTGGCGACCGAACCCTCAGGGGCACCACACAACCACACAGGGGCCCAAGAGGGAAGGAGCCACTGCCACCTCGAAAGCAGGTGGAATTGTGCATTATGATGAGCTATTGGACTACAAAGGGCCCAAATATTGTTCTTGAACAGGGACCTCTTCTACCTGCGTCCACCAGTGATTGAGTCAAAATAAATTTTAATCTGAATCATAACTGCTTAATTGTCAGGAGGAAGGGATTAAAGGATAAAAAAAAACCTTTACACTCACCCTTATGCTCACCTGCTCTCAAGCTGCCTCTGTGTCATCCTGGTCCTCTGCACCAATCTTCTGGTCTCCTGGTCTTTTGTTCTTCCTCCATTCAGGCTCCTGAGGTCAATCTGAGACCTATGGGTCACATTGAGTCGAGGGGTGGGGGGGGACACATGTCAAGATGTGTATTCCCAGGTGTCCACATATGGCCAATGGACCCGACTTGGAAGAAGAAGAGAAGGAAAGAAGAATAGATAATTGAAAGAACAGAAGATTGGTTTGGGGGACCAGGAAGCTACGGTGGTGTTTTTTTCTTCATTATTGTTTACTCCCTTTTGCAGCCCAAAGGAATCCAGCAGGTTAATGGCCGACTGCCACCGTGTTGCTGAAATAGAGCAAGTTGAATTCCAAAAATTTTGGACTCAGACCTATCCAATTTTTTGGGGGGAAATTTATAGCAAAATTAATTAATTTACAATAAATTGTCCAAAGCACAGAACTCCTGTAAACAATCACTTTGTTAGTTACCAGTCTGGAAATGAGCACCCAGGCTTTTTCTATGTTTCTGAGTCATCTTTTTTTTGTGCCTGCCCTGTCTGATTTTTATCCCAGCTCCCGTCTTCTGTAAAACTGAGCGGAGTTGGCAGACAGCCTGTGCTCTTTCCTTGTTGAGATGCAGCATGCCCCTTCTCTTCCCATCTGTTCTGCCAAGAAACAGTCGCAGCTAATCTGTCTTCATCCTCAGTGAGCGGTGAGAAAACACGGACCCAACCCAAGCGCCTCCCATTCCCCTCATATGTGATATCTGCAGAGATTCACTGACACATTAATAATGCCTGATCTCATCCTTCACAGATACATACGTATAATTAAATCTGGTGTCGCGGACCGTACATGCTTCTCGGCTGTACTCTACCTACTGAGTGTGACAAATTGCGCTTTTTAAGTGATTGACCAATTTATCACTTCTCTACAGGGCACGATGCGCGGTGAGAAAATTTTGTGAGGTGAGCAGCTTCTGCAAGAAAAAAAATCCTTAGGTTGCAAATATAAACCTCAATGACAGGTCGGAACCAAGGAGGATCGGGAGGAAATGTCACCAGAGTCACCGCACTACTGGGAAGTTATCAATTATTATTTTGATGTTCTCCGGAAATTATATTAATCTAGGACATTATGAGGGTGCATGCTTGTTTCGCACAAACAAACAATCATCGCACAGCTTACCAATCGTCATGGCAGGACAGCAAAAAAACCTCGACGCATTTCGACCAACCAAACTTAATTATATAGTTGAAAGTCGTTTAGATGTGTTTGCGATCGGTTGGTCAAAACGCGTCAAAGAGGTTTTCTGCCATCCTGCCATTACGATATTTTGATTCAATGAATTTTATCGGAGATTTCAGCCCTTTCCCTTTTTGAATGGATTATATTATGTCCCCTAGCCGACGGGCTTGCTGAAAATCAAGAGCTATATGCAATGTTGGATATGAAATACTGGCGAGCTACAATTTTTTTCTGATCTGCGTTCTGCAGTAATTATACAGTGTTGATAAGTGAGGTCTGGTGTATCTAATGTTTTCGGTCACGGTTTATGACAAAGAAGTGGCCTCACTAGCACACTCTTTATACAAAACAGCAAACTCCTGCATACTCTAATAGCCTCGTCATTTTGTCATTAATTTGTCTTGTCAAAGCAGATATTTTGTAAATGTGACTGCTTCAGCATTCATCAGTGTTACAGTTCTGCAATATCAGTCATTGCTGTTCCAGTTTAGCTACATCAGTCATTGCAGTTCCAGCTGTGGTACAATAGTCATTGCTGTTCCAGCTCATCTACATCAGTCATTGCTGTTCCAGCTCAGCTACATCTGTCATTGCTGTTACAGGTCAACTATATCAGTCATGCTGTTCCAGCTGTTCTACACTTTTCATTGCTGTTCCAGCTGTGCTACAACAGTCATTGCTGTTCCAGTTGTGCTACAACAGTCATTGCTGTTCCAGCTCTACAAGATCAGTCATTGGTGTTCCAGTTGTGCTTCAACAGTCATTGTTGTTCCAGTTCTGCAACATCAAACATTGCTGTTCCAGCACTGATACATCAGTCATTTTTGTTCCAGCTGTGCTGCCTCAGTCATTGCTATTCCAGCTGTTCTTCATCAGTCATTGTGATTTCAGCTGTGCTATTCATTGCTGTTCCAACTCTGCTACACCAGTCATTGCTGTTCCAGTTTTGCTACATCAGTCATTTCTGTATCCTCCTACCTCTCTGACCGCTCCTTCTCTGTGTCTTTTGCCAGCTCCTCCTCCTCTCTCCTTCTCCTTACCATCGGGATTCCTCAAGGGTCAGTCCTAGGTCCCCTTCTTTTCTCCTTATACACCGCTCCTAAAACTGAATCTGCCAAAAACTGAACTACTCGTATTTCCTCCCTCGGTCAGGACTGTACACAAACTGGCTGGCGACCAGTCCATGTATTATTATTTATCCTGTTTAGTGTATCAAGGCTGCATTATACAATATATGTACATTTTACCTTTTGTGTCTCCCCCATTTCCTCATAGACTGTAAACTTACGAGCAGGGCCCTCACTCCTTTCAATATGAGATATGCTTATTCTGTATTGTCTGTATAAGTCCCCCCTAAAATTGTAAAGTGCTGCGGAATATGTTGGCGCTATAAAAATAAAAATTATTATTATTATTCTGTTCCAGCTCTGCAATATCAGTCATTGCTGTTCTAGCTCAGCTTTGTCAGTCATTGCAACTCCAGCTGTGCTACATCAGTCATTTTTGTTCCAGCTCAGCAACATAAGTCATTGCTTTTCAAGTTCTCCTACATCAGTCATTACTGTTCCAACTGTGCTACAATAGTCTTTGCTGTTCCACCTCTGCTACAGCGGTCATCGCTGTTCCAGGTCTGCCATATTAGTTTCCATTTCAACACCTCAGCACAACAACTCCTCTACCCTACTGTACCAGCAGCATCTGTCCATGTTGCTTAAAATCTGTTCATCTAGATAAGAGGATTTGTAAATCCACCCCAGCCATATGAGACATGACAGAATCTCTGTTATGGACCTAAACCTGCTTACCCAGAGGCAAACTAGCCATGTTCATTATCTTAGGAGGGAGGTATATTCTTGCCCAGGGCTCAAAGCCAACCAGCTTCCCACTATCTACACCCCCATCTTAAATCCAGACAATATTCTCGAAAATACAATGTCCTATAGGTCACCTTGTTAGCATGTCTCACGTATATGATACATCATAAGTGTCTGATAGTAATTAACAGCAAGAGTGTTCTGCAAAACTCCCATAGAAATGGACGAGACTGCACCTCTCCATTCCAGGCAAAGCCCCATTCTCAAGATAGATGAAGAGCCCAGAGGTGGACATTGTTGCCATAACTGTCCCAGAAGGTAGAGTCCCTAAACATCCTATAATTCAGGAATTTTTATGACAATATGTAAATGCTAATCCATTTATTATAATTAGCATAAGCTTTTGTGATATGCACATGTCTCACCTTCAGTAGTATTAGTAGATACACACATTCACAATCCGGTTCTTATAAACATCACCCAAGCGCTGCTGTTCTGCATTCATAAGCAGGAGGCGGCTGGGACTTCATAGTGATGCGGTTTGATTGATCACCAGGTCTGTAATCACATTACGGTAGCCTAAGAAATGGACACTGAGGTGGAAAGTTTACAAACCTAAGAACGAAGGAACAGAAAGATGAATGCGTGCCATTCGCAACATGAATTACTTACTATCTACAAACAAGGAGAGGAAGATGGACGGAGGTCATCACAGAGGCTGTAGATAAGATTATGCAGAACTCAAGTGTCATCATGTCCAAAGGCTTGTCATCCTGTAAAACAACGATTGTGTCTAATTCCAATCCCTCATATTTCTCAAAATGATCTCCGGGGAGTCTACTTGTTCTTGTTGCAGAGTTTCAGTTGGGTCTAAAAGGCAACGCTCACTCTAAAAAACTATGCAAATTTGTTCTCCTCCAGAAGGAATAAAATGGTCTAGTACTACAGTGATTTACAGGGTAGCTACCTTTAGGTGGCACTAGAGAGACAATCTTCCTTGTGGGAGAGACCTAATTTGAATTTTTCCCATAGTACACCAGACTGAATGTCCGAAGGAGAACCAGGCCTATTTTGGGGCAAGTATTACCTCGCTGTGTACTATGCAAGAGCAGGAACTTATAGAAGTTTTTTTATAAATGGGTGTCTTTAGTTTGACTAATATTCCTGTTAAAGTTTTTAAGGGATTGTCCTTTTTCCCAGAATTAACTCTTAAGCTTTTCCAAATGGCAGAACAATCACCCTCCAACTGTTGGTGTCCCTAATCTGCACTGTACCCAGTGGTTTCGTGACTACTTGCTCTTGTTCTCTGCACATTGGGGAGCATGTCTGTTTACAGTCTTTGTCGAGTTCTTCTGCCCTCTGTTCAGTTCCAGATCTCCTTTCTCCCATCCCCTAAAAGAAAATAAGTTCTGGAAAGGAGTGTCAATCAAAACCAAGGAGGGCGAACGTCTGTTAGGATGTCACTTTGACAGAGCAGTGGTTTGGAGGCATTGAACCATGTGACTCAATGGCGGATGCAGACTGGAGAGGATCCCCTGTTCAAGAACAATATATAAGTCCTTTGCAGCCCAATAACTCCTCTATTCCAACTGCTATGGAGGTGTAAATGGACCCCCTTACCTCTTGGACCATTGTACCAATGATATGTCCACCCTTCACATGACCCATTGACAAAACACCAGCAGAGTGACACACAGGCCGCTCTGGTGGGGTCACACAAACTGGGATATTTCTGTTTATAGAAGCTATTTGGAAAGTTGCTTGGACTGCCAAGGAAAACCACTCGAAACATAAGAAAGGGAAACGTGACAACCCATTTAAGCCTGTTTAATAGGTTGCACATTAAATTCCAGGGTAGTTACCCATGGGTGGCACCAAAAAGGCATTTTTCTCCTCAAAACGGTGACTTTTGGTTTTACAATTTTCAACAATTTTCTCTGCAAATTGTCTCTTTAAAGAGGAAGAGGACTAGAACTCTAGTGCCACCTATTGGAAGCAGCAATCCTGAAAGTCAATATCAACCATTTCAAAATTTACAGACACTGTTTCAGGGTACAGCCCCTCATCAGTGCAAAGCATAAGATCTTGCTTGACCGGATAATAGGTGTCTGACTGGGATCCAATGGGTAACATTTCTCCTTGTGGAGAGTGACAAACCAAGCCTTGCGTGCCAAGGTGAGGAGACTTGTAAGCCTTGCAATGCTCCTCTGGAAAATTACATATTCAAATTGTCTGTTCAGAGAGGTAAAGAACTAGAACTCTAGCACCACCTATTGGAAGTAGCAATCCTAAAAGTCAATATCGACCCTTGAACGAGCCTTGCCACACGACTTACAGTGGTGGCCAAAAGTATTGGCACCCCTGCAATTCTGTCAGATAATACTCAGTTTCTTCCTGAAAATGATTGCAATCAGAAATTCTTTGGTCTTATTATCTTCATTTAATTTGCTTGCAAGGAAAAATACAAAAGAGAATGAAGCAAAAATCAAATCATTGATCATTTCACACAAAACTCCAAAAATGGGCCAGACAAAAGTATTGGCACCCTCAGCCTAATACTTGGTTGCACAACCTTTAGCCAAAATAACTGCGAACAACCGCTTCCGGTAACCATCAATGAGTTTCTTACAATGCTCTGCTGGAATTGTAGACCATTCTTCTTTGGTAAACTGCTCCAGGTCCCTGATATTTGAAGGGTGCCTTCTCCAAACTGACATTTTGAGATCTCACCACAGGTGTTCTATGGGATTCAGGTCTGGACTCATTGCTGGCCACCTTAGAAGTCTCCAGTGCTTTCTCTCAAACCATTTTATAGTGCTGTTGGAAGTGTGTTTTGGGTCATTGTCCTGCTGGAAGACCCATGACCTCTGAGGGAGACCCAGCTTTCTCACACTGGGCCCTACATTATGCTGCAAAATTTGTTGGTAGTCTTCAGACTTCATTATGCCATGCACACGGTCAAGCAGTCCAGTGCCAGAGGCAGCAAAGCAACCCCAAAACATCAGGGAACCGCCGCCATGTTTGACTGTAGGGACCGTGTTCTTTTCTTTGAATGCCTCTTTTTTTTTCCTGTATACTCTATGTTGATGTTTTTTCCCAAAAAGCTCTACTTTTGTCTCATCTGACCAGAGAACATTCTTCCAAAACGTTTTAGGCTTTCTCAGGTAAGTTTTGGCAAACTCCAGCCTGTCTTTTTTATGTCTTGGGGTAAGAAGTGGGGTCTTCCTGGTATCCTACCATACAGTCCCTTTTCATTCAGACGCCGACGGATAGTACGGGTTGACACTGTTGTACCCTCGGACTGCAGGGCAGCTTGAACTTGTTTGGATGTTAGTCGAGGTTCTTTATCCACCATCCGCACAATCTTGCGTTGAAATCTCTCGTCAATTTTTCTTTTCCGTCCACTTCTAGGGAGGTTAGCCACAGTGCCATGGGCTTTAAACTTCTTGATGACACTGGGCACAGAAGACACAGGAACATTCAGGTCTTTGGAGATGGACTTGTAGCCTTGAGATTGCTCATGCTTCCTCACAATTTGGTTTCTCAAGTCCTCAGACAGTTCTTTGGTCTTCTTTCTTTTCTCCATGCTCAATGTGGTACACACAAGGACACAGGACAGAGGTTGAGTCAACTTTAATCCATGTTAACTGGCTGCAAGTGTGATTTAGTTATTGCCAACACCTGTTAGGTGCCACAGGTAAGTTACAGGTGCTGTTAATTACACGAATTAGAGAAGCATCACATGATTTTTCAAACAGTGCCAATACTTTTGTCCACCCCCTTTTTTAGGTTTGGTGTGGAATAATTTCACTTTAGGACAATTCTTTTTGTGTTTTTTCATTGAAGACAAATTAAATGAAGATAATAATACCAAAGAATTTGTGATTGCAATCATTTTCAGGAAGAAACTGAGTATTATCTGACAGAATTGCACGGGTGCCAATACTTTTAGCCACCACTGTATGATAAAAGCCAATCCAGAATCTCAATTTGCAGACATGATGTTTCGAGATACTGCCCCTTTTCCGGGGCAAGGCTCATTAAAGGGTCGATATTGACTTTTAGGATTGCTACTTCCAATAGGTGGCACTAGAGTTCTAGTTCTCTTCCTCTCTGAAGAGACAATATGCATATTTAATTTTCCAAAGGAGCATTGAAAGGCTTAAAAGTCTCCTCACCTTGGCACACCAGGCTTGGATTGTCAGTCTCCACTAGGAGAAATGTTACCCATTGGATCCTGGTCAGACGCCTCTCACCCAGCCAAACCAGAGCTCACACTTTGCACTGATGAGAGGCAGTACCCTGAAACACAATGTCTGCAAACTGAGATTCTGGTTTGGCTTTTATCCTAAGTCATGTGACAAGACTCGTTAAAGGGTCGATATTGATTTTTATGATTGTTGCTTCCAATAGGTGGCGCTAGAGTTCTAGGTCTCTTCATCTCTGAAGAGACAATTTGTATATTTAATTTCCCAGAGGAGCATTGCATGGCTTAAAAGTCTCCTTACCTTGGCATGCCAGGCTTGGCTTGTCACTCTCCACAGGGAGAAACATTACCCATTGGATCCCAATAATTTTCTCCAGACTATTAGGAAATTGTTATAGTATTTTTATAGAAAGTACAGATTTATTTGTTTTTCTCATGACTGGCAACCCCATTAAAATGGATGATGCCATGGGGTTCAGCTGTGTGCCCTGGGTCCTACTTCACAAGACACCAACAAAAAGCTGATTTTATCAATGGAAGTTATCTTTGTCTTTACATTTCCTACAGTATATTCCTAGGTCTTTTTGATAGGGCTTGAATGGCAACTTATCATGTGAATGGCCATTCCAGTAACAGATGGATGGACTGAGCCTGCTAGAGTGAAAGACACTGCTTGACTTAAGCCATGGCCCACTATCAGTATTCGGTCAGTATTTTTTCTCAGGAGTGGAAGCCTATCACCCAGGAGTGGGTGATATATGCAGAATTGGTGACTTGTTTCTATTATACCTTTTCTTTGAATGTTCCTCACCTGGTTTTGGCTCCCACTCCTAAGAAAAAATACTGACCGAATACTCACCAAATACTGATGGTGGGGCCGTGGCCTTAGAGGTTTTCCAGAACCACAAAAACTTGGCAGCCTTCTTCTAAAAAAACCAACTCCCTCATTCTACAGATTGGGTCTGGCATTGAAACTCAGTCCCAAAGAACTGAATAGTTCAGAGCTGCAACACCACACACAACCTGTAAACAGGAGTGGCACTGTTTCTGAAAAAAAAGCAGCCATATTTTTCTAGTCCTGGACAACCAAATTAATGGCTTTGCACTCATAAAGAGGGACTTCTAAGAGTCCACATCTTAAAAGTCCATATGAACAGGGACTACCATATAGCAAATATTTTATCTGGTATGATGGGTATATGGACCATCAATAGTGATTATCTGAAATGCAAATGGACAAGTCTTCTTCACTAGTGATGAGCGAGCGTGTTCTGTTTGGAGAGCATGCTTGGGTGCTCGCCAAGTATCTTCAGCATGCACGGGTGTCATGTTTGAGTCACTCCGTGCTCATGATTTCCAACTGTTTGACAGATTTAATACATGTGAGGAATGCCTAAGACATAGGCATTTCTCACATGTATTAAATCTGTTAAACAGTCGCAAATCATGGACATACAGTGACTCAAGCATAACACCCGAGCACGCCGAAGATACTCAGAAAACACCCGAGCATGCTCGCAAATTTCGAGTAACGAGCATGCTCGCTCATCACTATTCTCCACCGTTCAGGTCAACCAAGCAACATGTTTTAATGTATTTCACTATTGACTATAATTGGCTGAAGATTTCATGTGTAGGTCAATGATGGAAGAAACATTAATATTGATAATGTGATGTCCTTGAGATGTCATACTCTGTTGCTACTGCTTAGTCCCAGGAATAACCGTCCTGAGTTTGTATGCACCACGACACTACGTTGCAGTTCCTGCAGCCATAAAATCTACTCTAAATTGCCAGTAAGTTACTAATGTCTTGGCAGAGTTTCATGGAAGCCATCTAAGCTATAATGCATTGTCTGCTGTTGGATGTCACTTAGTGGAAATTACTTAAAGTATATGATAAGCTGTAATAATGTATTCCACTCAGGATATATCTTTCCACTGATCTGAAGGGTGCTCTGTGGCATTTCAACTACATGGGTTTGCATATGGGTTTGTGACAATGCACCAAACGACATTCAGGTAGATATTCAGACCTTTATTTTCTCAAAATGAGTTGTTTTTATGAAAAGTCTTCATAACTTGCAAGTATAGATTCATGTATGTCATATACTGGTTTTCGGAAAAGATCTGGGGCAAAGAGCAACAATTGTGTTAGTAATTATATTATCCCTTTATTTTATTGCCTCTGAACCCATTTTCTAATAGTCCTCAAAGAATGGACCCGAAGGAAATGTTCACTGCCCTGGACTAACAGAGACCCTGCCATTAATACCTTCATTAACTTCGACCAACAGGGACTTATACCTTCATTATGCTGGACCAAGTGGGACTCCGCCATTAATACCTTCACTGATCTCACCCAACAAAGACTCTTAAATTCTTTGGACCAACTGAGATTCAACCATTAATCAAAGATAAAGAGTCTTCCAGCCAGATTTCAAGATAAAAAAAATATGAACTTTAATCCAAAAATAGCAAAAGTTTCCAATGTGTTTAAGACTAAAGCTAATTCCTTATTCATTCCCATAAATAAGGACTTCGTTTTAGTCTGAAATACGTAGGAAATCTATATATTTCTACATGTATCGGGATTGTCAATTTTACTATTTTTGGAATAAAGTTTACAAACTTGGGAACTGGCTGGAAAATTCTTTATCTTTGATTATCACGTTATCACATTGGACTGGAGGAGTGTTTCCATGCTGAGGATTATTGGAAGACTCATCTAGTGTGAGCTGGTTCACACGTGTTTCATGTACTCAACCATTAATGCCTTCACTGCTCTGCACTTACACAGATTCCCCATTAATACATTCACTGCCCTGCACCAACATGGACTCACCCGCTAATATATTTAATACCCTGCACCAACTGAGACTCCCTCATTGAGATGACGCGCCCCCAGAGCCGTGGGGTACTCGGCAGCCGGGCCTATGGATGCTGGTGGGGGATATCACGGTGGCTGGCCCAGTCCATGGCCCAGGGCGGTCAGCAAAAAGGGGAATGTTATTTGTAAGGGGTTTGTAGTTTTAGAAAGTGTTCGTGACGCCACCTGTGGAATGCGGCTAAAGGGAGCCGCCGCCTCGGAGCGGTTCTCTTTAGCTGATGTTACTGCAGCAGGGATGTTGTGGCTCTCCACAGGAAGAGGGCTCCAGGGCAGTGTAGGTATTGTTGGTTGCGCTGGGCGTTGTAGTGCAGGGGGAAAGATGGCGCAGCTGAAATAATGGACAGAGGCAGTCATCCAAGTCTTTACTCACAGTTCTCATGTACGTTCCACTGATACACTGCGCGGGTGCCAGCCTCCCACGTCACGCTGCGTTCACCAGACAGGGGGTTCAGCTCTTCCTCAGGTAGGTTAGGAGCACCTGACGGAACCCCGCTTTCTTGTGTTCCTCTCTAGACCGACTTCTCACGGTGGGTCTTCTCCTTCCTGCCCTGCGCTTCCCCACTCACGTTCCCGCTTGGGTGCTCTGAAGTCCCTCCTGTCTAACTGGAGTTCCTGGACCTGCTTGACCCTCACGGAGACTAGAATGAGGCTTTTGCAACTGAACTATAAAAGCCAGAAGCCTCCGGTTTTTCCAGCCGAGACCTGGAGTAACACAGCTGGTCCAGGGGCCGGTCCCCTTCTTGCGGCCTGATCCCTCTGTCTTCTGACAGATTCGGGGCGTACGGGTGCCGTCCTGCACTCGCCGTACCCCCTGGGATCCCTTCAACAGAATGGAGCCTTTCTCCTCTGCTCCCCTCCTGGGCCTCTATATCTTGGCCCCAACTTGTGGAGCAGAGCTCCTAAAGAGACTCTGCTCCCAGACTGTCTTCACTCTCTCCTCTCACTGACTGATCTGCCACCCTAAGATGGCTTCCCTTTTGATATACCTCCTGTAATGGTGCTCCCTTAAACTGCTTCCTCCACCCACACCCAGTACTGGTTCCCCCTATCTCTGGGTTCCCCCCACTCCAGCCAGGGACAGGGCACAGCACTGTGCACATGGATCTTGCCCCTCCTGCCGGCCTGGAGCAGTGTAGTGTTGAATGTGGGTGTTGGGGTTCCGGGCAGCACTCCCTCCTTACCTGAGAGAAGGAGACACCACACCTCTGGGTGATGTGCAGTACCTCTGTGGCGACTGAACCCTCAGGGGCGCCACACTCCCCCCTGGTAAAACACAGCAGGTCCGCGGGCTGGAACTGAGCAAAACACGGTATATTTGACATGCAGTTTTTAGAATGCATTCGTATATAAGATTGTAACAAAAACATTTCTTCCCTTTATGGGAGGCACTTCACTTCAAATGTTACAGGTCATCATTACACTATAAAACACTTTTATTAACATTCTGTAACAGGGTGTCCTTCTTACTGGTAAAAGAGTGCAAAGGTAGCAGCATGAGGGACCCGTCCGCAAACCCTCAACCTAGGCCCTGGGCGTGGCTGCAGGGTATAAGTGATCCTGGTGCTGGACCACGTCTTCCGCCACGCCAAATGGGTTTTTCTTCTGAGGTCTTTTGAGTGCACTCATAAAACCAATAGGGAGCACTTTAAGAAGTGCAGAACTATGTACAATATCAGTCTTTGGCTGTTCACAGTCCTCAGCCTGAAGTCTGCATACCCTGATGGGTAATTATGAAAACACACTTAAAACAACTTTAAATTGCTGTACCCTTACGGTTGACTATATACAGTTTAGTCCCATCTACTGTACTAGTAGTGGGGTCCCCGCCAGGGGTACTTTTGGTTTTTGCTGGACCCAGCCGGGTCTTCAGCGATGTCCTGCGGGGGCATGTCCTCGATCACACGGTACAACTTGAGGGCATACCACCCGCGTTCCCCGTGGTGCCGAGTGTGAGTGACACGGTCACCGGGGTACAGGTTCCGGTCGGGATGGCCCTGTTCCAGCTCGAGCTCAACATCCCGCCGGTTCACAAAAATGTCCCTGGTGAAGTTGGGATCACGAATAAAGCCCCACCCAGCCTTCAAGTCGAACTTTACCACGAGTCCTTCTTCACGGGGGCTGGGGTGGGCAGACTCCGCCTGCCGGGCTTGAGCCTTTGCGGCCTTGTTCCGGGCCTCTAACCGCTCACAATGTGCCCGCCAAGCATGCCACTCCTTCTCCAGCTGTTGGAGCTCCCACCTGCAGAACTCCTTCATCTGCAGGGCTTTGGCTTGGGTCTCCTGCGGGAACCCCTTCCGGTCCCCCCACCGGTTGTCCCAACTAAATTCTTCTCCGCTGGGGCAGGCCACCAGGGGTGCTGGTGTCGGGAGTAGCGGGCACGGCTGCTGGTCCTCGAACCGGGCGGACCAATCAAAAGCCAGCGCGCCATACCCCCACTCGGGTACCGGAGGTCACCGGTCACCGGGGTTCAGGTTCCGGTCGGGATGGCCCTGTTCCAGCTCGAGCTCAACATCCCGCCGGTTCACAAAAATGTCCCTGGTGAAGTTGGGATCACGAATAAAGCCCCACCCAGCCTTCAAGTCGAACTTTACCACGAGTCCTTCTTCACGGGGGCTGGGGTGGGCAGACTCCGCCTGCCGGGCTTGAGCCTTTGCGGCCTTGTTCCGGGCCTCTAACCGCTCACAATGTGCCCGCCGAGCATGCCACTCCTTCTCCAGCTGTTGGAGCTCCCACCTGCAGAACTCCTTCATCTGCAGGGCTTTGGCTTGGGTCTCCTGCGGGAACCCCTTCCGGTCCCCCCACCGGTTGTCCCAACTAAATTCTTCTCCGCTGGGGCAGGCCACCAGGGGTGCTGGTGTCGGGAGTAGCGGGCACGGCTGCTGGTCCTCGAACCGGGCGGACCAATCAAAAGCCGGCGCGCCATACACCCACTCGGGTACCGGAGGTGGTGGTTCCGGGAGGGAACCGAGCAGGAGGTTCCTGGACTCAGCGCCCAGGGGTGGAGGTTCCGGGAAGGAACCAAGCAGGAGGTCCTCAGGATCAGCGCCCGGGGGGGTGGAGGTTCCGGGAGGGAACCAAGCAGGAGGTCCTCAGGATCAGCGCCCGGGGGTGGAGGTTCCAGGCAGAGCAGCTGCTCCAGGGAGTACATGGCGGGGTACTGGGAGTGCTAGTATAGGAGGCCCAGGAGCAGGTCGGCACTTGCAGCGCCCATGACAGGGGATCTCTTCCTACTTACTCCTGTGCTGCACATGGCCTCCTGGTGTTCATCGGGCTCCGCCGGGGCTGGGGTGCCGTTGATGGCATCCAGTGCTGTCCATCGCCGTGCTGCTAATTTCTCCAGCAGCTCGCTCCTCCACCTGGTGACCACTGCTTGCTGGGCCCATTCCACCTGCTGGCTCAGCTCCAGTATCTCACTTTGGAGGAATTCCGCATCCTCCAGGGACAGTTTGCTTGATTCCCCCTCCAGGGTGAGGGGGTTGCTTGCTGCTGCAGGCCAGAGGCAGAGGCTGGATCCTTGCTTCCGTCCATGCTGGCTGCCGGGTGCGGTCTGTCTAGACTTGTTAAGGCCACACCCTGTCTCCATTCCTTCTCTTTTTCTCCCCTTCCCTTTCCGGGGCGGTCCCATGGCAGCTGCTGTCGGTCACTCCCTGTGACGTCCTCCCTGCCTTGACAGACACATCTATGCGGACAGTCATTGTTGCAAGGGGCAGGGTGTGCTTTTGGCGCCATTCTAGGACCCGGCCCACGATGGGAGGTTCCATATTGTTGTTTTTGATCACGCACATAATGGTGCCCATTCTTCTGGGGCGGGCGCCACATTCAGGGTAGAAAAACAGTTCTTTAGGCACACAATACCTGCTGATAACGGGTTGGTCATGTATCCTGTTCGTGACGCCAGAGATGACGCGCCCCCAGAGCCGTGGGGTACTCGGCAGCCGGGCCTATGGATGCTGGTGGGGGATACCACGGTGGCTGGCCCGGTCCGTGGCCCAGGGCGGTCAGCAAAAAGGGGAATGTTATTTGTAAGGGGTTTGTAGTTTTAGGAAGTGTTCATGATGCCACCTGTGGAATGCGGCTAAAGGGAGCCGCCGCTGTGGAGCAGTCCTATGAAGCTGATGTTACTGCAGCAGGGATGGTGTGGCTCTCCACAGGAAGAGCTAGTGTGACGCCCAGCTGCGCTTGGTATCACAGATCCTAGAAGAGTGCATTGATATATTCCTCCACAAGAGGCCCCCATAAACATTCACACATTTCCACCTTCCACCTCAGACCAGAAGAGGGAGCCCATTAGGGATATAAATAGGGAAGGTGGAGCCAGGCAGTTGAGTCTGTTGAGAGAGTTCCTGCAGTAGAGAAGCCTGAGAGAGGTCAGCCTGCAGTGGAGCACAGTCCAGACTCAGTTGAAGCTCAGAATAGGGAGCTTAAGGTGTGTCGGCGCCATAAGATCGGTGAAGCGCGGAAAGCTGCCATTAGTGTGTATAGCCTAGTGAGGGCCCAAGTAGGCCAAAGGCGAGTGGAGAGTTAGTACATAGGGGGCAGAGGAGCTTAACTAGCTCACCCCGAAGCAGTTACCGGACACCGGGTCCGAGCTTACCGGGATCTCTATGACCCAGTAAGGCATAACTGGAATCCCTGGAGAACTACAAGTCCCAGGATCGCTAAAGTGCTGATACGTAACAGAGCCAGGAGACACATAGTCCCCGCAAGCTGAGGAGCGTGTATTCCAAGGGAAGGCCCTACCACAAAGTCAGCCAGCGCAGGACAGAGACAAAGTTAGGCCTAGCTCCAGGCAGGTCAGAAACTTGCTACGCAGAGGCAAGAAACAGGAGGCCCTACACCCGCTCATTGGGGAGGATCCTGATATGCACCCTTCACCCTACAGTGCTCAGGGATGTGCCTGAATTTCCATCAGTAAAAGGTACTGAAGTGACTACCGTGTCCGTCCCCGTTCTTGCTCTTACCCGGCTGGGTCTCGCCTGTCCTGCATCCCCCTGTCCGTATGCTTCCCTGAGGCCTAGCTCCACCTGTAGGGAGCTATACCATTGAGCTGCTTTATCATCGGCCTCAGTGGACTGCGCAGCGCTGGTGATTCTCACCAGAAGCCACAGGTGGCGTCACGAACTTTCATAAAACTAAGAAACCTATTATCCCCTTTATTAAAGAGTGGCCCCAGGGTATGGGCCCGGGAGCCGACCACCGCGACATCCCCAAGGCCAGGCAAAGGCCCGGGTACCGAGTAATCCCCATCGCCTGGGCTGGTCATCTCTTCCTGGCGTCACGAACAGGATACGCGTGCCCGCGGCAACGACGGTGAGCAAACTGTATATTGGACTGTGGTGAAGATTGCCGCCATTGTTGGGCCGCCGAGCAAGAAGAAGGGCCTAACCGCGGAAAACTGGGGGGCGTACCTGCAAAAGAGCGCGAAGCCTCGGACACGCCCCACGCCTTGACGTCAAACCGAGAAGCGCCAGGTCCTGGAAGGAGCGTCGCTGAACGCTCTGACGTAGGACGCAAGCGACGCAAGGTCCTGAAGACGACTGTCACCTGCGGAGCTGCGGCCTACCGGAAGAAAGGAAAAGAAGGTAGGCCACGGTTAGCTAGGGGGGCGCCAGAATGTCCGACGAACAGCACAACGCCGGGCAGGCCGAGACGGCCGCTCCACCAGCAGCGCCTGTAACCCCTGTCATTCCCATAACTCTACCGTACATTCCTGGAGCAAAGTGGCTCCCCCAGTACAACGGCAAACCAGATACCCTGTCTGGATTCAAACGGAAGATATGCGGTATCTTAGACATGTATTCTATGACAGGCAAACAAAGAGCCACCGTTGTATTAGGACAACTGACTGGTGCTGCTGAACGGGAACTGGAAACATGGTCGGCCGCAGACCAGGAGTCAGTGTCAGCAATATTTCAAAAGCTACAGACTGTCTTTGAAGATCTTACTGAGGCGGAACTCAGGATGAGATTCTACAATTGTTCCCAACAGCCGGAGGACAATGTTCGGGACTACGACTGGCGTCTACAGGGGGCCCTGCGGGCTCTGAAACAGGTTAGTCCGACCAGCATAGAAAATGAAAACAAAATGCTGAAGGAACAGTTTGTCCGGGGACTGAGGTCTCCAGAGGAGAGGAGGACTGTACGTTGGTAGTCCTTGGATCATCCAGATGCCACCTTTGACAATCTTAAGGACATGGCTATAAAAGGACTGAAGCCCCTGGAAACAAATGCCATCCAATGTTACCAGGGTGGGGCTACCCCAGTGCCTGCTACACCCACCTTTTCCCCAGTGGCTGCTGAAGCTAAGGTTCCAGCAATGTCCCCTAGAGAGCTGGACAGTCTGCGCTCTGAAGTGCGCCAGTTGAGCAAAACCCTGACCACTGTGCTGAGTGCCCTGCAGCTGCGGACGGAGCCCGAGGAAGGAAGGAAAATCCTGTTAGCCGATAGCCCTGAGGATGTCCCCTGGATGCGAAGGAGGAGGAGGCCAACACCAACCTCTGCGAGGACTAGTGACCAGCGCCGTCCACAAAAGGACCCTACCTGCTACCGCTGCTGCAAGACCAGACACACCGCCCATAATTGTCCTTTAAACGAGAAAACCCTGGGGCCGAGGGCCGACACCCAGGAGTAAATTCCCCAGGCCCTTCAGACTGGTACAACAGGTTCGTCGGAGAAAGACCTTTCCTGTCCATTGAGTTGGACGGGATCCGGATGCATGCTCTGCTGGACACAGGATCTCAGGTAACCATCATGCCTGATGTCCTCTACAAGAGGTTCTGGTCCATGGACGACCTACGTCCGCCAGCTCCAAATCTTTCTGTTTATGCCTCAAACGGACTCCCCCTTAACCTAATCGGGGTTAAGAATGTGACTGAAAAGGTGGGGAGAGTAGAGCTGAAGGACCAGGGGCTAATTGTAGTAGAGACTAATCCTGATGACACCAATCCGTATATGGTACTTGGCACTAACATTGTTGGTAACTGTTTGGGAGAGGTTGTGTTCTTGCTCCAACAGATAGCTGACACTGCCAGACAAAGACAGAGGAGGGCACTGCAGAAGGAGATCCAAGTCCTGATGTACCAACAGCAAGTAAGGTTAACAGAAGGTGAAATTGGTAATGTGCTGGTAACGGACCCCATACCCATTGTCATCCCGCCATTGAGTGAAATGCTCATCTGGTGTAGAGCTGCTATAGGTCTTAGATGATAGAGCTACCAGGTGGTAGTAGAACCCCTTTGCTCCGAGCACAGACCACGCTCTTAACCGCCAGAGGAGTGGTAGATGTACGCAATGGGAGGGTGCCCTTCCGTCTTCTCCACTGTGGGGAAGACGAGGTCAGATTGCCACGTTATGCCACTGTTGCCAAATTACATGCTGTAAATAACAACTGCATTCATAAGGCGGAGTCCTTAACCTCACCAGACGAAGTGGAGGATAATGACCCTGCAACCCAGGTGGAGGATTGGTGTCAACAGCTCCATGTTGGGACAGACACCACTCCTGCCCATCAAAAACAGGCTGTACACCGGGTGGTTAAAGAATACTCCCAGGTGTTCAGTAAACATCCACTTGACTTCGGGAGGATTAAGGGGGTTCAACACGATATCCCCACAGGTGACCATCCCCCAATCAAAGAACGTTACAGGCCTATACCACCAGCTCACTACCAGAAGGCAAAGGAGATGTTGCATGACATGAGGAAGGCGGGGTAATAAGGGATAGTTGTAGTCCCTGGGCAGCTCCCCTAGTGCTAGTTAGGAAAAAGGATGGAGGCATGAGAATGTGTGTAGATTACCGTCAAGTAAATCGTATTACACATAAAGATGCATACCCTTTACCACGCATAGAGGAGTCCCTAGCTGCCTTAAAGACTGCAAATTACTTTTCCACCCTTGACCTCACTAGTGGGTACTGGCAAGTAGTTGTGGCTGAGGAGGATCGGGAGAAGACGGCCTTCACTACCCCGATGGGACTCTGCGAGTTCAACAGTATGGCGTTTGGACTCTGCAATGCCCCGGAACATTCCAGAGATTGATGGAGTGCTGCCTGGGACACCGCAACTTCGAGACTGTGCTACTATACCTGGACGATGTGATAGTGTACTCCAAAATGTATGAGGACCATTTGAAGCACCTGGCAGAGGTATTTGAGTCACTGTCCCGGTACGGGATGAAGTTGAAGCCCTCAAAGTGCCACCTGCTCAATAGAAAGGTACAGTACCTGGGGCACATTGTCAGTCCGGAAGGGGTAGCACCAGACCCGGAGAAAGTCACTGCCATACAGAAGTGGCCGGAGCCGAAGAACCTCAAGGAGGTGCGTCAGTTCCTGGGACTAGTAGGGTACTACCGGAGGTTTGTAAAGGACTACACTAAGAAAGCAGCTCCTCTGCAAGACCTCCTGGTTGGGCAGTCCCCCAAAAGCAGAAATCCCCCATTCCACTGGGGTAAGGAGCAAGCGGAGTCATTTCAGGAGATGAAGGAGATCCTGACAGGCGATGAGATCCTAGCTTACCCTGACTACAGCCAGCCGTTCCTGCTGTATACAGATGCCAGCAACGAAGGGCTGGGCGCTGTTCTAAGTCAGAAGCAGAATGGCCAAGTGAAGGTGATCGCATATGCAAGCAGGAAGCTCCGCCCGACTGAGAGGAACCCAGAGAACTATAGCAGCTTTAAGTTGGAGTTCCTGGCCTTGGTTTGGGCCATCACTGAAAGGTTCAAGCACTATCTAGCCTCCAGTAAGTTCACTGCCTTCACTGATAACAACCCCTTGACCCATCTTGAAACAACTAAGCTCGGGGCTCTGGAACAACGATGGATGGCGCGGCTGTCAAATTACCAATTTACCTTTAAATACCAGGCGGGCCGCAAGAACGCCAACGCCGATGCCCTGTCCAGGATGCCTCACCAGTCAGACACTGAAGAAGAAGTGGATGACTTGGAAGAGATAGAGCTACCTGCCTTTCACCGAAATGGGATGATCCACGAGCAACGAGCCTCCAGGAGGCAGCATGAAATGACGTTAAACCCCCTGCCTCACCACAGCTGGAAAGAGACCCAGGACAGTGACCCGGTTGTCAGTCGCATTAAGGAGCTGATAGCCCAAGAAGGTTCCTCCCTGGAAAAAGACGCATCTCTGCAAGCAAAGCAGCTGTGGAACGAGAGAAGCCGGCTGTTTATCTACTGTGAGAAGCTGTGCCGGAGATACTGTACGTCAATCCATAAACCCATGAGATGGTATGGCAGATAGTGGTCCCGAAGACAGACATCCAGATGGTATTAGAAGCTTACCACGATCAGGCGGGGCACTTTGGCTGTAAAAAGCTAGAGACCCTGCTGAAGTGTCGATTCTACTGGGTAGGAATGCGCAGCTCCATTGAAAGGTGGTGCTGGGACTGTGGACCCTGCGGCCTTAGAAGAAAAGACTACAGCAGCCAGAGGGCACCCCTGCAACCCATCAAGATGACTCAACCCCTGGAGATCGTGGCCCTGGACCATGTCAAGCTGTCCCCCAGCAGGTCAGGGTACTCTTATGCTCTGACCATGGTGGATCACTACTCACGTTTCCTGGTGGTCGCCCCCGTTAAAGACCTGACGGCAGAGACAGCAGCAAAGACGTTCCAAGCGTATTTCTGTAGACCCCAGGGTTATCCTGAGCAGGTGCTGACGGACCAAAGCCCGGCCTTAGAGGCTGAGTTCTTCAAGGAGTTCTGCCATCTATACGGGTGTAAGAAGATAAGAACTACACCGTACCACCCACAAACCAACGGTCTCTGCGAAAGGATGAACAACATCATCATCGACCTGCTAAAGACCATACCACTTGAGGAGAGAAACCAGTGGCCAGACCTACTACCTGACCTAGTGGATCTGTACAATCATATACCAGTAAGTTCCACCAATTACACTCCGGCATACCTCATGCGGGCAAGGCCAGGAAAGCTGCCCATGGATCTGGAGCTTGGTGTTGTTGAGCCTGAAGCTGACATGACCACTGAGGACTGGGACACAACCAGACAAGAGCAGTACAGGAGGGTACAGGCCTGTGTCGAGGACAGTCTCACTCGGGTGAGAGAAAAGCAGGAGGCTCACTACAACAAAAACGTGCCCGCAGAACCCTTCACACCTGGTGAAGTAGTATTGAAAAGGAAAAGACGAAACCACAAACTTGATGACCAGTGGGAAAAAGAACCCTACACTGTGTTACCGTCAAAATTTGATAACAAGAAGACCTGCATAATCAGTCGAGATGGAGGAAGAACGTCTACAACAGTGTCCAGGGACCACCTAAAGTTATGTCCAAACCTACTAAAACCTCAAGAAGAAGTGCCTCTCACCAAACCGGAGGAGCCTAAAGAAGCAGTGATCCGCACTGACTTAGGAGATTTCCCGGCAGATTGGCCTCAACTAGGAGGAGTTGTAGTCATCCCTGTAATTACCTTCTACCCACAGCAAGAAGAACCTATAAGTGCTGCAGAAGTGCCTGCTCAAGCAGAATCCCCGGAAGAAGGATCCCCGGTTGGAACAGAGCAAGAAGGCCCAGCCAATGGTATGCTTGCTAGTCCAGTAGAGAGGTCAATACAGTTATTTAGCCCCTCCACACGTAGTCCTGAGTCCTGACACATTGGGAGGTAATGCACCTACTGGTACTTCACGCATCCCGGTGCTACGAAGATCAACACGTAGCACGAGAGGTAAACCCCCTGTCAGGTACACTCAGTAAATAGTCAAATTGCTAGAATGTAGATAGTTACCCCTGGGGTATTAAATTGTAATGTACTGTATTAATTGTGTACTTTCTTATATGTATGTCTTTATTAATTTGTGCTTTGCCTTGCAAATAGACAATTCAAGTGACATGGACACCTTACCGTATTAATTCCTTTATTGTTTGCATAAAGAACTTCGTGGCTGAGGACTATGTGCAGCCCAAAAACTACTTATTGTATATAATTGCCCTTTTAGGTGACCTCAGAAGGAAAACCTGTCTGGAGTGGCTCTATTGGAGGTCCAACTCGGGATCTTCATGCCCTGCAGCCACCCCAGGGCCTACGTTGAGGGTTTGGGACAGGTCCCTCAAACCACCAAGTACTCTACCCTGTGAGATGGACATCCTGTCTGGGAACCTCACCATAAGAGACTTGAATTCTGAGGACGCTTTGTATTCGTTTATATTGTTATGCAACGTTTAAGAAATATGCCTCCCATAAAGGGAAGATTGTTAATGGTCATTATTGTTTTATAAAATGTACTTCAGCCCGGGAGTGCTGAGCTTTGCTAGGGGGGAATGTGATGCCCAGCTGCGCTTGGTATCACAGATCCTAGAAGAGTGCATTGATGGATTCCTCCACAAGAGGCCCCCATAAACATTCACACATCTCCACCTTCCACCTCAGACCAGCTGATGGAGCCCGTTAGGGATATAAATAGGGAAGGTGGAGCCAGGCAGTTGAGTCTGTTGAGAGAGTTCCTGCAGTAGAGAAGCCTGAGAGAGGTCAGACTGCAGTGGAGCACAGTCCAGACTCAGTTGAAGCTCAGAATAGGGAGCTTAAGGTGTGCCGACTAGAGATGAGCGTTGTTCTACTCGAACTGTTCGCCAATCTCAAATTCGAGCTGTTTTGGGCGGTGTTCGAGCCGTTCGGCGAACACGAACAATTTGAGAAAAATTCGGCTGTTCGAGGTTATGTTCGATAACTGTTCGTGCACCAAAATCATAACTGGATTTTTTCTCAGTAATGATGAAAATTAATGTTAATACGCAGTTTGAGTGTACAGCGGGGTGGGGGGAGGGGCAGGGGATGGATCTCTGCAGGAACAATGAAGATCTCCATTTTTTTTTCTCTTTCCCGCATTTACAGTGGGGAGGTGCAATCTGTCAGCCTATCAGCAGCGCACACACGGAGCGAAGTGCTTTTTTTCACACAAGCAAGGGCATGTGTCATTGGCAGTGTATGTCACATGTCCTTGCCCTATAAGACCAAGCCATTTTCCCCGTCGCCACCATTTTCTCACTGCTGCAGCTGCGTGTTAGACGGCACCGCTGTTGCTGTGTGCGCTGTACCTTGTTAATTTCAAGCCAATTTTCGCACAAATATACAGATAGCTTGGGAGTAGGGAATAGTTGTGATTGCAGTCCTTTTAAGGACTAGGTTACAGCATTTCCTACGACTTTTATCAGGCAGGTCTATGCTCTTAAATAGATAGGTTGTGGGAGTAAAGACTAATTGTAATTGGAGTCCTTTTCAGGACTAGGTTACATCAGTTCCTATCAGTTTTTGCCAGGCAGGTCTGTGCCAGTGCTGTGCAAGTTTTTTTCACAGCATTTGGCTGAATCTAGCAAAGCTAATCCTTTTTGGCCTATTGCAGAGTGTGTTAGTCAGTGGAGTAGCCTATCTGTGTTGCAAGATATACCACCTGTGTATAGAATACCAATTTTTTTACTGCACCTAGTGAAGTAAAATCTTTTGGGCATAGCATCATTCTATTAGTCCATCTATACTGACCTCCATCAGGTTGCAAACTGAATCTAATTTTTTTCTGCATCTAGCTCTGAAAAAATATTTGGCCTTCTAGCAGTGTGTCGGACTTTCTCTATTAGTCCATCTATACTGACCTCCATCAGGTTGCAAATTCAAAATAATTTTTATCTGCATCTACAGTACCTCTGAAAAAATATTTGGGCTTCTAGCTGTGTGTGGGACTTGTTGTATTAGTCCATCTATACTGACCTCCATCAGGTTGCAAATTCAAAATAATTTTTATCTGCATCTACAGTACCTCTGAAAAAATATTTGGGCTTCTAGCTGTGTGTGGGACTTGTTGTATTAGTCCATCTATACTGACCTCCATCAGGTTGCAAACTGAATATATTTTTTTCTGCATCTACCTCTGAAAAAATATTGGGCTTCTAGCTGTGTGTGGGACTTGTTGTATTAGTCCATCTATACTGACCTCCATCAGGTTGCAAACTGAATATATTTTTTTCTGCATCTACCTCTGAAAAAATATTGGGCTTCTAGCTGTGTGTGGGACTTGTTGTATTAGTCCATCTATACTGACCTCCATCAGGTTGCAAATTAAAAATAACTTTTATCTGCATCTACAGTACCTCTGAAAAAATATTTGGCCTTCTAGCAGTGTGTGGGACTTGTTGTATTAGTCCATCTATACTGACCTCCATCAGGTTGCAAACTGAATATAATTTTTTCTGCATCTACCTCTGAAAAAATATTGGGCTTCTAGCTGTGTGTGGGACTTGTTGTATTAGTCCATCTATACTGACCTCCATCAGGTTGCAAACTGAATATATTTTTTTCTGCATCTACCTCTGAAAAAATATTGGGCTTCTAGCTGTGTGTGGGACTTGTTGTATTAGTCCATCTATACTGACCTCCATCAGGTTGCAAACTGAATATATTTTTTTCTGCATCTACCTCTGAAAAAATATTGGGCTTCTAGCTGTGTGTGGGACTTGTTCTATTAGTCCATCTATACTGACCTCCATCAGGTTGCAAACTGAATATAATTTTTTTCTGCATCTAGCTCTGAAAAAATATTTGGCCTTCTAGTAGTGTGTCGGACTTTCTCTATTAGTCCATCTATACTGACCTACATCAGGTTGCAAATTAAAAATAATTTTTATCTGCATCTAGCTCTGAAAAAATATTTGTCCTTCTAGCAGTGTGTCGGACTTTCTCTATTAGTCCATCTATACTGACCTCCATCAGGTTGCAAATTCAAAATAATTTTTATCTGCATCTACAGTACCTCTGAAAAAATATTTGGGCTTCTAGCTGTGTGTGGGACTTGTTGTATTAGTCCATCTATACTGACCTCCATCAGGTTGCAAACTGAATATATTTTTTTCTGCATCTACCTCTGAAAAATTATTGGGCTTCTAGCTGTGTGGGGGTCTTGTTCTATTAATCCATCTATACAGACCTCCATCAGGTTGCAAACTGAATATAATTTTTTTCTGCATCTAGCTCTGAAAAAATATTTGGGCTTCTAGCAGTGTGTGGGACTTTCTCTATTAGTCCATCTATACTGACCTCCATCAGGTTGCAAATTCAAAATAATTTTTATCTGCATCTACAGTACCTCTGAAAAAATATTTGGGCTTCTAGCTGTGTGTGGGACTTGTTGTATTAGTCCATCTATACTGACCTCCATCAGGTTGCAAACTGAATATATTTTTTTCTGCATCTACCTCTGAAAAAATATTGGGCTTCTAGCTGTGTGTGGGACTTGTTGTATTAGTCCATCTATACTGACCTCCATCAGGTTGCAAATTGAATATAATTTTTTTCTGCATCTAACCCAGCCAATAGTTTTGGCCTAATACCACAGTTTGGCCACTCAGCTCTGCTCGGTTCCCATCCATTGTTTTTTTGTGCAAACAACTCCAGAGTTGTGAATTAGTTAACCACCAAAATGAGTGGAAAAAGGCCTGCTGCTGGTGGAAAGGGGAATAGGCGTGTTGGGAAGGGGAAAAAAGGTTGTGTCCGTGGGGTAGGTGTTAAAGCAACAGTAACATCTGCAGAAGAAAGACCATCTTCCAGCCAAACTAAAATGTCTACTTCTTTTAGCGGACAATGTGATAAGATCCCTTTCTTACGGCCACGCCAATCGCTACAAATTCCAGATGAGGCACAAAAACAGCAGGTGCTTCAACGGATATCAAGTGCTCCTTTAAGTGGGCTCTCCTCCACATCAACTTCAACATCACAAATACTCCAGTCCTCAAAGGTGTCACCCAAATCGCACTTGCTTCCTCACAGCTCCCAAATCTCCAGCTGCCCGTCTGAGTATGAGGTAGAACAGATGGTTGAGTCTGCAGAGCTGTTTACTCATACTATAGCCTGGGAATCAGAGGTCGACTCCAGCGCTTCTGTGAATCCAGACGAGGAAATGATCTGCACTGATGCCCAGAATCTTTATGAGTCGGATCCAGGACCAGACGCAGAAGGTTCTGACCATAATGTAGACCCTCATTCCCAAACTGTAACTCATGTTGGTGGAGACAATGAGGAAGACGATGATAAGACTCAAATACCTGATTGGAGCGACAACTTTAGTTTTTTGTCAGGGCAGGAACAGGTTGGCTCTGAGGACGACGGGTGTGATAACACACAGGGTGATGATGATGAGGTTGGAGATCCCACTTACTGTCAACCCACAGTCAGCCAAGAGATGAGGTCAGCAAAGGAGGTGGAGGAAGATGCTAGTGACGACGAGGTCAGGTTGCGCCTTCCTGGACAGAGACGTAGTACTGGAAGCACGTCAACAACTGCATCCTCAAACACAACTCTGCCTCTCACCACAAGTCGTGGTGGCTCTTCAGGTCGCATGGGTGCTAAGCCTTGCATAGCCTGGGCATTTTTTCAGATCGATAAAGATGACCCAACTCGTGTTATCTGTAACATTTGTCAGCAAAAGCTAAGTAGAGGCCAAAAAATACATAGTTTGAGTACTTCATGCATGAACCGGCACATGGACATGAAGCATAAGTTGCAGTGGGAAGCTCAGTGTGCTACAATGCGGTCTAGCCGGCCGGGCCAACCACCGTCTGCCATATCTTGTGCATCCGCGGCCTCTTCATCCTCTGTGACTGGGGGGACAGCAGTCACACCTGTTTTGGGGCGCAGACCTGCCACCTCTTTACCCGCAACAGCCAGCGTGATTGGCAGGTCATCATTTTCTTTGGAGGTGGTAACACCAGCTGGTGTTGAGTGCTGTCCGACATCGATAGCACCACCTTTGGATCAAGGCAACCTAACATGTCCGCCTGCATCTTCCTCACAGACCGGCAGTTTGCCGGGGACACCCTTATCAACCCCGTCTAAGCACAATAGCCAGCCCTCGGTCCCTCAGATGTGGACAAGTAAAAGACCATTTCCTCCTAGCCATGAGAAAGCTAAGAGGTTGAATTTCACCATCTGCAAGCTCTTGGCTACAGAAATGCTGCCTTTCCGCCTGGTGGACACAGAGGATTTTCGAGACCTTATGTCCGTCGCAGTGCCCCAGTACCAGATGCCCAGTCGGCACTACTTCTCAAAGAAAGGTGTGCCTGCGCTCCACCAGCATGTCGCACACAACATCACCGCTTCTTTGAGAAACTCTGTGTGTGACAGGGTGCATTTCACCACAGACACTTGGACGAGTAGGCATGGACAGGGGCGTTACATGTCGCTGACTGGGCACTGGGTAACTATGGTGACAGCAGGACAAGGGGCTGCTGTCCAAGTCTTGCCGTCCCCACGAGTTGTGCGTCAATCCTCTTTATGTCAAAGTTCCTCCACTGCTTCTGCCTCCTCAACCTCCTCTCGGTCTTCCACCTGCACCCAAAGCCTGTCTGGTCATGCCACAAGCTTTCTAACTGCGCAGAAGGGATCCTGCACACCTCCTTACTATGCTGGCAGTAGGGCTCAACGTCATCAGGCGGTTTTTACTTTGAAATGTCTGGGAAATGTGAGTCACACAGCTGAGGAGTTGTGGTCAGCTCTGGAGAACCAATTTCATGAATGGTTGTCTCCACTGGACCTGAAACCAGGGAAGGCCGTGTGCGACAATGCTGCAAACCTGGGTGCGGCCCTTCGCCGGGGCAATGTCACACACGTGCCTTGTATGGCTCACGTGTTGAACCTGGTTGTCCAGCAATTTTTAGCCCACTAACCCAGACTAGATGGCCTTCTGCAGAGGGCACGGTCGCTGTGTGCTCACTTCCGCCGTTCGCATCCCGCAGCTCAGCGACTTACATCTCTACAGAAGTCGTTGGGCCTGCCACTTCACCGGCTAAAATGCGATGTGCCTACCCGGTGGAATTCAACTCTGCACATGTTGCAGCGACTGTGGCAGCACCGACAAGTCCTGGTGCAATACGTTCTGACGTATAGCCTGGGCCAACGAGATCCAGAGGTGGGGCAAATCACGCTGGAGGAGTGGTCTCAGATCAGGGACCTATGCACCCTTCTGCACAGTTTTGAAATGGCGACGAAGATGTTTAGTGCTGACGATGCCATTATCAGCATGACTATTCCGGTGATTTACATGCTGGAGCACATGTTAAACAGAATTCGGAGTCAGGTGGTGGCACAAGAGGAGGTGGAGGAAGTAGAGGAGGAGGAGTTGTATGCGGAAGGGCTAACATCTGCAAGGTCCAGACGGTCGGCAGCACCAAGGCGGCAGGCATGTGAGGGTGGGGGAGATGGTTTTACCAGGGCGCATGGTAGCAGCCAAACTAGTGAGGAAGGTGCAGGAGCCCAGGAAGAAGTGGAGGACGAACTGATGGAAGACTCATCAGATGAGGGAGACCTTGATCACATTTCTGTTGTGCGAGGTTGGGGGGAGAGGACAGAGGAAGGAAGCATGATTGTTACCTCGACACCAACACAACAGGGACTTGGTGCTCCTGGATGCGCAACACACATGAGTGCCTTCTTGCTGCACTACCTGCAACATGACCCTCGAATTGTGAGAATTAGAAATAATCCTGACTACTGGGTTGCCACACTGTTAGATCCCCGGTACAAAAGTAAATTTGCAGAAATTATTCCTGCCATAGAAAGGGATGCACGCATGCAGGAGTATCAGCAGAGACTGTTGCAGAATCTTACATGTGCTTTTCCACAAAATACCAGTGGTGCACGTAGTGAATCTCACAGTTCCAACTTGCCAACCGTGGGACCGTCAAGTGTTCAGCACTCAAACCGTAACAGAACCACAGTATCTGCTGGTAACATCAATTTTGCGGAATCATTTCACCACTTTTTTAGCCCATCCTTTGCAAGGCCACAGGAGACAAGAAGTCTGACACATAGTCAACGCCTAGAGACGATGGTACAGGAGTATCTCCAAGTAAACATTGAAGCCACGACTGTGTCACTGGACCCTTGCTCTTTTTGGGCTTCCAATCTGGATAAATGGCCGGAGCTAGCCACTTACGCCTTGGAGATCTTGTCATGCCCCGCAGCCAGCGTTCTGTCTGAACGTGTGTTCAGCGCTGCTGGTGGTGTGCTGACAGATAAGCGCACGCGGCTCTCCACTGATAATGTAGACAGACTCACGTTCATAAAGATGAACAAATCATGGATCCGAAACGACTTTTCTACCCCTGTGTCATCCTGGGGAGAGTAAAAGCTTGATGATTGGTTAAAATCACCCTACCAACCGTTTTAAGCTTTCAAATTACTAATCATGTTTATCTGTATCTTGACTGGAAAATAATTTGGGCTTTGTAGCAGTGTGCAGCACTGATCCTATTAGGCCATCTATAATAAGCTCCACCAGATTTAAAATTAAAAATAATTTTTAGCTGCATCTAGCCCGGAAAATAATTTTGGGGCTCCGAGATGCGCAAGACACATAAGTGCCTTCTTGCTGCACTACCTGCAGCATGACCCTCATATTGTCAGAATTCGAAGTAATCATGACTACTGGGTTGCCACACTCTTAGATCCCCCAAACTTTTCGATCAACCTTTTCATTTTAATAAAGACCAAAAAAATGGTCATTTTTGAAATTATAAGCATTAGCAGGTTGTTAGAAACTGAAATCAAACAGTTTTCAACTCAAAACTTTATTGTAGGTGATGTTACATTTTCACATAGGACCCCTTGTTCGAAAGGAGCTTCTGAACTCTCTCGTCCATTGAATTTGTCAGGTTTTGGATGGTTTCTGCTTCAATTGTTTTGCATGAGGACAGAATACCCTCCCAGAGCTGTTGCTTAGATGTGAACTGCCTCCCGCCATCATAGACACTCCTTTTAATGATGCTCCAAAGGTTCTGAATGGGGTAGAGGTCAGGGGAGCATGGGGGTCACACCATAAGTTTGTCCCCTTTTATGCCCATATCAGCCAGAGATGCAGATGTTTTATGTGCAGCATGAGATGGTGCATTATCATGCAGAAAAATGATCTTGCTGTGAAATACACGGTTCTTCTTCTTGAACCATGGCAGGAAGTGCTGTTTGAGAAAATCCACATACATTATGGAGTTCATCTTTAGCGCCTTCAGGGATCCTAAAGGGGCCGACAATCTCTCTCCCCATGATTCCAGCCCAAAACATTACTCCACCTCCTCCTTGTTGGCGCTGTAGCCGTGTTTGCGTGGGGTGTCCATCAACCAGCCATCCTCCACTCCATCCATCTGGACCATCGAGCGCTGCACGGCACTCATCCGTGAACAAAACAGTTTTGAAATCAGTCTTCATGTAATGTTTGGCCCACTGGAGCCGTTTCTGCTTGTGTGAAGTGGATAGAGGAGGTCGACAGGATGGCGTATGCACAGCTGCAAACCTCTGAAGGACCCTGCATCTTGTTGTTCGGGGGACGTTGGAGGCACCAGCAGCTTCAAAAACTTGTCTGCTGCTATGACAAGGCTTTCTTGCCGCTGCTCTTTTAACCTGACGTAATTGCCTGTAGGAAAGAGTCCTCAATTTGCCCTTATCAGCACGCACACGTGTGTACTGTGAATCAGCTACATACTTCTTGATTGCCAAGACACTTCATCCTGATCATCGCACAATGTTGATTGTAGTCATGCCTTGACCTAAACACTCCACAATTTGTTGCTTCTCAGCAGCCGACACATCCTTTTTCTTTCCCATTTTGGCAGAAAATGTAGGCTGCTTAATAATGTGAGAGAGCCTTCTTAAGTAGTCTTGCCTTTCATTGGACACACCTGCCAAACTAATTAGCACAGGTGTCTGCAATTGCTTACAGTGATATAAAGAGCCCTGACACACATCACCATCAATGAGTTTAACTGACAAACAAACAAATTCTTCCCTTATCACTCCTAAACACTTTTTGCATAATAATTTGGAACGCAGTGTACATGTGCTTTTCCACAAAACACCAGTGGTTCACGTAGTTAATCTTACAGTTCTAACTTGCCAACCGTGGTCTGTATGGAATTGTTCAATAAAGGGCCCAAAATTAAGATAACATAGATGGGAGAGGTCTCTATGAATAGGAATTCCTAAGTATTTGATACCCTGTGAGGGCCAGGCAAAGGGAAAGTTGGACTGGATGGAATCCTATATGGATTTAGGGAGGGAGACATCGAGGGCCTCAGACTTCGCTGCATTGATTTTAAAATTTTACCATGTAACAAAGTGATCTATTTCAGCCATAACAGCAGGGATGGATATATGTGATTGAGTGATATATACTAGGACATCATCAGCAAATAGAGAGCACTTGTACTCGGTGCCTCCCACCTCAATCCACCTAATATTGGGGTTATGGCGAATTGATGAGAGCAGGTGCTCCGTCACTAGGATGTATAAGAGAGGGGACAGAGGACATCCCTGCCTTGTCCCATTGGTGATTGTGAAAGGTGATGAAAATGTTCTGACGCACCCCCTGGGCCTTGGGACACCCGGAGCCGGACCCTTTTTGGTGGATGCTGGTGGTTGTAGTCTTCGTGGCGGCGACCCGGTTCCGTGGCTCAGGGCGGTCAAACCAGTGGCGGAACTATTTATGTGGTTTTGATGTTTAAATGTCCGACTACGCCACCCGTGGATTGCGGTCAGAGTGAACCGCCGCTACAGGGCAGACCGCTGAGGCTGGTGTTGTGGGTGCAGCAGAGCGTAGCATAACTCCCCACGGGAGGAGTATAGCCTCAGGGCAGTGTATGCGGAGGATGGGGGTGATGGTGCAGGGCAGCAGCAGTAACGACACGGAGTCAGTGATGCAGTCCAGGGCCTTTACTCACAGTTCTTATTATCCAGACCACGTCTGCAGGTAACGGCTGCCCACGTCGTACTGTGCTCACCAGGTGAGGGGCTCAGACAACTCCCAGATAACTTTGGAGCACTTCACAGGACCCCCTTTGTGTGTCCTTTGTCTGGCCTTTCTTACCAACACTTCTGTCCGGCTGCCTCGGGCCTCCTCTTGGTAAACTTGGCGCCAGTTTCCCTGACCCTATGTGGTGCCTTCCTAGCGGGTGTAGCGAGGGGCTGCGCCACATAAAATGTCAGAGCCTCCGGTTTCTAGCTGAGGGTCGTTTCCTGCCTCCACTAGTTCGGGGACCGGTCTCCCCCTTTGGCCTGACCCCTCCACGCAGGTGGATTCGGGCGTGCGGTGGCGACTCGCCCGTCCGCACCCCTGGGATCCTTTCATTCCTCGTTCCTGGAGCCTTCTCCGCTCCTCTTCCTTCCTTCTCCCTCTTCCAGGCCTGGGCCTCTATTACTAGGCCCGCCTCCGGAGCAGAGCTCATGCAGAGCCCCTGCTCCCTGCCACTTCTGCTCAGACTTCTCTGCACTGAACTAAGATGGTGCCCACCTTTAATACTCCCTTCTCAATGCACCCAGGAACTGCTTCCTCCCTGCTCCTGCACTACAGGGTTCCCCTTCCTCAGTGTTCCCTCCCCCCACTCCAGCCAGGGACAGGGACTGTCGTGCCCATCTCAGGGGCATATTGGTCGCCCTGCCCCACGGCAATGTGGTGTAATGCATGCAGGTGTCGGGTCCTGATCCACACTCCATCCTTACCTGAGAGTGAGATATCACACCTCTGGGTGAGGTGCAATACGTCTGTAGCAACAGAGCCCTCAGGGTGCTACAGTTCCATTTATCTTCAGCCTAGGTGACGTATTGCGATACAGGGCCGTGATTTTGGCTATAAAAGGGTCCCCTAGACCCCTACCCCAAGCTTTTTAAGAGAATCATATATGGCGTGCCAGGAGACTCTATGGAATGCTTTCTCAGCATCCAACGAGAGTATCTAATTACAAATTTTTAACTGCATCTAGCCCAGGAAATACTTTGTGCCTAGTAGCAGTGTCTGCTAGTCAGCGGATTATCCCGGCTGTTAAGCAAGCTACACCACCTGTAGTTTAGACACTTAATTTTTTCAAAGGAAATGCTTCGGGACCATGGGATACTTAGTGAAGAGCATCAGGAGGCACCCCAAGGCATAGGGGCTGGGACTGGCAGTAGGATGCCTTGCGGTGGACAGCCGAGCTCGATCCTTATAAAAGCTTTTTAACTGCAGCAGCTTTAGTGGACGCTACTGGAGCTGGAATTACCGCGGCTGCTGGCATGAGACTTGCCCTCCAATAGATCCTTGTAAATGGATTTAAAGTGTATTCATTCAAATTAGAGAGACAATTTAAATTAAAAAGCTTAGAGCTGCCTCCACCACAGGGGGGCTCGCTCGACCCACCAGCGTACAGGCACCAGTATTGGGAGAGGGGGGCTGGCCGTCAGGGTTCACCGCGGCTCTGGCACAAACCCGGCGACACGGAGGTGGCACGGGCAGGAGCGGACTGGCCGTGTCGGCTTCTCACTTTTTGGATTTTAGAGGGCATGACATGCCTATATCTGTGTCTCCCCCTCCTTTTACTCCTCCACCTCTTTTATTTTCACATGACTATATGTACTTGTCACTTTTCCATGTGTTAGTTATGTCTTCTGAGCAGTTTGTCAGCTTTTGGACACCTTTGAAGGTGTTTTCTATGTGTTTCTATGTGTTTTTGTTTGCCTGCCATTGGTTTTAACGGTTTTCGAAGGTGTTCGACGAACAGTTCGACGAACAGTTCGGCGAACACACGGGTGTTCGACGAACCGAACCGAACTCGAACACTACGGTGGTGGCTCAACACTAGTGCCGACGCCATAAGATCGGTGAAGCGCGGCTAGCTGCCGTTAGTGTGTATAGCCTAGTAAGGGCCCGAGTAGGCTGAAGGCGAGTGGAGAGTTAGTACATAGGGGGCAGAGGAGCTTAACTAGCTCACCCCGAAGAAGTTACCGGACACCGGGTCCGAGCTTACCGGGATCTTTATGACCCATCACCCTCATTAATACATTCAGTGCCCTGCACCAACTGGGACTCCCTCATCAATACATTCAGTGCCCTGCACCAACAGGGACTCACCCGCTAATACATTTAATACCCTGCACCAACTGGGACTCCCTCATCAATACATTCAGTGCCCTGCACCAACTGGGACTCCTTCATTAATACATTCAGTGCCCTGCGTCAACTGGGACTCCCTCATCAATACATTCACTGCCCTGCACCAACATGGACTCACCCGCTAATACATTTAATACCCTGTACCAACTTGGACACCCTCATTAATACATTCAGTGCCCTGCACCAACTGGGACTCCCTCAGCAATACATTCAGTGCGCTGCACCAACTGGGACTCCCTCATTAATACATTTAGTGCCCTGCATCAACTGGGACTCCCTCATTAATACATTCAGTGCCCTGCACCAACATGGACTCACCCGCTAATACATTTAAATACCCTGCACCAAGTGGGACACCCTCATTAATACATTCAGTGCCCTGCACCAACTGGGACTCCCTCATCAATACATTCAGTGACCTGCACCAACATGGACTCACATGCTAATACATTTAATACCCTGCACAAACTGGGACTCCCTCATCAATATATTCAGTACCCTGCACCAACATGGACGCACCTGCTAATACATTTACTACCCTGCACAAACTGGGACTCCATCATTAATACATTCAGTGCCCTGCATCAACTGGGACGCCCTCATCAATACATTCAGTGCCCTGCATCAACTGGGACTCCCTCATCAATACATTCAGTGCCCTGCACCAACTGGGACTCCCTAATTAATACATTCAATGCCCTGATCCAACTGGGACTTCCTCATTAATACATTCAGTGCGTTGCACCAACTGGGACTCCCTCATTACTACATTTAGTACTCTGCATCAACTGGGACTCCTTCATTACTACATTTAGTACTCTGCATCAACTGGGACTTCGTCATCAATACATTCAGTGCCCTGCACCAACTGGAACTCCCTCATCAATACATTCAGTACTCTGCACCAACTGGGACTCCCTAATTAATACATTCAATGCCCTGATCCAACTGGTACTCCCTCATTAATACATTCAGTGCGTTGCACCAACTGGGACTCCCTCATTACTACATTTAGCACTCTGCATCAACTGGGACTCCCTCTTTAATACATCTAGTGCATTGCACCAACTGGGACTCCCTCATTAATACATTCAGTGCCCTGATCCAACAGGGATTCCCCATTAATACATTTGATGCCCTGCACCAACAGAGACTAACCCGCTAATACATTCAACAGCCCTCCACCAACTGTGACTCCGTCATTAATACAGTCACTGCCCTGCACTAACAGAGACTCCCTTCTTAATACATTCAGTGCATTGCATCAACAGGGACTCACCCATTAATATCTTCACTGTTCTTGACCAACAGGTGCTCCCTATTAATACATTCCCTGCCCTGGACCAAGTGAGACTCTGAACTTTGCATTAATTGCTTTTTTTTTTACATTATAAACACATATTATTTACTTTGAGATCATTTGAGGCCATGTTAAATTCTGTTGATTGGAGGTGATTATGGTCCGGAACCCTCGACCAATCAATCAAACCATGGGGCACAAGTACTCAGCAAATTCTTGTGCAGTGGAGAGTGATGTACGGGCTCAAAGATTTTCTTTTGAGCCCCTACACTGTACGTGATTGTGCATAAGCTGAACACTTATGTCCCTAAACAGGGACCTAGGCATGCCAAAAAATGTCACCAAGTTTAGTCATATGTTAACAACTGAATGACTTATCCAATGGGTGTTTGGTGTAAGAATTACTTGACACATGAGTAAAAATTCAAAAGCAGAAGATGACTGCACCAAGGCAAAAGACATCAATAGTTATCACTTATCCAAAGAATAGGTGATAGCTTGGGAATTGGTCTTGCTACTCGGACCTCAAACGATCCCAAGAATATAGCTCTTAAATGCTTCATCATAATGGAGCATGTGATCCACAGCTCCATTCATCCTATAAGAGGCTGTCCGGAAAAGTCTAGCACTGTTCATTTTTGTCTCTGATAATCCCATGGAGTGCTGGCACACATCGACAGCCATCATTCCATTTCAATGGAGCATTTCAGAGACCTATTCTCAAGATCGGTGGGGGTTCCATTGGTGGAACCCATCAAATCTGAAAGTTATCATCTAACTTTTATTGAAGGAAATAATCCTTTAACTATTTTTCTAGTTATGCAAATTTAAGACAATATAAGCTAAAAAGTTGTAGATCTTTAAATGGATTTTCTCTACGTCATTCATACTGGTTCATTCCATTGTCTCAAGTGTACGAATGCATGACTTTCAAAAGCTTCATGACTTTCTAAAGTTCTTGAACCATGAACATTAGTCATAAAATCCCTTATTAAGCCATATTGTTCAGATTTCAAAACTAATGAGAATGTATGAATAAAAATTTGTTCACATGGAGCCAAAAACATATCGATTGAGATTTCAAACTTGCGTATGGAAAAAGACACGATTTATCGTTAGCTGATGACATCAGGCGAGTAGAGAAATATATTTTGCTGCCTCAAAGTGTACTTTATTTAAGTTAACCTTTATTTCAAGAACATTTTCAAAAAGATTTTCAAAAAGATGTTCTGTCGCACTCCAAGAAAGCTGTCTCGTAAAGAACTGTCTCATGGGTAATGTAATATTTAGATATGAAAGACTAATTCGTGCATAGGTCGAATTTTGTTCTTTAACTTTTCTATCAATCTTTAAAAAGATTTTCAAAAAGATGACTTAGATTGGCAGCAGTAAACACATTTAGCCATGCTACAGGAATACAGGTCCACTTGTCGAAAAGATAGGATGTCTGTTTATATAGAGCCCTAAATTATGATAATTTTACATCTGAAATGTTTCATGAATAACTTTTCTTAGAAAGAAAAATGCAATTATAGTTAGTAAATTGTAGTTTTGTACAAGAGGCGCTTTATCTCATGATTTAATAATTTCAAGAATTGTACAAAGGACCACTTGCATTGCCGCATTCAAAGAGTTGTAACTTTTTCTCAGAACGGTTGAAATTTACAAATTGGTAATGTCTTTTATCTCTTTATGTGTACCCCCATTTTCAAAAAGTTTCAAAAGGTTGAGAGACCCATTAGTCAGGCATCAGTGACGCTTAGACATTTAAACAGAGGCCCAGTGGCATCATTCTCCAAAGCTGGGGATTGCAGGTTCATGTCCCATCTGGGGCAGCTGTTTTTAATTCCTAGTACATGATTTAGAAAATTCAATCCTTGGCATTATATTTAGAAAAACGCATAAACCATAGGAATTAAGGAATCTGTTAAAGAAATTCCACACCTAAAAAAAATACAATCATAGGTTGAAAATATACCCTTTTTTTCTTTTCTAACGACCTTCAGCTCGATCTTGAGCTATGGCGACTTATTGGATGAACGCTCTGTAGGAAAATTGATCTTCTACAAGTCTAGATATTTCCATAAGGGTCTTCTCCACTGTTATCTGATCAAGCCATCAGGTTGTTGGTCTTCATCTTCGCCTTGTTCCTTATATTCTTCCAACCACGATGTCTTTCTTCAGTCATCGCTCTCTTCATATGATATGTTCAAAGTAGGCAAGTCATAGCTTGACAATCCTTGCTTTGAGTGACATGTCTGGCTTTATTTGTTCCAAAACTGATTTGTTTGTTTTCCTGCCATTAATTGTATTGATAATATCCTTCTCCAGCACAACATTTCAAAGGCATAGATTCTTCCTCTGTCTTGTTTCTCTATTGTCCAAGTTTCGCATCTGCATGTTACCATAGAAAAGACCAAACTATGTACAAGCCGTGCCTTTGTCGCTCGGGAAATGTTCCTTAATTTGAAGACTTTGTCCATTGGCATCATTGTTGACTTGCCCATAGCTATCCTTCTATGAACTACCTGTGTTGTTGCTTGAGTGATCATCGATCCAAATAGGTTGAACTCCTTTACAACTTCCAGTTCATCAAAATCCATCTCAAATGTGACCTGGTCATACCTGGTAGTAGTCACTATCTTTATCTTCTGTGCTGAGTAACAGTACAATGTTCGAGCTTTCCAGCTTGACGTTCTGTAATCAATCCTTCAAATAAATCCTGGAAATATAAGACATGTGAAAGGGACACTATATCTTATTAACATGTATCAGTATATTTTTTCTATATAATAAGCTGGTCCCAAATTTATTTATTTTTAAGAGCTGTACAAAGGAACAAGCCGCAATATTTAACTACTTCTTTACTCCGTGTATGAGGGCTTGTTTTTATGTATGTTGTTGGCACCATTTTGGTCTACATAGAACTTATTAATCAGTTTTGCCTTTCTCTGTCACAGATAGGGTGGCAGAGGTAGGCCACACCCTTTGTCTAACCATTTATATGCTACAGTAGCTTTTGATTAGGGGATCTAAGGGGTTAAAAATGTAGCAGCGCTCCAGGGATTTTCTGCGACTGCTGTTGGCAATGAAAGACTGTCACAGAGTTAGAGAACTTTACATGATTTATATAGCCTTTGACTATACAGACTTATAACAAAATGGCTGCTGCATTTCCTGCTTCTGTTTTTATACTGGCTTTATATTCCCTACTGATTTTCTATGCTATACTAATTAATCTGTGAAGAAGCTATTTGCATGTTTAAATTCCCAGAGGAGCATTGCATGAACTAAAAGTCTTCTTATGAAAACTTGGCACTCTCCACAAGGAGAAATGTTACCCTTAGACCCCCCATTCAGTGGCCTCCCAGCTAGCTAAATCAGATGTCCTGCTTTGGACTGATGAGGGGCAAACACCCCAAAACATGTGACTCTTCTGTACAGTGTAAGCTCTTATGGTCAGCGGGGTCCTCTCTACCTGTAGAGTGTAAGCTCTTATGGTCAGTGGGGTCCTCTCTCTCTTCTGTAGAGTGTAAGCTTTTATGGTCATCGGGGTCCTCTCTCTCCTGTAGAGTGTAAGCTCTTATGGTCAGCGGGGTCCTCTCTCTCTCCTGTAGAGTGTAAGCTCTTATGACTATCGGGGTCCTCTCTCTCCTGTAGAGTGTAAGCTCTTATGGTCAGTGGGGTCCTCTCTCTCCTGTAGAATGTAAGCTCTTATGGTCAGCGGGGTCCTCTCTCTCCTGTAGAGTGTAATCTCTTATGGTCAGCGGGGTCATCTCTCTCCTATAAAGTATAAGCTCTTATGGTCAGCGGGGTCCTCTCTATCCTGTAGAGTGTAAGCTCTTATGATCAGCAGGGTCCGCTCTCTCCTGTAAAGTGTAAGCTCTTATGGTCAGTGTGGTCCTCTCTCTCTCTCCTGTAAAGTGTAAGCTCTTATGGTCAGTGGGGTCCACTCTCTCTCCTGTTTAGTGTAAGTTCTTATGGTCAGCGGGGTCCTCTCTCTCTCCTGTACAGTGTAAGCTCTTATTGTCAGTGGGGTCCTCTCTCTCTCCTGTAGAGTGTAAGCTCTTATGGTCAGTGGGGTCCTCTCTCTCTCCTGTAGAATGTAAGCTCTTATGGTCAGCGGGGTCCTCTCTCTCCTGTAGAGTGTAAGCTCTTTTAGTCAGCGGTGTCCTCTCTCTCTCCTGTAGAGTGTAAGCTCTTATGGTCAGTGGGGTCCTCTCTCTCTCCTGTAGAGTGTAAGCTCTTATGGTCAGTGGGTTCCTCTCTCTCTCCTGTAGAATGTAAGCTCTTATGGTCAGCGGGGTCCTCTCTCTCCTGTAGAGTGTAATCTCTTATGGTCAGTGGGGTCCTCTCTCTCCTATAAAGTATAAGCTCTTATGGTCAGTGGGGTCCTCTCTATCCTGTAGAGTGTAAGCTCTTATCATCAGCGGGGTCCTCTCTCTCCTATGAAGTATAAGCTCTTATGGTCAGCGGGGTCCTCTCTATCCTGTAGAGTGTAAGCTCTTATGATCAGTGGGGTCCTCTCTCTCCTGTAGAGTGTAAGCTCTTATGGTCAGTGAGGTCCTCTCTCTCTCCTGTAGAATGTAAGCTCTTATGGTCAGCGGGGTCCTCTCTATCCTGTAGAGTGTAATCTCTTATGGTCAGTGGGGTCCTCTCTCTCTTCTGTACAGTGTAAGCTGTTATTGTCAGTGGGGTCCTCTCTCTCTCCTGTAGAGTGTAAGCTCTTATGGTCAGTGGGGTCCTCTCTCTCTCCTGTAGAATGTAAACTCTTATGGTCAGCGGGGTCCTCTCTCTCCTGTAGAGTGTAATCTCTTATGGTCAGTGGGGTCCTCTCTCTCCTATAAAGTATAAGCTCTTATGGTCAGTGGGGTCCTCTCTATCCTGTAGAGTGTAATCTCTTATCATCAGCGGGGTCCTCTCTCTCCAATCAAGTATAAGCTCTTATGGTCAGCGGGGTCCACTCTATCCTGTAGAGTGTAAGCTCTTATGATCAGCAGGGTCCTCTCTCTCTCCTGTAAAGTGTAAGCTCTTATGGTCAGTGGGGTCCTCTCTCTCTCCTCTCCTGTAGAGTGTAAGCTCTTATGGTCAGTGGGGTCCTCTCTCTCTTCTGTAGAGTGTAGGCTGTTATTGTCAGTGGGGTCCTTTCTCTCTCCTGTAGAGTGTAAGATCTTATGGTCAGTGAGGTCCTCTCTCTCTCCTGTAGAATGTAAGCTCTTATGATCAGCGGGGTCCTCTCTCTCCTGTAGAGTGTAAGCTCTTATGATTCTCGGGGTCCTCTCTCTCCTGTAGAGTGTAAGCTCTTATGGTCAGTGGGGTCCTCTCTCTCTCCTGTAGAGTGTACGCTCTTATGGTCAGTGGGGTCCTCTCTCTCTCCTGTAGAGTGTAAGCTCTTATGGTCAGTGGGGTCCTCTCTATCCTGTAGAGTGTAAGCTCTTATGATCAGCAGGGTCCGCTCTCTCTCTCCTGTAAAGTGTAAGCTCTTATGGTCAGTGTGGTCCTCTCTCTCTCTCCTGTAAAGTGTAAGCTCTTATGGTCAGTGGGGTCCACTCTCTCTCCTGTTTAGTGTAAGTTCTTATGGTCAGCGGGGTCCTCTCTCTCTCCTGTACAGTGTAAGCTCTTATTGTCAGTGGGGTCCTCTCTCTCTCCTGTAGAGTGTAAGCTCTTATGGTCAGTGGGGTCCTCTCTCTCCTGTAGAATATAAGCTCTTATGGTCAGCGGGGTCCTCTCTCTCCTGTAAAGTGTAAGCTCTTTTAGTCAGCGGTGTCCTCTCTCTCTCCTGTAGAGTGTAAGCTCTTATGGTCAGTGGGGTCCTCTCTCTCTCCTGTAGAGTGTAAGCTCTTATGGTCAGTGGGTTCCTCTCTCTCTCCTGTGGAATGTAAGCTCTTATGGTCAGCGGGGTCCTCTCTCTCCTGTAGAGTGTAATCTCTTATGGTCAGTGGGGTCCTCTCTCTCCTATAAAGTATAAGCTCTTATGGTCAGTGAGGTCCTCTCTATCCTGTAGAGTGTAAGCTCTTATCATCAGCGGGGTCCTTTCTCTCCTATCAAGTATAAGCTCTTATGGTCAGCGGGGTCCTCTCTATCCTGTAGAGTGTAAGCTCTTATGATCAGTGGGGTCCTCTCTCTCCTGTAGAGTGTAAGCTCTTATGGTCAGTGAGGTCCTCTCTCTCTCCTGTAGAATGTAAGCTCTTATGGTCAGCGGGGTCCTCTCTATCCTGTAGAGTGTAATCTCTTATGGTCAGTGGAGTCCTCTCTCTCCTATTAAGTATAAGCTCTTATGGTCAGCGGGGTCCTCTCTATCCTGTAGAGTGTAAGCTCTTATCGTCAGCGGGGTCCTCTCTCTCCTATTAAGTATAAGCTCTTATGGTCAGCGGGGTCCTCTCTATCCTGTAGAGTGTAAGCTCTTATGATCAGCAATGTCCTCTCTCTCTCTCCTGTAAAGTGTAAGCTCTTATGGTCAGTGGGATCCTCTCTCTCTCTCCTCTAAAGTGTAAGCTCTTATGGTCAGTGGGGTCCTCTCTCTCTTCTGTACAGTGTAAGCTGTTATTGACAGTGGGGTCCTCTCTCTCTGCTGTAGAGTGTAAGCTCTTATGGTCAGTGGGGTCCTCTCTCTCTCCTGTAGAGTGTAAGCTCTTATGGTCAGTGGAGTCCTCTCTCTCTCCTGTAGAATGTAAGCTCTTATGGTCAGCGGGGTCCTCTCTCTCCTGTAGAGTGTAATCTCTTATGGTCAGTGGGGTTCTCTCTCTCCTATAAAGTATAAGCTCTTATGGTCAGTGGGGTCCTCTCTATCCTGTAGAGTGTAAGCTCTTATCATCAGCGGGGTCCTCTCTCTCCAATCAAGTATAAGCTCTTATGGTCAGCGGGATCCTCTCTATCCTGTAGAGTGTAAGCTCTTATGATCATCAGGGTCCTCTCTCTCTCTCCTGTAAAGTGTAAGCTCTTATGGTCAGTGGGGTCCTCTCTCTCTCTCCTGTAAAGTGTAATCTCTTATGGTCAGTGGGGTCCTCTCTCTCTCCTGTAGAGTGTAAGCTCTTATGGTCAGCGGGGTCCTCTCTCTCTTCTGTAGAGTGTAAGCTGTTATTGTCAGTGGGGTCCTCTCTCTCTCCTGTAGAGTGTAAGCTCTTATGGTCAGTGAGGTCCTCTCTCTCTCCTGTAGAATGTAAGCTCTTATGATCAGCGGGGTCCTCTCTCTCCTGTAGAGTGTAAGCTCTTATGGTCAGCGGGGTCCTCTCTCTCTCCTGTAGAGTGTAAGCTCTTATGATTCTCGGGGTCCTCTCTCTCCTGTAGAGTGTAAGCTCTTATGGTCAGTGGGGTCCTCTCTCTCTCCTGTAGAGTGTAAGCTCTTATGGTCAGTGGGGTCCTCTCTCTCTCCTGTAGAGTGTAAGCTCTTATGGTCAGCAGGGTCCTCTCTCTCCTGTAGAGTGTAAGCTCTTATGGTCAGTGGGGTTCTCTCTCTCTTCTGTAGAGTGTAAGCTCTTATGATCATCGGGGTCCTCTCTCTCCTGTAGAGTGTAAGCTCTTATGGTCAGCGGGGTCCTCTCTCTCTCCTGTAGAGTGTAAGCTCTTATGGTCAGTAGAGTCCTCTTTCTCCTGTAGAGTGTAAATGTGGCACCCCAGAGGGTCTAGTTGCCACAGTGGTAGCAATACCATGTCTGGGAGCAAAACAGGAGTTTCCTGGCCAGGAACAGATTACATGCAACACCTCCTGCCCCAGACCAGAAAGGGGAGGATCCTGCCCTATATAACTGGATCTGGGGGCGGGGTTAGTGGAGTCTAGTGTCAGGAGTCAAGTAGGACACAAGGGAGCAAGGAGCTGAGGACTGGAGCTGGCAGAGCTCGTCCTGGCCACAGTACTTACAGGGAACTGGACACCGGAGTCCGAGGCTGTGGGACCCTTCAGGCCCAGCAGCAGATGCCGCAGGGCAGGGGATTGCAAGTCTCCTGGCCCACAGAAGCCCGGAGGCTCAGCCACACGAAAGGACCAGTACCGCCACAGAGGAGCGAGGAATCCACGAGGTCCGAGTCGCCAGCCATACGGGTGAGCACAGCACGTTACACTCAGGGACGTGGGCTACAGCACGACTATAAGCGGGATAGTCAAAGAGTACAGTCAGAATCGCAGGTCTACAACTCCACCTGGCCAGGAGGATTCTAGGATTGTTCCCAGACTGACCAGGCCCTCATCCCTAGCCGGTACTCCCGTTGGGGCCTATATAATTGCCACCAGTAAAGACCCTGGGACTGCACTGCAAAGACTCCGTGTTGTCATTACTGATACCTTGCACTATCACCACCATTATCCATACACGCTGCCCTGAAGCTCCACTCTTCCTGTGGGAAGTCACATCACCTTGCTGCACACACCATCAGCTTCCCAATAACCGCATTCCACAGGTGGCGTAGTCGGACTATACACAAACTACCCTGGTTTGACCGCCCTGGGTCACGGACCGGGTCCCCGCCACGGTGACTACAAATCCCAGCATCTACAAGGCCCGACTCCGGGTCTCCCTACGGCCCAGGGGGCGCGTCATAAGCTCTTATGGTCAGTGGAGTCCTCTCTCTTTGATGTAGAGTGTAAGTGACGCGCCCCTAGGCCGTGGGGTACCCAGTGCCGGGCCAGTAGATGCTGGGGGAATGTCACAGTGGCGGTGACCCGGTCCGTTACCCAGGGGGGTCAATAAAAGGGGTTATGTATAGGGGATTTATAGTGCTTTTATAGAGTTCGTGACGCCACCTGTGGAATGCGGCTAAAGGGAGCCGCCGCTGTGGAGCAGTCCTCTGAAGCTGATGTAACTGCAGCAGGGATAGTGTGGCGCTCCACAGGAAGAGCTAGCTCCAGGGCAGTGTGGATATTGCAGGTTGTGCTGGGCGTTGTAGTGCAGGGGTTGATGGCGCAGCATGAAACACAGAGACAAGGAAGTGCAGTCCCAGGGTCTTTACTGGTGCTGATTAAACAAGCCGGGACTAGAGTACTGGCTAGAAGTGGAAGTCCGGGCAGCCTGGAAGTATGTAAAGAATCCTCCTTGCCAGGTGAAGTTGGAGGCCTTCCCTTTCCACTAAACTCTTTGGCCCTGTTGCTTGTAGCGGTGCGGTGACCCTCGTCCCTGTGTGCGGCGTTTCTGTGCTCACCCGTGTGGCAGGCAGCTCGGGCCTTGCTGATGCGTCGCTCCCTCGTGGCGGTGCTGGACCCTGCGGTGCTGCTGAGCATCTGGGCGTCTGATGGGCCAGGAGACCTGCAGTCTCCTGCCCTCCGGTTTCTGCGGCTGGGCCTTCAGTGCCCCACAGCCTCGGACTCCGGTGTCCGGTTCTTCTGTGCGGTACTTCTTCTGGGGTGAGCTGCCGCGCAGCTCCAGTCCCCAGCTCCACTCTCCTCGACGTCCTCGCTTCAACTGCTTACACTAAGAATAACTAACCCCGCCCCCAGATCCCAGTTGCCAAGGGGAGGAGCTCCCCTTGCTGGTCTGGAGCCAGGAAAGTGTTGCATGTTTAGTATACCTGGCCAGGGGACCCCTGCTTGCTTCCAGGCATGGCATTACCTCTTTTGAGGGAGGCGATGCCACTGTGGCAACCGGACTCCTGCGGTGCCACATTTCCCCCTAGTTAATTTCAGTACTCCTGGACTGAGGATACCTTTCAAAATTAACAAATAACAATTACAGTTCACATTAGAAGATTATGAATATAACATTTCCTGAACGTTACTGGTTATCAAAACATTATAAACACTGTTAATAACATTCTTCTTTAGTCAGGTGCAATTTTGAGCAACATGAGGGACCCGTCTGAAAACCCTCAACGTAGGCCCTGGGCGTCGCTGCAGGGCATAGATGATCCAGGTGTTGGACCACGTCTTCGGCTATGCCAACCGGGTTTTTGTTCTGAGGTCATTTGTTATAATCATAAAACCAATAAGGGGGCACTCTAATAAGTGCAACTATTTACAATGGAAAGTTCCTTGGTTATTCACCGTCCATAACCTACAAGTCTTTATACCCTTACCGGGTAACTAAATGCACACATGACCAACTTTTGCTATTCACTTTGAAAACACAACTTTTCTGCTTTACCCTTACGGGTAACTATATACAGCATACATGTTGGTTCTCTTATACTTTAATTCTTTACATTTTAGCTTCCCCAACGGGCAGGGAGCTGACCTTTTGTACTCCTGGTCGATCTGCGTAGTACACTGGTAGTTATTGCTCTACCCTGGTCCCTTGTGTCTACCCCTGGTGTGGTGGGTTCAGTGTGAACTACTCTACGGGTAGTCTGAGGTAACACTGGTAGGCTGGGTAATTTCCTACGAATTCTTTGTCTCACCATGGGTACGACAGGTTCACTGCTATCAGAGGGTTGATTCTCCTGATCTGCTGATGATGAAACCTCTGTCTCTGGGGCCAACTGGTCTTCCAGCTGTTCTGGGACTTCTGCAGCTTCCGGTGAGGCTGCTTGGAGAAAGGTAAGGACCGGTACTGCAATTGCATTGTTCACCTGCGTCCAAGACCGGGGAAATTCTCCGAGTACTGTTTGGACCACTTCCTCCACTCCTTCTGTGGGTTGAGGGTTGTCTTGATCTTCTTCCGTGTGTTTCAAATTGTTCAGGACATATCTTCAAGTGATCTCTTGATACTGCCGCTGAAGTTTCCCCTCCATTTTTGCTGATGAGGCACACTTTGGTGTTATCATAATTTGAGGGTAGGACGGTGTATGGCTCAATCTCCCACTGGTCATCTAATTTATGGAGTCGTCTCTTTCTCTTAAGTACCTGCTCTCCAGGTGACAAGGGAACGGCAGGTGCGTGCTTATTGTAAGTCTTCTCTTGCCTCTGTCATGCTTGGGACAAACTTCTTTCAACACACTCTTGCACTTTGCGGTATTGTTGCTGCCGCTCGGTATCCCAATCTGCATCTGGTGATGTCGTCTCTGGTGTTAGGACTCCCATGTCCAAGTCAATGGGTAGCTTACCAGGTCTTGTTCTCATCAGGTAAGCGGGTGTACAGTTGGTGGAGTTCACCGGGATGTGATTATAGAGGTCCACCAAATCTGGTAACTTCTCTGGCCACAGGCTACGTTCTTCAAGAGGCAACGTCTTCAACAGGTCTATTACCACCTGGTTCATCTTCTCACACAACCCGTTGGTCTGGGGATGATACGGCGTTGTCCTTATTTTCTTGCAGCCGTACAAGTTACAAAATTCCTGAAACACCTCTGCTTCAAGGCTGGACCTTGATCGGTAAGCACTCTTTCAGGGTAACCATGCAGGCAACAAAAGTGATGTTTGAATGGTTTGGCTGCCGTCTGGTCTTTTACTGGCACTACTACCAGGAACCGGGAGTAGTGGTCTACTATGGTTAGAGCGTAGACATAGCCTGACCTGCTTGGGGCTGGCTTCACGTGGTCCAAGGCTACCAGTTCTAGTGGCTGTTTGGTGATGATGGGCTGCAGGGGAGCCCTCTGGCTGTTATTGTCTTTTCGTGTCAGGTTGCATGAACCACATTCTCGACACCATCTCTCGATTGCTTTCCTCATGCCAACCCAGTAGAATTGCTCTCGTAGCAGGACTTCCAACTTCTTCCACCCGAAGTGTCCTGCTCCATCGTGGTACACTTCCAGGACCATTGACGCATCCCGCCTCGGGACTACCACCTGCCAGACCAGTTCGTGTGTCCGGGAATTGATACTTCTTCGACACAGCTTTCCCTTGTAGATGAACAGCTTGCCCTTCTCCTTCCACAACTGTTGGGTCTCCTGTGGAGCATCTGGATCGGGGTACGAGTCAGCTTGCGTCAGCAACTCCTTGACTAGGCGGACAGCCGGGTCGGTATCCTGCGTTTCTGCCCATCCATGGTGGGGCAATGGGTTGAACGTGGCCTCTCTGTTGGCGGAGCGCTTGTCCCTCACACAGTGGGAGAACTGGGTCACCCCATGACGATGGGAAGTGGGTATCTCTATCTCTTCCAGCTCTTCCGGGTTTCCCCCCCCATCTGGCAAGTTGGGCTTCCTGGACAGCACATCAGCATTTGCATTGTTATGCCCCGCCCAATACTTGATGGTGAACTCGTAGTTAGACAGTCGGGCCATCCATCGTTGCTCTAGGGCACCAAGCTTCGCAGTCTCCAGGTGCGTCAGAGGGTTATTGTCCGTGAAGACTGTAAATTTGGAGGAGGCGAGATAGTGCTTGAAGCGCTCTGTTACAGCCCAGACTATGGCGAGAAATTCAAACTTGAAGGAACTGTAGTTGTCGGGGTTCCTTTCTGTGGGCTGGAGCTTCCTGCTGGCTTATGCAATCACTCGCTCTCTGCCTTGCTGTACCTGGGACAGCACTGCTCCCAATCCCACGTTGCTGGCATCTGTATGGAGTATAAAGGGTTGGCCATAGTCGGGGTAGGCCAGGACTTCGTCTCCGGTCAGAGCCATCTTCAGTCGGGTGAAGGAATCGTCTTCTGGTTTACCCCATTTGAACGGAGGTTTCGAGTTCTTGGCCTTCTTGTACTGGCCTACCAGGAGGTCCTGCATGGGTGCTGCTATCTTGGTGAAACCCTTGATAAATCTTCTGTAGTAGCCTACCAGCCCGAGGAACTGCCGCACTTCCTTGATAGTGGAGGGTCTTGGCCAGTCCTTGATCACGGTGACTTTTTCTGGGTCTGGTGCTACACCTTCGGTGCTTACAACATGACCTAGGTAATGCACCTTGGGCTTCAGCAGGTGGCACTTGGACAGCTTTACCTTCAGGCCAAAACCAGATAGGGCTTCGAACACCTCGGCCAGGTGCTCCAGGTGGTCTTCATATGTCTTCGAGTAGACAATTACGTCGTCCAGGTACAGGAGGACAGTTTCGAAGTTCTTATGTCCTAGGCAGCACTCCATTAACCGCTGGAAGGTTCCTGGGGCATTGCAGAGCCCGAATGGCATGCAGTTGAACTCGCTGAGGCCCATTGGTGTTGTAAACGCGGTCTTTTCTTTGTTCGCCTCTGCCATAGGAACCTGCCAATACCCACTGGTGAGATCCAAAGTGGAGAAATAATTTGTAGATCTTAATGCAGCTAGTGACTCCTCAATCCTGGGTAATGGGTAAGCATCCTTATGTGTAATGCGGTTAATCTGCCTGTAGTCAACACACATCCTCATTGTACCATCCTTCTTTCTCACGAGAACTAATGTAGCTGCCCAGGGGCTACAACTATCTCTGATCACCCCAGCCTCCTTCATCTCCCGTAACACTCCTTTGGCACATTGATAGTGAGCTGGAGGTACAGGCCGGTACCTCTCTTTAATGGGTGGATGATCCCCCGTTGGGATATGATGTTGGACCCCTTGTACCTGCCCAAAGTCTAATGGGTGTTTACTGAAGACCCGCTCATACTCTTGGACCACCAGGTATACTCCATCCTTTTGGTGCACAGGGGTGGAGTCAGTGCCCACTTGTAGCTTCTGACACCAATCCTCCACCTGTCCCTTGGAGCCATTATCCTCCGCCGGTTTGGATGGAGGCAAGGGTTCCACTGTCTTTATTGCGTTGTTACTGACAGTGAATAACTTAGCAAGGTTAGCATACCGAGGTAAATGGACCTCTTTCTCCCCACAATTCAGGATGCGGATCGGTACTCTCCCCTTGCGGACATCGACTACCCCCCTGGCTGTCAAGATGGTGGGCCTACTGTCGGAGTACACGGGTTCTACCAGGGCCTGATAATCTTGACCCCTGAGACCTATTGCTGCCAGACACCATATCAACATTTCACTCCTAGGGGGCACTGCAATGGGGAACGGATCACTCATCATAACACTGCCAATTTCTCCACCAGACAGTTCTACCTGTTGTCTTTTCATCAGGGCTCTGATTTCTTTCTGTAGAACCCGCTGCTGACTGGAACTGGCGGTCTCTGCGACCTGTTGTAACAAAACAATAATTTCTGCAAGACAATTTTCTATTACATTAGTGCCTAAGGTTATCATGGGATGACTTTCTCGGCGATCAATATCAACAATAATCATTCCTTGTGATAGCAATTCTACTTTGCCAACTTTTATGGTCACCTCTTTATACCCCACCTGAGGCAAGGGCTGACCATTGCTGGCATAGATGTTAAGATGTTCATCTGGACTGTGGGTAATGTCTGAGTCAGTCCAGTATTGTTTATAAAGGATGCAACGCATTCATTTGGATGCCATCAAGCACGACAGGTAGGACCAGTCATCCTCCCACGTACTTGTCTCGCCAGGTTTGTGGGCCTGGTCGTCTTACTCCTGGGGGTTTGCCCTCTGCCCCAGGTGTTGCCTGTTTAAATTGCAGAATCTTGCGTAGTGTCCCGCCTTTTGACAGCAGCGTCAGATGGGTTGTCCGTCCTGGTCGTAGCGATCGCTGTTCCTCCCTCTGATCGGTGGAATTCTTTTCTGTCGTCGCCATGGGACGTCATCTGGGCTGGAAGCCAGCTGGATCTTTTCCTTGGGGGACATTTGAATGACCTGCACGGTTTTGGTTAACGCAGCCACACTTTTGGTCAGCTCCTGGACCTGAAGGCGCAGGTCGGCAGACGGGTCATTGTCCAGAGTCTGCGTGTCAGCCTCCACAGGTTCTGGGGAAAAGGATGCCACCTCCTAGTGGTATGTTATAGCTGGGCGCCGGTGGGATGCAGCGCCTCCTGGTGTTGATTCCCACAGCACCCGGATGGCTCAGTCTTTAAATTGTGCAAAGTCCAGATCAGGGTTTTGCAGAGCCATAATGCGCAGCTGTGTCCTGTGAGCGCTGGACAGGAGCCCCTCAATAAACTGCTCAGTTAGCAATCTGTCCTCATCATTCACACTGTCAGGGTCTACCTGTTTGATGGCCCGCAGCGCCTCCTGCAGGTTTAGAGCATAGTCCCATACACTGTCCTGTACTCTTTGTTTGCACCCGTAAAACGTCATTTTCATTTCTGCTGCAGTGCGGGTGTCAATGGTATCCTTTAATCGGGCCAGTATTTATTTTACACTGCCTTTGTCCCTGCCCGGCCAGGACTTCACCTCTCTCTGGGCTGCATCGATTACCTGGCCTATGAGGTTGCTGACTTTTTGCTCCTCATACAGGGGGTATACTTTAAACAAACTGCGCAGTCTCTCCTCAAAGTCGTTCAGGGTGTGCGACTCCCCTGAGTACTGGGGCAACCACGCCGCCCTCGGTATATATGGCATGGATAACGGCATCACAGTGGCAGCGGCCGCGCCTGCGGCTGAACCCTCCTCCATGTTGGGCATCTTCCTCCCCCCTAGTGAACCTCAGCCAGGTCCTGGGCGTCTCCTCACGCACCAGTATGCTGCACTGCAGGCGGAAGGATCTCTTACCTGGCAGTTTCGGATCGGGGCTTCTTTCTTCCCCCTCGGCGGGCGGCAAACCACGTGATCACACCGTTCAATAAAGTCTATGGCACACAGGACCCGGTTATACCGGTCTTCGTGAATCCTGTTCATGACGCCAAGTTGACTCGCCCCCTGAGCCATGGGGTACCCGGTGCCGGGCCGGTAGATGCTGGGGGAATGTCACAGTGGCGGTGACCCGGTCCGTGACCCAGGGCGGTAAATAAAAGGGGTTATGTATAGGGGATTTATAGTGTTTTTATAGAGTTTGTGACGCCACCTGTGGAATGCGGCTAAAGGGAGCCGCCGCTGTGGAGCAGTCCTCTGAAGCTGATGTTACTGCAGCAGGGATGGTGTGGCTCTCCACAGGAAGAGCTAGCTCCAGGGCAGTGTGGATATTGCAGGTTGTGCTGGGCGTTGTAGTGCAGGGGTTGATGGCACAGCAAGAAAGACAGAGACAAGGAAGTGCAGTCCCAGGGTCTTTACTGGTGCTGATTAAACAAGCTGGGACTAGAGTACTGGCTAGAAGTGGAAGTCCGGGCAGCCTGGAAGTATGTAAAGAATCCTCCTTGCCAGGTGAAGTTGGAGGCCTTCCCTTTCCACTAAACTCTTTGGCCCTACTGCTTGTAGCGGTGTGGTGGCCCTCGTCCCTGAGTGCGGCGTTTCTGTGCTCACCCGTATGGCTGGCAGCTCGGGCCTTGCTGATGCGTCGCTCCCTCGTGGCAGTGCTGGACCCTGCAGTGCTGCTGAGCCTCCGGGCGTCTGATGGGCCAGGAAACCTGCAGTCTCCTGCCCTCCGGTTTCTGCGGCTGGGCCTTCAGTGCCCAACAGCCTCGGACTCCGGTGTCCGGTTCTTCTGTGCGGTACTTCTTCTGGGGTGAGCTGCCGCGCAGCTCCAGTCCCCAGCTCCTCTCTCCTCGACGTCCTTGCTTCAACTCCTTACACTAAGACTAACTAACCCTGCCCCCAGATCCCAGTTGCCAAGGAGAGGAGCTCCCCTTGCTGGTCTGGAGCCAGGAAAGTGTTGCATGTTTAGTATACCTGGCCAGGGGACCCCTGCTTGCTCCAGCCATGGCATTACCTCTTTTGAGGGAGGCAATGCCACTGTGGCAACCGGACCCCTGGGGTGCCACATAAGCTCTTATGGTCAGCGGAGTCCTCTCTCTTTGAAGTAGAGTGTAAGCTCTTATGTCTTATGATCGGCAGGGTTCTATCTCTCGCTCCCCTCTTCCACGTATTTTCCAGCAATTACAAGCTTTCCAGTATTCAGATTCGTTCAAATTTATCCGCCCTAAATTAAATATTTGGAAAAAATTTGGATTGCTCTTATGTAACAGCCCCTTCTGATGAAACTGCCCAGTGTCCTAATAGATAAGGTGTCAGCCTCTGGAGCTGGGAATTTTGGGTTTAAATCTCATCTGGGACGCTGACATTTTAAACTTTAAGCGTCCATGGTGGCGAGTCATTAAGTCTGACGCCATGCACACCAGTATTAACAAAAGGGTTAGAAGGAGTAGGATGTGATAAATTCATTAAGAGGTGCATGCTGACAGCTCTCTTCTAAGACTTTTGATTAATCAGATTAGAACACACCCTGTCCCACCCAATTTTGTGCTTATTCAGTGTGTTTTATGCCAGAAACAGTTTGATGAATCGTTTTACCCACAAAAAGTTGTATCTACAGGAGATGTGATGCATTTTGTAATTAGACATATAACTTGTAAAGAATCATTTCCTTTATATACTGTCATTTGGCATTCAAATAATAAAATTAAAAAAGAAAATAAAAATGTATTTTCCAATATTTCTCTCTGGATTTAACAAAAAGGTTAATTGAGAACAAAAAAAACTTGAAAACGGTTCAATATATTGCCCAACACAGTGGCCTAATGGATAAGGCATCAGGCTCTGGAGCTGGGGATTGTGGGTTCAAATCCCTCCTGGGTTGTGTTTCTGGAATATGTCTCCATGTTACCAAAAGTCCAAATTATATCCATCATGAATTCATAACCATCTTTTATAAAAATGAATGCCAAGTTTAGGTTAAAAAGAATACAAGAATATAAGCTATATAGAGATAAGACATATGTAAATTTTTATATCTAGCTAAAATCCATTTGCAAACTGACACATCTGGTTCTGAAAAATGTGAGAATTTTTCAGAGCATCTTTGGGGTAGCATGCCTAGTACACAGCAGAGGCACCCAGGACGCCAGACAGAAAATTGACAGCTCAGAAGTAAACATTGCTCTTGTCCATCAGACCTGGAGGACTCAACTGGGATGATTATTAGTGATGAGCGAGTATGTTTTGTTAACCCTTTCGCCGAGTATGCTCGGGCGAGCACCGAGTAGTTACAGCTGCTCGATGATATGTTTGAATCACTCCCATGTGCATGATTTGCGACTGACAGCTTTAATACATGTGAGGAATGTCTATTTCTTACACATTCCTCACATGTATTAAAGCTGTCAAACAGTCGCAAATCATGCACACGGGAGTGATTCAAACATAACACCAAGCAGCTGTAAATACTCGCTGCTCGCCCGAGCATACTCGCTCATCACTAATGATTATTCTTGTGTCTGTTGTAATGTATTCTTGCTAACCCCCCAAAAATTCAAAAAGATTATTGAGTCGTAAACATGTTCAATCAACATTCAAGAGCACATGCCCAGTGACCTAAAGGATAAGACATCAGCCTCCAGAGCTGGGGCTTGAGGGTTCAAGTCCCACTTTGGCTGTGTAGTTTTAAACTTTGTGCTGGGCATTCAAAACTCTCTCTAGAGACTGTAGAGTTGTTGATTTTCAGGACCTGACCCAACAAATAAGTCAGTAATCGGCTGCCACTGGACAGAAGCCTAGAAAACCAACATTCACAGCTCCTATTTTGATTAGCTGGCCGACATGAAGTACATGTGACATCACGCCAGGCCGGCTTATCAAAATAAGAGCCGCAGATTAAATCAAGTATTAGGCGTTTCACAGGGTGGTTCAGTTTTAGATTGTCTGCTAGACTGTGAATAATCCAAATACATCCTTCATGAACATGATTACAATTTTTTTTTATTTTAGGTACATGCATCATATATCAAAAGCAAGTAAGCAATAATCTACATTCTGATATTAAGGCTGTTAATATGTATAGCAAAATATAATTGCGTTATGGCTTATGTGCATACTACTCTTTCTTAGCAGTATGTCAAACACTGACCTCACTGTGGACACACCTGATATCATGCTATACTGGCTGTGAGAAGGATCCGGATCAAGGGGTAGGAATAGAAATATTGATATACCCTATGTTATGTCATCCTATCTTCCTTTTTTTCTTTCTCCATATTTTTGATTGTCTCTTTAACTATTAGATATAAAACGCAGATGCGCTTACTAGAAATCTACCCCCTGAAGAAGCCAAATTTTGGTGAAACTTGTGGGGATTTCTTTGTCCTTCCCAGCAGGAAGAAAAATGTTTCTTACAAATTAACTCCTTTAACCATTCCCCCGAGGGAGTCTCGTGTTTCATTATTTGAGCTTAGACTGTTATTCTCATTGTGGCACATTGGTTTTGTGCATGTTTTTAACTAGTTTTAATTTTTCTGTATCTGGTGTTTTTTTGGCATTACTAAATAAAAATAATACATTTTGGAATGTGTCTCATTTCTTTTTCTCCTTTTTATTGCAAAGTTTGCTAGGTGTCTCTGCTACATTGAAGAGAAATACAAATAAATTGTGACCCCCGAGGGAACAGCGACTGCAACAAATGTAGAAAAAAATGCTGTATACTTATGCGAAACTATATACCAGTTGACATATCATACTCACATACTCCTAGTGTCCTCTGCATAAATATGATAAAAAAAAAAATTAAATTAAGGTTTGTACATCAGATTCTGAGAGCATGAAATAAGTAGGTTTTCCCTAATGGCTATGTAATATGCTTTGTCATTTTGACATGTCACAAGTGATGTAGGCACATAAATGGATCACGTCAAAGTTATACCTTTCGGTAGTCCATCAATTCCATAGAGATTATAACTTGCCATTTATTATAAACCTTTGGAAACATTCAATGTGCATGTGAATTATAAAATGATGTGGAAAAAGACTCACATCTGACCCTTTTCAGACCTCAAAGGACGATCCAGAGCTGAGAATAGTGAGTTGAAGTTCCTCGTGGGTTGGTATGTTTCTAAAGTGTCCATTGGACAATTAAATATTCAAATTGTCTCTTCAGACAGGAAGAGGACTTGAACTCTAGCACCACCTATTGGAAGTAGAAATCCTACAAGTCAGTATTGACTCTTTAACTAGTCTTGCATTATTACTTAGCATAAAAGTCAAACCAGAATCCCAATTTGTAGACACAGTGTTGCTGGGTGTTTGACCCTCATCAGTGCAAAGAGTGAGATCTGATTTGGCTAGGTGAGAGGCTAAGACTTGGATCTAATGTCTAACGTTTCTCCTTGTGGAGAGTGACAAGCTAGGTCTGGCATGCCAGTATTAGGAGACTTGCATGCTCCTCTGGGAAATTATTATGCAAATTGTCTCTTCAAAGATGGAGAGGACTTGAACTCTAGTGCCACCGAATGGAAGTAGCAATCTTACTTAAGACTTAAACACCTTGCATGCTCCTCTGTGAAATTAAATATGAGACAATTTGCATGTTTAATTTCCCAGAGGAGCATGCAAGGTGCTTAAGTCTCCTCCTACTGGCATGCCAGACCTGGCTTGACAATATAGTCCAACCTATTCCCCAGGGCATCACTACTCCCTGGAGCTTCACTACCCCCCAGAGCCACCCTATTCACTGGAGACTGCCTTCCTCCTGGAGCCACCCTACTCACTGGAGCCTCCCTCCAACCGGAGCCAACCTAACCCCTGGAGCCTCCCTACCCCCTGGAGCCACCCTACCGCCCCAGAGCCTCCCAACCCCCCGTAGCCACCCTACTCACTGGATCCTGCCTACTCACTGGAGCCTCCCTACCCCTGGAGCCACCCTACCCCCAGAGCCTCCCAACCCCCCGTAGCCACCCTACTCATGAATCCTGCCTACTCATTGGTACCTCCCTACCCCATGGAGCCACCCTAACTAGTGATGAGTGAGCATCTCAGTACTCGAGATGCTCAGAGCTCGCCGAGTACTTCCGAAATGCTCGGGCGGATGCTTGGGTCCCCTCCCTGCATGTTTGCTGCTCTTTAGAGAGCCAATCAACATGCAGGGATTGTCTGCCACACAATTTTTAGGCCTCTGCAGACCGCCGGGGGGAGCCGCCTGAAAAATGCTCGAATTTCCCATAGACTTTCTTTGGGCTCGTTGCTCGGGTCGAGCACCCGAGTATTCCAATTTGCTCGACCCGAGCATCGAGCACCCGAGCATTTTAGTGCTCGCCCATCACTAGTTGTGACCCCAAAAATTCTGGATTGTTTTTTTTCTCTTTACAACGTTTTCCGATGACGTTTTGTTTTATTTTAACAGATCAGAATTTTACTTATGCAGCATTGCAAAATAAATATAAATATATATAAATAATAGTGATGATCGAGCATGCTCGTTGCTCGACATTTGCGAGCATGCTCGGGCGAGTACCTATTATCTTAATGAATGGTTAAGTTTCGTAGCTCCATGAACATGATTTGCGACTGTTTGACAGCTTTAATACATGTGAGGAATGCTGGAAAAACAGGCATTCCTCAGATGTATTAAAGCTGTCAAACAGTCGCAAATCATGTTCACTGAGCGACAAAAAATTAACCCCCGAGCACACTGAAGATAATAGGTACTCGCCAAGGCATGCTCGTAAATCTCGAGCAAAGAGCATGCTCGATCATCACTAATAAATAATCAATTAATTTCTAGCCAAAAAACCGAATCACCAATGACACTTCATTTTCTACACATGCTAACTCTTTATAGTCATGATCTAAAAATTAATTTTCAGACTACTAAGTTAAATTCTTAAAGGCATAAAAATGTAAGAAATTCGATATGATCTTGAGTTGAAAAATGTGAAGCCAAAAAGCTAACTATTTTAGATTTCCTCGTCATGTAAAATGTATAAGATGATAGGGATATGGATTTACCCCACGGGTGCAGTAAAAAGATTAGCAATTCTGAAATGAAAAATGATAAAATATCTCCTGAATATGTGAAAGTTTTTCATATGTAGGAAAAACTATATTTTTTAAATTTGTATGTCTTTCGCTGTAACTTCTTCATTTTACCATCTTTATTAAAAAAAAAAAAAATTTCAAGAAGTTTACTTAGACCAGGGGTCTCAAACATGCGGCTGTCCACCAACGTTCACCATCCAACCTGACGGAACTGGAGAGGATCTGCAAGGAAGAATGGCAGAGGATCCCCAAATCCAGGTGTGAAAAACCTGTTGCATCATTCCCAAGAAGACTCATGGCTGTACTAGCTCAAAAGGGGGCTTCTACTCAATACTGAGCAAAGGGTCTGAATACTTATGACCATGTAATATTTCAGTTTTTCTTTTTTAATAAATTTGGAAAAATTTCTACATTTCTGTTTCTTTTCAGTCAAGATGGGGTGCAGAGTGTACTTTAATGAGAAAAAAAAATGAACTTTTTAGAATTTACCAAATGGCTGCAATGAAACAAAGAGTGAAAAATGTAAAGGGGTCTGAATACTTTCCGTACCCACTGTATACAGCTTTCGCTCATTGTATTATATAAATATTTTACTGTTGTTTACCAAATATTTCTATGTTGTAGAGAATCAGAAATATATAGAGGCCGTTAAAATAAATTTTAGACTCATGTTCAAGAAGAATGTGTTGATTTTAGTTTATGGCACACTTTCATCCATATCCTAATCTGATGTCTGATATTGAATTTCTAGCCAGACCTGGCTCTGAAGGAACGGGACTCAGTGAAGTCAGTCACCCTGAAAATGTGACTGATGTACGAACGCAACAAGGTTTTCTCTCCATGAATCTATGAAACAAGTTATATAAAGTTCAAGAAATGAGAATAAGTTTACCAAAATATATTGCAAAAAAATCCAGATATTTTCTGCGTGTATGATGGAAATAAATCATTTGCATCAGGTGGAACTTCATCACTTGTATGACTTATTCCAAGTATAGAAGTTATTCTCCAGTCAATAAATTGTTTGTGCCAATGGAATGTATTGTCAGAAAATGATCTATGAAGAATTGCTTCTCAGCAGTCTCATTATCATCACAGACAGAATTACAATAAAAAGTAACTGCTAAACATGGATCACATAGGGTGCACCATCATCATCGTGGATCAACTCCTCCCACTCCCTGCACAATGACATCTGCACAGGTTACAGAGCATGCCCACAACATTCTCCCATAGAATTCAATAAGTCTTTTCAAGATTGCAACATTCTAGTGTCTATGGTGGATCCTGTGTTATCTACTGTATATAGAGGTGTTATCAGTCATTGTACCGGAGGAGGAGGTGAGCTGTGACATCACCCATTGTGAATGATGGATCCTGTGTTATCTACTGTATATAGAGGTGTTATCAGTCATTGTACAGGAGGAGGAGGTGAGCTGTGACATCACCTATTGTGAATGGTGGATCCTGTGTTACCTACTGCATATAGATGTATTATCACTCATTGTACAGGAGGAGGAGGAGGTGAGCTGTGACATCACCTATTGTGAATGGTGGATCCTGTGTTATCTACTGTATATAGAGGTGTTATCAGTCATTGTACAGGAGGAGAAGGTGAGCTGTGACATCATCTATTGTGAATGGTGGATCCTGTGTTATCTACTGTATATAGAGATGTTATCAGTCATTGTACAGGAGGAGGAGGAAGTAAGCCGTGACATCACCTATTGTGAATGGTGGATCCTGTGTTATCTACTGTATATAGAGGTGTTATCAGTCATTGTACAGGAGGAGAAGGTGAGCTGTGACATCATCTATTGTGAATGGTGGATCCTGTGTTATCTACTATATATAGAGATGTTATCAGTCATTGTACAGGAGGAGGAGGAAGTAAGCCGTGACATCACCTATTGTGAATGGTGGATCCTGTGTTATCTACTGTATATAGAGGTGTTATCAGTCATTGTACAGGAGAAGGAGGAAGTGAGCTGTGACATCACTTATTGTGAATGGTGGACATAGGCGGATTATAATGAGGGCAATCTGGGCTACCGCCGGGGCCCCGGGGCTCGAGGTGGACCGGGGCTACGGGGGGTCAATGGCCAGATTGCCCTCATTATAATATGTACGGCGCCACGGCACATACCGGCTGTCAGAGGCGGGGGGACCCCGGACAGCTCCCCTAGCAGCGGCACATGGTCGCTGCTTCTTCTTCTGCCGGGCCAGCACTGCAGCTGTTAACTTCCCTGTGTGCTGGACGGGCCGCGTCACAGCTAGGAGAAACGGCCCTGTGTGCGGCCGTGTCTGCTAGTGTGATGTCAAGCAGAGCGCGCTCGGCCTGCACTGCTGTATCAGAGAGGAGCTGGATGACGGGACCCGAGCCAGGAGATGGTGAGTGAGTGTGAGTATGTGTGTGAGTGACTGTGTGTGTGTGTGAGTGTGTGAGAGTGACTGAGTGAGTGAGTGTGTGTGTGTGTGCAGACATCATTGTGTGATGTCTGTTTATATGTATTTTTGTGTTTCAAATGTGTTTATGCGTGTATGTATATATCTGTATATATTTGTGTGTGTGTGTGACTGCGTGCGCCCTCCCGCTGTATATAGATTGCGCCATGCGGTCTCCTGCTGTGTATAGATGGCGCCGTGCGGCCTCCTGCTGTGTATAGATGGCGCCGTGCGGCCTCCCGCTGTGTATAGATGGCGACATGCGGCCTCCTGCTGTGTATAGATGGCACCGTGCAGCCCCCTGCTGTGTATAGATGGCTACGTGTGGCGTCCTGCTGTGTATAGATGGCTACATGTGGCCTCCTGCTGTGTATAGATGGCGCCGTGCGGCCTCCTGCTGTGTATAGATGGCTACGTGCGGCCTCCAGCTGTGTATAGACGGCTACGTGTGACCTCTCACTGCGTTTAGATGGCTACGTGCGGCCTCCTGCTGTGTATAGATGGCTACGTGCGGCCTCCTGCTGTGTATTGATGGCTATGTGCGGCCTCCTGCTGTGTATAGATGGCTATATGCGGCCTCCTGCTGTGTATAGATGGCTACGTGCGGCCTCCTGCTGTATATAGATGGCACCGTGCGGCCTCCTACTGTGTATAGATGGCTACGTGCGGCCTCCTGCTATGTATAGATGGCTACGTGCGGCCTCCTGCTGTGTATAGATGGCTACGTGCGGTACCCTGCTGTGTATAGATGGCGCCATGTGGCCCCCTGCTGTGTATAGATGGTGCCATGCGGCCTCCTGCTGTGTATAGATGGCTACGTGCGGCCTCCTGCTGTGTACAGATGGCTACGTGCGGCCTGCTGCTGTGTACAGATGGCTGTGTGCGGCCTCCTGCTGTGTATAGATGGTTACGTGTGGCCTCCTTCTGTGTATAGATGGCACCGTGCGGCCTCCCGCTGTGTATAGATGGCTATGTGCGGCCCCCTGCTGTGTATAGATGGCACCGTGCGGCCTCATGCTGTGTGTAAATGGCTACGTGCGGCCTCCTGCTGTGTATAGATGGCTACGTGTGGCCTCCTGCTGTGTACAGATGGCTACGTGCGGCCTCCCGCTGTGTATAGATGGCTACGTGCGGCCTCCCGCTGTGTATAGATGGCTACGTGTGGCCTCTTGCTGTGTATAGATGGCACTGTGCAGTCTCCCGCTGTGTATAGATGGCTATGTGCGGCCTCCTGCTGTGTATTGATGGCTACGTGTGGCCTCCTGCTGTGTATAGAAGACTATGTGCGGCCTCCTGCTATGTATAGATGGCGCCGTGCGGCCTCCTGCTGTGTATAAATGGCTACGTGCGGCCTCCTGCTGTGCATAGATGGCTACGTGTGGCCTGCTGCTGTGTATAGATGGCTACGTGCGGCCTCCCACTGAGTATAGATGGCTACGTGCGGCCTCTCGCTGTGTATAGATGGCACTGTGCGGCCTCCCGCTGTGTATAGATGGCTATGTGCGGCCTCCTGCTGTGTATTGGTGGCTACGTGTGGCCTCCTGCTGTGTATAGAAGACTATGTGTTGCCTCCTGCTATGTATAAATGGCTACATGCGGCCTCCCGCTGTGTATAGATGGCGCCGTGCGGCCTCCCGCTGTGTATAGATGGCTACGTGCGGCCTCTCGCTGTGTATAGATGGCACTGTGCGGCCTCCCGCTGTGTAAAGATGGCTACGTGCGGCCTCCTGCTGTGTATTGATGGCTACGTGTGGCCTCCTGTCGTGTATAGAAGACTATGTGCGGCCCCCTGCTGTGTATAGATGGCTACGTGCGGCCTCCTGCTGTGTATAGATGGCCACATGCGGCCTCCCGCTGTGTATAGATGGCTACGTGCAGCCTCCCGCTGTGTATAGATGGCGCCGTGCGGCCTCCCGCAGTGTATAGATGGCTACGTGCGGCCTCCCGCTGTGTATAGATGGCACCGTGCGGCTTCCCGCTGTGTATAGATGACTACGTGTGCTCAATATTGAGTCATACAATTAATGTAAGGCTATGTGCCCACGATGCAGAAATGCTCTGGATTTTTTTTTGAGCGTTTCTGCATCTCCCTGGCAGAAAAAAACGCATGCGGATTGTTCATGCGGATTGTACATGCAGATTTTACATGCGTTTTTCCTGCCAGGGACATGCGGATGTGAAGCGTTCTTCACTTGCATTTCCGCATGCGGGTTATCAAGCGTTTTTCCAAGCGATTTTAGCATCACTTGGAAAGTGCTTGACAACTTGGTCACACTATGTAAATCCATGCAACCGGCATGGATTTATATAGTGTGACCGTAAAAGAATGGTAAAAAATAAAAAATAAATATATAATTACCTTCTGATGGCCTGCCGACATCAGCGGTCGCGTGACCCGTCACATTACTAAATGACGTCACCACAGGTCCTTTAGTCTACCGCGAGCTGCCGGCAAGCCAGGACGCATCGGATAAAGATACCGGGGGCCATCAGAAGGTAAGTATAATGTATATTTTTTATTTATTTATTTATTTTTTACAGGTTCCGGGTCCGGAGGAGAGTCTGCTGTCCTCCAGACCCGGGTACCATCCGCATGTTGAACCGCATGATATCCGTATGTGCACATGTAGTGATGCGGATATTTTGCGTTCAAATGCAAGTCAATGGCGGCGAAAACGCCGCGCTTCTGCAAAATAATTGGTAGTGCTGTGGATTTTTCCGCAATGATAATCCGCAGGGGAAATTTTCGCAGCATGTGCACAGCACATGCGGATTATCATTGGGGAACATGGCAGGCCTTCTACCAAGTGTTTTTTAAGCGTTTCTGCAGCGGAATTGCTTGAAAAACGCATAGTGGGCACGCAGCCTAAAAAAAAATATTATAATTAATATATTAATATTGTTTCAAATTAATTTCACTTGAACTATCACATGATCTATCACAGGGGATCATGTGACATGTGATACATCAGGTATGTGTGTGTGTGTGTGGGGGGGGCACCTTCTAAACTGCCCGGGGCCCTTGCTACTCTTAATCTACCCCTGATGGTGGATCCTGTGTTACCTACTGTATATAGAGGTGTTATCAGTCATTGTACAGGAGGGGGAGGTGAGCTGTGACATCATCTATTGTGAATGGTGGATCCTGTGTTATCTACTGTATATAGAGGTGTTATTAGTCATTGTACAGGAGGAGGAGGTGAGCTGTGACATCACCTATTGTGAATGATGGAGGCTGTGTTATCTACTGTATATAGAGGTGTTATCAGTCATTGTACAGGAGGAGGTGAGATGTGACATCACCTATTGTGAATGGTGGATCCTGTGTTATCTACTGCATATAGAGGTGTTATCAGCCATTGTACAGGAGGAGGTGAGCTGTGACATCACCTATTGTGAATGGTAGATCCTGTGTTACCTACCGCATATAGAGGTGTTATCAGTCATTCTACAGGAGGAGGAGGAGGTGAGCTGTGACATCACCTATTGTGAATGGTAGATCCTGTGTTATCTACTGCATATAGAGGTGTTATCAGTCATTGTACAGGAGGAGGAGGAGGTGAGCTGTGACATCACCTGCTGTGAATTGTGGATCCTGTGTTATCTGCTGTATATAGACATGTTACAGTAAACCTCCTACTACCTGCTGCCTCCTTGGTGCCTCTTCTGATTAGTAAACCCCGCAGTGTCATTACATCACGATGAAATCCAAGTATGACGTCGTGGGGCTAATAACCAGAGGAGCCACCAGGGATGCTGCAAGCAGTAGGAGGTTTGCAGTGCTGTGGTCCAATGGTCACAGACAGCTGATGTGACCGGGGTTCTCAACACGAGTAGATAACGATGAGGAGGATTTAAGAAAAAAAAAAACAAAATAATAGAAAAAAATATGTGTTTTTTAAAGCTACACAAATTTTTTTCCAGACTCTCAAGTCTGAGTCTGAGCTGTTACTTTAATGGCGACAGGTTCACATCATTTTCTACCCCTTGCTGACACTAGGTTGAAATGTGAGTGTGCTAAGCTAAAAAAGTAATGTAATATAGAAATATTACAGCGATCTTATTATTAATATTCTCACAAAGCAACAGGAGAGGTCAGTTTTCCATCTATATGTGAGAAGTAAAGGAGACATATGGAGAGTGCGCTGTGCATGTCTTCGGCTTATTAGAAGAAAAGCGGAAAGATCTCTCTCCACTGGGCAATTATTTCCCATAGAACCGAGAGCTTAATAATACTGGATCCCAGATGTTGTAAATCTCTTCCTGTACTGCAAAGATTTATCTTTCTGAACGGATATTAAATTCCTTAACAAATGCTCAGTTTTTGAGTCATATCCACTACTGAGATGTAACGCAGGAAGTACACGGGGGAATGAAGTGGCGTAACTAGAGTCCGATGGGTCCCGATGGCCCCGATGCAATATTTAGCCTTTTAGCTTTTTAAATCCTATAAAGACATATATGTTGACCCCAGCACAATGTGATAGTGTCCTCCATCCTGGGCCCCTTCCTGGTATAATGTCCTCCATCCTGGGCCCCTTCCTGGTATAATGTCCTCCATCCTGGGCACCTTTGGTCATAATGTCCCCCATCCTGGGCCCCTTGTAGTGATAATGTCCCCCATCCTAAGCCTCTTTCAGTAATAATGTCCAACATGCTGGGCCCCTTCAAGTAACAATGTCCCGCATCCTGGACTCCTTTCAATAATAATGTCCAATATTCTGGGACCCTTCCTGGTATCATGTCCCTCATCCCGAGCTTCTTCCTGCTATAATGTCCCTTTCCTGATATAATGTCCCCCATCCTGGGCCCCTTCCAGCAATAATGTCCAATATCCTGAGCCACTTCCTGTAATAATGTCCCTATCCTGGCCCCTTTCTGGTATAATGTCCCCCATCCTGGGCCCCTTCCGGTAATAATGTGTCCCATCCTGGGCCCCTTTCAGTAATAATGTCCAATATCCTGGACCCCTTCCTGGTATCATTCCTCCATCCTGATCCCCTTCCTGTAATAATATCACTTTCCTGGCCCCTTCCTGGTATAATGTCCCCCCATCCTGGGCCCCTTCCAGTAATATATGTATCCCATCCTGGGTCCCTTTGTAAAGTGACCGCAGGCAGTAGCCATAACCAAGCTGCTGCTCTATAATGCCCCAGCACTTTACAGGAAAATTGTGTCCAAGTCCCAATGTGCTACCATGTGTGGGGTAGATCACACTTACTTGGTAGCCACAAACCTTCGATGTCTCCAGGCCTCTTCAAGATCAATCGACACCCGGTTCGTTTCAACAACCAAAACTTTACTGGACATCATATTGACACACGCAGTATTGGGCACCACACTTCCCGTTCCTTGTTTCCTTAACACAGCATGCCCTCAGCATCGCTATCTGTTCCTCCTGGACTATCCCCACATTCACTGGCTCTCTCAGCCCCTGGGATTTCCCATCCAGTCCCGCAGTCCACCTGAAATCCTTTACCTTCCCTTTTCGCGGTTCACGTCCACCGTCTCCTGTACGCCAGAGGATAAGGCACTCTCCATAGTGCCGGTACCGAGCCCTAAGCTCAGCTCTGGACATTGCAGGAATGTCCACAAGGGATTCGAGAAAGGCCTCCTACTGCCATGAATGATAGATACTTGCTGGCACCAGGGGTGGATTAAGAGTAGCAAGGGCCCTGGGCCCCCGATCCCCTGTGATAGATGATGTGATAGTTCAATGAAATTAATTTGGCACAATATTAATATATTAATTATAATAACTTTTTTTAGGCTGTGTGCCCACTATGCGTTTTTTAAGAATTTCCGCAGCAGCAATTCCGCTGCTGAAATGCTTAAAAAACGCTTGGTAGAAGGCCTGCCATGTTCCCCAATGATAATCCGCATGTGCTGTGCACATGCTGCGGAAATTTCCACTGCGGATTATCATTGCAGCACTACCAATTATTTTGCGGAAGCTCTGCGTTTTTTCTGCCATTGACTTGCATTGGAACGCATGGAATCAGCATCACTGCATCTGTACATGCAGAATCCATGCGTTTCAATGTGCGGATGGTACCCGGGTCTGGAGTAGAGGAGACTCTGCTCCGGACCTGGGTACCATAGAACCTTAGAAAAAAAGAATAAAATTAAAAATATACATTATACTTACCTTCTGATGGCCCCCGGTGTCTTTATCCGATGCGTCCTGGCTTGCCGGCAGCTCGCGGTAGACTAAAGGACCTGTGGTGATGTCATTTAGTAACGTGACGGGTCATGCGACCGCTGACGTCGGCAGGCCATCAGAAGGTAATTATATATTTATTTTTTATTTTTTACCATTCTTTTACGGTCACACTATATAAATACATGACGGTTGCCGGTTGCATGTATTTATATAGTGTGACCAAGTTGTCAAGTAATTTCCAAGTGATGCTAAAATCGCTTGGAAAGCGCTTGTCAACCCGCATGCGGAAATGCATGTGAAGAACGCTTCACATCCGGTTGTCCCTGGCAGGAAAAACGCATGTACAATCCACATGTACAATCCGCATGTACAATCCGCATGCGTTTTTTCTGCCAGGGAGATGCAGAAATGCTCAGGAAAAAATTTCTGCATCGTGGGCACATAGCCTTACATTAATTGTATGACTCAATATTGAGCACACGCAGCCATCTATAAACAGCAGGATGCCGCACGTAGCCATCTATACACAGCAGGAGGCCGCACGTTGCCATCTATACACAGCAGGAGGCCACACGGCGCCATCTATACACAGCAGGAGGCAACACGGTGCCATCTATACACAGCGGGAGGCCGCACGTAGCCATCTATACACAGCGGGAGGCCACATATAGTCATCTGTACACAGCAGGAGGCCGCACGTAGCCATCTATACACAGCAAGAGGCTGCACGGCGCCATCTATACACAGCAGGAGGCTGCACGTAGTCTTCTATACACAGCAGGAGGCCGCACGTAGCCATCTATACAAGGCGTGAGGTCGCACGTAGCCATCTATACACAGCGGGAGGCCGCATGTAGCCATCTATACACAGCAGGAGGCCGCACGTAGCCATCTACTCACAGCGGGAGGCCGCACGGTGCCATCTATACACAGCAGGAGGCCGCATGGTGCCATCGATACACAGCAGGAGGCCGCAAGTAGCCATCTATACACAGCAGGAGGCTGCACGTAGCCATCTATACACAGCAGGAGGCTGCACGTAGCCATCTATACACAGCGGGAGGCCGCACGTAGCTATCTAAACAGAGCAGGGGGGCGCATGTAGCCATCTATACACAGCAGGAGGCCGCATGTAGCCATCTATACACAGCAGGGGGCCGCATGTAGCCATCCATACACAGCAAAAGGCCGCACGTAGCCATCTACTCACAGCGGGAGACCGCACGGTGCCATTTATACACAACAGGAGGCCGCACGGTGCCATCGATACACAGCAGGAGGCCGCAAGCAGCCATCTATACACAGCAGGAGACCGCACGTAGCCATCTAAACAGAGCAGGGGGCCGCATGTAGCCATCTATACACATCAGGGGGCTGCACGTAGCCATCTATACACAGCAGGAGGCCGCATGTAGCCATCTATACACAGCAGGGGGGCCGCACGTAGCCATCTATACACAGCAGGAGGCCGCACATAGCATCTATACACAGCAGGAGGCCGCACATAGCATCTATACACAGCGGGCGGCCGCACATAGCCATCTATACACAGTAGGAGGCCCCACATAGCCATCTATAAACAGCGGGAGGCCGCACGTAGCCATCTATACACAGCAGGAGGCCGCACGTAGTCATCTATACACAGCAGGAGGCCGCACGTAGCCATCTATACACAGCAGGAGGCCGCACGGTGCCATCTATACACAGAAGAAAGCCGCACGGCGCCATCTATACACAGCGGGAGCCCACACGGTGCCATCTATACACAGCAGGAGGCCGCACATAGCCATCTATACACAGCAGGAGGCCCGCACATAGCCATCTATACACAGCAGGCGGCCGCACATAGCCATCTATACACAGTAGGAGGCCCCACGTAGCCATCTATAAACAGCGGGAGGCCACACGTAGCCATCTATACACAGCAGGAGGCCGCACGTAGCCATCTATACACAGCAGGAGGCCGCATGTAGCCATCTATACACAGCAGGGGGGCACATGTAGCCATCTATACACAGCAGGAGTCCGCATGTAGCCATCTACTCACAGCTGGAGGCCGCACGGTGCCATTTATACACAACAGGAGGCCGCACGGTGCCATCGATACACAGCAGGAGGCCGCAATCAGCCATCTATACACAGAAGGAGGCCGCACGTAGCCATCTATACACAGCAGGAGGCCGCACGTAGCCATCTATACACAGCAGGAGGCCGCACGTAGCTATCTATACACAGCGGGAGGCCGCACGTAGCCATCTAAACAGAGCAGGGGGCCGCATGTAGCCATCTATGCACAGCAGGAGGCCGCATGTAGCCATCTATACACAGCAGGGGGCCGCACGTAGCCATCTATACACAGCAGGAGGCCGCACATAGCATCTATACACAGCAGGAGGCCGCACATAGCGTCTATACACAGCGGGCGGCGGCACATAGCCATCTATACACAGTAGGAGGCCCCACGTAGCCATCTATAAACAGCGGGAGGCCGCACGTAGCCATCTATACACAGCAGGAGGCCGCACGTAGCCATCTATACACAGCAGGAGGCCGCACGTAGTCATCTATACACAGCAGGAGGCCGCACATAGCCATCTATACACAGCAGGAGGCCGCACTGTGCCATCTATACACAGAAGAAAGCCGCACGGCGCCATCTATACACAGCGGGAGGCCACACGGTGGCATCTATACACAGCAGGAGGCCGCACGTAGCCATCTATACACAGCAGGAGGCCCGCACATAGCCATCTATACACAGCGGGCGGCCGCACATAGCCATCTATACACAGTAGGAGGCCCCACGTAGCCATCTATAAACAGCAGGAGGCCGCAAGTAGCCATCTATACACAGCAGGAGGCCGCATGTAGCCATCTATACACAGCAGGAGGCCGCATGTAGCCATCTATACACAGCAGGGGGGCACATGTAGCCATCTATACACAGCAGGAGGCCGCACGTAGCCATCTATACACAGCAGGAGGCCGCACGTAGCTATCGATGCACAGCGGGAGGCCGCACGTAGCCATCTAAACAGAGCAGGGGGCCGCATGTAGCCATCTATGCACAGCAGGAGGCCGCATGTAGCCATCTATACACAGCAGGGGCCGCACCTAGAGATCTATACACAGCAGGAGGCCGCACATAGCATCTATACACAGCAGGAGGCCGCACATAGCATCTATACACAGCGGGCGGCCGCACATAGCCATCTATACACAGTAGGAGGCCCCACGTAGCCATCTACAAACAGCGGGAGGCCGCACGTAGCCATCTATACACAGCAGGGGGCCGCACGTAGCCATCTGTACACAGCAGGAGGCCGCACGGTGCCATCTATACACAGCAGAAAGCCGCACGGCGCCATCTATACACAGCTGGAGGCCACACGGTGCCATCTGTACACAGCAGGAGGCCGCACGTAGCCATCTATACACAGCAGGAGGCCCGCACATAGCCATCTATACACAGCAGGCGGCCGCACATAGCCATCTATACACAGTAGGAGGTCCCATGTAGCCATCTATAAACAGCGGGAGGCCGCACGTAGCCATCTATACACAGCAGGAGGCCGCACGTAGCCATCTATACACAGCAGGAGGCCCCACGTAGCCATTTATACACAGCAGGAGGCCGCACGGCGCCATCTATACACAGCAGGAGGCCGCACGTAGCCATCTATACACAGCAGGAGGCCGCACGGCGCCATCTATACACAGCAGGAAGCCGCACGGCACCATCTATACACAGCGGGAGGCCACACGGTGCCATCTATACACAGCGGGAGGCCGCACTGTGACATCTATGCACAGGAGGTTGCCGCACGTAGCCATGTATACACGGCCGGAGGCCGCATATAGTCTTCTATACACAGCGGGAGGCCACACGTAGCCATCAATACACAGCGGGAGGCCGCAAGTAGCCATCTATACACAGCAGGAGGCCACACGTAGCCATCTATACACAGCAATAGGCCACACAGCAACATCTATACACAGCAGGAGGCCGCATGGCGCCATCTATACACAGCGGGAGGCCGCACATAGCCATCTGTACACAGCAGGAGGCCGCATGGTGCCATCTTTACACAGTAGGAGGCCGCACGTAGCCATCTATACACTGCAGGGGGCCGCACGGTGCCATCTATATACAGCAGGATGCAGCACGGTGCCATCTATACACAGCAGGAGGCCACACAGTGCCATCTGTACACAGCAGGAGGCCGCATGGCGCCATCTATACAAAGCAGGAAGCCGCATGGTGCCATCTATACACAGCGGGAGGCCACACGGTGCCATCTATACAAAGCGGGAGGCCGCACTGTGCCATCTATACACAGGAGGATGCCGCACGTAGCCATCTATACATGGCCGGAGGCCGCATGAAGTCTTCTATACACAGCGGGAGGCCACACGTAGCCATCTATACACAGCGGGAGGCCACAAGTAGCCATCTATACACAGCAGGAGGCCACACGTAGCCATCTATACACAGCAAGAGGCCACACAGCGACATCTATACACAGCAGGAGGCCGCATGGCGCCATCTATACACAGCGGGAGGCCACACATAGCCATCTGTACACAGCAGGAGGCCGCATGGTGCCATCTGTACACAGTAGGAGGCCGCACGTAGCCATCTATACACAGCAGGGGGCCGTACGGTGCCATCTATATACAGCAGGATGCAGCACGGTGCCATCTATACACAGCAGGAGGCCACACAGTGCAATCTGTACACAGCAGGAGGCCGGACCTAGCTATCTATACACAGCAGGAGGCCGTACGTAGCCATTTATACACAGCAGGAGGCCACACGTAGCCATCTATACACAGCAGGATGCCACACGTTGCCATCTATACACATCGGGAGGCCACACGTAGTCTTCTATACACAGCGGGAGGCCTCACGTAGCCATCTATATACAGCGGGAGGCCGCACGTAGCCATCTATACACAGCAGGAGGCCACACGTAGCCATCTATACACAGCAAGAGGCCACACAGCGACATCTATACACAGCAGGAGGCCGCATGGCGCCATCTATACACAGCGGGAGGCCACACATAGCCATCTGTACACAGCAGGAGGCCGCATGGTGCCATCTGTACACAGTAGGAGGCCGCACGTAGCCATCTATACACAGCAGGGGCCGCACGGTGCCATCTATATACAGCAGGATGCAGCACGTAGTCATCTATACACAGCAGGAGGCCACACAGTGCCATCTGTACACAGCAGGAGGCCGGACGTAGCCATCTATACACAGCGGGAGGCCACACGTAGCCGTCTATACACAGCAGGAGGCCGCACGGTGCCATCTATACACATCAGGAAGCCGCACGGCGCCATCTATACACAGCGGGTGGCCACACGGTGCCATCTATACACAGCGGGAGGCCGCACTGTGCCATCTATACACAGGAGGATGCCGCACGTAGCCATCTATACACGGCCGGAGGCCACATGTAGTCTTCTATACTTAGCGGGAGGCCACACGTAGCCATCTATACACAGCGGGAGGCTGCAAGTAGCCATCTATACACAGCAGGAGGCCACACGTAGCCATCTATACACAGCAAGAGGCCACACAGCGACATCTATACACAGCAGGAGGCCGCATGGCACCATCTATACACAGTGGGAGGCCGCACATAGCCATCTGTACACAGCAGGAGGCCGCATGGTGCCATCTGTACACAGCGGGAGGCCGCACGTAGCCATTTATGCACAGCGGGAGGCCACACGTAGCCATCTATGCACAGCAGGATGCCGCACGTTGCCATCTATACACAGCGGGAGGCCACACATAGTCTTCGATACACAGCGGGAGGCCTCACGTAGCCATCTATATACAGCGGGAGGCCGCACGTAGCCATCTATACACAGAGGGAGGCCACACGTAGCCATCTATACACAGCTGGAGGCCGCACGTACCCATCTATACACAGCAGGAGGCCGCACGTAGCCATCTATACACAACAGGAGGCAGCACGTAGCCATCTATACACAGCAGGAGGCCGCATGTAGCCATCTATACACAGCAGGAGGCCGCACATAGCCATCTATACACAGTGGGAGGCCGCATGGTGCCATCTATACACTCACACACACACTCACTCACACACACACTCACCATCCCCCGGCTCGGCTCCAGTCGTCCAGCTTCTCTCCTGTGCAGCAGAGCAGGCTGGGCGCCCTGCGTGACGTCACACTAGCAGACACGGCCGCGCACAGGGCCATGTCTCCTAGCTTTGATGCGGCCGGGCCAGCACACAGGGAAGTTAACAGATGCAGTGCTGGCCAGACCGAAGAAGAAGCAGCGGCCGTGCGCCGCTGCTGGGGGAGCGGTCCGGGGGCCCCCGCGCCACTGTCTGCCGGTATGTGCCGCAGCGCCGCACATATTATGATGAGAGCAATCTGGCCCCTGGGCCTCGGGTGGTAGCCCAGATTGCTCTCATTATAATCCGCCTATGGCTGGCACTAGCTGCCCACTGCACTTGCACTAGACCTTGGTTACTGTAGTTCCCTATTTGGCTAACTAGCAGGAAGTGCCTGCTTTGCACTAGCACTTTCCCCCTCCTTTGTGGCCTAATCCCAAACATTAACTATAGCTTATCATATACCTTCAGGTAACTACAGTTACTATCCTATAACAGTATGTACAAAACGCATGACAATATATACATGACGCATTTGATGTCTTCAGGGGTAGGAATATAATAGTACAGTCCACCACTCTTATATCTTCCAGTAATATATGCACCCAATCCTGGGCCCCTTCCAGTAACAATGTCCCCGATCGTGGTGTAATGTTCCCATCCTGGGCTCTTTCCAATAATAATGTCCCCAATCCTGGTGTAATGTCCCCATCATGGCCCTTTCAAGTAATAATGTTCCCCTTCTTGGTGTAATGTCTCCATCCCGGCCCCGTCAGGCAATAATGTCCCCCATCCTGGTGTAATGTCCCCATTCTACCCCTTCCAGTATTAATGACCCCCTTGCTGGTATAATATTCCAGCTGCTGGGCTCATCCAATAATAATGTTCACTGTTCTGCTGCTGTTCTCTAACACATTACCCACGACGCATAGCGTCCTCTTCTATAGCCGGTGCAGAGGCCAACAACTGACTTAGGAGTGCTTGCTACGACGTCACTACTACTACCTGTCAGTGGCACGCCGACGTCAGCTGCTGGCCTCTGATTGACTGGTGGCGTGTATAGCGGTGCAGGCACCCGGAGGGTCTCTGTGGCACAATGAATTTCAGCTGAATGTGCCTCATCGAAAACACATCTAGCTGAAATAGGCGCTGGCATCGGTGGGCCCCCCTCCAGAATGGGGCCTTTGCGGTCGGTCCCTCTGCGACCGTGATCGTTTCCTCCTGGATAGATAGATAGATAGATAGATAGATAGATAGATAGATAGATAGGAGATAGATAGATAGATAGATAGATAGATAGATAGATAGATAGATAATAGATAGATAGATAGATAGATAATAGATAGATAGATGATAGATAGATAATAGATAGATAGATAATAGATATATGATAGATAGATAGATAATAGATATATGTTAGATAGATAGATCGATAGATAATAGATAGATAGATAGATAGATAATAGATATATGATAGATAGATAGATAGATAGATAGATAGATAGATAATAGATAGATAGATAGATAATAGATAGATAGATGATAGATAATAGATAGATAGATGATAGATAGATAATAGATAGATAGATAATAGATATATGATAGATAGATAGATAATAGATAGATAATAGATAGATAATAGATAGATAGATAGATAATAGATAGATAGATAGATAATAGATAGATAATAGATAGATAGATAATAGATAGATGATAGATAGATAGATAATAGATATATGTTAGATAGATAGATCGATAGATAATAGATAGATAGATAATAGATAGATGATAGATAGATAGATAATAGATATATGTTAGATAGATAGATCGATAGATAATAGATAGATAGATAGATAGATAATAGATAGATAATAGATAGATAATAGATAGATAATAGACAGATAGATAGATGATAGATAGATAATAGATAGATTGATAGATAGATAATAGATAGATAGATAGATAGATGATAGATAGATAGATAGATAGATAATAGATAGATAGATAATAGATAGATAGATAGATAGATAGATAATAGACAGATAGATAGATAATAGATAGATAGATAAATAGATAGATAGATAATAGACAGATAGATAGATAATAGATAGATAATAGATAGATAGATTCTTTCAGAGTTTTTGCAGAATTTTTTCACCATAGAAAGTGGAGAGTTTTGATGCTTTTTTTATTGAATAAAACTACCTTTATTAAATATGAACTGTATAGTAATAAAACATCCGCAGTAAAAAATGCAGCAAAATCTGCTTTTTTCCAAGAGAGCAGGTTTTGCCTGCAGAAAAAAAAAATATAATATCTGTTACTAGAGAAATCCATTTCTTTCTCCTCCTGGACTGATCATTCTCAAAATTCTCAATTCACATGAAAAAAAATCTGTCTTTAGGATATATAGATTTTCACATTACTGAGCTAGGATAGGACAGTTGGTGCTCATGAAGTTCTATGCAGAACAGTAACTGTCACTTCAGCAGAACTCACAATAGAATGCATGTCTGTCTCTAGCTCATCCCTGCTCTAGCTCCTTCCTGATCTAGCTCCTCACCTCTCCATAGAATTTTAAAAGCACCAACTGTCATCTCCTATTTCAATAATGGGAAAAATCTGTCTTCACTGAACACATATTTTACCAATGAATTTAGAGTGAAATATCAATTCAGGAGGAGAAGAAAGCAGATTTCTCTGATAAGACATATTACAAAGTTGTTGTTTTTTCATGTCTACTATTGATTTATGAGATAAAATTTAAAAGGACGGTTATTTTTTAAGTCTACATTGGTTAATTACTTCATATGCTAAGGGAGGGAAGGCTCACTAAACTTTACAGCCAACGATCAATAATTATTTTGTCTCATTTTATCTAAAATCTGTCATCTCCTATAGTCATTGTGGGGTTTGCGCGCTCAGTAATGATATGTTGAGCACTGGCCCGGTCTCTGCCTGTCAGCCATGTTGCTAGCGATTTCTTTTTTTAACCTTCTCACAGCAGACAGACACTAAAGTACTGATTTGCACACCACTCAAAGAAGTGAGATTGAATGGTTTACAAAGCAGAACGTTAGTCCTACAGAGGACACGGGAAGATGACTTTGGCTTGGGGGTCAAAAACGGTTCTACCATGGAAGAAACGCTGTGGGTTTATGACATTTCATCCACCATTGATAACTGTATCTTCAGAATTGAGCCATGTTTAAGGCTCCTTCCAGAGTGCAATGGAGGTTGGACATCTGTGGCTCTTTCACTTAATTTGTATGGGAGATTTGGGGTAATATTTCTCCTTGTGGAGGGTGACATGACAAGCCTGGCATGTCAGCATGAGGAGACTTAAAAGCCTTATCCACCATTCAATGAGCCTTGCAAACCAAACCAAGCTCAAGCCAGAATCTCAATTTTCAGAAACTATGTTTCGGGGTGTTGCCCCTCATCAGTGCAAGGTATGAGATCTGATTTGGCTAAGTGAAAGGCTCTGAACTGGTGTCTAAGGGGTAACGTTTCTCAGTTTCTCTTTGTGGAGAGTGACATGTCAAGCCTGGCATGTCAGAGTGAATAGACTTAAAAGCCATGCACGCTCTTCTGGGAAATTACATATGCAAATTGTCTCTTCAGAGAGGTAGAGGACTAGAACTCCAGTGCCACCCATTGGAGGCAGAGATTCTAAAAGTCAATATAAACCCTTCAACAAGCCTTACAATATGACTTATAGAAGAATCTCAATTTGCAGACATGGTGTTTCGGGCTGTTGCCCCTTGTCAGTGCAAAGTATGAGAACTGATTTGACTAGATGAAAGGCTCTGGACTGGGGTTTAAGGGGTTTCTCCATTTCTCTTTGTGGTGAGTAACATATCAAGCCTGGCATGTCAGAATGAGAAGACTTAAGAGCCATACATGCTACTTTAGGAAATTAAATATGCAAATTGCCTCTTAAGAGAGGAAGAGGACTTGAACTTTAGCTCCACCTATTGGAAGCGGCGATCCCAAAAGTCAATATCGACACTTCAACGAGCCTTGCAATATGGGAGCTTTGAAAATTGTTGGGGAGTGCATGCTCGGATACCTCTTCATTCCCAAGATGGCACATGATGGGGTCCCAATATCAAAATAGCTGCTGTCAGACATTTACACTTACACGATGGGACACTTTAACAGTGTAATTGAACATAAGTTCTTTTTAAATTAGCCAACCTCTTAAATGAAATGGAGTAGCTAACCTACTGTTAATGCATTTTTTAAAAATTGTTGGCAATCTCTTTTTTTTACCAAAAAAAAGATCAACAAAAAATAAAGCAAGTGTGAACGGGTAGAAGTTGCTATGACTGCATAATATATAAGCAAAAGCATACAGCAGCACTCTGTAACATGTATGCAAAACATTGAATATATGACATTTAGACTGCATTATGATATACTTATAAAATGAAACTACTTAGCGCACAATATTTTTCTTATACATTTTTTTTCAATATCGGAATTTGTCTTAAAAATAAAAATTAGAAATCTCGCAATTCTCACACTGGCCACTAGGGTTTTTTTTAGACTCTAAATTCCTGTTCTTGCAGGAGATAACCTATGCACATAAGCCACAATGAACATATTATAAAATGAAGATACTTAATATACAAATTGACTTTTTTATGTCATTTTTTCCATATCATGATTTGTATTAAAAATAAAAATTGGAAATCTTGAAATTCTCATACAGGCCACTTGGGCTTGTTTAGACTCTAACTTCCTGTTCTTACAGGAAATAACACACGTACATTAGCCACAATGCACATCTTATAAAATAAGGGTACTTTGCGCACAAATTGACCCATTTATGAAGTTTTTTCCATATCTCAATTTGTATTAAAAATAAAAATTTAGAAATCTTGCAATTCTTGTTTAGACTCTAATTTCATGTTCAAAGGGGAAATAACACACGTACATTAACCACAATGCACATATTATAAAGTAAAGTTACTTAGCGCACAAATTGACCTTTTTTATGTAGTTTTTTCCATATCGCAATCTGTATTAAAATAAAAATTTGAAATCTTGCAATTCACACACTAACCACTGGGGCATTTTTTAGACTCTAACTTCCTGTTCTTACAGGAAGTAACACAGGTACATTAAAAGCAATGAACAGAGACTCTGACCCTATCTTTTATATTAAATAATCTAATGAAAGTGTGCAAAGAACATTGTGCAGGGAGGAAGAGCAGTGACACCAACTACTTTAGTGGATGCTGTGTTCTCAGCTGTCTATTGACAATCTGCCTCTGATGATAATGAGACTGCTGTAAGCACAAGACATTGTGCAGGGAAGAGGAGCAGTGACATCAACTGCTTTGATTGGTGGATCCAGTGTTCTCAGCATTTACTAACAATCTGCATCTGATGATAATGAGACTGCTGAAAACACAAGATTGTTTTTGCAGGGAGGAGGAGTAGTGACATCAACTGCTTTGATTGGTGGATGATGTGTTCTAAGCCGTCTATTGACAATCTGCCTCTGATGATAATGAGACTGCTGTAAGCACAAGACATTGTGCAGGGAGGAGGAGCAGTGACACCAACTGCTTTGATTGTTGGATCCAGTATTCTCAGCATTTACTGACAATCTGCCTCTGATGATAATGAGACTGCTGTAAGCACAAGACATTGTGCAGGGAGGAGGAGCAGTGACACCAACTGCTTTGATTGGTGGATCCAGTGTTCTCAGCATTTACTAACAATCTGCATCTGATGATAATGAGACTGCTGAAAAGACAAGACATTGTGCACGGAGGAGGAGTAGTGACACCAGCTGCTTTGATTGGTGGATGATGTGTTCTCAGCTGTCTTTTGACAATCTGCCTCTGATGATAATGAGACTGCTGTGAGCACAAGACATTGTGCAGGGAGGAGCAGTAAAACCAACTACTTTGATTGGTGGATCCTGTGTTCTCAGCCATTTATTGACAATTTTCTCCTGATGACAATGAGACTGCTGTAAACACAAGACATTGTGCAGAGAGGAGGAGCAGTGACATCAACTGCTTTGATTGGTGGATCCTGTGTTCTTAGCACTTATTGACAATCTGCATCTGATGATAATGAGACTGCTGTAAACACAAGACATTGTGCACGAAGGAGGAGCAGTGACACCAACTGCTTTAATTGGTGGATCCAGTGTTCTCAGCATTTACCGACAATCTGCCTCTGATGATAATGAGACTGCTGTAAGCACAAGACATTGTGCAGGGAGGAGGAGCAGTGACACCAACTAATTTGATTAGTGGATCCTGTGTTCTCTGCCATTTATTGACAATCTATCGTTGATGATAATGAGACTGCTGTAAACACAAGACATTGTTCAGGGAGGAGGAGCAATGACACCAAATGCTTTGATTGGTGGATCATGTGTTCTCAGCTGTCTATTGACAATCTGCCTCTGATGATAATTAGACTACTGTAAACACAAGACATTGTGCAGGGAGGAGGAGCAGTGACACCAACCACTTTGATTGGTGGATCCTGTGTTCTCAGCATTTACTGACAATCTGCCTCTGATGATAATGAGACTGTTGTGAGCACAAGACATTGTGCAGGGAGGAGGAGCAGTGACACCAACTGCTTTGATTGGTGGATCCAGTGTTCTCAGCATTTACTAACAATCTGCATCTGATGATAATGAGACTGCTGAAACCACAAGACATTGTGCAGGAAGGAGGAGGAGTGACACCAACTGCTTTGATTGGTGGATCCTGTGTTCTCAGAATTTACTGACAATCTGCCTCTGATGATAATGAGACTGCTGTAAGCACAAGACATTGTGCAGGGAGGAATAGCAGTGACACCAACTGCTTTGATTGGTGGATGATATGTTCTCAGCTGTCTATTGACAATCTGTATCTGATGATAATGAGACTGCTGTAAACACAAGACATTGTGCAGGGAGGAGGAGCAGTGACATCAACTGCTTTGATTGGTGGATCCCGTGTTCTCAGCTTTTACTGACAATCTGCCTCTGATGATAATGAGACTGCTGTAAGCACAAGACATTGTGCAGGGAGGAGGAGCAGTGACATCAACTGCTTTGATTGGTGGATCCAGTGTTCTCTGCATTTACTAACAATTTGCATCTGATGATAATGAGACTGCTGAAAACACAAGATATTGTGCAGGGAAGACGAGTCGTGACACCAAGTGCTTTGATTGGCGGATTATGTGTTCTAAGCTTTCTATTGACAATCTGCCTCTGATGATAATGAGACTGCTGTAAACACAAGACATTGTGCAGGGAGGAGAAGCAGTGACATCAACTGGTTTGATTGGTGGATCCTGTATTCTCAGCCATTGATTGACAATTTTTTTCTGATGACAATGAGACTGCTGTAAACACAAGATATTGTGCAGGGAGGAGGAGCAATGACATCAACTGCTTTGATTGGTGTATCCTGTGTTCTCAGCATTCACTGACAATCTGCCTCTGATGATAATGAGACTGCTGTAAGCACAAGACATTGTGTTGGAAGGAGGAGCAGTGATATCAACTGCTTTGATTGGTGGATCCAGTGTTCTCAGCATTTACTAATAATCTGCATCTGATGATAATGAGACTGCTGAAAACACAAGATATTGTGCAGGGAGGAGGAGCAGTGACATCAACTGCTTTGATTGGTGGATCCTGTGTTCTCAGCATTTACTGACAATCTGCCTCTGATGATAATGAGACTGCTGTAAGCACAAGACATTGTGCAGGGAGGAGGAGGAGTGACATCAACTGCTTTGATTGGTGGATCCAGTGTTCTCAGTATTTACTAACAATCTGCCTCTGATGATAATGAGACTGCTGAAAACACAAGATTTTTTTTGCAGGGAGGAGGAGTAGTGACACCAACTGCTTTGATTGGTGGATGATGTGTTCTAAGCTGTCTATTGACAATCTGCCTCTGATGATAATGAGACTGCTGTAAACACAAGGCATTGTGCAGGGAGGAGGAGCAGTGATACCAACTGCTTTGATTGGTGGATCCAGTATTTTCAGCATTTACTGACAATCTGCCTCTGATGATAATGAGACTGCTGTAAGCACAATACATTGTCCTGGGAGGAGGAGCAGTGACACCAACTGCTTTGATTGGTGGATCCAGTGTTCTCAGCATTTACTAACAATCTGTATCTGATGATAATGAGACTGCTGAAAACACAAGACATTGTGCAGGGAGGAGGAGTAGTGACACCAACTGCTATGATTGGTGGATGATGTGTTCTCAGCTGTCTATTGACAATCTGCTTCTGATGATAATGAGACTGCTGTAAGCACAAGACATTGTGCAGGGAAGGGGAGCAGTGACATCAACTGCTTTGATTGGTGGATCCAGTGTTCTCAGCATTTACTAACAATCTGCATCTGATGATAATGAGACTACTGTAAACACAAGATTTTTTTTGCATGGAGGAGGAGTAGTGACACCAACTGCTTTGATTGGTGGATGATGTGTTCTTAGCTGTCTATTGACAATCTGCCTCTGATGATAATGAGACTGCTGTAAGCACAAGACATTGTGCTGGGAGGAGGAGCAGTGACACCAACTGCTTTGATTGTTGGATCCAGTATTCTCAGCATTTACTGACAATCTGCCTCTGATGATAATGAGACTGCTGTAAGTACAAGACATTGTGTAGGGAGGAGGAGCAGTGACACCAACTGCTTTGATTGGTGGATCCAGTGTTCTCAGCATTTACTAACAATCTGCATCTGATGATAATGAGACTGCTGAAAACACAAGACATTGTGCACGGAGGAGGAGTAGTGACACCAACTGCTTTGATTGGTGGATGATGTGTTCTCAGCTGTCTTTTGACAATCTGCCTCTGATGATAATGAGACTGCTGTGAGCACAAAAGATTGCGCAGCGAGGATCAGTGACACCAACTACTTTGATTGGTGGATCCTGTGTTCTCTGCCATTTATTGACAATTTTCTCCTGATGACAATGAGACTGCTATAAACACAAGACATTGTGCAGGGAGGAGGAGCAGTGACATCAGCTGCTTTGATTGGTGGATCCTGTGTTCTGAGCACTTATTGACAATCTGCATCTGATGATAATGAGACTGCTGTAAACGCAAGACATTGTGCACGAAGGAGGAGCAGTGACACCAACTGCTTTAACTGGTGGATCCAGTGTTCTCAGCATTTACTGACAATCTGCCTCTGATGATAATGAGACTGCTGTAAGCACAAGACATTGTGCAGGGAGGAGGAACAGTGACACCAACTACTTTGATTCGTGGATCCTGTGTTCTCTGCCATTTATTGACAATCTGTCGTTGATGATAATGAGACTGCTGTAAACACAAGACATTGTTCAGGGAGGAGGAGCAATGACACCAAATGCTTTGATTGGTGGATCCTGTGTTCTCAGCTGTCTATTGACAATCTGCCTCTGATGATAATGAGACTACTGTAAACACAAGACATTGTGCAGGGAGGAGGAGCAGTGACATCAACTGCTTTGATTGGTGGATCCTGTGTTCTCAGAATTTACTGATAATCTGCCTCTGATGATAATGAGACTGTTGTAAGCACAAGACATTGTGCAGGGAGGAGCAGCAGTGACACCAACTGCTTTGATTGTTGGATCCAGTATTCTCAGCATTTACTGACAATCTGCCTCTGATGATAATGAGACTGCTGTAAGCACAAGACATTGTGCAGGGAGGAGGAGCAGTGACACCAACTGCTTTGATTGGTGGATCCAGTGTTCTCAGCATTTACTAACAATCTGCATCTGATGATAATGAGACTGCTGAAAACACAAGACATTGTGCACGGAGGAGGAGTAGTGACACCAACTGCTTTGATTGGTGGATGACGTGTTCTCAGCTGTCTTTTGACAATCTGCCTCTGATGATAATGAGACTGCTGTGAGCACAAAACATTGTGCAGGGAGGATCAGTGACACCAACTACTTTGATTGGTGGATCCTGTGTTCTCTGCCATTTATTGACAATTTTCTCCTGATGACAATGAGACTGCTATAAACACAAGACATTGTGCAGGGAGGAGGAGCAGTGACATCAGCTGCTTTGATTGGTGGATCCTGTGTTCTGAGCACTTATTGACAATCTGCATCTGATGATAATGAGACTGCTGTAAACGCAAGACATTGTGCACGAAGGAGGAGCAGTGACACCAACTGCTTTAACTGGTGGATCCAGTGTTCTCAGCATTTACTGACAATCTGCCTCTGATGATAATGAGACTGCTGTAAGCACAAGACATTGTGCAGGGAGGAGGAACAGTGACACCAACTACTTTGATTCGTGGATCCTGTGTTCTCTGCCATTTATTGACAATCTGTCGTTGATGATAATGAGACTGCTGTAAACACAAGACATTGTTCAGGGAGGAGGAGCAATGACACCAAATGCTTTGATTGGTGGATCCTGTGTTCTCAGCTGTCTATTGACAATCTGCCTCTGATGATAATGAGACTACTGTAAACACAAGACATTGTGCAGGGAGGAGGAGCAGTGACATCAACTGCTTTGATTGGTGGATCCTGTGTTCTCAGAATTTACTGATAATCTGCCTCTGATGATAATGAGACTGTTGTAAGCACAAGACATTGTGCAGGGAGGAGCAGCAGTGACACCAACTGCTTTGATTGTTGGATCCAGTATTCTCAGCATTTACTGACAATCTGCCTCTGATGATAATGAGACTGCTGTAAGCACAAGACATTGTGCAGGGAGGAGGAGCAGTGACACCAACTGCTTTGATTGGTGGATCCAGTGTTCTCAGCATTTACTAACAATCTGCATCTGATGATAATGAGACTGCTGAAAACACAAGACATTGTGCACGGAGGAGGAGTAGTGACACCAACTGCTTTGATTGGTGGATGACGTGTTCTCAGCTGTCTTTTGACAATCTGCCTCTGATGATAATGAGACTGCTGTGAGCACAAAACATTGTGCAGGGAGGATCAGTGACACCAACTACTTTGATTGGTGGATCCTGTGTTCTCAGACATTTATTGACAATTTTCTCCTGATGACAATGAGACTGCTGTAAACACAAGACATTGTGCAGGGAGGAGGAGGAGTGACATTAACTGCTTTGATTGGTGGATCCTGTGTTCTGAGCACTTATTGACAATCTGCATCTGATGATAATGAGACTGCTGTAAACACAAGACATTGTGCACGAAGGAGGAGCAGTGACACCAACTGCTTTAATTGGTGGATCCAGTGTTCTCAGCATTTACTGACAATCTGCCTCTGATGATAATGAGACTGCTGTAAGCACAAGACATTGTGCAGGGAGGAGGAACAGTGACAACAACTACTTTGATTAGTGGATCCTGTGTTCTCTGCCATTTATTGACAATCTGTCGTTGATGATAATGAGACTGCTGTAAACACAAGACATTGTTCAGGGAGGAGGAGCAATGACACCAAATGCTTTGATTGGTGGATCCTGTGTTCTCAGCTGTCTATTGACAATCTGCCTCTGATGATAATGAGACTACTGTAAACACAAGACATTGTGCAGGGAGGAGGAGCAGTGACATCAACTGCTTTGATTGGTGGATCCTGTGTTCTCAGAATTTACTGATAATCTGCCTCTGATGATAATGAGACTGTTGTAAGCACAAGACATTGTGCAGGGAGGAGCAGCAGTGACACCAACTGCTTTGATTGTTGGATCCAGTATTCTCAGCATTTACTGACAATCTGCCTCTGATGATAATGAGACTGCTGTAAGCACAAGACATTGTGCAGGGAGGAGGAGCAGTGACACCAACTGCTTTGATTGGTGGATCCAGTGTTCTCAGCATTTACTAACAATCTGCATCTGATGATAATGAGACTGCTGAAAACACAAGACATTGTGCACGGAGGAGGAGTAGTGACACCAACTGCTTTGATTGGTGGATGACGTGTTCTCAGCTGTCTTTTGACAATCTGCCTCTGATGATAATGAGACTGCTGTGAGCACAAAACATTGTGCAGGGAGGATCAGTGACACCAACTACTTTGATTGGTGGATCCTGTGTTCTCAGACATTTATTGACAATTTTCTCCTGATGACAATGAGACTGCTGTAAACACAAGACATTGTGCAGGGAGGAGGAGGAGTGACATTAACTGCTTTGATTGGTGGATCCTGTGTTCTGAGCACTTATTGACAATCTGCATCTGATGATAATGAGACTGCTGTAAACACAAGACATTGTGCACGAAGGAGGAGCAGTGACACCAACTGCTTTAATTGGTGGATCCAGTGTTCTCAGCATTTACTGACAATCTGCCTCTGATGATAATGAGACTGCTGTAAGCACAAGACATTGTGCAGGGAGGAGGAACAGTGACAACAACTACTTTGATTAGTGGATCCTGTGTTCTCTGCCATTTATTGACAATCTGTCGTTGATGATAATGAGACTGCTGTAAACACAAGACATTGTTCAGGGAGGAGGAGCAATGACACCAAATGCTTTGATTGGTGGATCATGTGTTCTCAGCTGTCCATTGACAATCTGCCTCTGATGATAATGAGACTACTGTAAACACAAGACATTGTGCAGGGAGGAGGAGCAGTGACATCAACTGCTTTGATTGGTGGATCCCGTGTTCTCAGCATTTACTGACAATCTGCCTCTGATGATAATGAGACTGTTGTAAGCACAAGACATTGTGCAGGGAGGAGGAGCAGTGACACCAACTGCTTTGATTGGTGGATCCAGTGTTCTCAGCATTTACTAACAATCTGCATCTGATGATAATGAGACTGCTGAAACCACAAGACATTGTGCAGGGAGGAGGAGGAGTGACACCAACTGCTTTGATTGGTGGATCCTGTGTTCTCAGCATTTACTGACAATCTGCCCCTGATGATAATGAGACTGCTGTAAGCACAAGATATTGTGCAGGGAAGAGGAGTAGTGACACCAACTGCTTTGATTGACGGATGATGTGTTCTAAGCTGTCTATTGACAATCTGCCTCTGATGATAATGAGACTGCTGTAAACACAAGACAATGTGCACGGAGGAGGAGCAGTGACATCAACTGGTTTTATTGGTGGATCCTGTGTTCTCAGCCATTGATTGACAATTTTTTTCTGATGACAATGAGACTGCTGTAAACACAAGACATTGTGCAGGGAGGAGGAGCAATGACATCAACTGCTTTGATTGGTGTATCCTGTGTTCTCAGCATTTACTGACAATCTGCCTCTGATGATAATGAGACTGCTGTAAGCACAAGACATTGTGCAGGGAGGAGGAGCAGTGATATCAACTGCTTTGATTGGTGGATCCAGTGTTCTCAGCATTTACTAATAATCTGCATCTGATGATAATGAGACTGCTGAAAACACAAGATATTGTGCAGGGAGGAGGAGTGACATCAACTGCTTTGATTGGTGGATCGTGTGTTCTCAGCATTTACTGACAATCTGCCTCTGATGATAATGAGACTGCTGTAAGCGCAAGACATTGTGCAGGGAGGAGGAGCAGTGACATCAACTGCTTTGATTGGTGGATCCAGCGTTCTCAGCATTTACTAACAATCTGTATCTGATGATAAGGAGACTGCTGAAAACACAAGACATTGTGCAGGGAGGAGGAGTAGTGACACCAACTGCTTTGATTGGTGGATGATGTGTTCTCAGCTGTCTAGTGACAATCTGCTTCTGATGATAATGAGACTGCTGTAAGCACAAGACATTGTGCAGGGAGGAGGAGCAGTGACACCAATTACTTTGATTGGTGGATGATGTGTTCTCAGCTGTCTATTGACAATCTGCCTCTGATGATAATGAGACTGCTGTAAACACAAGACATTGTGCAGGGAGGAGGAGCAGTGACACCAACTGCTTTGATTGTTGGATCCAGTATTCTCAGCATTTACTGACAATCTGCCTCTGATGATAATGAGACTGCTGTAAGCACAAGACATTGTGCTGGGAGGAGGAGCAGTGACACCAACTGCTTTGATTGGTGGATCCAGTGTTCTCAGCATTTACTAACAATCTGCATCTGATGATAATGAGACTGCTGTAAGCACAAGACATTGTGCAGGGAGGAGGAGTAGTGACACAAATTGCTTTGATTGGTGGATGATGTGTTCTCAGCTGTCTATTGACTATCTGCCTCTGATGATAGTGAGACTGCTGTAAGCACAATACATTGTGCAGGGAGGAGGAGCAGTGACACCAACTACTTTGATTGGTGGATCCTGTGTTCTGAGTGAGCACTTATTGACAATCTGCCTCTGATGATAATGAGACTGCTGTAAACACAAGACATTGTGCAGGAAGGAGGAGCAGTGACACCAACTGCTTTGATTGGTGGATCCAGTGTTCTCAGCGTTTACTGACAATCTGCCTCTGATGATAATGAGACTGCTGTAAGCACAAGACATTGTGCAGGGAGGAGGAGCAGTGACACCAACTACTTTGATTGGTGGATCCTGTGTTCTCTGCTATTAATTGACAATCTGTCTTTGATGATAATGAGACTACTGTAAACACAAGACATTGTGCAGGGAGGAGGAGCAGTGACATCAACTGCTTTGATTGGTGGATCCTGTGTTCTCGGCATTTACTAACAATCTGCATCTGATGATAATGAGACTGCTGCAAGCACAAGACATTGTGCGGGAGGAGGAGCAGTGACACCAAGTGCTTTGATTGGTGGATCCTGTGTTCTCGGCATTTACTAACAATCTGCATCTGATGATAATGAGACTGCTGAAAACACAATACATTGTGCAGGGAGGAGGAATAGTGGCACCAACTGCCTTGATTGGTGGATGATATGTTCTCAGCCGTCTATTGACAATTTGCCTCTGATGATAATGAGACTGCTGTAAACACAAGACATTGTGCAGGGAGGAGGAGCAGTGACATCAACTGCTTTCATTGGTGGATCCTGTGTTCTCAGCATTTATTGACAATCAGCCTCTGATGATAATGAGACTGCTGTAAACTGTTTTTATTTTTCTGATTAAATTACTTTTTATTGCATTTAAAAAAAAATCTTTATGGATCAACTCAAGGTAAACAACAGTTTCTAACATTTTTATGACATTTTCAGAAAATTGCAATGTGGTCAGATGAAAGGCAGATATTGGTGAGATGCATGCTATTACCAGTCTCATTGAACATTGAGCACTAAACATATTTTCAAGACTTATTCCATTTTTGATGCTGATTTCGACCCCCCTCCATCACAGCCCAAGCCAATCAACCGTATTAATGTGTAAGCGGCAGCATAATCCATAAATTGTGCGTACGGCTCGGCCAGACCCAATAGCTGCACGTGTTCTAAAGACACAAATCATCCAACATTTTGGTAATTGTTTTGATCAATGTGCAAGGTTCCTTTCATTAAACAGCTATTGTTTTCTGTGCTTTTATCATCCGCAGATGATTATTATTCTAGATGTAAACGAACAATTATCGCATCAAGAAGGAAATATCTGCAGCTATTGAGTCTTTACAAAACACCATTAGTTACATATTTACACAGTAATTGGGAAGAATGGAGAGAAAGTAACAGAATAAACAGTACAAATAATATAACTATATGAATTAGCTCATGCTTACAAGATAAACCCTTTACAGCCTGGGACGTATTAGTACTAGAGATGAGCGGTGTTCGACTAGAACTGTTCGCCAATCTCAAATTCGAGCTGTTTTGGGCGGTGTTCGAGTTGTTCGACGAACCCGAACGATTTGCAAAAAATTCGGCTGTTCGAGGTTATGTTCGATAACTGTTCGTGCACCAAAAGCGTGTCCTGCATGTCTGGCGCTATTTAGAGCACCAATCATGCAGGGATTGTCTGCCACTCACTGTAATGCCACAGCCATGGTGGTTGTGGCATTACAGTGATTGCCCAAATCGATGGGAACTGTGCTCACAGTGAAACACGAAAAGCCGGCAATTCAGCAGCGGCATACACCGGTACCCGACAATTTAGAACCGAAAGAATAGAGAATCACACATAGATTAGATAGATATAAACATGTCAGCCACATATATACGAAGTACAGTGAAAGTGCTGCTTACTGTACTTGTCATTTAGTGTAAAGGATTTATTTAAAAAAATAATAGTGTTTTCATGCACCGTCTCTTTAAAAAAGCCGGCCGGCAATTCAGCAGCGGTACCCGACAATTTAGAATGGAAGGAATAGAGAATCACACATAGATTAGATAGATAGAAACATGTCAGTCACATATATATGAAGTACAGTGACAGTGTTGATTACTGTACTTGTGATTTAGTGTTAAAATAAAGGATTTATTTAAAAAAAAATTGGCGTGGGGTTCCCCTTAATTTTAGGCTCTAGCGGAGGTTAAGCAGACGGCTGGGGCAGATGTTTGAAGCCTGGGAAGGGGGTAATACCCACGGAGCTTCCCAGGCTACTAATATCAGCCCCCAGCTGAATACCTAGCATTTACTAGCTATTAAAATGGGGGACCCCCCAAAAAAATGACGTGGGGTCCCCCCTATTTTATTAGCTAGCAAAGGCTAGGCAGACAGCTGGGGGCTGATATTAATAGCCCAGGAAGGGTGCCATGAATATTGGCCCCCTCCCAGGCTAGAAACACCAGCCGTCAGCCGCCCCAGAAATGGCGCATCCATAGGATGTGCCAATTCTGGCATTTAGCCTAGCTCTTCCCACTGCCCTGTAGCGGTGGCAGTGGGGTAATAGGGCTGGGGTTGATGTCAGCTTATAATGCCAGCTGACATCAAGCCCAGGTTAGTAATGGAGAGGCGTCTATAAGACACCCCCATTACTAACCCCATAGTCAAAGTTAAAAAAAAACACAAACACCCAGAATAAAGTCCTTTAATTGAAATAAAGACACAATTCTTTATTGTTCTAAATTAAACCATACTTACAATCACACCCATTCCAGCTGAAGCCAACGATCCCCTGCAATAAAAGAAAAATAATAAAGCAACATAATCCTTACCTTTCCATGGTTCCCACGACAGCTTCAGCTCTGCTACATCGAGATGACAGGCTGGACCACAGCAGAAAGCTGCCATCCAGCCTGTCATCCCGCAGACACTGAGAAGCGCAGGCTTGCTTGCGCTCCTCAGCGTCTCTCTGTGACGGCATCCAGATGAGCCGAGTTCATGTCCAATGAACTCGGCACACCTCATGCACGTCACTGACAGCGTGGGAAAATTCTCACGCTGAAGTGCTGAGTGCAGGAGAATTCTCCCACGCTGTCAGTGACGTGCATGAGGTGAGCTCATGTCCAATGAACTCAGTTCACCTCATGCACGTCACTGACAGCGTGGGAAAATTCTCCTGCACTCAGCGCTTCAGCGTGAGAATTCTCCCACGCTGAAGCGCTGAGTGCAGGAGAATTTTCCCACGCTGTCAGTGACGTGCATGAGGTGAGCCGAGTTCATTGGACATTAACTCGGCTCATCTGGATGCCCTCACAGAGAGACACTGTGGAGCGCAAGCAAGCCTGCGCTTCTCAGTGTCTTCGAGATGACAGGCTGGATGGCAGCGTTCTGCTGCGGTACAGCCTGTCATCTCGATGTAGCAGAGCTGAAGCTGTCCTGGGAACCATGGAAAGGTAAGGATGATGTTGGTTTATTATTTTTCTTTTATTTCAGGATATCGTTGGCTTCAGCTGGAATGGGCGTGACGGTAAGTATGGTTTAATTTAGAACAATAAAGAATTGTGTGTTTATTTCAATTAAAGGACTTTATTCTGGGTGTTGTGTTTTTTTTAAATACTTTACTAGAAATTCATGGTGGTCATGTCTAATATTGGCGTGACCCCATGAATTTCGGGCTTAGGGCCAGCTGATAATGCCAAGCTGGCCCTAACCCCTTTATTACCCAGTGAGCCACAGCACCAGGGCCCTGGATGAGTTGGGTACAGCGCCAGAAGATGGCGCTTCTATGAACGCGCCATTTTCCGGGGTGGCTGCGGACTGCAATTTGCAGCGGGTGGGGCCCAGAAAGCTTTGTTCTCCCTGCGCTGCGGATTCCAGCCCCCAGCTGCCTAGTTGTACCTGGCTGGACACAAAAACAGGGCGAAGCCCCACGTCAATTTTCTTTAAATTATTTCATGAAATAATTAAGAAAAAAAGGGCTTCCCTACATTGTTGTGTCCGGCCAGGTACAAATAGGCAGCTGTTGGTTGAGGGCAGCCCGGTCCTGCCTGCTGTACCTGGCTGGACCCAAATATAGTGCGAAGCCCCACCTCAATTTTTTTTTAATTATTTCATGAAATAATTAAAAAAAAAAGGTCTTCCCTATATTGTTGTGTCCGGCCCAGGTACAAATAGGCAGCTGGTGGTTGGGGGCAGCCCGTTCCTGGCTGCTGCACCTGACTGGACACAAATATAGTGCGAAGCCCCACGTCAATTTTTTTTAAATTATTTCATGAATTTCCTGAAGTAATTTAAAAAAATTGAAGTGGGGCTTCGCACTATATTTGTGTCCAGCCAGGTACAGCAGGCAGGAACGGGCTGCCCCCAACCACCAGCTGCCTATTTGTACCTGGCCGGACACAACAATATAGGGAAGGCCTTTTTTTCTTAATTATTTAATGAATTTCATGAAATAATTAAAAAAAAAATACGTGGGGCTTCGCCCTATTTTTGTGTCCAGCCAGGTACAACTAGGCAGCTGGGGGCTGGAATCTGCAGCGCAGGGAGGCCCAAGCTTTCTGGGCCCCCCCCCCGCTGCAAATTGCAGTCCGCAGCCACCCCGGAAAATGGCGCGTTCATAGAAGCGCCATCTTCTGGCGCTGTACCCAACTCATCCAGGGCCCTGGTGCGGTGGCTCACTGGGTAATAAAGGGGTTAGGGCCAGCTTGGTATTATCAGCTGGCCCTAAGCCCAAAATTCATGGGGTCACGCCAGTATTAGACATGACCGCCATGAATTTCTAGTAAAGTATTTAAAAAAAACACAACACCCAGAATAAAGTCCTTTAATTGAAATAAACACACAATTCTTTATTGTTCTAAATTAAACCATACTTACCATCACGCCCATTCCAGCTGAAGCCAACGATCTCCTGAAATAAAAGAAAAATAATAAACCAACATCATCCTTACCTTTCCATGGTTCCCATGACAGCTTCAGCTCTGCTACATCGAGATGACTGGCTGGACCGCAGCAGAACGCTGCCATCCAGCCTGTCATCCCGCAGGCACTGAGAAGCGCTGGCATGCTTGCGCTCCTCAGTGTCTCGCTGTGACGGCATCCAGATGAGCCGAGGTCATGTCCAATGAACTCGGCTCACCTCATGCACGTCACTGACAGCGTGGGAAAATTCTCACGCTGAAGCGCTGAGTGCAGGAGAATTCTCCCACGCTGTCAGTGACGTGCATGAGGTGAGCTCATGTCCAATGAACTCAGCTCACCTCATGCACGTCACTGACAGCGTGGGAAAATTCTCCTGCACTCAGCGCTTCAGCGTGAGAATTCTCCCACGCTGTAAGTGACGTGCATGAGGTGAGCTGAGATCATTGGACATGAACTCACCTCATGCACGTCACTGACAGCGTGGGAAAATTCTCACGCTGAAGCCTGAGTGCAGGAGAATTTTCCCACGCTGTCAGTGACGTGCATGAGGTGAGCTGAGTTCATTGGACATGAGCTCACCTCATGCACGTCACTGACAGCGTGGGAGAATTCTCCTGCACTCGGGGCTTCAGCGTGAGAATTTTCCCACGCTGTCAGTGACGTGCATGAGGTGAGTTCATGTCCAATGATCTCAGCTCACCTCATGCACGTCACTGACAGCGTGGGAAAATTCTCCTGCACTCAGCGTTTCAGCGTGAGAATTCTCCCACGCTGAAGCGCTGAGTGCGGGAGAATTTTCCCACGCTGTCAGTGACGTGCATGAGGTGAGCCGAGTTCATTGGACATGACCTCGGCTCATCTGGATGCCGTCACAGCGAGACACTGAGGAGAGAAGCAAGCCTGCTCTTCTCAGTGTCTGCGGGTTGACAGGCTGGATGGCAGCGTTCTGCTGCGGTCCAGCCTGTAATCTCGATGTAGCAGAGCTGGAGCTGTCCTGGGAACCATCGAAAGGTAAGGACAGGGGCGGAACTACCGCCCGTGCAGCCGGTTCATTGAACGGGGGCCCCGAGGGAGAGGGGGCCCCTCCAGCCTCCAGCAGGGCCACCATCAGGGCATGTCTGCCCTGACTCCAGTGTGGGGCCCAGCCGGTAGGGGCCCCTTTGGAGCCCCGTTGGGGGACCCCTCTTGTTAGTCTCTCTCCTCATGGGGCCCCCGGCCCCATGCTAAGCGCCGGGTCCGGGACATCTCAGCGCTGCGCTGCGCTCCTGCGGCAGCGCCTTCATGATTCCCCTGATTTCCGGTCATGTGACGGCGCCGTCACATGGCCGGAAGTCAGGAGAACCTGGTGTCAGCGATTTGGACGAGCGCCAGGATTCTGCAGGGATCGCATGGGGGTAAGTATAACAAGTTTTGTTTTTTTCAAAATACAATTTACTAGGAGTGGGGGGAATGGGAGGTGTGTGTGTGTGTGTGATAAGAGATGCACATGGGGGGGGGGGAGATGATAAAAGATGCACATGGGGTGGGGGGGATGAGAGAGGTGCACATGTGGGGGGAGGGGGATGAGAGAGGTGCACGTGGGGGGAGGGGGATGAGAGAGGTGCACGTGGGGGGAGGGGGATGAGAGAGGTGCACGTGGGGGGGAGATGATAAAAGATGCACATGGGGTGGGGGGGATGAGAGAGGTGCACATGTGGGGGGGGGGATAAGAGATGCACATGGGGGGAGATAAGAGATGCACATGGGGGGGGATAAGAGATGCACATGGGGGGAGATAAGAGATGCACATGGGGGAGGGGGATAAGAGATGCACATGGGGGGATGAGAGAGGTGCACATGTGGGGGAGGGGGATGAGAGATGTGCACATGTGGGGGGATGAGAGATGCACATGGGGGGGATGAGAGATGCACATGGGGGGATGAGAGATGCACATGGGGGGGTGAGAGATGCACATGGGGGGGTGAGAGATGCACATGGGGGGGTGAGAGATGCACATGGGGGGGATGAGAGATGCACATGGGGGGGATGAGAGATGCACATGGGGGGGTGAGAGATGCACATGGGGGGGTGAGAGATGCACATGGGGGGGGGATGAGAGATGCACGGGGGGGGGGATGAGAGATGCATCCGGGGGGTGAGCTGCACATGGGGGGGTGAGAGCTGCACATGGGGGGGTTATGTTTACATAACTTTGTTGCCTTATGAAGCGCAGGGGGGGGCCCCCAAAAATTTCTTGCACAGGGGCCCACTACAGTCTGTGTCCGCCCCTGGGTAAGGATGAGGTTGCTTTATTATTTTTCTTTTATTGCAGGAGATCGTTGGCTTCAGCTGGAATGGGCGTGATGGTAAGTATGGTTTAATTTAGAACAATAAAGAATTGTGTCTTTATTTCAATTAAAGGACTTTATTCTGGGTGTTTGTGTTTTTTTTTAACTTTGACTACGGGGTTAGTAATGGGGGTGTCTTATAGACGCCTCTCCATTACTAACCTGGGCTTGATGTCAGCTGGCATTATAAGCTGACATCAACCCCAACCCTATTACCCCACTGCCACCGCTACAGGGCAGTGGGAAGAGCGAGGCTAAGTGCCAGAATTGGCGCATCCTATGGATGCGCCATTTCTGGGGCGGCTGACGGCTGGTGTTTCTAGCCTGGGAGGGGGCCAATATTCATGGCACCCTTCCTGGGCTATTAATATCAGCCCCCAGCTGTCTGCCTAGCCTTTGCTAGCTATTAAATTAGGGGGGACCCCACGTCATTTTTTGGGGGGGTGCCCCATTTTAATAGCTAGTAAAGGCTAGGTATTCAGCTGGGGGCTGATATTAGTAGCCTGGGAAGCTCCGTGGGTATTACCCCTTCCCAGGCTTCAAACATCTGCCCCAGCCGTCTGCTTAACCTCCGCTAGAGACTAAAATTACGGGGAACCCCACGCTAATTTTTTTTTTAATAAATCCTTTATTTTAACACTAAATGACAAGTACAGTAACCAACACTATCACTGTACTTATTATATATCTGACTGACATGTTTCTATCTATCTAATCTATGTGTGATTCTCTATTCTTTCTGTTCTAAATTGTCGAGTACAGATGCTGAATTGCCGGCCGGCTTTTTTAAAGAGACGGTGCATGAAAACACTATTATTTTTTTAAATAAATCCTTTACACTAAATGACAAGTACAGTAAGCAACACTGTCACTGTACTTATTATATATGTGACTGACATGTTTCTATCTATCTAATCTATGTGTGAAGCTCTATTCTTTCTGTTCTAAATTGTCGGGTACCGCTGCTGAATTGCCGGCCGGCTTTTTTAAAGAGACGGTGCATGAAAACACTAATATTTTTTTTAATAAATCCTTTACACTAAATGACAAGTGCAGTAACCAACACTGTCACTGTACTTCATATATATGTGACTGACATGTTTCTATCTATCTAATCTATGTGTGATGCTCTATTCCTTCTTGTCTAAATTGTCGGGTACCGGTGTATGCCGCTGCTGAATTGCCAGCCAGCTTTTTTAAAGAGAGTGTCTTCTGAGCAGTTTGTCAGCTTTTGGACACCTTTGAAGGTGTTTTCTATGTGTTTTTGTTTGCCTGCCATTGGTTTTAACGGTGTTCGACGGTGTTCTAAGGTGTTCGACGAACCGAACCGAACCCGAACACTATGGGGGTGGCTCAACACTAATTAGTACACCCCAGGCCATCACCCCCTGTTCAGTGAGGGCTCCGGTGCTGAGCCCGCACTGAACTGGGCACCTGTCAGCTGATTCTTTCAGCTTACATGTGCCCGCAAGAGCCACGAGTGGAATCGCGATCCACCCGCGACTGTTAACATGTTAAATGCCGCCAATCAGTGGTGTGGGCGGGGGTATACACAGCTCAGTAATTCAGAGAACTGCTAGATAAAACAGTTTTCAATCAGAAGCAGCCCAGTAAGTGATTCATTGCTGGAATCAGGGTCTCTGTCTCTACTTCATGCTACTCTCAGATTACTTAGAACAAAAATGATGACAGATTCCCTTTAAAAGGACTGAGCTTATAAATTCAGCCAATGCACAATGGCAGTAGCAATGTATACCAAGAAATGATGAAAGGGAAGTCCCAGCTCTTAAAGTGCTGGCAGAATGGTGGTGAAAAGGAACTGTTCACTTAAAAAGATTGGATGGAAAGTTAAAAAGAATGAGAATATTAATGGACATATTAGACTACTATATGCACCAAATGAACTCTTATAGGGATTGTCTACTACTGACAACACCTTCTTAAATACTGTATTCCTCATTGTTAAATAAAAATAACAGATATTCACCTCCTGCATCGGTGCTGTTCCAGCGTTGTTATAGCCGGGTCTCTCAACACTCGTGTGATATTGTTATGCCATGTGAGTACTGCAACCAATCAGGATCCACTGATTGGCTGCAGTTCTCAAAGTTTCCTTGACGTCCAAGTTTCATCCAAAAGAAACATGTAAGCAACGCAGTCCATTAGTGGCCGCGGATTGTCTGCAGCACTGATATGGCATAAGTGGAGAGAATGGGGGGTCAGAGTAGTGGACCACTTTAATTTGCGGGGGATGAGGATGGCAAGACCAGGCTTTCCTACAGGTTTAGTGTGAAAGGACACACAGGCTATAATTATTATTATTATTACCTTTGTTGTATTTATTATCATTGTTATTATTATTTTATGTTATTATTAATGATAATAATATTGTTGTTGCTAGTACCAATATTTTTATTATTATTTTATTTTGTTGTTATTATCTTTATTATTTTTATTATCATTATTATTGTTACAATGTTATATTTTATTAATGATAATATTGTTGTTATTATTATTAATATCACTATTATTATTATTATGCATCTCTATTATCTTGTTATTATTATTATTGCTGTTATTATTAGTACCATTATTTTTATTATTTTATTTTGTTATTATCACTATTATCGTTATTGTTTTTATTATCATTATTATTGTTGTTATTATTTTATATTTTATTAACAATAATAGTGCTAGTATTATTAATAATATCAATATTATTATTATTTATCACTATTATATTATTATTATTAGCATTGTTATGGTTGTTATTAGTACCATTCATTTTACTGTTATTTTATTTTGCTGTTATTATCTTTATTGTTATTTATTATTATTATTATTATTATTATTTTTATATTATTATTATTATTTTTAATAACGATAATAATAACATTTTTGTTAGTACTTCTACTACTACTGCTACTAATAATAATAATTTCATAATAAAGTAAACTAAACCTTACCTCTGTTTTGGTAGAAAAGGACACAACAACCTACTTTATTATCAAATTATTAATATTATTATTATTATTTTCATTATACTGTTATCTTGCTATTATTATCATTGTTATTGTTGTTATTATTATGTATCGCTATTATCTTGTTATCATTGTTGTTGTTATTATTAGTACCATTAATATTACTGTTATTTTATTTTGCTGTTGTTATGATCATGATCTATATTATTATTATTAGTAGTAGTAGTAGTACTAACAAAAATAGTATTACCATTATTAATAATAATAATAATAATAATAATATAAAATAATAATAATAATAATATAGATCATAGTGATAACAACAGCAAAATAAAATAACAGTAATATTAATGGTACTAATAATAACAACAACAATGATAACAAGATAATAGCGATACATAATAATAATAATAATGATAATCATGATGTTGATGATAATAATAATTTGATAATAATAATATTTTGATGATAATAATAATAATAATAATTTAATAATAATAATTCAATAATAATCATTTGATAATAAAGTTGGTTGTTGTGTCCTTTTCTACCAAACAGGGTAAGGTTTAGGCTGATTTCTGCATAGTAAAGTGCACCACAGCCACAACATGTGAGTCGATCCGAATTTTCTTAGGATTTGGGTGGTGTGAATGTACAGTATATCCCGTCACTTTAGCCAGGTATTTCCCCGTGTATCATCGTAGATGTTTTGGATACAGAATATCTCCACCATGTGCATTTCTCCCGCGGATCGCTGTGTGCCGTTGTGTCTTTCGAAGCCAAAAGTGTCTCATGCATGACTTATAAATGTCAGGGAAATCCAGCTGGGCTTGTCGTAAGTAGATTTCCTGCACTCTGTCCTCTCGCAGTGCAGGAAAACAAGCAGGATACCTGACAAATTGTCAAAGCATATCGGAAGCGAGGGAGAATAGGGCTTGCTTATCATGGAAAGTGACAAGCCAGTGGAGACTTTACAGGACCTTGAGGTCCTTTGTTGCTCCACGGCCACCTCCAGCGCAGATAAACGGCCCCCATCAGTCATTCACAAAGTCTTAACAGACAAGCCGCGATTTTTCTTCCAATAACACGTTGTTGACAGGTACAGGGAACAGAGGCAGCTCTAATACAGGGACGCATGGCGATGCTTGCCAGCTCATTACCACGTCTAAATCGACTAACCAGGTGTAAGCTCTTTGGGGACCCGGAGCTGGGAGGACATATTATAACCATCATTTTGCGGCTCCTGTAGGCTGGCTTCTCACACTATCACCTGTTAGAAACAGTTAGACAAAATCTCCCTTCTAATTGTTTCTCCATTGTTGGAACGTCCATGACGCGCCCCCTGGGCCATGTTTGGGGAATACCCGGAGCCGGATCCGTTGGGGGTGGTAGTCCTCGTGGCGGTGACCCGGTCCGTGCCCAGGGTGTCAAACTAAGTGGCGATGTTTTTAGTGGCAGATGTGATATTGTTCGACTATGCCACCCGTTGAATGCGGTTACGAAACCGCCGCTGCAGGGCAGACCGCTGAGGCCGGTGGTACAGTTGTGCAGCGTGGGTAGTATAACCCCCAACGGGAGGGGTATGGCCTCAGGGCAGCGGACGTGGATGATGGGGATGATAGAATTGCACGCAGGCACCAGGAACCACTCAGAGACGGTGCGGTGTAGTTCAGGGTCTTTACTGGTGACAAAGATAGACCCTCCCGGGAGTACTGGCTAGCGGTCGGGATCTGGTCAGTCCGTGAGCAGACAGGATCTCCCCTGGCCAGGCGGAGTTGTAGGCCCCCCAACTAACTGTACTCTTCTTGGCTACCTTGCTAGAAGCGGGTAAAAGTAGCCCACGTCCCTGAGTGTACCGTGTGGTGCTCACCCGTATGGCCGGTGACTCGGGGCCTTCTGGTAGCCTCCGCTCCACGACGGCGGTGCTGGTCCCTTGCGTGTGACCGTGCCTTCGGGTTTCTTGGCCAGAGGACCTGAAATCCCCTGCCGGTCGGTTTCTGCTGCTGGGTATGGAACAGTCCCCACAGCCTCGGACTCCGTGTCCGGTGAGATCTCTTCAGCCAAGGCGAGCTATCTAGCTTCCAGCCTCTGGCACTCACTCCTGCTCCTACAGAGCTCCTGTTGTCACTTTCCCTGCAACTGCTCCACACCAGACCAGACTGTGTCTCTGTCTCTGTCTGTGTTCTTCTTTAACCCCACCTCAGCCCCAGTTTATATAGGGGAAGTTCTTCCCCTCCCAGGACTGGGCAGGAGGTGTGGCATGCTTAGGATTCCTGACCAGGAGACCTCCCACCTGCTCACAGACGTAATATTGCTATTACTGTGGTAACCAGACCCCTGGGGTTCCACATCCATCACTTTGAACCCTAGTGGTTTGTTTAGCTAAGATGTAAAGTGCAAAAAAAAAATATTCTGCGGAACTTTCTGTCTATCGAATTGTTAAAAAGTCATCAACTGTCCGACCACGGAAGTAGGTTTTTCAAGTCTTCATTAACATTTCCTTCAATATTGATCAAGAAGGAACAGATCGGAATAGCAATATGCATGTAATACATAGGAGTGATACAGAGGTGTCTGTATGCAAGGTGGACATATCATTGGGGCAACCTGGGCAGCCAAACAGAAGCCCAAGAGGTAAGGAGCCCCCTCTGTGGAGAAACGAGGGTCAGTGGGTGCTCTCGTCCGCTGGCCTGGCTGTCTTTAGAAAGACCACACGGATCAGGGCTCATCCCACTGAACGCCCCTACTCCTTACCCATGTGCAGAACACTACCCAGACAACACAGGTTGAGGGTAACACACTCCAATAAGACTTTATTGGATCACTAACATTACCAGCAAATACACAAGATGGTGCAAATGACAGATTCTCACCCTTCTGCTGGCTCGCCGAAATTAGAACCTCCGCGACTTCGGATCATCCAGGGCCAACTACCTCAACCAGTAGCACCCCACTTTTGACGGGCACCCACAGAGAGGAGGTAGCATCAAGCTTAGGAAGCTGACTGAGCACAGCGAGGTATATGGCCAGGTGACCTGGTTGTTCCAACCTGGGTTCTTCAAACATCTTCGTGGGTTAAGAGATAGGCAGTAGACTAGATCTGTATTCCACCAACTGGAGCCGTGGTTCCTGGGCTGACGTCTTGTAGAATCATCCCGGTGACAGGGACGGGCCCCTTTTATATCCCACAGGATTCGGGAAAGTGGAGGGAGGAAATCCCTTATTGTTTGATTGTTCACTTAGACTGCATATTTGTCCTCAAAATTGTGCAGACTAGTACATCGCAGGGAGCTAATGCAATACGTAATCAGCAGACATTCCACAAATTAACATACAACAAGGGTCACATTAAACCTTGAACAAAGGAGCAGTATGTCTGGCATAATTAAGAATAACTTACCCTTGCACCAGTGGCCAGATTGATGCTGTATCATCACACCCTCCGCCTCCAAAGCAGGTGGAATTGTGCATTATGATGAATTATTGGACAGGAAAGGGCCCACATATTGTTCTTGCGCAGGGGCCTCTTCTGTCTTTGTCCGCCAGGGTCTGTATTAACTCCAATTTAGAGCTACATGGCAATTTTGGTAGCAAACCCAATTCCCATTGAGCACTTCGCCAAATGTACTACAACTATATAAAAGATAATGGCCCTCAATTCATCATTTGCATTTTTTTCAAGTCACTTTCCTTTTTTTGTCTTTTGGGCTTCATTGCCGTTTTTTGCATCAAATTCTTCAAAATGGCTCAAACGTTTCAACGTCAAATTGTGACGATACAACTTATAATCTTAATAAGCCAGATGATTAGATTTGTTAAGCCAAGAGAAATACACTATTGTGTTTCTGCTGACTTATGAATGCATGTGTATTTCTGTGGCTGGTAAAGAAGGACAGACCAGTATTTGTATAAAACTGAATGTTTATTTAAGGAGAGGAAGGATACAAACTATGAAAGTTGATTAAATGCCCAAACAATGAGTCATGAGCCCTTTCCACCTTGATCCCTGACCCTTGACCTGTGAATGATGACCTTACACAGATGTAAATATAAAGAGTGATGTCTGTAGTGCTGCAAGCAGAATCAAGGAGAATCAGAAAGACTTTACAAGGAGAATGAGAGACATCCTTCGGGACAGTAGTTGGATAGCATGGCGGCTCCATCCAAAGAGACACAGATTTGGATTCTACATGATTCCGGCCTAAGGGTATATGGCCTTGACTGGAAAGATACAAATCTGCTCCACTGACCATCAGAGAGACCATGAATACATTTGGGGAGACCAGGTTGGGACGATGAAGTCACTTGGCCCCATGGATATGTTGTTTAGGGTTGCCAGGTGGGATCCTCCGGTCGCCTGGAACCCATGGAGATATTCGGAGAAGCCAGTTTGGGATCAACTGGTTTTCTAGCCCCATGGAAACTCTCGGAGAGGCCAGGGTGGGACCCTCGGGTCTCCTGGCCTTGTACCTCTATGGACTGCTAGCTTCCTAAGCTTGCCACTACCTTCTGTCTGTGGGGGTCCGCCAGAAGAAGGGGGCCACTGGTTGAGGTAGTTGACCCTGGAAGTTCCAAAGTTGCAGCTGTTCTATCCCAGGCGGGCCAGCGGAAGGGTGAGGACTGTGTAATGTTGTACCATCTTGGGTATTTGGTGGGACTGTTCTATGTGTTTATTGTCCATTTTGTGGTTTTACCATCATTCTGTGTTGTCTGAGTGGTATTATGCCCACGGAAGACCCCGGGTCTTCAAATTTTGGTGGCATCAGTGGGATACTACTCAGCCCAGTGGATCTTAAATTATATTTTTCTGACTGCATGCAACCACCACTAGGGAGAGCTCACTGCATATATTGTATTGGAGTTCTGTAAATCTGTATGCAATGAGCTCCCTTTAGTGGTATCCTCAGATAGTCCATCTCACAGGTCCTGGTCCCTCTTCAAAACAGACCTCATAGTAGTTGTTTTCTGTGCTTTTATTATAGGTATGTCACTTATGATTGACTAAAAAACACTGCAGACTAGTGTAGGAGACTTCCAACATGAGGATATATTTCACATGCAATGTGCCCCACTTTTTAATCTTGACCTTTGGGAATAAGTTTTGTTAACATACCTAATACTCTCCTATGCATGACTAAAAGAATGAAGCATAAAAACTCATGCATAGTCCTCAGGGGTGGATCTAACAGAGATATTCCTATTGGCTGCTCTGTAGTAAAAAGAGGATCACTTTGCAGATACCTGCATTTGAGGCGAGTGACTGAGCATGTGTGACCACCAACACTCAGCTCATTAGGTGAACGTGCACATTGTTATACACTTTGGACACCAGGTGGCGCCATACTAAATAAATAATTGTCAGAACAACTCTTCATGGAATCATATTCTATCAGGATGTTTATTGTGATTTTAGATGATTTATACAAGAAGTATGATTTTTAATAGTGTGAATCTGTTAGGCTCACCAGGTGAAGTGGATACTCCAAACCCAAGGTCCAGGTAGGCACATGGGACACGGACGTCGGTGAGGCAGACTGGTGAGGCATGCAGGACATGGACAGTTGAGGGACTGGAGACCGTAGGTAGACAGGAGATGTCCAGGGAACCGTAGACAGGCAGCTGAGATGCTGTAAACCACAGGCAGGCGAGAGACGTCCAGGATGCCGCAGACCAGCAGCTGAGATTCTGGAAACCACAGGCAGGCGAGAGACGTCCAGGATGCCGCAGACCAGCAGCTGAGATGCTGGAAACCACAGGCAGGCAAGAGACATCCCGAATGCCGCTGACCAGTAGTTGAGATGCTGGAAACCACAGGCAGGCGAGAGACGTCCAGGATGCCACAGACCAGAAGCTTAGATGTTGGAAACCACAGGCAGGCGTGAGACATCCAGGATGCTGCAGACTAGAAGCCAAGATGCTGGAAACCAAAGGCAGGTGGGAGATGTCCAGGAGCACAATAGAGTGTAGCTGACCAGGGGGAGGGAAGTAACGCACGGATCTCATATTAAGTATGCAACTGACAACTTCTTTAAAAGGAGTACCATTAGACAATTAATTTTTATTAGATGGATCATGTAATAAAATCAACTTTGTTCTGCTGCAATTTCCTGTGATTTGTAGAAGAACCTGACACCAATATGATCAATTTCCCTACAGCGCCACTGCTGGATAAGTGAGGCATTACTCAATTCTTATTTCAATCAATGAGATGTCGCTCCAATAATCTTAGAATTTCCTACAAGAATTTTAGTGTTTTCTTTACGAGACAAGCCACTTAATATTGGGTGGAGGCTAAATTTAGAGCACCATTTATCATTTGCATTTTTTTAAGTTCCTTTCCTTGTCTTGTGGTTTTCATTGATGTTTTTCGCACCACGTTCTTCAAACTGACACACATGGTTCATTAATTTTGGGCAAAATTTAAAAAAAATGCTCTAAATTTTTCACTTTAACCAGTTTTGCGACCAAAAGTCACACGTTCTACTAGATGTCGCAAATTTTGCGCAAAAAAGCCAGGAATGCATAAAGTCACTCCACAATGGAAGTGGAGTACATTTATGCAAAATTTTTTTTTAAAAAATGCAACTTTTTAAAAAGATGCAATTGGCAGCAGACATCTGAAAACCCAAAGCTTATTCACAATGCTGGATAACATAGCCCAATAGGATAATAAATAAAAAATGTATTTTAAAAAAAGATGTGAATTAAAAGAAAGTAAAATGAAAAATAGGCAAAAAATGGCACAAATTCTATAATGGAGTCAGATCCTAAATCTTTACCCCATAAGAAAGAAAGCAAAGCTTTATCCTGATGCAACAATTTTACAAAGAATGTTTACTCAGCCATTAATTATTTTACATAGAGCGACAATATAATGTCTCTCCTCATCCATATGGTGAATGCATCTCTCTGTGAAGTTCCGTTGGCTTTGTGTGTTCCCACGAAGGTGACTTTCTTCTGAATAGGAAACAATGGGGACATTGTGAGAACGTTCTTGCCTGCTTTCTCCTATTGATCACATTGTGTTTCCAAGCCGCCATTGACTTCACTGAGCCATTGACTTCACTGAGCAGGGGATTCAATCAGACAGCACTTAACCTGCGCTTTTATGAGGTTGCCTTTGTCTGATTGGAAGCAGAATGTGCGCTGTAAATGTGGAGACACATTGTGCAAAGCGGAACGCGTTGCAAGTTATTTCTAAGATGAGCCTTGCGCAAAAAAACCTAACTACTAAATAAATATAAACTATTTTAGAAGAATGCAATCGCATTTCTTAGTAACGATCACTTTTTTTTCCATGTTCTTCTTTTGCCCCGGTTATCCTCTGTTCTCTCTTTCATGAACGTAAAACTAGAAATACAAAACTTTCTCGAGCTAAAATGCGCCATCGCTAGCCCATTCTACAGTATTTAGCCATCAGGATTAAAATATTAAAGAAGTTGTCCACTATTTGGACAACTTCTTGTCATACCCCACACTTGGCCCGGATAAAATAAAAAAGCTCATGCTCATCTCCCATGCCAGCGCCGTTCCAGCTGTGTCGGCATTCGCGGTACTGGGACTCAGTGGTGTCGGCACTTGTGGTCCCGGGGCTCCCGTGAGGTTGTTGTGATACTTGGTGCCCGGCGCCCAATCAGCACTGGTGTCACTGTCTCCACCTTCAGACAAATTGAACATGAAGATGAAGTCTGGGCTGCAGCTGATCTCTGACTTCCTCTTCATGTTCAATTTGTCCGAAGGTGGAGACAGTGATGCCAGCGCTGAGTCGGCGCCAGGCTCACGAGTCACAACAACCATATGGGAGCCCCGGGACCTCGAGTGCCAACACCACTGGAACGGCTCTGACATGGGAGGTGAGTATAAGCTTTTTAATTGTATCAGGGCAAAACATTTAGATCAAGAAGGGGTTGTCCTAGTAGTGGACAACCCCTTTAAAGCAATACTCCAACCAGGGGCTGAAAAGTGACTACAGATGTCTCATTTATGGTCATCCTGTCTGGTGTCCTCCATTTGCTTCTCGTTGTTTCCTTCGCTCAGATTGACGTTCCTTTCCTCCTGCTTCCAATATGGCCACCAAAACGGAATGGGGAGTGCAGTGGTAAGCCTAAATTGTGACTCGCCTGCCTTTCCCATCCTACAGAACAGGAAAAGAAGAGACTTACCACTATACTCCCTTTTCCACTGAGATGGCCAACTTGGATGCAAGGAGAATGGAATACCGAGTGGAGGAGGCAGCGGGAGGCAAATTGGGGGCACCAAGTAGGGCCACTCTACAAGAGCAATGTATGGTCACTTTTCAGAGTGAAGGGTCATTTTAATGATGAGAGAAATGAACTTGATGACCACAGTGACTTCCCTTACAGTAAAAAAATAGGGGCGCAGTTATAGAGGGTGCAGAGGTAATAGTTGCTCATATGCAGTGCCGAACTGCCCATCTTTGCTGACGTGTCTGCAGTGGTGGCATTGTGACTATAGTATGTGTGACCACTGCAGGAAAACAGTGGGCTCAGTCACAATGCTGAGTTGAACGTTACAAAATGACTGACCACAGTGATTGGCTGCAGTGGTAGACATGAAATCACCACTGCAGATATGTCAACAAAGACATGAGTGAGTAGCGGAGAGACGTCAGTGGAGCAGCAAAGAAAAGTGTAAAGTGATCTAAAGGATGAGCCTAGTCAAACTCTTGACAGCATGTATGGACAGGTGGTGGGCTCAATAAGACCAGGGATGATTTTTCACCCCTCTACTGGTATTATAAATGACAGTAGGCCTGTTACAGACTTTGCAAGTATCTAAACAAAGTAGCACATCCTGCATGTTGAAAGTCAATGAGTTGTCAATCCTTACCTAGCAAATTGGAAACAATGAAAGAAATGTGAACAGATCCTTGGGGGCTGTCTATAATGTCTAGAAAACTCAGCCATCAGGTATGCAATACTGCCACAGATGCTAAAAAAGGTATTACAATATTCTTATTAAATCAGTGATCTGTTTGGGTCCTCCAGTGCAAGACATATTCTTTTATAGACTTTTTTTTGACAATTCCTAAAAGGTAGAAGTCCAAAACTGGGGATCCTCCAATAGTAATTCAGTTGCCCAATCAGAAAATGTTTTTTTTTTTTTTAAACCGAAATCTAGATAGATAGAATTTCAGCAGATGAAAGGGACTTTGCCAATTTAGCTAAGAGATAGTGAAAAGTGATTTTTGGGGACCCAATCACTGAGACTTCCAGTGATCCTGAGAACAAGGCTCTGAAATGCACTAGCAAAAGGGATTGGTGGCAACGCGTGCTCGCCACCGGTTCATTCATTGTCTATGGGATTACTGAAGACAGCCGAATGTTTTTCTTGACTATCATTTGTCAATTTGATAGCCGTGGCCAAAGTTGTATTCAAACAGGGCACATCAGAATCCAGTTTTTGGGATTAGTCCGGGTGCTCCAGCAAGTTATCATCAATTTGTAAAAGTTTAGTAACTTCCTAAGATGGGAATAACCCTTTATATCAAGTCTATCAGCAACTTTTTGCTATGTAATCTGAGAGCAGAATATTGTCGGGGCTGAGAGTGTGATTCCAGCAATGTGTCACTTACCAGGCTGTGCATTTAAAAAAACAAATGTATGGTTTTTCAGCAGGATGTTTTTACTACAAGACTAGGTGTCTCGTGCCTCCTGGTCCAGCCACGCCCCCACCACTGATTACCAGCTTTCTGTCTATGCATATTGTTCAAAGAAAGCAACCAATCAGTGGTGTGGGCGGGGTTACACAGAGCTCAGCATTCTGAGCTCTGTTAGATCTGCTGCAGAGAAAATTGTAATTGTATCAAAATGACAGCAAGCAGCCCAGTAAGTGACACATCACTGGAATCAGGGTTTCTGCCCCTACATCATGATGATCTCGGATTACATAGTAAAAACGTGGTAACAGATTCCCTTTAAATGTGTTGGGTAAGATTTGAATGAAAATAATTATGGGTAAAGGGATTGCTATTTAGGCAATTTTCTTCCATCTATTGATAGGAGAAGCTTTCATGTTACACTAATACTTTAAATTATAGGTCATTGTTTTAGTAACCCCCTTTTTATGGGGACTGTAGCTCCAACCATATTTCAGTAATATTCCCACAATTTGCCCATTTTGCAGAGTTTACATTGTATTTCTGGGCCACATAGTACCACAACAGCTGGACAGCCTCAGGTTGCTTGCCTCCGCCCTAAGTCATGCATAAGCAATGATCAGCACAGCTGTTCTTGAATGCCATCTCCCATAATGCTCAGCCAAGCACAGAGTCCCAAATTGCCATGGGCTCATTTCTTTAATAGTATAGTTCCTCCGTTCTATAGAACATATTGAAATTTTATGCACTTCAGGATGTTGCAAAACTCTTTTAAAAGTTTGCAAAATTGTCAAACCACAGTAAATGTACTTTTTATTCTAATGAAAAGAAAAAAAATCACAACCGCTCCAGATAAGTTTTAAGGCACAAAGCACGGCTCTTCACAGCTGCTAACATATACATTGTCATCCTAAGCTATGAATGTCCTTTTTTTTATATGGCGCTGATGAAGTAGTGATTTCATTTGTTTATCTTTTTAGGAATATAAGCCTCGCTCTTTTGATCCAGATAAAAAGTCCCTTAGACTGCCATCAGAGGCCTCTCATCCAGCCAAATCATGCCCCTTGCTTTGCACTGAGGAGGGGCAAATCCCCCGAAACATATTGTCATGCAAGGTGAGGGAAAGACTAAGTGCACAACGATGGGAAGGGGGGGGGGAGCCCAAACACTAGGGAAATGGGGAGTGGAGACCACTAGGCAGATCTGACAACACTCTGACAGCCCTAACGTCCCTAAATAGGTTCCAAACCTATCGCCGAGCAGGAAACCTAATCCCTGACTGCCCCTAGCTATAGGCCCTAGATATAGCACTAGTCAGCCCCCACTGCAACTAAAAACTAACAGGTAAACAGATGAGGGGACTACCCTTAGCTTGAGAAGACACCAGAGAGATCACGCCTACTATCCTCCAAGGGAACTCCAAGAAGACACTAGCCGACAGCTAGTACTTCAGGACAAGACAGAGGAAAATAGAGCTATCACCGGCGACTCTCTGGAGCGACTGAAGGTATGTAAACATCCAGCAAGGGTGTGTAAATTAGCAGCAGAAGGTGGAGGTAATTGCTAGGTCCTAGAAGGAGGAGGATATCACTACACTACAAAGATGAAAAGATCAAGAGGGTGCCTTCAGAGCCAATCGAAATGACATTCTACAGCTGGATCCAGAATGACTGTCTGTCACATCTGATACACCTATAACACACGTGTCTGCAAATAGAGTTTCTGGTGTGGCTTTTATCCTTAATAGCCTTTGAGAATGATGGCATGGTGTCATTGAAGCACTGGTAGCCCAATGTTGTGCAAACGCCTTTTAAGGTTTGTGTAGACTCTGTCTTACATTTTATACTTGGTATGTAATGTCCAATTTCACTAGCAGCACAGAATGGATTAGATGTAGAACCAGTAATGTGGCCATTTCTCCAAAGTGTCCTGGGAGCCAATTTTCAACAAAACAATGCCAGTCCACATGTTGATCATGGTACTATGAGTCCCCTGCGTGGCCTAAAAGTGCTACCATGTCTGCAGCGCCTCCGGACTTGTCTCCATCAAGCACATCTAGTACCTCATTGGTCGGTGATTACACAAGAGCTGCCAGCAGCAAATCATGATGATTTAGGGGCAGAACCTTCCTCAGATGACCATTAATAACTTCACTGATAAAAGCCAAGGCTGTAAGTGCCGGGATTTCTGCACATAGCGCTAATACTCGTTACTGAATAAATCGAGATGTTTCAAAAATTTTGTTTCTATTTTTCATCATTTGCAGATCAGTAACACATCTCGATCTGGTGATTTCCATCATTCCTTCTTGATCTTGCAATTCCAATGTTGAGGAGTGTAATAACCACTAGGGGGAACTAACTGCATATAGAGTTCAATGTATAAACAGTATGCAATAAGCTCATACACTCCTTCTAGTGGTGGCTAAAAGGAGCCAGAATTTCAACTCTTATGTCAATGTCGGGAAGTTGGAGTTTCAAATACTATAAAGATTGTAGGGATTTTACTTTTTTGTAGTTGCTAGATCTACAGAGGCACGACGCTTCTTAATGCAAACAGGAAAATTTATTAAACTTCATAAACTTTTACCATAAGGGAAACAAACGCCCTTTCTTTCGGCATAAAGACAAACCAAAAACAAACAGAAAAGAAAGAGTCATTATGATAGCACAGGGTCCACCCATTCAGATAAGTGTGCAACTCTTCTGGCAGAGACAAAACACCAGAGGTCTTTCCGCCTTCACTCACAGACACTGAGTAAGGCAGCTGGCCTGCCTTACATACAGTGGTGTGAAAAAGTGTTTGCCCCTTCCTGATTTCTTATTCTTTTGCATGTTTGTCACACTTAAATTTTTCAGATCACAAAATAAATGTAAATATTAGACAAAGATAACACAAGTAAACACAAAATGATGGTTTTTATTATTAAGGGATAAAGAAATCCAAACCTACAGGGCCCTGTGTGAAAAAGTGATTGCCCCCTAAGCCTAATAACTGGCTGGGCCACCCTTAGCAGTAGCAACTACAATCAAGTGTTTGGGATACCTGGCACAGAGTCTTTTACAACACTCAAGAGGAATTTTGGCCACTCATCCTTGCAAAATTTTTGTAATTCAGCCACATTGGAGGTCTCTGAGCATGAACCGCCTTTTTAAGGTCATTCCACAGCATCTCAATCGGATTAATGTCAGAACTTTGACTAGGCCACTCCAAAGTCTTAATTTTGTTTTTCTTAAACCATTCAGAGGTGGACTAGCTGGTGTGCTTTGGATCATTGTCCTGCTGCATAACCCAAGTGCGCTTCAGCTTGAGGTCACAAACAGATTGCCAGACATTCTCCTTCAGGATTTTTTGGTAGACAGCAGAATTCATTGTTCCATTTACCACAGCAAGTCTTCCAGGTCCTGAAGCAGCAAAACAGCCCAAGACCATCACACTAGCACCACCATATTTTACTGTTGGTATGATGTTCCTTTTCTGAAATGCTGTGTTACTTCTACGCCAGATGTAATGGGACAGATACCTTCCAAAATGTTAAACTTTTGTCTTGTCAGTCCACAGAGTATTCTCCTAAAAGTCTTGGCAATCATCAAGAAATTTTCTGGTTAAAACTGAAATGAGCCTTTATGTTCTTTTTGCTCAGCAGTGGTTTTTGTCTTGGAACACTGCTATGCATGTCATTTTTGCCCAGTCTCTTTCTTATGTTGGAGTCATGAACACTGACCTTAACGGAGGTAAGTGAGGCCTACAGTTGTTTGGATGTTATTGTGGGGTCTTGTGACCTCTGGATGAGTCGTTGCTGTGCTCTTGGAGGCAACTTCTTCGAAGGTTCACCACTGTTCCATGTTTTTGTCATTTGTGGATAATGTCTCTCTCTGTGATTTGCTGGAGTCCCAAATCTTTAGAAATGGCTTTGTGTTACAGGTCCGGGGGGTGGAACCTCTGTGCTACGGTGCAAGGAGGGACCCAGAGGGGCGTAACTAAGTATCAACCCGGACCGACCCTGGTCGTACAGCGGATAACGATTCCGTGACCAGGGAGGGACCGAGCCGAGGGACCAGGTGCTACTCAGGGGACGACCTTGTAAGGGAGCAGATGACTCCCACGGTACAGATGGCAGGGACTGACCGGAATAGCAGGTAGGCACAGCAGGCAGGCTGGCGAGCAGAAGCCTCCAGGTAGGCTATGAGGTAGACACGGCAAGTGACGGCAGGAGTCTCTAGGTGTAGGTGGTCACGGCAAGTGATGGCAGGAGTCTCTAGGTGGGCTGGCAGGTGGTCTTGGCAAGTGATGGCAGGAGTCTCTAGGTGGTCACAGCAAGTGACGGCAGGAGTCTCTAGGTGGTCACGGCAAGTGACAGCAGGGGCCTCCGGGAAGGCACGGCAGGTAACAAGCAGGTAACAGGCAGGTCACAGGCAAGTGCTCCCAGGTGAGCGGGCTGGCAGGCACAGCAGGTAACAGACAGGCAACAGGCAAGTGCTCCCAGGTGAGCAGACTGGCAGTCACGGCAGGTAACAGGCAGGCAACAGGCAAGTGCTCCCAGGTGAGCGGGCTGGCAGGCACGGCAGGTAACAGGCAAGTAACAGGCTGGCGGGCAAGACAGGACTGGTAGTCAGGCTAGCAGCGGGACCTGAGGGCTGAAGCAGAGGTCAGAAACACTGGGCAACAACTTTTGCTCAGGCACCTCCAATTTGGAGGAGGTGCATTATATATGGGAGGACCCTCGGCTATTGGCCGGGGACTCCTTAGGACGGCGCGCAGAACCCCTTTAAGAGGGAGGGAGCGCGCGCGCGCCCTAAGCACAGTGCCCGGGGAACTGCGCGTGCCAGCAGCAGGAAGAGGAGTGCTGGTGAACGCAGACCGGGGAGCGCGGGGAGCGAGGAGGTGAGTGGGACGGCGTCTCTGCCTGGCAGGGGGCAGAGACGCCGATGCTACAGTACCCCCCCCTTTACGCCCCCTCTTTTTTAGGCCAGAAAGGAATTTTTCAAGGAGAAGCGGGGCATGAATGTTCTCCCTGCGTTCCCAAGTTCTCTTCTCTGGGCCAAACCCCTTCCAATCCACTAGAAAAAAGGTCTTTCCTCTTACCCTCTTAGTGGCCAGAATGTTCTCTACCTCAAAAACGTCCTCAGCGGAAACTGGAGCAGGGGGAGTACCTAGATTGGAAAAAGAGTTAAACACAACTGGTTTGAGGAGAGATACATGGAAGGAGTTGGGAATCCGTAAGGTGGCCGGGAGTTTTAACTTGTAAGCCACTGGGTTGATTTGTTTGAGAACTTCAAATGGACCAATAAACCGAGGACCCAACTTATAGGAGGGTATTTTGAGTCGGACATGTTTGGAAGAGAGCCAGACTTTATCTCCCGGGCGGAATTGAGGCGGATCCAGACGTCTCTTGTCAGCATGTTTCTTCATCCGCTCGGAGGACTGAAGAAGTGCGAACCTAGTATTTTCCCAAATGGTGGAGAATTCGCTGACAAGAGCCTCCGCAGCAGGGTTGTCCACCGAGGCGGAGATGGGAAAAGGAATCCGGGGATGTTGACCGTGGACCATGAAGAACGGGCATTTAGAAGTAGATTCGCTCTCATGGTTGTTGTAGGAGAATTCGGCCCATGGTAGGAGCTCCACCCAATCGGTATGGTGAGCGTTAACAAAGTGCCGGAGGTAGCTGGTAAGGATTTGGTTGATACGCTCCACTAGGCCATTGGACTGTCGATGGTAGGCGGAGGAGAAATCCAGGGTGACATCCAGTAGCTTACAGGTAGCTCTCCAGAAACGTGAGGTGAACTGAACCCCTCGATCCGATACAATGTGGAGGGGTAAGCCATGGAGACGGAAAATATGACGGAAAAAATCCTTGGCCAGCTCCAATGCAGACGGGAGACCAGGCAGAGGAATGAAGTGGGCCATCTTAGAGAAGTGGTCGGCGACCACCCAAATGACTGTACAACCGGCAGAAACAGAGAGATCAGTAATAAAGTCCATGGCAATGTGCTGCCACGGGGCAGCAGGTACGGGAAGAGGCAGGAGGCGACCGGCTGGAAGATGTCTGGGAACTTTGTTGCGGGCACAGGACGAACAGGCCGAGACGAAGTCTACTACTTCCTTGTGCAGGGTAGGCCACCAGTAATGCCGGGTAATGAGTAGGAAGGACTTCTTTTGGCCAGCATGGCCGGCTAGTTTAGATGAATGACCCCAGTGAAGAACCTTCTCACGATCTGGTACCGCTACAAACGTCTTACCGGGTGGAAGACGAGTCAGATCCAAGGGGGCAACATTCATCACTTTGAAGGGGTCGATGATGTGCATAGGCTCCTCCTCTTGATCGGAGGACAGGAAGGATCAGGACAAGGCGTCGGCTTTGACATTCTTGTCCGCCGGGAGGAAATGTAGGACAAAGTCGAAGCGGGCGAAGAACAAAGACCACCGGGCCTGACGCGGATTTAGTCTTTCAGCATTCTGGAGATATGCCAGGTTTTTGTGATCCGTATAGATGATCACCGGGTATAGAGCCCCTTCAAGCAGGTAATGCCACTCCTCCAGCGCCAATTTAACGGCTAAGAGTTCTCGGTCTCCTATGGAGTAGTTGCGCTCAGACGAGGAGAAGAGTTTGGAGAAGAAGCCACAGGTTACCATTCTCCCGGATGAAGACTTTTGGGTGAGCACCGCTCCGGCTCCGGAGGAGGAAGCATCAACCTCCAGGTAGAACTGTTTGTCGCTATCCGGATGGTGCAGCACTGGGGCAGAGGAGAAGGCTTGCTTTAAGGAAAGGAAGGCCTCCTCAGCTTCGGGCGACCATTCCTTGGGATTTGCTCCCTTACGGGTGAGCGCAGATATGGGAGCAGTCCGGGAAGAGAAGTGCAGGATGAAGAGACGATAGTAGTTGGCGAAGCCCAGGAATCGCTGAATCGCCTTCAACCCCTCTGGACGGGGCCACTTTAGTACAGCAGAGAGCTTCTCGGGATCCATTCGTAGGCCTGTCTGGGAGATAACATAGCCCAGGAAAGGAAGAGAGGTCTGCTCGAAGAGGCACTTCTCGAACTTTGCATAGAGGTGATTCTGCCTGAGCCTAAGCAGGACCTGACGAACATCCCTCCGGTGTGTGGGAAGATCCGGAGAGAAGACCAAGATATCGTCCAGGTACACCACCACGCAAGAGTAAAGAAGATCACGGAAGATGTCGTTGACCAATTCTTGGAAGAAGGCAGGAGCATTGCAGAGACCGAATGGCATCACACGGTATTCATAGTGACCGTCCCGGGTATTGAATGCCGTCTTCAACTCGTCTCCTTGACGGATTCGGAACAGTTTATACACCCCACGTAGATCTAGCTTGGTAAAGACCCTAGCTCCCTTAAGACGGTCAAACAACTCGGAGATGAGCGGCAGGGGGTATTTGTTCTTTACCGTGATTTGGTTGAGTCCTCTATAGTCAATACAGGGGCGTAATGAACCATCTTTCTTCTTAACGAAGAAGAATCCGGCTCCAGCCGGGGAGGTAGATTTCCGGATGAATCCCCTGGCCAGATTCTCCTTGATGTACTCCGACATGGCCCGGGTTTCGGCCGACGAGAACGGGTAAATACGCCCACGGGGTGGAGTGGCGCCGGGTACCAGGTCGATCGGGCAATCATATGGCCTATGAGGTGGCAGTGTCTCTGTTTCCTTTTTACCGAAGACATCTGCATAAGGTCAGTTAGGTGCCGGTAGACCGGGTAAATTAGCTGGGGTAGGTGGAGGACGGGCTGGGCGAACCGGAACCAGGCAGGTCCTATGGCAGTCCTGCCCCCACCGGAGTACTTCACCGGATTGCCAGTTCAGCACGGGTTCATGTGTCTGGAGCCAGCGTAGACCTAGCAATAGAGAGTAAGAGAGTCCGGACAGCACATTGAAGGAGATTTTCTCAGAGTGCAGCATTCCCACCTGCAGGGTTATGGGTTCAGTGACGAGCAGGATGGTCACCGGAAGGAGTCTTCCATCCACGGAGGCAACTGACAATGGTTCAGCCAGAGGTTTTCGTGGGAATCTGGTATCTCTCTACCAGGGATTGGGAAATGAGGTTTCCAGCAGCTCCAGAATCCAGGTGAGCAATTTCAAAGTCACTGTTCTCTCCCCAGGAGATGGAGACAGACAAAGTCAGGGACGGAGAGGGCTTACTTTTGCCTAGGACGACCTCTCCGAGTGGTCCTAGACACTGGAGTTTTCCCGGCCTCTCCGGGCAGGAACGGATGAAGTGCTCCATACTGCCTCAATAGAAACAGCTCCCCTCGGCTCGGCGTGACTCTTGGCGAGATTTGACCATCTTGGTCTGGTCGATCTGCATAGGTTCGGGCGAATGCGCCCGGGAAGTGACTGGTTGAGAGGCAGGTCTCTGGAAAGTAGGAGCAAGGCGAGGAAACTTTCTCTCCCGGGTAGTCTCTTTGGTACGTTCTTGGAAACGGATGTCAATCCGAGTAGCTAGTGACACTAGGTCATCCAGGGTGGTAGGAATGTCCAGACCGGCTAACTCGTCCTTAATCCGACCGGAAAGACCCTCCCAGAAGACGGACACCAGAGCCTCGTTGTCCCAGGCAAGCTCAGAAGCGAGGGTACGGAACCGTATGGCATATTGGCCCACGGTGAGACTCTCTTGGCGGAGACGCAGCAGAGAGGAGGCTGAAGAGGATTTTCGTCCTGGTTCATCGAAGACTTTCCGGAAAGCAGCGAGGAAAGACGATAGGTCGGACACCAGGGGATCCCCTCTCTCCCACAGGGGATTTAGCCATGCCAGTGCTTCCCCAGTGAGATGGGACATGATGAATGCCACCTTGGCCCGGACGGAGATGAACTGATGTGCCAAGTGTTCGAAGTGCAGGGTGCACTGGTTTATGAAACCTCGAGCTAAGGCGGGGTTGCAAGCAAAACGTGGAGGTGCCGAGAGCTGGGGTCCAGGGCTGGATGCCGTGGTATTGGTGGGCAGTGGTGCTGCCGGAGCGGAAGTCACACGACTCAAGGTGGATATAGGTGGGACAGACAGCATGTCCAGTCGGGAGTTGACATTCCGCAGGTAGTTCAGAATGGTTTCCTGTTGGGATCTCTGACGAGAAACCTCCTGGTAGAGGTCCGTAAGCGAGGGGGCTTGGGGGCCACCGGGTTCCATGGCCCGAGCAAACTGTTACGGATCTGAGGGGTGGAACCTCTGTGCTACGGTGCAAGGAGGGACCCAGAGGGGCGTAACTAAGTATCAACCCGGACCGACCCTGGTCGTACAGCGGCTAACGACTCCGTGACCAGGGAGGGACCGAGCCGAGGGACCAAGTGCTACTCTGGGGACGACCTTGTAAGGGAGCAATTGACTCCGATGGTACTGATGGCCGGGACTGACCAGAATAGCAGGTAGGCACTGCAGGCAGGCTGGCGAGCAGAAGCCTCCAGGTAGGCTATCAGGTAGACACGGCAAGTGACGGCAGGAGTCTCTAGGTGGTCACGGCAAGTGACGGCAGGAGTCTCTAGGTGGGCTGGCTGGGGGTCACGGCAAGTGACAGCAGGAGTCTCTAGGAGGTCATGACAAGTGATGGCAGGAGTCTCTAGGTGGTCATGGCAAGTGACGGCAGGAGCCTCTGGGAAGGCACAGCAGGTAACAAGCAGGTAACAGGCAGGTCACAGGCAAGGGCTCCCAGGTGAGCGGGCTGGCAGGCACGGCAGGTAACAGGCAGGCAACAGGCAAGTGCTTCCAGGTGAGCGGGCTGGCAGACACGGCAGGTAACAGGCAAGTAACCGGCTGGCAGGCAAGACTGGTAGTCAGGCTAGCAGCGGGACATGAGGGCTGAAGCAGAGGTCAGAAACACTGTGCAACAACTTTTGCTCGGGCACCTCCAATTTGGAGGAGGTGCCTTATATATGGGAGGACCCTCGGCTATTGGCCGGGGACTCCTTAGGACGCCGTGCGCGGCCCCTTTAAGAGGGAGGGAGCGAGCACGCCCTAAGCACGGTGCCCGGGGAGCAGCGTGCGCCGGCAGCAGGAAGAGGAGCGCTGGTGAACACAGAGCGGGGAGCGCGGGGAGCGATGAGGTGAGTGGGACGGCGTCTCTGCCTGGCAGGGGGCAGAGATGCCGATGCTACACTTTGCAACCTTTTCCAGAATGATAGATCTCAATTACTTTGTTTCTCATTTGTTCCTGAATCTCTTTGGATCGCAGCATGATGTCTAGCTTTGGAGGATCTTTTGGTCTTCTTCACTTTGTCAGGCAGGTCCTATTTAAGTGATTTTTTTATTTAGAACAGGTGTGGCAGTAATCAGGCCTGTATGTGGCTATGGAAATTGAACTCCCAAAGATGTGAAAAATCACAGTTAATTTTTGCTTTAAGGAGGGGGTGGGCATCACTTTTTCACTCAGGGCCCTGTAGGTTTGGATTTCTTTTCCCCTTAATAATAAAGACCTTCATTTAAAAACTGCATTTTGTGTTTACTTGTGTTATCTTTGTCTAATATTTACATTTGTTTTATGATCTGAAACATTTAAGTGTGACAAACATGAAAAAAGAAATCAGGAAGGGGGCAAACACTTTTTCACACCACTGTAGGTCATTCCAATGCCTGGAACTGGAGGTATGGGAACAGCCAGTCCCACCCAGCTATAGTGCCTATTCCTAAAACCCAGAACCTTTTCAAAAGCCTCTCAGCATGATCCATGCCGAAGCCTGCTCTCAGGGTTTCACATCACCGAGGATAGGCACCTCGGTGACACATACAGGACTAGTCCGACTGCAACCTTACAATATGTATCAGGAAATGAATCAGTCTAGAATTTTGATTATATTTAGATTAAAATATTAAAATTGTGTTTTCGGGTGGACGTTTACTTTAAGGCACATTTGTTTATAGGCAAAAGCTCACATAAAATCAGGACAAGTTTGTAAGTTTAGAAGTGCCATAATGGGGAAAGAAGATTCGTTACAAGAGCATTTCAGTCCTGACAAATAAATTCTTTCCTTGTTGGATCTGTTCTTTCAAATACTGCATGACAACCAAGCGGTGGCGGGCAGCTCAGCATACACCTCACAGGAGCCAGGCATAGCATGGAAGTGATGTTGTGGCACACAGAATAAAGCACTGCAATTGATCTTGGCATAGTGTACGGCAAGTCACAGGCCGGCAATGCAGCCGTCACTCTGGTTCTTGGCACTCGAGTCTCTTAGTAATTTTCTATAGTGTTGATCTCTTACATGCACAGTTTCCTACTAAATATTTCATTGCTGTTCCAATTCCAACATGCTTTTATTTATAGAGATTTGCAGTGAGCCAAATCTTTGATATAACCTGGATCATGCTATAACCTCAACAGCAGGAATATTGCTATAAGGGTAATGTGACCTCAGATGGATGCGTTGATGATTTTCTGTATGTATTTGATGTACAAAGAAAAATTGTCACGCTCGCAGGTGGCGCACTTGGTTTGTGGACCTACTGTGCCACAAACCGGGTTTACATAGGAGTCGCGAAGCTAAATGGCTACTTGGTTTTTACTGGAGCTCCTGATGGAGTCAGGCTTGAGTTGCAGGTAGCCGCCAGTTACCATTCCTAGGCAGTCCCCGGTGCTGCAGCTGCTGACACCAGAGGTCAGGTACGCTGACACGGAGTGGACTCAGAGTAGCTGGCAGGAGAGGATTCGGACTCAGTTCAGACTACACAGGTTCTGGATCCTCAAGGAGAACGGTTACTGGCACAGAGTCGCAGACAGTGCTACGTTCGGATACTGGAACAGACTCTGACAGTACAGACAGAATGGTTACAGGTTTGGGTACCGCCGATGTGGCTTTAGGGATCCTGTGCCACCAGGTGTGGCTAAAGGGCTCAGGGACCGACAGGTGCGGCTTTAGGGTTCAGGTGCCACCAAGTGCGGGTTCAGGGACCACCAGGTGCGGCTTCAGACTCAAGGGACCACCAGGTGCAGTTTCATGTTTGGGCCCTGGCCACACAAGGACCAGAGGTTCAGGCCCTGGCCATGCAAGGACCAGGGGTTTAAGTTAAGGCTCACAACATGGGATACTAGGACGAGGGACCTGGCAACATACAGTTGCATACATACACACTACTCAGGGAACTATAGATGTTACTCAGGCACTTCCCTATTGGGAACGGTGCCTTTTATACAAGATGTCTCCCAGCTATTGGCTAGGGACATTTTCAAACTCAGCATACTGCCCCTTTAAGAACAGGGGAGCGTGCGAGTACTAGGCGCACTGCCAGGAAGTTTGTGCGGCATGCACAGACAGCAGGAGGCAGGGAGATGTGCCGAGAGATGAGGAGGGGCCGCGCAGCCGCTGCGGTGAGTATGCCGATGTCCCTGCATGGAGGGGGAATGGGAACCAATACAAGGGCGCCGGCATTAGCGGTACAAATATATTGTGGTATTGTGTTAGCCAGAAAAATCAATGTAAATACTTTTATGCGCAAAAATAACAAAAGTATTCTAGGAGTGATACCTTTATTGGATAACCAGAAGAATTATAATTGCAGCATTCAGAGCACAGAGGCTCCTTCTTCAGGCTATTTTACAAATGAATTACTGAGGCAAGAGCCCAACATTTAAGAGGCATAGCAATAGGACATTTGTACATAGGGTGGATGGGGTGAAGCTTCCTAAAGATAAGCCAAGGAAATCAAATTAATATTTTTGTTAGAAATGGAGAGGTGGTGGGAGTGATGGCTTAGTGATCTGGAGTGGGTTTGGTGGAGGTGTCAACTGTGTCCATGTAGTGAGTCATAAATCCAGGTGTTAAATTGAGTACCATTGTCAAAGAGTTGAACATCCTTATCAGTTTGAATTCCCACATTTCCTCTCTCTGCTGTCCTTAAAATTACCTTTCAGTATTAAGACTTTTAAATCTGTCATACAGTGTCCAGGTGCAGAGAAATGTTTTCCCACAGGTGTGTCCAGCTCATTCTTAATTGTGCCTTTTGTAATTGTGCAGCTTCATCCTCGTTTGTAGTTTTTGCTTAGTGTTAAGCGCACGGCAACTAGGCTTAGATAGGGGCAAGACAGGTTTCATGAATTCTTTGGAATACTGGGGGAATCGTTACTCAGGGCGACCATAGTCTGCAGCTCTCTCAGGCACACAGGGGTATTGACCATCATGCAGAGACACATAGATGGATGGATTCATTTGCTGACCAGACACATTTGACAAGAGTTCTCCTGAACAGTTGAACAGTAGCATTTAATATGAAGCACGGCCAGTGCAATTCAAGGACATTAAACAAGGCACAGTAGTACACAGTCTTTGTTAGCAGCACAACTCATATGCACCCAAGTTCACAGTCTCTTGAGTCCCACTATTCAGTGCACCCACCATTGTCCCTATCCACAGTGCCACACGCTTTACCTTGGATGCAGTAAAGTAAAATGGGGGTAAAACGGGGGTAGAATGGAAGGATGAGTTTAGTCCTCAGACGTGGTGTTCAATCCTTCTGCTAGACAACAGTTAACTCCTTTCTCCACTACATTCTCCTGTAGATACCACTAGCAACCAAGCAGTAGTTGCAGTGAGAGAGTCCCAGAACCCTCATCAGCCTGGTGAAGAGGTCTGTATTCTTTAAGCTCACTCTCCAGCTCAGAACTGACACTACCCAGCCTCTTCGAGGCAGGCCTGGCCACTTCCCCCTAGCTGCACCATGTTAACCCCTCTAGTTGCTGGATGCTTAACAACACCATGTGTGGTATCTACCAGTCACACTCTTCCCTCCATTTTGAATGTCATCCTCGACATTTGCCTTCTACCTGGTTACCTTAACCAGCCCCTTGGAGTTGTGGTAGTTCTCCCCTAACTATCCTCGTAAAGTGTTCCCCTAATACTGCCCCTTTACTTAAAGGTGAGGAGGTGGTTGGACACTGTGGACACTCTTTTAGCACTTTACATAAGCAACACATATGCCAGTGAGAACACATATTGCAGTGAGAGAGTCCCAGAACCCTCATCAGCCTGGTGAAGAGGTCTGCATCCTTTAAGCTCACCCTCCAGCTCAGAACTGACACTACCCTGTCGGGCACCATTTTAACAAATACCGTTGTCATTTTAACTGTCCAACATGAGCCAAGTCTTGCATCTTGCAGGTGCCTGCTTCTCTGTACTTGACTTCTTCTGCCCTTTTCACTGGTGTAGCAGAGTTGAATGAGGTGCTGTGCTGCTGTATTTTCCAGACACTTTGCCTCTTCTCCTTCTACATGCTAATTCCCACGCAGAATTCCCCATACGGGCCACTAATGTTATGCGCACGCCGCTAGGTTTAGATATGGGCGAGACAGGTTTCATGAATTCTTTGGAATACTGGGGCAACCGTTACTCACGGCGACCATATACTGCAGCTCTCTCAGTCATACAGGGGTATTGACTCTCAGGCAGAGACACATAGATGGATTTACTTGCTGACCAGACACATTTGAAAGAGTCCTCCTGAACAGTTGAACAGTAGCATTTAATATGAATCACGGCCAGTGCAATTCAAGGACATTAAAGCAACAGGCTTCATCACAGTACAGTTTCTTCACAAGGCACAGTAGTACACAGTCTCTGTTAGCAGCACAACTCATATGCACCCAAGTTCACAGTCTCTTGAGTCCCACTATTCAGTGCACCCACCAGTGTCCCTATCCACAGTGCCACACGCTTTACCTTGGATGCAGTGAGGTGCGGGGTGTGCAGAACGGAAGGATGAGTCCAGTCATCAGACATGGTGTTCATTCCTTGCTTCTGCTAGACAACAGTTAACTTCTTTCTCTACTACTTTGTCCTGTAGATACCACTAGCAACCAAGTGGCAGTTGCAGTGAGAGAGTCCCAGAACCCTCATCAGCCTGGTGAAGAGGTCTGCATACTTTAATCTCATTCTCCAGCTCAGAACAGAGACTACCCAGTCTCCCTGAGGCAGGCCTGGCTACTCCCCCCTAGCTAAACCCTGTTAACACCTCTAGTTACTGGATGCTTAAAAACACCATGTGTGGTATGTACCCATCACATTAGTTTCCCCAGTATAGCTTCCTCCAGGGCACCTTGTACATTGTATCATGGACTCCACATTGGAGGATGTGCATGAGAAGAAATCCTTGATTTTATAGTCCTGATTTTTGTTGGGTATGCAGACTGTATTTGTTGGTAATAAAGTATTTAGAGACTTTATAAGGTTGCCGCCTGACAAGTCCTGTATGGGTAGCATGTGGTACCGAGGTGGCTAGCCTCGGTGATGTAGGACCTGGAGAAGCAGGCTATATGTAACATCCCTGGCGGCGTGCTTGCATGGTGCACCACCTCCCACCATGCAAGATCACAATCTTACCTGTCAGTCCATGCTGCACTCTTTGCTCCAGTACCTGCTGTGTCCATGTCTCTTGTCTGATTGCTTATGGTGTCGGCACGGCTTTCTGCTTGTTTCTTATAGCTACTGTGTGTATAGTCCTAAGGCGTCCCCAGCCTATTGCTGTGAGTCACTGGATACTTAAACCCCTCCATCCAGTAGGAGGTGCCTGAGCAACACTTTCACTCAGTTTGTCTTTTGCAACTGAGTTGCCAGGTCCTGTCTGGTATCTAGTCTGTTCTGCCACCCTGGGGGCTGAGTACCCAGGGCCGCTACCTGTACCTCTGACTTTTAGTCTGTTCCCGCCACCCTGGGGGCTGAGTACCCAGGGCCGCTACCTGTATCTCTGACTTCTAGTCTGTTTCCGCCACCTTGGGGGCTGAGTTCCCAGGCTCGTTCCTGTATCTTGTTCCAGGTTCAGTTCCTGTCTAAACAGTGTCCTAGCCCGTTACTTGTTTTTCTCTATGTCCGTACCTTCCCTTTTCCTGCAGTTTCTGAACCTGCACCTAACTCCAACTCGTTGTCTCTGTACTTCTGTTTGTGAGTTTTGTGTCCACTCGCTACTTCATTTCCCTGCCTCCGTATCTACCTCCTGTGTTCTAACCATCTTCCTGTATTTTACAGTCTGTTCCATGTGAACAGAGCCCTGTCCTGTCTGCCTTCACCTTCTGCTCTGTTCTGCTCTGCTTGTTCACCGCTCCGGCGGTTCCGCTCTGCTCCGCTTGTTTACCGCACCTGCAGTTCTGTTCTGCTCTGCTTGTTCACCGCTCCGGCAGTTCCGCTCTGCTCCGCTTGTTTACCGCGCCTGCGGTTCTGTTCTGCTCTGCTTGTTCACCACTCCGGCGGTTCCGCTCTGCTCCGCTTGTTTACCGCACATGTGGTTCTGTTCTGCTCTGCTTGTTCACCACTCCGGCGGTTCCACTCTGCTTCACTTGTTTACCGAACCTGCGTTTCCGCTCTGCTCTGCTTGTTCACCGCTCTGGCGATTTCGCTCTGCTTCGCTTGTTTACCGCACTTGCGGTTTTGCTCCGCTCTGCTTGTTCATCGCACCTGCAGTTTTGCTCCGCTCTGCTTGTTCACCGACCATGCGGTTTTGCTCCGCTCTGCTTGTTCACTGCACCTGCGGTTTTGCTCCGCTCTGCTTGTTCACCGCACCTGCGGTTTTGCTCCGCTCTGCTTGTTCACCGCACCTGTGGTTTTGCTCCGCTCTGCTTGATCACCGCACCTGCGGTTTTGCTCCGTTCTGCTTGTTAACCACACCTGCGGTTTTGCTCCGCTCTGCTTGCTCACCGCACCTGCGGTTTTGCTCCGCTCTGCTTGTTCACCGCTCCTGCGGTTTTACTCTGCTCTTCTTGTTCACCGCACCTGCGGTTTTTCTCCGCTCTGCTTGTTCACCGCTCCTGGGTTTTTGCTCTCCTAGTTCACCGCACCTGCGGCTCTGTTCCTGTATCCCAGTCTGTACTGGTCCCTATCCAGCCTGCATTCATACCTGCCAGTATCTGCCTGTCTGCATTCCAGCCGTGCCTGTCAGCACCCACCTGTCTGCATACCAGCCGTGCCTGCCAGTGCCCACCTGCCTTCATACCAGCCGTGCCTGCTAAGTACCCACCTGCCATCATAGCAGCCGTGCCTGCCAGTACCCACCTGTCTGCATACCAGCTAATCTGCTTGTTCCTGCATTCCCTGGTGTGCGTCAATAGCTGTGACCGGGGTCTGACCTGGAGTAGCACCTGGTCCCTCTGCTCGGTTCCTCCCTGGTTCAGGGAGTCGACTGAGACGCCATGCGACCTTGGTTGGACCGGGTTGATACTTAGTTACGCCCCTCCAGGCACTCCTCGGTTCATGGTCCAGTGGGATCACTAATCACACTCACGCCAGTCAGTCCGGGCGCGAGTGTAAGAGTTTGCTCAGGCCATGGTTCCCGTTGAGCCCCACGGCCCTTCGCTCTCAGAGACATTTGAATCCTTGTCTGGCGAATACGTGCACCAAGAAAAATTATTTTTCTCAAGCTGAGGTCCAAGCGATTTACGCACCAGCCCAAATGGAGCTATCAGCACTCGTTCCTGCGGATCCACCACGGTACTATGGGGATCCAAAACAAAGTCGTGCGTTTGTGGAGCAATGTATGCTGCATTTCAAATTCTATGCTCAATATTTTCCCACTGATCGAGTGAAAGTAGCATTCATGATGTCCTATTTAGTGGGTGATGCCTTGAATTGGATCACCCCCCTATGGGAAGCATGGGATCCTATCGTCTTTGACCTGCAGGCCTTCCTGGTGGCCCTTCTAATGGTCTTCGATGACCCTAACCCTGAGGCTTCTGCTAAAGCTTCCATTCCCAGTATCCCGGAGCAACCCCAATGGGTAACGTGTGTAGGTAGCCTACCAGTTCTCCAGCCTGAAGAGACTGCTGCTCACACAGAATCCACACAGGATGACAATGCTCCACAGAATACTTTCCTTCCCAACCTCAAGAGGCAGTCCAGACGTGCAAGGCATAGAGGTAAACCGTCAGGCCAGGTTCTGTCCTCCCAAAGACCTCCTGTTCCCCAGCCTGTAGAGGCAGCTCTCCGCACAGAATCCATGAAGGATGACTATATTCATCAGGCAAAGCAGAGGCCAGAACTCAGTTACAAAATCGGATTGTGGTCCCGCTGCGGTTGTTTGGGACCCCCTCACGGTCTTTGTCCAGCGAAGGTTGGAGAATCCCAAGACATTAGGCCTGTAGGAGAGGCTGCCCTTGGCGTTAGTGTTTCCTCTCCACAGATGACCATGACTGTCTCCGTAGCAAGTGAAGGCCTCGGTTAACCAGAAGTTTCGGGCTTAAAGCCTTGAACAGTTGGTGTTTGATTCCCGTCCGACAACTCCAGAAGCTGGTTTGGGCATTGTCAGCGGAAGGACGAGCCCTACTCAGAAACAGTCAAAATATGTCTGTACAAATTAAGCTCCAGATTGGAGCATTACACATGAAGAAGTTCACATTCCAGGTGCTGTCTGGTTTACCCACAGGTCGACCAGAGCCGAGAGATCTAGTGCCCGCTCAGGTCTGAAGATCCTGCATGGTGTTTCCTGGGGAACTGCTGAGGTGCAAGGGGTGTCCAGTCCCCATATCTGCAGGACAGTCAGCAGTTTCTTCTTCTTCTTCACCAGATTTGCTAGTCACTGACTCGCTGTGCGCTGAAGTCTCCGAAGGAAGGGAAGCGGAGGCATTGTCCCCACACAGTCTCGATGATTGTACCAATGATCTGGCTTTAGGCACCGCCCCGCCTCGCAGACGTGTCATCTCAGAAACCAGACTGAGGTTGGTCCCTAAGCAAGGATCCTCCATCTCTAACAAATCTGGCAATAAGTCCATCAAGGCGGTGGCTACCTCCCAGTCTCTGCACCCCTCCAACCAGGCAGAGGACTCCCAGTTGTCTCCTGAATCCTCTGGGGTGCTACTTGATAACAAATGGAGAGAGACTTTTCTGCACCCTGTACCTGGTACTTTGCCTACTTCATCTAGTAAGCTTGGCAAAGTGTACGTCAAAGCGGTGGTTAACCCCGAGTCTCTGCACCCCTCCAACCTGGTGGAGGACCTCCAGTTGTCCCGTGAATCCTTTGGGGTACTTCCCGATGATAACAAATGGAAAGAGACTTTTCTGCACCCTGTACCTGGTACTTCACCCACTTCATCCAGTAAGCTTGGCAAAGTGCACGTCAAGGCGGTGGTTTCCCCCCAGTCTCTGCACCCCTCCAACCCGGTGGAGGATCTCCAGTTGTCCCGTGAATCCTTTGGGGCGCTACCCGATATTAATAAGTGGAGAGAGACTTTCCTGTGTCCTGTTCCTGGTACCTCACCCACTTCATCTGTTGCTGAGGATGGCCCGATGGAAGGAAGCATCCTAGTTACCAAGATGATGAGACCAGCTTTGCTCCCTCTAGTGGACAGAAGAGGAAATCTTCTTGAGGAGAAGGATCGGCCTCCAAATTCTCTGCAGAAAATCATTGCTGGCTGGAGGAAGAGGGGGCGTAAAGGTAGGGATACTGTAACATCCCTGGCGGCGTGCTTGCATGGTGCACCACCTCCCACCATGCAAGACCGCAATCTTACCTGTCAGTCCATGCTGGACTCTTTGCTCCAGTACCTGCTGTGTCCATGTCTCTTGTCTGATTGCTTAGGGCTTTCTGCTTGTTTCTTATAGCTACTGTGTGCACAGTCCTAAGGTGTCCCCAGCCTATTGCTGTGAGTCACTGGATACTTAAACCCCCTCCACCCAGTAGGAGGTGCCTGAGCAACACTTTCACTCAGTTTGTCTTTTCCAACTGAGTTGCCAGGTCCTGTCCGGTATCTAGTCTGTTCTGCCACCCTGGGGGCTGAGTACCCAGGGCCGCTACCTGTATCTTTGACTTCTAGTCTGTTTCCGCCACCCTGGGGGCTGGGTTCCCAGGCTTGTTCCTGTATCTTGTTCCCAGTTCAGTTCCTGTCTGAACAGTGTCCTAGCCCGTTACTTGTTTCTCTCTATGTCAGTACCTTCCCTTTTCCTGCAGTGTCTGAACCTGCACCTAACTCCAACTCGTTGTCTCTGTACTTCTGTTTGTGAGTTTTGTGTCTACTCGCTACTTCATTGTAAGTACCTTGTATGTATCTGGTTCTGCTTGTCCCTTTTCCCTGCCTCCGTATCTACCTCCTGTGTTCTAACCATCTTCCTGTATTTTACAGTCTGTTCCATGTGAACAGAGCCCTGTCCTGTCTGCCTTCACCTTCTGCTCTGTTCTGCTCTGCTTGTTCACCGCTCCGGTGGTTCCGCTCTGCTCCGCTTGTTTACCGAACCTGCAGTTCTGTTCTGCTCTGCTTGTTCACCGCTCCGGCAGTTCCGCTCTGCTCCGCTTGTTTACCGCGCCTGCGGTTCTGTTCTGCTCTGCTTGTTCACCGCTCCGGCGGTTCCGCTCTGCTCCGCTTGTTTACCGCACATGCGGTTCTGTTCTGCTCTGCTTGTTCACCACTCCGGCGGTTCCACTCTGCTCCACTTGTTTACCGAACATGCGGTTCCGCTCTGCTCTGCTTGTTCACCGCTCTGGCGATTCCGCTCTGCTTCGCTTGTTTACCGCACCTGCGGTTTTGCTCCGCTCTGCTTGTTCATCGCATCTGCAGTTTTGCTCCGCTCTGCTTGTTCACCGACCCTGCGGTTTTGCTCCGATTGTGCGTGCACTGCACCTGCAGTTTTGCTCCGCTCTGCTTGTTCACCGCACCTGCGGTTTTGCTCCCCTCTGCTTGTTCACCGCACCTGTGGTTTTGCTCCGCTCTGCTTGATCACCGCACCTGCGGTTTTGCTCCGTTCTGCTTGTTCACCACACCTGCGGTTTTGCTCTGCTCTGCTTGCTCACCGCACCTTCGGTTTTGCTCCGCTCTGCTTGTTCACCGCTCCTGCGGTTTTGCTCTGCTCTGCTTGTTCACCGCTCCTGCGGTTTTGCCCTCCTAGTTCACCGCACCTGCGGCTCTGTTCCTGTATCCCAGTCTGTACTGGTCCCTATCCAGCCTGCGTTCATACCTGCCAGTATCTGCCTGTCTGCATTCCAGCCGTGCCTGTCAGCACCCGCCTGTCTGCATACCAGCCGTGCCTGCCAGTGCCCACCTGCCTTCATACCAGCCGTGCCTACAAAATACCCACCTGCCGTCATACCAGCCGTGCCTGCCAGTACCCACCTGTCTGCATACCATCTAATCTGCCTGTTCCTGCATTGCCCGGTGTGGGTCAATAGCTGTGACCGGGGTCTGACCTGGAGTAGCACCTGGTCCCTCTGCTCGGTTCCTCCCTGGTTCACAGAGTCGACTGAGCCGCCATGCGACATTTGTCGGACCGGGTTGATACTTAGTTACGCCCCTCCAGGCACTCCTCGGTTCATGGTCCAGTGGGATCACTAATCACGCTCAAGCCAGTCAGTCCGGGCGCGAGCGTAAGAGTTTGCTCAGGCCATGGTTCCCGTTGAGCCCCACGGCCCTTCGCTCTCAGAGACATTTGAATCCTTGTCTGGCGAATACGTGCACCAAGAAAAATTATTTTTCTCAAGCTGAGGTCCAAGCGATTTACGCACCAGCCCAAATGGAGCTATCAGATTCAGCACTCGTTCCTGCGGATCCACCACGGTACTATGGGGATCCAAAACAAAGTCGTGCGTTTGTGGAGCAATGTATGCTGCATTTCAAATTCTATGCTCAATATTTTCCCACTGATCGAGTGAAAGTAGCATTCATGATGACCTATTTAGTGGGTGATGCCTTGAATTGGATCACCCTCCTATGGGAAGCATGGGATCCTATCGTCTTTGACCAGCAGGCCTTCCTGGTGGCCCTTCTAATGGTCTTCGATGACCCTAACCCTGAGGCTTCTGCTAAAGCTTCCATTCCCCCCAGTATCCGAGAGCAACCCCAATGGGTAACGTGTGTAGGTAACCTACCCGTTCTCCAGCCTGAAGAGACTGCTGCCCACACAGAATCCACACAGGATGACAATGCTCCACAGAATACTTTCCTTCCCAACCTCAAGAGGCAGTCCAGACGTGCAAGGCATAGAGGTAAACCGTCAGGCCAGGTTCTGTCTTCCCAAAGACCTCCTGTTCCCCAGCCTGTAGAGGCAGCTCTCCGCACAGAATCCATGAAGGATGACTATGTTCGTCAGGCAAAGCAGAGGCCAGAACTCAGTTACAAAATCGGATTGTGGTCCCGCTGCGGTTGTTTGGACCCCCTGACGGTCTTTGTCCAGCGAAGGTTGGAGAATCCCAAGACATTAGGCCTGTAGGAGAGGCTGCCCTTGGCGTTAGTGTTTCCTCTCCACAGATGACCATGACTGTCTCCGTAGCAAGTGAAGGCCTCGGTTAACCAGAAGTTTCGGGCTTAAAGCCTTGAACAGTTGGTGTTTGATTCCCGTCCGACAACTCCAGAAGCTGGTTTGGGCATTGTCAGCGGAAGGACGAGCCCTACTCCGAAACAGTCAAAATATGTCTGTACAAATTAAGCTCCAGATTGGAGCATTACACATGAAGAAGTTCACATTCCAGGTGCTGTCTGGTTTACCCACAGGTCGACCAGAGCCGAGAGATCTAGTGCCCGCTCAGGTCTGGAGATCCTGCATGGTGTTTCCTGGGGAACTGCTGAGGTGCAAGGGGTGTCCAGTCCCCATATCTGCAGGACAGTCAGCAGTTTCTTCTTCTTCTTCACCAGATTTGCTAGTCACTGACTCGCTGTGCGCTGAAGTCTCCGAAGGAAGGGAAGCGGAGGCATTGTCCCCACACAGTCTCGATGATTGTACCAATGATTGGGCTTTAGGCACCGACCCGCCTCGCAGACGTGTCATCTCAGAAACCAGACTGAGGTTGGTCCCTAAGCAAGGATCCTCCATCTCTAACAAATCTGGCAATAAGTCCATCAAGGAGGTGGCTACCTCCCAGTCTCTGCACCCCTCCAACCAGGCAGAGGACTTCCAGTTGTCTCCTGAATCCTCCAGGGTGCTACTTGATAACAAATGGAGAGAGACTTTTCTGCACTCTGTACCTGGTACTTCGCCTACTTCATCCAGTAAGCTTGGCAAAGTGTACGTCAAAGCGGTGGTTAACCCCGAGTCTCTGCACCCCTCCAACCTGGTGGAGGACCTCCAGTTGTCCCCTGAATCCTTTGGGGTACTTCCCGATGATAACAAATGGAAAGAGACTTTTCTGCACCCTGTACCTGGTACTTCACCCACTTCATCCAGTACGCTTGGCAAAGTGCACGTCAAGGCGGTGGTTTCCCCCCAGTCTATGCACCCCTCCAACCCGGTGGAGGATCTCCAGTTGTCCCGTGAATCCTTTGGGGCGCTACCCGATATTAATAAGTGGAGAGAGACTTTCCTGTGTCCTATTCCAGGTACCTCACCCACTTCATCTGTTGCTGAGGATGGCCCGATGGAAGGAAGCATCCTAGTTACCAAGATGATGAGACCAGCTTTGTTCCCTCTAGTGGACAGAAGAGGAAATCTTCTTGAGGAGAAGGATCGGCCTCCAAATTCTCTGCAGAAAATCCTTGCTGGCTGGAGGAAGAGGGGGCGTAAAGGTAGGGATACTGTAACATCCCTGGCGGCATGCTTGCATGGTGCACCACCTCCCACCATGCAAGACTGCAATCTTACCTGTCAGTCCATGCTGCACTCTTTGCTCCAGTACCTGCTGTGTCCATGTCTCTTGTCTGATTGCTTAGGGCTTTCTGCTTGATTCTTATAGCTACTGTGTGCACAGTCCTAAGGTGTCCCCAGCCTATTGCTGTGAGTCACTGGATACTTAAACCCCCTCCACCCCCTCCACTCAGTTTGTCTTTTGCAACTGAGTTGCCAGGTCCTGTCCGGTATCTAGTCTGTTCTGCCACCCTGGGGGCTGAGTGCCCAGGGCTGCTACCTATACATCTGACTTTTATTCTGTTCCTGCCACCCTGGGGGCTGAGTACCCAGGGCCGCTACCTGTATCTTTGACTTCTAGTCTGTTTCCGCCACCCTGGGGGCTGGGTTCCCAGGCTTGTTCCTGTATCTTGTTCCCGGTTCAGTTCCTGTCTGAACAGTGTCCTAGCCCGTTACTTGTTTCTCTCTATGTCCGTACCTTCCCTTTTCCTGCAGTGTCTGAACCTGCACCTAACTCCAACTCGTTGTCTCTGTACTTCTGTTTGTGAGTTTTGTGTCCACTCGCTACTTCATTGTAAGTACCTTGTATGTATCTGGTTCTGCTTGTCCCTGCCTCCGTATCTACCTCCTGTGTTCTAACCATCTTCCTGTATTTTCCAGTCTGTTCCATGTGAACAGAGCCCTGTCCTGTCTGCCTTCACCTTCTGCTCTGTTCTGCCCTGCTTGTTCACCGCTCCGGCGGTTCCGCTCTGTTCCGCTTGTTTACCACACCTGCGGTTCTGTTCTGCTCTGCTTGTTCACCGCTCCGGCGGTTCCGTTCTGCTCCGCTTGTTTACCGCACATGCGGTTCTGCTCTGCTCTGCTTGTTCACAGCACCTGCGGTTCTGTTCTGCTCTGCTTGTTCGCCGCTCCAGCGGTTCCGCTCTGTTCTGCTTGTTTACCACACCTGCGGTTCTGTTCTGCTCTGCTTGTTTAACGCTCCGGCGGTTCCGCTCTGCTCCGCTTGTTTACCACACATGTGGTTCTGTTCTGCTTTGCTTGTTCACCGCTCCAGCGGTTCAGCTCTGCTCCGCTTGTTTACCACACCTGCGGTTCTGTTCTGCTCTGCTTGTTCACCGCTCCGGCGGTTCTGCTCTGCTCCGCTTGTTTACCGCATCTGCGGTTTTGCTCCGCTCTGCTTGATCACTGCACCTGCAGCTTTGCTCCGCTCTGCTTGCTCACTGCACCTGCGGTTTTGCTCCGCTCTGCTTGCTCACCGCACCTGAGGTTTTGCTCCGCTCTGCTTGTTCACCGCACCTGCGGTTTTGCTCCGCTCTGCTTGTTCACCGCACCTGCGGTTTTGCTCCGCTCTGCTTGTTCACCGCACCTGCGGTTTTGCTTCGCTCTGCTTGCTCCCCGCACCTGCGGTTTTGCTCCGCTCTGCTTGTTCACCGCACCTGCGGTTTTGCTTCGCTCTGCTTGCTCCCCGCACCTGCGGTTTTGCTCCGCTCTGCTTGTTCACCTCACCTGCGGTTTTGCTCCGCTCTGCTTGTTCACCACACCTGCGGTTTTGCTCCGTTCTGCTTGTTCACCGCTCCTGCGGTTTTGCTCTGCTAGTCCATTGCACCTGCAGCTCTGCTCCTGTATCCCAGTCTGTACTGTTCTCTATCCAGCCTACGTTCATACCTGCCAGTATCTGCCTGTCTGCATTCCAGCCGTGCCTGTCAGCACCCGCCTGTCTGCATACCAGCCATGCCTGCCAGTGCCCACCTGCCTTCATACCAGCCTTGCCTGCTAAGTACCCACCTGCCGTCATACCAGCCGTGCCTGCCAGTACCCACCTGTCTGCATACCAGCTAACCTGCCTGTTCCTGCATTCCCCGGTGTGAGTCAGCAGCTGTGACCGGAGTCTGACCTGGAGTAGCACCTGGTCCCTCTGCTCGGTTCCTCCCTGGTTCATGGAGTCGACTGAGCCGCCGTGCGACCTTGGTCGGACCGGGTTGATACTTAGTTACGCCCCTCCAGGCACTCCTCGGTTCATGGTCCAGTGGGATCACTAATCACGCTCACGGCAGTCAGTCCAGGCGCGAGCGTAACACTATAGAATAAATAGTGTTAAAAGTTCTTTTTTTAATAGGCCAAAATTTTGGGCCCAGGTTTTAGGAACAGCCAGAAGAGCTGGGTGGGACTTGCCGCTCCCATACCTCCAGTTTCTGGCTTTGGAAAGACCTGTGTGAAATTGGGCAGTCTGTTGTGAGAGACTGACCAGAAAGCACTGTGCTTTAAACGGGTGAGCCCGTGTCTGTTATCCAGAGACTGTTCCTGTTTATTTTTACCTTTACGTCAAGGAAAGGCTGTTTTCTTTTCTGTGGAGATTTATTAACTTTAAATAAATCTACCAGTTTTTGCACTAAGCTACTTCATGCCTGTACCTACCTCAACCGCTGCTAGAGTGAGAAATCCCTACAGCTTCATGAATACAGGTGTTCCATACGTAAATTTAGGAGGGTCATACATAATAGCAAGTGGCAAAATTCATAGTAAGTAAAAGACACTTTGTATCCAACCAACCATGAGCAGCAACCCTCACGTGTGTAGTGTTCCATTGTGTGAACTACCACACCCTAAGAGCGCAGTCAGACGGCCGTATAAATTGGATCAAGATTGGACCGCAGTGCTCAGATTGGCCGCAGCTCTCCCTACCCGAGCGTGACAGTTGTATAGCTGTATACATGAACCTGTCACTCTCGGGTCGGCTCGGGCCGGTCAGTCCGTGCACTACGCTCCAATCTTGGTCTGATTTATACAGCTGTTTGACTGCACCCTAATTGTGAGATTTGGTAGGCCTGAGAACATTAACCCCTTCCTTAATCCAACAATGCCCAGCGGCTACCGCCTGGCATTGATGTGGACCTTGGGGTCACTAGCAGAGTTAGCTTTGGGTTAAACCAGGTTTTTTTTATAAGCATTTAGAGATGTTCAGCTCTGAAAAAACTCCTGAAAAATTGCTCCAAAAAACCTTTCTATTCATTTGTCTTTTCATTTCAGTCTTTTGAGCGTTTTCTTCCACATCAGGTTCTGAAAAACATCTGGTGAGAGAAGATAAAGTGATTGTCACTTCTTTGACGCATCTCTTGATGAAAAACTCTTTAAACTAAGTGCTGTCCAATCAAAAGGATGCAAAAAAATCATCAGGAAAAAAATTGCAAAAACGCTTAAATACTTCAGTAAATCAAAAAAAATCCTCAAAAACCACAGAACCCAAAGAAGAAGAGTTGCCTAAAGTAGTTTCCACTAAAAAAGTCATACAGTCCTGCTCATCGTTATCGGCACCCATGAAGTTTAAGTGCATAATGTGGAATATCTCCTGAAAAAAATGAATCAAGTGAAGCAGTTTTTTTGTATAAAGTAATCAAGTTAAATACAAAAGAGCAAATGATAAACAATAATTTAAAACAAAAACAATGGGAGGGAAAGATAGAAAAACCTACAGCTTGCTGTGTCAATGGTATTGGTACCCTTTACATGAAATTAGTATGGAAACACATTTTGACTCGCCTGTGATAAATCACAAAAGAGATTCACCTGTGATTGTCGGTGCCCATGTGACATGAATTAGCCAATGAATGATGACTTCATTGTTTTAAAAAGCCACATGATAGGCCCTGTTCCTTTGTCACAGTGGTGAAGACAAAGGAGCTGTCTGAGGACATCAGAACTGCTATTATTAGCAAACACAAGACTTCCAAAGGGTATAACACCATTTCCAAAGACCTTGGTATTAGTGTTGAGCCACCCCCGTAGTGTTCGAGTTCGGTTCAGTTCGTCGAACACCCGTATGTTCGCCGAACTGTTCGTCGAACACCTTCGAACACCGTTAAAACCAATGGCAGGCAAACTAAAACACATAGAAACACATAGAAAACACCTTCAAAGGTGTCCAAAAGCTGATAAACTGCTCAGAAGACACAACTAACACATGGAAAAGTGACAAGTACATATAGTCATGCGAAAAGAAAAGAGGTGGAGGAGTAAAAGGAGGGGGAGACACAGATATAGGCATGTCATGCCCTTCTAAAACCAAAAAAGTGCGAAGCCGATACGGCCAGACCGTTCCTGCCTGTGCGACCTCCGTGTCGCCGGGTTTGTGCCAGAGCTGCGGTGGACCCTGACGGCCAGCCCCCCTCTCCCAATACTGGTGACTGTCCGCTGGTGGGTCGAGCGAGCCCCACTGTGGTGGAGGCAGGTCTAAGCTTTATAATTTAAATTGTCTCTCTAATTTGAATGAATACACTTTAAATCCTTTTACAAGGATCTATTGGAGGGCAAGTCTCATGCCAGCAGCCGCGTAATTCCAGCTCCAGTAGCGTCCACTAAAGCTGGTGCAGTTAAAAAGCTTTTATAAGGATCGAGCTCGGCGGTCCACCGCAAGGCGTCCTACCGCCAGTCCCAGCCCCTATGCCTTGGGGTGCCTCCTGATGCTCTTCACTGAGTATCCCGGGGGCCCGAAGCATTTCCTTTGAAAAAATTAAGTGTCCAAACTACAGGTGGTGTAGCTTGCTTAACAGCTGGGATAATCCGCTGACTAGCAGACACTGCTACTAGGCACAAAGTATTTCCTGGGCTAGGTGCAGTTAAAAATTTGTAATTAGATACTCTCGTTGGATGCTGAGAAAGCATTCCATAGAGTCTCCTGGCACGCCATATATTATTCTCTTAAAAAGCTTGGGGTAGGGGTCTAGGGGACCCTTTTATAGCCAAAATCACGGCCCTGTATCGCAATACATCACCTAGGCTGAAGATAAATGAAACTGTAGCACCCCGAGGGCTCGGTTGCTACAGAGGTATTGCACCTAACCCAGAGGTGTGATATCTCACTCTCAGGTAAGGATGGAGTGTGGATCAGGACTCCGACACCTGCATGCATTACACCACATTGCCGTGGGGCAGGGCGACCAATATGCCCCTGAGATGGGCACGACAGTCCCTGTCCCTGGCTGGAGTGGGGGGAGGGAACACCGAGGAAGGGGAACCCTGTAGTGCAGGAGCAGGGAGGAAGCAGTTCCTGGGTGCATTGAGAAGGGAGTATAAAAGGTGGGCACCATCTTAGTTCAGTGCAGAGAAGTCTGAGCAGAAGTGACAGGGAGCAGGGGCTCTGCATGAGCTCTGCTCCGGAGGCGGGCCTAGTAACAGAGGCCCAGGCCTGGAAGAGGGAGAAGGAAGGAAGAGTAGCGGAGAAGGCTCCAGGAACGAGGAACGAAGGGATCCCAGGGGTGCGGACGGGCGAGTCGCCACCGCACACCCGAATCCACCTGCGTGGAGGGGTCAGGCCAAAGGGGGAGACTGGTCCCCGAAACTAGTGGAGGCGGGAAACGACCCTCAGCTATAAACCGGAGGCTGTGACATTTTATGTGGCGCAGCCCCTCGCTACACCCGCTAGGAAGGCACCACATAGGGTCAGGGAAACTGGCGCGAAGTTTACCAAGAGGAGGCCCGAGGCAGCCGGACAGAAGCGTTGGTAAGAAAGGCCAGACAAAGGACACACAAAGGGGGTCCTGTGAAGTGCTCCAAAGTTATCTGGGAGTTGTCTGAGCCCCTCAACTGGTGAGCACAGTACGACGTGGGCAGCCATTACCTGCAGAAGTGGTCTGGATAATAAGAACTGTGAGTAAAGGCCCTGGACTGCATCACTGACTTCGTGTCGTTACTGCTGCTGCCCTGCACCATCACCCCCAACCTCCGCATACACTGCCCTGAGGCTATACTCCTCCAGTGGGGAGTTATGCTACGCTCTACTGCACCCACAACACCAGCCTCAGCGGTCTGCCCTGCAGCGGCGGTTCACTCTGACCGCAATCCACGGGTGGAGTAGTCGGACATTTAAACATCAAAACCACATAAATAGTTCCGCCACTGGTTTGACCGCCCTGAGCCACGGAACTGGGTCGCTGCCACGGAGACTACAACCCCCAGCATCCACCAAAAAGGGTCCGGCTCCGGGTGTCCCAAGGCCCAGGGGGCGCTTCAGAACATTTTCATCACCTTTCATAATCACCAATGGGACAAGGCAGGGATGTCCTCTATCCCCTCTCTTATACATCCTAGTGATGGAGCACCTGCTCTCATCAATTCGCCATAACCCTAATATTGGGTGGATTGAGGTGGGAGGCATCGAGTACAAGTGCTCTCTATTTGCTGATGATGTCTTAGTATATATCACTCAATCACATATATCCATCCCTGCTGTTATGGCTGAAATAGATCACTTTGTTACATGGTCAAATTTTAAAATCAATGCAGCGAAGTCTGAGGCCCTCGATGTCTCCCTCCCCAAATCCATACAGGATTCCATCCAGTCCAACTTTCCCTTTCCCTGGCCCTCACAGGGTATCAAATACTTAGAAATTTCTATTCATAGAGACCTCTCCCGTCTATGTTATCTTAATTTTGGGCCCTTTATTGAACAACTCCATACAGACCACGGTTGGCAAGTTAGCACTGTAAGATTGACTACGTGAACCACTGGTGTTTTGTGGAAAAGCACATGTACACTGTGTTCCAAATTATTATGCAAAAAGTGTTTAGGAGTGATAAGGGAAGAATTTGTTTGTTTGTCAGTTAAACTCATTGATGGTGATGTGTGTCAGGGCGCTTTATATCACTGTAAGCAATTGCAGACACCTGTGCTAATTAGTTTGGCAGGTGTGTCCAATGAAAGGCAAGACTACTTAAGAAGGCTGTCCCACATTATTAAGCAGCCTACATTTTCTGCCAAAATAGGAAAGAAAAAGGATGTGTCGGCTGCTGAGAAGCAACAAATTGTGGAGTATTTAGGTCAAGGCATGACTACAATCAACATTGCCAAGACACTTCATCCTGATCATCGCACAATCAAGAAGTATGTAGCTGATTCACAGTACACACGTGTGCGTGCTGATAAGGGAAAATTGAGGACCCTTTCCTACAGGCAATTACGTCAGGTTAAAAGAGCAGCGGCTAAAAAGCCTTGTCATAGCAGCAGACAAGCTTTTGAAGCTGCTGGTGCCTCCAACGTCCCCTGAACAACAAGATGCAGAGTCCTTCAGAGGTTTGCAGCTGTGCGTAAGCCATCCTGTCGACCTCCTCTATCCACTGCACACAAGCAGAAACGGCTCCAGTGGGCCAAACAATACATGAAGACTGACTTCAAAACTGTTTTGTTCACCGATGAGTGCCGTGCAACGGTCGATGGTCCAGATGGATGGAGTGGAGGATGGCTGGTTGATGGACACCCCACGCAAAAACGGCTACGGTGCCAACAAGGAGGAGGTGGAGTAATGTTTTGAGCTGGAATCATGGGGAGAGAGATTGTCAGCCCCTTTAGGATCCCTGAAGGGGTAAAGATGAACTCCATAATGTATGTGGAGTTTCTCAAACAGCACTTCCTGCCATGGTTCAAGAAGAAGAACCGTGTATTCCACAGCAAGATCATTTTCATGCATGATAATGCACCGTCTCATGCTGCACATAACACATCTGCATCTCTGGCTGATATGGGCATAAAAGGGGACAAACTTATGGTGTGACCCCCATGCTCCCCTGACCTCAACCCCATTGAGAACCTCTGGAGCATCATCAAAAGGAGTATCTATGATGGCGGGAGGCAGTTCACAACTAAGAAACAGCTCTGGGAGGGTATTCTGTCCTCATGCAAAACAATTGAAGCAGAAACCATCCAAAACTTGACAAATTCAATGGACGAGAGAGTTCAGAAGCTCCTTTCGAACATGGGGTCCTATGTGCAAACGTAACATCACCTAGAATAAAATTTTGAGTTGAAAACTGTTTGATTTCAGTTTCTAATAACCTGCTAATGCTTATAATTTCAAAAATGACCATTTTTTTGTTCTTTATTAAAATTAAAAGGTTGATCGAAGAGTGTGGGGGATCTAAGAGTGTGGCAACCCAGTAGTCAGGATTACTTCGAATTCTGACAATCTGAGGGTCATGTTGCAGGTAGTGCAGCAAGAAGGCACTCATGTGTCTGGCGCATCTAGGAGCCCCAAAATTATTTTCCGAGCAAGATGCAGCTAAAAATTATTATTAATTTTAAATCTGGTGGAGCTTAGTATAGATGGCCTAATAGAATCAGTACTGCACACTGCTACAAAGCCCAAATTATTTTCCAGCCAAGATACAGATAAACATGATTAGTAATTTGAAAGCTTAAAACGGTTGGTGAGGTGATTTTAACAAATCATCAAGCTTTTACTCTCCCCAGGATGACACAGGGGTAGAAAAGTCATTTCGGATCCATGATTTGTTCATCTTTATGAACGTGAGTCTGTCTACATTATCAGTGGAGAGCCGCGTGCGCTTATCTGTCAGCACAACACCAGCAGTGCTGAACACACGTTCAGACAGAACGCTGGCTGCGGGGCATGACAAGATCTCCAAGGCGTAAGTGGCGAGCTCCGGCCATTTATCCAGACTGGAAGCCCAAAAAGTGCAAGGGTCTAGTGACACAGTCATGGCTTCAATGTTTACTTGGAGATACTCCTGTACCATCGTCTCTAGGCGTTGACTATGTGTCAGACTTCTTGTCTCCTGTGGCCTTGCAAAGGATGGGCTAAAAAAGTGGTGAAATGATTCCGCAAAATTGATGTTACCAGCTGATATTGTGTTTATGTTATGGTTTGAGTGCTGAACACTCGACGGTTCCACGGTTGGCAAGTTGGAACTGTGAGATTCACTACGTGCACCACTGGTGTTTTGTGGAAAAGCACATGTAAGATTCTGCAACAGTCTCTGCTGATACTCCTGCATGTGTGCATCCCTTTCTATGGCAGGAATAATTTCTACAAATTTACTTTTGTACCAGGGATCTAACAGTGTGGCAACCCAGTAGTCAGGATTATTTCTAATTCTCACAATTCGAGGGTCATGTTGCAGGTAGTGCAGCAAGAAGGCACTCATGTGTCTTGCGCATCCAGGAGCACCAAGTTCCTGTTGTGTTGGTGGCGAGGTAACAATCATGCTTCCTTCCTCTGTCCTCTCCCCGCAACCTCGCACAACAGAAATGTGATCAAGGTCTCCCTCATCTGATGAGTCTTCCATCAGTTCGTCCTCCACTTCTTCCTGGGCTCCTGCACCTTCCTCACTAGTTTGGCTGCTACCATGCGCCCTGGTAAAACCATCTCCCCCACCCTCACATGCCTGCCGCCTTGGTGCTGCCGACCGTCTGGACCTTGCAGATGTTAGCCCTTCCGCATACAACTCCTCCTCCTCTACTTCCTCCACCTCCTCTTGTGCCACCACCTGACTCCGAATTCTGTTTAACATGTGCTCCAGCATGTAAATCACCGGAATAGTCATGCTGATAATGGCATCGTCAGCACTAAACATCTTCGTCGCCATTTCAAAACTATGCAGAAGGGCGCATAGGTCCCTGATCTGAGACCACTCCTCCAGCGTGATTTGCCCCACCTCTGGATCTCGTTGGCCCAGGTTATACGTCAGAACGTATTGCACCAGGGCTTGTCGGTGCTGCCACAGTCGCTGCAACATGTGCAGAGTTGAATTCCACCGGGTAGGCACATCGCATTTTAGCCGGTGAAGTGGCAGGCCCAACGACTTCTGGAGAGATGTAAGTCGCTGAGCTGCGGGATGCGAACGGTGGAAGTGAGCACACAGCGACCGTGCCCTCTGCAGAAGGCCATCTAGTCCGGGATAGTGGGCTAAAAATTGCTGGACAACCAGGTTCAACACGTGAGCCATACAAGGCACGTGTGTGACATCGCCCCGGCGAAGGGCTGCTCCCAGGTTTGCAGCATTGTCGCACACGGCTTTCCCTGGTTTCACGTCCAGTGGAGACAACCATTCATGAAACTGGTTCTCCAGAGCTGTCCACAACTCCTCAGCTGTGTGACTCACATTTCCCAGACATTTCAAAGTAAAAACCGCCTGATGACGCTGAGCCCTGCTGCCAGCATAGTAAGGAGGTGTGCAGGATCCCTTCTGCGCAGTTAGAAAGCTTGTGTCATGACCAGACAGGCTTTGGGTGCAGGTGGAGGACCGAGAGGAGGTTGAGGAGGCAGAAGCAGTGGTGGAACTTTGAGATAAAGAGGATTGACGCACAACTCGTGGGGACGGCAAGACTTGGACAGCAGCCCCTTGTCCTGCTGTCACCATAGTTACCCAGTGCCCAGTCAGCAACATGTAACGCCCCTGTCCATGCCTACTCGTCCAAGTGTCTGTGGTGAAATGCACCCTGTCACACACAGAGTTTCTCAAAGAAGCGGTGATGTTGTGTGCGACATGCTGGTGGAGCGTAGGCGCACCTTTCTTTGAGAAGTAGGTCCGACTGGGCATCTGGTACTGGGGCACTGCGACGGACATAAGGTCTCGAAAATTCTGTGTGTCCACCAGGCGGAAAGGCAGCATTTCTGTAGCCAAGAGCTTGCAGATGGTGAAATTCAACCTCTTAGCTTTCTCATGGCTAGGAGGAAATGGTCTTTTACTTGTCCACATCTGAGGGACCGAGGGCTGGCTGTTGTGCTTAGACGGGGTTGAGAAGGGTGTCCCCGGCAAACTGCCGGTCTGTGAGGAAGATGCAGGCGTACATGTTAGGTTGCCTTGATCCAAAGGTGGTGCTATCGATGTCGGACAGCGCTGAACACCAGCTGGTGTTACCACCTCCAAAGAAAATGATGACCTGCCAATCACGCTGGCTGTTGCGGGTAAAGAGGTGGCAGGTCTGCATCCCAAAACAGGTGTGACTGCTGTCCCCCCAGTCACAGAGGATGAAGAGGCTGCGGATGCACAAGATGTGGCAGATGGTGGTTGGCCCGGCCGGCTAGGCCGCATTGTAGCACAGTGAGCTTCCCACTGCAACTTATGCTTCATGCCCATGTGCTGGTTCATGCATGAAGTACTCAAACTATGTATTTTTTGGCCTCTACTTAGCTTTTGCTGACAAATGTTACAGATAACACGAGTTGGGTCATCTTTATCGATCTGAAAAAATGCCCAGGCTATGCAAGGCTTATCACCCATGCGACCTGAAGAGCCACCACGACTTGTGGTCAGAGGCAGAGTTGTGTTTGAGGATGCAGTTGTTGACGTGCTTTCAGCACTACGTCTCTGTCCAGGAAGGCGCAACCTGACCTCGTCGTCACTAGCATCCTCCTCCACCTCCTCTGCTGACCTCATCGACTGGCTGACTGTGGGTTGACAGTAAGTGGGATCTCCAACCTCGTCATCATCACCCTGTGTGTTATCACACCCGTCGTCCTCAGAGCCAACCTGTTCCTGCCCTAACAAAAAACTAAAGTTGTCGCTCCAATCAGGTATTTGAGTCTCATCATCGTCTTCCTCATTGTCTCCACCAACAGGAGTTACAGTTTGGGAACGAGGGTCTACATTATGGTCAGAACCTTCTGCGTTTGGTCCTGGATCTGACTCATAAAGATTCTGGGCAGCAGTGCAGATCATTTCCTCGTCTGGATTCACAGAAGCTCTGGAGCCGACCTCTGATTCCCAGGCTATAGTATGAGTAAATGACGCGCCCCTGGGCCTGTGTCGCGCAGCGTTGCGCACGCGGGAGCTTACCCGGAGCCGGATCTGTTGAGGGTTGTAGTCTCGTGGCGGTGATCCGGTCCGTGCCCAGGGAGTCAGACTAAGTGGCGCTGTATCAGCGGTAGATGTTGGACGACTACGCCACCCGTTGAGTACAGCTAAGGAGCTGCTGCTGCAGGGCAGACCGCTGAGGCCGGTGGTAGGATTGTGCAACGTGATAGTATAACCCCCAATGGGAGGGGTATGGCCTCAGGGCAGCCGACGTGGATGATGGGGGTAGCAGGAACCACTCGGAGACGGTACGGTGTAGTTCAGGGTCTTTACTGGTGACAAAGATAGACCCTCCCGGAGTACTGGCTAGCGATTGGGGCCTGGTCAGTCCTTGAGCAGATGGGATCTCCCCTGGCCAGGCGGAGTTGTAGGCCTCCCAAACTAACGATACTCTTCTGGCTACCTTGCTAGAGGCGGGTATAAGTAGCCCACGTCCCTGAGTGTACCGTGTGGTGCTCACCCGTATGGCCGGTGACTCGGGGCCTTCTAGTAGCTTTCGCTCCACGACGGCGGTGCTGGTCCCACGCGTGTGACCGTGCCTTCGGGTTTCTGGGCCAGAGGACCTGCAATCCCCTGCCGGTCGGTTTCTGCTGCTGGATAGGAGTTAATCCCCACAGCCTCGGACTCCGGGTCCGGTGATAACTTCTCAGTCAGGGCGAGCTCTGCAGCTGCCAGCCCCTGACTCCTTGTAGCACTGCTCCCACAGAGCTCCTGTTGTTTCTTCCTATGCTGCTTCTCTTCTCTACTTCTTCTCTACTCACTAACCCTGCCTCAGCCCTAGGTTTATATAGGGGAAGTTCTTCCCCTCCCAGGACTGGGCAGGAGGTGTGGCATGCATAGGATCCCTGACCAAGAGAGCTCCCACCTGCTCTCAGACGTAATATCTCTATCACTGTGGCAACCAGACCCCTGGGGTGTCACATTCCCCCCTAGTGAAATTTAGTACTCCGGGACTAAACATATTTTTAGAAAAACATAACAAGGTATAAACAATAATAATACAATAAGAAAAACACATAAAGATGGTTACGGCGTGTCCGCAACCGGGTGCAGTTTTGAAGAAAACAAAGGTGTCCATTTCACCAAAACAGGGAGACGTAACCAGGTAGGGGTCTGTCCTGCCCCGAGTCCTTATCAGTCTTTTAGTCCATCCTGGGTTACGCTCCAACTAATTGTACAAGGATTCCCGGTAAATCCACCAAGGACTCCTAAAAATAACTAGAAACACATAATTATTTACAAGCAACAAGAAAAACAGGTAACCACAAATAAAACAATTTATACATTTCAAATCCTCCAACGTGCGGGTAACTGGCCTCTAGTGGCCCTAGTGGACCTACGGAGCTGACTGTCTAGCCCTGAACTACAGGGTGTAGGAGCTGTCAAGGGTAAACTGGGCAGCTGTCTACCGGCTCTTTGGCTCACTAGGCGTACGGCAGGCTCACTATAAGCAGAGGGTTGATCCTCCTGTTCTGCTTGTGTGGAGTCTTCTGCCTCCTGGACCGGCTGTTCTTCCAGCTCTACCTGTTGCTCCGTAGGTGCTTGGGATGCTGGTTGGAGGAAGGTGAGTACGGGTACCACAACTGCGCCATTGACTTGAGTCCAAGACCGAGGGAAGTCTCCGAGCACAGTACTAACCATGTCTTCCCTTTCCTCTACGGGTCGAGGGTCTTCTTGTTCCTCTTCAGGGTTCCATAGCTGTTCGGGACACTTCTTCAGGTGATCCTGGCATACAATGGTTGTGGTTTCCCCTCCGTCTTTACTGATGGTACAGACCTTTGGGTTGTCGTGGCTTGAGGGCAGTACGATGTACGGGTCCTTCTCCCACTGGTCGTCCAACTTGTGGAGCCGCCTTTTCCTCTTCAAGACCTGCTCTCCGGGTACCAGGGGAACAGCGGGAGCATACTGGTTGTAAGTTTTCTCTTGTCTTTCCCTAGCTTGACAGAGACTTCGCTCCACGCTCTCCTGTACTTTCCGGTACTGCTGCTGCCTCTCTGTGTCCCAGTCTGCTTCTGGTGAAGTGTCCTCGGGTGTCAGGACTCCCATCTCCAGGTCAACAGGTAGCTTACCAGGCCTTGCCCTCATCAGGTAAGCCGGGGTACAGTTGGTGGAACCTACCGGGATGTGGTTGTATAGGTCCACCAGATCGGGCAGCTTCTCAGGCCACAGACTGCGTTCTTCCAGGGGCAACGTTTTCAGAAGATCCATTACCACCTGGTTCATTTTCTCACAAAGTCCATTAGTTTGCGGATGATAGGGTGTCGTCCTTATCTTCCGGCAGCCATACAGATTGCAGAATTCCTGGAAGACCTCCGCTTCAAAGGCAGGTCCCTGGTCCGTCAGCACTTGGTCCGGGTACCCGTGTGGACGGCAGAAGTGCTGCTGGAAGGCTCTAGCTGCTGTTCGAGCTGTTAAGTCCTTGACGGGGACGACAACCAAGAACCGGGAGTAGTGATCCACGATGGTTAGTGCGTAAACGTAGCCACTTCTGCTTGGGGTCAGTTTTACATGATCCAAGGCTACCAGTTCCAACGGCTGCCGGGTGACGATGGACTGCAGGGGAGTCTTCTGGCTGGCACGGTCCTTCCTTCTTAGGTTGCACGGGCCACAGTCTCTGCACCACCTCTCGATGGTTCCCCTCATGCCTACCCAGTGGAACCGCCCGCGCAGCAGGAACTCCAGCTTCTTCCATCCGAAGTGTCCAGCCCCGTCGTGGTATGCCTCCATCACCATGGCTGCGTCTCTCCGTGGCACCACTACTTGCCAGATTAGTTCATGCGTCCGGGAGTTAACCATTCTGCGGCACAACTTCCCCTTGTAAAGGAACAGTCGACTCTTCTCAGCCCACAGTTGCTTGGCTTCCTCCGGAGCGTCTGGGTCAAGGCGAGCCTCTGGCCGAGTCAGCATCTCCTTCACCAGTCGGACGGCAGGGTCACTGTCTTGCGTTTCCTCCCAGTTGTAGTGAGGCAAGGGGTTAAACGTAGCGGCTTGCTTACTCCTTACCCGATGGGAATACTGGATAGTCCCATGACGGTGGAACGCGGGGAGTTCAACTTCTTCCAGTCCCTCTGGATCTTCTCCTACGTCCGGTAGGTTTGGCATCCTGGACAGGGCGTCCGCGTTGGTATTGGAGCGTCCTGCCCGGTATTTGATTGTGAATTCGTAGTTGGACAGACGGGCCATCCATCTCTGCTCTAGGGCACCGAGTCTTGCCGTGTCCAGGTGTGTCAACGGGTTGTTATCCGTGTACACGGTGAACCGGGAAGAAGCGAGGTAGTGCTTAAAGCGTTCGGTGACTGCCCACACCACTGCCAGGAACTCTAGCTTAAATGAGCTGTAATTCTCAGGGTTTCTCTCGGTGGGTCGCAGTTTTCGGCTGGCGTAAGCGATTACTCGTTCTTTCCCCTGCTGGATCTGGGACAGCACGGCTCCTAGCCCGATGTTACTTGCGTCGGTGTAGAGGATAAAGGGCTGGCTGTAATCAGGGTACGCCAGGATTTCATCCCCCGTGAGGGCCATCTTCAGCTGGCGGAAGGACTCTTCTTCTAACTTCTCCCATCTGAAGGGTGGCTTCTGGTTCTTGGCCTTCCGGGACTGGCCTATCAGGAGGTCCTGCATAGGAGCTGCCTTTTTGGTGAAACCGGGGATGAATCTGCGGTAATAGCCTACCAACCCGAGGAACTGCCGCACTTCCTTTACACTGGAGGGACTTGGCCATTCCTTAATTGCGGTGATCTTATCAGGGTCGGGAGCCACTCCATCAGCGCTCACCACGTGTCCCAGGTACTGCACCTTTGGTTTCAGGAGGTGACACTTGGAGGGTTTCACCTTTAGGCCGTAGCTTGCCAGAGCTTCGAACACTTCCGCCAGGTGTTTCAGGTGGTCCTCATACGTCTTGGAATATACGATGACATCGTCCAGGTACAACAAGACCGTCTCGAAGTTTCTGTGGCCCAGACAGCACTCCATTAATCGTTGGAAGGTTCCTGGTGCGTTGCAGAGTCCGAACGGCATGCAGGTAAACTCGCTAAGTCCCATCGGGGTGGTGAATGCGGTCTTCTCCCAGTCCGCCTCTGCTACAGGAACCTGCCAGTACCCACTAGTGAGATCCAAGGTAGAGAAGAAGTTAGCAGATCTTAAAGCAGCCAAAGACTCCTCTATCTTTGGTAAGGGGTACGCATCCTTGTGTGTGATACGGTTGATTTTCCGGTAATCTACACACATCCTCATGGTGTTGTCTTTCTTTTTGACTAAGACTAGTGGAGCTGCCCAGGGGCTACAGCTATCCCTGATCACCCCAGCCTCCTTCATGTCTCTAAGCATCCCCTTGGCGTGTTGGTAGTGTGCAGGGGGTACGGGTCGATACCTCTCTTTTATGGGAGGATGGTCTCCCGTGGGGATGTGGTGTTCTACCCCCTTGACTCGCCCGAAGTCTAACGGGTGTTTACTAAACACTCTCTCGTACTCTTGAACCACCCGATAGACTCCCTGTTTCTGGTGTGAGGGAGTGGAGTCAGTACCCAAATGTAGTTGCTGACACCAGTCCTCCATTGTTTTCTTAGAGCCGTTACCTTCCTCCGGGGAAGATGGAGGCAAGGGTTCTACGGACTGTATGGAATCTTGATTGATGGTATACAATTTGGCTAGCGTGGCATACCGGGGCAGGTACACTTCCCTCTTCCCGATATTTATTATGCGAACGGGCACCCTCCCATGGCGTACATTGACCACCCCCCGTGCTGTCAAAATGGTGGGCCTACTGTCTGAGTAAACTGGTTCTACCATTGCCTGGTAATCTCTACCTCTCAGACCAATAGCTGCCCGGCACCAAATCATCATTTCACTTTTCGGGGGCATGGCAATAGGGAAAGGGTCACACATTCGCACGCTACCAATCTCACCACCGGAGAGTTCTAGCTGTTGCCGTCGCATCAGTGCCCGGATCTCTTTCTGGAGCACTTGCTGCTGGCCGGAGCTGGCGTTCTTGGCAACCTGCTGTAAAAGGAAAATCACCTCTGCAAGACAATTTTCAATTACATTAGTTCCTAGAGTTATCTTTGGGTGACTCTCGTGTTTGTCAATGTCTACAATGATCAGTCCCTGTGCTGCCAATTCGACTCTACCGATTTTAATGGTCACCTCTTTAAATCCAATCTGTGGCACGGGCTGACCATTGCTGGCGATGATACTCAAGTCGTCGTCAGGGTAGCGGGTGATATCCGAGTCATTCCAGTACTGCTTGAAGAGCACGTACGGGATGGTGGTGACCTGTGACCCGGTGTCCAGTAGGGCACTCATAGGAATACCATCCAGTACCACGGGTAAGACTGGACGTCCTCCCACATATTTGTCGCGCCAGTTCGATGGGCCTGGTGATCTTTTTCCTGGGGGTTGGCCCTCTACCCCAGGTTGTGCCAGTTTAAAGGACAGTACCTTGCCATATGTCCGGGTTGATTGCAGCGGCGGCAGATGGGTCGTCCGTCCTCGTTGTATCGGTCGCTGGGTCTTCCTCTGGCCGGTGGGGTCCTCCTTGGTCGACGCCACGGGATGTCCTCCGGTCCGGATGCCAGCTGGATCTTCCCTGGAGTGGAAACCTGTAAAGACTGCACAGTTCGGGTTAGCGCAGCAACGCTTTTAGCTAGCTCTTGGACCTGATGGTGCAGGTCTGGAGCCGGGTCATTGTTCAAAGCCTGCGCATCAGCTCCCACAGGCCCTGCCGACAAGGGCGCCGCCTCCTGGTGGTAAGTGGTAGTGGGGCGTCTGTGGGTCACAACGCCACCTGGTGCCGGTTCTCAAAGCACCCGGATGGCTCTGTCCTTGAACTGTGCAAATCCCAGATGAGGGTCCTGTAAGGCCATTGCCCGCAACTGGGTTCGGTGGGCATTGCAATATAAACCCTCTATAAATTGTTCAGTCAACAGCCTGTCCTCGTCTCCCACGCCGTCAGGGTCGGTCTGCTTAATGGCTCTCAGGGCCTCTTGTAGGTTCAGGGCATAGTCCCTTATACTCTCATGTGCCCGCTGTTTACACCCGATCTAAGCTTGATCTCGGCTGAGGTGCGGGTATCAAAGGTGTCCCTCAGCCGGGTTAGTATCCCTGCGACAGTCCTCCCCCCAGGTGGCCAGGACTTTACCTCCCTTTGGGCTGCCCCGGTTAATTGGGCCACCAGGATGCTCACTTTTTGCTCCTCTGTGAGGGGGTACACCTGGAAGAGGCTATCCAGCTTTTCTCTAAAGTCATGCAGGGTATGTGACTCCCCTGAGTACTGGGGTAGCCAGGCTGCCCCCGGGATATAGGGCATGGTGAAAGGCATGACCGCAACAGCGGTGGCGCTGGCGGGGGTTGAAGCGGTGAAGCTCTCCTCCGTATCCGACATCCTTCTCCCCCCTAGTGGACCGTGGCCTACCTTGCGATGATCCTCTTCCATAGGCCGCGGCTCCGCAGTGGATCGTCAGGGTTGAGGACCTTCCGTCGTGCTCCTGTGTCGTCGGCGTCTGCTGGGCTCCTTCCAGGACCTTACGCAACGTCCGGACGTGAGGCGGGGCTTCAGTTCTCGCACGCTTTCGGAGTCCACGCCAATCTTCTTCCCGCGCGGCGTCCTCAAGATGGCGTCCAATGGCGGGAAAACTCCACGTGTGGCGGGAAGAAGGCTGAAGATGGCGCCGGATGGCGGGAAAACTCCACCGATGGCGGGAAGGAAGCGGAAGATGGCGCCGGATGGCGGGAATCTTCACCACAGGTAAGTTTGAACAGTCTTTTTCAGGCACGCAGTACCCGGTGGTTGCGGGCACGAGATCCTGCCGACTACGCCAAAAGTTGACGCGCCCCTGGGCCTGTGTCACGCAGCGTTGCGCACGCGGGAGCTTACCCGGAGCCGGATCTGTTGAGGGTTGTAGTCTCGTGGCGGTGATCCGGTCCGTGCCCAGGGAGTCAGACTAAGTGGCGCTGTATCAGCGGTAGATGTTGGACGACTATGCCACCCGTTGAGTACAGCTAAGGAGCTGCTGCTGCAGGGCAGACCGCTGAGGCCGGTGGTAGGATTGTGCAGCGTGATAGTATAACCCCCAACGGGAGGGGTATGGCCTCAGGGCAGCCGACGTGGATGATGGGGGTAGCAGGAACCACTCGGAGACGGTACGGTGTAGTTCAGGGTCTTTACTGGTGACAAAGATAGACCCTCCCGGAGTACTGGCTAGCGATTGGGGCCTGGTCAGTCCTTGAGCAGATGGGATCTCCCCTGGCCAGGCGGAGTTGTAGGCCTCCCAAACTAACGATACTCTTCTGGCTACCTTGCTAGAGGCGGGTATAAGTAGCCCACGTCCCTGAGTGTACCGTGTGGTGCTCACCCGTATGGCCGGTGACTCGGGGCCTTCTAGTAGCTTTCGCTCCACGACGGCGGTGCTGGTCCCACGCGTGTGACCGTGCCTTCGGGTTTCTGGGCCAGAGGACCTGCAATCCCCTGCCGGTCGGTTTCTGCTGCTGGATAGGAGTTAATCCCCACAGCCTCGGACTCCGGGTCCGGTGATAACTTCTCAGTCAGGGCGAGCTCTGCAGCTGCCAGCCCCTGACTCCTTGTAGCACTGCTCCCACAGAGCTCCTGTTGTTTCTTCCTATGCTGCTTCTCTTCTCTACTTCTTCTCTACTCACTAACCCTGCCTCAGCCCTAGGTTTATATAGGGGAAGTTCTTCCCCTCCCAGGACTGGGCAGGAGGTGTGGCATGCATAGGATCCCTGACCAAGAGACCTCCCACCTGCTCTCAGACGTAATATCTCTATCACTGTGGCAACCAGACCCCTGGGGTGTCACATAAACAGCTCTGCAGACTCAACCATCTGTTCTACCTCATACTCAGACGGGCAGCTGGAGATTTGGGAGCTGTGAGGAAGCAAGTGCGATTGGGGTGACACCTCTGAGGACTGGAGTATTTGTGATGTTGAAGTTGAGGTGGAGGAGAGCCCACTTAAAGGAGCACTTGATATCCGTTGAAGCACCTGCTGTTTTTGTGCCTCATCTGGAATTTGTAGCGATTGGCGCGGCCGTAAGAAAGGGATCTTATCACATTGTCCGCTAAAAGAAGTAGACATTTTAGCTTGGCTGGAAGATGGTCTTTCTTCTGCAGATGTTACTGTTGCTTTAACACCTACTCCACGGACACAACCTTTTTTCCCCTTCCCAACACGCCTATTCCCCTTTCCACCAGCAGCAGGCCTTTTTCCACTCATTTTGGTGGTTAACTAATTCACAACTCTGGAGTTGTTTGCACAAAAAAACATTGGATGGGAACTGAACAGAGCTGAGTGGCCAAACTGTGGTATTAGGCCAAAAGTATTGGCTGGGTTAGATGCAGAAAAAAAATTTATTGAATTTGCAACCTGATGGAGGTCAGTATAGATGGACTAATAGACCAAGTCCCACACACTGCTAGAAGCCTAAATATTTTTTCAGAGCTAGATGCAGAAAAAAATTATATTGAATTTGCAACCTGATGGAGGTCAGTATAGATGGACTAATAGACCAAGTAACACACACTGCTAGAAGCTGAAATATTTTTTCAGAGCTAGATGCAGAAAAAAATTATATTGAATTTGCAACCTGATGGAGGTCAGTATAGATGGACTAATAGACCAAGTCCCACACACTGCTAGAAGCTGAAATATTTATTCAGAGCTAGATGCAGAAAAAAATTATATTGAATTTGCAACCTGATGGAGGTCAGTATAGATGGACTAATAGACCAAGTCCCACACACTGCTAGAAGCCTAAATATTTTTTCAGAGCTAGATGCAGAAAAAAATTATATTGAATTTGCAACCTGATGGAGGTCAGTATAGATGGACTAATAGACCAAGTCCCACACACTGCTAGAAGCTGAAATATTTTTTCAGAGCTAGATGCAGAAAAAAATTATATTGAATTTGCAACCTGATGGAGGCCAGTATAGATGGACTAATAGACCAAGTCCCACACACTGCTAGAAGCCTAAATATTTTTTCAGAGCTAGATGCAGAAAAAAATTATATTGAATTTGCAACCTGATGGAGGTCAGTATAGATGGACTAATAGACCAAGTCCCACACACTGCTAGAAGCTGAAATATTTTTTCAGAGCTAGATGCAGAAAAAAATTATATTGAATTTGCAACCTGATGGAGGTCAGCATAGATGGACTAATAGACCAAGTCCCACACACTGCTAGAAGCCTAAATATTTTTTCAGAGCTAGATGCAGAAAAAAATTATATTGAATTTGCAACCTGATGGAGGTCAGTATAGATGGACTAATAGACCAAGTCCCACACACTGCTGGAAGCTGAAATATTTTTTCAGAGCTAGATGCAGAAAAAAATTATATTGAATTTGCAACCTGATGGAGGCCAGTATAGATGGACTAATAGACCAAGTCCCACACACTGCTAGAAGCCTAAATATTTTTTCAGAGCTAGATGCAGAAAAAAATTATATTGAATTTGCAACCTGATGGAGGCCAGTATAGATGGACTAATAGACCAAGTCCCACACACTGCTAGAAGCCTAAATATTTTTTCAGAGCTAGATGCAGAAAAAAATATATTGAATTTGCAAACTGATGGAGGTCAGTATAGATGGACTAATAGAACAAGTCCCACACACTGCTAGAAGCCTAAATATTTTTTCAGAGCTCGATGCAGAAAAAATTATTTTTAATTTGCAACCTGTTGGAGGTTAGTGTGGCACCCCAGGGGTCTGGTTTCCACAGTAACAGCAATGTTATGTCTGAGAGCAGGTGGGAGGTCTCTTGGTCAGGAATCCTATGCATGCCACACCTCCTGCCCAGTCCTGGGAGGGGAAGAGCTTCCCCTATATAAACCTGGGGCTGAGGCAGGGTTAGAGAAGAAGAGTAGAGAGAAGAAGAGAAGCAGTGATAGCAAAGAAAGATCAGGAGCTCTGTGGGAGTCGTGCTAAGAGGAGATCAGGGCTGGAAGCTGTAGAGCTCGCCCTGATTGAAGATTTCTTACCGGACCCGGAGTCCGAGGCTGTGGGGACTAACTCCTACCCAGCAGCAGAAACCGACCGGCAGGGGATTTCAGGTCCTCTGGCCCAGAAACCCGAAGGCTCGGTCACACGTTTGGGACCAGCACCGCCGTCGTGGAGCGGAAGCTACTAGAAGGCCCCGAGTCACCGGCCATACGGGTGAGCACCACACGGTACACTCAGGGACGTGGGCTACCTTTCCCCGCCTCTAGCAAGGTAGCCAGAAGAGTACAATTAGTTGGGGAGGCCTACAACTCCGCCTGGCCAAGGGGGATCCCATCTGCTCAAGGACTGACCAGGCCCCGACCGCTAGCCAGTACTCCGGGAGGGTCTATCTTTGTCACCAGTAAAGACCCTGAACTACACCGTATCGTCTCTGAGTGATTCCTGCTACCCCCATCATCCACGTCGGCTGCCCTGAGGCCATACCCCTCCCGTTGGGGGTTATACCATCCACTCTGCACCATCCTCCCACCGGCCTCAGCGGTTTGCCCTGCAGCGGCAGCTCCATAGCTGCATTCAACGGGTGGCGTAGTCGTTCTACATCTACTGCTAATATACCGCCACTTAGTCTGACTCCCTGGGCACGGACCGGGTCACCGCCACGAGACTACTACCCCTATCAGATACGGCTCTGGGTAGTCCCTGCGTGCGCAACGCTACATCACATAGGCCCAGGGCGCGTCATTAGTATAGATGGACTAATAGAACAAGTCCCACACACTGCTAGAAGCTGAAATATTTTTTCAGAGCTAGATGCAGAAAAAAATTATATTGAATTTGCAACCTGATGGAGGTCAGTATAGATGGACTAATAGACCAAGTCCCACACACAGCTAGAAGCCTAAATATTTTTTCAGAGCTAGATGCAGAAAAAAATTATACTGAATTTGCAACCTGATGGAGGTCAGTATAGATGGACTAATAGACCGAGTCCCACACACTGCTAGAAGCTGAAATATTTTTTCAGAGCTAGATGCAGAAAAAAATTATATTGAATTTGCAACCTGATGGAGGCCAGTATAGATGGACTAATAGACCAAGTCCCACACACTGCTAGAAGCCTAAATATTTTTTCAGAGCTAGATGCAGAAAAAAATATATTGAATTTGGAACCTGATGGAGGTCAGTATAGATGGACTAATAGAACAAGTCCCACACACTGCTAGAAGCCTAAATATTTTTTCAGAGCTCGATGCAGAAAAAAATTATTTTTAGTTTGCAACCTGGTGGAGGTTAGTATAGATGGACTAATAGAACAAGTCCCACACACTGCTAGAAGCCTAAATATTTTTTCAGAGCTAGATGCAGAAAAAAATTATATTGAATTTGCAACCTGATGGAGGTCAGTATAGATGGACTAATAGACCAAGTCCCACACACTGCTGGAAGCTGAAATATTTTTTCAGAGCTAGATGCAGAAAAAAATTATATTGAATTTGCAACCTGATGGAGGCCAGTATAGATGGACTAATAGACCAAGTCCCACACACTGCTAGAAGCCTAAATATTTTTTCAGAGCTAGATGCAGAAAAAAATATATTGAATTTGCAAACTGATGGAGGTCAGTATAGATGGTCTAATAGAACAAGTCCCACACACTGCTAGAAGCCTAAATATTTTTTCAGAGCTCGATGCAGAAAAAATTATTTTTAATTTGCAACCTGTTGGAGGTTAGTATAGATGGACTAATAGAACAAGTCCCACACACTGCTAGAAGCTGAAATATTTTTTCAGAGCTAGATGCAGAAAAAAATTATATTGAATTTGCAACCTGATGGAGGTCAGTATAGATGGACTAATAGACCAAGTCCCACACACACCTAGAAGCCTAAATATTTTTTCAGAGCTAGATGCAGAAAAAAATTATATTGAATTTGCAACCTGATGGAGGTCAGTATAGATGGACTAATAGACCAAGTCCCACACACTGCTAGAAGCTGAAATATTTTTTTCAGAGCTAGATGCAGAAAAAAATTATATTGAATTTGCAACCTGATGGAGGTCAGTATAGATGGACTAATAGACCAAGTTCAACACACTGCTAGAAGCCTAAATATTTTTTCAGAGCTAGATGCAGAAAAAAATTATATTGAATTTGCAACCTGATGGAGGTCAGTATAGATGGACTAATAGACCAAGTCCCACACACTGCTAGAAGCTGAAATATTTTTTCAGAGCTAGATGCAGAAAAAAATTATATTGAATTTGCAACCTGATGGAGGCCAGTATAGATGGACTAATAGACCAAGTCCCACACACTGCTAGAAGCGTAAATATTTTTTCAGAGCTAGATGCAGAAAAAAATATATTGAATTTGGAACCTGATGGAGGTCAGTATAGATGGACTAATAGAACAAGTCCCACACACTGCTAGAAGCCTAAATATTTTTTCAGAGCTCGATGCAGAAAAAAAATTATTTTTAGTTTGCAACCTGGTGGAGGTTAGTATAGATGGACTAATAGAACAAGTCCCACACACTGCTAGAAGCCTAAATATTTTTTCAGAGCTAGATGCAGAAAAAAATTATATTTAATTTGCAACCTGATGGAGGTCAGTATAGATGGACTAATAGACCAGGTCCCACACACAGCTAGAAGCCTAAATATTTTTTCAGAGCTAGATGCAGAAAAAAATTATATTGAATTTGCAACCTGATGGAGGTTAGTATAGATGGATTAATAGGCCAAGTCCCACACACTGCTAGAAGCTTAATTATTTTTTCAGAGCTAGATGCAGAAAAAAAATATATTGAATTTGCAACCTGATGGAGGTCAGTATAGATGGACTAATAGACCAAGTCCCACACACTGCTAGAAGCCAAAATATTTTTTTCAGAGCTAGATGCAGAAAAAAATTATATTGAATTTGCAACCTGATGGAGGTCAGTATAGATGGACTAATAGAACAAGTCCCATACACTGCTAGAAGCTGAAATATTTTTTCAGAGCTAGATGCAGAAAAAAATTATATTGAATTTGCAACCTGATAGAGGTTAGTATAGATGGACTAATAGAACAAGTCCCACACACTGCCAGAAGCTGAAATATTTTTTCAGAGCTAGATGCAGAAAAAAATTATATTGAATTTGCAACCTGATGGAGGTCAGTATAGATGGACTAATAGACCAAGTCCCACACACTGCTAGAAGCTGAAATATTTTTTCAGAGCTAGATGCAGAAAAAAATTATTTTTAATTTGCACCCTGGTGGAGGTCAGTATAGATGGACTAATAGAATGATGCTATGCCCGAAATGTTTTACTTCACTAGGTGCAGTAAAAAAATTGTATTCTATACACAGGTGGTGTAGCTTGCAACACAGATAGGCTTCTCCACTGACTAACACACTCTGCAATAGGCCAAAAAGGATTAGCTTTGCTAGATTTAGCCAAATGCTGTGAAAAAAACTTGCACAGCACTGGCACAGACCTGCCTGATAAAAGTGATAGGAACTGATGTAACCTAGCCCTGAAAAGGACTGCAATTACAATTAGTCTTTACTCCCATCCTATTCATTTAAGAGCACAGACCTGCCTGATAAAATTCGTAGGAAATGATGTAACCTAGTCCTTAAAAGGACTGCAATCACAACTATTCCCTACTCCCAAGCTATCTGTAGATTTGTGCGAAAATTGGCTTGAAATTAGCAAAGTATAGCGCACACAGCAACAGCGATGCCGTCTAACACGCAGCTGCAGCAGTGAGAAAATGGTGGCGACGGGGAAAATGGCTGGGTCTTATAGGGCAAGGACATGTGACACACACTGCCAATGACACATGCCCTTGCTTGTGTGAAAAAAAGCACTTCGCTCCGTGTGTGCGCTGCTGATAGGCTGACAGATTGCACCTCCGCACTGTAAATGCGGGAAAGAGAAAAAAAAATGGAGATCTTCATTATTCCTGCAGAGATCCATCCCCTGCCCCTCCCCCCGCCCCGCTGTACACTCAAACTGCGTATTAACATTAATTTTCATCATTACTGAGAAAAAATCCAGTTATGATTTTGGTGCACGAACAGTTATCGAACATAACCTCGAACAGCCAAATTTTTTTCAAATCGTTCGTGTTCGCCGAACAGCTCGAACACCGCCCAAAACAGCTCGAATTTGAGATTGGCGAACAGTTCAAGTCGAACACCGCTCATCTCTACTTGGTATCCCAGTTTCAACAGTGCGCAATGTTATTAAGAAGTTTGAAAAGCAAGGAACCGTTAAGAACCTCCCTGGATGTGGGGGAAAGAGGAAAATTGAGAAGAGATGTCTTCAAAGGTTGGTGCAAATGGTGGAAAAAGCACAACTTCAAATATCCAAAGACCTGAAGGCAAACCTGGAACAGTCTGGGGTCATGGTTTCAACAAGTACCATATGCCACACACTAAACCAAATAGAGCTTTATGGACGAAGGCCAAAGAAGGAACTACTGCTGAAGAAAAGACATAAAAAAGAATGACTGATCTTTGCCAAAGAGGACCTTGACAAACCACAGTCCTTCTGGGAAAATGTTCTGTGGAAACATGAAACAAAAATAGAGCATTTTGGCAATGTAAAGCAACAGTTTGTTTACAGACAGTGCAATGAAGCTTATAAGGAAAAGAACACCTTACCAACAGTTAATCATGGTGTAGGATATATAATGCTGTGGGGTTGCTTTGCTTAGTCTGGTACTGGAGGCCTTGGCTGTATTCACAGAAATTATGAAATCTGAGAATTATCAAGAGATTTTAGAGCCAAACATCCTACCAGTGTAAGAAAACTTGGTTTGAGTCAAAGATCATGGGTCCTCCAGCAAGACAATGACCCAAAGCACACATCCAAAAGTACACAGGAATGGCTGAAAAAGAAAAAAATGGACTGTTTTAAAATGGCCAGCAATGAGTCCTGACCTCAATCCCATTGAACATCTTTGGGGTGAGCTGAAATCTGCCATTGGGAAAAAGAACCCTCCAAACATTCAAGAGCTTGAACAAACTGCAAAGGAAGAGTGGGAGAAAATTCCAGCTGAGAAGTGCAAGAAGCTTATAGATGACTACAATAAACGTTTTGAGGCTGTCAGCAATGCCAAAGGGTGTGCAACCAAGTATTTATTAGGGGCCTTTACTGCTGAATGGTTATTCTGTTTCTTCTTTGAAATTGCAACATGGAAATTGAAAAACAATATTTTATTGTTGTATTACTTTGGACCACTAATTAAAAAATCCTGAGGATATAACTTTGGTACATTTCAATTTATTTCTGAAGATATTGTACAGTCTATGAAAAAAATGAAGGGGTGCCAATAATGATGAGCAGCACTGTAGTTTTTTGTCTGCTTCAAAAAAATTTCTGAGTGCACATAGCTCAAGAGATTGTGCGTTCTTTATCTTTAATCCATGTGAGAAGGTGTGGACGTACACAGATGGAGTCAAGCAGAACAGCTGACACTATGGACTCATTCACACCTCCGGTTTTCGTGTACGAGTTCTATCCATGTTTTTCATGGACAGAACTCATACCTAGTATATGGGGCCGTTCACATGCCCAAATCGGGAATACAAGTCTATGGCTCCGTGAAAAAAATCAGACTGTTCTCAGACAGTGGTTAGACAAAGAACAAGTCAAGGCAAGTAGATCTCGGTTGCGAGTAGTGATCAGGGAGGTCAGGAGAGGCTGCAGACATGTGGACAGGATCAATACCAAAGAAACCAAAAATACTTTTGCAGACTCTCAAACCAAAATAATTTTTTGGCCCAACCAGAAAATAATGGAGTAAAGATTCTTAAGAAATCTGGAGTACTTTGCTTCTGTATATTCCGACACAATACTTGACAAATGACTGGAGGAAACTAGTGGAAGACCCAAAGGGAAGTTGTAGTGGGAGAACAATTGAGGGACGGTTCTGTAAAAAGTGAGCGTTAGCTTTTATTTATTTTTTTAACCCTTCCCAGCTCTTCGTTTTTTATGACTTAGTATCTAGAGACACCTCCGAGCATAATAATTGTCTTTCATAAGCAATATCCTTTAAAACTAATTTTATTCAGACTGAATCAAGCAAATCTGCCAAGAACAAATTTTGGGATACTCACTCAATTTTATTAATCTTTATGTCTCTCATTGCTTGATTTTTAATTCTCCATAATTATTTGAGTTTGCATTTCTACTTTTGGCCTGTAGGTGGCACACTGCACAACAAGTTATGTTCTCAAAATCTACCTTTTTTCTTTAGTTTTCTTCTTTATATTCTCTTTAAACTGGGAATAAGGGATCCTGGGACAGATTGATGAATGCAGCACGACACTGGACAGAGGTCTGTTATTGCAAGTAGATTGCACTTCTGGGACTCACAATACAAAGTTTTTGTTTCAATAATAAAGATTTTACAGGTAATTCCACCATGATTAGAAAAGTTTGTATGGTTGAGGGCAAAGAAGAAAAAAAAAATGGAACTGCAGGAAAATACTATTTTTTTTACAAGCCAAGAGAGGATACCTGTATTCTCCAATGATCACGTCATTAATGGATATTTATGTAAACACTCCTGCCATCTAGTGGTGATGAGTAATATTACAACATGGTGTAATGATTCATATCAGGTTTAAAATAACACATTGTGGTATGTATAATGCAGGACTTCAAGGGGCACTCAAAACTGAGAAGTCACATACCACCCCTTCATTTCAATGGTGCATCCAAAAAATGTAATTTGTGGGGGTCCAGGTAGCCAGAGATTGTGACAAGCGATGCCTGCAATGACTGTAAATTTTCTCTCACAAATAGAACATATGATTCAATTCATCGTACCCAATATGAATACATATCACACCCCAGACTCCTGAAACAAACACTAACCAATCACACAGATGCATCAGTCACTATATATTATTACTGTATAAGGGAGGACACTACATGCAAAATAAAAAAAAGATGATGCTATACATAATAAGGGGGGACACTGTATGCAGAGACATATCTAGGGGTTGAGCAAGGTGGAAGAGTGTGTGTAACAGCAACCCATGGTTTGCAGAGACCTGTATATATACCTGCCATGTATGTTTTTACCATGTGAAACTAGTTTAGTATAAACTGAACAATGGTAGGGGAATAAACGGAATTTGCTTCACAAAGAAAAATTATATCACTCTGCCGACCATACATTGATTACAATACTATTCAGACGTAATAAGACACAGAATTAATATTTACATCCAGTAAATGAATGGTGACATCTATTTGGAAACAGTGGATCTATTTGTTTTGTTTTCCACCAGCTCCAGACATTCATGACAACTTCTCCAAGTCACCTGCAGAGTTTACCACCCAGATGTTTTTGTTTTCTTACTATTACAGCCAATCCACACAGAGTACCCCTAAAAATAACGATTTTACATGGAGGGAACTGTGAATAAAAAAGGCGCACATTTTACCTCTAAAAATGTATATGCTCTAAACAGTGTCCACAAGTACAGACATGTCCCTAAATGTGTCTCAAAAAATTCGCTCACTGAGCCGTCTGAAGATAAATATTACCCACAACGTGCTCCATGTTGTGACTGCTAAATAAGTGATTAGTCACCGTTACCACTAAATATAAACTTAGCCTATGAGTCCTCCTCCCCAAAAAAATATAATTTGCCATTGTCACACATGAACATAAAGTTTGTTACTGTGCCCCTCACTTGAATTAATTTAAAGTCATTGTGCACTGTGAACAAAAATGTTACCCCTGTGTCCCATGAAAATAAAATGAAGCAATTGTGTCCAACTGATTAAACATGAAGCCACTGTGCCCCCTGAACAATAATAAAGCTACTGTGTCCCTTGAATTTAACTGATGTCACTGTAAGGTGCCCTGAGCTTACGCTTAGATCGGACTATCCCTATGCTTGATCCTCCTGTCAACCCCAGGGATTTCCCATCCGGCCCCACAGCATTCCCGAGATCCATTACATTTCCCTCATGCATTTCCTCGTCTGGCTTCCTCTGTATGGAAGGGAATAAGGCACACTCTTCAGTGCCTAGTTCTGGCCGTAGGCCCCAGACGTTACACAAATGTCCACAGGAAATCTGGTATGACCTCATGCTACCAGAACGTTATGTACTCCACGTGCCTCCAGCCAACTGCCATGTGAACCTGAACATCGCACAAACCACCTAACACTAATTCCAGACTGACTAAATCAGGAAATCTTCTCCTTTCTGCTTGAGCTACCCCCATCCATGCTGGGCAGGTCTCAAACATTTGACTGTTTTCTATACTATACCTTTTACTGAACACTAATAAGGCCCATCACTTCTTATCTTTTTCTAGAGTTCCTATCCCTAACTTGGCACTAAACTATGTGCTATACCGCCCCTATCCCTGAGCTGAGTGTATCAGGCTACCTTAGACATTACCAATACAGTACCCACACAGTAGGATCAGTACCTATAACAGTCTATGCATTTTGCTGACATTTTACACAGTTCACATCATACACTAAAAAGCACTAAAACCCAAGTCAATATTCACACTACAATTGTTGTTTTCAGGGGCAGGTATTAGTGATGAGACTAAATGCTCGGGTGCTCGAAGCTCGGGCCGAGCTCACCGTAATACTCGGGTGCTCGACCCGAGCAACGAGCCCAATGTTAGTCTATGGGAGACCGAGCATTTTTGCGCCGGCACCCCCGGCAGTCTGTAGAAAGCCTAAAAAGTGCCCAAAACGATAGTGACAGTGCTCAAATGACATGGGGACAGCATGGGGATCGCCCCAGGAAGCATTTCTGACCCCCAGGTCACTGCTGTCAACAATGTGGTGAGAGGTATTAAGCCACTTTTACGGGCTCACAATAAAACGTTCAAAAACGAAACTGAAAGGTTAATAAGACGCGTATTTGTACAGTCTGACTGAGAAAAAAAAAAAAAGAGGATTTAGATGAAAAAAAAGGATTTTTCCTGGCCCCTGAGACCTGGGGCTAAGTCTAGCAATTTGAGCAGCAGCAGCACACAGGACTGTAATGCAGTGTTTGTTGGTATAACCACTGCGTCTCCTATACAGCCTGCCTGCCTGCCTGCCTGATATCTGGGATGGATATTAATCCTGAGAAGGACTGTTTGTTTGATTTGACAGGCTTTAGAGACCCTACACTACCTATTACGCAGTATAAATCTCTCCCTAGCTCAGGAGCACTGATCCTACACTGTCTGATCCGGAGCAACTCTGTCCAAGATGGCGGCGCCCGGTTTTAAATACTTGAGGTGACGCTGTGCGGCCAGCCAATCACTATTAGTAATGCCCACAAACAACATGGCTGCGGCATTACAGTGACTGGCTGGCAATCCCTGCATGTTCATTGGCTCTGTAAAGAGCGCCAAACATGCAGGGTGGAAACCCGAGCTCCCGCCCGAGTAACCCGAAAATGCTCGGTGCTCGCCGAACATCCTGATTAGTGAGATGCTCGGGCGAGTACCGAGCAGTGTCGAGCATGCTCGCTCAACACTAGCAGGTATACAAGTCTCTGTCACACCCTTACACCACCATGTCCCTTAAGAAAAATTAAACATTATGTCCCCTGAATTAAAACAAAGTCACTGTAACTGCTGAATAAAATGAAGCCACTGTTACCTCAGAAGTAAAAAAAAGTCACTGTACTTCCAGGAATTTAAACAAAGTCGCTGTTCCCCTGAACTAAAAATGAGCCACTGTGCCAACACGATAAGTAACTGCAAGCATATGCATAAAAATGTGCTCAGGATGCCTTAGCCTCTTCACAAGGAAGAGGAGTTGAACTCTAGTGCCACCTTTTGGATGGGGCAATCCTTGAACTTTGCCACATGATTTTGGATAAGAAACGAAACCAGAAACTCAATTTGCAGACATGTGATTCGGAGTGTTTGCTCCTCATCAGTGCAAAGCAGAAGAGAAGATCTGATTTGGATAGGTGAGAGGTCCTGACTGGCTGCATTCACTTTCTGGCCAAGGATGTTTGCACTGCTCTCATCCAGGCTGCCATGGAGTACCAAAGTGGATTTCGGACTAGGTAGTGCAAATCTTTTTGCTCATCTTTAAACATACCACTTTCACACCTCAGTACACCCAATCTCGTCCCTTCAGTCATCAGGACTCAAGTCTAATTGCAATTTCTGCATCCAGTTAGCTACACCATCAGCTGGTGCATTGCCTGTCACTTGGGACCACCAAGAGGGTGTCTTTAAAGGTCCCTGTGTTCATTAGTATTGCTTTTTAGGCATGCACAGATTTTTAAAAATTAAGTGTAAAGTAATGTTTCCATGTCTCTCGTGCAATGGCGAAAAAAAAGCTCGGGAGGCTGCAAGGATTGTAGTAGTGATATGTGATAACCCTCTAAAATATCATTAATTGAGCCACACAAAACACTGCCCTCCATTAACCTATGATTAAGTATACTTGCACATCCACACATAAGCGAGGCTGAAGTGGCTCATTATGTATAATTTGTACTTCAGCATACACAGCTGCAAACTAATTCATCAGTCCTGCCACTGTGATAATCACCGAGTCACAGGGATATTACCACTGACTAGTCATCACCTTTCAACCTCCAGTGATCGTATTAAATAGGGATAATTACTAATAACCAATCCCGCAGGGCCATATCGCACCATTACAATAATCCAAGTACTTTGCGAATGTTGGGAAAATAAACATCAAATGAAAATCAAGAGAAGAATCGAAGGTTGGTCTATTTCCAATGGTGGCCCAGAGCCACCATATTCATCATGTTGGTTTTGCTTCATTGATGATATCATCCTGGAGGTGAGTTCTTGGACTCTACTTCATATGGAATTGACATCCCCTTATCACCAGCCCTTTTATATTTCATGATCCCCTCCAATAAGTAGTCTTTTGGTTCTTGGAAAGTCTTCAAAAATGTGTTGGACTAATGAGAAAAGCTTATTGTTGATCTGAAATGTCGTGCACTGTATGGGGTGGAAATAAACCTTATTTTGACCTACTTTTGAAGACCCTGATGCTGTTGTCTTTCTCTGTTCAGCACATTATGTACAAGGGATATTCCTACCTGAATAAGTTGCCACATATCAACTAGATAGGTCAGAACTATTAGATCTTTGTGAGTCCCACCACTCCTACAAGAATCAATCGCCAGGACAGGAAATTTGTGTCCTTCATTATCACCTAGTTCTCTCCTGTCCAAAAGACCTGGAGACGCTGAATGGTGCATTCTCCCTGCCACGCCATTCAAGTCTATGACATTGATGAGGATAGCCTACGAAATACTAGACTATCTTCAAATATTTTCAGTGTTAAGGGCTTAAATAGTGCATGCACCATGTACCACCTGTTTAACGTGGTCTTGCATGTTTCACATTCAGGTGATCTATAGTGATTTCAGTGGTGGAATGTCTCCTTACACTGTGGTAAATACATCATCTCTGCAAAGTTTCCAATTGGCTCTGGCTTTGGACCGGGGACAACAGTAACTAATTGCGGTAGTTTTGCCACAGTAAAACAGGGACTATATAAGTAAGGGCCTCAACTTACAATTATAAAATAACAGTATACTTTTATATGCCTTTGTCCCAAGCGCTTAAGTGGGCTTGCATGAACAGGCCAATGGTCGGAAAAATAGGCTGGAAGAGGATAGTTGGGAGGTCCAGAACAGGAACAGTAAAAGTAAGGCAACAAAGTAGTCAAAATTCAAGCTGAGGTCAAAGAATAAGAAGTCAACTAAGAAGAGTAGCTAACAAGCAACCAGGTCAAGCTGAGTTTATAACTGGCAACTAGTAGTGAATAATTATTCACCACTAGTTGCCAGTTATAAACTCAGCTTGACCTGTTTGCTTGTTATCTACTCTACTTAGTTGACTTCTTGTCCTTTGATCCGAGGATAAAATAATGTGAGCCCCACCAAGGTCTCAAAGACGAGGGCAACACAATTGGAAAAACCCTGTGTTCCTTCTCTGGACTGTACCTCTAGTTCGAGAATAACTGTTAAAACTTCAGCAATGTTGTCCAGTGGCTTCCTCAATTAAGGTGGGCGACAGCCCATTGACAGAAGTAGAAAAAGAGGGAGCAATCATAGAAATGGATGCATCAGACCTGTGACTTCCAAAGCTGCTGATTTCTGATAGATTTTGGCAATTGGATTTTTTAAAAGAGTCATGAAGGAGGAGCTGTGTTCAAAGTGTCTTTAAGGGAGGAGCTCTATAGCAGACGCCCGCCTCTCAGTTATTTGTGAGAAAAAAGTTGAGAAGATTGAGAGGAAATTAACCCTGTTTTAAGAATCTTCAGACTGACAAACATGGTGTGCAACTTTATGCCCAAAAGTATTTAATAATTTCATTTAGGACTACTGTACCTTTTAAATATTTGGTCATTAGTGTGTAACATACCTGGCGGCGTCCTTGCATAGTGGTCCATCTCCCACTGTGCAAGAGCGCGCACTTGATCTCCTGTCCAGAATGTCTCTCTGGCTTCCCTCCTTGCTGTCTGTTTGTCTGTTTTGGCTGCATAGGGCGACGCCCGCTGAACTTCCTGTTTCTTGTACCTGCTGCGGACACGCCCCTGTTGCACCTTCAGCCTATTGCTGTCCATCTTTGGGTATTTATACCACCTTCTTCCTCAAGATGGCGCCTGAGCATTGTTTCTTGTCAGTTGGCTTTTTGTCTCTGACATGCCAGGTCCTATCTTGTTTTCCTGCCTGTTTTCCAGTTCTGTGTCTGAACTGTGGTCTGTTCTTGTGAACACGCTTCTTGCCTGTTCTTTCGCCTTCTAGGGGCTGTATTCCTAGATCTGCCTGTCTGTGCCTTGCGGTATCTGTTCCCGTCTGAACAGAGTCCTGTTTGTGTCTCTGCCTTGCGGTATCTGTTCCTGTCTGAACAGAGTCCTGTTTGTGTCCCTGCCTTGCGGTATCTGTTCCCGTCTGAACAGAGTCCTGTTTGTGTTCCTGCCTTGCGGTATCTGTTCCCATCTGAACAGAGTCCTGTTTGTGTTCCTGCCTTGCTGTCTCTGTTCCCGTTCCTCTGTTCCCTGTTGTCTGTGCCTCGTTTCTACTTTAACCTTGTCTCCCTTTTCCCTCTATGTCTGTTTTCTGCGTCTTTCTGCAGAGTCTGAACCCGCTCCTAAATTCCTTCTCGTCGTCTCTGTACCTCTGTTGTGAATTTAGTGTACGCTCGCTACTTCTATGTAAGTACTGTGTGTGCTTCTGGTTCTGCCTTTCCTTCTCCGTCTGTTCTTTGTGAACAGAGTCCTATCCCCTTGCCTTGTTTACCGCTCTGCGGTGTCCGCTCTGCTCCTGCTTAGCTTGCCGCTCTTGCGGTTTCTGCTCTGCTCCTGCCTTGTTTACCGCTCTGCGGTGTCCGCTCTGCTCCTGCTTAGCTTGCCGCTCTTGCGGTTTCTGCTCTGCTCCTGCCTTGTTTACCGCTCTGCGGTGTCCGCTCTGCTCCTGCTTAGCTTGCCGCTCTTGCGGTTTCTGCTCTACTCCTGCCTTGTTTACCGCTCTGCGGTGTCCGCTCTGCTCCTGCTTAGCTTGCCGCTCTTGCGGTTTCTACTCTGCTCCTGCCTTGTTTACCGCTCTGCGGTGTCCACTCTGCTCCTGCTTAGCTTGCCGCTCTTGCGGTTTCTGCTCTGCTCCTGCCTTGTTTACCGCTCTGCGGTGTCCGCTCTGCTCCTGCTTAGCTTGCCGCTCTTGCGGTTTTCACTCTGCTCTTGCCTTGCTTGCCGCTCCTGCGGTTTCTGCTCTGCTCTTATCTTGCTTACTGCTTCTGCGGTTTCCGCCCTGCCCTGCTTCTGCCCGCTGCTCCGGCAGTCCTGTCCTGCCCTGCTTGTGCTCGCTGCTCCTGCAGCCCCGTCCTGCTCTGTTCTTGCCCACCGCTTCGGGCGTTCCCTCTCTGCTGTGGTTGTCTACCGCATCTGCGGTTCTGTGACCCAGTCTGTACTGGGTCTTAACCTCTCTGTGCACCAGCCCGTCCTTTCGGCCAGTACCTCCCTGCCTGCATACTCGCCTGTATCCACCCATCTGCATACCTGCCGTGTTTGCTTACATCCACCAGTCTGTGCCAGCCTAACCTGCCTGTTCCAGTAATCCCAGTGTGGGTCAACCCCCGTGTCCGGAGTTTGACCTGGAGTAGCACCTGGTCCCTCTGCCCGGTTTCTCCCTGGTGCACTGGCGTCGTATGCCGTCGTGCCACCTTGGTCGGATCGGCCAGATACTTAGTCACGCCCCTCCAGGCACTCTCCGGTCCATGGTCCAGTGGAACCACAACACCCGCACACGCCAGTCAGTCCGGGCGTGTGCATAACAGCATGCTCAGGCCATGGTTCCCGTTGAGCCCCACGGCCTTCGCTCTCTGAGAAGTTTTCCAGCAAATACATGCATTAAAATAAATAAATAATTTATTTTTTTTCCCTTTAGCTGAGTTCCAGGCGAATTACGCACCCGTCCAGATGGATCTATCTGCTCTCGTTCCTGCGGATCCGCTACGTTATTATGGGAATCCAAGACAAAGTCGTGCATTTGTGGAGCAATGCATGCTACACTTCAAGTTTTACCCTCTATGTTTTCCCACCGATCGGGTTAAGGTGGCATTCATTATGTCTTACCTGGCGGGTGATGCCTTGGAATGGATCAACCCCCTATATGAAACACAGGATCCGATCCTCCTGGACCTAATGGCCTTCCTGGTGGCCTTTCTAATGGTCTTCGATGATCCTAACCCGGAGGCTCCTGCTGAAGCTTCACTTCCCAATATCCCGGAGCAGCCCCAATGGGTAATGTGTGTGGGTAGCGCAATAGTCCTCCAGCCCAATGAGACTACTGCCCACCCAGAATCCTCACAGGGTGACTACGCTTTCCGGAATACTTCTCCCAACCTCAAGAGGCAGTCCAGACGTGCTAGACGTAGAGGCAAGCCGTCACGCCAGGGTCTGTCTTCCCTGAGACCTCCTGACCCCAGTCCCTACTGAAGCTTCATCTCCCTGTATCCCAGAGAAGCCCCAACGGGTAATGTGCGTGGGTAGTGCACCAGTTCTCCTGCCCGAAGAGACTTCTGCCCTTCCAGACTCCACACAGGAGAACTTCCTGCACCCGGCATCAGATGCTTCATCCACTTTAACCGGTGTGCATGTCCAAGGATGCTCCAAAGCTGTGGTTACCTCAGAGTCTGTGCACCTCTACTACCTGGCGGAGGACCCCCTGTTGCCTCCTGAATCCTCCGGGATACCACTCGATGACAAATGGAGAGAGACTTCTCTACACCCGGTACTCGATACTTTGTCCGCTTCGTCCTGTGAGCCTGACAATGGGTACCCCAAAGTGGTAGTTACCCCCGAGTCTCTACACCCCTCCGACCAGGCGGAGGACCTCCAGTTGTCTCCTGAACCCTTCGGGGTGCTACCTGGTAGCGAAAGGACAGAGACTCTCCTATACTCTGTACCTGATACCTTGCTCGCTTCGTCCACTGAGTCCAACCTAGTGTACTCCGAAGCAGTGGTTACTCCCGAGTCTCTACACCCCTCTGACCAGGCGGAGGACCTCCAGTTGTCTCCAGAACACTTCGGGGTGCCACCTGGTGGTGAATGGACAGAGACTTTCCTATATCCTGGATCTGATACCTCGCTTGCTTCGTCCAGTGAGTCCGACCTAGTGTACTCTGAAGCAGAGGTTACCCGTGAGTCTCTACACCCCTCTGACCAGGCGGAGGACCGCCAGTTGTCTCCAGAACCCTTCGGGGTGCCACCTGGTGGTGAATGGACAGAGACTTTCCTATACTCGGTACCCGATACCTCGCCTGCTTCGTCCAGTGAGTCCGACCTAGTGTACTCTGAAGCAGATGTTTTCTCTGAGCCTCGGCA